>NC_059330.1:28178336-29401836 GCF_018350155.1 Leopardus geoffroyi | reverse complement strand
TGGAGGTATTTCTAAATCCATGCCTTCACTCCAGGAATAGCTTTTGGTGATATCCCATCTTTATCCTGGAAGATCTGTTAGACTCTCCATCTTGGGCACATCTGGAGCTTTGGCTCCTTTTTTACAAGTCTTCAAGGCCATGACTGCCAAACTTCAAGTTTACCAGGTACAGCAAATGTCCTTGGAGTGCTGTGCTCAGCTCGCAACTCTGAGTTCCACGTTGCTCAATGCCTGGGCTAAGGATCCTTAACTTTTCTGCTCATTCATTGATGCCCTTCAGTTATTTTAAATCCAGAATGTTGGGTTGTTTTCAGTAAGTATATTGATTTACTTGCCATGTTTCCAAAAATCGAAGCCAGTTTTATGAAAAAAGAAAACATTCGTGTTTCAGAATTCAGTAGTCTTCGTGTAAATAGTGCAGGTATGTAGTATCTGTTGAAACTCCACTGCACATGTGTAGATCAATCACACTGTGCATTTGAAAAGTGCTTTTAACTTTTCAAATTGCTTTCACATGTATTTGTGGTTCTCAAGGGGGGTGGTGCTTCCCTTCAGGGGAGTTTTGAAAATTCGAAGGAGTTGTTTTGATTGTCACCATGAACTGGGCCATTAGCAGCATTTAGTGGGGAGTCAGGGATGCCAGACTCCTACAAGGCATAGGACAGTCCTGCGCAAAAGATAATTGTTCTGTGTCTCAGATAACCTTTGAATGTTCCCGTGGACGTTGAGAGACTGAATGCCTGGTGAGATTTCAAGATAGGAGATGTGTTTATTCTCATATTTTTAAATACCTTATCCCATGTCATAACATAGGGAATTATTTTAATACTATACTTCTTTTATTGATTGATTGATTTCTAATTTATTTTTAATGTTTATTTATTCTTGAGAGAGAGGGACAGAGTGTGAGTGGGGGAGAGGCAGACAGAGGGAGACACGGAATCTGAAACAGGCTCCAGGCTCTGAGCTGTCAGCACAGAGCCCGATATGGGGGCTTGAATTCACGGACCACAAGATCATGACCTGAGCCGAAGCTGCTTAACTGACTGAGCCACCCAGGCACCCCTATTTTATTTTAGACAGAGATAGTGCAAACAGGGGAGAAGGGCAGAGAGGGGAGAGAGAGAGAGAGAGAGAGAGAGAGAGAGAGAGAATCTTAAGCAGGTTCCATGCTCAGTGTGGAGCCTGACACAAGGCTCGATCCCACGACCCTGGGATCATGACCTGAGTGGAAACCAAGAGTTGAACGCTCAGTCGACTGAGCCACCCAGGTGCCCCATACTATACTTCTTAACAGGGCCTAGCTTATTTGTGAGAATATCTTCTTTTTCATTTTCTCCACTTTGATGATCTTTAATTTGTCTTGGTATGTTTTTCTTACTTCAATCCAGGGTCTCTCTCTGTTTCTTATCATATGCAAACAAATTCAGTTTGTTAACATTTATCCTAACGTTACTTTCCTTGTGGTGAACACCTCTGCTTCTTGTTTACTTAAGTTCTAAATCCAGACTAATCTGTTCATTACAACCCATTGCTAGCATCCTACCTCTTCACCGTGCCTTTTAGTGGAATCATTCCAGGGAACTGGATTTATAGATTGAACTAGAAATAGCAGCAAATAACTTGCCAAAACCAAAGTTACTCAATAACCAAATGTAGGAGGAGAGCAGCCACAGATGGTCTATGACCCAATTGTGGCTGTTTTCCAATAAAACTTTATTTACAAAAACACGTGGTGGGCCGGATATAGCTTGGGGCTATCATTTCCCCATTCCTGCTCTACACGATGCCTTTCAAAGCACTCCAGACAGACACGCAGAGATAACCAGAAAAGTCACGCTCAATCCTAATTCTGTCCTTCATCCTTGTTTTGGTGTTTCCCCAATTCCCTAACTTGTACCGTTACTTTTACGTCTTACTTTTATAGGTGTGCATTGATTTATTTTTACAGGTCCCTTTATTTTCTGGAGCGAGGAGTGTTCTGTAGCACATGTACATAGTTCCAGATTGAAAAGACACAAAGACTGTGCTGTGAAAAGCCTCCTTCCCACCTCTGTTCCAAGCCACCTATATCTCTTCCCCACAGGCAACCAGGGTCATTCCGTTGTGTTCCCAGAAATATGTTACCAAACTCAGTCAAGTTAGCAGGGCCACCGTGGTGCACAGCTCCAAGGGGCACCATTTATACTGAGCTCCTGGGAGGCCACTGACATGGAATACAATGGAATTGTGGCCCCTGGAGTTGTGTAATGCAGTGGCCTGACCACAGATGTTTACTGTGTATATGTGTGTGTAAATACACACTTACATATATATGTAGGTGTATACGTGCATGTGTTTTTTCTCCACCCACCCCCCCACCACCTTTGAAAACCAAGGATAGTATATTACGTGCATGGTGCTCTACCTTGCCTTTGGTTTCCGTTTCACATACCTTGATACTTCTTTTTCCATATCAGCTTATAAACGTCTTCAGTTCTTTTTGATGATCACGATGATGCTGCTGATGGTGGTGGTGGTGGTCACTTACTATTTTTGTGTGTGTGCTGGGCATTGTTCCAAGTACTTCACAGGTATTAACTCCTACAGGGCTCAAAACGACCCCACAACGTAGGCACAGAGAGCTGGGATCGACCCCCCCCAAGTCACAGCTGCTATTTACTCACCCTCTGAGGCTAAAAAAGACTTCCCTCCCGGTTTCTTCTGGTCCTTGTGCGGGGTCGCGTTTCACATTTACATTTCTTTTCCATGTGGAGTTCTTCCGGCCAGAAGTATGAGATAAGGAGCCAACTTCCTTTTGTTCCTGATGGTTCCAGTTAATCCCAGCACGGTTTCCCCACCGTTTCCAGATGCCACCTTTCCCACACACGAAAGTCTTGCATGATTTGGGCCTGTTTCCGGACTTTCGGCTGGTCCCATGGTCTGTCTGTGTAATCAAGGGCTAGCGCCACCCTGTTTTAATTCCTGAGGTTTTATAATCTGTGTTAATAGCCGATAGTGTTTTATCTCCCCTTTACTTTCCCTTCTCGGAGCTGTCCTGGATATTCTTGTCTTGCTTATTTCTCCTTATTAATATTTTTACTGTGGCAAAATACACATTTTACATAAAATATGCCGTGTAACCATTTTTACGTGTATATGTCAGTGATGCTACATACATTCACATTTTCATGCTATCCTCACTGCTATTTGCAGAACTTATTTTTAATCCATTTCCGGAACTTTTTTTTTTTTTTTTTTTTTTATCATACCGAACTGAAACTCTGTACCCACTTGACAAGAACTCCCGTTCTCCCCTCCCCTCAGGCCCTGGCAACCACCATTCTACTTTCCGTCCCATGAATATGACTATTCTGAGTACTTCCTATCAGTGGAAGCATGTACTATTTCCCCTTTTGCATCTGGCTTAGTTCCTTAATATCGCTCTGTCCTCAAGGCTCATCCACATTGTAGCGTGTATCGCTTTTTCATTCCTTGTCATAGACGCATGATATTCCGTTGTACGTATGTGCCACATTTTGCGCACCCACACACCTGTTCAAGGACGCTGCCTGGCTTCCACCCTTTGGCTGTTGGGAACAGCGCCACTATGAGCATGAGCGTGTTCCATGTTGGTCTCAGACTCTGTTTGTTCAGCCCCATCCGTCTGTTGTTTTTATAATGACTCTTTGCCCCCAAATCCCCTCGTACACACACTTTCCAAGGGTCGCTGATTACTGTGTTCAATCACAACGTGCCGCAGATGTGTTTCTGGACTTCTCTGCCATCACTGCAGGGCCACCTGTGGTTTTGACTACCCGGCACCCCTTTTCTCTCCTTCTTGCTAAAGTTGTGCAACTGTTCTCCACTCTTCTCTCCTGTACTCAGTCCGTGACTCCAGCTACTGGCTCTGGGATTGGTCCTGAGGGACTTTGCTGGAACTTTTGTTAATAAATGGCTCTTCTTATACTTCCTGCAGACCCCACCCTCCTCCAGTCTAATGGAGATCCTGGGGGGTCCCCAGGCTTCCCTGCCTCTGAAAGGCCCTCTTTGTAGCCACCTCCAGTGCTGGCCTCTCTTGGAAACCTTTCTGCTTCTCCCTTGCCTGTAACTTCCGGGCTGGTGGCCTCCTTCCCTTGCCACTTAACGCCTCCATCCTGTCAAAGAGCCGCTCTGCTTGGACACACGTCCCTGCCTCTCACCTCTCCATCTCCATCGTGAATTGTGTGAAACCAAGATCATCTTCCTCTGCACTGCTAGGTTCAAGTAAAGCCCCAGAGCCCTCCCACACCAGGTGCAGGACCTCAGGGAATTGCTACCAACGTCATCCTGTTGGGGATCTGTGATGTCTGGGCATAGCCTACTTCCCCTTGAGGTCCAGCTTTCCAGGTCCTGATCTTGGTCACCTGCAGGGTCCTATGTGTCCTGGGTCCCTGTGCTCAGTCCAGCTCTGTGATGAGTTCTGAACAGCAGGAGGCGGGGTGGGGGGTGGGGGGCTGCAAATATGACCGATTCACTCCTGGCTCACTGCGTGGTGGGCTCTCCGTCCTTCAGACCACAGTTCTCTTCCTGAAAAGTTCTCTGCAGCCTGATTTTTTGTGAACATGTGTATGTTTGTGTGTTTCATTGCATTTCACGTGCATCCTAATTGTTTCTTTCTCTTTATTTCTGAACATTTAAAATTCACTTATTCAACAAATGTTTACTGGGCACTTCTTTTGTGCTGGGCGTGTGCAGTGAACGAGATAGGCAAGGTTTCCATTCTCAAAGATTTTACATCCTCATGGATGGTGGGGGAGGGAGCTGGCAATTAGCAAGGAATCATAAATTGGCACAATAATTTCAGAGAGTGAGCAGTGCAAAGAAGGTAAAATAGGGTAATGTGCTAGAAAATGATTTAGGGATGCTGGAGAACGTTTTGAATTTGGGTGTTTCTTCTTCCCTTTTAAAATCCAGCTTCCATGCTGTTAGGAAGCCCATGCTGCCACATGGAAAGACTGAAATAGAGGATAATCGAGGCCCTCAGCTGGACTCCCGGCAGGAAAGAAATAAGGCAATAAACTAGACAGCAATGGGTGGGGAGGTGACTTTAGAGAGGTTGACCAGAAAAGGCATTTGCAAGGAGGTGGTACTGGAACTAAGATTTGGGAAGTAATAAGGAGATATCCATTCAGTGAGCTGAGAAAGAATATTCCAAGCAGGAAGAGTAGCAAATGCAAAGGGCTTGAGGAGCTACAGTCATTTATTTGGTTTGAGAAATGGTAGGGGCTGGTGGTATGGTGTAGATTGGAAAAGCAGGACAGGATCAGATCACATAGGGCCTTTTAGGCTACGCCAAAGGGGTTGAGTGTAGTGGGAAGCCATTGGAGGGATCAGATTTTGCATCCCATAGAGATCCCATCTTTGGCTACTCCAAAGGAAGTCCCAAGGGGTAAGTTAGAGGAAGAACTCATCTACAAGGTAGATTCCCTTTGCAAACATTTAACCTATGAAAGAAGTCAACATAGAAACATTGGACGTGATACACATGGGGAAACTCAAGTCCAGAGAAGTCAAATGACTTGAGCTTTTGTACAGGACATATCCGAAGTCCACCAGGGGCTCGTGATGCAGATCAAGGAGACCGAGGGGATGGATGTATAACAAACGCCATTTATTTTCATCCCCCCAATTTTGCTTCAGTCACCACTTCGGTAAGAAGAGAATTTCAACCATCTGCAAGTAATCCGAGAGCCTTACTAACCTGCCTACCCACACACTCCCCCACAAAAAAAAAAAAAAGAAAAAGAAAAAAAGAAGCCAACTCCAGAGCTTGTACGCCTGCGTTCTCCACAATCATTTCTCTGTATTACAGCTCTTGTCATCTTGCATTATACATGAATAACTAATCAGCCGAACACAAACCCACTGATGAAAAAAATGCATGGTGGATCTAGAATGTGAGCAGGGTAAAGAGTAATATTAATTTCACTGGTAAATAACAAAGTGGGAGAAAACACGAGCGATGTTAAGACAAGAATTGTGTTTCTGAACACTTCTGGGAAAGGAAACTTCCCAAGAAACAAGGGGAGGGGGAAGCCTAGGACCAGATTCACCATATTGGGAATACATCGACGCCATTCTTTCTTCCTCTGGCTTTCACAAACATAAGGAACATCATGGGTCCACCAACTGGCCATTGAAACCACCGTCTGTGTGCCTCACCGAGTCGAACAATTCAGGTCATAATCTTCTACTCTTCCCTAATGAATTGACAGGTGTTAGTCTTAGCTCACCTGTCACTATTGAAGTGGGCTCCAACCAAGTCTTACTCTCTTTGAACTTCCACAGTGCATTAGCACCATGCTAGGTGTGCAGTCGGTGTTCAATAGATGCAGCCTTCCACAAACTTTCTAAATGAATTCGTCTCTGCCTCCAGCATTTCCCCAAAATGCGTTTCTTTGCCACTAAGGACGAACTCCTAATCTGCACCTCCGGGGTTTGGTCCGGAAATATTTCAGCTTTTCTCCTCCTCCTCCTGGATTTCTTGGTGGCACCGGATGCTGTCGAGACCTTTCAGCTGTCTTCCGTGACTCTGAAATCTCCTGATTCTAAGCATTCCACACCCATGGCCTCTCCTCTCTGACCTCCAGCGATTTTTCCCCCTTTGTCTGCACATGCAAGTACGTATACCCTGAAGACTCCGGTTTTCTCTCCTGTCATTCCTCCCCTCTAAGAAATTAATTACATCTCATCTCAAATCAATCCACGTATCTATTATCATGTCACGTTATGCGCAAAACGCCTGTTTACGGGCCTGTGTGTCCAACTGGACTTCAAGTTCCTCTTGGTGCCCTGGCGCCTGGCACAGAGCAGGCAGCAAGTAGGTGTTTAATACACAAGCCCCACGGGGCAGACCATCTTCAAACTATGCTCGCAGGAAGGGCGGGTGGAGACTCATATCCCCATCATATAGAAAGGGCACCGCCAAAAGCTCAGGGAGGTGAAGCAAACATTGAAACCCTGATTCTCCGTCCCAGCGACTGCGATTCTCTGTCTTCAATGCAATAAGCATGCTGATTTTGCCAATTGTAAAAGGACTGTCAGGCTAATCTCGATGCTGTCTAAATACTGGCATCCAGTCCTTTTCATGCTCTTCTGAACAGGCTTGAATTTGCCAGCGCCTCTCTTAAAATACAGCCCGCAGGACTGAGCATAAAACTGCATGTGGCCTGACCTGCCAGCACGCGCGGGATTATTGCCTCTCTCCCTCCACACTCCGTCGTTCTATTAATAGAGCCTAAGATTGCATTAGGGTTCTCAACAGCCTCCTTGCGCTGTGGGTTCACATCAAGCTTGTGATCAGCTAACCCCCCGGGTCTTTCTCGGGAACGCCTTCTGTCAAGCCAGACCTCCCCATCAGCCACTTGGGCAATTGATTTTTTGAATGTTCATGATTATCCATGATCCAGACTAGCAGGTACAAAGCCAGGTCTTGCCCTCCTTTCTTGCGCGGCATCTGCCAAGTGGGTGATGGGGTCTTGGGGCCTGTTCACAACCCAGAGGCGTGGCCGTGCACTGTCGGGGGGCCTCCGGCATCATGGGAGCCACAGAAGCGAGAGGATGGTGACAAAGTTAATTTTCTGGTTCACTTCAAATTATTCTTACGTTTCTTCCTTCTCCTCTTGGGTTACGGTCCTTTCTTCATCTTGTTCTAATCCGGGCTGTTTATAGGCACAGTGTCTTGTTCCTCCCACCCATGGGCACAGCCACACTTTTGTTTCTTATGCCCTCTCCAAGCTGTATTATTTTTAGCACGAGTGTCTTACTCAGCAATTTGCTGTAAAGTCTGCCCTCTATTGTCCTCACTCCTAATCTTTTCTCTTATTCCTTTCGTCCCTCCGTCTCTGTGTGTCAATAAAACGTGGAGCTACATAGATTTGATTTCGGCCTCTTTGAAGCCCCTTGGGAGGTTAGAGTGCTTTCTCCACTCTTCCCTTCATCCATTTTGCAGCCACTTAGAACTGGTAACTGCAGGGGCGCCTGGGTGGCGCAGTCGGTTGGGCGTCCGACTTCAGCCAGGTCACGATCTCGGTCTGTGAGTTCGAGCCCCGAGTCAGGCTCTGGGCTGATGGCTCGGAGCCTGGAGCCTGTTTCCGATTCTGTGTCTCCCTCTCTCTCTGCCCCTCCCCCGTTCATGCTCTGTCTCTCTCTGTCCCAAAAATAAATAAACGTTGAAAAAAAATTAAAAAAAAAAAAAAAGAACTGGTAACTGCAGAAATTGCAGTGTGGGCTATCGTGGTGGGTCTCGGTTTAATCTTCAGGAAACCTCTGGATCTATGGGGCTTGGGTCTCCCAACTCAGTGTCAGGACCCTGAATTCTGGAATCTGGGGCCGGGAGACAAGAGAGACAGCTTCTCTTTCCTCCACCAACAGAGGGAACTGACACGTCTGGGCGCAAGCAGAGGGAACTGACACGTCTGGGCGCAAGTAGGTGTTCCCCGCATCTGCCAGAAGAGGGCGTCATACCCACGGTCCTCCACAGCAGTTGGAATTTCTCACACAGAACTAGATCCTATCGGGTTGGCTTCCTGGAGACCCAAAGATATGACGGGACAACGCTACGGCCATGCTTCGTATTGCTGCTTTGGCCACCTGGAAAAATGGTAAAAAGCACAGGATTCTGAAGACGTGGACCAAACGTGGGTCCAAGCTGACTGGTGGTTTTGTGGGCTAAGCTGTGAGCTTGTTGCTGGCCAATTGGCGGGCTGACGGGGCTATGGGGCGAGGCGGTGAAAAGGCCCTCTGAGAATGTTGGAGTTCACAGACACAACACAGTGTGCGTGGTGGGGCCTGGGTGGAGGGCCCCATCCTGGGCCCTGCGTATTTCCAGCTGTGACATTGAGATTTCTGTCCGGCAAGGCAGAGGGATGGGGCAAGGCCCCAAATGGGTGCAGAGGTGTAAGGCCAGGTGACCGCGGCACTGCCTCAACCATTTCCAGGTGGAGTTAAAAGGCCCAGCCAATTTCTTGTGGAGGCCCCGGCACCTTTCATCAAGGCCAAATTGGTAACTGATTAAAAACGAAGAAATGGAAGATTAAGCCCGAGAGGCCAGAGGAGAAAATGATTTCCAGGTGGAAAGGACCCCCGCTCTATTAAGAACACCGCGCGTTCAAGCGGCCCGCTGCTCTCCCACCCTCCCGGGCAGCGCTGGGCGGCCGCCAGGTCTAGCAGGCAAAGGGCTCCCTAACTGCCAAGTGGCGAAGATGCTTAATAAAATATTTACCTACACGTATACGAATAATGATGGCCGAATGACAGACGGCAGTTAAACAGCTTGAAGCTGCATGGGAGAGCAGGTCTGGGATAGTGTCGAGGAAAACAGTAACTTTCTGCTGAATTCCAGGGACTTAGCTCCCAGGCCTGCCATGCCCAGGCTCACTGAAGGGAGCTGCGGTTGGGGTTGGGGAGGGAGGGGGCTCCCCACCATGGCACGGGGTGTCCTCTGAGGGAAGTTGCCACCCAGAGGGGCTGAGGCCAGCCTCACACTGGACCCCGTCCTGCTCTTACAACTCCCAGAGAATAAAGATGTCTGATCCCTTTCTGCGCGCACCTAGAAGGATCCCTGCTGTGGTCACTCAATCAATGATGTTGATATTTAATAGGAGTCTGACTTTTTCTCACTTGGCTAAACTTGTAAGCAGCCTTTGCCCTGGCTGGGTGTGATCATTTTGAGTTGGCAGCGAGGAAAGTGGAAGCCAGAGGGGGAGAGAAAAAAGCAAATACTCTTCAGCCACAACACTAGATTTCTAGCTGTGTCCTTTGGGAACATGGAAAGGAAAAAAGGAAAAAACATCGGCTAAACAAGTTTTCTCCCCCCACCCCCCTCTATTAGAGAACTTTTTGCATTTCTCTCCCCGGTTTGGGAAGGAAATAACAAAGCAAAGCAAATTTTCTCCATTGTTTAAATAGACTTTTATGTCTCTAAGTATATCAAACAATGTTAGGAATAAATAAATTACACATAAAGGTATTTATATGGTAGATAAGAGTGTTTGAAAAATACAGCTTCACCTTCAGGCTCACACTCTCTGCCTTTTTTCATGTTCTTCCCAAGTATTTTATACCTCTGGTTACAACTGTTAGAAAAATAGCATCTTGGGGGCGCCTGGGTGGCTCAGTCGGTTAAGCGTCCGACTTCGGCTCAGGTCATTATCTCACGGTTCGTGGGTTTGAGCCCCAGGTCGGGCTCTGTGCTGACAGCTCAGAGCCTGGAGCCTGCTTCAGTTTCTGTGTTTCCCTCTCTGTCTCTGCCCCCCCTTCCCTGCTCACACTGTCTTTCTCTCAAAAATAAATAAACATTAACAAATTAAAAAAAAAAAAAAAAGAAAAATACCATCCTGGCTTTCCCATATGACACAGATCTAGAAGAAGGACCAACCAATGAAGGGTCTATATGCACATGCTGATTTTCTATTTCTTGGAAGAAAACAAACTAGTTTTGAATGTTTTTTTATTTTAAATGTTTCTTATTTTTGACAGAGAGACAGAGAGCGAGCAGGGGAGGGCCAGAGAGACAGGGAGACACAGAATCCGAAGCAGGCTTCAGGCTCTGAGCTGTCAGCACAGAGCCTGATGCAGGGCTCAAACCCACGAACCGTGAGATCATGACCTGAGCCGAAGTCAGACGCTTAACCGAGTGAGCCACCCAGGTGCCCCTGAACTGGCTCTGAATTTAAGAGCACGCTCAGAAGTCGTAATTCTTGAGGAAAGAAGCTATTTATTTATTGAGGGGAAATACAAAAGGCCCATTCCTTTTAGGCATGAAATTTATACTTGGTGAAGTTCTCATCAATAAAAACTCATTTTACTAAATATTTTCTGGTAAAAATATGGTTTGTTTTTTCGGTGCGAAATCTTCCATGCTTGTTCTTAAGGGTAAGGCTTGTGGGAGACTAAGGGAGATAAAGTGAACATACTCTTTAATCAGAGAGGCACTTGGCTTGGCAGTGAAATGGAACCCTGAAAAGTAAACAAAGCACATTGTGTGAAAAGGAGCTAGTTTAAATTAATCTTGCTTTTCCAATTTGAAAACATGCTCATGGTTGTTAGCAACTGAGTCAAGACATTTAAATCATATATATACTTTTATATCTTGACAGTGACCTTTTATAAGTGTGCAGTGGGGATAAGATGATGAGCAAAGCAATGCTCCAGAAAGAGCATTTTAGGTAATTGAACATGAAATGTGTTGCAATCTGATAACATTAATAATACGCGATCGCTACTTTCCATCTAATATGCAGTTCATTTGGCCAGAGTCTAACTAAAGCACTCTATAAATGTTAGCATATGAATCCTGTTGTAAGTCTATAAAGTACGCAGCCTGATTTTAGTGCTTTAGTTTTGAAGTATCTCTGTATTCGTTATCTATTCTGGATAACAAATTATCCCAATTTAGTAGCTTCAGACAACCAGTCTTTACTATCTCACACAGTATCTGGGGGTCAGGAACTGGGAATGGCTTAGTTGGGGGGTTCTGGCTCAAGGTGTCTCATGTAGTTGCCTTCAAGGCATAGATCGGGGCAACAGTCATCTGAAGGCTTGACCGGGGCTTGCAGATCTTTTAATGTGTCTAACTCACAATCCTGGTGAGATCACGCCGACAGCAAACCAGAGTTCTTCTCTACATGGGCCCCCCACTGGGTTCCTTGATTGTCCTCATGATATGGCAGCTGGCTTCCCCCAGAGAAGTGATCCACAAGAGGGAACAAGGTAGAAGCCATGATGCTGTTTGTGACCTAGCCTTGGAATTCACGCACCATCATTTCCTTCACATTCTGTTCATTAGAAACCAGTTACTAAGTATAGCCGATGCTCAGGGGGCTGGGAACTAGGTCCCACTTCTTGAAGAATTAAAGAATTTGTGGTAATATTTTAAAACCACCATAACCCCCTATTTACAGATGGGGAAATTGAGATGGATGGTGGCTTATTGGTGCCAGGTCACCAAGCTACTAGTATGACCCTATGTGCAAGCTGGCAGGCTGTTTTATTTCCCCTCATCCGTGCCATCCACACACAAAGCAAAACAGAAAACCCCACGTTCCTGAAGTCACTGCACACAAATTCAAACATCGGCCTCTTTAAAATGGCTAAGATGGTCTAAAAGCAGTAGTGGGCTTTATGTTTGGGAATGGAGGAGACGGACATTAGACTGGAAGGTAGGGGTCAGCTTTCCTCTGAATCGGCTCTGCCACTTTGAGAGGAAAACATTCTCCAGGGATGGGCTCCTCTTTTGTAAAACAAGAAGGGTTGGCTGAGCGGTTTCCAAACTTGGTTGCCCATCACAGTCCTCAGGGGAATGAAAGACTCTCTGGCCCTTTAACCTCCAAGAATCTCTATGATTAAAAGGTCCCTGGGAGTCAGAGGGCTAGCTGTGCACATGCATATGTTGGGCTAGATTACTTCCTATGTGTTCAGCTCCAACATTATCGGAACTTCTCCGAGTGCATGTGCCCGGGAAAATCACTGGTTCTCAAGCCTCACTACAATCGTCAGGGAAATGTCTGAAAAATATGATGCCTGGGGCCCTCCCCAGGCAAAATAAATCAGACATTCTGGGGTGGAGCCCAGGGATCATTATGGTTTGCTTGTTTTCATCAGTATGTTTTAAATAATCGTGCTCAGCCTTGGTTGCCCATTAGAATCACTTGGGAAGTTATAAAAAAGGCCACTGCCCAGATGGTCCTCCAACCAATTAAATCAGAATCTTCTGGGCGGAGCCAAGCATCAGTAATTTTTTAAAGCTCCCAGGTGATTAGAATGGATACCCGCACTGACCTTATGTTTGCCTCATTTGCGATGATTCCAATGCCTCCTCACCCATAAGAGATTATTCACGAGTTCACCTATACTTCAACTTAAAATAAAAGTTAAAAAGAGATTATTCAGAAGACAAATTATTCAGGAGGCTTAGATGCCACCATACTCTAAGAAAAAATACACCTGACATGGAAGACATTCAACATCTGAAATGGAAGTAAGTTCCATTTCTGGCAATATGGCGGATGAAATAACTTTAATAATCCTCCCACTACAACCCATCTCTAAACACTTGCCAAAATGTAAGGAACACCCAGTGAAATGAGGTCATGAGATAGGCCCCCAGGGCCAGAAGCCAAAGGGAAATGGCAGTTAGCATGGTGAGAAAGTAAGTGGGGACGGAGCTGGCATTGGGCAGGTTGCTGGCTTTGAAAGCCTGGAGTTTCAGCATCCCAATGGGCAGGACACTGTGGTTTGGGCCTGTCCAAGCAGGGAGGGGCTACTGAGGTCCCCACATTAAGCCGGAGCCCTCAAAAGGGTGAGTCATTTTAGAAATAATTCACTGGAAAAAAAAATCTCCCTAATGGCACAGGAAGACAAGAAAATTTGACTGTCTTGGCATGATTTGAAAGTGGAGAAAGAAGTCTTCACTGAGAATTTGGGACCACAGCCCACCTGGATACAAATTTGGGGCTGGGAATTACCCTACCTGTAGGATCCAGGAACCAGGAAGCCCAAAACTGGTAAGTAAAGATAAAAATGCAGACCCAACATCAAACCACAAAACATATGTGGATACCATCCACCATAACCGAGAGGTAGTAGACACGAGAGTCCTGAGAACCTCAGGAGAGACAACTATCAGACAGACTCTACATTAAGTTTAAAATTATTAAAGACATAAAAGAACATTTGGAACCATGAGAAAATAACAGTATTTTTTAAAAGGTGGATTTGAAAGAGAACTAAATAGAACCTCTAGAAATGACGTATACTGTCACTGTAATGAAACTCAGTGGAAGGGTTACACAGCAGAGTAGCCACAGCTGAAGAAAAAAAACTGCAAATGAATCTGAGGAAATTGCCCAGGAATCATCACAGAGAGACAAAGTGAAGGAAAGTCTGAAAGAAAGGTTCAGGGTATGTTGTCTCGAAACGGGGGGCACATCATACACCTAATACAGGTACCAGAAGGAGAGAATAGAGAGAATTAAGGGACACAGGACTTATATAGACAATGACAGAAAGGTTTGCAGATTTGATCAAAACAAAACAAAACAAAACAAAACATGAATCCTAAGATTTGGGATATGCAATGAATCTTGAACTAGGTAAATAAAAAGAAATTCACACCTAAACACAGCACTGTAAGACTGCAGGAAGCCAAAAGCAAAGAGAAAATCTTAAGTCTGGAGTGAAAAGCCAGATTAGCTACAAAGGAAATCTACATGTAGACTGACAGCAAACGTCTCCACAACAGAGAAACAACAAGAAGTGTGTTGGGGGTAAAACAACATTAGATCTAGATTCTATCCCCAAAGAGATCATCATTCAAGGACGAGAGTACAGTAAGACCATTTTATATTCGTGGAGAAAGCAGGTGACTCAATAACTTCCCTGGAAGTCCTACTAAAAGATATGTTTCAAGGAAAAGGGCTGGTAACTAGAAAAAAAAAGAAAAGAAAAAAAAAGAATGGTACGCCAGAAACAAAGGTGAACAATTTGGTAAACCTGGGCAAATCTAGACAAGAACTGCATAAAACCAAAATGACAGTTAGTGATCCAACGTAGGCGTATTAGAAACAGGTGGGTCCAAAATAACAAGCAACACTAACATGTAAGAGGGAGGATGTAATGGAAATGGAATCATTCTTAGTTTACAGTATAGTTTTAGGAGGGATGGATTAAGCGTGTATGTTAAAAACTGTAAAATAACCACCAAAAGACTGGAAATGGAATTTACAACTTCTAAATTAAGAGGAAAGGGGAACAAAGAATTCTTGATCGATTCAATAGACAGAAAGGAAGTAAACAAAAAACTTAAGACAAAGAATAAACAAAAGGTGCAAAATGAGATTAAAGACATAAATTCCGAAACGCTGGAAATCAGTAGATCAATCGGTTCTCTTACATGTTGTCAGTGGGAGCACAAATTGAAACAGCAGTCTAGAAAATTGCTTAGCATTATATTGTACAGTTTTATTTTCATACACCTTATGACCCAGTCATTGTTGCAAAGAAAAATTCCTGTCCACATGCATCAGAAGACGAGAATGTCCATTATAGCCCTGCTCATAACAGCAAAAAATTGGAATAACCCCAAGGCCTGTGATAGGATAATGGGCAAAATAAACTGTGGGAGAATCATACAACAGAATACTATACAACCACAAAGAAGGGTGAACTACAACCAGATGCAAGAATCTAGCTGAATCGTGACAATGTTACATTGGATAAAAAACCTAAATCTCAGAAAAATTTCATACTAATTTAAAATAAGCACGTGACAAAATTTTGATAAAAATTTTTAAGAGTAAAGGAATAATAAATACAAGATTGAGATTAGTCATTGCTTCAGATGAAGGAAAAGATAGAGGAGAAGCATACAGGTACTTGTAAGTCATTGTTACTGCTTTAGTTCTCGAATTTAATAACAGGGTTACCAGTGTTCATATACCAATGATGATAGTGTGTTAATCCCAGAGATTATGACTAATACACTGTTGCGCCCCTAAGTTTCATTAAAAACATCACATTAAATGTAAGTGGATAAAACTTTACCAGTCAGATAAATAAATGAACAAGATCCAACTATGTGCTGTTCTCATGAGACTCACCTAAAACTTAAAGACATAGGGAGGTGGAAAACAAAGGATGGAAAAAGATATGCTTGTCAAATGCTAATTAGAAGATGGAGTAGTTATATATTTCCCAGGCAAAGCAGACTTTAAAGCCAAAAGCACTAGGGCTAAAGATCATTTGTGTATAGTTGACCCTTGAACCATGCAGGGGTTAGGGGCGAGGACTCCCTGAGCAGTTGCAAATCTGTGTATGACTTCTGACTCCCCCCAAACTTAATTACTAACAGCCCACTATTACTGGAAGACATAAACAGTCAATTAACACATTCTGTATATATGTTATATACCATATTCTTACAATAAATAACACAGTCAATTACATACTTGTATGTTATATTATAATGGTATTCTTACAATAGGTAACATATACAGCCAATTAGCACATACTTTGCATGTTATATGTATTATATACTGTATTCTCACAATACAGTAAGCTAGAGAAAAGAAAATTTTATCAAGAAAATCATAAGGAGGTGCACCTGGGTGGCTCGATCAGTTGAGTATCTGACTTTGGCTCGGGTCATGATCTTGCAGTTCCTGAGTTTGAGCCCCACATCAGGCTGGCTGCTGTCGGCATGGAGCCTGCTCTGGATGCTCTGTCCCCCCTCTCTCTGTCCCTCTCCCGCTTGTCCCATCTCTCTCTCTCTCTCAAGAATAATAAATTTAAAAAAAGAAATCATAAGGAAGAGAAAATACACAGTAATTTCACAGTACTGTATTTATTGAAAAAGTTTGCATATAAGTGGACCTGCACAGTTCAAACCTGTGTTTTTCAAGGGTCAACTGTATATATTAAAGACACAATTCACTAGAAAAACAGTATATCTAAGTTTGTATGTACCTAATAACATAGCTTCAAAATACATAAAGCAAAAAGTAAGAGAAAATGTAAACAGCCCTTTTCGACATACCTTATCACATACCTTTAAAATACAGAGAAATAAAAATTTGAGAGGTTTTTTTAGGAGAAATTGGCAAATTCAGTTACATAAAGAGATTTTGATCAGAAGTGATAGATCAAACAGACAATATTAGTAAGGGTATAGAAAATCTGTGTAACAATTAACAAGCTTGATTTAATAGATCTATATAGAATGCCACACTTAATAGTTACGGCATATACATTGTTGTTTTTTTTTTTTAATTTTTTAACATTTATTCATTTTTTGAGAGACACAGAGAGAACACAAGCAAGGGAGGGGCAGAGAGAGGGGGAGACACAGAATCTGAAGCAGGCTCCAGGCTCTGAGCTGTCAGCACAGAGCCTGACACAGGGCCTATCTGGCACCCCAACATACACATTCTTTTCAAAAGCACATAGAATACTTATAAAACTGACCTTTTGGCAAATAATAAATAACAAAGAATCCCAACAAATAACAAAGATTCTGCTTCATACAGACCACCTTCTTTGACCATAATTCAGTTGTTAGATATAACTAAAAATCAAAACAAAAAACTTATGTTTAGAAACATAAAGATACACATGTATTGAGGCAAAGAAGAAATCATACTTGAAATCTGAATATTCTTTGCCTATGATGATAATAAAAATTCTCTATATCTTGTGGAATGTACTTTGAGTGGTACTCAGAGTGAAATCCATAGTTACATGTTACAATCAGAAAACAGAAGGCTGAAAATTAAGTACTTAAGTCACCAATTCAAAAAAAGAAATTTAAGCAGCAACAGAATAAACCCAAAGAGAGCAGAAGAAATAAGATGTATGTTAATAATACGCAACATATATTATGTTCTTACATGTGGTATATATTCTTGTATATGGTATGTGCTCTTATTCTTACATATAAGAAGATAAGAAAGATATGGAACGATTTATAAAAACAAAAGTCAATAAAACCAAAAAGTAGTGTTAGCCAAAGTAAAAGCTGGTTCTTTGAAACCACTAATAGAAGACACACAAGTGAAATTAACAGAGATCTCTAGCACCACTGATCCAGGAAAGGGAAAACACATATGCAATAATACTAGGAAGGAAAAAATGGACACTGTAGATAGATGCGGCGATGTTTCAAATATATTGAGGAAACTATCTACAGCATTTTGTTAATACATTTGAAAACCTAGTTGCTATGAATCACTTCCTTGAGAAATACAATGTTTAAGAACTGACTCAAGAAGAATATAAAACCTAAAGAGATCCACAGCCACTAAAGAAATGGAATCCGTAGAAATCAACCTAGGAAATGTTTATTCCATACCCAGACATTTTACCGGGAGGTTCTACCAAACATTCAAGGAACACATAATTCCAATTGTATACACACTGTTCCAGAAAATGAAAAAAGAAGAAACATTTACTAGTTCACTTTATGAGGCCAGTATAACCAGACAAAGGCAATACAAGAAGGGAAAATTGCAGCCGATGTGACTTACGGACATGGATACAAAAAATCCTACAACTGAATTAGATGTTGACTTTCTTTTTCTTTCTTTCTTTCTTTCTCTTTCTTTCTTTTTCTTTCTTTCTTTCTCTTTCTTTCTTTTTCTTTCTTTCTTTCTCTTTCTTTCTTTTTCTTTCTTTCTTTCTCTTTCTTTCTTTTTCTCTCTTTTTTCTCTTTCTCTTTCTTCCTTCCTCCCTTCCCTTCCATTTTCTTTCTTTCTTTCCTTTCTTTTCTTCTCTCTCTTTCTCTCCCTCTCCCTCCCTTCCTTCCCTCCTTCCTTTCTTTCATTTGCTCAACAAATACTTAGTGAGTGTCAACCATGCACTGATAGGCACTGTGCTAATATGTGGAGAGCAGAGACACTCGGGAGCTTATGTTTTGGTGGAGAAGGTGAGGGACAAAGCAAATGATTGCACAGGTTTAGGTACATAGAGGACATTCTGGCAGGATAACAGTGCCTACCAAGGGGGATTTGACCGGGTCAGAGAGGTCAGAGAAAGCTTTCCTGGAATATTAGTGGAGGAAGAAATGGTGTGGGAAGAATGCTTGGAAGGCTATCACAGGGGCTCAAGTGGGAGATTTGGGATGCAGTAGCAGGGAAGATGAATTTGAGAGATACTTAAGAAGTGAAACCTACACACCTTCATGATCGTGCATGGGAAGGCGTCAACCTGGAGAGGGGCCAACCTTGTCTCTAGGATGACTGGGGTTCTGTTGATTCATATAATGAATTTTAAGAGAGTCTTAGATTCAGGGGGAAAAAGCATGCATGTGATTTGGGACATGCAGGTTGAGTCTGGGGAAGGCTAAGCGGAGTTAGTGAAAGGAAATTAACCAGAGCCTGGAGTTCTGTGGAGAAGTTAGGCCAGAGATTTTTTTTTAAGTTTATTTATTTATTTGAGAGAGAGAGAGAGAGACAGAAGAAGCCCCAAGTTACTGTCAGCACGGAGCCTGATGTGGGGCTCAATCTCATGAACTGTGAGATCGTGACCTGAGCCAAAATCAAGAGTGGATGCTTAGCCAACCGAGCCACCCAGGTGCCGCAGGCCAGAGATTTTAATATGAGCGGCATCAGCAAGTAAGTAGTATTTAAACCCACCCTTCGGAGGAGCTCATCCAGGGAGGGTAGGTAGCTAGGGGAGAGAATGAACACCACTATTTCAAAGAAAGGCAGAGGAGGAACCGGGGCAAAGAGACGGAGAAGGAATGGCTGGAGAGGTAGGAGGAAAACCAAAAGAATGTGGGCATCGAGGATGCCAAGGGAGGAGTGAGTTACAAGAAGGGAACACCTAACAGTGTCAAGGGCTGTACAGAGCGTGCAGGACCGACATGGTGCTGCTGAAATTCTCGTGACCTGGGGGCTGCATTAAGTGAGTGACCTGGAAACAAACGTATAATAAATAATAACATTATTACAAATAACATGGTGCAAAGGCGCAGCAAGGGAGAATTTTTTTGGGACAGTGAAGCTCCTCTGCATCTTGGATTGGTTATCGCGGTGACTGCTCCCTCCTATGCATTTGTCAAAAACTCAGAGAATTACAGACCAAGAAGAGAAAATGTTACCGCCTGTAAATGAAAAATAAGTAAGTGAAAACAATGTAGTAATGGAAATATAAGATCAAGCTCTCCCTCAACCACTGACTTCGTAATTGCAGTGCCGGACCCTCTCAGGGTTTTAATTCAGCTCAGTGTCAGCTTGTGTAGGTCTACAACAGGCAACAAGGGCACCCCACTCTCGCCTTGTGAAGGACAGAATAAGTATGCATGCAACAGAGCCAAAGGGCATCAGAGTGATGGCCAGAGCCCCTCTTAGGAGCTGACTGGTGGGGGTGGGGTGTAGCCCGCCCAGCTTGGCTCCTCTGGGACCTTGATGTCGAATGAGGGGGTTAGGTCAGGAAAGGCCTTTCTACCTCAGATGGTCTGTGGTTCTAGTATAAAAATCCCAAAAGAAACCCAACTAGCTCTGTTGTCTGCATTTTGTTATGGAAAATAGTCGTAATAAACAATGACCATAACAACAACTGGGCCATCATCACATGAGACCCCAGATGATTTGGGAAGCAGCTTGGAGCGACAGGAAAATGCCTGGGTTTGTGGTTTAAAGCTTTAAAGTGTCTTCAAAACAACCATAGTTAAGTAATGACTGATAATAAGCACGACCCATATAGGTTTGCAATAAAAAAATGGACTTTTCTATTTCTTTACTCCAATCTCTCCTCTCACCCCCATCAATCCTGTGAGTGAGGAATTATCCCAAATTTAGGACAGGGAGATTAAGAATCTGATCATCCAAGGCTCCACATATTCCACTTTCCCATGACCCACAGTGAATCTGGTACAGTTTTGGTGTTGAGTGTATTCCATTGTGTCCTAATCCTATGAAAATTAATGGGAACGTGTTAATTGGGCATCAATTCATACTTAACATTAATCTGCGTATTTGATGAACCACAACTTTATGTTGCCCCTCATGTCATATTAAGTCAATTTATTGTAATAATTTAAAACAATAAGGATAATTGTATCCTTATTGTTTTCAAGACCTCATAAATTGAATCCAGCCTGAATCTGGCCAGCCTGGAATCTGCTGGAGAAGTGTGTGATGCCTTTGGGAAGCTGCAGGCATCATCTTTTTGGGGTTTTCGGGGCGGGAAGGGATGAAACGAATATTTATTAAGCACCTACTGTGTACCAGGACCTGTGCGACACCACGTTGCTACCAAGGTGGTAGCTAGGGGGTGTGTGTCTGAAGCCTTCTGCTACCCTTAGCTACCTCCCCGGATGGTGGGGGTCCTGGGCTATTTCAACCACATACAGCACAGAGACAGTGAAAATATGTAACGAACCAGTTGGAGACGGGTTTCCTGAAAATAACCACCCTTCCCAGCCATCCCAAAGATGCCTCAAAACGATTTCTCACTATATACAAAAATTTGCTTTGAACCCCAATCATTTGACCTTGACCCCTATAAACCTATTTTATTATATTTTTTAAACTCCGTATGATTAACGCGGAAACCCCTCCTTCGGCACTTTCTCACCAGTGGAATCGCGTCAGTTTCTCAAAGTTCCAAAATAACCTTTCCCCGGCACGGATTCGTACCTCTGCCGGGGAAGGGCGGGGAGCGGCGCAAGACGTGCCGGTGTGGAGCGAGAGCCAGAGAGAACTTCCAGCGCGAAAGGAAAATAAAACTTGTGGCTGGTGTTTGTGCGGGAGGGTCTCCGCAATCCTGAAGCTGCCCGATCCTGGGGGGTTTCCGGGGCCCGCCGAGGAGCGCCAGGGTTCGGGTTTGATCCCGACGTCCTTGACCTAAATTTCTGCGCGGTGGCTGGAAAAAGGGCGCAGAGCCGGCCCGGGCGGCTGGTGCCATCCCCGGATCCCGGTGGCTGGGGCGGCGAACTTGAATGAAGAGGCCGAACTGGAGGGGGTGGGGGGCGTCTCCTCCCATGCCCGAGCGAGGAGTGGCGGCGAGTTCCCCGCGCCTCCCCCTCCCCCGATCCACCCGCCCCCCGCAGCCCATGTGATCCCGGGAAGTCGGGGTGCGCTCCCCCTCGCCCGGCGCCCTGCCCGGCTGGAGGCGGGGCCGCCTCCGGCCGCGGGGTTCGCGCACCGCCCCCGTGGGTCCGGCCGCGGGGGGCCGAGTGTGCGCGCGCGGGCAGGCGGGGGCCGCACCGGGGTGCGTGACGTCACCGGCATTGGTTACACGACGTTCTAGAACTCCGCCCCACGTGCGCCGGGGAGGAGGGGGAGGAGGAGGAGGAGGAGATGGGGGTGGGGAGGAGGAGGGGGAGAGGTGGGGATGGGCCGGGGGGGCGGGGACGGGGGGGTGTGCGAGCAGCGGGGCTGAGCTAAGCCGAGCCCACGTGTGACGGCTCTCGCCGCTGCCCCGGCTCCGCCGCTCGCTGAGAGATTCGGAGGAGCCCGGGCGGGGGGGAGGAGGAGGGGGAGGAGGGAGCGGGAGATCTCGGGGCTCGGAGCCGGCCGCCGCTCCGCTCGGATCGCTGTGGGGCTCGGTTTTTTGGGGGTGGGGGGGCGGGGGGGCTCAGATATGGAGGCAAATGGGAGCCAAGGCACCTCGGGCAGCGCCAACGACTCCCAGCACGACCCCGGGTAAGTTTCCAGCCGCTGCCCACCGCGCCGCCTCGGGCTCGCTCTCCTTGCAGCGGCGGGGACGGCGGTGCGCGGAGCCGGGCATCTCCCGCGCCCCCCCTCCCCTCCCGCGCGCCCCCCCCGTGGAAGTTACACACCTTTGGATTGCATTTCGCCGTCACCTTCTCCCCCACCCCACCTCCCGGCTCTCGCTCGCTCGCTCCCCCCCGCTTTCCTTTTAGCTTTTGTAAGTTACACGTCAAAATGGCCGATCTGACATCGGTGCTCACTTCTGTTATGTTTTCTCCCTCTAGTAAAATGTTTATCGGTGGACTGAGCTGGCAGACCTCACCAGGTAAGGGAGGGAGGGGGGGACGTCTGGGTCCCCCCCTTCTTGGCTTCTTTATTGCTCTTTGTTATCCCGGTGTAAGAGCCCCCCCCCCCCCGCCATTGGCTCCCCACTTCTCCTGTGCAAGGTTATTTTTTTAAATAGCAAATCCTTTCCGAGCCCTCTACGCGACCTCTGTTGCCGAATTTCCCCCGCGTGTGCAAAAAATGCAAAAACAAAACAGAATAACAACAGAAAACTACTTTTGGTTTTTGTCCTTGATCAAAATTTGCATTGCTTTTTTTTTTCCACACCTTCTCTCCCCCCCCCCCCCCATCTCTCTCTTTCTCTCTCTACAGATAGCCTTAGAGACTATTTTAGCAAATTTGGAGAAATTAGAGAATGTATGGTCATGAGAGATCCCACTACGAAACGCTCCAGGTAAACCATTCCCTTCTGGATTTTGTCTTTATTTTAGAACAAAGTTTAAGTGTTATTTTTGGAGGTGTCTTCGGAAGTAGCTAAGCGGATTTAGAATGGGGCTCAGGCATGTGGCTGGTTTCGAACGTCGCTCTATTCCACCCCCGCCCCCGCCCCCATAACCCCAAAGGTTATTGTTAATTGGGGTTGAACTCTGGATACAGAGATGTCCATCTCTCCGCTTTAAGTCATTTTCCCGTCGCTTCTTTTTTTCTCCTGTTTAAGATGACGTTCAGCTTCATTCACTTTCTACATAGTTTTTTTTTTGTTTTTTTTTTTAACGTATGTTTTCCCCACACTCCCAGCTCCCCAAACTCTTAAGCCCCTTTTAGAAAGCTGGATGAATCTCTTCCGAGTGCCGAGTGCCTGGTTTTCTTGGGAATAAAACAAAGCGTTAAGAAGGGAAGGGGAGGAGGAGAGGAAACTGAGGTGGCGAAAGAGTGGAGACACCAGCATTTTCCAAGTTACCTCCACCCGCCCTGCCCCCGTTCCACTTCCCCCATTAACCTTGATGTGTTTTCTTGCGGGGTGGAGGGGAATTGGGGGAGGGCTGTGGGAAGTGGGGGTCCGAGGGGGCAACTTTTGCTCTCCATTCTGCATTAGGGCTCACTCCTTGTTGCTTTCAATGGTGTCACATTTTCTTGTTTGTTTTTCTCCCTCTTTGTCTCATTTCAGAGGCTTCGGTTTCGTCACGTTCGCAGACCCAGCAAGTGTAGATAAAGTATTAGGTCAGCCCCACCATGAGTTAGATTCCAAGACGGTAGGTTGCTTTCTGTCGTCGTTGTTGTTGTTTGCCCCTGCTCAGGACCGATCTGGGCATTGACAGCCCCATTTAAAGGGACAGTGCTTTCTTTTGCTTCTGTGCTGAGAACTGGGTACTTATAAGCAGGGCTTGCGAGTTGGCTCTAAAGTTTGCTGCAATGGCTGGGCTTGGGGTTTTCTTTTTAGAGCCTGTCCCACTGCAGCTCCAGATGCTCCGGAGCGAAGGCTTGGGGGAGGGGTGGGCTTGGGGAGAGGCTATCTATCGGGGCCCAGGGACCCTGCAGAGAAACTACACCACAGAGGAAAGGCAACTTTTCTTTGTCAGCCGAGCGTAGCACGCGTTACCAACTGTGGCTGTGGGAACTGGCTTTTAGAAGGCACAGCCCGCTCCGTGGCCAGCCGAGAGGTACCGGGGACGGGAAGACGGCGAGGGGGCGCTAATCACAAATTCAGGCAACAGGTTCCTCTTGGGGCACTTAGGATTTGGAATGTGGTTTGAGGAGGAGAGACCTCACAGAGCCAAGCTGGGCGTCCAGCGGGTGACTCCAGATGGAGTGAAATCTAAGACTGATAAGGCCTGGGGTTTCCAAGTGATTTGTTTTTGCTTTCCCCCCCCCCCCCCCCCCCCCCCCCCCCCAGATCCTTTATTTTGAACGTGGATACTTTTATAGCATTAGAAGGTTTCAGAGTCCAGTGTTGAGAGGGGAAAAGTCTCTCGGTAGAGATTAGAAGAGGAAGGGAAGAAAGATACAAGTATATAGCGGTAAATATAATGCAGGGGGGAGCTCGTGGTGTTCTGTTTAGACCCCTGTGTTGGCTTTGTGGCTCTCCCCTTTCCCTTTACCTCTATTAGAATTTCCCCACAGTTTTTATACATCTGCCAAAGCAGGGTCCCTGAGGTGACACTGGGATGCAGTGCTGGGCCGCTTGGGACCACTCTTCTCTGTGGTGGGTAGTGGGGCAAGGCAAGGGGTCAAGTTCTAGTCCCAGCTGCCCTTTATGAACTTGGGCAAGTTATTCCCTGCCCCAGGGCCTCAGTTTCCTTTTCTGTTAAATACAGGAGTGGAACAGGGTGATCTTTGAAGTCCCTTTTGGCTTTCACATTGAGGGGAAATGGAAAAAAAAATAAAGAAAGAAAAAGAAAAGAAAACTGGCCACCTTTGGTGCAAGTGAATTTATTTGCAAATTTACCCTCTTTCTCTGATCAGAGGTCCCTACCCCCAAAGACAGGACCCCCACACATTTTAAGTTGCTTTATTAATTGTGCTGGACTTGTCATAACTTGCAGCCCAGCCTTTTTGTGCTTTTAGATAATTTAATTTTAGGGACAGTCATTTGTAGGGTGATAATGAGTGTCTGAAGAAATTTTTTTTTCCTCCTTAACTTCTTGGCTAGACGTTTCAAAAAGCTAGCAGAATTAAAGAGGAAAATATTTGAAGGCAAATTCAGGAATTTATTATTCACTCCCTCTCCCTACCCCCGGTAAGAGAAATAGTATTTGGTTTCTATGGTGGTTGGTGGGTCATAGCCCTCAGTATCAGGTGCAAAGCCTGTGGTTTTCCCTCCCTAATTGTTTGTGGATATGTTTTGGTCACTATTCTTTAGTATAACCTAGATTTTGACTTTGTTTCAACGTTCAGTGCAGGAGGCAGAAGCGGTTGGTTTATTGACATGGAAACGAGGATCTTGTTTACGTTACCTTAAAAGCTTTGTTTAGGTAACGGCCATTCACATCCAAAATAGTACCCTAGTCTTTTCCTAGAGGATTTGTAGCTACAGTAAGTAGAGCTGTACCTAACTAACTAATGTTTTAATTTTTGGTAGTTTTTTTGTTTTTGTTTTTGTTGTTCGTTAAAAAAAAAAAAAAAAAGAAAATAGTTGACAGGGATGTGCAAAAGGTTGGGATTTGCCATACCTGTCTTGACCTGTGCCCTCCTTGAGAGATTTCAGAGTGCCTACTTTGCACACTGAAGACCCCGAACTTGCCTGGTGGTATATATAACATGCTGTTTTCACAACACATGATATGGGCATTCTGAATTGGCTTTGGTGTTTGTAATTTTAGATATTTCTTGAGTGTTTCACTTTCTTCACTGTTCCCTATTCCCCCAGCTTCGGGTCTCTCTCCCAACACGTCCCTCACCTTTTTCTGCACAAACAAGGTGACTTCTTACTGCAATTTTGTGCTGGTCAGCCAAAAAAAAAAAACAAAAACAAAACAAAAACCCAGTAGTTTGGGGGAGTGTTTATAAAAAGACGGATCTTTGGTCAACAGAATGGAAAATCCACACCTGTTGTATTTCTCTTGTAGACAGCTCTAGTCAGTGCTGAATACACCTGTAGATGCGGTAATGTTAATCTTGATGAAAGGGTAGTTTCCTAGATCAGAGACTTTTGTCTGTTTTAGTTTTTGAAAAGTAATCTCTCATTTCTCAGGTGATGTTTAAAGGTAAAAAAACATGCTGTGGATTTTTGTTAGGTCTGTAAACTACCTTCATAAAAGTAGTAAATCTTTGTATGTCTTAACTGCTGGGATGTCCTAAGGGATATAAGTCTGGGAGCAAGAACTATCTGGTGTGCCTTCCGCCTTCTCTGTGCTTTTCCTCAAAGCATTATTCCAACCCCCTCAATGACAGAACTGAAAACAAGGTTCAGGTTTACATTTTAAAAGGGGAAAATTGTACTATGAAAGCCAGAGCCTCTAAATAAACTTGTAGCAATATTCTGTGTTGAGTTTTACCCAAAGATTTGTGATATTTAGAAATCTAATGAAAACCAGTAATGGGGAATTTTTTTATTCTTTCCCTCCCCATAGTTTCTATCCAACAACTCCCCCCACCTGGAATCAGCCTATTAGATTTCAAGTGTTTCCGTGGGAATTGTTTTGAGTTTTAAACCATTCCTTGATTGAGAATCATGGGTTCTGCATTTGATCTGGGGTAGAGAATGTTTTTCCATTCCGATTGGGGTTGGGGTAAGAGGAATATCCTGATCGATACGCTAGATTCTAACTTCTTTTTTTCAGTAATTTTTTTTTTACCCTCTCCCCATGATGGCCTTCCTTACTTTTGTAATTTGAGGTTGGTTGCTCATAGAGTCTTACCCCATGTGGTTTTTAAAATCCAGGTGGTTTTAGCTCATGTATTTCTTTTTATCTTATTATTATTATTTCTTAAGAACTAATAGTTTTTGACACCTGCTTTCCCTCGAGGTCTAATACAGAATGAGCTATCTTTTTGGTCAACTCAGGTAACCATGCTTTTGCCAACACGAATGAATGAACTCAAGTCGAGCATCGTGTTGGATCTCTTTGGAGAGTTTTTGGATGTTGAGGATTTAAAAGAATTTTGGGAATCTCCTTTCCCACCTTCCTTGTTTAGTTATCACCCGGGAGAAGATGTACTATCCAGTTACCTACTGCTGAAACTTACGTTTAATTTTTCAGGTTATAATTTTTTTTTCAACGATGATGTTCCCATCTCTTCTCCCATGGCTGGGAGATGCAAATTAGATGAAAGTAACCATTCAATGTCCAGTGCCTGTGGAAGACAAGCGTTTGCTTAAATAAGAACATGTGGGATCTAATTTATTAGGAGCATCACACATTGAAATACGTGGTAGGGCATTTAGAAAGGCTAGCTTTATTTGTTACATTGTGGGAGGGATGAGTAAAGTTTGGATCAAAGCTTAAGGAACTTTTTGAGTGGCCTGAGACGGTTACTAAAAGCTGGGTTATAAGCCTGAGAAATGAGTGATTAATAATTAGGTGATTAATCATAATTTTTTTTCTCTGTCTCCAAATACTGGAACTGACTCTCACTTTTCCCTTTTTATTCCCCCAGATCGACCCCAAAGTTGCATTTCCTCGTCGGGCGCAACCCAAGGTAAGTAGGAGAATCAGTAGTAGGATTTTAGTGCTCAGAGATGGTCTCCAAGGATTTCAGATTTCAGAGTACTGGCAATGAAGCATTGAAACCTGATGCCCTCAGTTCCTTCAGGGTACCAGCCTGTGGCTGTGAGAGTCCAGGCCCGGGCAAGGAGCTCTCCGCCAGATAACCGTGTGCGTCTGCAGTCTAGCCCTCCCGAGGTGGGTTCTGAGCATCCAACAGGGGGCAGGGCCAACCCTGATCCTTCGCGGAGGACAGAGCTCCATCTGTTGCAATATTTATGCAAACCCTCTATTTATTTTTTGAGCATTGCCAAGATCATATCAGGAAAACTTGGACATTTGCTTGTGAGTCTTTTTTGGAGGGTTCTTCTTTTGAGGACTTGCAACGTGGAGTTTATGGAGAGGAGTAGAATTTGAGTAAACAGCTTGTCTTTTCTTGGAAACAACTTCGTAGACCCACGAAGCCCTAAATCTGACAGAGGAGGCAGTGGATGTCCTGGTTTCAGGTGGGAGGGATCACTCAGGGCCCACTGGAAACCAACAGTGCTGCTCTTCCTGCGAGTGCCAGGGCCTGGGGGACAAGTCCTGAGGATGGAACCTTGGAGAAGTGGCACTACAGGATTTGCTTCGGGGATCGAGATAGGCCTTCACTTTCTCACAAGTGTGTGGTTTCTACGGGGCTCGCCAGCTCTGGCTTTGAGAACAGAGCTGAGCTGCGTGGAACCCGAGGTGAAATGTACAGGCTTATGTGTTACAATTGCACGTTTTAATTATACTTTTTTCTTCCCTGTATAATTTCAGGAGAGACTTTTTCTGTATCTTGTGGCCTTGGCATTCTTCTAGGGAGAGGGTAACTGGCAAAACTTCTTGATTCTAGGTCACAAAGGGAAAGGGCTGTGGCTTTTGAAAATTCAGTTTATTTCTTCAAGCATAGTCTCCCAGAAGTGCAAGCTTTTAATTGTGTCAAGGGAGGGATGAAGAACTTTAATGAAGAAAAAGTTAGCATTTGTGGATGAGATTTTGAGAATTTCAGGTTTAGACCTTGCCATGTGATCCTTCCTTCCTTCCTTCCTTTTTCTTCCTTCCTTTTTTTTTCCATATAATTTTTCTTTTCCTTTCTTGTCTTTCGAAGGAAACGCCAATCTCTTAAGTAAATATGGCAAAATACTTTCTTAAGACGTTTTTTTCCTAATAAGTAAGCAAAGAATAGCAATTAATGAACCAAAGAGGTTAGATTTTTTTTTCCATACAGAGCACAAACTTTGGAACTGTTACCTGTTTAAAGGTTGCTTTTCAAACTGTATGCAATCCTTGACATTTCAGAGGCTTCCAGAACTAGCAGGATTTCTTGGGTTTGGAAGAATTACTGTTTCTTCCGTAAGTGTGAATCTTCAAATTTCCAGGTTAGTCATTTGATCATCCAGAACTAGGATCAGATTACCCTAGAGGGAAACTGGAAAAATCCCTGACTTGGTCAAACCGTGGGTTTGACCTGTTTTCTCTTCCCTGTTGTTTCCCTGCCCCTCACCCCCTGCCACTTTTTTTTTTTTTTTTTTTTAAACCAAGAAGGCTATATTTCAATTTAACATACTCTGGCATTTGGCTTTTCAGCGAGGCATTCAACTTGAAAACGAGACAGACTATTTCTCGAACTTGTCAAGGTGTGCACCTTTCCCCTCCCCCAGCCTGGAGTCTGGGATGTTTTAGGCGGATTGTCAGACTTTTGGATGTGCGCAAACATTATACCAGGTGGGGGAAGACATCTTTCCATGGCGTTCTAGGGATTGCATAACAATACCTTGCTTTTTATGACACAGTTTACAAAGGACTTTCCTGTCCATCATCTCCATCTGAATCCCCAGGTCCCGAGACACGGAGCAAACCGCCTTCGCCAGTCTGTTTGCTCCTGTGTATAATGGCAGTGATGGGAGTAGCTCCCTCAGCAGGTTTTGTGAGGAATAAAAGAGGACACACACAGGGTGTGTGGCACAGGGTGAGGACCTCCTAACTCCTCATCTCCACCACTCCCGTTGTTTTTGTCGGTTTAATCGTCATTCTTATTGTTTTCAGACTCAACAGCTGGGGTTCGGATCCTGGCCATGCCGCTCATTAGCTGTGTGAATCTGGGCAAATCATTTGGTTTCTTGGAACCTCATTTACCCCGTCTCATCAAGTTTTTGCGTGGATTAAATAAGTTAATGAAGGTCAGGTGCTTCCAGAAAGGAAGACCTGGAATGTGGTGGTGATACCGTAGGTGTTACCTGCTGTTTTGACTCTTAGCTCTGTTAGGCTGTCACCCCAGTCCCCACGAGAGGCCTCGTAATAATGCTGGTGTCATCTGAATTTATGTGCCAGGTACTGTTGTAGGGACAGTGTGTATGCGAACTCATGTCGTCTTCACCCATGTCCTGTGAGGGTGGGTATTAGTGTTATGTCCAATTTGTGGATGAGGAAACTGAGGCACACGTGGGTTGAGAAGCGGTGTATAGGCAACCTAGCCCCTCGCCCAGTGTGCGATCCTGTGTGCTGCGGGGCGTGGAGGGCATCTAGGAGTATCACCTGTCCCTTACGGCAGAGGAGGCAGCTCAGAGAGGTCATCGGGCTTCGAGGGGCACGACAGCCAGCGCGCCCTTTGAAGTTCCCTTGTTGGGTGATTCACCCAGCCCTTGTGATGTCATCCCATTGTGTGACTCTGTCTGGCAGTGTGTCTCCATCCGACCCCCGAGGGCATCCTTTCACACGGTTCTGGGGTTGCTCAACTCCAGGGGAGCGGCTGGGGATTTGGCAAAAGAGGCCTGTGCTGGTTGGGAGTTGGGGCAGGGTGGGGAGAAAGTGCCTTCCTTGTCAACGGTTATTTTCCGATAGAATTTGAGCCCAACCATGGGGATTTCAGACCGAAGTTAGTGTTGGAGAAGCCAAAACCCGGCTGGCAGGAGTATAGAACTTTAAGTCAAGCCTTATTTAGTTTTTGTTTATCCCCCTTCAATAAAACTTCTGTGTGTATGTGTTAGGGTCCCAGTGTGAGGTGAACTGTGCCCCCCCCCACCCCCCACCGTCCCCCATCGAGGGCTGGGCGAGGAGCTTGTAAATGATACGTCAGCCAGCGTTTCAGTTAACATGCATTTCTCTGCTTTCTGGCTGTCCCTTTTTGCTAGCACCCGCCAGAGAAATAGTCGTGGAGGTGTTAAAACAAGACTAGTGGAAAGAAACTGTAACTTAATACGAAAGAAAATCCGTGGCAGTGAAGAACAGATTTCACATTAGTACTGTCATAATATTCTTTAATGTATCATATAAATAAAAATCCGTTTTGACCAGAATTTTAATGAGCGACCCGAAGGAAGCGTTTTGAATCCTGCAGTTTATTATCCCCCCTTTGCGACGTAAATGCTCACGTCTCAAGTGAAGTATAATGGGGCTTTATTAACTAGTCGAGGGGCGACTCTTTGGAGACTAGTGGCCGTTAATTAGTGAAGTACATTTTGATCAGAAGACGATAGGTCCGTTCTGTATCTTCCTATTTCTCTGGATGATTATTTCATTTTGTAAAAAATGGAAGAGGTTCCTCCTCTCTGTCTTTTAAAAAATTAAAATGGTCGTGCTGTTCTAAAAAGATGACTTAATTTAAAGCCGTTGGAGAAACGGGGCTGATTGGGATCAATCATGTCATATCATTTTGTCAGTCCCTTTGGGCAGAAGCGTTGGCTGCCTGGAAGACTTTTGCTCAAGCCTGTGGGTTCTTTTTCTCGTGCGGAAAAACCAGGAGGCTGCCGAACATCTTCTGGCCTGAGTGAGTCTGGGCGTCACTCCCCGTCTGCCCTGATTCTCCTTGTGTGGAATAAAGCATTCTCCACTCCCCCCCGAGTTGCCATTTACCGTCTTAGGTTTTAGAGGCCAGAACCTTATCTGTTGATCAACGGAGATCTCATTTCTTCATCCTCTTTCCAGTTGCCTTCAGTCGCAGCTGGGTGACTGGTGGGCACATCCCATGAGCCCCTCCAGACCTCAGTGTCCTCCTCTTTAAAACAGGGGTGTAGTGCCCAGCGTGGAGTGATTTTCAGCGTGTATGCAGAGTTCTTTGCTGGGAGCCTGATGCAAAGTAGTGCCTGCAATCGTCCGCTGGTATCAGTGTTATAGAATTATTTACTATTGTTTTTAAGTAATTTCTCCGCCCAACGTGGGCCTGGAATTCACGACCCCGAGATCAAGACCGAGCCAGCCAGGCGCCCCGTTATAGAATTATTTGTGCAGAAGAAGGAAAGTTAGAATAATGGAAAATGACCTAAGAAAAATCCTGATTGGAATGTAAGCCCCCTGCCGGCAGGGAGCTGTTGATGGTTGACATGGAATAACTTAAATGCTTGAGATGAATCCAGCCTGCCTTTTTCACAGCGGAGGCAGCTGACGTCCAGGGAAGTCAGGTCGGCTGCTCTAGGTCACACAGCTAAGTTGTGGCAAGGTTGAGCCAAGGCCGGGCTTTCCTGCTCCCGTCTCATCTGCTGATGAGGCTCCAGGGCCTGGAAGTTTCTCTGTTAAGCATCCGTCCGTCCAGATGGGTGCAGCACAGCGCGAACGTCTTAGCCACGCACCTCCTGTTCTGGGGCAGTGGTTTCTTGGCAGCTTCTCAAGGGCGGGCGAGGGGTGAGTTTTCGGCAGCTGGCCTTCCCCTGCTGCTGTGGGTCGGGTCGTTCTAGCGTGCTGCCATCTTGGACGATCTGCAGCTGTCACCTCGCTGGCCACCGTTAACTGGCCTGCCGGTGGGTTTCTGGCTCCCGGCGGGGACGTGGTGGTGCGTCTGCAGCCTTGTCCACGGCTGCAAGGACCCTGGGGGATTAGTGGCTTAGCTGCTTTCTCGTCGGGGAGCGTGGCTCCTTCCTGTGTTCAGTCAGCAGCAGGTGTCAGCTCAAGAGGAGGGGCACTTCGTCCTCCAAATGTCCTTTCCCGAGATTTTTGCCTTTCGTTTGCATGCTTTCGTTTCAGTGTTAAGGTCAGTCTGCCGGGAAGCTGGAACTCATGTGTTCTGTGTCACGTTTTTGGCAGGCAGGTGAGAATCCTCTGCCCCCCAAGAACAGAAGAAGAGGGGGGCACTGTCTGAGGAAACAGCTGACCCTCGTGGGTGCCCCTTGAGATGACATACCCATCTTCTTGTCCTTTTGTGTTTTTAAACCTGAATGTTCTCTGGCCGAAAGTCCCAAGAACGCAAAAGGGAGATGCAGTTCACCTCCTCTGATCTCATGTTCGATCTGATGTGTTCATCGAACAAGGGCTTGCTTAAGTGTGTTTCATTGCTGACTCTGTGCACCCACTTTTGGGGGGATTCAGGAAAGCCTCAATGCCCACCGAACAAAGTCTGCACTTCTTCAACGTTTATTTATTATTTTTGGGACAGAGAGAGAGACAGAGCATGAATGGGGGAGGGGCAGAGAGAGAGGGACACACAGAATCGGAAACAGGCTCCAGGCTCTGAGCCATCAGCCCAGAGCCTGACGCGGGGCTCGAACTCACAGACCGCAAGATCGTGACCTGGCTGAAGTCGGACGCTTAACCGACTGCGCCACCCAGGCGCCCCCAAAGTCTGCACTTCTTAGCCTGGTGGTACGTGTCCTTCGAGATCTGTACGGCGGGGGGGTGGGGGGCGGTCTTTTTCCAGGTTCCTTCTCTTCTACCGGTCCCCCTTCTCTGAATAGCTACCCTTGGGTGTATCCCCACCCGAACCGCCCGTTCTTCTCCCTCCTGTGCGAAACAGACCTCTCTTTCAAAGCCCGATCTGGGCTACCTTTTCCACGGAGCTGTTTCTGCTCTCTCTTCCATGTGATATTTCTTTCTCTGGATTTCCATAGCGCCTTATCTTCTCTTTTGGTTAGGGCAAGCTACGGTAATAATCACAGTAAAATAAGCGAGCAAAAAATAGGCAATAATAAGTTAGCAGAGACTCACGGATGCGCTCATTAGGCACTGTGCTGGGCACGTGTTCGTTTATTTATTCACCAGACGTTACCGAGCACCTGTCATGTGCCAGAGAATGTGTGCGGTTCGGGGGATAGTGTGGAGAACAAGACCAAAAAGTCCCTGCCCTCATGGGGCTTTCACTCTGGTGGGGCAGATTAGTAGAGAGCAGGCGGAGAGAAACGTCACACGCAGGAGTGGGGGGTGGGGTGGGGACAGACTTATCTTCAGTGCATTTAGCGGCCACTCTCAGGCCTCGGCAGTTACCAAGTTTTCTGCTCGGCACCGGGGACTACATTAGGCGCTTTGTTCTGAGTTTCATGGTTACTTAAGTGTGTGCCTTATAGCTTCCACTATTGGACAGTGAACTCAAAGGGCACAAGTAGCTTTTAGTAATTGCAAAAAAACAAACCTCAGCGTTGATTGTTGCTCCTTGGCACAGTGTCAGTCTCCGTCCAGGTGGAATGAATGCAGAACGCAAAGGTGACACGGCTCTCGTCTTCAAGGGTCTTAGGTCCCGGGTGGGAGGAGGGGTGCTACCCCGTGGTACAGGACAGGGTGTGGGAAGCACAGCAGAGAGGCGGGCATGGTGTCCAGAGGAAGGAAGAGCTAAGATCGCTTCTCGGAGGAGGTGGTCTTTGCCCTAGATCCTGAGGAGCAGGAAGGAGGGGAGAATGGCAGGAATGCAGCTCTTGGTACGGGGGGCTCGGAGAGGTCGGTGTGCCTCTGGAGCAAAGGGTGTGTGGTGCACACGCCCGGCGCTGGGGATTCAGGCCTGGAGAGGAGCCGGGGCCGGGCTGGGTTGCCTCGCATGCCAGGCAGAGCAGACGAGTGTGCTTCCTTTGGCATGCGCTGGGGAGCCTGTTTTGCGCGTGCAGGATCCCGGGGATGCTCTGTACGACGTTCTGAGCTTTTGGGGGTCAGTATAGAAGCCGGGGTCGCTAGTGGGATGGTGGCTGATGCGGTTTCATGGGGATCTTCCCACCCCGGACTTGTGCCTGCAGCGTCATTCGTACTGCGTTCTCTCTGGCTGCAGGCCCTTCTTCAGGAGCGATGTTCTTGGCAGTTGCCACGCCCACTGTTTGGGGTGTGTGGCGACTGGAAGGAGCGCCGTCATTCTCCTGTTTCCATCGTCTCCCTTCCTCTCCCCTTTACGTGCTGAACAGGGGGCCATGATCTAGACAAAATCCCAGGGGTTTTCTACTCCAGCCTCATCTGAGCCGTGATCTTGACCTTACTGTGCATAGACAATGAGATGGCATCTCTCGGGATGGAAGTCGCAGATTGTCTGTATGTCACTGGGGTGTGGGCCCTGTGGCTCTGAGCAGCCTCACCTGTGACTTCCTAGGTCTGCTCGGGGTCACCTTTCACTCAGAGTGGCTGCCTGGTGTGAAGAACGTGGGATTTTGGAGTCGTGTGACCTGTGCCTCTTGTGACGTGAGAGCTGTGAGCAAGGGTGGTCTTGGGACCGAGCACCCCGTGGCACATTGTAGAAGCAGCCTTGGGGCAGGACTCCCACTGGGCCCCACATACATGACCGCATATCTCTATTCTCTCTCTCTTTCAAGGGTAGATCGCATCAAGCTCCCAACGATCTGGAAAGTTTCTCAAGGGTGTGTGTCTGCCTGCTGTACTTTTTGATTTTATCTGAGACCTTGAATAATAATAATAATAAAAAAAATCCCAACTCAAAATAAGGGCTGTTACTTACATTGTGAGTCAGTATGTTCAAGGCGTAATATTAAGCCTCTGTGTAATTAATCTCCTTTAATTTAATCCTGACGACAGTCCTTTGCAGTAGTGGGTATTTCTCCACTTGACAGACTGGTAAACTGAGACCCAGGCAGGGCGAGTGGCTTTCCTAGTGCCACAACACTAGTAAGGGTCGATCACTGTTGGACAGACAGATCACCGTCTGTCCGGGTTCCAAGTCCTTGCTCTCTCTCTTTTTTTTTAATTAAAAAAAAAATGTTTTTAATGTTTATTTTTGAGAGAGAAAGAGAGACAGAGCATGAGCAGGGAAAGGGCAGCGAGAGAGGGAGACACGGAATCCAAAGCAGGCTCCAGGCTCCGAGCTGTCAGCACAGAGCTCGACGCGGGGCTTGAACTCGCAAACCACGAGATCATGACCTGAGCTGAAGTCAGATGCTTAATCGACTGAGCCCCCCAGGCGCCCCCAGGTCCTTGCTCTCTTAACCGCTAAGCCCTGCCGCATCCAGCACGAGCGGGTAGATTTTAGGTTCTCGTGCTTTGCCTGACTGCTTGTAAAGTGCTCAGGCTGAGGAACAGATTTCGTGGCAGTCTGGCCGATGAGCTTCAGGTTCGTGTCTACTGCTTGTTTTCTACACACCTCGTCAACACAGCTGAATGCCACTCACGAGCTAAGGAGTGTGGTGTGTGCCTCCATTTCTTCATCTGTAAAACGGTGGGGGGGGGGCGGTCGACAGTACCTACATCCTAGGTTCGTTTAGGAGATTAAATGGGTTCATGCATACGAGGGGCCTAGGATGGTATCTGTACATGGGGCACCCAGCGTGAGCATCGGTCATCTGATCCTGTTTCCCAAGATGGCCCTCGCTGGATCATAGGAGGACCTTACGCAGCAGCTTGTGGGTACCGTCGTCGTGTCTGGGGGTGACGGATAGCACAGCACGTTGAGAGTCAGGGAACTGCGTGTCCAGTGGCTTGGTCTGCTCCTGGGGGTGCTCGCTCTCGAAGGGGAGATAGCAACCATCCTTCATCTTGGGGTTGCCCGGTGGGCATTGGGAATGCGTTTCCTTTTCTGTGTCTGATGCCTGTGTTTTTGCTGCCTTTGAGAGCGAAGTCCTGGGGAGCAGCTGGGGGACAGCTCAGACACCGCTGTGTGAGAGGTCTCTCCGTGAGCCTTCTCTCTCCCAGGCCTGGTCTTTATCTGCCTGGGGGTAGTTCCACCAATGACTGATCTGAAAGCATCACATTCATTTATTTGTCACTGACTGTGACAGGCAAGTTAATGCTAATGGATTCTTTTTTTAGCCTGTTGTCTGGGATGAGTTTCTCCCAAATGTCCTGAAATCTAAGGCATTAGGGGAATGTGTAACTTTTATGGCAAGGGAGGATTTAAAAGATAAATAGGGTTTTGTGTGCAAGGGTCTTAAATTTAGGTTAGGGGCGAGAGCAGCCAAGGAGGGGATGTTGGGCCAGCCCAGACTCTTCTTTTTAAGAAATCCATTCGGAGCTCTAAATTGCTGTTTCTGTTTCAATTATGTGACAATTTCAAGGGTTTAGAAAAATCTAATAAAATGGTCTTGATGATGCATTCTGGGGAGAGAGTGCTTTAGAAGATCCAAGAGAATAAATTCCTTGGGGTCAAGAGATTCTCTCAGGCCTTCTTTCGTCTGGGTTTTTACATTTTTATTGTTTTGAAGGGCAGAAAACGGTGTTAGAATGTATTCAGGGCTTCATCCATATCCTCCACCGAAATGAATTATTCTCTTTGGGCAAATGCAGGTAGACGGGCCACAGCAATCACTAGCTCTTTTTTTCTTTTCTTTTTTCCCTTCTTTTTTTTTTTTTTTTTTTTTTTTTAAAGCTGGCATGTTGTAAATGACTTTCAGAGCGTGGTTTGTGTGTGTAGTGATTTCGAATAAAGCACCACAGAGAAAAACTTGGAGGAGTGGGACGAGTGAGCAGAGAGGCCTTCTGGAAGTTTTTTTTTTTTCTCCTCTCCAGTCAAAGCTTTTGATAGTTTCCCGAGGAACAGAAGTTTACAATGGAAGCCGGCTTTGGGCTGCCTGCGGGAACGGAGTGTAGCAAAACGTGATGCTGAGTGACATTAATGAGGTGACCGCTCTGGTGGGAGGGAGGCAAGGAACCAGCAAAGCTGCAGTTCCCATGACTTGCTCTCGGCTGAGTGTGTCCCCTTCTGCATGCCTGCGTGGGCGCCTGTGTGTGTGTGTGTGTGTGTGTGTGTGCACGCACGCACCGTGTTTCCCAGGGCCTTCCGATGGAAGTTGTAACACCAGACCCCGCTCGGCCTGCTGCAGTATTCTCCCTCCTAGAGAGGCCACGTGTGGCGGCTTCTCCATTTCCACCCACTGCAAAGTAAAGTTTGAAACCTGGAAACATTTTGTTTTATCTTCCGGGTGCCTGCGGGAGCCTGGGCGGGTGGCGCTGGAGGTGGTCGCCACAGCCCTGGGCGCTGCTGGAACACTGAAGCCAAGAGTGTGAAAGGTCAACATTCTCATCCCCGAAGTGGGTCCTAGGGAACCAGGAGGAGAAAACCTGTTCGCTCGTATTTTTTTTCCTCTCCCTTTTTTTTTTTTTTTTCATGTTTATATATATTTGAGAGAGAGAGAAAGAGAGGGAGAGAGACAGAGACAGAGCATGAGTGGGGGAGGGGCAGAGAGAGGGAGACACAGAATCCGAAGCAGGCTCCGGGCTCGGAGATGTCAGCACAGATCCCAGCGTGGGGCTCGAACCCACAAACAGTGAGATCATGACCTGAGCCGAAGTTGGACACTCAACCGACTGAGCCACCCAGGCGCCCCGTCTCCCTCCTTTTTTTTCAAGCCCTGGCCATCGTGATAACATTTCATATTGATGGTATAAATGGAACGTCACAACCGCCGCTTTTAAATATTTTAGTGCCTTGGAGTGTATTCTGTATTTCCACTTTGTTCTTGTGCAAGAATTTCCAGTTGCCCAGGAAGAGCAGGAACATCTCAGGTAGATTACCTGGCGAGGAGGTGAGATCCCAGGCCTTGGGGTTCTTGGTGCCTTGTCTGCCCTTTCCAGGAGTGAAGCTGGCATCTTCCGTCTCGTGCCTCAGCCCGGCAGCGGAGGGAGCATTCGGAGTATCCGGCACAGTACTGGGCAGGTGTTTGAAAACTGCTGGGAGATCCTAAGCCAAAAAACCCGATGGGGCCCGGAGTGGGGAGGGGTGGGGGGAAACTGTGTATTTATTGATGCTCGCCTGGTTTGTTTCTTTTATCCCTTCCACTCCATTCCCTCTGGGATGTCTCTCAGGTGGGTCGCTTTTGTAGCTGAGGGCAAACAAACAAACAGAAAATGTTTAAACTCAGGCACATAACCCTTCATCAAAACCAGTGAGCTAGGTTCACTTTCCCTTGCACCCGGGGAGAGAGGATCGAATCAGGGGCGCTTGAGCCCAGGAAAAAAATTGGGCTGTGAATCTCCACAAGACTGCTCCATGCGTATGTTTCCTCTTCTGTTTTCAAAACGGATAATTGGTTTTAGTAAGAACTTCTGACTTGATTAGGGGACCCTTAGGAAATTAAAGTGTGTTTGAATTTCACAAGTATAATTTTAATTATACAAATTTTGCGTTTTCCACGAGGGAGCTAGGTTCAGAACTTGTTTTCCTATACTAACAGGGGTAGTAAAGCTGATTATGGCAGAATGCCTCACTTAAATCGCTTTGAAAATAAAAATCCACGGGTCGGATCGTTGTTTTTCCCTGCAGTACACGACGTTCGGGTTAATGTCCACACATGTTCCCGTATCCTTGTTAAAAGTGATTTTTCACTGGATCCACGCAAGTGTAGACGTGAGTGACATAGTGTGTGGGGGGGTACCTCATTATGAATTTTTCTGCTGCACTTGCTGAAAGAATTCAATTAAAGTTCTTTCGAGCTCAAGTCCTGCCTGGGCAGCTTGTGTTTGGCACACTGCCACGTTAGCATGTCGTGATTGCCTTTATCACCCATCGCCCTGTTTGCTCAGAGCCTGTGCATTTGCAGTGTTAGCTCTTCTTGCTGCCCCTCTTCAGCAGGACCCCAGTGGATGAGAGCAGAAGCCACCGCGGAAGTGGTCCCTGAGCTCCTCCCTGAGTTGCCCAGAGATGATGCAGAGAGGGTGAGCAGACCCCCTGGGCATCCAGGAGAAGGGCTGATTGTGTTAATGGGCAATGACCGTTTCTCAGGGCTATCCAGACAACACCCCCAGGCAGCAGAGAAGTGCTTTGTAGGCTAGAACTCAAGCATCCTCAGACGTCTCCCCCCGCCTGTGCAGGGGCTTTAAAAGGTGCCTGGAGACCGGCTCCTCGGGCTTTCCGGGCCCTTGTCTCAGATGTCGGCAGGAGAGCTTGAGTAGAACAGTTGTTCACGGAAGAGAAATCGTGGCAGCAGCTTGTGAATGAGGTGGTGCCATCCAGGTCTCCAGATGCAGACCTGGTCCCACCCCGTGCCCCACCCCACATTTACTCATTGACATTTTTATTCTTAACTGCTTTCTGTTGAAGTGCTGTAGCTTAGGGTGTAAGAGCCTGGACTCTGGGAGCAAGCTGAGTTTGAGTCCGTGCTCTGCCGCTAACCAGCTGTATGACCTTGAGCAAGGTGTCTAAATGCTCCATGCCTTAGTTTTGTTGTCTGTGAAATGGACCCAATAATAGTCTCTCCTTCGTGGAATGCTCTAAGGATTCCACGAGTTGACGTATAAAGTGCCGGTGTCTGGCACATAGTAGGCGCTTTGGGTGTGTGAGTTACGGTATCATGAGGAAGAACCTGGCAAAATGCGGACTGTGCTTGCTTGATAGTTGGGGAATTGTTGTTCAGCACTACAGTGCTCCTGCCTGACGTATTTGTTCCCTAAGCAGTTGAGAAATACAAAAGAGCGTGTATATACATGTGTGGACATGTGTGTGTGAATCGATATGATTGGGTGGGATCGCGGTGTAATTCGGATTCAAACACGGGTCTTTGCTGTAACAAATGAGTCATGTAGGTTGGTAGGCACGTGGCCCTGGCACTCAGGCCTCTGGTTGGAATTTGGTGCTGCCACTCACCCTGTGACCTCGGGAAGGTGTCTAAACTTTCCTGAGCTTCCATTCTGTACCTAAAAAACGGGGATAACAGAGTCGTGGGATGAAATGAGACACTGTAAATCGGGCACCTCATGTAGGGTTGATGCTTAGAATGTGTCAGTTCCTTCTTCTATAAGGGCAGGGGCTTTTTTCTTTTTCTTTTTCTTTTTCTTTTTCCTTTTCTTTTTCTTTTTCTCTTTCTCTTTCTTCTTCTTTTTCCTTTTCCTTTTCTTTTTCTTCTTTTTCTCTTTCTTTTCCTTTCCTTTCCTTTCCTTTCCTTTCCTTTCCTTTCCTTTCCGTGTGTGTGTGCGCGCGCGTGTGTGTTTTGGGGGTATCTTGAAAAATGGGAAAGATATAAAGTATACTGCTCTTGCTGGAGATTGTGGAGTTACGGGATGAGTCCTTAGAAGGCTGAGTCGAGAAAAGCTAGCCAGGAGAGGGGGTGCTCTTATCTTCAATCTACAGGCAAACGGGCTGTTTTAGGGGCTTCATTTCACAAGAGCCAAATTTCCAATGATTTTATTTGGTCAGCCACCTTAGATGGTTTCCGCAAGCCTCTGAAGGTAAGTTTGTTTGTTCCTTTGACACTTGGTAACCAGAAGCACAGGGCTGGATGGTTGAAGAGGTTTGGGGGATGCTCAGATTTCCGGCTGTGACTGAGGACAGTGGGAGGGAGGGAGAACCTCGGGCTGGAGGAAGGTGTCTTTTCACAGAACCTTTTACTTGGGGACACAACCCAGTAGGTTTTGCTCTACAAACATGTGGGTACCAGAGCCCCAGGAAATGCGTTCAGTGCCCAGCCATCGGCCTGGAGAAGCCTGACCCTCTGGTTGTGCCGTCAGGGCTGGGAAAGCCCCCAGATGACTTAGGGGCATCTATGTGTCCAGATCTCTGGGCCCATTTCCAGATTAGCTCCCTTCACCTCATGCCCATCAGGTGGAGTTTTCCAGATGTTGTCGGGAACGGGGAGCAAGATGATGATTATGAGTTGATGCTGGGCAGGGGCTGGGGTGTGTGCGAGAGGATGGAAGGGGGTGGGTGGCCAGGAGGAGGGGAAGAGTGGTAGATTACATTGACTAATTATAGGGAAAAAGCCATATTTGCTGCTCCATTAAGTGATCGCTAGGCTATGAAGCAGTTTATTGTAATTAATGCAGAAACAGCAAATAAGTGTTAAGTTTGGAGCAGAGGGTCTCCAGGCGCCCCTGCCCCCTTTGCTCCTTTGTGCCCACTGCCCCCCTTCATTATCCTTGGAGGGGAAGAGTCTCGGGGACACCCTCATCCGAAGGACTGAGATGGCGACTTTGACCAGTTTTCTGCTGCCTTGTTTTGTGAAACAAGGAGGATGTCTTGCCTGACTCCTTCGGAATCGTCTGTAGGGGTTTTTGTGTTTTCTGAGGATGGAGAAGGAGGGACAGACCCGTGCCGTCATTGCTATTCTTGCCACTCTCGTTTTAATTTCAGCTCACGAAAGTGGCGGGTTACACATCCAAGTCCGTCGAGTTACGGGCCGTGTGGAGTTGTGATTGCTTTCCTTGATGATTTCTTGTTCAAATCAGCGGTGCTCTTAATTTTCCAGATGAAGTAAAAAGAAAATTGGAGACTCCCCTCCCGCCCCGTGTCTCTTCATCCAGGGTTTTCTGAGCACGACTCTGATTTGGAGGGTTAATATTAATTAGGAGCCAGTTTAGACCTCGCTTGCTTGATGAGCGGGCCGCGACTCTTGTGCCGGTGGTAGTTCTTTCCCGCTCTTTCTCGCAGGCACGTGCCTGCTGCCTGTGGAAGTTCCTGGGTTTCAGAGCCAAAGGGGTCAACACAGAGGAAGTGGAGATGAGGGGCTGCTCCCAGGGAAATGTGGCAGACCCTCCCTGGTCTTCGGAGAGGAGCATGACGGGCCTGTGGGGGAGTCCGGGGCCCGGGGAGGTTCTGCCTCTGGGCCTTGCCCTGCTGGCCGCCGCTGTGCTCTGCCTCAGTTTCCTTCCCTGCGGGTGCGTTTCTTTGGCTTCCAGAAAGAGACAGGACTCATTTCCTGAGTTCCTAAATCGGATGATGCTTGGATTTCTCTGAGGCAGTTCCCCTTCCGTGCCGGGTCTCGGGGAGGCGCTTCGGTTTGTGCTGAGGCGCCAGGTCTTTGCGTCAAAGCTTCTCCGGTGCTGACTGGGTCTTTGCAGGGCGGGTGGTGGTGCAGAGGACAAGGACGCAGAGAGCCAGTGAGCTCCGCTGTACGGTTAGGGGACAAGAGACCTAGAGAGGAAGGGACCTGCTCTCTTTAGGTTGGATCACGTTAGGGATCTGTCTTCTCTGGCCTGTGGGTTTGGGTTTGTTCTCTTTTTTGACGGGGTGGTCGGGTCAGGAGGATGGCTGACTGTTGGGTGTGAATGTTCCAGGTGTAGTGGGAGAGACCCGGCTTCTGGTTCTTCCCTCGGTGCCAGATAGCTGAATGTGACCTCAGGGTCGTTACCTTGCAGCTCTGTGCCTCAGTTTCCCCATCTGCAGACTGAGGGAGAATGAGGGGATGGGTGGTGGGAATCAGCGGCACTTAGGGTTTAAGAGAATGAGCTCAAGATCAGGCAGCGTTAGGGATTTGTTTCTAGCCTAATCATTTCTTAGTTGTATGACCTCGGGAGGTTCACTTCATTTGGCTAGCCCTCAATTTCCTGACCTGTAAAGTGGGGTAGTAGGATATGACTATCCACCGGACAGGGTCGTCGTAAGGACCGCACGCCACAGTGTTCACGCAGTGCTTATCACAGCGCCCGAAGGGTGCTTAGTTGGCACTTTGTATGTGGGGGCTGCTTTTACCGTTAACAGCTACGTGGTGGTCTGGCCGAAGATTCCGAGATGTGAAGGTGTGGGGCAGACGGGGCCACACCAAGAGCACGGTTGAGCTGCGAAGGTGGACTTTCTGATCTGGATGGAGGTTCCCACACACAGGGAGGTTTGCGGTCAAGGAGGCAAAGCCTCCCTGAAATGCCTGGTTCGGAGCTGTAGGTGACGGGGCGCCTGTGGCGGGGATCCAGCACTGCACATGGAGAGGGTCTCAGCGATGCATCAGGTGTGCTCCCCGACTGCCCCTTGAGCCCAGCGGAGCAGAGGGAAGTGTGGGGGAGGCCTGGCTGCAGTCCCCAGCTAGATTCCCCTGGCACCAGACAGCGCCGTGGGCTCGGGCATCGGGGCCGCCCTCGCTCGACATCTTAGCCACCCCGCTGCAGGGGAAGGGGAGGGGGGAGAAGCGGAGGGGAACCGATCACCAGGTGACGTGGAGACCCACATTCGTTTCTGGAAACCCACGTCTGTTACTGTCTGAAATATGGAAGCCTTGCGTGACTGAGGCAGGACTGATCAAAGGCCATTTGCGATTTCAGAATGTTCTCAAGTGCGTTTGGCAGACAGAGTCCTGTGTTTTGATCGCTTCCTCTCCCACTGTACTCCCCCACTTTGGTGAGGTGGCTCTGAGTCGGCACTGGCACCTGCTTCTCACGCCTGTGTGTGCATCAGGAATGCTGAAGCGGGGGCAGGTCTGTGCCCTTTGCGGCCGCTGCTGATGTGGAGCTGCGGACACCAGCTCGGGGTGGACAGCCGGGTCCCCTCAGCTGCTTGTCAGTCTCCTTTTCGGGGGCGGGCCTGGGTAGGGGATATAGATGGGAAAATCCCAGGAGGTGTTGTTAGACTGTTATTGTTACTCCCTTGAAGGGAGGGTGGAAAGAGGGACTGTGGCACAGAGCGTTTTGCATGACAGGAGAAAAGATACACTTGCAAGTGAGCGCAACGCAGGCCGTGTACTGGACAGATAGAGTTGCTTGGGGTGCCCCCAGGCCCTGATGAACCCGAGCCTCAGACGCTGACCTTGCCCTCCAGCGGCTCCCAGGGAGGTGGTATGTCAACAAGACGATGTACTAGTGTGGGGACGGCGGCCATGTGTCTGAACGGCACACGGTGGGGACACAGAGGAGGGAACAGGCAGGGCAGGCCTCACGGAGCCGCTCCCCTGTGTGTTGAATCTTGACGGTGGGAAGAGCCTCCAGTCAAGGGACCTGTAGGAGCGTTAGGGAGCCTGGCTTTTAGGGGGGCGGGGGTTGCTGCCACAGAGTGTTCTGTATAGGCCAGAGCGTACTGTGCGGAGGAGGGCAGGCTGAGAGATCGGTTTACTCACCACGCAGCAAATGTCTGGAGCCCTATCCTGAGCCAGGCCCAGAGCTGGGGAGTAGGGTCCAGCTGTGAAGACGATGGCCCCGTCCCTACATTTGCATCTGGCAGGGACATGTTTGTTAACCTATGGCAGGGTCCGTTATTGGAGTACAATTACAACGAATGCTACAGAAACGCGTAGGCTGTTTCAGGGGGCGTACCGGAGAAACCGGATCTCCTGTAGGGTTTCGGGAAGGCTTCCTGGAAAAGTACATAGAAGCCGAGCTAGAAGGGTGAATGTAAGCGTGACCTCAGGAGGGAGGATCAGGGTGCATTTTGTGTGCTGGAGGGCAGAGGGCAGGGAGGAGAGAGCCGAGCAGTTAGGCTGGGCCGTGTGTGTGGGGTTGGGTCTTACCCCAAGGGGGTCGGAGGGGAGGCCTACTTAGGGTTTAGGAGGGGTGGGAAATGATCAGTTTTGATCTGGGGAAGGATCTCTCTGGAAGTCTGTGTGGAGAAGGGCTTGTGGGAGCCCCAGGTTGATATGGGGGCACCCGTGTCTGACTTGCGTGAGGGAGGATGATGAATTACGAGGGAAGATGGTGGTCTGGCTGAGTTCTGGGAGCGGAGGTGGAGGCCCATGGACCGATCGACCGATCAAGGTGTGTTTGTGAATTAGCACAGGAGCTGGGAGATTTGGTAGCTGAGAAAAGGTAGACCTTTTGAGTGTTTGCTTGTGTGTTTGCTCATTTATAAGTGACATACTTGTGCCAGTGTGTTAAAATCGTACGCCCCTTGTAAGTTATAAACTAATAATTAAAAATAAAAGGAGGATGAGAAGAAAAGCTAAAGCCAAATGAAAGTTCTAGTCTTTTTCCCCCAAATCTTACTTTGGGGACTGTAGCCTTAGGCCATGGGGGAACCATTGGACGAGTTACGGTGGGGGTGGCCTGGGTAGGTGGGTTTTGGGGAAAGAGTATTCTGCAATCCAGGGGCTCTTGGATGAGTTCTGTGCACGCCGGAGGTCCACGGGGAGGTCCCCGCACCGTCCCGTCACCGCGTGGGGCCCGCTGAATCGGGCACGAGATTGCACAGTAACAGCCCCCAGAAGTGGCCTTGGCAATGTCACGGGAGGTGAGCGCCTGGGGCTTGTGTTTGCTAGTCTGGGTGTGCTCAACCCGTGGAATACCCGGGGAGGCACATTTCCTTCCGGTCCCGGTGTTGGTTCAGTCCAGAGGGCCAAGGCCGCACTTGGCCACGAAGAGCAGATCTTATACAGAGAGCTTGGCATAAGTGACGAATATAGATTCTGGCCCCGGCACTTTTTCTGACTACAGTGCGACCGCAGCCAATTCTGAGTCCTTCTGGGCCTCTCTCTTCCTTTCGTCTGCTGGGTCGATTATGATACTTCCTATCGAACTCTGAAGGCTGAAAATGATTTAAGGTGAATTGTTTCTATCTTTGCAATTCAAACGTACCTCTGAGTTTCCTCTCCCAGTCGCTTCCAGCAAATTGGTATTGCTCCTCCGAGGGTATGGCTGGGTTCTCGGAGGCTAATTCCGTTCCAGCCCGCTCCATTCCTTCGAGCAGAACCCAAGCGAGGATCTCACCTTCCAGAGAGTGCTTTAAAAAAAACCCTTGTTTCTCCACCGACTGAATTTCAGTCTTTCCCTGAGTGCAGCCGTGCTCAGCAGAGGCCTGCGAGCTGTTTCTACATGTGAGAGGTGAGCAAATCAAAGGTGAGCCCGTTCTGCCTCAGTGAGGCCTTTTGTGTAAAAAGGACCTTCCGGAGTAAAGCAGTCAGGATGACTGACAACCGCCAGAGCTCCCCAGCAACAGACCTGCTCCGTGGGAGAACTCAGAGAGAAGCCCGGGCCAAGGGCAGACAAAAGGATGCCCAGAACCCGAGGTGGAAAAGCCTGATGGAGATAAAACAACCCGAAAGTCTGCCTTTCAGTTCGCAGGTTTCATGGAGCCAGGTTGAAGCTGCCGACCGAGGGCGTCAACATTTACTATTTGTCCCCGCTTTGACTTCTCTGGCTTTATTTCCTTTGAGATCAAAGCAGGGAGACTGGAGTTGCCAGTCCTGGGCCGGGTTTCAGTCGACGTTGGTGTCCCTTGCTTTGTGACCTTGGGGTTGGGTGTCTTTGCTTGGGGTGACTTTGTTGCAAACCCAGAGTAGGAGGTATGTTGCAGTCTGGTAGTCAGAGGGAGCTCTGAGGAACACCCAGAAAGGCCTTGGAGAGGACGGGGAAGCACCCTGGAGGGCCAGTCCTGAGTTTCCCACGGATTCCCGGATATCAGGAGTCTGGAAGGTTCTGTGTGGTAGCCATGTTGCTCCTCTGAGGGGCCGTCCTGAAGGCAGTTCAGTTCTGCACGGAGGCAAGGGACGGGCCTAAAGAATTCCTGCCCCCTGCTGCATAATAAATCTGATACTAAAATTAGTGCCTGCCTCCGGAGCCGTAATTCTTGCTGAGGTGATAAAGAAGCGTGTGTGTGTGGCCAGCTTGTCTTTCAGGATTGGGGGCTGTTGCTTTATGTCAGATGAGCGTCCAGGCCTCGCAATCGATTTATTACGGCCGCATCTCCCCTATTTCCCTGCCTCTGCCTCCTCTCCTGCTTCGCAGGGGTGGGAGGAGGTCGGGGGTGGATGGAGGGAAATATTTTAGCTCCGCTTTTGGTCTCGTGTCAGTTGCTGTCGCAGTGGGTAGATGTTCCTTGAGAATCCCTCTGAAGGTTTTGTAATTGAGTCTTTTACCTCCGCTGCAAGGTATTACTCACTTTCTCTAAAGTGTTTACTTTATGCTCTGTGGAGGGAGGGAGAGAGCAGGACTCCCCCTCACACCCGGGAAAAAAATCTGTCTATGGGAGAGGCTTGCCATCCAGGGCAGTTGGGTGGCCAGCTATTAAAGTTTGAATAATGGAGGAGGCATCTGGGTCCCTCGGTGGAAGGCAGCCCTTCTGGCACAGATGATTTTGCTTTTAAAGTAACGCATTCACCTTTAACTGCTAACAGCTGTGACAGAGTGGTATTTAATTTTAAATTGCCCATGTCCAGAAACCCTCTGCTACTCTTTAAACAATAAAGTGTTTTTCATCTTCTTGCAGCTGTGTTCTCTGTGTGGGGGCTTGGCCGTGTTTTGGGGGCGGGGGGGGGGACGGAGAGGGAGCTCATGTGTCCCTCTCCGCTCCCCGTCTTCTCCCTTTCAAAGTCACCAGGATTTCTAGAAAGCACTATTCCACCAGGTGTGGAGTCCCCACCCATACGCTGTCCAAAGTGAGCGGCTGGGAAGTTCATAAGCAGAGCCTGCTGGAATGGAATCAGTCGGTAACGTCAGCCCCCGGGGCCGAAGTGTTTCTTCCTCTGCGGGCAGAACCCAGAAGTCGCTTCTGGGTCCCCGGCCCTCTCAGATGCCCATATCTGGTTCTTCCTGCTGCTGCCGCCCACCACCCCTCCCCCCACCCAGCTTCAGGGATCCTTGATTTGTTTGTGATAATCAGAAACAGATTTTGGCTCCTGGTCCATTATAGATGTGTTGGAGATGGATGCCAAACCTTAAGCCACGTAAAGGACACGTGAAAACATATTTAGATACAAAAGGAAGAAAAGAAGAAGGGAAAGGAAGAGCCTCTTCCAAATTCCCCCAAACCAAAACCAAACCGACAAACAAAAAAATCCCAAAATGACAACATATAACAACAGAGAGGCCTCCATCCAGGCCCCAGTAAAGCATAGGAAGAGAAAGTTTGGCTTCAGGACCTGCAGAGTTGGTGCACGATGTTAGCAGGGTGGAGAACACTCGTGGCCGCCCGGGAAGCATGGTCTTGGTGGGGGGTGCTTTCCCGGAGTCTGGGGGCCACCCGCGCCCCAGGCTCCCAGCACAGGTGGCAAGTTGGTGGGGACACAGTGGGAGCATTCACGTGGTGCCCAGCAGGAGCTCTGTTTCTGTTCAGGATACCCTTGAGTTAGGAAATATCGATCGCTCTGTATTTGTAAACAATCTTTAAAGGGACGTGGTGCCAACCAAAATAGCCAACTTCGGGCGATTAAAGTGTGTTAGGGGAGGCTCTCAACAGGGAAGCCCATTGCTCTGATGTTCTGGATCAGCACAGGCCCCAGATTTTATTTTCCTTTTTAATTCTAAAAAGGGGCCTGTGGAGTTGAGCAATGTCCTAGTATTGGTTTCTTTTCATCCTTGTCGATTTTTTTCTCTTTAATGAAAGTGCTCAGTTGGACCCCGCTGGCCCTCCGCTCCCGGCGTGGTTGTCCTGGTGACATCTGGCCGAAGAGGTTCCCAGGTAGGACATTTTGGTGTCCTTAAGGCTCCCACCCGTGTTGGGTGTCCCTCCACCCCCGCACCCCCCCCCCCCCCCCCACCACATTTGCAGCGCAGCTGCTGGCCCCGAACTGGTGCTTGTGTCTCTCACTCCAAACAAAAAATAAACCCGTGTGCTCTCTGTGTATGTATTTTAGAGGTGTGTGCATGTGTGTGTGTGTGTGTGTGTGTGTGTGTGTGTGTTTTCTCTTGACAAGTTTGTTGCCTACAGCTGTGCAGCCACAGCTGGCTTTGAAATTTGGTAAAAAAAAAAAAAAAAAAAAAACAACAACAACAGCAACAAAACTTTTAAGTGACTGGGGGAGTGAGGCTGGAAGGAGGAGGAGATGGGGCGGCTGGTTTGACTGTAATCACACATAAAACACCCTGACCCCAATTTTTTAAGAAAGGATTTAATTAAAATATTGTAAAAGACAGTTACTGAGAAGAAGAAAGGTTTTGTTTTGGGATTTCTGTTTATCCCGGTATAGAGTTGGTGGTGGTGGTTGTTGTCTGGTTGCTATAGAGACGAGAAGCGTGGGGTTCAGTGGGTCCATCTTCTTCCCCTATGGGGAGTGTGTGGCAGGGGGAAGGCCTGAGCTGAGCTCAGCAGCATCTGTGGGACCAGCAGAGAGGTTTGGATGGCTCTAAAACTGCCCTTTTTGGGGCGCCTGGATGGCTCAGTAGGTTAAGCGTATAACTCTTGGGTTTCAGCTCAGGTCATAATCTCACGGTTTGTGGGTTCCAGCCCTGCATTGGACCTGCTTGGGATTCTCTCTCTCCCTCTCTCTGTGCCTCTTCCCTGCCCACTCTCCCTCTCTCTCCAAGTAAATAAACTTAAAAAAAAAAAAAAGGAAAACAAACGAACAAAAAAACTGCCTTTTTTTATCTTGAGGCCAATTGGTAACAATTTATTGAAGCTACCTGACTGAGCAGTGATCAGTTTCTGGATCTGTGTTTGCCTGAACCCCTCCCCTTTCTAGAAGCCTTGTAGGAGGAAGGGAAGTTTCTGTGCATAGATTAGCTTTGGTTTCTCAGAAGTTTCTTCTTTCCAACTTTTGCAAAATGGTTTGCATCCCTCAGTCGAACAACCTTTTCAGATAAGGATTCCTCAACTTGGTGGGCGGAGCCAAGCACAGAGGGTTGTCAAGGTTAGGGAGCGACAAGCTTTCGGGGGAGGTGAGTGTCCGTGAGGGAGGGAGAGTTCTTTAGGTTCAAGGAGACCGGTTCCCCCTCCTAAGGAAGAACGCCTGGTTTTGTTTTCTTTTGCTGTCTTCTTCCAACTGCTTAGAGTAAATAGATTAGCAAGGGGGCTAGAACTGAAGGAATAAAAAAGTTTGCAGTGCTGTGTTGAGGGGGCTGGTTTGCATCTCTACAGTTTCCCCTTGGCCCTTATGCTTCCTCCTAGTACTCACAAATCAGAAAAAAAAAAAAAAAAGTGGGTCCAACACTTTTCAGGACCGCGGCCCCGCTGGTGGGGCGGGGTCGGGGGGGGGTAGGCCTATCTAGCTGTATTTCACTGGCCACCTTAAAGTCAAGTCGGGTGTGGAGGACGGGGGGGGGGGGGGGTGGCCCACGGGTGTGTCTGGAAGCATGCTGTGTTCTCAGTACTTGTTTTGAATTCTGTGGTATAGAAGTGAACTTTTGAAAACGGTTACAGGAACGTCTCCGCAAAGAGGTATTCCTGCGAATTTCAGTGTAAACGGAACCCTGTTCTCCCGGCAAGCACCAATATATTTTTAGAAGTGTTTCCTTTTCTCGTTACCCGTCAGTTAGCAAGGCTCTGAGCGCTTTCTGCCATGTCCTCCTGCCTTCCTGAACAGGTGTTTCTATGGGTGAGGGGTTATATTTAAAGTTAAAAAAGAAAAAAATACTGAAGGATGCTTTATGTCACAGGAATCAATACCATCCTACGTGGATGCAGTGAGAGTGGGGACCCAATCTGTTTTCTGTCCCTGCCTCCCTGATGAGGGCAAGAAAAGGGTCATGCTGCTCATATGAGCCAGCCAGCTTCTCTCTCTCTCTCCCTCCCTCCCTCCCCTTCTTTTCTTTCTCTCTTTTGACCGATACCTAACTCCTTGTCCCGTTTCCAGGATTTGGGGAGAGTAATTTCATGTTGGCCAACAGAACTGGTGGCTGTAGTTTCGCCTGTTTTTTTGGCATTAAGGAAGCAAATTACAAAAGCTTTTTCTTTAAAGGCTGAGCACAGGCTTTACACGTCCGAGGGAGAAAATTCGGAAGGTGGTTTTTGGCGATTTTTTGTCCCCTCTCCTTGAAGCTGTGGGGCCCTTGCATTTTCCTCGAGGGTCGCTAATAACTGCTGGCCTAAATCAGTGTCTCTGAGAATCACTGATTCAACTAATTGCTCATAATCGAGTCCTGGCTTCCCCCTCCTGCTGAGAGCACTTTTGTGTTCTGCCCTTCTGCAGGGAACTGGACGGATTTCTGGAGTGTTTAAGAGGTACCCCATAAAAGAGTTTGGCGGGCCACTGTTGCTAGCTGTGCTCTCAGAGGTGACCACGCCACCGGTATCCGGGCTCCGGGAACAAGGGGCCGCCAGTGACCCTTTTCCCAAGGTCGCTTGTCTGAGGGAGAGTGTATTCCCCAGCCCACCGTGGGCCCCAGCTTAATTTGTTCTTTTCCTGGGGCAAAATGACCTCGCAGTAAACCTGGCCCCCCCCCCCCCCTTTTTTAAAGTGAACAACCAGAATTGGGAAAGATGTGTTCTAGCAGAAAGCAGGCAGCCTTGGGAGATACCAGTAGCCGCTCATCAAAATGCCAAGGTGGGGTTAGGCTGAATGTGAAGTGCTGGGCCCTGCTAGTTAGGACAAAATGCCTGGGGACAAAGCGGAGGCCAACAGAGGGCCGGCCTGCGGCGAAACGGTGCGGAGATTTCTGAAGGAACATTTCTCTGGGCGCTGGGAATTTAAAAAGAAAAAGCAACGCCGTTTACTCCATATTCGTGGTCTCTATGGTCCTCTGCAAATTAGTGGTCTCAGAAAGCTCTTTTCTTGTCTTTCCTTTTATTTTTCTCCTGGCTAACCCTTCATAAAAAGGCCCTTCCCTAGGCCTCCTGAGGAGCCCAGGAGGGCCTTCTTGTAGTGTGGGTGTGGGAGAGCAGCGCAGCCCGGAGACAAGGGGGCACAGCCTGCTGCCCCCCGCAAACACCCAGCCCAGTGGGGGCCACCCTGGGTGACTTGGGAGCTAGTGAGTTTGGAGGCCCTGTTGTACCTGAGTTTGGGTACCGTACGACTTCATGACTTTTCGCCTCTTCCACAAAATGCCTTGTGGCCAGCCTTGGGCACATGCAGCGAGGAAAGGAGAGCACGTCAGGGATGGGTTTGGGTTTCGGATCGAAGACCACCAGCGTAGACGGTCCAGTCCTAATTTGCTTCTTTAGCCCTGGCGCCCTGAGCGCCCATTCTCCGTGACTCGGTTGGCCGCACGCTTCAGTAGTGGTTGGTTCGTGTTTGGTGTTTGATGTTCTGCTTTGGTCTGGCATCCAGATACGGGTGGGAGCTGGGGCTTCAGCTCCTGGAAGAGGCTCGCCGGGCTTCTAAGCCCTTTCTGTTCGTACCTGGGGCATTAAAAGGCCCTTTCCCTGCCTCCTTGAAGCCTCCCAGTTGCACCCATGGCCAGCCAAGTTCCTAGGCTCTCCTGTGAGTTACAAGCAGTCAAATGGGTTCCCTCCACAGGCCCTGCCTCGGGGAGGCAGGAGGTGGGTTTGGTGGCTTGTGAGTGAAATCAGTCCTTTGCTCACCCCTGCCTTGTGGCGGGTTAGAGAGACCATCTGCTGACAGTGCTTTGTGTCAAAGGGCTGGAGGACTGCACTGGGCCCTTTTCTAAAGGGACTTTACAGATGAGACGGAGGCAGTCAGACTCTCCTCTTCTGAGAACAGCAGTAGGGCTAGGTGTGGGAGAGCAGGCCCAGGGCGGTACCAGGAGCTTAGGGGATTTGGGGCTTACTCGGAACTTTTTTCTTTCTTTTTTTTAATTAAAAAAAACAATTTTTTTTTTTTATGTTTACTTTTGAGAGAGAGAGAGACGGAAGTTGAGGGGGAGAGGGGCAGAGAGAGAGGGAGACACAGAATCCAAAATAGGCTCCAGGCTCTGAGCTGTCAGCACAGAGCCTGACGTGGGGCTCAAACCCACGAACGGTGAGATCATGACCTGAGCCGAAGTCGGACGCTCAGCCGACTGAGCCACCCAGGCACCCAGATAGGGCCTGTTCTTAAAGACAGTTCTGGGATTGAATCCTGGCTGTGTGACCTGGCCAAGATACGTAACCTCTCCGAGCCACGTGTGTGACATATGTAAAATGAGGGTAATAAGACTGGCTTGGTGGCTGTGGTGACAGGTACATCTTCTGTAGAGCACCTAGCACAATGCCTGGCATTCAGTAGGTGCTTACTCAGTGCCAGTTGTTCAGCTGGGCTGGATCCAGCCGTTGTTGGGAAAAGCAGGAGGGTATGCAGGTATCAGCCGTATGCCCGCTGCTTAATTCTGCTCATTTTGGGCCGAGGGGCCACAGTGTGCTGTGTAGGCTTCCAGGCCCTGGAAGGTTAGTTGTGCCCTCTTCTCATCTCTGCAGAATCTGCTCGCACCCCCGCCCCCCCCCAGCCCCTCGGGGTCTGCCGACGTGAAGGTTCCCCTCCCAGTCACTCGGAGACAGTCCCAGCTTCTGGCTCGCCCTCCTTTTCTCGGCTTGCACTAGTGACCGAGGGAGGTTAGGGCTCCGCATGTAGATGACAGCTCACTCCGGCCTGGTTTCTGACTCCTCTTGATTTAGCGGGGTTGTGGAGAGGCTGGTGGTGGAAGGGGCAGAGGCCATGGGAAGATTGCGTGAGTGCGAACATTTAATTACTCGCAGTGCTGTAGCCCGGGGTTTCTCAACCTCAGCACTGTTGACATTTTGGGCTGGATAATTCTTTGTTGCTGGAGTTGGGGAGAGGGGAGCAGCGGGGTGTGTTGTGCGTATCGTAAGGTGCTTAACAGCATCCGTGGCTTCTACCCACCGGATGCCAGTGGCACCCCCTCCCCAGTCGTGACAATTAAAAACGTCTCCTGGGGTGCACAGTCACCTGTGGTTGAGAATCATTGATGTAGCCTCACAGGTGGCTTCTGGACAGGAGGAAGGGGAGAGGTTTGTAGATGTTCTGAGGTTCTGTTCTGCGTGGGTTGGAACCTGGACAATGAAATACTCATGGATTTCGAGAGCTGGAAGGCAGCCAGAGAAGTGGCCTGGGCCAGGCTGTGGCCCCCGACAGTCCTCTCTGTGGCCAAGTGAAGGGCAGGGAGAAGATATTTCCGTGGGCCAGCTGCTCTGCAGAGTGAGGCTTCCTCCTGCTCAGGAGCTCCTGGCAGTCCCGTGTCCCCAGGGCCTCTAGCAGGCGAGGGGCTACTCGTGAGTTGATCTGCCCTGTCATCTTCTGCACACACGAGTTCGGAGGGGCTCCGAGGCACAGGTTCCTCTGTGCGTACAAAACAGAGTTTTATTTGAAATGAATCCAGTTGAAGAAAAAAAAGAAAAAGTTTCGCTTGCCAGGACTCTGCTGTCCTCTTTCCCTCCTTTTCTTCCTTCTCTGCCTTCTGTCGAGGCGAGCCTTGAAGGGGCTGTCTGGTGAGACTGGCCGGCCGGCGATTTCCCTAGACCCTGATTAAAGACAAATTATCAAGTGGAAGTTGCCTGTGGTTGCTGTGCTTGTAAAACAGTCAGTTGTGTGCCATAAAACGCATCACGGCTCCCTTGGTGAGAGGGAAGAGGGCCGGGAAATATTTAGTGATGTTAGTTTGGTTTCCAGTGGTTTGGCTCCCACGCTGGAGGAAGGCAGCCCGTCGGCACGGTGTCTCGGGGTCTTGTTTTCTTAGCTTTTGTCTGGCAAGCGAGCGAGTGAGAGGCTTGCTTCCTCTGGTTGGTGGGGAGCTTGGAGATGGGACCGGGATCTTGCCAGCAAGTTGCCAAGCAGGAGCTCTAGATCTTAAACTTGGGGGACCCGGATGGCCTTATGGGCTGGAAGACCGCTGAGGAGGTCTCTGTGACTTTTATTTAGAACAAAAGACACTTGGGAGTGGAGAGGCAGGCCAGCCTAGGGGTTGAGAGCACAGGTGCAGGGACCAAGTATGAAGATGGCACTCTGGGCACGTTTACCCTAATCCCTTTGTGCCTCCATTTGTGCATCTGCAAAATGGGGACGAGGGTCATAGTGCCTCCTTCGGGGTGGCGGTGGAGAATTACTGGAAATGGAAGTAGAGGGGCTGAGCCGAGAGCCCGGCAGGGATTGAGGACCCTCTTAGTTACACCGTTAGGAGCTATATTATTCTGGAATGCACGGTGACCTTTGCTTCTCCGGTTTCATGCCAGTGGTTCTTCCACTTCGCTGCAGAAAACGCACGTGGGCCCTTCCCTCGACACGCGGAATCAGTGGTCCCAGCGGAGGGGCCCGGGAATCTGCATTTGACGCCTCAGGCGGCCCCGCTGCGGGCATCTTCAGAGAACTCTGTGACTCTTGAAGGGCACCATTTCTCAGATCCTCGAGGAATGAGGATCCCCAGGGTCATCACAGGGCCTTCCTTCACCCCTGGGGGTGTGGACACGGGTCTGATCTGGGCCGCTGCTGGGCGTGCTCCGTGTGGGTGGCTGCCGGCTGCTTACCTCCACCGGGGTCAGGTCCCGCCTGCGGGCAGCCGTGGGGGCGAGGGAGGATCACCTGCTCCGGCCCACGGTGTGTCCCTGTCTCTGGCTAAGCTAGCGTCCCACACCTGGCTCTCACTTTGCCGGCGAGAGCAGAGGGCCTGTTTGTAGGTTGTGTTGTTTCAGTGGGTAACTGGTTGTGTGTGTGTGTGTGTGTGTGTGTGTGTGTGTGTGTGTGTGTGTGCGCGCGCGCACACACGTGTAAAAGAAAACATCAAAATGTTTGGGGAGTGTTTTAGGAAAATACCAAGGAGCAGATTGCCAAGACTCGCTTATATGTTTCTTTCCTTTTTGCTGTGTATATGTGTGATCAGAATCCCGGAGCATTCTGAAATACAGCTTTGGCTTTTCTTACCCCAACTGTTCTTTCTTACGGTGGAGAGGATACAATTCAGCACCAATAATACTGAGCAATAAATAACCCAGAGAAGATGAATAGCCTTGTGTGGTGGTAAATTAAAGTTGATTTATTGCACATAATATATACAGGTGCTCCTAATGTAATTAAGCAGCGAGGCTTTTAATGCTGCAGAATCTGAAAGAAGACCCAAGAAAATTGGGTCTTAATAAGGCTGATTGAAATAACAGCTAAACATGCTGCTTAGTACCATCAGAGGCTGGGTTGACTTTGCTGCTTTTTCTTGTGTGCGGAGGTGACACGTGTGACCCGGTACCAGCAGGGCCGCACTGGAGTTGTTTTCCCTGCACTGTGACCTTGCCCCTCCTGTGACCAGAAGTCAGGTGGCTAGCCAGGGAACGGGCTTTTTGCAGGTGAAAGGCAAGGTTGCCAAGGGGTGTGGAACTCAATGACCCTGGCCTCATTAGCATCCCATTCTAGCTAACCCACCGATCCTGGAGTAAATTGACTGACTGAGCCTCACCAGGGCTGAGCATTTTGCTGGAGATGGGGAGACAGGACTGTAAACAGGAGTAAAACAGCCCCCTTCTCAAGGGAGGAGGATGCTGTAATCAAGGCAGAGGCTGGAGAATAGGGGAGGGAGGGGAGAGTTCATGGGGAAGGTGCGTTTGTGGGGGGAAATTGGGGGCAGGGAAGGCCTTTGGGGGTACCGTGAGTGCCGGCCAGAGAAGTGGGACAGTGGCCCCAGGGGAGGGGGGTTGGAGGTTGGTGGGGTCAGGGTTTAGGTGGGAGAGGAGGCTGGACGGTGGCTTGGGGCAAGATTTTGCATTTCAAGCCAAGATACAGAGCCTGCCCCTAAAGGAGGTTCTGGAACCACGGAGGTTTGCGAGCAACAGCAGGACCAAATGCACATCTTAGAGAATTTGTGGCAGCATTGTGGGGATTGAGAGCGATCCAGTTGGTTAAGAGGGCAGGGCCTGCTCAAGAGCAGGGACCAGTGGGTATGAGAGCAGGGGGGCGAGGGTTAAGATGCCCCATGTGCCCGAGACCTGAGGACTCCAGGCGTATGGGGCCAGGGTGCTCTGAGGGAGGGCGAATCCGTGCCGAGCCAGTACTGGTGTAAGAACTTCCCGTGGGTGCTTGTTAGAAGCAGAGGTGGGAGGCCCTCCCCCGGGATCTCCAGCTGCTGAGGTCCCCGGTGCCTGCAGTCACCAGGGCCCCCAGAGATGCCATCTGGAGAGGTGGCTCCAAGGTTCCCTTGGGATCAAATGGGTTATTCCACGGAGAGTGTTTGGGGCCAGGAAGAGTGGAAGAATATCTACAACTTTTCCAAGTGCCTTAGGGGCTTCAGACTTTAGGGAGCTGAAGGAAGTGTGAATGTATCCTGACTGCACAGGTGTGCCCCACTTTAAGAAAACCCGTTACAGAAACACCTTGCCTTCTGGAACAAGCAAAGTGAAAGAGAATTATTGCTGGTAGCAAAGGTTTTAGAAGAAGATCCTTTTCGGTAATGAGCTGATCTTTCAACCCAAAACGTAAGATTTCGTTTTCCCTCGGGAGGGCCTCTCTCACAAAACCAAAGACATTTGGGGAGTTTACCGCTTATGTTCAACAGGTTAACAGAACAAAGCAAAACAAGTCCATCTACTTGGCCAGCAGTCTTTGGAGTGCCCGAGGTTTTCAGAGCCGCCCCTGGGTGAATGTGGAGTGGTATTTTTTCTGGAGCCTGGGGCTGCAGCTGAGGGTGGGGAGAGGGACAGGGCCTCACTGTTGGAAGCACTTTCACATGGCACGTCCTGCTTCTAGCATGGAGTACGGAACCACCAAGGTGGAGTATGGAACCACCAAGGGGCATGTGCAGAGTTCGGGGGCTCCTTACCCTGCAGGGCTGTTGGGCTGAAGCCTGTTGTGAGCTCATGGCTATGAAGCCCTCCTTTCCACCTCCAGCCCTCCTGCACCCCCCCCCCCATCACCCCTCCTCCCTCAGGCGGGACAGTGCTTGGCTCTACCTTGTCATTACTTGATTATTTGTAGAGTTAGAAAAGACTTCAGTATCTGATCATGATTTTTTCCTGGATCTATAGCACATCCTGTGAATATATATATATATAGTCAGTGCTTCTGTTATTTGTTTTTAAAGGAATACGGGATGTTAGATGTCACAGATGGATAGGTGATCCGTGTTTACCTTTTTTGAGGATCGATCCAGAGACACTGAACAAAGCTCCTGTGTCTCTCTTAAGTGGGTGTGTGCATCTCTGCTTCTGTCTCTCCTGGTGGTGTGGGACTGGGGAGTAGATCAGCCCTACAGATGGCCCGAATGAAGGCTTCCCGAGGTGGGCTTGTTTACTTTTGATGGGTAGAATGAATCCCAGACTCAAGAGCATCCAGCTCTGACCGGCACCAAATCGAATATTCGCCTGACCTTTTTATTCCAGTGAGTGGGAAGAGATCCGTGCTTCCATTATCATAAATCTTGCCTGGCTGTTTGCTCTGATACAGCACTCCAGTTGGGTGCTGTTTGAGCATCTGGCTCTGGGGTTTAAGTACCGGCAGGTGCAGGAGGCTGTGGCCCATGAGCGAGTCAAGGCGTGGGCACCACCGGGGTGGGTGTGCGGGGAGAGGACCAAGTTGGGTCTGTCCTTGGGCGACTTGGTGGGTTCTCCTGAGTGTGCCACACCAACCCCAGCTGCAGGGGGCTCGTTGCCGTGGGGAAGTGAACTTGACTGGTAAAGTCCCAAGGCGATGCCAGCTGCAGGACGGGGGGGGGGGGGGGGGGGGGGGGGGGGCCGTCCCCCTCCCCCCTGCATCTCACACACCCCTTCAAGAGGACTCGTCTTGTCTTTGAACCTTCCGACCACAGCCACAGGCCAGTTGATGCATTCTTTGTGCTCCCGAAGGACTTGGCAAGTTGGCTAACAAGGACACGTTTGTTAGTTCCTCTCTTCATTCATTATTCATGCAGCTAGTGGTCATTAGCATTTAGGAATGTGGTTTCTGGGGGTAGTTGAGTTGTGTTCATTCATTGAACAAACATTTGTTGATCCCCTCCTCTGGGCTGGGTGTGGGGCATGGTGCTAGGGTTACAGAGAAGAGGAAGGGGCCTCCTGTGCTCTTGAGTGTACAGGTAACCCACAGGCGGAGGTGCTAACTCAACAGAGGATGCTAATGGTGTTACAGGCCCAGGGGGCGTCAGTGTTGGGGAGGGGGAGGGAGGGCTTCACAGAGGAAGTGACACTTGACTTTGGCCTTGGGGAGTGAACAGGCCAGAATTACAGTGGGGGGGGGGGGGTGCGGTGAGCATTCCCCCCCCCCCAGGGCAAACATGGTTCTTGGGGTTTTGTTGTTTCCGCCCTGATGGATGGTCACGTGCCTTCCTGTCCTCCTTCCCCCCTGGAGCCCATGTCACTGAGGGGAATCAATCTGGTGGTCCTGCTGGCAGTGAGGGAGGAAGGGAGAGACAAGGGTGCTGATGACTCATCCAGGTTCCCTGTGGCTAGAACGAGAGCACACTTCAAAGCCTAGGGCATATCAAAGATGAATTGTGTCACACCCACTGGGTGTTTTACACAAGAGCCCAGTTTCTGGCTCGGCAACAGAAAGTTGGTCTGCTTTGGGGAGACTGTGTGTGTGTGTGTGTGTGTGTGTGTGTGTGTGTGTGTTTCACAAGTCGGGTAGCTTCAGAAGGCATCATTCAGAGAGGTGGGCTAGGTTGGTGTTCAGATGCTGGACTGTGCTATGAGTGCATCTCTCTCTGTTTCAAACTCTGTTTTTCTTCGTTCCAGCCAGTGTTTTATTACTGATATGAATCACTGAGGGGCTCGGAGGGAGAGAGGAAAGGGTTTCTGTATAAACAGCTGTGTTGCTGATTCAATCTACAAAGTGGATTTTATAGCTAAAGTATTTGTTCTTGCTTTAAAATGCCAAAACAGCACTGTCATTTCCTCAGCTAAAAGAGGGGTCTTTGAGAATATGGGGGCCTTTTCCCATCACAGACCTCTCTTATGGAGAGAGGAAGCAGAATTCCAAAGAACTTTCTTTGAACCAGTCGTTTCTAAAATATTCGCGTGCTCAGAGAAGAAAAATTTTCTTTTCAGAGTTGGAGTTACTGGTTCACGTCCTCTTTTTGCCCTACCACGAATTCTGGTTAAAAAAAAAAAAATACTAATAATCCTCTCTGGTCATCACAGCTGAGTACCTGCCTAATGTTGGTGTGTAGATATTTCATTTTCTTCTTTATGCAAGATTTCATCTTTGCATGATCTGAGATAGTTGGTTGCCCTGAGATTATTAATAAATTGAGACAGTTAATGGTGTGTGACTCAGAACATATATTTAAAAACAAGTTGGAATAAGAAATAGGTCTTTTACAAAATTAATTTTTTGTTAGGCTCCTCTCTTGAGCCTTTTTGTTTGAAGCCAGCTTGCTTTGTAATGTTCATATATGCCCGATTGCAATTAACATAAATTACTTTTAAATACCAGTTAGTTGCCGTGGAGAGAGGCCAGGGTTGTGGCTGCTTATGGAGGGTTAAGAGGTTTGGTCATTGTCTGGGTTTTAATCTCACTGTAGATCAAATTCTGTTCCCTTTGGAGGCTGGCAGATCGTGTCAAAGATTGCTTTCTTTGATGGTGAGGAGAAGGGCTAAGTCTTTGCCCTGACTGCCAGGACATTTTCTTACCAAGGGAGAATAAATAATCACAAAATGTTTTTCTGGTTTAAAAACAAGTTCTGTTAAATGCAGTGTGGATTATCCTCGTTTGGATCCTGGAACAGAAAAAGGATATCCGTGGAAAAACTGATAGAATCCAAAAAATGTCTGCAGTTAATAGTATTGAATCAAAGTTAATTTCTTAGTTTGATAAATGTATCGTGGTTAAGGTAAGATAGTAACATTAGGGGAAGCTGGGTGAAGGGTATAGGGGGACTCTCTCTTTGCCTTTCTCCTGTCATTCTACAACCATTTCAGAATGATAAGCTCTAAAGAAAAGGTATATTGGGGGTATTCCTTTTGGCTTGTTTGGGATTTTATTGGTCTCACATGCATTCAAAACGATCTGCCTGGAGGCAGGGGAGATTATTCCATTCCTGCTTTGGAAACTGGGAAGTGAAGACCTCAGGGGACCCAGGGAGCCCCTCACTCCTGGCTTGTCCCCCTTCTCATCCCATTCATTCCCCCCTTTCTCCATCAAACGGATGGCAGATCCCTCCCTGCCTGCACACCCACACCCTTCTGAAAACTTGTGGCTGGCCGACCTTCTCATCCCTTGCGTGGCCTTCCATCACCTGACGTGAGCAACCGCAGGATACCCTGTCCTTCTCCTGGAAGGAGGCTGCGATCGGATTTCTTGTCTTGTTTGCTTTTTCCCCACAGATGTTAACTTTTACTTTAGCAGCCAGATTGGAAGCTTCCTGAGAGTTGCAATTTTGTTTTGCCCTCTTTTAAAATTTAGTGTTCAAAGTTTCTCCATTATATGGATAATGCATATTCATGATAAAAAAATTAAACATTAGAGGATTTGTAGCATCCAAAGTAAAAGTTCCCCAGAGGGCTCCCTCCCTTCTCTACTGCCATTAATGAATTAGAATACATTCGTTCATACTTTTTTTTTTTTTCCCCTGTGTAAATTACAAATGTATATTATGGCTTCCAAGTATGAGATCCTGTTATACGTCCCACTTTGCGGTCTGCTTTTCTCAAAGTGAACAAAATCCCTTTGAACGGCTGTGCGTCTGGGCACCTTGTCTCTCCCTTTGGGGTGTCCCGCCATATATTGACCCGCACCGTTGCCAGGCGCACTGTGAACATGCAGTAGCTATGGACTGTTATTGTTATTGTTATTGTATTCAGTCAGGTGACTTAACTGAGAACACATGGTAAACGTGTGCTCGGATGAGAAGGCGCCGGTCGATGTGGGAGTGGTTTACGATACAGCCTTGGTTTTGCTGGGAGAGACACATATTTATCTGCTCAGTACCTGGGATCAGCTTCCTCGAACAGATACAGCGTTAGAATTTCAGGAGCTGCAATCGTGACAAGTGGTAGGAGGGTGATTTGGGAAAGGGAAGAGGACTAACCAAGTCGTGGATCCCTTGGCGTCGTGGGTTGCAGCACGGATGGCGGAGTAGGGGTCCATTCTTGGCAGTTCATGACAAGTTGAAGTGCAGGGGGTGGACATTTGGCCCCCAGTAGCTTTTGGGGCTTCCTGGAGCGAAGGGGACAATAGTGATACAGAGAAGCTTTTGCTAGGTTGAAGGGGAATTGAGCAGAAAATGACTAGGAATTTGTAGGCATTAAGAGGGCGAGCTCTTTGGAGAGTTTCTTGATGAGGAAACCCATCTCTGCTGGCAGTGCTCCGTGACAGAAGCTTGTTGAAGGAGGCTCTGAGAGCTGCCTGCAGGGTGCTTGCGGAGTGGGGGACAAAGTCTGTCTCTGACCTGCTGGGTCCTCAGAAGTCTTGGAAAGTCCTGTTTCTTCTCTGGAAGAGGCGTGGCACTGTGGAGTGCCCAGGGGTGGGAATCCTTGTTTGGAGAAATCCCGGAAGCCCTATCTCTGCTGATACAACCCCCCGGTTAGCGATGCGCTGTGGACGCGGAGATTTTTCTAGGGTAGATTTTGCTTTGCGGTTTGAATAGATTCATTTCCCTTTTGGTTTTGCGTCTCCCTGATAGAATTTTGACTTAACTCAAGGGAAAAGGGTGGTAGTACATACTGAGAGCCCTTAACAAGTAAATTCCTTTGGAGAGAATGAGAGGTCCCAGAGGGAAACATGGTGGTAGGGAAGATGAGAGGCGTTTACCCTGCGTTTCGTTGTTGTTTTTTCCTCCACGTGTAACATATCGCTTGTACACACGAACGTGAAATGCACATGTGAAGTATGAACGACACTACATCAGATACCCACATACTCCCCACGTTGCTTGGAAGTGGAGTATTTCCAGGAGTTCACACCCCTTCTGTGTGTGTCTTCCCCAGTTCAAGCGCCCCTGCCACCCACCATGTGTAAGTTTGCCTGCTTTGCACCCTTATAAGAATACTTTGTCTCGTTTGGGGGGAATGTCTGTGCCTTCATTCCTGTTGATGCGCGTGGCTGCGGTCATTTGCTTTCAGTGCTGGATGGGGCTCGCCATAGGAACGGGTGACAACCATTCTTTTCTCCTTTTAATGGACATTCGAATTCTTTTATTTTTTATTTTTTATTTTTTATTTTTTATTTTTGGGACAGAGAGAGACAGAGCATGAACGGGGGAGGGGCAGAGAGAGAGGGAGACACAGAATCGGAAAGAGGCTCCAGGCTCTGAGCCATCAGCCCAGAGCCCGACGCGGGGCTTGAACTCACGGACCGCGAGATCGTGACCTGGCTGAAGTCGGACGCTTAACCGACTGCGCCACCCAGGCGCCCCAACATTCGAATTCTTGAGGGTGTTTCCTTTTGTTCCCTCGGTGTTGCTTGTACGCATCTCCTGGCGTCTGTATGCCGCAGGTCCCCAGAACATACGGGCAGGCGTGGGGCTGTGGAGTCGGGAGGTGTATAACTCTAGTTTACCGGGACTCATGTTCTCAAGACCCCCTGTGGCAACCCTGTACCCCTGTCGTGGCTCCGGACTCTCACCAACAGCTGGTATCATCAGACTTCTTAATTTTTGCCAATCGTGTGGTATCTCCTTGTGGTTTTAATTTGCGCTTCCCCAATCGGTAATGAGGCTGAACGGCATACTTGTTTTTGTTGTTGTTTTGTGTTTCGTTTTGTTTTAGGGAAAAGAATGGGCACGCTATAACATACTTCATTTTTTTTTTTTTAATGTTTATTCCTTTTTTGAGAGACAGAGACAGAGCACGAGTGGGGGAGGGGCAGAGAGCGAGGGAGACACAGAATCCCAAGCAGGCTCCAGGCTCTGAGCTGTCAGCACAGAGCCTGACCCAGGGCTCGAACCCACGACGCGAGATCGTGACCTGAGCCGAAGTCGGACACCCAACCGACTGAGCCACCCACGGGCCCCTCTGTAACATACTTCTTCTCCGGTGCTACAAAACCGGCTGCTTTGGTAGGCCCGTCTTCCCTAATGCTGTTTTCCTGCCTTGGGACAGAATCAGATGGATTCGTTTCATTCGGTGGGAGAATTTGGGGGAGCATCTGTTAGCTGGTGACACTTGGGTTCTGTGTGCTGTCTTTGGGGAACACAGCGGATGCCCGGTCTGGTTGGCCCTTTGATTTTAGGAAAGGCTCCTGAATGACAGCAAGGCGTCCTTTTCCTTGTCTGATGGGAGCATGCTGTCCCTTCCATGTAAATTCGCAAATAGATGAGAGTCCAGGCAGAGTCCCCCCGGGGTGTTTGGTGGCACGCAAGGGAGCGGCTTTCAGGAGGCCCTGGAGATGGTCCCAGGCAAACATCAGGGACATTGGTGGTGACTGGCTGGCTCTCTAGTGATGAAGAGGCGAGAGGGAGAAGTAACGCACTTGTATGTGAATAGAAGAGAGAACGGGACCCGACTCCTGGTGGGGGGTGGGGGGAGGGTCAGAGGTCCATGCAGGGGTTGGGCAGGATTGTTGGGGTACAGGAGTTGGGTATTCATGGGGTGGTTCCCACAATGCGTACTAGGAACCTGTTGGCCAGCAAGGATCCTGCCGTGGATGAGGCTTCTGGGGGAGGGCGGCCTGTTTTACTACATGTTCAGATGAGTGCTTTCATGTGAAAATAGACCTTTGATGTTCTGGAAAACGAGAAAGAAAATCAGCTTTAACACCTGGGGAAGAGAAGCTGTCTGTGGGAAAAAAAAAAAAAAGTTCTGTTATGAAAGAATGGTATTGCACAACTTAACATATGCTGGGTTGGTTGTTCGAGTAAACCCCACGAGGAGCATCGCAGGACAAAATCTAGGCTTTCAGTCCCAAGTGAAAGCAGGTTGAGAGATACAGGGGTAAGGGGGGAGGATCAGAGGCTGACGTGGTATTTGTATTACGGACACAACTATGTTTATAAGTCTTACCTGCGCTATGGACAAGGTCTGGGAGGGAACCGGGATGGTGGGTTTTGTGTGTGTGGTGGGATAGTGAATGTTTTAAAAGCTCTTGTATTATTATTGTATAAGAAAAAGCCTTAACTGAACCTGGACCCTGCAGCCTGTTATTTTATTACACCGCTCTGAATGCCTGCCAGCACGTTGGTTTATTGAGTTCCTAATGTGATGGGCACTTGGAGCGGCGACAAGAAGCTTACAGACCACTGTGGGGTACTAGAATGTAAACACCCAGGATGTAAGCGATACTTTGCCAGTAGGGTAATGGGGGTCATGCAAGGTGGCACCCAGCTCACTGCCCGTGCAGGTGGACGAAGGCATGGGCTGTTGTTGGGGGCTTTGGGGAGGACTTCTCAGAGGAGGTGGTCTTGAGGGAGCCCCTGGCGCACCTGAGGATCTGATAAATGGAGGAGGAAAGGTCGTCGGGAGGGAGGGGGAGCTTCTTCCGAAGGGAAGGGGCCCTTAAGGACTCCTTGACTGCTGGGATAAGGAGTAACTGATACGAGTTCACCCACTACTCCTGCCCGGGAGCTCACCCTCTGTCGGCAGTCTTAGGCTATTTTTGGCTAGGTGGTCTTTGAGCCTACGCTGAAGCCTTCGGACCCTCTCCTGAGAAGAATGGTTACGTACACATGCACTTAGAACCACAAGAGGCCCCCACACAGGGGGCTCTGCCTACAGCGTCCGAGGACGCCCCATCCTTGGGGGGCCCGAGTCAGTGGAACAAACGTGTATTGGGCGCCTGCTGTGTTCCGATGTTTGGTGAGGCTTTGCGTATACGGCAGAAATAGACGGGCCAAGTCTCTGTCTTCAGGGGCAGGTGCCCTCAGGATTCAGGGCCGGGCTACGTGGAGTTCAGTGGTGCGGGTGTGTCCGGTGTTTGTCATGGCTCATCGTTCCGGGAGGGTGAACCGCTCTGCCAGGGTCTCAGAGGAAGCCAGGCGTCTCCGGGGATGTTGAGGATGAGGGTTAGGAACACTCTGGTTTTCTGGGCCCTTTTTCCTTAGCAACACCCGCTTACCTAGAGCCGGTGGTGCGTTCTCCTTCCCAGCAAACGGCTTTCAGGAAGAATTAATAAATTAATCTTCTGGGAAAAGAATCTGCTTCAGCAGCCCGGGCCGGGACTTGGCTAGTGTAGTCAAACACACGTTGATAACTGCGTGTAGTTGCTGACAAGGTTTGGGGCAGCTGGGTCCCGGCCTCGGACATCAGGCCCGCCTCGTTGTGAGCGCGCAGCTCGGTTCACGAAGGGGAGAGGCAGCCCGTGGGTGTTACTGGCGTTAAAGCTTGCTCTCACGGCAGTCGTGTGAGGACGCAATCCCATTTTACAGAGGGGGAATCTGACACACAGGTTAAGGCTCGCTCGCTAAGTAGTAGCTGTGGTTCCATGGAGACCAGGGTCGTATATGCTGTTCCTTTTCCATCATTTAGATGGCCTTCCCATGATCCCCCTTCCTCTAAGCTGTTTATAAACAGGTAGCGTGATCCACACGGTAGCGTGAAAGGCTCTGTGTGAACCGTCACTTCCAACTGGAAAAGCATTTCCAAACATCTGCTCTCTCTCTATTGAAAGAGGATGTGACGCCCGTACTGTATTAAAGTCAAGGTACACACATTCATTCACCAGATATTTATTGAGTGTCTGTTGTGTGAGTAAAACCAACAAGGATCCCAACGTGGTGAGCCTCTCCTTGGGTCTGTCCCCGCAGGGTAGAGGGAAGCCTGGCTCCTGCCTTCCAGGGTTGGGAGGGGGGACGCTGGGGAGACTGAGCCAGGCCCCACCCATTCCTCAGTTTGATGAGGAAGAGCTTATCTGGCTACCTGGCTGCCTCTCGTGTTTCAGTCTGCTTGTCCCTTACCACCTGCAGGCCTTCTGGGGCTTGGAGTTCACTGGTGCCTGTGGAGAAGAACCTTTTCTGCTTGCTAATGAGGGAGAGAGTGAGTCCCACTGAGATCTGCTTGTTAAAAAGTTAGACTCCTCTGCAGTTTCGCTGAACGGATGACCTTACCGTGACTAAAGAACCAGATGGACTCTTGTCCACTTCTTTATGTCTCCTTTGGGGACATCTTCCCCTTCCCTGTTGTTCTCTTACTCCTCAGCCACAGGCCCTAGAGTTTTCCGGTCTAGGGTCTGCAGTTGGTCAGATGAGGATGAGGTTCGATGGGTCAAGCCGGACACTGCTGTTTGTCCTGAGTGGATGGGCGGGAGGGAGACTCTGTGGGCCCCTCATGCCCCCAGCATTGGGAGTACCCTCTGATAGATGCGCATGCATGCCCTTCTTTAATGTTTATGTGTTTTTGAGAGAGGGAGAGAGAGGGAGAGAGTGCTAGCGGAGAGGGGCAGAGAGAGAGAGGGAGACACAAAATCCAAAGCGGGCTCCAGGCTCCCAGATGTCAGCACAGAGCCCGATGCAAGGCTCGAACCCATGAACTGGGAGGTCATGACCTTAGCCAAAGTTGGACGCTCAACTGTGACTTATTATGGAAATACGGTGTAAGACTACCTCCCGTATCCTATGGAAAAGAAAAGTGATGAACTAAGTACTTATTTGGTGTTTGGAAGGATTCACTGGGGCTCTCTCAGCTGGGGAGTCCCTGGTACAGTTATATGAAGCCTTGTTCTTTGGTAAGTATGTTTCCATGATTTTTGAGGAACAATTTTGAGCTCCAGTGCCTGCTTATTCTTGAAGCATTTTCCTAAATCCTCAAGTTTCTTCTCTGTGTTTTAACACTTCATATACCCCTTGATGGTTAATTTTATGTGTCAGCCTGACTAGGCCATGATGCCCAGTGGTTTGGTCAAACGCTGGTCTAGATACCGCTATGAAGGGATTTGTAGATGTGGTTAGCAGTTTCAATCAGTTGACTTTCGGTAACGCAGATTACCCTCAATAATGTGGGTGGGGGGGCCTCATCTAATCAGCTGAAGACCTTAAGACCAAAGACTGAAGTTTCTGGAGCAAGAAGCAAGTCTCCCTCTCAAACTGGATCATAGAAAACTGTGAATTTTCCATTCTGCTAGCCTGTCATGGATTTCTTGACTGTTCCCATAACTGTGAGCCAATTCTTTGAAATAAATAACCTTTTATTTATTCCGTGTAATATAACATGGTACGTATACTACACATATAGTGTAACATATAATATATAATACAACATAACATAACATAACATAACATAACATAACATAACATAACATAACATAAATCTCCCGTGCATTCTGTTTCTCTGGAGAAGCCGGACTAATCCACCGCCTATCACAATAATTACTTGTTTAATTTTCTCCCTGTTGGACGGTACGCTCCATGAGAGTAGGGACAGTGTCTGTCTTGTCCCCTGCTCTACTTCAGGTGCCTTACCTATAACCTGACACACAGAAGATGGTTAGTAAATATATGAAGAGCGAGCGAAGGCATCTGTTCACCGAGAGGCAGTGGAATTTGGCCTCTCTGTGGTCAGACAGACCCGACTCGCAGTCCTGGCTCTATCATTCATTAGCTGTTGGATGGCACATTCCTCATGTGTAACAGAGGGGGGATGGTATCTGTCCCCCAGCGGTTGTAGGGATGAAATGAGACGATGTGTTGTTGGGCACATAGGAGTTGTAAGCCAGAGTGAACCAAACAGTGATGATGGCTACTCCTGTTAGCACCACCACCACCACCACTGCCACCGAGCGGTGCCGCCATCATTTTCCACGGTTATTTCAGGGATTCAGTGAGGTAACGAATATAACATTCCTAGCACACGATAGAGGGTCAGAATTGCAGGTTCCCTCCTAAGTACCAAGCTCTTTCATAGGCATCTTTTCATTAATTTCTGTTTAAATGCAGTGAAGCAGTTGCAGTTGCCCCATGTTAATGATGAAGAAACTGAGGCCTAGAGCTGGGGTAAGTGACTTGTCCAAGGTCACCTCCTACCACCTGGCAGGTTTCCCAAATTGAGGGCTCGCCTGTATTTTTGTCGCAGTGGGCGGATAGCATGTCCTCAGCTGTTAGCCTGTGTGATCCTACAGGCTAGACTGAGTCTTCTGGGGAATGGCACCCCAGGTTTTCTGTGGATTGGAGAAGGCCTTTGGAAAGAAATGTTAATGCTCTTTAATAAGTTAAAATGTACTGCACAGAGACTCTTTGAACATGAGCAAGTCTATAGATCATCTATCCTACTGGGCTTAATCATCCTGGGGAATTTTCGCTTCAAGTTTGGGGCTAAGGAGCTTGTAAGTGCTTCTCTCTTTCCAAGGGGCTGGAAGCTGCATTCAGAGCAAGCTCTGCCTGTTACTTGGATCATGCCCCCTGGTGCCAGTTTATCCTGAAATTGCTTTGGGCCTTGTGACAGCTCATCTTCCCCTCTGCCAGCAGTCAGCTTCCAAGATGGGCTTGCAGACTAGGTGGCTTCAAGCCTATATCGGTCACTTGTTACAGGTCCCTACCATGGGGAAAAGTACATAATAGACCCTGGATGTGTGTGTGTGTGTGTGTGTGTGTGTGTACACACGTGTATACAGGGTGAACTCGTACGTGTCGGTGTGTCGCATGTGTCTGTATGTGTATGGCGTTGCAAGGAAGGTGTATGCCATAAGCATCAGGAAATATTTGCACAAATAAAAAGTGGATTTAGTCTCTGTGACTTGATCGTCCTTGAGGGGAATTCCTTCTCAGAAAAGCAGGTGTCGGCTCCAGATGGTCACGTGTCGGTTCCCTGCGATCTGAGCAGCTCGGCAAGGAGCACTGGGGAAGGGGAGGCAGGGCAGGCCCTGCCTGGGGAGGCTCACTGGATGGCAGCCGGAGCGGAGGAGGGAGAAGTCACGACTCTGTGGCAGAAGGGTTCTTGAGGCCAGAGTAAAGTGCTATTAGTAATCAATAGACGCAGGCACGGCCTAGGCCTGCCGTGAGACACGGGTGGGCGGTCTCTGTCCACTGGCGTCAGCCTCTCCTCTGGCACATGTGGTGACGGGGGTGGAGGGGTGGGAGGTGGAGGGTTGGCTTCCGTGAGTGAACGCGCTGGCATGCGTGTGTCGGTTCAGACCGGGCTGGCCTGGAAGTCAGGGTGGGAAAGGATGTGGCAGCCCCTTTATGGGACCGCTTCTGTCCTTCCCGGTCCAGCAGGCCTGCCTAGACCTGCATCCTGCTTCTGCGCTGTGGGCTCCCCATCACGATCACTCATCATCACGTGCTGCCTCCTGAGGAGCTGCAGCGGGGGTGGCCCAGGGTGGCCCAGGGGCAGTTGTCGCGTCGCTTGTTATTCTGGAGGGAGCTGGAGCAGCGCACCTGCAAGCCACCGCCCTCGGGCCTGAGAGCAGAGCTCGGCAGAGAGGCGAGGCCTCGCAGACCCTGTCCTCCTGGGTTTGAGGCACGGGAAGGGACTTGTCTTCTCCCCCCAGGTGTGGGTTGGGGACACTCTGCTTCTTCATTAGGCCCCCGGCAGTGCGGTGGAGATACTAGCGAGTGCCCCACCTGCCTCTGTCCCCCTCCTGGATCCCGTGCACTTGAAGGCTGGACGGGGAGAGGCCCAGAAGCCTTTGCGGCACCAAAGCGGCCAGTTGCATGCGCTCTCTCAGCTGCAGTTTCCTTATCAGTATAAAAGGAATAGCATCCAGGCAAAAAAAGAAAATAAAAATGAAAGAAGTAACAAACTTTTCTGAGTGGACTGGCGCGACCTGCCTCTCAAGGCCGTGAGGGTTCCGTAAGTTTCTGTGTAACGGATGTCAGATTCCCGCGGTGCCCAGCACCCAGTATGCGCTCCATAAGTGGTGGCCCTTGTTCGTACTCCCGCTACTGTGGTGGTGGGTGGTGGTCTGTAGAAAGTCGGGCTTGCAGGCCCATCCCACTGGCGGCTGGTGCTCACTGGGACTAGGAGAGCGCTGGCCATCGAGACCGGGGACGGAATGCTTCTTTGCTAAGGAGCACGTTTCCCTGGATTTTGCAATCCCATCTTGCAAAGGAGAAGAGAGAAGACAGAGATTCTAGTTCCCTGTACAGTAAGAGACTCACTGCTGTTCTAGGAGGTTTCCAGAGGTCCCTACCTACTGAGGATGGGTGGTATGATGCCCTTGGCTCAAGAGAGGTGGAGGGGAAAGTTCAAGACGTGGTAGTATCTTTGACACCGGCTCTCTTGCGAGATGAGTCACCACACTCACGTCTGGAAGGGCAACTGTTGAGTTCAGGTGGGTGCAGAGCATATGGTCGTGGCAGCCACTCCCTCAGCCAGGCCCGGGAGTGTGCTGCCGGAGGGGCCCTGGCTTTGCTGTCGGAGTCCCCCCAGACAGCACCACGCCTGGGAGAACCGACCTGCATTCATTTGTGGTTTGTTGGTGCCTGAGGGCAAGTTTGCAGGAAGGAAAGTGCCTTGAATCTGAAGCCCATGTCAGGCTGTGTAGCAGTGGCCGCCTGCCCTCTGAATCCTCTGCCCACATTCTTGTTTTCAAACCACCAAGTGGAGGAGACCTGCTCTCGTGGTGTCTGAGGGGCTCTGGGTGGGTGCAGACCTCCAGATGCAAGACCACAGGCCCCCAGGGGCCCGGGTCGGGAAGGGCTTCCTCAGGAGGCGCCCGCGGGGGGAGGGGGGGGGTGATGAAAGGCCGCCGTGCTGGAGTTTCAAGGCCGGCCAGCCTCATAACCTTCAAAAGCGCAAACCCTGCAGTCTTTGGAGTATAAATCGACCCCAAGTAGAGAGTGGCCCTTTCATATTTCAGATTCTGTGCGAAAAAGGAAAACAAAAATTCTGTGAAGATGCTTGGGCTGTTCTTGACAGGTTTGGAGGGCACCGTAACTTTTAACCCGACTCTCCTCTTTGCTCTTTGAACTTGAAGGGGTTTTGGTATTTTGTATTCGTATGAATTAATGGACCTGTTTGGGATCCTTCTTCAGAGCGCTGGTTTCCAGGACACCATCTTCGTTCCAAAGAAGGGTTAAGATTTCCTATCTGCAAAGGTGGACTTTCCTCTTACGGTACGTCAGTCCTTCTCTGGGACTGCAGCGAAAAGTTCAAGTGCAGTGGGTTTAGGAAAGTGCTTGGTCACATATCGCACGTTTAAAATGTGTCCAGCTGAGTTTCTTTGCTCTCCTCTCCCAGCATAACCCCGGGGCCAGTTCAGATCACTCCCTGCCCGGCGTTCAGTTACCACTGCCTTTCGACAAAAGAATTACTTTCTCTTCCTGGTTTTGAATCAGGACCTTTTGTGTATTTACTGCAAATGTGGTAAATGCTAGTGGTAGAAACCAGCTGCCCTTATGGCTGGCGGCAGCATTTTGAACACCTGGAGGTTTGCATTTCAATATGGTGGCTTAAAAACCACACACAATAAAAACAAAACCCTGCTCAAAACAGTGATCCTTCTTGGCTGCCTACAGGGAAACAAGAGCTGGGGAGACTGCAGAGGGCCCGGCAGGCAGGGGAGCCTGTGGGAGGTGAGGGCCGCTTTCCTGAGTCCAGTCCGGTTCACATCTGTGGGCACCTTCCCGGTGCCCATCACGGTGCGAGGTCCTGGAGCCCCAGATGCAGGGGAGGCAGGGTCTCAGCCCTCAGAGAGCTCGCATGTAGTGGGGAGTCTGAAGAGCCAGTAATTGCCTGGAGGCACAAAGGGTGGCCCCAGGGATGGGCCCCGCTGGGGCCAGTCAGGGCAGCCTTCCCGAAGGAGGCGGTGCCAGATTGAAAGAAGTCTTGAAAAGAAGGTGGGTCTTGAAAGAAGGTGGATTAGTTTCCCAGGGCTGTTGTGACAAGTACCCACACTGGATGGTTTAAACAATGGAATGTTCTAGTCTCACAGTTCTGGAGGCCAGAAGTCCAAGGTCAAGGTGTGGTAGGTAGGGTTAGTTCCTCCTGAAGGCCGGGAGGGGACGGTCCGTTCGGGTCTCTCTCCTCGGCTTGTAGGTGGTAGCCTTCTTTCTGTGTCCTCGTGTTGTCTTTCCCCCTGTACGTGGACGCGTGCCTGTGTCTGTGTCCAGACCTCCTCTTCTTAGAAGGACATCAGTCCTGTTGATTGGGGACCACCCCGATGTGCCATTTTAACCGAATTACCTCTTTAAAGACTCCACCTCTCTTTAAATCTCCACCTCTCAATAGTTACGTTTTGAGGTGCTAGGGGGTTAGGATTCAGCCTGCGAAGTTTGGGGATGGGGACAGTATCCAGCCTATGACAGATGGTTGAGTTTTCCAGGAGACAGAGTAGTTGTGGGCAGGGCTTTCCCACTAACGGGGGATAGCTGCCCAGGAGAGAACTAGCAACGTGTATTTTGGGAGCTGTATGCATTTTGGGGTATGAATCGGGCAAGAGATGGAAGAGGGAAAATAGAGAGGTCAGGTCACAGTGTGTCTTGAGCTAAAGAGTTTAGACTCTCATTCTAGCACCTTGTAGCTCCAAGAGCCGTCTCTGAACGGGTGACAGTGGCGGGAGTGTCTGGGAGCCGGGGCATCTGAGCCCTACCCTAGACCTGCCCAGTCAGCCTCTGCGTTCTAGTAGGAGCCCCAGGAAATTCACACGGGCATTCTAGACCAGTGGTTCCTGGCCTTGGTTGCCCCCAACGGCTTCCCCTCCAGGATTCTGATGTACTTGGTTTGGGGTGTGGCCTGGGCTTTGTGTTTTTGTTTTTGTGTCGGTTCTTGTCTTTGTTTTCTTTTTAAATCTCCCAAGTGATTCTAATTGCAGCCCGGATTGAGAATTGCTGTTTTGGGCAGTGGAGAGCCATGGCAGGGTGTGGGGTGGGGTAGAAGGCACAGAAACTGCTTCTGTCCACTCTTTCCCCTAAGAGCAGGAACTCCTAGGCTTTGGAGTCAAAAGGAACCCCCTCCTACCCCAGTGACTATCCTGCTGTCTTTTGTCTGGGGCAGGTCAGAAGAGTGAAGGACATACCCCAGGCCCTGCTCTCACCTGCCTATCTCAGGGGTGGGGGCAGGGGAGGGGCCGACTTGACCCTGACTCCTTGATCTCAAGGACCCCAGGGGGTGGCTTCTGGCCCCACTGCTGCCCACACCCTCAGGGTCTTGGAGGTCGGGCGGAGGTGAGCCTCTAATGGGGGAGGTGGGGCAGCTGTGCAGGAGTAGGAGAGAAATTCCCAGCTGGGTTTTCCGGAAATGGTATTCTTATTTCCCATAACACCGAAGGTTCTCGAAGGCTGAGCCCACTCCTCGGAAAGGATGCTTTTTATGGCTGTTGCATGCACCAGATAAGCTCTCTAAAGCCCACTGGTGATAAAGGTGATCTAGAGAAAACAAACATGAGTGAAAAAGCAAACAGACCCAAACACCCAAACAGCGTTTATCCCAGTTTAGCGGTGATACTTGGATTAGGCAGGTCACATGGCCCACAACTTTTCTTCAATCCTTAGGAGACTTCTTCCGTGGAAATCTTTTTCGGCAGCTTTGCAATTTTGATTTTCAGTTAATTAGATTTGTGCTGTTTGGGAGACTTGGTTAATGCATTTCACCCCACGGAGCTAATTTGCCTCCGTCTAAATTAGGTCTTTGCCATGGTGGAGGGTGTACACGGATATGTGAATATAGACTCACACAGGGGTATTGAGAGGCCTCTAGACGGTAAAGAGGAGAGAGCTTGGAAATCGCCATTTGTCATCATCACTGTTATTACGGAGTTTCTGAGGGTCCACGAGTGGATGGAGGTTTTCTTCAGAGAAGGGCGCCACATGACTGCACGGCGGCCTTGTTACGTGCCTCTTGAAATACAGCCCATGTCCTGCTGTATTGTCAACCCAAGGTTGCAACATTAATGACAAGAGAAACCCATTTGGAGAGGACAAAGTGGGAGATCACACAAAGTAGTAAACGTACAATCCTTCACCCCCCTGGAACGGAGGGGAACCTTCCGAGCGAGATCTCTGCCACTCTCTCCTTCGCAAGCCCAGGCAAATGAGACCTGGGGTCATTCCTGCTCTTGGCTTTGGCGCACGCTTCTCTTCCTTTTCCGTTTGCGCTCGCCTCTCTTGCCCTGCCCCCCTTGTCTTTGGATGGACATGAAGCCGGGGAGGGAGGTTTATCTGACTGTGTGGATATTTGAGAGGCAGCTGTAGTTTCAGAGTGACAGCGTGGGGTCCGGTTTTATGGATTCATCACAAATTCTGTCCTTTGTTCCCTTTCTCCTGTGTCAGAGATTATAGGCTGCTTGTTAGTGATATGACACCGGGCATCATAATTTAATAATTTACATCCTGCTGATCTTCTCCAAAGGCTTTGAGGCAGCAGAAAAGAGAGGTAGATAGAATCAGGCTGTTCGTCTCCAGTGTTCATAGGCGTGCCCTGAGGCCCTCTGTGTAGGTGGGCTGTGTTTTTGGAGTGCCTATCACCAGCTGGGACTTGTGCAGGTCAGAGGTCACGGGTACCATCTAGACTGGGGGCTTAGATTCCTTCGCTTCCCCCCCTGCCATGTCTGATCCGTTGGAAGTGGCTTGCCTACCGGAGTGCTTCTGATCAGTGGAGGGAGCGTGCACTCGATTAGTCATGCCTGTCAAGGCCAGGGGGTGGGGCAGCGGCCAGGCGTGCTCTCCCTGGCCAGCTCTTCAGTCTGCATCACCAAATGAGACCGTGATGTGTGGCATTTTGAAAAAAGAAAGAGCCATAACCTCTGTCCTTGGGGGAAATTACAGTCCCATCAGGGAGGCAGAATATATGCACAAAGAGGCCTTAATGCCTGAAGAATTTCAACAATCTCAATTAGCACTATTAGCATAATTTAGTAATAACCGCCCTCTAACACTGGATCACATTTTGTAGTTTTGACACGGGGAGTGGATAGGACAGAAATGGACTCAGATGGCAGACAAAGAAGTCAGGACTCTGAGATGGGCACTTGGTTCCTGAGGCCACGCAGCTGGCGAACGCGGAGCCCAAGGCGTGTGGGGCCGTGGAGGCCTGGCCTCTGTCGTGCCTCTTGGGATGGGTGCCCCGAGGTAGCGTGTAAAGCGGGATTGCAGGTGGGCGAGGAGGACCGCGAAGGGGAAGCAGGAGGTCCAGTGAGGGTTTTCACTACGGGTGGGTGGGCACCTCTAGGTGTTCTTCTCCCGGAGCCTTTCTTCCGTTCTGGACTCTTTACTGGTTTTATCCGCGTCTTCCTCGTGACAGTGTTCTGAATGGCAGTCTGGGGCTCTTGCTTTCCTTCGGAGGTCACCCCTAGCTCAGGCCTTGGGGGGCTTCTCCAGTGTCTTCTTCTTCCCGTGTTCTGTGAGGGCAGCCACTTTGTCACGGAGGACCTGGGGGGCCAGTAACCTTGGGGGGTGGACGGCAGTTAGGGTGCTGGCGTTGTTCTTGAGTAGCTTGAACAGAAAGGCGTGGGGACCTCCTGTCTGAAACCCAGGTGGGAAACAGGTGCCTGGTGGGGGGGAGGGTCTTGGGTTGCAGGAGCCTGGGGAGACAAAGTAGCCAGACATCAAAGCACTGAAAGCTTGTCCCCGAATCCAGGTCTGGGCGAAAAGGGAGTGTCTGAGTTGCAAGGATCCCCTTTTGTGTTTTCTTGTGTTGTTTTGCCTTTTAAGTGCAAAGAAGATGCTGCACAGCAGGAACATCTGTGCTCCTTAGGATTCTGTGGCGGATTTGTTAAATGTAAATGTCCTCATGTAGGTTATAGAGCTGGCGGAGGAGAGAAACAGGGGAGCTGGCCGCGAAACAGCTCTCTCCGCCCAGCTTCATGTGGTGCGTGCGGCTCCAGGGCCAGCCTTGAGGAAGGGCAGGACCAAGGCCACCGGCCCCCATGCCTTCTTATCCTAGCCTTGGCCCTCGCCGGTGCGGTGTGTGGGCCCTGAAGGGACAAGAGGGCGTGGGAGCTGCGGCCTCGGTCGCGTCATCTTGCAAGCTGTTGAGAGCAGCCGGTGATGACGCCGAACAGTGCCTTCTGGCTGGGTGGCTGAGATCAGCCTTTCGAGGGTTGTGAAGAAGGCGTCGAGAAACAGGCAAAGCCTGGGCTGTCACTGGTGACTGGGTACTTTTGTTAGAATAAAAAAAAAAAGTTTATTTATTTTGAGAGAGAGAGAGAGCGAGAGAGAGCATGAGCATGAGTGGGAGAGGGGCAGAGAGAGAGAGAGAGAGAGAGAGGGAGGGAGAATTCCAAGCAGGCTCCACACTGTCAACACAGAGCCTGACACAGGGCTCGAACTCTCGAACCGTGAGATCATGACCTAAGCCAAGATCAAGAGTTGGACACTCAACCTTCTGTGCCACCCAGGCACCCCTTTTGTCAGAGTTCTTAAATGGTTATTCTCTCCCCTCACGCTGGAGGAACTGGGACTCGAGGTGAAGTGACTTTCTCAGGATCACACCGGTGCTTTGGTGGCACAGCCAGGACAGGAACTTGAACGTCCAGATTCCTGTTTGGAAATACCGTGCTACCTCAGTGCGAGAGGCATTTTCATTTACATCTGCGTTTGAAAATCAGGAAGCATCTTAAAAATGAGTGGCACTGTGTCAGGATGCTCAGTCTGACATTCCATGGGGCCCTAGATTCAACCAGATATGTTTATCATCAGCTTGCTTTATGACTAGTATTGGGCACAGGGCTTTGGACGCATCTGCTCAATTCAGCCCTCAACAAAACTCGAGCCCTGTTGAGTAGGGGTTTTAAGGCCCATTTCTTTCTTTCTTTCTTTTTTTTTTTTTTTTTAATTAATGAGAAAGAGAGAGAGAGAGAGAGAGCGCGCATGAGCTGGCAGAGGGGCAGAGAGAGAGAGAATCTTTTTTTTTTTTTTTAATGATTATTTAGTTTTGAGAGAGAGAGCGCATGTGAGGAGTGGAGGGGCAGAGAGAGACAGAGACAAAGAATCCAAAACAGGCTCCAGGCTCTGAGCTGTCAGCACAGAGCCTGATGTGGGGCTTGAACTCACCAGCTGCAACATTACAACCTGATCCACTGACTGAGCCATGCAGGTGCCCCGGAGAGAGAGAATCTTAAGCAGGCTCCGTGCTCAGGGTGGAGCCTGATGCGGGGCTCAATCCCACGACGTTGGGATCATAACCTGGGCTGAAATCAAGAGTTGGATGCTCAGCTGACTGAACCGTCCAGGCACCCCTCGCAGCCCATTTCTGACAGGGTAGCCTCGGCCCCTCTTTCCAGCCCCGCTGATGGTCGGTGGCAGAGTGGGGAGGCTGCCTGGAGTGGGGCCTCACACCGGTGCTGCCTTTCAGAGGGATGGGCTCCCTACAGCCCTCCGACCCCACTGCTACTGGAGGCCGGCCTCCGATGGATGGGCGATGGATGTGTCAACGGTGTGACTCCTCCAGCCCGTCCCTGCCCCTCCCTCTCCTTCGTCTTGCTCTCAGCTTCTCCGGAATGAGAATGCTTTCTTCCTTCGAGTGGTCACCAGGCTGCCGCCTGCTAGCTTTCAGGACACTCACTGCTGAACTGTGTTCCGATCGAAAGAAACACAATTACTCGGAGACTTGAGGGCAATTGTGAACACTTGCAATCTGCCTTCTTGTTCAATACTTCTTGGAGTGTCTTCTCTTGAGAGGACTGGAAAGCCATCTTTGGGTGGAGAATGATCTATACGGCCTTTGGCTCTATCTCGGGACCAGGATGGTCAGCTTTGTGCCTCTCCAGGGGGAGGGGAGAGAGTTATTTTTATTTAGGCGTTAATGTGGGGACCCGAATCCGGGGCAGAGGTGATATCTCGCCTCTTTCAGGTGCAAGGCAATTTGTAGGAAGGTAGCAGAGGGGATTGTTAGGTATGCCGGGGCTGTTTGGAGAGCCCTCGGGGGAGAAGACCGGAGGGGGGAGGCACTGTCAGATGTTTCTTGCCGGTTTGCACAGTGCTTGGAGGTAATATTTTAAGACAGCTGGGGAGGGTCAGAGGTTCCTACTCTCAGAGTCTCATCAAAGAGCTAAGTGACACCCAAAGGGGATGAATAATTCTTCCAGAATTCTGAGTCCCAAGCTTCCTTTGCTTTCTTCTTGTTAAAATAGGTGATCGTGTAGAGGGATGCCCCTAACCCCCGTTGTAAGGTGCGGGGAGAAAGAAATACGAAGCAGACTCTGTCTTTGTAAGCAGGCGGGGACCCTGCACAGGGTGGCCCCGGAAGGGAACAGGAAGAGACGTGAGCCGTAAAGGGCTTTGGCAGCTGCCGGAGCCCTATGGTCACTCCCCAGAGATGGAAAAGGGGCATCTAAGTCTCCCCGCTAGCCCGTTCCCTGCCACACTGCCCTCTTTCCATTGGGGTCTCCTTTCCTCCCTCCTGCCCCGCAACCAGCCCGCCTGGACCAAGGGGAGGAGGGCGCCAGGGAATTCCACTCTTGTACTCTGGGCTCTAATGGGGAGCCGTAGATTTGGAGTCTGGGGGGCACTAGCTGCTTCCCATGGGCTCTTGAGTACCCCTGAACGCTCCGAGCGTGGCTTGACTAGACGGGCTGCGGAGAGTGACCATGCAGGAGCCTCTTTATTGCGGCTCCCGAGAAAGCCAGGTTCTCGTGGAGCTCGCGCCTGTGGCTTCCAGGCCTAATCTCTGTTATTACTGTGCACCACCGAGCAGATAGCAACGGTAATTATAAACACTTTGAGAGCCGCCATTCGCCTCACTTGGCAAGGTGACTCAGAACATTAGATCAGAATTAGAGAAGGAGAAGAGGCGATCCAAGGAAGCCCCCCACCCCACCCTCTTGTCATGTCCCCGCTCTCCAGCGCTGTGTCCAAAATATCAGTGGAACTGGAGCCAGCTTCTCTGGAGGCCAGGAGCTCTGTCACAACAGAATTCATTCTGGGCTTTCTCCTGGATGAGGCCCGCGGGTTTCCCCGCGGTGGAGGGAGGGGGCCTGGTTTGGCTTCTGGCTTGCGTCTGGTCTGCCCCCTCGGGGACCCCTCGCATTTGTGCTAAAGAAGCAGGCTCGGGGTGTGGAAGGAGGTGCGCTGGACAGGGAGGTGTGGTGCTGTTGGCTGTGATTTGTCAGTCCTGGGAAACAGGACTCTTGTGTTGGGCTGTGGGAAGCTTTGCCCTGAGTTTTAGATTGTAAGCTCAGTGAGGGTAGGGCGGGTTCTGTCTTGTTCACAAGCTGTACCTGCAGGGCCTAGACCAGAGCTCCCAGCAGGATTCCAGAGTAGGTTGGTGTGCTGTGGCAGCGAAGCTGGGGGTGGGTGGGAGGTGGGGGTGGGTGGGGGGGTGCTGGTGCCAGCTCCAGGGCGGGAGGCCTCGTGCCTCGTCTGGGTCTGGTCTGTCCGGGTGTCCTCTGCACCGGGTTTAGCCCGCAGAGTCTGATGAGAAGAACTTGAATGGAAAAATTCATTCCTGTTTCAGGAAAGGGCAAGAAAAATATTTGTTTCCATCATCAAAGGGGAAATTTAAGTCAATGACAATGGAAACTATTTCTGGCCATTCACAGCCTAGGAAGGGGAGGGAGTGGGGTTGAGTCAAACAGGGCGGAGGAATTCAGGCACTGTAAATTTTAGGGGTGAAATAACAGCATAGAAATAAAAACTCCCCGAGGAAACACAAACCAGCCCTTAATCAGACATAAACAGCAAACCACGTAGGACGCACTCGTATCGGCGGCAGTGGGGTTTGAGCTCGGCTGTGGGAGTGAGGTGCCACCCAGAAGGGCTCTGGGTGCTCGGGGCAGTCCTGGGCTTTCCTCCTCCCCCCTCCCCCGGGCCAGGGAGCTGTTGACAGCAGCCGGCTTCCGCACTGCACCCTGGCTCCTTCCGACCTCCACCGGGGTTCCAAACTGGAAAAGCTGGTTGTAGAGTTCGTGGGTCTCTGGATTAGTTGGACAAAACCAACTAAAACGGAACACGGCCACGGCACGCTGGATCTGTCACAGGTGACGATGTGAGGGACACGTGGCAGCGAGCAGAACCCATATGGGAGTTTTGTGTCCTGTTGGTCAACAACAGCTTGAGAAAGAAGCCCTTGATTCGAATGACCTGGAGGAGGGGGGTAGGGGAGGCAAGGTGGAGTGTGCGTGCATCGATAATGGTTGACGCTGGGTGGTGAGTACAGGGGGTTTAGCACATTAATCCCTTTACTTTTGTGAATGTTTGCAAATGCCCATAATGAAAGGTCATAAAATAAAAGAAGCAGCTGACCTGGAGAATCCCCCCCCCCCCGCCCCTGCCACCCGGTCCCAGACATCACCCCCTTGTGCCAGGTATAAGTCTGTTTTCTCATCTCTTCTACGCAGAGGGACTCTTCAAAGACGCAGGTCCCAAATCCTGTAGGGAAGTGGGAAAGAAGAAAACGTGAGACAGACTTCTATCAGGGTTTTGACTGAGAGCTTTGCTTTGTCCCGTGAACTTTGAGAGATCCACGCTCTTGGAGAAGCACTTTGGGTTTTCCCTGCCTGCAGGGTTGATGGAACTCCGTAACCGTCCAGGGAGATCGGGAGGCCCGCTGGACGCTGGGTGGATACTGCCTGAGATCCAAGTTCCCGGTTCCCGAGGAGGCCTTTGCCGTTGGCCCAGTGGCCCCTTGGGGGGCGTGCCCTTCCTCTGACGGGCCCTCCTTCTTCCCTGGCAGTGCTGGGGCGTGGGCTCCCACAGGGGCTACCGTGGTCACATGGAGGCGCAGTTGTCCCCTCTGGCACCTTGTGGCCTCAGCAGGAGGGACTTCTCCTGGTTGCCAGGGTGGGTAGGGCAAGAGGGCTGGGAGCCAGCGAACCTTCTGCCACTGCAGGGGTCAGGAGAGGCCTCCCAGGTCGACCACACACCGGCTGTTGTCTGCACAAATGCTTGCTAGTGGGAAACAATTCGTGCCTGTGTGATGCGTGCGTTCACCATTTACTCATCGCTGGTCTGGTTCCTGTTCTGCAAGGTGCTCATGAAACGGTTTTCTTTTGCGGGGTGGCTCCATTTTGCAGGTGATGATTTTGTCGCTGTTATGTCAGGGGTATTACAGGGAACCGTAAAAGAACGAACAGGTAGTCCCTGTAAAGGGTCTTGAGGTTTTGTGCGTGGAGCCCGAAGCCTGGGGTGGGGGTGGCGGGGGGGAATCTTTTGTATCACTAAGTGGTACCTTCGAGAGCCCCTCGGCTTGGTCCATCACATCCCCTCTGTCTTCAGCCCTCAGCTTTTCTGTACCTGGAAGAACCGGCAGGTAAGTGGGGGGGGGGGGGGGGGGGGGAGGGGGCTGGTGCTCCAGTCTCCCAGATGGCCGCTCGGATCTATCCCATCTCCCTGAAAAATTTACCTCCTTCCCTGGCTTCAGGCCAGTGTTCTGTTTTAGTTGGTTTTGCTTTTAATTGGGGGAGAGGAGAGACCGTGTCCGGGTGGATGGCTGTGGGTCATTCTCATAGTCAGCACAGGCCAGCTGCGTCCCAGCCGGGACCTTCGTCTCCAGGATCTCCTCCTTGCCCTGCTTGGCAAATGTAGTGTCAGCCCTGTGGCTCAGAAGGATGGGTGGCAGACGCTGTCCCCACCTCTGTGACCCACTGCTGGGTTTTCTCAGACTTCTGAGCTACAGGGGCCAGGACCGACCGGGATGACGTGCACCTGACCCGTGTACTTTGCCAACCAGCTGGAACGTGGAGGAGGGAGGGGAAGGGGAGTGAGGATTTGGGCTGCTGCAGTTCAGATTCTGGTGCTGTTAAAATTGTCACTTTGTCACTTGGTATATCAGAAAGCGGCCTCCGGAAAGAGGGCCTCGGTGAGACCTTGCCTGTGCCGGGTGAGGGCTGTCTGGCACTAATTACCCTCCTCAGCACAGCCAGGGGTGAGCGTGTGCACCTTGCAGGCTTGAGGTGGCTGTCCCTCTTTTTCACCCCCTGCGTTGCCTGAGTTGGCATCATCGTCTCTTCCCTGACCACTGGCACCGTCTCCCTGGCTGGGCACCTCCTCCCTCTCTTCCTCTTCCTGTCTGTTTACTGGGCGGCCACCCACAGGCATTTTACAAAAATGCAAATTGGATCCTGTTCTCCCTGCTTCAGATGCTGAAACTGCTCTCCCTGTGGCCTGTGGGCACTGCTGCGAGTTCTCCAGGGCTCACATGCCTTTCGGGATCTGACTCTGCCCTCCCCTTTCAGCGTCTTGCTCTTGTCGCTCCCGCACACACATCTAAGGTTGCACCCTACGACCTGTTGCTATTTCTGAACGTTCTCCGCTGGTTCCGACCTCCCCACTTACGCATCTGCTGGTTCCTCTGCCAGGAATATTCACCCACCTCGTTCGCTGGGGCTCTTGTTTCCCATTCAGATGTCATCTTAAACGGTGCCTTTTTGGCGAAGCCTTTTCTGCCACCCCCATTTGGTTGTTTGCTATTGCTTTACTTGAAGACCCTCCACACCTCGTTACCATATCACGTAGGTCTGCAGACGCTTATCCGCAATTCTGATACCCACGAAGTCCTGAAACCAGAACTTCTTTGGTAACTCACTTGGCCGTAGAAGCTCTCACCTGAACGGACTTGTGACTCTGCAGTATTTCTTGACCTAGGCTTCGAGTGTCTATATAAGTGTTTTGCTGAAGAAATCCCAATGGGTTTGATCACAGGTGCTGATCCCCACCCCCACCCCCCACTCCGGAGGTGGGGAGTTGGGGGGGGGGAAGAGGAGAGGGGCCATGAATGCTGTATAATACATGAGGTATATGGTACATGCACCTGTTACCTGTCATCTCAAACCTATCTGGCCCAAGGGCTTTGGCTAAGGGTGCATGGGCCTTATTTACTGGCTCAAGTTGGCGTTTTCCCACTAGACACGAAAGGTCTTGGACTGTGTCCTGTTCAACACTTTTGTGTTTCACTAGAGTCTTCAAGAGTGACTGGCACCGTTAGAATAAATACCCAGTAAGAGTCCACTGGGTGAATGGATAATAATAGCTAGCATTTATTAACATTTATTAAGTGCCCACTGTGTGCCAGGCTTCGTTCGCAATGCTTCCTTATTTCTGCTCATTTAATTTTCCCAGCAGTCCTGTAAGAAGGTACTGATTTTACCCCTGTTTTATAGATGGGAAAATTGAGGCAGCTGCTGGTTAGGTGCCTTGGCCAGGATCTCATGGCCAGGAAGTGGAGAGCTGGGATTTAAATCCAGGCAGCCTGATCCTTTTTAAATAGATTTTTCTGTGATTTTTTTTTTTAGTGTTTATTTATTTTTGAGGGGGGGTAGGAGAGGGGCAGAGAGAGAGGGAGACAGAGGATCTGAAGCGGGCTCTGCACCGTCAACAGAGAGCCCCACGTGGAGCTCACACTCACAAACTGCAAGATCGTGACCTGAGCCAAAGTGGGACGCTCAAGCGACTGAGCCACCCGGGCGCTCCCGGGAAGCCTGATTGTGAACCACTAGGTTCTGCTGCCTCCGTGGAGGCTTGGGGTATTGTGTTTAGTGGTTCAGGTGAAACTGTAGGAGAATGTGGAAGCAATTGGAAGGACTCTTCCTTGTGTCACTGCAGGGTTTGCAGTTTCTTGTCACTGAGTTGGAACAGTATGCTCATCCCCGGAGCATTTCTGGTAGGGTAATAAAGTGATTAGGTGTGGGAATTAAAAACAAAAACAAAAACAAACAACAACCATCTCAGTGGTCATTGGGTGTTTTCCTGAGTGCGAAACGGACCTCAGCACTTTCGGAAACAGTCCATCTAAAGTAACAACTGTCTTTGTGATCACCTTGTCCGGTATCTAGAAGGATGACAAACCCGAAGCCCAGAGAGGGAAAGTGACTGGCCTGAGGTTGCACAGCCGGTGTGCACTTTAGGGACCCAACTCTGATACCCCTCAGTGGCTGTTTTTGCTCTTGCCTCAGGGAAGGCTCTGGGGATGAGGGCTGGATTGTGTGGTTTTCAGCCCCGACACTGGAAATGCTACCTTGGTTGGTTAGTGTGTTGGCTGACCACCTGGCTTGGGAATAGGTGTCAGACTTTGAGCACACAAGAAGTGCTCCACTCAACACTGCCTTCTCTGCAGCAACAAGGAGGAGTGAGGGGTGTGTGTGTGTGTGTGTGTGTGTGTTGTGTGTTGGGGGGCGGCATTGTCTGAGTTTCATGCAGTATGTCTGCATACTGAGGATTGATGTGTGTCTATTCCAACAGTTATAGTGGCAGCTACTTTTACAATCATGTCACAAAAATGGAGCCTCTCCAAGATGCCCCCGAGGTCACTGGCTGATTGGGTTGTGCTGGGGAGTCCCTGGTTTGTGAGTAGAGCCAGGTGAGAGGGACCTATAGCACAGGCTCCTCATTCTGTTCAGGATGAGAAATTTGCCCTTGACTGCAGATAGTTCTTTCAGTCTCCACAGGGAGAGACGAACTGCCTTCCCCAGGAATGGGTCAGAACTTTCCTCCTCCCCGCCCTTAGAATTCAGTATGCAAAGGCTTGGCTGTTGGTGGGGGGAAGAGAGGGCACAGGTTTTTTTTTTTTTTTTGTTTGTTTGTTTGTTTTGCTAATTTTCTTTATTAATATATATTTTTAAGAGACTTTATTTTTAAGTAATCTCTACACCCAAGATGGGGCTCAAACTCACAACCCCCCGAGATCAAGAGTCACATGCTCTACCCACTAAGCCAGCCAGGCACCCCATCTTTATTAATATTTTTTAACTGCCTATTGTCCTCAGCAACGCTCATGTTCTAAAAATTATACTGGGCTCAAAAGTAACGACGTGAAAGATTTTTTAAATGTTTACTTATTGAGAGAGAGAGAGAGAGAGAGAGAGAGAGAGAGATTGATCGATCAATCCAGCAGGGGAGGGACAGAGAGAGGGAGAGAGAGAGAATCCTGAGCAGGCTCTGTGCTGACATCGCAGACACGGGGCTGGAACTCTCCAACCACTGTGAGATCATGACCTGAGCCGAAACCAAGAGTCGGATGCCTAACCGACTGAGCCACCCAGGCGCTCCAACATAGAAGATTTTTGATAAAATCTCCCAGAAGACCAGCCTCAACTCTTACCTGTTGATCTAGTCCTTTCATCTAGCTAGCTGTCTTCTGTTTTTTTCTCTCCTCCTGGGCTCTCCAATGTAAATATAGACACAACTTTGTATATATTTCTTTTCTTTAAAAATTAAAAAAAATTTAGACTTAATTTTTCCGAGTGGTTTCAGGTTTATAATAAAACTGAAAGGAAGGCTCCGGGATTTCCCGTAGATTGCCCCGTCGTCCATACCCCCCACCAGAGCGGTACATTTGTCACTACTGACAGACCCACAGTGACACATGGTAGTCACCCAGAGTGCATAGGTTCCGTCTGGGTGGTGTGCGTTCCATGGGTTTGGACAAATGTCTGATGACATGTGTAGCCATCATTAAAATATCATACAGCGTTTTCACTGCTGTAAAAGTGCATCCCCACCTGCCCTCCCTGACGGCTACTCCTCTTTTTATTGTCTCCCTAGTTTTTCCTTTTCCAGAATGTCATATGGTTAGGACTCGCACAGTGCATAGTTGCTGTCACATTGGCTTCTCTTAACTCATTACTATGTATCTGTTTCTCTTAAGGGGCGCCTGGGTGGCTCAGTCGGTTGAGCGTCCGACTTCAGCTCAGGTCACGATCTCGCGGTCTGCGAGTTCGAGCCCCACGTCGGGCTCTGGGCTGACGGCTCAGAGCCTGGAGCCTGCTTCCGATTCTGTGTCTCCCTCTCTCTCTGCCCCTCCCCCATTCATGCTCTGTCTCTCTCTGTCTCAAAAATAAATAAACTTAAAAAAAAATTTTTTTTTAAAATTCGATCACATTATACACGGTTTTTGGCTCTCCCTGCCTGCAGTTTTCACCCTGTGTACGCACCTCAACGTCAACATTTTCAGTGGCCGCAGAATGCTCCATTGTATGGATATAACCTCATTTAACTAATCCTCTGTGGTTGGACAGCTGGGTGGCTCAGCTTTGCCTGTATAAACAGTGTGACAGTGAACATCCTTGAATAGCCCTTTAAAAAAAAAAAAACAACCCACTTGTTTGATTATTGCCTGAGGAGACATTCCTCTGTGTGGAATTGCTGGGTCAAAGTTTGTATGTTTTGGAGGGGGGAGTGAGGGCTTTGGATACATTCTGCCAAGTTATGTGAGTTCCTTGTAGTTACCTTGCTGGTACTTCCTCACTCAGCTGGCTTCGGGGCCCTCTGATAGGAATATAAGCTCATTTCAATATTTGTGAATGATTTAGAAAGTGGATCTGTCCTGGGCAGGAGGAGAGGGGAGACAGCAGCTAGCGTGTGCCCAGAAATTGTGCAAGTGGGTGGTACCCCGCGTAATGAGATACCTGGAGGATGCTGGGAACGTGTGTTACCTCACCTGGAGAGGAAAATGGTTCCAGGGGCTTATTTGAATTTCTTCCTGCAAAACAGCTCTACATTTTGGAGAAATGGGATTATTAAAGAGGTTTTCAGCACCTCCAGCTACATTTGGAAAAAGTTGTATTTCCTTTGGCGTGGTTGTAAAAGACAAGTAAATAAACTTTTTTTAAAAAAGGTAAATGGTAATATTTTGCATTCCCAAGACCATGTTCTGTCCTTTAAACCCGGAGTGTGCAACAGTAAATTATTTGATTCTTTCTAACGATGCCCCTATGTGGGAGGCATGTATAAACCTCCATTAAGGGTGGACAGCATGGTAAACCCAAGCTCCAAAATGTGTAATTTCTTACCCAGTGTGGGTGGGCCAGAAACCCATAGTGGGGTTTTACTGGGGAGTAAGACTGGGTGTTTGGGGGGGGGGGTCACTGAGGGTGTAAAGAGGTCTCTGAAAGATGTATTTATTTACCTGAGTTAGTGAAAAAGGGTTTGTCCTGCCTCTCTCTCCTGCTTTGCTTCGTGTGAGTCCCTTTCGGGGCGCCTGATGTGCACAGTGAGTTTGGCTCAGCCAGCAGGCTGTTAAAAGCATAATCAAATCAGAACCTTCGTTTTCTGACTTACGTAATTTTGCAGAATGGACACAGAGGCTCCTGGGAAAAGCTGCCTGTCCTCCTGTTAATTTTAAGGTCCGTTTATAAAATCAGAAGCTGTGTTGAGCAGAAGCTGTGTTCCATTTCCAATATGAAATGGAACTTGCCTATTAAATTTTTTTTTTTTTTTTTTTTTTTTTTTTGGGTCTGATAGCCTTATTTAACCTTCTTGCGTCTCAGAGGTTGGTGGCCTTTGCCTATGGCGCCTTCATGGAAAAAGTTCTAAAAATAGCTCCTGTTTGTTGTTGAATAATGACTCGGGAGGCTGGATGGTAGTTTCCAACTTCTTTCAGTCAGCAAACTGGACAGAGGGCGGCCAGCGCAAAGGAAGGCTGTAGGCTTGAGCGTTCGGCACCACTGTGGTTTGCCGTGGCTCTGGGTTTCGTGGGCGTTGCACACAGCGTGTCTGTGTCTCTTGAATGTCCTCTGCTCCCCGCTTGTACTCCAAAAGCTTCAACTTATTCTGCCCTCTAAATAGGTAAAGGACACCTGCATGATACGGAGCCGGGTAAAACTTTGGTCTCAGTGTTCCTCATCCTTGGGCCCTGGGGGTCCTTGGTCTGTATCCTCATGGTATTAAAGAGGACGGGAGCTGAAAACACTTGGGCTTCATTCTGTCTCTTTCCGGGTAGCATCATTAATGTAGTTGAAGGAGCACTGGCCAGGGGTGGGACCCTGAAGTTCAAGTCTCCAGTGCACGTGACTCGAAGAAGACTTTGATGTCTTTTCTCGGTGAAATGGAGAATTGGATTACGTTCCTTTCCTGACTCCAAAAGGTTTTGTGTCTTTGTGTCTCAAAGCTCTTTAAACTAAATGAAATGAAACTTCTGGAAGTACTGACCCAGGACACACCGTCCTGTCTTTTCCCCCATCTATGTTTCCAAAAGGTTTCTTGATGAACCCTCAACCAAATCAAACCGTTAAACAAAAACACTTTGTTTCTTCCAGTTCTCTGAAGCCGGGAAGGGGCACGGATGAGGGATAGGAAGTTGGGTTTCCAGTAGCTTCTCCAGTAGGAGAGTTGAGATGTCACGGAAGGAAATACGGGACATGAGTAGACCGTCACTTTACCATGGGTAAGCCACGCGGGGGCTTAGCTTTAGTTCTGCCACCTCCAAACAAGACCTGAGAACCCTAAGACATACATCTGTGCAGGAGGGATGTGAGCGTGAACGCCCTAGTGACTCCTGAAGCCCCATATCACGTGACTGCTGGTGTTTAACCCTCCTTTCTGTGAACCTCCCTCCATATCCTGTGTTCCCCAGCGGCTGTCTTGGAGCACTGAAGGCATATATCAACCACCCCCAAGGATCTGCTTATTTACAGAGAAAGGTTTTTTTGTAATTCTTTCTGTTTTGTAACTTTACACCACTAAAGCGTCTAGGGTGATAGTGTCTCGCAGAGAGCTACACACTCAGACTCTTACCCCGGCTGTTTATAGATTTGCCTTCTCCTGAGTAGCTTGTACCTTGCTTTTAAAATCCTACTAAAGAAAATGTCAGCGAGGACATTTGTCTACCACCTCATTGTATTCTGTTCTTATTACTAAGTGAGAAATTCTGTGGAAATTTGGTAATAAGAAAAGTTTGGTTCTCTCAGAGAAGCTGATAAGCTTTGCTCCTTTTGATAAAGACGGTTCTATAAATGATCACGTTGCCCTTTTTACCTGGGCTGCCAGGAAGCGTAGAGCCAGATGTGAACAGTCATCGGCCTCATTAGTGGTGTATTAATAATATACCTGGCGATGTGCATGATTTTTTAAAATTTTAAATTTTATTGCTGGTTTCATGTCTCTTTTTGTTAGTCATCTCAGAGCTCTTGTGCAAAACAATGGGGTAAAAATACTTTAAAAACGAACACACAAAAAAATTAAAAAGAGACGGCAAAGATTTCATGCTGCTAGAAAAATGCAAAAACTTTCTGAGAGAGACTGAGACTAATTCTGATTAGTGTAGTCTATAAGTGCATGGATTCAGGGACCAGACAGCGGAGGCTCAAATCCTGGCTCTATCACTTTATTGGCTGTGTGATCCTGGGCAAGTTATTTAACTTCCTTATTCCCTGGTTTCCTACCTGCAAAATAGGGATGATAATATTTCCTTCTCATAGGATTGCAGTGAGGGTTAATGAGTTGGGTAACACCTCAGACCCTAAGAACTGTGCCTTAGCACATATGAACAGCCCCTGAGTTTTACCTATTACTAGCAAATTACTACGGTCTGGCATTATTTTTTCCATTTCCTTGGAAATTTCACAATAACATTTCATCTCTTTCCTCTTCTTCTTTTTTCCAACTCTGATTTTTCTTAGGCTGATCCTTGATCTACCAAGCCAACTTAATCCTGGCGTCATTAGCCAAGGTGTGGTTGTACTTTAAAAACAATTTTTTTAAATAAAGGAAAAAAAAAAGATGTGTTTTCTATGTTTGACATACTTCTCCAGAAGATCAAGAAAATGATGAAGTACTTTCTCTTGTCCTCTGCTACTGTATGGCTTCCCCGGCCCCTGTTTATCTGTTTGACCAGCAGTGAGGGCTTCACTCCGATCTGTCACCTTAGAAGGTCACTTCGCTTCTCTGTGCCTTAGTTTCCTTATGACATCACAGAGATCTGTTCCACCCCCCTGTTACCTCCAGGAAAGTGAGAGCTCTGTCTTCCTTCACCCCTACACATACTCAGTGGCCACTCAGTAGATATTTGCGGAACACATGGATGGATGGAGATTTAAGCCTCTGCTCCGCTGCCTTGTGTGTTTCTTCTGAGTTTGCAATAAGATAAGCAAAGTTGAGAGTGGGTTTAGAAAGTCAGAAGTACCCTTGAATGAAAGGGTTTTTGATTCCTGTTTCTTCCCTACTCTTTGACAGTGGCAAAATGCTGATAAAATCTGAGAGCGGGATGAAATGAAACAGCCCATCAGGGTCCCCTGCCATCTGGGTAGGTGGTGATTAAAAATGGCAAGCCTCACAACTTCCCCGGTGGGGCCGTCTGGGCGGCCACTGAAGGTGAATGTGCACAGGGGCTCGGCTTTAGGGGCTGCCTGAGGACTGGTAGGGCAGCTGGGGAGCACCTTTGAAAGCAGCACTCCCCAAGATCTCATTAAAATGTTTCCTCCAATGGATTGAGCTGAAGCAAAAGGGTTTGGGAAGAGAAACAAGCTAAGGCTAGTAGGAGACACTGTATGACGAATTCAGCAACAATTAAAGCAGAAAGACTTGAGCACATTGTGCATTTAAAAAAAATTTTTTTAAACAATGTCCTGTAGTTATCCCCCTTCCTTCTTGGTGGTTAATTTCAAATAAGCATAATCTTTGTCTAGTAGCCTGGCCGCCAGGGTTGCATGTTTATTTTCATGGCTATTCTTTTTTTTTTTTTAATTTTTAAAATGTTTATTTGAGACAGAGCACGAGGGGAGGGGCAGAGAGAGAGGGAGACACAGAATCCAAAGCAGGCTCCAGGTTCCGAGCTGTCAGCACAGAGCCCGATGTGGGGCTCGAACCCACGAACCGTGAGATCATGACCTGAGCGGAAGTCGGACGCTCAACCGACTGAGTCACCCAGGTGCCCCTTTTCGGGACCATTCTTTTGCGTTGCACAGGAACCCATCAGTGCCAGGGTTGTTGTCCTCTGGACATATTTTGACTGTGTTGATGTCCTCCCGAGCACGCCCCCACCCCCCACACACACACCCCATCCTTGAGAAGTTAGCAAGCATGAACTGTAGATTTTTTTCTGAAGTGGCTAATGTTTAAACAAGGGTGGGACATGGTAGAACCTTAGACCTGTACCTGCTTTGCAGTCAAGAGACTACAAATAAGTGAGCTGGCTCACTGCCCTACATTTATTTATTTATTTATTTATTTATTTATTTATTTATTTTAAGTGTTTATGTACTTAGAGAGAGAGAGAGAAAACGAGTAGGGGAGGGGCAGAGAGAGAGGGAAAGAGAATCCCAAGCAGGCTCAGCACTGTCAGCACACATCCTGACGTGGGGCTCGATCCTGCAAACCGTGAGGTCATGACCTGAGCCAAAAGAAATCAAGAATCAGATGCCTAACTGATGGAGATACCCAGGCGCCACCCCCACCCCCCGCCCCGCCCCCGCCACTCTACCTTTATTTAGATCAGCCACTTCTTAAACTGGATGAGAGCATCTAATCTGTGCTGGAAGACCCCAAAAAATGATGAGATGGCTTGTTGTTCATTTGGGTTTTGACTAACCATTTCACTATGGGAGGGTTCTTGTTGAATTCCGCCCAGAGCCCTGACATGTTTTCCATCCATCCTTCCTTGTGTCATCCAGCATGGAGATGGAAAACAGTTACATTGGAGAGGCATATATTTTTAATTAACTAATTAATCAGGTATGTCAGCGTTGGCACACGACAGCCCCTGGATCACATCTGGCCCACCACCGGTTTTCATAAATAAAGTTTTATTGGAACTCAGCCACACTCACTTGTTTATGTATCCTCTGCAGCTGATTTCGTGCTACAGCAGCAGAGTTGAGTAGTTGCAGCAGAGATTGTAAGGGATTTACTGTCTGGTCCTTTATGAAAACGTCTGCTGCCTGTTGGCATATATGAGAAGCACCTACTATGTGCCAGGAGCTGTTTTCGGCACTGGCAGTGCAGCTGGGAGCTTAACAAAGCCTTGACAATGAAATATCCGGAGGAATGACTGCAGTATGTCAGTTAGCGATCAGGGCTATGAAAAAATAAAGTAAGTAAGGACATCGAGCTGACACAGGGAGGAGAGTGTTATTGTCCGTAGGATCATCAGGCAGGACCTTTACTGGGAGGTGCTATTTGTGTGGATGCTTAGGAGTGCTCTCTGGGGACAGCTGTCCAGGTGCAGGGCATAAAAGGATGGCAAAGCCCTGGAGGCAGAGGCTTGCTTGGGTGAGGAATAGCAGGAGGGTCTGTGTGGACTGGATTAGGGGCTAGTGGAAGGAGGCGGGCATGGACAGGCAGAAAGACCAGATCACTAAAACCCTGGGAAGGACACGGGCATTTATTTTGCATGTAGGGGGAAGCCACAGTAGGATTTGAGCAGATGACTGACAAGAGATGGCTGACACTTTAGAAGGACTTGCACCTGCTACGTGGCCTGAAGACTGCAGAGGGGCAAAGGTGAAGGCAAGGAGGCCAGCTCGGAGGCTGCTGTAGTTGTCCAGGGACCGGGTGGTGGTGGGAGGAGGTGGCGAGAAGTAGTTCGACCCCAGATATGTCTTGAAGGGAGGGCGTGTGGGATCCGTTGACCACTGGGATGTGGCAAGTGTGGGAAAAGGAGAGTCAAGAGCAAGGCCGAGGGTTTTGACTCCTGGGCAACTAGTAGCCTGTTCCGCTGATGGGGACGACTGGCAGGAGCAGCTGTGGAGGTGAAGCTCCGTGTTTGAAAACCTTTTGGCTTCAGATGCATCTTGCAGTGCCTTTCCGTTTTGTTGATTGTCTCCTTTGCAAAGGAGACAATCAACAAAACTGAAAGGCAACCGACAGAATGGGAAAAGATACTTGCAAATGACCTATCGGACAAAGGGCTAGTATCCAAAATCTATAAAGAGCTCACCAAACTCCACACCCGAAAAACAAATAATCCAGTGAAGAAATGGGCAGAAGACATGAATAGACACGTCTCTAAAGAAGACATCCAGATGGCCAACAGGCACATGAAAAAATGCTCAACGTCGCTCCTCACCAGGGAACTACAAATCAAAACCACACTCACATACCACCTCCCGCCAGTCAGAGTGGCTAAAATGAACACATCAGGAGACTATAGATGCTGGAGAGGATGTGGAGAAATGGGAACCCTCTTGTCCCGTCGGTGGGAATGCAAACTGGTGCAGCCGCTCTGGAAAAGAGTGTGGAGGTTCCTCAAAAAGTTAAAAATAGATCTACCCTATGACCCAGCAATAGCACTGCTAGGAATTTACCCAAGGGATACAGGAGTGTTGATGCATAGGGGCACTCGTACCCCAATGTTTATAGCAGCCCTTTCAACAATAGCCAAGCTATGGAAAGAGCCTAAATGTCCATCAACTGATGAATGGATAAAGAAATTGTGGTTTATATACACAATGGAATACTACTTGGCAGTGAGAAAGAATGAAATATGGCCTTTTGTAGCAACATGGATGGAACTGGAGAGTGTTATGCTAAGTGAAATAAGTCGTACAGAGAAAGACAGATTCCATATGTTTTCACTCTTTTTTTTTTTTTTTTTTCAACGTTTATTTATTTTTGGGACAGAGAGAGACAGAGCATGAACGGGGGAGGGGCAGAGAGAGAGGGAGACACAGAATCGGAAACAGGCTCCAGGCTCTGAGCCATCAGCCCAGAGCCCGACGCGGGGCTCGAACTCACGAACCGCGAGATCGTGACCTGGCCGAAGTCGGATGCTTAACCGACTGCGCCACCCAGGCGCCCCCATATGTTTTCACTCTTATGTGGATCCTGAGAAACTTAACAGAAGACCATGGAGAAGGGGAAGGAAAAAAAAAAGAGAGGGAGGGAGCCAAACCATAAGAGACTCTTAAAAACTGAGAATAAACTGAGGGTTGATGTGGGGTGGGAGGGCGGGGAGGGTGGGTGAGGGGTATTGAGGGGGGCACCCGTTGGGATGAGCACTGGGTATTGTATGGAAACCAATTTGACAATAAATTTCATATTAAAAATAATTTAAAAAAATAGATGCATCTTGCAATTAATACGGTGGCATTTCTTTTGTTTTGAGAAAGCTGTTAGTGATCAGTGTTGCATCTTATGGTGGTTTGGACATGCAGGGATTGAAGAAATACTGTAGGAACCATCTATGGAGCTCTGCTGTGCCAGGAACCAAAATCTGAATCAGTTACGTGTTGCTGTGTAGCAAATGACCCTAGAATTTAGCAGCTTAAAAGAGTAAACATTTGTTACCTCACAGAGCATCTAAGGGTCAGGAATCTGGAGTGGGTTTAGAGGGACGGTTCTGGTTCAAGGTCACTCAGACAGTTGAAGTCAGCAATGGTTCAGGGCTGCAGTCATCTGGAGGCTCGCCTGGGGCTGGATGGTTTGCTTCCAAGTTCACTGCCAGGGTTTTTGGCTGGAGGCCTTGGTTCCTCCGCATGTGGACCTCTGCAGAGTGCCTGAGGGCTCTCACAGCCCTGCAGCTGCCCCCCCCTCAACCCCCCGGAGCTTTAGAACCACAGTTTTCTTTCAGCTGTTAAAATTCTCTTCTTGTCTCAACATTTTAGCCTAGGTTTCCAGATGAGGAAACTGAAGCTCAGGGACGTTGGCCACACACAAGCCAGCTAATTAGACTAGGACACCGTCCTTGGTAAGAGGGACCTTGTTTTTTTTTTGGTTTTTTTTTAAGGCCCCACCGTGTTGCTCGTGTCCTTCATTGGCACCAGGAACCACTTTGGGGTCCAGCTTCAGCTGTTTGGTGGTGTTGGTGGGGTCTATACTAACAAAAGCAGAGCTTAGAAATCACCTTGTTGTTTTGGAGGGTCATTTTGTCTTCAGCCCCCACCCCCACCCCACCTTCTTCACTCTCTTTCCTCAGTCTCCAGCCCTTGTGGCTGGGGTGTCTCAGGGGCTGAGTTCTGCTGTCCCCCCGGGAAGGCACTTGCCCCCCGTGTCGCTGGCTAGCCGTGATGCTCTGGCATGGCGAGCCTCTCTGGCTGCTGTTCTGTGGCTCTTGCCCCCGTGGCACCAAGCGGCTGGTGTTGGCCCCACCGCTGGGTCCTTGGCTGGGTGGTCACTTGGGTCCCGGGGCCCTACTTCACATCATGGGCTGGTCTGCTGCCAGGCCCAAACCGTGGCTTCTTCTGTCTTTTCCAGAAGTAATGGTTATTAATATTTTTTTTTTCAAATGAGAGAATGAATGCCTGCTCCTTACAGAAGATTTACTGCATATAGAAAGCATCAAGAAAAGAGTCCATAATCCCACTACTTAGAGATAACAACCATTTAATGTATCGTGGTATATTATCATTTTTGTGTGTACATGTCTGTTTAGAAACAGAATTGGAAAAAACCAGAATTGGAATTATACCACGATGTGTGTATGTGTGTGTGTGTGTGTGTGTGTGTGTGTGTGTGTGTATTCGGTTTTCTCATTTAGTAGTGCGTTATGATAATTTCAATGTGTCGTTTGATGGTGTAAAACCACAGTTTTAATTGCTGCATACCACTCAATCATCTCCATGAAAAATGCGGATATATTTTATTTTTTCATGTTTATTTATTTATTTTGAGAGAGTGTGTAGCATGTGTGTGTGCACGCAGGGGAGGGGCAGAGAGAGAAGGAGAGAGAAATCCCAAGCAGGCTCCACATTGTCAGCACAGAGCCCGAAGACGTGGGGCTTGATCTCCAGAACCGCGAGATCATAACCTGAGCCGAAATCAAGAATTGGGACGCTTAACTGACGGAGCCACCCAGGTGCCCCTACACGTCTGTATTTTAAAGATGCCGTCCTGCCGCGGACAAAATGTGTATGGATTTAATTTCATAACACACAGTAGAGCACAGAGCAGAGCAGAAAAAGGCTACAGGTTGGAACTTAGAGGTCCTGGATCTGAGTCTCAATCGTGCCCCTTTGACAAGTTATTTAAATTCCGAAACTCCTTTATTTAACGAGTCTCCTTATTTAATAGATAATTAAATTCTGAGTTTCCTAATCTGTCACACATGGGTGACACTATGTACCTTATAATGACAGAGTCCACGAGAGAATGCCTCTACCAGTCTTTCACAGACGGCAAGTTGGGTTATTTTTGTTAAAGACCCTGGTTCCATTACTCCCATGTCAGTCACCTGGACGTCCCGCACTCACGGCTTTGGAGTCAAGGCTTTTGAATGTTTGCTCTGGTATCCTATCCAGAGGAGGAGGTTGTGTTTATGTTATGGAGGGGTGGTCAGGAGGATGTCTGATTAGAGTCGATGATGTCCCTTAGGTAAGCAGGTAGCCGCAGGAAGTTTTGATGATGGAGGGGAGCCTGGGGCTGGAGTAGGGAGTCACTGTGGCGGCTGGTGCTGGAAGAGGTGTCCAAGCTGAACCTGACCCTGTCCGTGCTTTGGTGTTTGTTTGATACGGGGGTCAACACTATCTGTAGTCAGATAGGCAAATGGGAGAATCATCTTCCTGAACATGCCTCCCGTAGGAATGGGGGGAATGGGAGAGAGAGCCCTTTCCTGGCAGGACTGCAGGGACCCCAGGCGGTGGTCGTGTGAGGGCTGCTTTCTACAGCTAGGAGCATCCTGTGACTGTGCATCACCTGTGTACTGTGCTGGGGCTTCTCTAGAAGGGACAGTGGCAGGGGCCAGGCATAGATGGGTCTTGAGTTAAGAGAAAGGAGGGGGAAATTAGAACCTGCGTGGGTTCCCTGTGGCTGTTGGGGGAGCACACTTCAGCATTTGTGGACTCACGGGTGGAGACGCTGGACCAATTTTGTTTGTCTATCTACGTTGCAGGTAGGTTTCCTGGGAGGGAGCTCCCTTCCCACCCCGTCTTGATTGCACTGCATTCTCAGCACCTAGGACGCTGTTCTCTGTAGGGCAGGTGTTCAACAGATGAGTGTTGGATGAGTGGCCGAGGAAAGGAAAATGTCCCAAGTAAAGGTGACCAGCCCAACCAGAGACAATTGAAGCATGTTGCCAAAAAGTTTTTAGAGTATAGATCCAGGTGGCGGGAGGGGCTGGGCGGGATCCTGGGCAGTCACCCTGGACTCGGTTTGCTTCTCGGACGAGTGGGGATGATAAACCTGCCCTGCAGGGGTGAGGGGTGGCAAGAACGTATATGCCACATTCTGTCCCCAAGGAATCTCGGGAGCCCTTATTGTTGGGCAAACAGGAGCTGTGGGGAAGGCAGAGATGATGTGGCCGCACGGCCACGTTGGCGCCTCTGGAGCTCATTGGTGGCGCGATATGGGGCGCGTGGCCATTCTGTGCCCACACTTGTGTTCAGGTGTCCGCGGGAGCATGAGTAAGGACTAAACGGCTTGGCAGGCCCTTGGAACACTTGTTGCGTCCCCGTGGCTGGGGACCCTATCCGGTAGGGTCTGCCTAACTGCGTCACTCCGAGTGGGGCCTCTGCCGTGAGGAGCCTGCTGTTGTCAATTCACTGATCCAGGGAAGCCATCCCCGCCGGTAGGCCTCTCCGTCTTCGTGGTGTGGAAACGGCTCTTCCTCATTTCGAACCCCGCTATGGCTTTTTGTTCAAGGCTGCGGTTTTAGGGAGCGTAATTGAGTTCCACCACAAAGGCAGATAATGTGGGGATGAGCAGTTCGTGAGGCGACTTCCTGCCCTCCCTCAGACCTCCCTGCCATCGCCTCTACGGGGGCCAGCCTCTAGGAGGGCCGACCGTCGGGGAAGGAGACGCATTTCCCTTTGTCTTCCTTGTCGCCTTTGCAAGGAAAGCCCTTTATCTGTTCTTTTAATGCAACTGGCCTGTGAAGATTCTTTCCAGATCGATTTGGCTTGTCAGGGGTGCCAGGCTTAAGTTCTGAGTCTTCTAAAGAAGAGGGGGGATGGCAGGGGGTGGGGGGTGGGGCGCTGGGGATCAGACTTTCCTTCTCTTTGTGGCTTTCAGAAGAAAATCACGCATGTTAAAATAAATGATGCAAATATCTGTATTTTATGTATCAAAGAGACAAATGGCACAAATGCAGATTATAGGGTATTCCTTAGAACTGTCCATCACGCCGGTGCTCCTGGGAGAGGGAGGCAGGCACAGAGGTTCTGTGGAGCCCTGGCTTTGCTCTGGGGCAGCCTCCAGGGGGGCGGCCTATTTAGGTCATTGTCTCATGGCTTGATTCGGGATTGTCTTCAAAGCCAACCAGGTTTCCAAGCGCTTCATCTTCCACGCACATGTGAAAAAGTAAAGGCCATTTCCATTTTCCCGTGTTTGATCTGCACTGACTAGCCTTCAGCTTCTGCCTCCACCTGCGCCGTTAACTTCTTCACTGGCTGAGGGACCGGCAGATCCGGTAGAGCTGGTGTGCTCGGCTCCCTTCTCCTTCGGTGTTCGGTGGCCGTTTTGCACTGGGCTCTGCTCTCGTGGTTTCTGCTCCGCGGCGGAGAGCGCTGGAGCGCGGTTTCCCAGCCTTTCTCCTTTGCAACCCGGAGGCCATCGTGTCCATTTTTCCCTCCCAGGAAAGATCCTTCGTGTAAGTGTCTGAGGATGTGACCCGTGTTTAGCTGGAGCTGCTTCTCTGTTCCGCCAGCGGGGTCTTTGTCACCAGGGAGGACCTTTGGACCTGTCACTTCTGGAGCCTTTTCCTTCCCATCATCTGTGCTCAGTGTGTTTTGGACCGTGGTCTTCTGGAAGGTGGTTCCCCACGGACCCCTGCCCCTGTGTGGTGGTCCTCCAAGAGCCCTTCCGTAGACAGGATCCGAGTCTGCTGCTTTAAAGTAGACTTGTGGGCCTGGGGTGCCTGGGTGGCTCAGTTGGTTAAGCACCCAGCTCTTGACTTTGGCTCAGGTCACACTTTCATGGGTCATGGGTTCCAGCCCCGCATCGGGCTCCGAACTGATAGCGTGGAGCTTGCTTGGAATTCTCTCTCTCCTCTCCCTGCCCACCCCCTCTCTCAAAATACACAAATAAACTTTTTATTTTTATTTTTATTTTTTTAAAGAAGTAAAAAAAAAAAAGTCGTGGGCCTGCGGGAAACTGAGTAGTCACGTGATGGACAAGCAGAGTGTTGGAGTCCAGCCCCCTAGGTCCCGGTGTGGGTTCCAGCCCTTCCTCACTGTTGAGTGTGTGTGATAATGAACATTTCTTGACCATTTGCCATAGGCAGGCTCACCTTAACTTGATGTTGTCTGATTTAGTCCTCACAACAAGCTTGTGGGAAAGGTTTTGTTCCTTATGCCCTTTTCCCTTTTATTTGGCTTAACGGGGCCCAGATTCACACGGCCCGAAGGTGGGCTGCTGTCCGGATCCCCCACCCTGGCAACCAGCCACCGCACCGTCGTCCCAACCCTGTGCTGTGACTTACCGACACTCCCGAGGGGGCCTCTGTTTCCCGAAATCTGCAGAATGGAGACGGTTCTCCACGTTCTGCGGGGTTCTTTTGAGGATAAAATAAGATAAAATGTCATGGCTCAGTACTTGGCACAGAGGAGGAGTCCAGCAAATGTTAGTTCCTTTCTTTTGTTCCTCAGGGACAAGGGGGCGAGGCATGGGAAACAAAGGGACATTCATGTCCTGCTTGGCAGCTTTGGTCGTTAGGAGGGCAGGACCAGAAAGGGAGAGCATGGGGGACCCCCATCATTGCAGCCCCTCATTTCACCATAGAAGCCTTCTGAGCACTGGCCTGCGGTGTTCTGGGGACTGGGATGGCCGGCCAGAAACTTCTCTCTGCAGGAACGTGTAGTAGGAAGTGTTGGCAGGTAGACATGGGGACTTAACTGGCATGGAGATTGGGTGCTTGTCCTGACTCGAGCGGGCTTGGCGTTGGGCCCCGGAGACCCAGCGTGCGCCTGTCTGTCGAGAGTTCCAGTGTCCCGGACACTGTCATGGGTGCAGGAAGCTGGTCTCTGGTCACTACTGCCATCTCGGGCTGCTTGTCCTCGGTAGTTGTCCCTGCCGTGGCCCCAGGAGGGAGCCTCAGCAGGAGTCGGGCTTTTCCTCTGAACCTGGATTTGCAGTGCTCTCAAAATATCCGGTTCTCTGGTCCATTGAAGCAAGATTCGGTGCTGCTAGGGGGTGTGGGTGGGAAGCAGGAAGTTCCAGGCCTGGTGTGAGAAGGCTGTTCTTCTAGAACATAGATATTACGGGAAGCATGGGTAGGGGCTCCCCACTCAGAACCGGGGCTGGGGTGAACCAGGGAAAGAGGTCAAGTTGGAGAGTCTGGAAGGACAGTTAAACCAGAGGGAGAAGCTGGGAGGGTGACCCTTGGCCCAGTGGGGTCCCAGCCTGACCTGGGAGCCTGTTAGAAACGCAGAAACTCAGACCCCAGCCCAGATGCCTTAGAATCTGCATCTTTCTCAAGCTCCCCAGGTGACTGTGCAAAGGAAGGTCTGAGAAGCGTCGCCTTAGGCTTTCTCTGGAGCTGTTGGCAACTAGGATTATACCCTCCCACACACCTGCATTAAAAAATAAATAAATAGGGGCGCCTGGGTGGCTCAGTCGGTTAAGCGGCTGACTTCGGCTCAGGTCATGATCTTGCGGTCCGTGAGTTCGAGCCCCGCGTCGGGCTCTGTGCTGACCGCTCAGAGCCTGGAGCCTGTTTCAGATTCTGTGTCTCCCTCTCTCTGACCCTCCCCTGTTCATGCTCTGTCTCTCTCTGTCTCAAAAATAAATAAACGTTAAAAAAAAAATTTAAAAAAAAATAAATAAAAAGTAGTAATGTTTTGGGGGCGCCTGGGTGGCTCAGTCGGTTAAGCTTCTGACTTCAGGTTGTGATCTTGCTGTTTGTGGGTTCGAGCCCCACATCGGGCTCTGCGCTGACAGCTCGGAGCCTGGCACCTGCTTCAGATTCTGTCTCCCTCTCCCTCTGCCCACCCCCAACCCCCCCCCACTTACACTCTCTCTTTCTCTCTCAAAAATAAATAATAAACATTACAGACATTTAAAAAAATTTTTTTTAATCTTTATTTATTTTTGAGAGAGAGCGAGCAGGGAAGGAACAGAGAGAGGGAGACACAGAATCCGAAGCAGGCTTCAGGCTCTGAGCTGTCAGCACAGAGCCCAATGCGGGGCTTGAACTCACAAACCGTGAGATCATGACCTGAGCTGAAGTTGGACGCTTAACCAACTGAGCCACTCAGGCGCCCCAACATTACAAACATTTTTTAAAAAGTAATAATGTTTTTAGAAGACTGAAATCAGTTCAGCGTAACTAGAATGAAGGGAATCAGCCGAAACAAAGCACCTGGGGCCTGGGTGGAAGGTGGAATCAAGGTGGAGCTCCTGGCACGGTCCTCGCACACGCACCTGTCCGGGAACCTGCACTGTCTAAGACCAGGATGCCGTCTGTCCTGTCCTGTGTTCTCTTCCCATGGTACACGGGAGAGTGTCTGTAGTGAGTGGGGGCTGTGGGTAAGTTGCTTTGCTGGCCACTTTTGCTTTTCTTGCTTATATTATTATAGACCTTAACGTGCTGCTGCTTTTCTTGGATAATGGCAGAATCACCGCTTGTGGGCACTGCCACAGAAAACACAAAAAAGCCTTTTGAAAAGAGCTTTATCTGAGCACAAAGTACTTGGAATTGAAGACCCCCAGGGATCGGCCTCAGTCGCTCATCTTTTCTCTCTCTTCTTCCCCTTTCTTTCCTTCCTCTCCCCTCTCTTCCTACCCTCTCCCTCTCTGTCCCCTTTCCCTTTCTTCATTCAAACTTGCCCGGTGGAACCCCGAGTGAGCTACATATTGCCCTATTTTCGGCTGATTTGCATGTTAGAGAGAGCAGAGTAATTGGTGTTTAACCAGAACAAAAGAGGATCTGTTTTCTAAAAGAAAAAGAATTTTTGAAGTAGACCCTATCACATCTACTGCCTTTGTCTTTCCTCTCATTAGGAATTGAATAGGATGGCCCCATAATGAGGATGTGGGAGATACTGCTTTGGTTGTGATGCTTTTCCAGCTAATTGGTTTGAAAATTATATTTGATGTGGATCTGAGGGATGTTGGCAAAACACCTCTTCGGGCCGCGGACATCCTATCCCCGCTGGCATCAGCTGGAGGAAAGAGGTGCTGTTGAAACTCAGTTTACCTTCTGAAGGGAATGCCCCCGCTGAGGTTTTGATCTTTCTCCAGACCTCTGGGTTGGGCCTCTGTCCTCTGGGTACCGTCCGTGGGGCTCTGGGGGGCAGGGTTCAGTGGAGACCTCCTTGTTTGGCTTCTCGTGAAGAAATGTCCAGTCGCTGATTTGCAGTATTTGAGTGAGGTTGTGAAGTTGGAAGATGACTTCTTCTCTTGGTCAGAGGCAGAAGATCTAAACCTGGATTAGGAAATTGGCAGCGTGTCAGGGGAAAACCTCCAGATTGCCCCTGCTTCATTCCTACGCGGAGATTGCACAGTGGTGTTCTCTCCCCCACCCCCAAATTTACCAGCGTCGGTGGTGCCCTACGGTTAGGTGAAAACGGGGTGCATTTTAGAAGACGTTCAGTCATGTTTGAGTGAGCACAAAAATCTCTCTAAAAATTAAAAAAGGGAAATACATAACACTGTAAACACTTTGGAGAATAGAAGGGGAGAATGAACTATAATGACGTCACTCTAAACAACAACTGGTTTTAATTTGGGCGCGTTGCCCACGCTGCACGTATCACGCACAGACGCGCCCATGCACGCACACGCATCTCGAAATGAACGTAGGATCCATTGAATTCTCTGGGGATTGTGTTCGGGCAAATATTTATTTAATAATGAAAGAGTTCTGTGACCTTGATTCCTTTTTTGAAGTCACCCACATTTGCCAAGAGTTCAGTATTGAGTCTTGCAAACTGTGATGCCAAATAAGAAAGATACGGGTCTTAACGCTCTCCCTCAGAAAATATGATTAAAATAAATTCTTGTGTCTTTGTGTGCTTATTATTTTATCTCTGCAAAACCTGCGAGGTAGGGGTTAAACCGTCTTGTTCCACTTTATTTTTTATTATTTTTTCTTTTTCAACGTTTATTTATTTTTGGGACAGAGTGAGACAGAGCATGAACGGGGGAGGGGCAGAGAGAGGGAGACACAGAATCGGAAACAGGCTCCAGGCTCTGAGCCATCAGCCCAGAGCCCGACGCGGGGCTCGAACTCCCGGACCGCGAGATCGTGACCTGGCTGAAGTTGGACGCTTAACCGACTGCGCCACCCAGGCGCCCCTTGTTCCACTTTATAGATGAGGAAATGCATCTTGGATGGCGGGGAGTGAACCATGGGGTGCTAAGCTCCTAGCTAGTCCTAGTCCTGGGTTTAGTCCCTGGGTCCTCTCCTTGCCTTTTTCCCTCCTTCCCCCTTCTGCCTCCCTTTCCCTCCTTCCTCCTCTCCCTCTCCCTTCCTTTCTCCCTCTTACTCCCTTTTCCCTCCTCTCCCCTCCCCCTCCTTTTTATTAGGAAATAACTTAAAATTTAAAGAAAAGAATTTCAAAGTAAGTAGGAAGAATACTTACATATCCTCCACTCAACCTTTTGTCAGCTGTCTGCCTGTACCCCTCCTCCCCCCATGCTCTGTTAGGTCCTCTCCTGTCTCTATATAGACGTTTCCCCCCTCCCTGAATCCCTTGGAAATAAATGTGTACCCTATGACCCTTCACTCCTAAATGCATCAGTTATGCTAAGAATGGGGAGCTTCCCTTACACGACTCCAGTCCGGTTACAGACTTCAGGAAATTCAACACGGACACAGGGCTTTTTGTGTGATCTACCTACTGTCTTTACTCCAGTTTTGTCAGTGGACCCAATCTGTTGCTTACACAGAATTCTTTCTCCCTCAAGCACAGGATATTACGCAGAATCAGGTATTACACTTAGTTGCTACATGCCTCTTTGGTCCGCTCTAATCTGAAACATTTCCACAGGCTTTCTTTGTCTTTTAGGACATTTATAAAGAATATACAGTTGGCCCTTGAAACGGCACGGGTTTGAGCTGCGTGGTCCCACTTGTATGTTGGTTTTTTTTCTATAAATACACTCCTGTGTGAATATATAGTCTCTTCCCTGTGGTTTTGTTTACAATTTCTTTTCTCTAGCTTGCTTTATTGTGAAGAATACAGCCTATAATACATATCACATACAAAAGATGTGTTAATCTACTGTTTATGTCATAAGGAAGGCTTCCGGTCAACCGTAGGCTGTTAATAGTTAAGTTTTGTGGAAAGTTATATGTGGATTTTTGACTTCACATGGGTGCAGTGCTCCTAACTCCCGCGTTATTGAAGGGTCAACTGTAATCCCATTTTGTCCAGGAGAACATTCTTGTCTAATATTTCTTCATGATTAGATTCAAGTTATGCTTTCCTGGCCAGGATGCTACATAAATGTTTTTATGTCCTCAGGGGATCACATCTGGGGGCGCTGGATGTCCGTCTTCCCGTCTTTTAATGATGTTAATTTTGATCACTTGGTGTAGCTGTTCGTTTTTCTCCCCTATTTAGTCATTATGTTTTCCTTGACATGTAGTCTGTGGGTAGACCCATCAAAATTTCCGCTTAATAGCATTCACTGATGACGTTTGCCTGATCTGGTCCTTACTACCATGGTTGCCAAATGATCGTTCAACTCCTACCCCCCATCCATGTTTACCAGTTGGCACTTGGCATTCTGCTGTGAGTAAGAGGCCTCCCTTCTCTTCCGTTCATCTGTTGATCTACGTGTGTAGGTAGGGGCTTCTTTCAATAGCTTATAATTCATTACCGTGCTTCATTATTTTGGTGCTAAAATTATCTCAGATTTGGCCAGTGGGAGGGCCTTTCATTCTGCTCCCCGAGAACACATCCCACCAACGTTTTTTTTTTTGAACATGACTTTCTGGCATAACAAGACATTCAGGCTTATCTTGTGTCCCCCGTGCCCCAGCCCTGGAGTTAGTCATTTCTGCAAAGATACGGTTTCTTTTACCGGGGATTTAGAGAGCACGGTTTGAGTGCAAGGTATGCTTACGGCTCCTGGATGTCTTTGCTCGTTGTTACTGGATGTCTGTGCTTCTAGGTCATGTCAGTGGAGAGAACTCGGAGACAGAGGAGTGTGAACATAACTGACACGCCCGCGTGTACATATGCATGTGTTACCTGCACCATACGCATGGCTGTTTGAGAAATCTGGACTTCATGCCATACCTCCATTTCCATTCCCCCTGGAACAGGTTTCTTACCTGGCTCCCCCACTCCCATCTTTGTGTGTCCTTCTCCTACAGACGAGAATGCAGGCGCTCAGCATCAGCACGGTTAACTACGTAGCTCCGTCCTGAAATACATCTCCCAATAGTACCAGAATTACTTGCCCATTCTACTCCTTACTGGAAGACAGGTTTCTATTAGAAAGAGTTCAGGATTTGTTAACAGTTCACTCCTATCTCCGTCCCCCACCCACCCCGGCTAAAAGCTGAGGGTGTGTAGTCAGATACGGTGTTCCTAAGACACCGAGGTGTAGCTGTCCCACCCAGCCACCTGCCTTTCATCATGGTAATGCTTTTTTTTGTTTGTTTTTTTGATGATTTTTTTTTTCCTCTTCCCATCCTTGTTTAATTGACTTTTATTTACTATATGGGACATTCATACGTATTTAGAAGGTCACTTAGAGACCTGCTACTCCCGTATCATATCTGTCCTGCCCCCGTCTCCCTACCCCTGAGAGGTAGCCAGGGATTACTTTGTCCTTCTTGGCTTTATTTTGTAAAGACAAACAGATAATTAGTATGTTTTACTTCCCCCTTTTTCTCGTAGAAAAGGTAGCAAAGCATATATTCTTAAAGGCATCTAATTAGTTTCAAGAATTCAACGAAAGTCCATACTCTATTCCCATTTCCTCAGTTTTTCTTTATTGCCCTTTTTCTGTTCCAAGATCTGATCTGTGACATCACATGACATTCAGTAGACCCGGTTCCCAGGTTCCCTTTGGCCGTGACAGTCGCATCTTATTTTTCGAGATAGAAAGGTGGTGGTGGATGGAGGAGAAAGAGGAAGGTCAAAGATGAGAATGAAAAACGTTAGGTACGTGTCCCCCAAATTTTAGTTATCACCTTCATGATTTTTACCATATTCTCATGCTACATGTATTATTACTTAATATTTTTCTTTATATTGATTCACTTTTGGCCATAGGACACTTTATAAGAAAATTTGATGTCACTACCGCAAATGAAAAAGCACCGTCTTCTTGTATTTTCTGAGACTTGCATAAAAAATCACAACCTTTTGGGGTGCCTCGTGGCTCAGTCGGCTAACCATCTGATTCTTGATTTCAGCTCAGGTCGTGATCTCACGGTTCATGGGGTCGAGCCCCGAATCAGGCTCCACATTGAATGTGGAGCCTGCTTGGGATTCTCTCTCTCCCTCTCCGCTTCCCCTTCTCCCGCTTGCGGGAGCTGGCTTTCTCTCTCTCTCTCTCTCTCTCAAAAAAACAAACAAACAACCTTTTGAAGTTTAAAAACTTACACATGTAAAGTAACCCCTTCTAATGTTCATTCTTAGCAAGACTTGAAAGCACGCAGATAATAATAAACATTTTTCTGGCGTAATTTTTTCTTAATGAACATGCAGACCCACTGAGTTCATTGATCTGACCCACTGATCTAATATGTGCAAGAAAGTGTGACAGTAAAACAAAGTCTTCCTTCTTTCTTTGTTGTTGTTCAAACCACTAACTAAACACTTTACAAAGCATCGCATTTATAGTAAAATTTGAACAGACTACACAGGGGGGTGCAGAATATATGTATGTTTGCGTGTGTGTGCATTGTATATTTCCTCTGGTTATCTTTACGGTAGTGCCTTACAGAGATTCTGAGGGTCACGTGGGAGCCGCATCGAATACTTACCAGTTCTGCCCCTGTTTTTGTCATGGAGCTCCACCAGGGAATTTGCCAGCATTTACAGTAGCAGATTTCTCAGTAAAGCAGCCAATAGTCAATATTCCTGTTCACTGTGGTTCCTGGAAACGAATAACAACAGCCCTGGCCCTTCCTACTCGTTCTCATGGTGCCGTAGATAGTAGCGACGTGATGCGTCCTGGACTTGCGTTCTAGAAAGGAAGCGGTAATTAATGGAGCACTCCACGGTGTCCCCGGTTATCCAGACTCCGGATTTGAAGCACGAGACTTTTATTCCAGAATAGCTCTTGAAAAATGATCTCAGCCGTTCTTACGTTTTCATAATGGATGCAACATGGTAACAGCACTTTTCAAACGCTAAGGGAAGAAAGAGGGAGTGTTTGCCACTGTCTTCTCCGTGGGTCTCCTTGCTTTTCCAGGGCTGCCCCGTGTGCACAAGCCCGTCTGTGTGGGTGTTCTTGTAATGTAGATGCATAGTCCACTGTCCCCATCTGTCCACCTAACATCTCACATGCTCTACCCCATTGGTCTTTTTTGGGGTTTGTTCTGTCTCTACATGTGTGAATGGGATGTCCAGTGAAGTCACCTCCCAGGGTTTATACCCAGAGCACCCTGTACCCCCTGGGAAGCAGAGAAGTGGAATTTCGTCTTGGGGTCTCTCTCAACAGAATAGGTTTATGTCTAGGGTTCCCACATCACCTGCTCTGATGGAACTTGCTGGAATGGATGTTACCAGTTCCTCCTCACATTGTCTCAGTGATCCTTCAGTCTTTTTTAGGACTGTGGGGTGACACATGTCTGACTGTTCCTTCCTTCCTTCTTTCACTGAGGCCACACTCAATGCCTGTGCCCTCTGCCAGGCCCCGGACTAGCTGTGAGGAGTCAGCCCTGAGTGAAGCAAAATGTGCTTGGTTTCTGCCTTCCTGGAGCTCACGGGTCATTTGCAGGATGTGGGCACCGTTCCCTATGCATGCTGCACGTCTGGCCCTTTCTGTCCTATTCACGGACACTCACATTGCAGTCGAAGAAGATGACGCTCTAGGAAGAATCCAGACTCTGACTTCTTCAATGCTAGGTGTGTTTCGGGAGTTGCAGCACGGGTGACTTGCAGTACATCTCAACAGTGGCTGGGACACGGCTGTGCTGCCCAGGGTGAGGACTGTTGGGCGAGGGGGCCGGGGCCGGGGCCGGGGGTATGGGGAGATGGGCAGGCAGTGACAGACCCCTGAGTGCCCGCATTGGACTCTAGGCCACTGTTCGGTGTTCAGGTCACTTGTACCCAGAGAAGGTGACCTGTTGGGGAATGGTAACATGCCTAAGTTGGTGTCCCCCTCTCCCCAAACCACAGCCCCTCCTAGGGTATTCTGGTGTCTCGGTTTTCTGCTACACATCATTTCGGAAGAGTCTGATACTGTTCACACTCTTGCATGTTAGCTCTCCCAGGTAAGCCTTTTATCTCAAATTACCGACCGAGAGGCTTTGTCTTTAGTTTGAAGGCTTGGAGTCTTGGCCAGCAGGCCAAGGAGATACTGGAAGTACAGAGAAGCCTTCTTGATGTTTCTGAAGAGAAGTCACGGGCTGGCCCTCCATCCGGGTTCCTGGCTGGTCACGCTTTCCTCTGTCCCGGGTTGAGAGGTCTCAGCTGAGGGGGCCAGGCGGTTGTCTCTGAACCACCCGCACCTGCTGTCGTCTCCTCCTCCGCCATCCTCTCTCCTGTGATGACCACTGCTGCCTGGCTTGTATGCAGCTGAGTCAGGGTGTGCGTGTGCGTGCGTGTGCTTGGCTGGTATGCGCGTGTGTGCGCGCCGCTGGAGGGGTAAAGGAGCCGACCTGGAGAAGGAAAGCTCATGGGAAGAACATAAGAAACTCAGAGGTTCTCCATTTGGCACAGTTGGGGAGTAACATTTAAATCTTCTTCTTAATTAACATTTATGAGCAATCCTGACAGTGATTAAAGAAATACGGGAGAGCTGTCAGCTTTCGAGTCCATCATATATCCTGGGGAAAGAAGAAAGAAGGCGGGAGAGGAAAAACGAAGTGTGTGAATAACTTGCTATGGAAACGTGAACTGTGTATGTTTGTGTCTAAGTATCAGGTAACCAACAACAGGGGCACGGATGCTTCAACAGACTAGTTTTACTACAGTAGTCAGTTTGGTCCACATGTGTGCTTACATCCCAGCCTGTCTGCTTGCAACCCAGGAGCAGTGAGAAAAGTGAAAATGCTGGTTGCAGTGAACTTATCAAGCAGATGACTTTAAAAATTATTCTACTTGAAGTCTATTAAAGTCAATTTCAAATATGTGTACCTCAAAATCCAAAAGAAGAGTGGGAAGCCAAGAAATAATGTCTACATCCAAGAATATTCTAGAATCCAGTAGTACCTGAAAATCTCTTGACTATGCCCTTCTCTGCTGCCCTTCTGGAAGAATAAAAGCACATCTAGTGACTCTAGTAGATGTCATCTGAACGGATTCTTGCTGACTGATGCCATGTGAATTATAAATGAACCATATGGAACCACTTTATATTAAGTAACTTACGCGTTCCAATGATAGTTATTCAGGTTGTAATCTTCTCAAAATCTGTTGTTAATGACTGGTGTGTTTTCACCTGAGGTTGTTAATGCTCCGAAGCCTGTTGTTAACAGTGCCAAGTGTGTGTGTGTGTGTGTGTGTGTGTGTGTGTGTGTGTGTGTGTTGATGGAGCGATATTACAGTGAACCATATTTCATAGTCTGATCATTTATTTATTATTAGTTTTTTGTTTTTTGGTTTTTGGTTTTTGGTTTTTTTTTTTGGCTTTAGGTTTCAGACGCAGTGCTCTGAAATAGCCATTTTAGGGATTATGTTTATTTGTCCTAAACGAATGCCAGTTTTCAGTTTGTCCAAGGAAGGATGTGTCTGGAAACACACGGAGTGTTGGATGGAGTCACCATGTGATTGGCATGGGAGACTGCCCATTGCTTCAGGATGAAGTCCAAATGCCTTAGCATTGCTAATAAGGCATGCCATTATGGTCCCCTCCACTCGAGCATCATCGCCTGTCTTGCCCACACCCCCTCCACGAGGAGCTGCTGGAGGTTCCCTGGTCCCATTGGCTTTGATGCTTCTGTGCCTTTGTTGATGGGGCTCTTTGGCCTGGAATGGTCTTGCCTCCATGTTGCTTATTTGGTTGAAGCATCACCTTGTCTGCGAGCTTCTCTTAACCTCTCTCCCTTTGTCCTCCTGTGCCTGGAAGGCCTCTCTACCAAATACCCACAACATTCTTGAGACTCTTTGTTCACCCACTATAGCAGATTAGTCAGGGTCCCTGTAGGAAACACATGCTTCATGGAAGGGGGTAATTGAAAAGATGGAATGAGAAGACTACTTACAGAGGTGTAGACAGAGTTCAAGGTGCAGTGAGGAATGATGAGGCACCGGGGACTGTCAGCAGCGCTGAGCAGTTACCACTCCTCAGTCTCAAGGGGCGAGAGCAGGGCACAGTTACTGGAACGAAGCTTTAGGAAGAGGCTCCCGACAGGAGCCGTGGCAGAGGAAGAGGAAGAGGAAGGCGGCCCAGCAGGCAGGGGTGGGACCATCCCCCTCTTTGCTCTTTTCCCATCTTCTGACAGTGTCGGCTATTGACCAAACCCAAGTGGAAGCCAGAGGGCAAGGGAGCCCAGGAGAGACCTATTCTGCAGAGATCAGTCTTGCCAGGCACCAAGCGGAGAGGAAGAGAGCAGATAATGGTTCTGGAGGGTCAGACGCAGATAACCAGCACACCCCTCTGTTCTGTGTAGGGGTATCTCAGTAAGGGTGTCGGCCGCATGGTCCTCATTTGCATATTGCCAGGGCCTGTTTGCGCGGACTGCTGGGACCGGGGCTTTGCTGTCTTCCCCAGTTTCCCTCAGCGCCACCGCAGCTAAGGACACTATCGAAGCAGACACCCGAGTGCTTGTGTAGCTTCCAGACAAATCCCCCTTCCCACTCAAGACGATGCTTCTCAGAAGTCCCCACCGCCTGTAAATCCTGGAGCCCCCGCTGACCTGGCTTCATGCCCGACCCCAGGTTTGTGTTCAGCACGTACTTGTTGATGGAGTGAGTGAGTGAGTGAGACAGTAAATGAAGAAAAAGCTCTGCTGTGTGAAGAAACACCCGGGGAAGGTGTGATGTGGGCTGGCCTGTCTTTGCATCCCTTTCAAATCTAGGTGGTGCAGGAGGCTCGACGTGGTCCCAGGAAGGCAGGGATTTCTTGTGTTTTGTGTGCTGTCTTGTCCCCCGCACCGCCTCAACACGTATTTGTCAGACGAGTGAATCTGGACGTTAAGTCACAAACCTGGCCGGTTTCTTGGTGAAACAGACTGTCCCCTGAGGTTCATCAGCGTGTGAGTGAGTCTTGGGACCTAGGGCCACTTTGGTATTTTTCCAAACTGAAGAAATCTGTGGCTGCCCCTCTGATTTATCCTTTGGATTTCTAGAATTTAGAGGACTCTAAATTTGCTCCTCATGTTTTCTATGTAATTTTATGAAAAAAAAGTTACGCGTAAAATTATGTAGTTTTAATGTTTTTATTTATTTTTGAGAGAGAGAGAGACAGAGAGAGAGAGAGAGAGAGAGAGAGAGAGAATGAGTGGGGGAGGGGCAGAGAGAGAGGGAGACACAGAATAGGAAGCAGGCTCCGGGCTCTGAGCTGTCAGCCCAAGAGCCTGACGTGGGGCTCGAATTTGTGAACTGTGAGATCGTGACCTGAGCTGAAGTCGGACGCTTACCCAACCGAGCCAGCCAGGCGCCCCTGGGTGTGTAATTTTAGGAAGAAGTATTGAGGGGACCCTGGACAAGAGGAAAAGGGCAAGGTCAGTGGAATAAATGTCAGCTCATTCCTGAGTCACTGTTACCTTGCTAGGGCTGTACCCGGGCTAGGTTTTAGGTCTTGAAGGAGCTGTTTTTGTGTGTTTAAGCCTCTGGGTCTCTTGCCACGTGGATTTAATTTGGATGGGGTCCCTGAGGCTAGCAGTTTGCTCTGGCCAAGAGGGCTCCTCCGGTACCTCCTATGTGGTCGTGGGCACATTGCAGTTTTGCAGGGCGATGTTAAGGATCGGGCTGTGGAAAGCCGGAAATGAGTAATGACTGGACTGGGTGAGGGTGATTCTTGTAATTTTAAAGAAATGCTTAAAAAATTAATTGGTTCTCTGCTCCGCAGCTTTATTCTGCGGAAGCCAGAAAGAAAAGTCAAGATGGAGAATTTCCCACTGTGACGCCTTTTATTTCTGGAAATTTGAGTCATTTAATGATGATTTGAATATCAACAGCCCGCTGGCCCATCTTTCCCCAGACAGCTCCTGTCAGTGTGTTCCCTTCCAGGGAAGGACTTGTTTCTTTCCTTTCGTATTCTGGCAACTCAAGTAGAGTCGGGCTCCCGTGTTTCCCAAACCATTAGTAGACTTTTGTTGGCTAAGACAGGAGTGGGTTTAGCCTTTGACTGCTGCTCCTGTTTGAATCATCCTTGGACCGACTGTGGGGTGGAGCAGGAACCCTGTGCCTTCCACATTGGATGGAGGTGTGTTGGTTGATTTGATGGGGTTCTGAAGTGCGGGGTTTTCTTGGGGTTATCCTAAGGACCGTCGGGCCAATGGCAAACCCACGCACCGCTGTGTAGTTCAGTTAGGAACTCATAGAGGAGCCTCTCAGAGATTCTAGGGTGAAAGATGGCTCTTTCCTTATTGATTTAGGAGGTGAGTGGAGACGGAGGGTGGGGCATGGGATGTGGACCTTTCTCCTATAGGGGCCTTTGCTGAACCAGAGTATCTGTTTCCTACTGACGGTCTTTAAATTTAAGTGCTTTCAGTAGAGGACTTAATCTGATGATTTTTTTTTCTGGGTCCCAAGACATTAAGGACAATTTATGACTCGGTCTTGTTTTCTTAGTCCTTCTGGACAGTGCCAGGGGTTGGACTGACCTATTAAATCTCCTTTCTTCCCTTGATAAATAGTAAGATTATAGCAGGGGTTGGCAAACTTTTTTTTTTTTTTTTTTTTTTTTTTTTTTGGTAAAGGGGCCAGATAGTAAATATTTTAGGCTTTGTGGATCAAGAGGCAATATTGAGGCTATTATGTAAGTACTTATATAACAAGAGAGAAAACAAATTTATACAATTTTTTTTACTGATGAAAGACAAAACGTAATAACATTGAGTGCAATATTTTGTAATACTATTTCAGTAACGAGAAGAGTGGATATTATTATTTTGGGGGGGCTGGATAACATTTTGCTGAATTGGAGTTCGAAGTGGTTTTTTTCTAGTATCCAATCAATCACAGTGTACATCTGTAAAAACCATTCTTAGTGTACAGATTGTATAAAAATAGACGGCTGGGCTCACAGGCTGCAGTTTGTCAACCCCCGGTCAGTAGCATAAACTCTGGCGATCTTTGTTTTGGGACAGAAAGACTCGGGATCTGGAATGGCTCAGGATTCCATTCCATGATGGACGTGTGGATGCCATTATACTGGAATTTTGTTTATTTGTTCAGTAAGTAGCATCAGAGAGGGTAGGCACTGGGGATACAGATGTGAATAAGATGATTCAAGTCACTGCCCTGAGGAGCTGACATTCATTCCAGTTGGAGAGACGATAAGCCAATAAATAAGTATAAACTATGATTGTAGGTAGAGGTCGTTGAAGAAGTGGAAGAAGAGGATGTAAGTAATGCCAGAAAGGTGTTTCAGGGACACCTCTCTAGGAGGTGATTGAGACCTGAGTTAAGGGAGGGAAGGAGCCACCAAAGCTCCGGGTGAGGCAGCAGCCAGTGTGGGAGCCTTGAGGCAGGAGAAGCCTGTGGGTGGGCACCGGCAGGGAGGTCAGAGGGGTGGGCTTTGGGTGGGGAAGATAGGAGGGGAGTTTGGAAAGGAAGGCAGGGGCCAGCCAGATAAGAGGAACCTTGAAGCCCATAAAAAGGAGATTGTGAAGGGACGTCGTGGGAGGGATCTGAGCCAGAGAATGATGTAATAGGATTAACTGTTGAAGAGCAGTGCTCCAGCTGCTAGGCTGACAGAAGATTCCAGAAGGCAAGAATGGAAGTGGTTTTATGGGGCCACAAAACTGGGCATTGAAAGTGGAGATAGTCTGAAAAACGTGGTATGTGTAGTCAGTGTATATTTAACTGTGTCTTACGATGCTTCCTAAGTCTGCATCCTTCGGGTTACAGATGACCCCCCTCCAGTGATCCCAACGAGAAAAGGGATATGTTGGCCCATGTAACCGCAGCATCCAGGAGTTTTCTTGCCTTTATCGGTTCCAAAGGACTCAGATGATGTCATCGTGGCTCTCTCTGACCCTCATCAATCTCTGTTCCTTCCTTCCCTCTGTGGGTTGGCCTCATTCACTCCTTTTGTAGATAAATGTCTTCCAGGAGTTGGATAAGATGGCCACCGGAATCCTGGGTTCACGTATTAGCTTGGCAGCTCCAGTGGAAATATTACTGCTTTCTTTTATCATCTGCGTATCACTTTCAGGGAAGTTCCCTCTTGGCCCTTGCTTGGGTCACAGACCCAGCCCCTGCGCCGTCTCTGATCGACAGTCCCATGAGAATTGCATGGGGTGAGGGAGGGCTGCTTCCCCAAAGGTAGGCGTGCCGAGCAGACAAAACATCGTTATGTCGGTGACACAGCGGTCTGCCCGCCTTTGGTCCCCCTTACCTTTCTCTCCCTGGGGCCTCTGTGTTGGGGATCATGCCAGAGCTCAAGTGAGCTCCGTGTTGTTACCCTCCAGGCACCGACTCACGGAGAGGTACCATCACGTGCTGCTTCTCGATCACCGTTGCTCAGACCGCATGATTTTCTTGCTCTGTGGGCTGGGCCCAAACCCCTCCCTTATTCTGGCAGTGCTATTTTGAGAAGTGGCCTGGCTGGGTTCCAGGCTCTGGTCTGTCTCTTCCTAACTAGCTCCGTGACCCCGGATAGGGCATTTAACCTTTCTGAGACTTTGTTTCCTTATCTTCAGGTCACCGAGTTGCCTTGTACATCAACTAAGATATCCACCAAATGCTTCGTAAGATGTAAAGTGCCATTTGGATGATAACTGTTAGTTGGTCTTTTTTTTTTTTTTTTTTTTTTTTTTTCCTTTGCTCAGGAGAGAACATGGCTGGGGGAAAGATGTAACATTTTCGTTCTGGACCTTGTTACCCGTCCACACCGGCTCTCCTCCCTTTGTGTAACTTCTCTCCCAGGGGGCATGCCTCTTCATTTTTATCTCCTTGGTACGTTTCTGCCCTGGCTGGACTTTTTTTTTTAACAGATATCCTTGGGTGGGGATGCTGGCAAGGGAGAACCACCCAGATTAAGACAAGTTGTGTTTTGTCTGTCAGCCTGAAGCACACTTAGCAATTTGACACAGACATCATTTTAGATTTACGGAGAAGAAAGGACAACACGTTCCGTATTGATAAGATTTCAGCAGGACTCAAAAAAAAAAAAAAAAAAAAAAAAAAAAAGAAAGAAAGAAAAGAAAACACACAAAACTTAATGCATTACTATGTAATGCCTTGATTCCTAGTTCCTTAATTAGGCCTGTGGTTTAGCAGAGTGCACCCTCTCAATACACAGATGGTTTTTATGTAAAAAAATTTTTTCAAATGTTAATTTCCAGTGACTGATGTTCTCTGCCTAAATCATTTTCCATTGTTTGTAGTTGATAAGAACTGTATTTGAACTGCTCCTTTCTAAGTTGGAGTCTTTTGTAATGGGATTTAACTTAGTGGTTTTACAGGTGTATGAAAATGTTAAGCTGTGTATTGTACTTGAGAGTTTGAAAATTCTTAGTTGCAGCTAATTTAAGAAAAAAAAAATTAAACAGGTGATTAGCAGCTGCTTTCGGTTTTGAATGTCTTCGCTTTGGGGTTTTGTGTTTGCTTATTCGTGTGCAAATTGGTGTGGTTATTTTGGAGCGGGTGAGATGCGCGCCAAGGGCGCACCTCCCCGGCCAGCTGCCCGCCCCATTCAGCGGACCCTGCCCCAGTTCTGCAGGCTGATTTGTTCCCCCGCTAGCGTGCACGGCCCTTGCTCTCTCCCTAGTGATTCAGTCCTTCCTGAGAAAACAAAGCAGGCCTGGCCCTGTTTCTCCTTGAGGACAGCCTCATTCATTGCCACAAAGGGCCCCCTCGGCCCCCTTACAGAGGAGTGGCCTCCTACCCCCTCGGGCCCCCTTACAGAGGAGTGGCCTCCTACGGCGGCCAAGAACCACAGACCGGGCACTGCTACGGCCTCTTTAGGGTTCTGAACTTCTGGTCTCCCGAGTGACAGCTTCTTGACGGCTTTGAGCGCCGGGACCCTCCAAAGCCACCAGAGTCGGGGTCTGTGCCTGGTGGGAAAAGCCGTGGGAGGTGGGTGGCGCGGCAGGGGCCAGTAAAGGATGTGGGGCTGCGGAGCTGGGCCCAGTGAGCCGGTGTCACTTGGGCAGCTCAGCAGGGCCTCGGCGCTCTCCGCTCAGCCCCGCATCCCGTGCTGCCTTGGCACCGGCGGGTTGCGTTCGCTGGGCCCCGCCAGTGTGCTTGCCAGGGCGAGGAGAGCTTTGCACAGGCCGCTGCCGCTTACTTATTAACGATGACGCCAGCGGGAGCCGCGCCACCAGCTCCCTTTCCAGCCCTTTGTGGCTGTGCCTCCTGTTCACTCAGAGGTGAAATCACGACCTGCTGGACTGGATTTTTCAGTTGAGGGGCTCCTGTGTGTGTCTTTCGTGCTCCAGTAAGAGGGCTGTGCTCTCATTTGCAAAGATGCGATCAGTAAATATGGAGAGAAAATGCTCATGCAGAAAGGCTTGCTGTCCGGATTAATAAATTAACGCTTATTTATTTATTTATTTATTTAGAAGAGCCGAAGGCACTTTGCTCTTTCTCTTGACCAAGTCTGTGCTTTGGCTTTACCTTTCACCCTGGCTGGCGCGATAACTCAGCCAGGATTCCTGCCCGTGCCCATCTCCTATCCAGGCTCAGCCGGTCACACGGGTGCTTTCTTGTCACTTCCTTGGATGGCATTTCTGCCTACCCCACAGGAGGCAGCTCATGGGGGCTGCTGTTCCGGGGACCCACAACTTGGCGGGTTTGGCTTCAGAGGCAGTCACAAGGCTCCCAGTTACAGACATTGGCAACTGTTTGCACCTGAAGTAAAGCATCAGTAAGAAATCGAGTTGAGGGCAAAGGGAGAAAGAGAGAAAGCCTTTGTGGGTTTTTCCTCTCTCTGTCTCCCCCCCCCCCTTTTTTTTTTCTGGACAGCATTTTGTACCTGTAAAACCAGAATGACTCCTTTGGGCATTTTTCGCTAGTCTGGTTCCAGTCATGGGCTGAAGTTGGCTTTTCTGCAGACTGCAGTGATGTTTAAGGTTAAGCGTTTGCCAGGTAACACGTTTAATGACTCAAGTCTATAGTTGGAACCTCATCAGCTACAGTCTGCCTTTTCTTGGAAATTTAGAGCTATTCTCTGTATGTGGGTGTTTGTTTTTCTGATTTTTTTTTTTTTTTTTTTTTGTAGCGTTGGAATAAGAATGTAATGGTGAGGATCACTTTTAGAATTTAGAAGTGGTCTGCCCTGACAGATGAAGGTGTTTCTGCTGCAGAATCCTTAGGTGCGGTTCTGAGCAGAGCTTCTTAAACAGGTGGGGAGGGAGCATCACTTAGTAAAGAACCAGGGGTCTGCGTTCAGACAGAACTCTGTATAGAGTCAGGCCTGACTGTAAGTGCCTTGAGGGCAGGGTTGTGTCTGCCTCTTCCTTTAGCTGCACTGCCTGGTTAATACTGGTTGCATTATTATTATTATTATCATTATTATTATTACTATCTTTTATTTTGCATCGCTGAATTTGAATTCCATTATTATCACTATTACCGTTGCGCATCACTGAGTTTGAATGCCAGCTGCACCACTAACCGTCTGTGTGGCCTTGGGCAAGTCATTTAACCACCTGAAGCTTCAGTTTCCTCATCTGCAGGATGGGGCTGTTGGTACCCATGCTGCCACTGTTGTGAGTCTTCCATGGTACCTGGCACTTGCCTTATTACTGCCGTTGCCTTTTACAACACTGATGATTTACAGACGTGTATCGAGAGAGACAGGCAAGCATGGGGGAATACTTAAACTGTGATTCCTCTTATGTGTGTTCAAAAATACGCAAATTCACAGTGGCAAAACTATAAGGAAAAGTGGGAGAGCGGTACACCCAAAATTCAGGATGGTGGTTACCTCTGAGTCAGGAGGGAAGGGGATGGGGTTAGGAAAAGGCAAAGCTAATGTTTTTTTGTTTCTTAAACTGGCTGATAGGCACGTGGGTGTTGATTGTGTTGCCTCTATGGTGTACATTGTACACGTATGCTGTTAATATTTTTTATGTCTGTTCAGTAGCATTTAAAACCAAAGTTTTCACAGTGCCTGGTGCATATAATACAATCAATGAATATTAATTGCTATTTTTGTTGGTGGTGGCGGCAGAATTGAGTAGTAAGGCACCAGTAACCTTAAATGAAAAGGTACAAGGCTGCCACGCATGGTTGTTCAGGTGGTCCACTGAACAAGGCTTCTGATCGACTGTGGGCTAAAAGCCAAGTTTTGCCCTGAGGCAGGGCTGTGTCCATAGTAGCATCTTTTTCTAATTCACACAAAGGTGTTCTATGGGTTAGTGGTCACCCTGGAGAGGCATCACCAGGAAAGGTGAGATTGGGTTGGGTTGAGCATCCCCGTGGTATATCAGAAGGCAAATATGGGATTTGGGATCCTGATTGATAGAGTTTGGAGGGGACCTCAGAGATTGATTAGATCAGAACTTTCATTGTGTGACCGAACGGGCCCAGGGAAGTTGAAGACTTAAAGGTCACATGGTGATTCTGTGAATACAAGAAGTACGAGGCCTGAGGAAAACAATTTTAGGACAAATCAAGGAAGTACTGATTTTCATAGCACTTCTAATGGCTGTGTAGCCGTTATCACACCTGAAGTGATGAAATGTAAGGGTGTAGGTAAATTCAAAGGTGATATGCCACTGGGATCCTTTGAGGGATGTTCCTGATACTTCGAGATTGGTTTTATGGAGGGTAACTACGTTCACCCCCAAAAGTCCCTGAATGCTGCTCTCTGGGAACTGCTCTTCAGACAGGTTAATGGCTGGTCCTGCCAGGTCCCTGAACCCCTGAGATCCCACTGGGGTGAGAGGCGGGGAGAATCTCTGCTGAGAGCCTCTGGCTCACAAACTGTGCAGGCCCCCACTGTGGCAAGTCTTTGTTGTGTTTGTGTTTGTCAGTGTTATTGTGAATCTAGGTGTAAGGGAGAGAAAATGGGTTGATAATTAAAATTATGGACCAGGGGCACCTGGGAGGTTCAGTCGGTGAAGCATCCGACTTCCGCTCAGGTCGTGATCTCACGGTTCGTGGGTTCGAATTCCACGTCGGACTCTGTGCTGACAGCTCAGAGCCTGGAGTCTGCTTCCAATTCCGTGTCTCCCTTCCTCTCTGCCCCTCTCCCACTCGAACTCTGTCTCTCTCTCTTTCTCAAAAACAAACGTTAAAAACAAAAAAAAAAAAAAGGAGGGTGGACCTTGAAGTCAGAAAGACCAGGGTTCCCAATCCAGCTACCACCACCAGCTACTGCTTACCTGCCTGAGCCTCAGTTTCTTCATCTGTGAAATGGACCTCTCAGAATACCCTAAGGTACTGTGAGTGGAGCCATCAAGAACAGCCTGCAGTGGCATTATTCCTGCTAATTGACGGCAGGGTGGGTGGGGGGATTGTATCTGCCGTCTGTGGTCAGCCAGTAACTCCCCAGGCCACAGGGCCCCACCCCTGGGAAATCCCTGTTGTCGAAGCCCTGCGGGGCCCCACGGGGACCACTGCTACCATTTCCTCTATAGTTGACCTACCCTTGTCTCTTCTGCAGTGAAGATAGTTCTCAGTCCCCTTATTATTTTCCTCTGGTCATTGACTTAGTCTGTCGGCCCCTCTGCTGAGCTCCCTAGCCCGTGAGATGTCACACAGCATTTTATTTGTGACTTCAGGGTATTTGGGAAATTCCTCTCTAGCAACTCAGGGAGCCTGGCCCTCTGTCTTCTTGCATAGGAAGTCCCCTTGGGGTGTCGTCGGGTTCAACGCCAGAGAAGTGGCATAGACATGGTTTTCTGGAATGTTCTTTGTCCTCATGCACGGTGAAGCAGTGGATACCCGAAACAAGTGAAGCGGCACCGGAGGTTGGACCCTTGTTTTGTCAGGATGGGGCTTCAGAAGCCAGACGCCTGCGGCCATGTGGGGCCAGCCCTGGGTCTTCCAGAAACACTGAGGCTTCAGGGCCCAGGGAGCTGTCACATGCTGGTGCTTATGCGTTTACATCATATTTCAGTGGGATTTATACCCTGCCTCGCGTCAGAAGGGACTGAGGCCCAGGGGTGCAATAGTTGAAACTTTTTCTCTTTGACAATTCTGCCTTTCCCGGACTTCTCTCTGAGCCTCTCACCTCTAGGAGAGGCCGTTCAGCGGGAGGTTAAGGGCTGGGTTTGGCTGCATCGAGGACACTCTGAAGGGCAGAGCAACCGTGGCTTGGGGGTCAGCGAGAGGAATACTTGTGCAGCAGCTCTTGAGTTCTGCGTGCCTGCCCCTCGCCTCCAGATCTCCCTCGGCCTGCGAGGGCCGCAGGACTCCACCTCATTGAATCCGGTAGTGCTTAGCTGGGTGCTGTTTCCGGACGCTTTTGCGAACTCACGAAGAGAAAACGTTAAAGCTGTATGCCCGCGGAGTGATCTTCTCTGGTTTCTCGGTTCTCTTAAATTTTTAATATGTCTTACTGCTTCCACAGAAGAAAAAATTTAGGATATAGGAAAAGCGCATGTAACATTTTGTTCCATATTAAAAGTTAATTTAAGACGGAAACGAGTCCAAGACAAGTGTCTTGTCTTGTCTTCATTCGGTGGTATAATTGACCCTTCATACCTCCACGGGACTTAATCATTCAGCAGAGGCTAATTGCAGGGTGTGAGGGTGCCGCACGGTTAAGGTGAAGATACAGATTTCTGCGTGAACTGCTTAATTCCGATGGTTTATAACTTGTCCGTAAAATTTGCTAAGGAATATTGACTCCGTGTGGGGAGGGGAGGAGGTCCAGAAGTATCTCCCATATCGCTTCCTTCTGAAGGGAGCTCAGTGGCACTGAACGGGGTGTCTGTTGTGAGTGGGTCATGAACTTTCTGAACCCAAAATTGGAACACATGGCCTGCCATCAGATCCGTTTCCCATGTCAATCTATTTATATGTATCTTTGGTCAGCCTCACAAAGGTAGAACAATGAAATTCTGTTTTCTTACATGGTCCACAGATAGTCTTTGCTGCCAATAAGATGTATAAAATCTGAGTTCTCCTGCAAAAGCCCAGATTTCTCTCTGGTGTTGGGGATGATTGGCTGTTAGGAAGGGGGTATCCCTTGGTGACCTGGGATCCCGACTTTCCCCTCTGAAACTGAGCAAACTCTTACCTCTGCCTGGGCCCCACATCTGTGTGGCTGCTCCGGGGTGTTTATGAACAAAATGAGGTTGACTGCTCTTCAGCAGTCAAGAGAAGGAACGTAGACACTAAATTGCAGTTTGTAGAAGCAGAGTTGGACTCAGACATTTAAATTAAACGTACGTCTCCATTTCCATATCAATACTGCCTTATCGCAGTGTGATAGGGCATTCTAATGGAAGTCTGGACTTTGCTTGTGACTTGGGGGGGAATGGCAGCCTTCATTCCCCAAACCAAGGATTCTGTGGCTCTCTTGACATGAAAACTCACTGGCTGATCTGAAAAGGGAGATGAAGTAACCTGTCTCTGGTTACCCTGCCCGTTGTGGAAAATTAATATGTGACCCAATTCTGTTTGCCCCGTGAGTTTATGGCTTGCATAAGTGGCTGTTGTAATGATCTATTGGCTGTGTTTCCTGAGAATTGTATTTTATAGTTCTGAAGTTGTAGTCCATAAATCTTTTGAACTTGAGGTTTTGAGTTAGAGGAGCCATGTGGTTCTAGGAAAATAGAAAGAGCCAAGTTTATTTTTCACACCTGTTAGCTCTGCCTTTCCCACATTCTTTTCTTTGTTTACCTGCCACCCCTCTGATATTTACTCTTCGGGGGAAAAAAAAAACCCACAACACAGTAAAGTGTTCGTCTTCATGGGCTGCCACTCGTAGAATATTTGTATTAAAAGAAAACATGGAGACAAGGCAATGTTCAGCACAAGTGCATGCGTTCATAATCGTAAAGTTTCTATTTGCAAATGAAGTCTCTTGGAGCTCTTGTGTATTGCTAGTGGGGTTCTGAAATGGTGCAGCCGCCGTGAAGAATGGTATGTCAGATCCTCAAAAAAAAAAAAAAAAAAAAAAAAATCAAACACAGAATCACTATATGATCCAGAAATTCCACATCTGGTTATATACCCAAAAGAACAGAAAGCGAGGACTTGAGTTGATATTTATACACCGGTGTTCATAGCAGCGTTATTCAAAATAGCCAGAAGGTGGAAACAGCCCAAATGTCTACCGACAGATGAATGGATAAACAAAATGTGTATATACATACATTGGAATATTATTCGGCCTTAAAAAGGGAGGAGATTCTAACACATGCTACAGTATGGATGGACCTTCAGGACAGTATGCGAAGTGAAATAAGCCAGGCACAAAAGGAGAAACATTGTAGGATTCTTTTTTTTTTTTTTTTAAGAAATAAATTTTTTTAAGTTTATTGATTTTTGAGAGAGAGAGAAAGAGAGAGCATGAGCAGAGGAGGGGCAGAGGGAGAGAGAGAACAGAATCCCAAGTGGGATCCCTGATGTGGGGCTCGAACTCCCAAACCGTTGAGACCATGACCTGAGCCGTAGTTGGACTCATAACCAACTGAACCACCCAGGCACCATGTATGATTCTTCTTATATGAGGTTCCTAGAGTTGTCAAATCCATGGAGACGGAAGGACTGGTGGTTTTATGTTGTTTATTTTAACACACACACACACACACACTCACACACACACACACATAAATGAAGGCCGATCAGAAGCCCTTTGTGGATAGGGGTTGTTGTCTCTCTAAAACCAGACAAGTGAGGAACTACCTTCCAGATGTCCTTGGAAAATATGGCATCGCCCAGGGTCATCTATATCAAGATTCGTAAGCTAATGTGGACCCCGCGTCCCAAGCCTCCTCCCGGTGTTGGGGGGGGGGGGGTCCATCCCTGTGCTGACCTGTATTTTCCTTCCAGGCGGGGAGTTTGGAACAGAAGCAGTTTCCACCTGAAACCCGTGTTCTTGGTTGCTCTCTGTGATAATTATTGTGTTCTATTTTAAGCTGCTTCTCTGCATTTGGTAACCGTCTGGGATCCTGTTTTGTTAACTCTGTCCGCGAGACACAGTAAAAGAGCAGAAACACCTCTTGTAGGTGGCGAGGGGCCGCGGGCTCTGCTCGCTGGGTTTAGAGACACAGTTCCCTCCTGTGCCGCGGGAGACTGAATTCCCTTTGGATGAAGACTGAGAAGAGGCGAGGCTGAAAAGAAAAGAAAATACATATTTTCCCCTTTCTCTGGAATGGGCGCTTGGCTCCATCACAGCAGGTGGCTGGGGAACTCAATCTGTGGAAGGCATCAGCGCTTTCCGCGCAATCAAAGTTAAGTGCAGAAATTTAATTAAACGGCATCAAGGTTGGCAGAAACTTTGTAAAGCTGCAGTGCATTGTCAGATTCAACAATTATTTCAAGGAACACAATCCACAGATGGCGTCTAATTGATAAATTAAGGCTCTGCTTCTCTAATGGGCTTGCATTTAAGCCCGTTTTCCACCCATACAATAACCCTCGCCTCCCTCACCCCTGCGAGGGGGGAAAAAACCCACATCATGCCCCCAAACAACTGTAGGATTGGGTCTTGACGATTTGGTGTGAAAGGCCTCTGGCTCCTTTCATTGTGGTCCCCAAGCCTCCATTTGGGATCGAGTCTTGTCCTAAAAACTGAAACCCTTGGATTTCTTTGGGCCTCTGTGTCCTTTCTGCTCCACTAACCCGGATGTGTTGCTCAGAGATGGGCTGTTTTTTTGTTTTTTTTTTTCTTTCCTTTTTCCTTTTTAGCATAGCACCGGCTTTTATCCTTCATAGCACAGGATTTTGCCCAAAACAGAAGTCTCAATTTATTTATTCCTTACACACACACAAAAAGAACCTGTTTTTAAGACCTGTGGCACTTCCTGTCTGTTAACAGCAGACACCCAACTTATTTTTATTCCATAAGAAAATATTTGCTGTCTCTAAAGATCCAACCCTGTTCAGAGAAATGTATCCTGTACTGAGACTTAATTTTTAAAAAATCTGGAGGTCTTGAGTGTTTACCAGAACTTCATTTTGCAGATGAGAACATTGAGGCCCTGAGGTTTACGTGCCTTGGGACTAGTTCCATGAAATTGTGTTTGTAGAGATGGAAGGAGACCACTCCATTAAGTGGTTCGTTCATTCATTCACTCATTCCTTCATTCCACTAACTGATATGCATTAGGTACCTACTATTTCTTTTCTAGATGCTAAGGGGAAATTCAGTGGTGAAGGAAGACACCTGTATGAAACCTACAGGAAATGGTGGGGGACAGACACTAAAAGGATCTCACAGATAGATGCGTCAGTGCAACTTTGATCTCAGTTCTATGGAGGAAGAGTAGAGGGTGACTTGAGAGCATAGAACAAGGGCATCTGTTGGGAGACATCCAGGAGTGACGTTATGTTTAAATGGAGTTAGGTCAGAAAGGGTAGAAGGCGCCAAGGAGAGGGGGGGATAGCCTTCTCAAAAGCTCAGTGTGCTAGAAGAGCCGGGAGAGGCCATGTGAGGGAAGGAATCCCGTGAGCGGGGGAGGGTGTCATGGCTGCAGGGCAGCTCCCATATACTGGGCACTTAGCGTGGTCCTGGTGTTGTCCAGAGTTCTGCTCTTTTTTACGTCTTATCTAACCCTTAATTTTATCTGTGGCTGTATCTCAGTATCTTTTGTAGTGCCTGGCATAGCGTAGAGCCTCAGTAAATGTTGAGTGAATGAACGAACGAATGAATGAATCCTCCGGACGGTGGGCGTTATTTTCCTGACCTTGTAGTTGGGAAACTGAGGCCACTGGGGTGCAAATTTGTTTGCCTGACTCCACAGCCTCTGGTAGGTCTGGTCTCCGTGCTGGAGTCTGACTCCCCAAAAGGGACGAGGTGTGTGAACCACTTAGTGAGGGGGTCTCTAATTAATAGCCCTAACCACCCCCACTCTACATGTTTCCATCTCTCGAAAGAAAGGAGAAATAAGAGAAGCCTCTAACTTTTATGTCCACATATGTAGTAGTTAGTGGTCTAGAGAGGCCGTATTTAAAACAGAACCTTTGCGAAAACGGAAGCACAGGGTCCAAGTCTTTTAACTGAGCAACGTTGCCCGATGTTTGGTTTGTCCTAGAAGGGGACAGCCGAGAAGGACAAGGGGGGAAGTTGGGGTATGTGGGGGGGGGCGGGGAAAGCAAAGGAACAGAGATATATTTACTTATTTGTTTGTGGGGAATGCCGTGGCAGAACCCTAATTACCTTTTTTTTTGGGGGGGGGGACCCTAGCGTGGGTGGCTTTTGAAATTCTGTGTAGTTTGTGGAGGTGCAGGTTCTGTGCCTGGGATGCCAGATGATGTAGCTGAATGGCTCTTGGCTGCTTATTTGCTAGTCTGTCGTTACCAACACAGTATTCTTGAGTTCAGTGGCACGACACTGCTTTATCCCCCGCTTCCCCCACATCTAAATATATCCAGCTAGTCAATCAGACTTGGCAGCCCTCAGGATTGTGGTTGTCAGATTGAGTTTGCCTTGGATCCTCTGAGCTATTGGCTTGTTTTCCAAGCTTGGACGTGTATTCAAATAGTGATATCAACATTAGACTTGCAAACGCGCACCTAGGTAGGGGCCTTGATGTAGGGTAAGGATGAGGCAGCATTTTGGTATTGAAAAGGCATTTCCTTCTCCTCCGCTACCAGTTGTAGAGCAGAGACAGAGCCACGCGTGGGGAATGGCTTCACGCTCGGTGAGCAAGATGCGTGGGCGTGTTTTCCTGAATCGTGATTTTTTTTTTTTTTAAGTTCTCTGAGGAGAGAAACTGGCGGCTGGTGGAAAATACTCTGTGTGTGTAGTAGGGGAGGTGGGGGTGTGGCTGGAGGAGGAAGACGGGATGGTACGCAGTTGGAGGCATTACAAGAACGACTGGTCACCGTGATGGTGTTGCCCTGGCTGGGGATTTCAGGGAGTCTTGGGCCTTGGAGGGGCCCTTGTTTCTGTGGCTTCCCCACCGGGCCCACAGCGGCCCCTTTCCTCAGCACTGCCTGTAACCTGGGAACCATGAGATCTAGTTCCTGGGTCGTTCCCCGGAGGCTTGTTAAGGGGATCGGTGGAAAGCAGATCAGAAGATTTTCAATCTCTGAGTTCCCCAGGGAATGGCCTTTTATAAATGAGTGCCGTGAGTGCCCGTCTCCCCATCTGCGGAGAGGCATGACTCTGGGAGCAGGTTGGGGGTCACCATAGCATAAGCCTGTGCACCGAGGCGCCCGTGCTCATGGCCCCCCCACCCCCGTCCCCTGCTTTCCTTCCAGCTGTGTGGTGTCTTGGTGGGAGATGGAGTGTCCCCCAAGTTCTCCTCCAATGAGGGGAATCCACAGTTGGTTTTGCGGGGTTCCCGGACCTCTGATAGGGTCCAGGGAGGGAGAGGTGAACACAGAAAAGACGTAAGCTACAGACCCTGCCCTCAGGCTGCTCCCAGAATACAGAAAACACAGACATGCAAATGAGTGAACTAGAACCGTGCTCTCAAATTGTGGTTCAGGGACACCTGGCCATCCCTGAGACCATTTCAAGGATTCCGTGGTGGCAAAACTGTTTTTCATAATAACTCCGAGACTTCGTTTGCCTTTTTTACTCTCGTTCTCTCATGAATGTACAGCGGAATTTTCCGGAGGCCTCATGACCTATGTTGATGTCATTGTTCTGATGGCTAATGGGATGTGTGTATAGTCCTGTTTAAAAGTGTCTCAGTTTTAATTTCTAATATAGTAAGCGTTGACCTATGACCAAAAGCTCTTGGGTGGTCCTTGCTTTTTAAGAGTATAAAGGGGTCATGATACCGCAGAGTCTGAGAACCACACAATTAGAATGTAGGCAGGTGAGTGGCAAGTTGAAGTTATGTACTAGGTACTGAGGTAACACAGGTATTGGGTAGGGTGGCAGATTCTGGTAGGTGAGCCAGGGAGAGGAGGGTCAGGGAAGGCTTTCAAGAGGAGTTACTGGGGTATTTGAAGGATGAATAGGAGTTTACCAGAGGGACAAGGCAGGGAAAAGCATTCTACAAAGAAGGAACAGCATGTCTGAAGGAACGGGGATAGAAAACAGCAGTGTGTTGGCCTTTGCTCACCAATCTTTGGGGGCAGGAGCCGTTTCATATTGGCCTTCCCAGGGGATTTTTTTCTACCCGTGATTTCCAAGGCTGCATCTCAGAATCACTTAGCGAGCTTTATGGAAATACTGGTGGAGCTAGTTCTCAGGCCTGCTTTGGATCTGTTGATGGCGGCCCTTTTAGCTGAGGGTGGGAATGACCCGGAGCTCTCTGTATCATTTTTAGTTATGTTGTGGACAGTGACATCACGGCGGTCCCCGCAAACAAGCCTAGGACATGCCACATTTTTGGCTCTGTCACAGAATTGCAGCGGGTATCACCGGATACACGCGTTCCCTCCTCACCTCACCTATCCACCTGCATCCGGGAAACAGATGAGAGCGAAGTGTAATGAGAGGGGCGATGTGTTATAGTTCAGGGACCACGTGTTCTGAGACCCGTTTACCTCTTGGTGCTGAGTGGTGTGACCTTGAGAAGGCTTTGACGTCTCTGAGCCTGTCTGTTCCCCTGGGAATAAAGCATGTTGGACAGACCTTGTTTAACAGACATGCCTAAACCTGCCAGTGAGAGGGACCTTCCTGTTTGTTGATGAATAATTCATTCTGGGTTTGTTCTTAGAAAGTATTCCATGGGGCATACCACCTTCTCAGCTATCTGGGTTTTGCAAAGGAAGATACCGAAATGTTCAGATTAACAACGTAGACGGCTTCTGAACCACCGAAGAAGGGAAAAGCGGAGACCAGGGCTCCCAGGTGCTTACTCTGTGTCAGGCGTTGATCTGAGGGTTTTTTTGTGTGTGTGTGTCATCTCATTAATTGGTCACCCTATTCCTGTGACCATTTAATTTTACCATTAATTTTACCATCATACTATCCCATTTTATAGATGAAGAAACGGAGGCACAGGCAGGCTACCTGAATTTGCCCAAGGCCACACAGGATCCCGGTGTTCAGGCTTTATGCCTTCTATTCTGGATATCATCTCCTGTGGCCCTGGGGAAGGGAGGGGCTATAGTCTGGAGCTGTTCAGAGGAGAAAACAGTCAGAGTAACCACCACAGAGTAGCCGGAAGACAGAATAAAGGGCACAGGAATAAAGTATTGTTAACCAGACTGGTAAATCAATAGACTAATTAAAAATCAAACACCTTAAAACACTGTTGCTGGGTTAATTGTAAACCAGCATTGAAACGTTCAAACTTGCCCAGCCAATGGGTTTGAATTATTAACCGAGCAAGTTAATTTCAAGCCATCGGTTTGGGTAGCTGTGAAAGCCACCCTCAAAGAAGGGGAATTCGTGGGCCATTCCTGCTCGGGCCTGCCTGGCGCCCAAGGTCTTGTTATTGTTGCTGCTGTTTTCGTTTTTAATCGAACTATCTTAAACATTTAGACCTCACAAATTCAGATAGATTGTGGGAAAGGACAGCTTGAATCAGGAAGGAGTTGGATTACATACATCTTTCCAAATGGAAGAAATGCCATTCTGTTTTGTAATAAAATGGAGCCCCGATGGGAGGAAGGGCCTCTTTAAAAGTCCTTTTGGCTTCCAGTGTTTGATCCGAGGCTGATGTTCCTTCCACCTGTCCCGTCTGTTGCTCTTTGGTATTCCTTTCTGCCCAGAGAGACCAAGGTCCTGGGATGTGTGTCGTTGGAATTTAGCCCTAAGACAATCAGCTCAGCATTGAGACCTCTGGGATATTCATTGATGGCTAATTGACCACAGGATGTTTCTGTTAGGTTTTGTTTTAAGTAGAGACCCCTGCTGGACCTGCTTTGATTATAGATAAAACTCATCAGCAACTAGCTGCATCGATTTTCCTTGTGTGAGCTGTATTTCTGACCTATTTGGGGTCACGGATCACATGGGGACTATTAGGGGTGTTTACCCAGAGCTGTGCAGGATGCCACCATCGCTGGGAGTTTTCCCTCGCTGCTCGGACGTGACTTTACAAAGAGTTAAGAACAAAGTCACGAAGCAGCTGGACTCTAAGGATAGTGATAGTATTTCACTACTACTTACTTAAGTGTTTTATTTTTTTTCCAGAGTTCTTTATAAGACCATCTGATTTGACCCTCATGAGAATCTCGTAGCTACTATCTCGTATATGACATACGCGGGTGGGTGCAGTAACTTCCCTGAGTGTTGCTGTTTTCTTGTTAATTTGCTAAATGGGCTTTAAAAAGGGAGATAAATGTAAATTTCAGGCCCATAAAATAGTCTCATTTCAAATGCTTGTGACTCAAATTAATTAATTTAAAAACCGCGTAAAACACTACCCCAGCCACAAACATGGCAAATGCGTAATGTTTGCTCCATTCAGACAGTTGATGGGGTAAAATTACGAGATTGGTCTGTGATAAGAAGACGATTTTGATTCCAACTTGGGCTTTTACAGAAAGGAAAGCTCGGTAGTTTGTTGATTTAGAACATTTATTACAGCTTCTGCTCTACTCCAATGACAAAAACTTGGGGAAATTGTGGAAAACCACAAGAATTAAGCAAAACTCTCCCTAACTGTACCATTTAGAGATGACCATTGTTAACATTTTGGTGTGTTTTCTTCCATCCTTTTCTCATGGCAAAAATTATGGCAAAAAATAGACACTTTATACACACATAAGTTATTTACTAACCTTGTTTTATGTCTATATCCTGAATACTTTCCCCTTATAATTAATTTTTTTTTTATGGTATGGTTTTTATTATCTGCATTGTACTGTGACTTACAAGTTTATTTTACCAAAGCCTACTGTTGAATAGCTTGTTAATAGATTTATTATACTTAACAAATAACACTGGTGAACATGCTCGTACGTGACCCCCTATCAATGTCTCTGATTGCCTTTTTACAACATATGCCTAGAAGTGGAATGTTTGGGTTAAAGGCTATAGATGTTTCAAAGGAGAATTTATGTATATACGTATCTTGAAAAAATATACATACATAATGTATTAAAATATACATAATGTATGTTTTAAAAATATACATAATGTATTGTATGTACTTGCATATTTTTATTCTTCTTATAAAATATATTTTTATCTTAATTGACTCTATAAAGAGGATGGTAGTACTTTATACCCTTGCCAGAAGCTTGAGAAATGAATTTTAAAAAACTAACTAGTTTTTATAAAAATAGATGCATGTTTATGGTAAACATCTTATTTCTGCTGCCTCATAAAGCTTAATTTTGAAAAGACCGGTGTTTCTCTGCTCAACCTACACTCTGTTTACTCTTTAAGCTCCCCCCTTCTTCAGGGCAGTTTGGCACATCTGTCTCTGTAGAGTTTATTTGTTTACCTACCTGCTTATCTTCAGCAGGCTGACCAGCCCCCTGTCTGTCTTACTTGGTTAACATTTATCCAAGTTTGAGGGTGGAAATAGCTTTCCTTTGAATCAGAACTTTGGGTGTAACCGTCCCATGAAGCCACCTGCACAGACAAGAGGGGGCTCTTCACTGTCCTTTTGACTTGCCGGTTAATAAATGTGACTAATTTGGAAGACTAAAGTATGCAAATGAAAATAAACATCCCTGAAATCTCACCGCACAGAGATGATCGTGGTCAACATAGGGATCTGTGTTTTTTTTGGGGGGGTGGAAAGACATCACTCTTATTAAGAATGAGGACATTTTGGGGCGCCTGGGTGGCGCAGTCGGTTGAGCGTCCGACTTCAGCCAGGTCACGATCTCGCGCTCCGTGAGTTCGAGCCCCGCGTCAGGCTCTGGGCTGATGGCTCAGAGCCTGGAGCCTGTTTCCGATTCTGTGTCTCCCTCTCTCTCTGCCCCTCCCCCGTTCATGCTCTGTCTCTCTCTGTCCCAAAAATAAATAAACGTTGAAAAAAAAAATTAAAAAAAAAAAAAAAAAAAAAAAAAGAATGAGGACATTTCCCCCCCTACTTGAGGGGCACTGATCTTATTGATTACAAAAATAAATTCAGATTAGGAAAGTAAAGGGCATCTGAATTTAGAATCCCTCCAGGTTAAGCATGTTAGGCACCTTGGAGACCATTGGTTTCACCCTCTTATTTTCTGGATGAGAAAACTGAGGCCCAGTAAACATTAGTAAGCCCCTTGTCTCATGTCATCCAGCCGGTTAAAAACATTACTGAAATTTCAGGGTTCTGGTTTGTGCCTTTATTATTATTATTATTATTACTTTAATTTATTTACTTTGAGAGAGAGAGCGTGAGCAGGGGAGGGGCAGAGAGAGAAGGAGAGAAAGAGAATCCAGAGCAGGCCCGGTGATGTCAGCACAGAGCCTGTTGTGGGGCTTGAACTCTCAAATTGTGAGATCACGACCTGAGCCAAAACCAAGAGTCAGACGCTTAACCGACTCAGCCAGCCAGGCGCCCCTGTGCCTGCCTTTCTTCTTTTTAAATGAAGATGTTGATCTACTTTTAAAAACAAGAACAAAGGCCAAGTTTGGGTCTGGTTTCAGTTGCAGAGAGCTGAATCCACTCCTCTCTAGTTTCAGCAGAAAAGAACTTGTTAGAGGGCACTGAACTGCTTGCAGAAATCCTCAGGTGATCCAGAAAAACCTCTAGGTTGCGCTTTGGGAAACAACTCTTGGAGCCTCACAGCAGATCTGGGTCTCGCGAGTACCTGCTGCCTCTTCTGTCACCTGAAAGACACTTGGCAAATTGGGAAGCGATGCTGCAGCGTTGAGGTTTGGAAGCGGAGCCGCACTGCCTTCGTCAGAAGCGCCATGGCGGCGGCTGCCTTGCCTCGGTCTCCTCCAGCAAAATAGATTCTCCGAGAAGAGTCAGCCAACATCCAGGTTGTTGCTGCGAAAGAGCCGAACACTTCCCTGGATGTGCTGCCAGAGCAAGTAACTGAAGCTCAGAATCCACACTTACCTTTTCCAGCTAGCTGCAGGGGAGTCTGAAATGCTCCTCACTTTTTCAGTTCCCACGGAGCAGAAAGACTTGAGGGAGGATGTTGGAATGGATGATGGACGTTGGTTTACCATGAGTACTCGTCAATTTCATAAACAGATCAGATGCACTTAAGTTCTGTGTTATAGTCATGGAAGGTAGACTAGCAGAGTAGGAAAAAACAAAAAATTAGAGGATGGAACAAAATATAAAAGAGATAAAAAAAAAAAAAAAGAAGAAGAAGAAAGGAACAGCCATACACAGAAGCACTATCATGGGATGACAGTACTACCTCATGTTGTTTTAGGATATGTCATTTGAAGTTCTGTTGCATTTTTGCAACAGTAGGCATAAGTGGCAATTAGGACTTGACCAGACAGTCAGTTCAGGCCCAGATCCAGCCCTTGAACTTGTATTGCAGTATTTGTCACGAAGCCTTTAACTTACTAAATATTTTTTTTTCCCTGAGCTTTTTCTGAGATTTCCTTTGTCCTATTGAGGAAACCCTGCATTCCCTCTCAAAATCCAAAATTTAGAAAGATGTTTAGTCTCTGATGTATCAAGGAAACCACTTAACATTTACTGTATACACTGTTGACATTTGGGAAGTGCTTTAGGCAAGATGGCAAACAGAACACGGATCCTACATGCTACTGGAACGGTCATCTTGGTTTCCATGTCTTCAGTGTCTCTGCTGGGACTTCGTGTCACTCCTGGAAATCCCTCATACAGATGGGACATCATTCTTTGCTGTTGCTGGCCATTGTCTGCTTCTGGTGTGACAGCTGAGTGCCTAGTGTTTACAGCCCTGACTCAAGGACATCCAGCATGATGAAATTGGAAATGAGGCACATGGGAGACGAAGGAAGGGAGTAATGGATAGAGGGTCAGAATTCAGAGAGTAATGATATGCACTATATAGCCATCAGAAGATTTAAGTCCCTGGCAACAGGTGATCAGCAACCTTCTCAGGCCTTGAGCTGGTCAGGCGGGTCAGCAACTCTTACTGAACATTCTGCTTGGTGGTGTAGAGCAAGGGGCAAGGAGAGGAAACCTAGGAGAGATGTAATACTGTCTCCAGAGGACCTTACTTTTCTATGCAGGTGGGTAAGCGCTTTTCAGGTGGCCTTTCCTTGGGTGGCAGTGGAAGCCTCTGCTGACCATGAGTGACATCATCCAGACAGGCCTCTTCCTCATCAGGAATGTTATGCAGGCACCTTGCTGTTTTCAGTTTTCTCCTTGCATTTCTCAACTTTCCGGGCACAGGCCCTCCTTGCCCTGTGTCTTCTAAGGATGGATGGCTTGGTGTTAAAGGCGTTCTGCTCTGTGTTCATCCATACGTGGGGCTGGGGGACTGTGGGGAGCTTGCAGCTGGGGAGAGTCACATACACGTCAGTATGGTTTTTGGACTGGATTGGGTGGTTTTCAGCTCTGTTAGGCATCTGGCTTTGGGCACGTGATTTAACACCTGGAAACCTCAGTGTCCTCAGCTGTGAAATGGGGATGATGAGGAACCTTCGTTCATTGAATTGCTGGGAGAATTACATGGAGTAATGCCCTTAAAATGCTTGGCCCAGAGTTGGCTTGTGGGGGAAAGGCAAGGTGTCACGTGCTCCCTCCGACTCCACTGCTTTGGGGAAGGGCGGGGACTCTCAACCACTCTTGGCACCGGAGTAAACAGGAATCCAACTCTGGATTCTTGACGCTGGGATCCACCACCTGGACGTGATACCCCTTCCCTCTGCTGGCTCCTTCCCTTTCCACTCTGCTTTTCTTCGTCTTGCCTGCATCCCTTGTTCCCTTCCTTTCCCGTCCTTCCTCTGTCTCTGTTTTTCCAGAATTTGTAGTGTGCTTGATAAAAAATGGCACCCAGTCATTGCGTTCTTGGCAGAGAAGATGGGACACACCGCCAACAGTGTCCAAAAGAGGGTGTGTAGACGAATGGGTGAGGGGTGTTGACTGTGGAAACACGTTGCTGGGACTCATATTCTAGTTCTTCCCTTTACTCTGGACCTCAGTTTCTTTCATCCGCAACAGGGAGGTAATGATGGTTCCCACGTTGTAGAGTTGTGGCGGGCATTAGATATGTCTCTGTGTGTCAGGTGCTTCTGGCAGTGCCTGACACGCAGCGATGAGCCGGTCATACTGGCGATGATGAAGGTGTGTCAGCGTGACTTTGTCCCATCCTCCTGCATGGGACTTCCTTGAGGAGGGAAGGCAGTGCTCTGGAGCAAGAAAAAAGCCACCGAGGCCACTCCGAGCAAGTGTGCTTGGGGGCCCCTGGGTACAGCAGCCCGGTGGGACTAGGGAGCCTGGTGGGAATGGGGAGCTGGTGTAGGGAACAAAGAGCGGATGAATGTAGAGGTGGGGGTGGCTACGTTCCCCTTCCTCCTTCTTTCTCCCTTCCGCGCGGGTGGCCCTTAGAGCTCAAGGGCCAAGCCCCGTTTGCCGCTTCTTGCCCTGCCTGCCCAAGAGCGACAGGCTGAGCCAGGCTGACCTGCCCTGAAGCCTGCCCTCACCTGCCTGCTTTAATTAGACGGTACGTGGTTCCCTTATCTTCTCCAGAGAAGATTTCTCTTTTGGTGGTCGGCCATTGACGCCAGTGTGGGATTAGCGTTCTTCCTCCCATTCCCCGCCTCGGGCCCTGGTATAGGATGTCTGAGATAGAGAAATCACGTGTTTGTGCAACTGCCGGGTGAGTTGCTTGGCGAGTCTGTGGGACTGGTACGTCCGCCGCATTTTCAGGTGGACAGAGCACTTTCACATGTAGTCACTTTTACAGTGGTGCTGTAAATATCGGGGACGTTACCCCATTTCGTAGATCGGGAAGCTGAGGCTCAAAGAGCCGGAGTGTCCGGGTCAGGGTCAAACAGCCAGCAGGCAGCGGAGCTGGGAGCCAAATGCAGGTCTGGACCCAGTTCATTGCTGTGTCGTCTGGGTCAGGCAAGAGCCCCCTTAGACTTGTTGACCAATAAGGCTCTACTGTTGCTTCCGTTTGGTGCAACAAATGTGCTCTGACATGATGAGTCGGCCTCTTCGGTGCCACCCGACCGCAAAATACCACTTTTTCCACCGGCCAGCGCTCAGGTCCCTTCCCCTAGGTAGGGAGTCACTGAAAGGCACACATAGTCAAATGCATCAAGAATGGGCATGTGAGATCTTGACCTCTCTGTGACCCTGTGTTCTGGAGATGAAGAAACCTCCAGCCGGTGAATTCACCTATGGTCCAGATTTTAGTATGTGATTTTTCATTCCACGTAAGTTTTAGGCAACAGAAAGCAGACCACTGAGGCCCATCTTTGTTTTCCTAAACCCGTCGAAGAGCGGTCTGTTTATGAGCAGCCGGTTGGTGAAGCATTAACATTTCAGAAATAGTGTCCTAACCTTTTGGGCAAATGGTGGCCTCTCGTCTGCTTACCACAGTCAAGAATTTCTGCCTTTTGCCTTATGACACGTTGGCTGCTAAAACCTACATGTGAATGAGAGCTGCTTTCCCTTCAACTCCCTTCCTCTCTCCCAAGGGAGGGAAAGTGCATGCATGGTCATTCTAGGTATCGTTTTGACCCATAAGTGCCTTCCTGAAGGTGCTTGGGATAGAGTCAGAGAGGAAGGAATTGGCCAAGCCTGATCTCAGGAATTAGCCTGACAGTCTTTGACTTGAATCAGGGAGCCCTGTTCTCCATGGCGCTTGCTTAGAAATGCTCCTGGTCTGTTACATCACCCCCTGGTGTTGCATCACTGTGGCCGGCTCCCGAGTTGGAATTCTGTATCTGCGAAAGGGCAGGACTCTGGGGTGGTGACTGGCCGAGGATCCCGTGCAGTTCAGCCCAGCCAGTACTTGTGGAGGACCGACTGTGCTCAAGCATTAGGCCCTTCATCTTGGCAGGACTTGAAAGTCATCTTCTTACCACACCTCTGGTTCTCTGGCTTCTGCAAATGGCAGAATTTGGAGAGAAATGCATTCATTTCTCTTCCTGCTTTCCATCACTCAAAAACACTGCAAAGCTAATTTGTTTAGATGAGGAGGGCAGAGAAGAGCCTCGCTCTACATAAAGAGCCCTTGTCCTGTCACTGATCCTGCCCCACGGGCTGAGGCATCAAAGGAATACCTTACGTAGGTCCTTTCTTAGCTTCTTACTTTAGCCTCCCAAGTGTAGGGGTGTTGGTGTGTCAAGCTTTGAGAATGGGTCCTTTGGAGAGAAGGTTCCAGAGTGAGCCGGGCTTTCCGTGAGGATGGATGGCCATACCGCACACCGAATGCCCCTCTCCCTGACTGTGCCGTGGACTTGGAGCAAGTGGGAATGTAAAATGAGAGGAAGCTGCCTTCTCCCGTCACCACTTGGGCCCGCCATGTTAGCTGTGCAAGTGGCTGGCCCCATATGATGGGTTGCATGTCCCCGTGATGAGCTGCGGGCCCACAGTCTGACATTCCTCCGGTGGGCTTCAGCCACAGACTTTTCATCTTGGTTTCTGCACACCCGTCCCGAGTGGTTCCTTCACTCTTGAGCCCCTCAACGGACATACCCACCCCCACCCCCTTCAGCACGAAACCCTGCCGCCCTCACTCATGCGTTTGTTCTCCTGGATGGCGTCGCTCCCCTGTCGCCCCACTTCTCCTGGCTTCTGGGTGCCCGTGTTTTGAGAATAAAGTAGGAAAACCACCGCCTGTGTCTACTCCTAACTCTGCCTTCCCCAAACCTTCCTCTGTTTCCAAGTTCAGTCCTCCCTCCCGCCCATCCTGGGCTGGGGGAGATGATGTTTCAGCTGTTACTTTACAGAAGGGTGTCTTTATTCAATTTGACTGTTACTATTATGTGGTGGAGCATTCAATAAAAGTCGTGATTTATGAGATGTGTGTGGCTATGGTTGTTTATTCATTTTCTTTCTTTCTTCTTCCTCCTCCTTCTCTTCTACTTTTTCTTTTTTTCTTTTTTTTTTTTTTCTGCTTTGTCATCTATCAGGGAGAAAAAAGCCAGGCCTGATAATTTCTTGGCACATCCTGTGTTCACTTCAGAATGTCAGCTGTCGGCCTGTCAGGAAGTTACTTCTCGGATTGGGTTCTCCCTCCTTTTACTTCTTGCCACGGTCCCCACCGTACGCAGGCAGAGGCCCTGCTCCGTCCTGCATGCTGGCGATAAGGGGACGGCTGGACGCTGCGGGGAGAGGAGCGTGGCCCCCCGTGTGGCCCTCGGCCTCCCACGCTCCTCAGCGGCTCTGTGTCCAGCGCTCTGTCAGCTCTTGATTGCTTAATAGGAAGAGGCAGGCAGGGTCCTTTCAGGAGGTTTCCAGAAGTTTCTTTGTTCTTGAATACAGCACCCCCAATCCTCTTAGTCTTTTTTGGCCTGGCCACTTTAGAAATCCTTTCCTTTTTCTTTTCTGTAAAGTATGTGCATGCTAGATAAAAGGCTCTTGAATAGCGGGCCTAGCATATTGGATATTGGCTGCTGAAAATAGGCTAATTGGAGATAGAAGCAAGTTGTCACAAAGGTGCCCGTGGTGGGGGGTGGGGAGGAGGACGATCCCCTGTAAAAATGCCAGGTTGACTTTTTCCACCTCTCCCCTCCTCCTGCTTTTATTATTAGCTGTTTGCCGAAATGCATCCGAGCCTTTGTGGAGCCTTACAATAGCATTAACCAAGTTGTGCCCTGAATCCTAAGCACCTGGTTAAGGCCTCATTCTGTGTCTGGAACTGTTCCACGCCGAGCCCCCAGAGTGTGCATAAATAAGTCTTTAACCCACAGTGGGTGGCCTGGGAGGGGCCAGGAAAGCTGGCCTGCTGAACTTGAACAGGCTGTGGACCCCTTGCTTTGAAAGCGGCTGCTTCTGAGGCCAGGCTTGAATTTCGGTTGGGAGCGGTGTGCCAGTGCCCGCAGGGCAGGAACTTGGAAGGGCCCCCCTCTTTCTGGCCCGATGGCAGTGAGCGTGAAGTGGGAACAAGCTGAGGAGCGCACAGGCATCCACCAGGCTGACGGGTGCAGGATCTAGTCAACGGGGAGGTTTTCAGACTTTGAGTGGGCGAAACACGGTGGCCGCGGAGGGTGGTGTGTGAGCCCCCTCTCACGAACACCAAACGAAGGGGGGTCTTGCCTTCTAGTTGCTTGCACTCTAAGGGGCGTTATGCTTCTGTGAGCACCCTAGATGCTTTGAATTTGAATGTTCTGTCACCCCTGAGGGTCATTGGTTGCCTAGCCGTGTACCTGCCGCTGCCACGCGTCTGTCCCTTTGTTTCTCTCTCTGCCGCCACCTTCCACCAGGGCCTCTCATCTGGTTTCATTGTGGCTTTGTCTCTGGCGGTGCCTCCCTGCTGTCCGCCCCACTCTGTGCTTGCAGGTATCCTGTTTCCCACTGTCCCCGGCCCAGCCCAGCCGTCTGCCTGGGATTCCAGCCTCACCTGGGCCCTTCCAGCCTCGTGTCACACAGGTCCCCACGCACCTGTGCTCCAGGCACCGTGTCCCTGGAGCCCCTCTGCATGCAGACCTTCTCTCTCTAGGCTTCTGGAACAACCTCCCCCTTTTGGGTAGAAAACCCGACTCGGTTTTCAAGGTCCTCTCAAGTATCTCTGTCCCTGCCTTGAAGCCTCTCCTGCTGTTGCTTTCCCCCCAGGCAGTGACCTCTGTCCCCTTTCAAACCTGTAGCCGTCTTCAGTTCCCTTAGACCGGTTAGCATATCTTTTCTCCTGGTCCTCCTTGTTCTTGTCCCCTGGGCCCCACTAGAGGGTTAGACGTCGAGGGCAAGGACTGTCTATGTCACTGCTGTCCAGTAGAATGAAGGAGATACACATTCTGCACTATCCAGTGCCTCTGGCCGCTGAGCATTGGAAATGGGGCTCGTGTAACTGAGGAGCTGAATTGTTAATGACACTTCATTTTAATTAAATTTAAGTAGCCACACGTGGCTAGTGGCTATCATGTTGGACCTTACACGTGTGTATCTTGCGTATCTTGGTATTTCCAGAGGCTCTAGCCCCGTGCATAGGTACATAGCTATGTGAGCTGTGTGTTTTGCCTGTTTTCCATGCAATTTGATTTTTAAGTTTGATTCAATAGATTACACACTTGAGCACCACTGATGCTTTGGGGGATACAAAGATGAATAAATATGGTCTCTTCCTGCAAGGAACTTGAACCTCATGGGTAAATATCTGGTGAGAATGGGAAGCAGAATGACATAGAGTGCCACTGTTGGGGAGCAGTTTACATCCTCTGCAGGTGTAGAGAAAGAAGTCGTTCGTGGTGACTGAAGGGAGACGGGACACTTTAGGATGTTCATTCATTCATTCGTTCATTCAACAAGTACTTACTGAATGTCCCATGTGACCCAGGCACTGGGAAAGTGTCAGCGAACAAAACAGACAAAATCCCTGACCTCATGAAGCTTGCATTCCAGCGGGAGGGAGACGGACTGTAAATGACATAAGTAAATCAGAGGGTGTGTTAGAGTATAAGCTGGGAGGAGGTCTGGGGGTGCTGGGGTGTGCGTGGAGGCGGGGGGATTGTCGCAGTTCTTAAATAGGTTGGGCAAGGAAGGCCTAGTGGAGAAGGTGGCATTTGAGCAAAGACATTTGGGCTGAGGTGTGAAGGGAGTCCTGGGTGCGGGGCGGCTCGAATGAAGGCCTGAGGACATGGAGGTGCGTGCCCTGCTCAGAGCTACGTGGCTGCAGGGTGGTGTGGGGAGAGCGTGGGAGGCGGGGCTGCTGCCAGGGTAGTTTAGAACCTGGGAACAAAGATTGAAACCTTGAAGACTGTGCTGACGATCTTCAGCGTCTCTGCAGATGTCCTGTCTCCCTGATTAAAATATCAGACCGCACCCCCCCCTACCCCCCAGCCCCGCAAGGACAGTGGCTCAAGTTCTTTTAATTTCTCTTCCCACAAGGTTTCATTCCAAGTAGCTGCTCAGAAATTGTGTTAAGGGTCAGTGAAAACTAAGGCAAATCTCCTGTGATGAGATTTTGCAAAAGGAAGGGCCTGATAAGATCAGGTCTTTCCTCTGGGTTAATTGTACAGCAGACTCTTATTGAGTTTCTAGGTCTATCTTTGTGCAGACGGAGTCTTCTGCAGGGTCCCTGCAGGTGGCCCAGGCCCTTTGTTTTGACACATTCCTTTGGCCTCGACCATCTTTGGGACACGGAGAAGGTTTGGGGGAGCCAGGGCCCATGAGCAGCGGGGAAAGAGTGGACGACCAAGCGGGCCTTTAGAGGAAGAGGGTTTGTGGCCGGGGAGAGGTATGCCACATTTTCCAGCAATGACTTGACTTGTCTCTGGGTGTCCAGACTGGCCGGCTGGATGGGAAGTGAGCTATCCTGAGCTGCAGGGCGGCTTGGAGAATGAGTGTGCAAGATGATTATAGTTTCAAATGTATCCTGAGTATTAAATCCAGGTTTTGCACGGGAAGACAAGAGAGAGGGCCTTTGGTGAGGGCAAGAAAGGGCTTTTGAAACAGATGGCTGTTGTAAGATGGCCTCTTGGAACTATTGATATTTACAATGGTAGCAAATATAAAAACCGTTTCTCTCTAGAAAAAAAAAAAAACCCTGACTTCTTGAGGCTTCTACCTTTCTAAAGGCAAAGTTGACCCCAGCAAGCGTATGGCCGTGTGCCTTGGGGCAGTTCTCCCGTTCGTGGGTAAATCTTCAGTGCCAGTTGCCATCTGCAGTAAGGTTTTCCCCCAGATGAATAGTCAAAACTAACGACAGACTGCCAAGTCACTCCAGGGCTTGGCACACCCTTGGGCCCCCGTGGGAGCTGCTCACGGGGCAGCGTGGAGTTTGCTGTTGGGCTACACATACCGCTGGTCCCGCACGTACTGAGATTGGTCATGGACGGTGTGTGCCTGGAGGAGGTCTGGATCCGGTGAAATTTGAGAGTGGATTCCTCCTTACCTTCCTAAACATCTTTATGCAACCTCCTTATGTTGTTGGACACCGTTGACCATTCCCTTCCATTTGAAACGCCCTGACTTTGGTGTAATGGTCATTATTGCTCTGTATCAAATTACCCCTGAATTTAGCAGCCTCGAGCAACTGTTTTATCAATGCTCAGGGAGTTAACTGGGTCAGGAATTTGGACAGGGCACAGCAGGATCATTGGTTTCTGGTTTGCCGTGTTCAGGACCTCAGCTGGGAAGACTTAAATGTTGATGGTGGTCTGTTAGCAATGGGCTGGAATTATCTGAAGGCTTATTCACTCATATGTCTGGTGCCTGGGCAGGGATGACTCCAAGAATGGAATTCCAACAATGTGGTCTGTCTGTGTGACTGGGCTTCCTTACAACATGGCAGCTTTGGGGTAGCTGGACGTCTTACTCCATGACTCAGGACTCCAAGGGTGCATGGTCCAGAGAACAAGCCGGAAGCTGCAGCACCTTTTGTCTCCCAGCTCTGGAGGTACACACCATCTATTCGGCTGTATTCTACTGGCTGGAACAGTCACAGGCTGACTCATAGTCAAGGGAAGGGGCATAGCCCAAGGGGTCATATGCCATAGTTGGTGAGACCGTTTTCCCTTGCTTCTCTACTGGTTCTTCGGGTTTCCAAAAGATGTTGGGATTCCACCTAGTGCATTCACTCTGGGTCATCTGCCCTGATTTTCTCCTGAACTCCAGGACAGATACACAAAATTGGCTTCTGGGCACCGTAAATTTAATGTGCCCAAACTGAACGCATTTATCCTTCCCCTGCAAACTTGCCTCTCCTGCATCCCTTATCTCAGTTGGTGACTTCCTCTTCCCCATCTCTGCATCTGGCCCTTTACCCAGGGCTGATAATTTTGTCTCCTTCTCTCTCTTAAATCTCTTCCTGCTTTGTTATGCAAAAGATCCTTGCTTTAGTTCAAGGTCCCTTCATCTCGGGCTATTACGATAAGCTTCTAACCGTTCTTATAGTCTCTATTTGCAAATGCTCCAGTCTGTCTTCTACAGGGTGACTTATCTAAAACACAAAGCTGGCCATGTTACTCCTTGGCTTAAAATCGTTGACCCTTTGTCTAAAGGACGAAGGTTAGTCTCCTCGATTGTTGTCTACAAGACTCTTTGTGATCTAACCCTTGCCTCTGTCCTTATCTCCCATCAGACTCTCTTTTCCACTTGATTTCTGGTAATGCCAAACTTTTAGTGCCTGAAACAGTGATATTTCATGCTGCTGTGACTCTGCCTGCTTTTCTCCCGTCTTCTTGGAACACTCCTGCTCATCCTTTGAAACCCTAGTTAGGCATTTCCTCTTTGAAGCCTTCTCTGACTCTCCTGACACAGTTTACTGTTGATCCCTCTTGTCTTTTTTGCTTACTTCTGCCATTGTCTGTTTTTGTCAGGGCCCCATGACAGCTCTAAGTGAAATCGTTGAGGTTGGGCTGGTGGGAGCTAGGTGGTCATTAATGTCCGGTGTCGAATGGAATTAATCAGGGGCTGGTGATACAGACCCTGGATGTTGTCATTGAATCTGTGATTGCTGGGTGTTCCAGGCCCTTCCCAATTTGGCATGGCTTTTTGAATGGTTTCATATCCAGAGTCATTGATTGCCCTTCTTATATATAAAGATGCCTCTAACAGATCACCAGCTCTGTGTGTCTCAGTAGTAAGGGGAAGGCTTCTCTGCCCCAGTCCAGCAGGACCCTCCAGTGCGGCAATCTGTCTGTTCTTGAATGTCTGCTCTTGAAGAGAACTTTGGCCAGCTCTTCTTAGGAACGAAGCCTTTGATCTCATTGTGCCACAAGAAGTGCTCGGAATTACCCACGGGGAAAGAAGGGAGACCAGGTGGTGCTCGGGGACCTGGAATCATCCACAGGCTGGGAAATTGAGGGCAGGACATATTCATTCCCTCCTTTATTTAGCCCATATTTATTGTGTGCCTACTGTATGCCAGGCAGTCTTCTAGGTGCTAAGTATACGCTGGTGAACAAAACAGACAAAAGTCTTTAACTTCAGGAAGCTTCCATTCTGGGGGTTGATGGACCATGGTCCTCCCATATCAGGCTTCCATTCCGGCTTGAGGGGAGGGGGTTGGGGAGTCGTCCTGACCACAGGGGATTGGCTAGCTCAGTACCTTTTTCCTAGCAGGCGCTGAACAAATGTTTGTGGAGGGGAATGAATGAGTGTTGTTGGACAAATGAGGTTTAACTGGGCAGATTGTTCTTCCTTGAGGGAAGGGAACTAGATTTTATTAAGCGCTTGCCAGGTGCAGAGCAATTTTCCCATAGAAGACCCTGGTCTTGCAGGATAAAGTGCCCTTCCGAGAGACCGTGTGCCATTTGCTGGGCCGTGTGGCTGATTTGACAGCTCTCCAGAGTGAACTACGAAATGAGCCCTCCACGTTTTGGCTGACAGCTACAGGTCCCCAGTTACCTCTTTGCCTCAATAAACATCCAGCCCAGACCAGTTAGCTGGGTTGGGCACGCTGGGGAACATATCTTTTTCTTTCTCTCTTTTCCATTGTTTGGTTGGCCTAGCGCAAGGGTTTTAAATAGAACAGACAACATGACTATAAAACATCTGTAACACTACACATTTAGTAAAGTTCCTGGCAGACTGCGTTCAGTTTGACTGGTGATGTTTTTGCTGCGAATGTTGTTTCCTTCCCCCCCCCCCTCGCTTGTCCCTCTGGAAAATAAAGTTTTCTGTTATGTGAGGATTTATAGAAATATGTTCCTGGCAGGAGGAGAGCACAGACATATTAGGATATGGGTGTAGCAGAGAAATATTACCTCTGAGGCATGGTCAGTTTTATCTCTTACAGAGAATGACCTTCCTGTATGGAATAGTCTGTTACTCTTGGTAGGGTAAGGGGCTGTCTGGGGCAAGGCAGATAAAGACATTGCTTTGCATTGAGGTGGCATCCTTTTTGCTGGAGCATCATCAGCCCTTGGAGAACCGTGGTTGCCCAGGGTCAGCGCTGGAGGTGGGCGGAATCAGAGAGATAAAGAATCGATCGTAATTAGTCATTAGGTTTGCAGAGTATGCTTCATGCCTTTTGCAAGTGCTTTTCTGTCTGTTGTGTAGTCTCTAGGGACATTCAGGGAAGGTTTGATCCCCACTCACAGCCGCACAGATAAAGGTGAAGTGACAGGCGGGGAGGGGAAGAGGAACTTTTATGTGCCTGTCATTCTGTCCCATGCTAAACACGTTTCACGTGTTAACTCTTTTTAAACGAAAAAATTCTTTTAATGGTTATTTATTTTTGAGAAAGAGAGAGAGAGAGAGAGAGAGAGGAGACAGAGCACAAGCAGGGAAGGGGCAGAGAGAGAGGGAGACACAGAATCCGAAGCAGGCTTCAGGCTCTGAGCTGTCAGCACAGAGCCCGACACGGGGCTCGAACCCGAGAGCTGTGAGATCGTGACCTGAGCTGAAGTCGGAAGTTTAACCGGCTGAGCCACCCAGGGGCCCACCTGTTAACTCTTTTAATCTCATTTTGTAGAAGGAGAAACCCAGGTTCAGAGAAGCTCAGTCAGGGTCGGGGCCACATAGTACACATGTGATTGAGCTTCCTGGATTGCTTTTCTTTCGACAGTATCACGTGGCCGGCTCAGGGTGCTGGGCTTGGAACCTGGCCCTCCCATCCAGAGTCTCCACATCTGATGCTCTTTTCAGCCACCCAAACCCTGTTGGATTTGGAAAGATCCCCTTCCATCCCTTTAGGGGTAACATTTAATAAATGGCCGAAAGCCTTGCTCATAATTATCTCCGCTTCTCTCTTTCACTGCAAATGCTCCTTGGCTCCCCCTTTGCCCTCAAAGGAAGTTACTTGTGGCAACTGGCAGGGGCCAGATCAGCACATCCTGGGGGAGGGGGCAGATTCGACTTTCTTTTCTTGACAAGTAAAATTTATGACCTAACAGATGGCAAAGTGTGTTTCCAAAGACGACCATGCCAAGGGTGCAATGTGCTTATCTCTCCTGATGCCTCCCCCACCTGCCCCCCCCAACCTGCCCCAGCCCCGATGTCTCCAGAATAGTGTAATGGTGGAGCAGGGAGGGACCTTCTGGTGGGAAACTGACCCCAGGCCCACCCTGGGCACTAGGACTGGTGTCTCGGTGCCTTTCTTCTGGTGCTTGCTTTTCTTCTCACTCTTGCCCAGGCCTCCTTGCCAACACCTAGCGTTAAATAAATGACCCAGCCCCTCTTTCGCAGCCTGAGCGAAGAGTGGCTTCCCTGTTTCAGCCCCTGGCCTGTGGGGCCTTCCCTGTCCGGCCTGGCCCCTCTCCTCCCTGCATTCCGTTACCACCTTGGCCGTAGTCACTCAGGTCCACTTGCAGCCCTGTGGTGAATGTTGAAGATGTTGCTGCTCCCGCCGGGCAGGTCCTTCTCCCCTTTCTGTCCTGGCTCCCGGCTGCTGGCCTTCAGGCCTCAAGTCCTGCCCGGCCCTGTGCTCCCAAAGCCCCACCTTGCTACCGTAACACAGCCTCTTACTTGACAGGAAGCATCTTCAGAGCAGACTTCACATGCACAGAGCCTGGCACAATGATTGGCACACAGTAGGTCCTCAAAACACCTTTGATGACAGAATGAATGAATGAGGATGTCTTGCCACCAGGGACCGTTCTCTACAGTGTCTTCTTATACCCTTTGGTCTCTGGCGTCCCTCTCCTGTAATTCAGCAGTCATCTTTTGAGAACCTACTATGCGCCAGGAAGTTCACACACTTCGTCTTGCGGGGCCTATCGCGGCTCTGGGGCATGTAGCTATTGCCCCCACTTTACACATGGCTTGCCTACAATTACACTAAGGAAGTGGCTGAGTTGGGACTCAAGCCAGTGCTCCCAGCTTCCAGCGGCTTCTCCTTAGAGCCCTGCCGGCACAGTAGAATCTTCTGGAGAGTGTTTAAAAACTACCCAGGCCTCACCGCAGACCAATGAGATCGGCATCCCGAGGGCGGGGCCGGTATCGCTAGGTTTACAAGACACCCCAGGAGATTCTGAGGCGCTGCTGGGTCGAGCACCCGGTGCTACCTGCAGCCTGGCCCAGCTCCGTGGATTAGGTGAAACTTGCTCATCAAGAACTGATTGCCGTGCATCTAAAATATGCTAATGAAGGTAATCAAGGCTAAGGGTTAAGGCTGCCATTTGTTCCTTTCAAGAAATCAACTGGAGGGTTTGGGGGATGGGCTGCCTTGGCTTCAGAGCCTGCCTGCCAGCAAAGTTTTTAATGCTTTCCCTCCTAAGAAGAGCCGTGTAGTTGTTGCTGTCATGTCTCACCGGGGTGGGTTCTAGAAGTTTCTCTGTCTCAGGCAGTCCTTCCCAGAATGCAGAGTACCCTCCGAAGCTTGCTTTTCCTCAACCAAGCATCTGACCGTGCTTTCTGACGTGGCTCTTCAGCCTGTCCCTAGAGGTTTCCGAAGCGCCCTGTGGAGGAGGCAGGGCTCCCTGAGGCAGCCGGGCGAGGAGTGGGTATTTACTTCTGGTTCCAGCAAACTTGGAAGCACCGAACTTTGTGGAGAAAAAAACGTCTCTCTGGTGGTTGCTACCCGGGTGACCTGAGATGTTTTAGGGAGGGAGCAGTTTGGGAAGTAGGAAGGGGTGCGCCGAGCACATCCCCCCGGGGCCTCGAGACGGGCCTCGGGCGCCTCTTGGCCTGCACGTAGGCACCAGGGAGGCTGGAGCTGGAGAGAATCCCCCAGAAGGGTTGGTGTTAGAGGCCTGGGCTCCGAGGCCAGGCTTTCCTTCCTTCCCTTCTTGGAGGGTGTAGGAACTCCTGTGGGCGGCCTTCTTGGAGTTCTGATTCCACATTTGCTGCCTCAGTTTATGTTACCCAGGCCAGGCTTTTAGGCCCATTTTTCAGGGCGATATGTGAGGACCAGAACTGTTAAGAGAGTTGACCTAATCTCATCTCACCCACCAGGGTGGTTATTTTGTCTGCCTCCGTCTACACAGGTGTGCCTGAAAATGCAAGCAGGTGGACAGAGAGAACATGTTTGAAAGTTATTGTCGTTGTTTCGTTTGGAGCAGTGCCGTAGGCCGGATCACCTTGGACCTCTGCTTTAGCCGTGGGGCCCCCTGGCCATCGGCGTCAGCTTTTCCAGGGCCCTGCCCCTCAGTGAGGCATCCTCCAGGTCTTCAGGAGAATTCTGCCAGACTCCACAGTGGGAGTGACAGGCACCTGTGGAAGGAACCGCGTTCACACCAGCCGTCCTGGCTGGCCCTTCTTCCCCACCTCTTTCTGAGGTTTATTAAGAATCTGCATTGGCTGCCTTGCCGGGACTTTGGAGGCGCCTCTTTGGTATGCAGAAATGCATGGCTTCCTTGCAAATTCAGTAACAGTAAAGGGTACTTACTTAATTTCGCTTAATACCGCTGCTGTAAAAGATTATGGGTTTTAATTGCATCTACGTATCGGCAATCATTACAACACTGGAGAGTGTTGTCGGGGCCTCCCGTGACTCACTCTGTGGCTAGTATTCGGGGGTGGGGGTTCCACGAAGGACCGAGTGACCGAGAAACTACCTGTGGATGCGGAACAGCTTGGGTGCCTGGGATTGGGGTGATGGCCAGCCAGCCACCTCGCTCAGCAGCAGTTGACGTGTGGCTCGTGATCCTTAATTTCCTGTCACTTCCCAGGCAACACTCCATCTCTGCACCTTTTTCTCTTACCTCCCGGAGCCCCCGGTCGGAGTGCTCCGTCTAGGATATTACTCTCTGATACCAATCTGTAGACAGGTCACCCAAGCGGGCTGAAGCTTTTCCCCCTAAGGGTAAGAGGAAGTAGTATTTTTAAATTAGCCTCGGAGGGAGCCAGGCAGAGCACCCCGAGCTGGAGGTGGGGAGGCCGCTGGAGCAGGCTGATCATTTCATTACAAGATCACGTTCTCCTTTAGGTGAGTTACTGTTGTTTTAATCAGAGGTAATGTTGTAACCTGACTATGTTGGATAATTGTGTGTAAATTATATTCCGGCCCCATATAGATGAAGGCTATTTTTTTTTTTTTCCTTCCAATTTTAAAGCTATCTAGGGGGAGTGCCAAATGGTAGCGTGAACCCTACTGGTCTCCGGCTAATAGCTGTAGATGGGGAGAGAGAGCTCGAGAGAGAGCTCTGAGAAACATTTGGGGTTATATTTATAATTAGTTTCCTCTGAAGTTCAATTAATTTCTGCAGTTGGCAATATCAAATATTGTTACACCTTTGTCCAGTGGTCAACCAGGGGTGAATCAAAGCATGTGGAATTAGCTGGTGGATGAAGCAGCCGGGGAGAGCATACTTTCTTCGGCACTTGGGTTTATTTTAAGCTCTTTTTGCAGTCCGGCTCTTGATTTAGGGATCTTTTTGGCCTGTCTTGGACAAGAAAAAAAAAAAAAAAGAACAGCTTTATTGAGATATAATTCATATGCCGTACGATTCACCCATTTAAGAGGCAGTTCAGTGGTTGTTAGTGTAGCACAGATACGTGTGCAATCTCCACAATCAATTTTGGGACCTTATCATCACCTCAGAAAGAAACCCCATATTCTTGATAACCATCATTGCCCCCTCTCCCGTAGCCCTGAGCAACCACTAATGTACTTCTGTGTCTGTAGCGTCCCCTGTCATGAACCTTCATGCGAACGGAATCCTACACTATGTGTGGCCTTTCATGACTGGCCCCTCTCGCTTAGCGCCATGTTTTCAAGGCTCATCCACATTGTAGTGTGTGCCAGTATTTCGTTCCTTTTGGTGGCCGAATAATATTCCGTTGCACAGATAGATCACAACTTAATTCATCCATTCGTCCTTTTAAAACTTTATTTTACTTTTTTGTTTTTTAACACTATTTATTTCGAGAGAGAGTGAGTGAGCACGCACACGCCAGAGAGTGCGATCAGGGGAGGGGCAGAGAGAGGGGCAGAGAGGGAGTCCCCAGCAGGCTCCACGCTGAGCGTCATGAGTGTGGCCTGCCTTCCGTGGGAGGGCAGGTGTAGACTGTCACACCTGTCGGTGCAGCGTCCTCGTCCTCCATGATGGCGGAGCTTCCACGTGGACTCTGGCTCCACGGTCACCAAGAAAAGGCAAGACCGGGGCTGCAGTGTCCTTCATATCCATTTCTTGGGGCTTCTAGAACAAACTAACACAGCCTGGGTGGATTGAAGCGAAAGAAGTGTCTTCTCCTCCCAGTTCGGGAGTCTAGACATCTTTAATCAGGGCTCGGCAGGGTTCGTTCCTTCTGGAGACTCTGAGGCACCGTCCATGCCTCTCTTCTACGTTCCGGTAGCTGCCGGCAACTCTTGGTGTCCCTTGGTGTGTAGGCGTGCCGCTTTATTCTCTGGGTCCATCTTCTCATGGCCTTTCTGTGTCAGGACCCCAGTCATTGGATTTGGGGCCCACCCTATTCCCACGACGATTTCCTTTCAAGATCCTTAACCGATTACATCTGAAAAAGCTCTGTTTCTGAAGAGCTAGGTGGGCCTGGTGGTCAGGCCACTACGGTCTTTCTCCACATGTGATTGGAGAACCATTTGGAGAAGATACTGGTCCCTGACCTGGGTTCTGGTTTTGTCTGCTAAGTGAGTTTTGCCACCGGATTCAGATAGTATGGAGCTGGTAGCAGGAGTGTTAGAGGGAGGAGGGACGGATGGAAAAAAATACTGGGGGAACTTGGGGATTTTAGAGGGCACGTTCCTCGGAGGAAACTCCCTGTGGAGTGGGGAGGTGGAGTTCGGGACTTCGGGGACCCCAGGTAGCCCTTCGATAGCTTCTTTGCCGTACAGAGATTGAGCTTAATTCTCAGATGCAGAGAACCGACACGCAATTGATTATAACGCACAGTTTTATCCTAGAATCTGAAGAACAAAGTGCTCACCAGTTTCAGACGCTGGGATGGAATTGTATAGTATCTGCCGGCATGTCCGTTCTCCCGTGTCACTTCGCCTTCCCTTTAACCAACACCTGAGCCACCTTGCTGGGACTTGATTTTTCCATCTGCACAACGGGGGTGACAGGTTTGCAAAATCCTGCCTGGCACCACTGTTCTCTCATCTTCCCTGGGCTGTCTCCCCCTTGGGACTCCCACAGATGAGAGAGCTTCTGTGAACCAGCCTGCGCTCTTGGGCAGTGAAGATGGCTCATATTTTTAACCAAAGAGGGAATCTGAGCTCTTTGCAGGAACATGGTGATGGTAAGACCTGACTTAATTTCCTTGGGCTTCTCTCCTACCCATGCAAGCCTCTCCAGAGCCACTTCCTGCCTTTCCATGCATCTGTCCGGATGAGAAACATTTGCAGTTATTGTTGTTTTCCTGTGTGACAACTAATAAATATCTTTGAGGCAAAGCTCTTGGAGCTAAGTGTTCCCCGTCAATCTTATTCTTCAAAGTAATTTTTCTAGTACCCCCACCTTCTGCTTTTAACACACACACACACACACACACACTCTCTCTCTCTCTCTCTCTCCTCTCTCTCTCACTCATCTACTTTATCCTCTTTTACAAAAATACAACCAGTGGGTTGGGCGCCTGGGTGGCTCGGTTGGGCGACCAACTTCAGCTCAGGTCGCGATTTCACAGTTTGTGAGTTCAAGCCCCATGTTGGGCTCTGTGCTGACAGCTCGGAGTCTGGAGCCTGCTTCGGATTCTGTGTCTCCCCCTCTCTCTGCCCCTCCCCTGTTCACTCTCTGTGTCTCTCTGTCTCCCAATAATAAATAAACGTTAAAAAATTTTTTAAAAATACAACCACTGGCCCCACTCTGAGTGACCATTTCAGATGCAAACCTAGTTTTTTAAAGGGATTTTTTGAAACTTAAAAAAAAAAAGGAGCTCTCTGGTTAGAAGCAGGAAGGTGGAGTGTTCTTTGCAGCTCTGGTTAGCAGCTGGCTTTGGCCAGTTCTGATGTGTAAACAGCAATTTTCCAAACTGGAATGGGTGCTGGGGTTTTCTTTGTGGAGCCAAGAGGTGTGGAGAGCAGTGGTGTTTAGTTAAATTACGGGTCTAGATGCAGAATGTGCAGCAATGATTTGTGAGAGCCTGGATACTCCCCCCACCTCTTGCTACACACACACACACACACCCCACTTCCCAGAGTGCCGCCCTAGATTATAAAATTAAGGGCATCTGTTGAGGGAGGTGGCTGTCAACAAGGGGTGCAGGGCTCTTGGTGGGTTTCTAGTGTCTCAAAGAGTGGAAAGCATTCGCATACAAAGTGTTTTCTGCAACCCTTCCACCAAAAGCTCCATGGAAAGGACACTTAAGATCACTTGCCTAGTGGATTTTGGAGTGAGCCCTCTCTGGAACAGATGAGTGGCTCGTTCCATTTGGGTGTGCTGTGGGGGCCGCCCGGGGCCGCCTCAGCATTTCGGTATGTGGGGGCCATCTTCCTTTGCTTTGTTTTGTTAAGTGCTGTCTTGGTGTGAAGGCTGTGGGTTAGGAAACAGTTACCCGAAGGGCCTGGCACAGGAAGAAAACACAGGTGGCTCTCTCCACTACGGGCAGAGAGGACTTTTTCTAATGCGAAGGATTATAGAGTCAGGGAGACTAGTGGGTAACTTGTCCTGCTCGCTGTTGCAGAAGAGGGTTAAAGTTCTGGGGATGCTGATTGGTTCCTGGGGCGAGTAGAAGCCAAGACTAAGGGTCTCGGGACTAGAGAGTTCCCCCAGATGCATACACGCACAGGCACACCCGCGTGCACACTCGGACACAGAAACTTTGATAATCGATGGGAATTTGAGGACCTCCGTTTAGTCCCACTGAGAGCCCAGGCACAACATGCAGCCACATCCCTGTCCAGCCCTCCTCAGTAGGTAGAAGGGAAACAGAGGGAAGAATGTGTGATTCTAGAGTCCTCTGCCTGGCTCCAGTGTCCCTCTTCAGAATGCAAATCATTGAGCAGTGCACAGTACATTTCGCAGCGATGCCATCAGGATTCCCAAAGTAAATCACTCCTATTTCCCCCAGTGTGCCCCTGGCGGGAGAGGTCACCGTGCAGAGCCCTGTCGTCCCCTGCCAGCCCTCCCCCCCCCCCCCCCAACAAGCCATGCCCTCCTCTCCTGAAGCCAAGCCATTGGTGAGCAGCTAACCGAGTGTTACACATCTTCCCACTGGCCTTTTCACGTCTGGAAGGTTTTGATTAAACCAGTTTCCTTTTAGTGTTTGCTGAAGAGTGGGATCCATCACTGTATCCGAGCTGGTTCCTGGAGAGGATGTTGTTTTAGTAACTTCGGACACTTTGGCGCAGTGTCTGGGGCCTGGGATTTCTCATCCTTCTAAAAAAAAGTATTTTAAAGACTTTTTTTGGACCGTGCAGATTTATAGCTGGGTGTCTGCCCCAGTGTTTAGGGCTCTGGCTTGATAGGTTTACTGCTGTTGAGCAGCAGTAGAGGGTGTAAGAGGGGACCTTTTCACTCAACCGGTTATTGGGGAATGAACATTCTGTTGACTTCTGTTATTTGGAATGAAGACATGTTGCTCGTTTAATTATCTGGGTCCATGTGAACATTTGGAATATAAATAGGGCCTGCTCTGTACCCACCTGGCTCTAAACAATGTGTAAATGGGACCATAGGGTTCATTTTATGGAATGCTTCTCCAGAGTTTCTTCAAGTTCAGAACACCATTAGTGCATGTTTGTGGGTCAGATTAGTGTTTTTTATAGATATTTAATTACTTGGCTGGGTGGAAAAAAAAAAGAAAAAAAAAAGAATGAAAAATCTGAAGTGAAACTATTGGGAGTCCCTGCCCATCCGAAATCACGTAGAGATGCAGGAAAACGGTTTTGAAATTACAGTGGAAGAGAACGGGAGCACCAAGAGTGGATTTATCAAAGATCTTTGTGCAAGGTGTCTTTCTGCCGCACATCTATTCTGAGCTTGAAGGATGAATTTAGTAATTGACTTTGGATTCAGTTACGGTGACCACTTATCTAGCATCTGCCTGGTGTCCTGCTAGACGCTTTGGCATATGTTATTTAATTTAGTCCTAATAGGAACCTCGCGTGGTAGGCTAATTATTATATCTCCATTTTATAGTGGATTAAATTACACGTTGTATTGGAACGTGGGCTCCCACACCTAGCACTTCATGTATCTGTTGAGTGCATACGTTAGGAAAGGTAGGTGGCAAAAGCTGGCGGTCAGTGAGTGTAGGGAGAGATGTCCATCTGGAGAGGGACTGAGAGTGTCACAGGGAGGTGACCTGCTCCACCGGAGGGAGCAGAATAAGGTGTCCGGCCGTTAACGAGAGGCTCTTGGAGTTGGTACTGGGTGCGGGTGGGATCTTCTTCTCGTGTGCCTTATCTTCTCTCGTCTCCCGTTCATCTGAAGAGAGCCGAAAAGCGATAAATCACAGCTTTGAACGCACATGCAACCGCCGCCTGGCTCTCACAGCCAACAGGAAGTGCGTGGCATTGCTAGGACAATGTCTTCTTAAAATAGTGCAGCATGTCCACTACAAGGACGTTCCAGATGGGGCTCAGTCAACGGGCTGTGGTGGCACACGTCCCTTCCGGAAGCCTCTAAGCCAAAGCGTGAGCTCCTTGAAGTCCGAGAGTCTCCTTTCGTGGCCATCGTGCTTCCTGATTGATGGGAGTTTGGGGTTAGGTGGGCCTGGTGGTCCAGGACTTCACAGTGCAGTGCGTGGGGCCGAAACCTCTGGGGGGCGCTCCTCAGCACACAGCCTGCCACTAACCACTCGGCCACGGCACTCTTATTTCTTTGTTTGTTTATTTATTTATTACATTTATTTTGGGGATGGCACAGGTAGGGGAGAGGCAGAGAGAGGGGGACAGAGGCTCTGAAGTGGGCTCTGTGCTGACAGGCTGACAGCAGCGAGCCCGATGTGGAGTTCGAACTCACGAACTGCTACATCGTGACCTGGGCCGAACTCAGATGCTCAACCCGCTCTGAGCCACCCAGGTGCTCCGGCCAGGGCACTCTTGTAGGAAACCGTTTGGTTGGTACATTCCCTTGGCCAGTGTGTCTCTGCCTTGGGGACAGTGGCAATCCTGGCAGCCGTGGCCCCCGTATTTAGGCACTCTCCATGGAATTGTAATAAACATACATGCCACTGTGAATTTTTAAAAACCATTCTGAGCTTTGTCTTGTTCACTTATTTTGGGTTTTCAGTCATGCTTTTATTCACTTTTTAATATTTATTTGAGATAGAGAAAAAAGGTACGTGGAGGAGAGGCAGAAGGAGAGAGAGAGAGAGAGGGAGAGAATCCCAAGCAGGCTCCCTGCTTAGCGTGGAGTCTGGAGCGGGGCTTGATCGCATGACCCTGGGATCATGACCTGAGCCGAAATCAGGAGTTGGACGCTCAGCTGACTGAGCCACCTAGGTGCCTCTTCAGTCATGCTTTTTTTTTTTTTTTAATTTTTTTTTTAACATTTATTTATTTTTGAGACAGAGAGAGAGAGAGAGAGCACGAACAGGGAGGGTCAGAGAAAGAGGGAGACACAGAATCTGAAACAGGCTCCAGGCCCTGAGCTGTCAGCACAGAGCCCGACGTGGGGCTTGAACCCATGGACCGCGAGATCATGACCTGAGCCAAAGTCGGCCACTTAACCGACTGAGCCACCCAGGTGCCCCTGTCATGCTTTTATTTGAATGGTCTCATCAAACATTTTCCCCTCAGCTTTATTGAGGTGTCCCCGACAAAAGTGTGCAAATATTATGATTTGATACACATGTGCATTGTGATAGAGTTTCTCCCATCAGGTTAAGACGTTGGGCTTTTACCATACGCAGCCAAATTGGTGAGACCCTGTACCCACTGAGGTTGAACATTTTTTTATTGAACATTTAAATAAAAAATGTTTTATGTCACATTAAAACACACACACACACACACACACACACATACACACACACACATACAGTGTAAGCTCGGTGTTCAGAATAACATTTATTTTCTTGTTTCACTTTTGGCGCCTACCTATATCTGGCTCCTTCTCTGAACCGTATGTATTCTGAAGCTTTTCCCTTTGCATTGGAACTGGTGGAATTCTGAAACACGACCACATTCATTTGTTTTCGCGTCCACCATTTTGGTGTGGGCTTCCGTATGCCCGGCTGTGGACTTGGCATCGTGGAGGGTACCGAGAAGAATCAGGAATTCCCAGTCTGGGGGGAAGAGTAACAAAGCCAGGATTATCAATGATTTCTGCTCTAAGTGGGAAGAAGTGGGTGCTGGGACTGGCGGGTGCAGTGTTAGGGTTCTGGAAGAGACAAGGACAGCTTCTGGATGTGGCGACTATATAGATAGCTTGCATTTTGGAGAAGGTTGTTGGGTCTTGCGGGATGGTGACAACTTGCCTTGGGAGACTTAGGCATGGGGAAGCATTCCAGGGAGAAGGATTGGTGTGGACAAAGGGTTGGATACCTGGGGATTGGCTGGCCTTGACTGAGTGTAGGGTGAATCAGGGTGGATAATGGCGGAATCGAGAGGGGAAAGGAAAATGAGGCCCAGTGGCCCAATGAGGTCACTTGGAGAGTGACCCTTGAGTGGGAGGTCAGCCTCCGTCTTGTTGGCGGACACAAACCAGCACCCGGGACGGCTCCATGTAGACAGCCCACCCATACGTTTGGATGACATGTCAGTTTCTTCTTGACAAAGTTTACGGCACTTTCTGGGCCACAGGTTTTTATGCACGTAATTCTGTTCACATGTCTCAGGTTCGAAATAGCTTTGAACGTGCCGCTTTTCTCTTTGCGCTGGAAATCCGAATGAAGCTTCGTGTCATGGCCGAAGAGGTTCCAAAGTCCACTCTGTGTCTGTATGCAACTCAAGCTCGTAGATTGTGGGCTGAAGGCCTGAGAAATCCAGAGTGGCTGTCTCCAGCATTCTGAGATGTCTGCAGGGCCCGCTCCGCGCAGCTCAAATTTATCTAGAATTGCCTTCCTAGAGAAACGTGGAAAGCGGCTTGTTTCAGCATCTTGGCGAGCGTTGCTTCAGATAACCTGGTTAACCCATGCCCTCCTCGTGTCGTTTCTTGCAGATGGTCACAAGAACAAAGAAAATATTCGTAGGCGGATTATCTGCGAACACGGTGGTGGAGGATGTAAAACAGTACTTTGAGCAGTTTGGCAAGGTAAGTGGTGCGTGGGTCTGGCTGCCGTGCCCTTCCCCCCCCCACCCCCACCTTTTGCCGCAGCTGCGTCCTCGAGAACCTTGTCCTTGAACTTGGTTGTCAAGATTTAAGTGAAATCTGTCAGGAGCTGACATGGAGGAGTCCAGCTTGTGGTCGGCACGGTGCCCCGCGTGCCTGCAGGAGCAGACAGACAGAGCAGCCTTTCAGTGGGGTTCTGCTGCCATTTGGTGACCACGTGGGGTCTGGGCTGGGAGCTGGTGGTGGCAGCGGCTGGGGAGGGATGCGGGGCCGTGACTCACAGGACAGGAGCTCCCACGGAAGCTGCTAGAGGCCTGTGAGTCGATGCTGGGCTTCCTTCTGTGCCTTTCTGGAAGATGCATTAAGAGAGGAAGTTCCCGGGGGCCTTTGGTGGCTGAACCTTCCCCTGTCAGATGCCCACGGAGACTCGGGAAAGATGCTTGGGACTGTACCTGTCAGAATGTATGTGAGACAGAAGTAAAATTATCCCCTGGGCTCTGCTGCTGGAACAGGCTGGGAGCAACACACAATCCTCCCAGTCAGTCAGGAAACAGAGGGTGAGAGTGTGCGGGTTATACAGAGAGTCAGACAGACAGACGGGACGTGTAACCATGGGTGATGTGCTTAATTCAGCCTCTTTTTGGTTGGCGGGGGAGCTGGGGCTTTGGAAAGTAACGTTGTTCCAGGGCTCCAGCATGGCAGCCTGTGGGGAGACTGGCCCTGCTGGCTTTGTGTGACACCCGTCCTCTGGCTGCTGTGTCCCAGGAGGCTGGCAGTGGCTGGGCCGGCCCTCTGCTTCCCTCATCTTTGAGCAGTCGTGGATGTTGTCCTGGGAGCCCGGGTGTGGGGTGGTCTGCACAGGCCTGTGTCCCCAGAGGACTGCGTCCCGAGAAGACACTGTGCGCCTGTCCTAAGCGTTGTCACTCAGTTCCCCCTGTGCGGCTGTCGTGCTTGCCCTCGGTGGTATAAGGCACTGCCGACTGCCGACTGGTCCGAAGGTTCTGTGCTTTTATTTATTTGCCCAAGGCGATGGGCCGCTGTGACCCTGTCCCCAGGCGTGTCCTGTTGTGAGTTCTCGTCTCGGAGGAGTGCCGTGACTGCTATTTAGCCTCCAAAAGGAGATTTTCCTGCCTTTGGTAATAGTCAATTTCTGCACGGATGGGAGACACGCAACAAAGAGAAAGCAGCCTCCTCCGGGCCGGCCTTGCATTCAGAGTGGCACTTAACTGCCCTTCCAGGTCGGTTGTGAAAGACGCCGTCCCCGTGGCCCTGCCTCGCCTTGCCCGTTGGGGGCTGATTCATTCTGGCCGGTTTCAGAGAATAGCTGAGTGTGGTGGTGACCGTGTACTTTCTCTTCAAGACATATTTAAAGCGCCAGGGAGGTGGGGGGGGGGGGGGGATTTGTGCCTCGCCCAGCCCCACCCTGCCTCTGGAGAGAGGTTGGAAGTAATTAAATGAGACAGGTCCAGCTTGGGTAATGGAAGGCTCCGGAGAGTGAGCCCCTTCGCTCCAGTTCTGCCGCTACAACCAGGCCCGGGGGGTGCGGGGGGATGGGGGGTAGTGTTTGCAGATGTGTTTGCAGGCGGGGTTTCTTGCTTGAGCCATAACCTGCGTTGGAATCTCGTGGGCCTGTTTGTGGGTGTCAGGGAAGCCGGTGCTGCCCAGATGGGCTGTGAGAGTTTCCCAAACAGGCCGGTACCTGCAACACCTCTCCGCACGTTCCCGCCTCCGGCTTCTCTCTCGCTTCCCCCTTTCTCTTCTGACTTTGTGCCTTTTTTCATTAACACTTACCAGTTGGGACCAGTTTGCCAGCAGTGGGAGGCTCTGTGAGCTTCGGCTGGGGCCCAGGGCAGTGACCACCCCTGCCCTGAGAACGGTTGTCCTTTGTCACGGAGGCGTTCACAGACCGTCTTCCCTGGCGTGGCCCGCACTGGGTCTGGAGCTGCTCAGTTCATTTTAGCAGTAGCATTTGTAGAGTCCAGCAGGCTGTGTAAACTTATCAGGGGTGTCATTAAAGGACTAAGGAGACTTTTGAATGTCTCAGAACCGTAACGTTGTCTGTGCACCTATTTTAGTAGCTTGTTTCATGCACGTGCTCTGTGTGTTATCTGGGTCTGTCTTCAGAGGGGTTTATTCCTCCTCTTGCTGGTGGCCGGTGTTATGTTTGTGGCCCCTTGGGCAGGGCCCACCCACCACCTCTCAGGATTCTGGTGTAATTCATCTGAATCCAGACTGATCCAAAGAGAAGAGACCCCGCCACTGGGCCTCAAGGCGCTAAGTAAATCCAGCGGCAAAGTGACAAAGTGACTCTACCCTTCGGTAGTTTATGTTCTGGGTGGAGAAAACAGAACACACACACACGCCTGTGTGAAGTAGACTCACACACTTGTGCACATTCCCGGCCGTAAAGGGGTTTGGGGCTCTTTTTAGTTGGTTAACTGCGAGGTGTGGTGTTAGTGATTCCATACTAAGCGTTGGGTGCTGGGTCAGGCCGTTGACTTATATTATCTCGTTGAATTCTTCTCTGGGAGGCTACCGTGGTCACCCTTGAGAGGCAGTGTGGGACGCAGACTTCCCCTCCAGGCCTGTCCGATAGCAGAACCTGAACTTTGGGTCCTGTTCCAACCTCGGATCAATCCGCAGGATGGACTTGGGGTGGGGAGGATGCAAAAGAAAGGAAAAGACCATGACCCCCTGTGGTCCCGGGACAGTGCTGGCAACTGGACATTTGTCGCCTGCTTTTACCTGCATGGTGGATTTTGGTGTCGTCCAGTCCTTTGACGAAGGTGAACAATAAGGGTCAGGGAGGTTGGGTCTCAATAAAGGTCGCCCAGGTAAGGCAGGATAGCAGCCAGAAGAAAAAAAAAAAAAAATCCCAAACACCCTACTTCCTCTTCTTCCATGTCCAGAACTTTCCATCCTCCCAGGCCTCCGTTCAGGATCTGCCACCCGCGTTTTAGGTTTCCCTCACTGTCATTCCTCACTCCTGTCACCCTTCCCATCGTGCCTGAGGTGGCAGCTGCTTCAACTGTTTATTTCAGGTGGCAATCAAGATGGGTGAGACTGCCATCATGGGGCTGAGCTCAGGGAGTTTAAATATGTCATTACTGTAAGTAGAGTGGGTGCAGAACACCACACCGGGAGCTTTAAATAACTCAAATTGGAGGTTTGTAAACCCTTTTGTGCTTTTCTCCCACCCTCTCCCAGAAATTTACCCCCACCCCCCTGGTTAGGGATGTCATTACTTGTTTATATTTAAGATGAGATTATGAAGGGTGGCCATTGGCATAAGGATTCTGCTACCTTGGATGGCCATCCTCGCCCCCTGGGTAGCTGTTCTGATGCTGTCATTAGAGAAAGGTAAAGGTGGAACTAGCCAAAGTGGTCATGGTGGGCCTGACTGTGCAGTGACCCCACTGTGACACCTTAACAGGCCGTTTCTTTCCTGGCCTCAGGTTCTTATCTAAGGGAAGGAATTGGAAAACTTGTGAAGGGTCAGATAGTAAGATATTTTTGGCTTTTGCAGAGCATAGGGTCTCTGTTATAAACATTTACTTCTGCTCTTGTGTGGAGAAAGCAGCCATAGCCAATCCATAATTGGATGTGGCTGTGTTCCAATAAAACTTTATTTATAAACACAGGCGGTGGGCCGCATTGGTCTCGTGGGTCATAATTTGCCAACTCCTGAACTAGGTTATTCCTAAGGTTGGTTTCAAGCTTGCAAACTTAATAATCTAGAAAATGTGTTTAAATAAACATACGTAGGAGGGTATATGGCTGGATAGATAGATAAGGCATCTGTAGACCATAACTAAAGCAAGATATTCTCAATAGTACCAAGTGTGAGAGAGTAAGTGAAACAGTCATAACTGTGGTGGAGCTAATTTCTGGACTTCAAGTTGCAGGAACAGTGAAGGGATTCTCTATTTGGAAAAAGCTGCTATTTATAAACCGGAATCTTCATCCTATGAGTAAGATCTAGGGATCCGTAGAGTATTTCCAACTCCTTTTTACATGTGCTTGATCTAAATTAAACGAAGACTCAGAATTTGTGAAGTTCAGATTTTACTACAAGAGCTTCTTTTACTACAAGTTGATGTTTCTGGCTTCAGGGGATGTGTGCTTTGTGCTAAGCTGTTTGATGCCTTCTAAAATTCGATTCTCAAGGCTGTCCAAGCAAGAAAGGTGGAATATCCATCACGCAGATGGCCACACTGGTGTTGAGAAAGGTCAGGGAGTTGTCTGAGATCACACAGTCCATGCTGGGGAGAGCCCAGACAGTCACTTTTGTACAACCTAGCCTCTTCTTTGCTGTTTGTAAGCCCCCCTCTCTCGCTTCATCACGAAGCAGCCTGTACTCGGAGGGAGCGGGTTTTGTCCATTTGTCAAGAATGTTGACGTGCAGTAATTTATTTCACTGCTTCAGGTTTCCTGGTGGACGTTATCTGTGCTCACGATTTCATATGTACAGGCATGATGTACACAGACTATTCCGGAAAGTGGCACATGAATGGCGCTCTCGCTGTGCACATACAGACCCAGACAGTCGATCGCAGGGTTCTCCGCCATTCTGCCTGCATAGCCGTCCGGAAGAGCCCGGCTTGGTAATTAAAAAGCACTGGGATCAAAGAAGCCCCGAGTGTGCGGGCTTCCTCCTTCTCCCCTTTCGGCCCCTCCTTCAAGTACCAGTTTCTTAAATTCTCACTTATAGGATTTTGGAGATCAAAAAGAGGCCTTTAAACTTAATGAATTCTCGGCTTCGTCCCGGATGGAGCAGATCTGCACCTTTCAGCTGCTCACCTCGATGATAGGGCTGCTCGGTGCCGGGCTCGCTAGGTAATTCTCACTTTATGTAACTCCTGTGAAAGCCAAGCAGCCCGCATCTGGAGGCTTCCAATTATACTTCACATGGTGAACTGTGTAATTAGTTTGGAAGACTTACGCTCAGTCGTTGGTTTATCCTAATCGGCTTTGGCTTTCCCCACCAACAAAGTGAGCTTATTTTGCTAAGCCGAAGCGACTCTGCACCCTTTGTTCCAGCCTTTTATTGTCTGGTTCCTTTCATTCTGTTTTACTGCCAAAGTTCTGTTTCATTAGGCCTACAAGTCATTTCCAATTCAGTGGGCTGCTACAATCCGGCCTTTATCACTCAGAGGCCCCGGTTCCCATGTCCCTTCTGGGCCAGTGCCCGAGTTTGCGGTTTGACATGAGGGCTTTAACCCCTTCCTGGGCCAGCCCCTTGTTGTGGTGGATGGCCAGGAGAGGCCTTCAAGGAAACGGCGTGGAGACCTAGAGCCCTTCAGGCCCCGTCCGAGGGGAGCCCCGCGGAAGCGAGGTGGAAGGGGGCCTTCGGTGTCCTTTTATTGGATCGGGGTTGTGTGTGGGCCTATAAGAGTGAACAGAGAACAGTGCTTGAAAGCTTTTGGAGGAAAAAAAAAAAATTGAAAGCAAGAATGAATTGGCTTTTTAATATGATGAGATCTTTTCGTTTATCCCGCTTGCGTGTGGCATCGTCGCAGAGTGAGCTCTAAGGAAGAGTTTGACACCTATTATTTTCTAGCTCCGGGTTTTACGTGCAGGTGGGATGTTCACGGCCGCTGCTCAGATAGTCCTTTTGATACAGTATGTGTGAGGAGAGTTAAGATCTAGCATAAAAATATTATAAAGCCTTTGAAATTTGAAAGGCAAGAGATTTGTGAGAAAATAAATAAGCAACTTTACCATATTCCTGACGGTGGACTGTGATTCTGAGGTAATGTTTTATCCCTTCCAAATGTGTGTTGTGGATAAATGGAGCTCCGTGCGGCGTGCGGTTCTCTCAGACCATGCCTGGAAAACAAAAGTCCCCGTGTGTCCTTTGTGGGCACCAAAGCTCCCAGGAGGCGTTTGTTTTCTGAAGTGGTTTGTCCGGGTGGACTCACTGGAAAGTGGCCGGCACGTCCCAGCCTCGCCTGTCCTCTGCTCGTCCTTGCTCTGGAGAGCCCTGAGGTTGCTCAGGCCTTCTTGAATTATGGCCGTGGAGTGGACCAGGAAGGGCCCCGTTTGCTCTCCCCTCCCTGGCCGGCCGTGCTGAAGGCTACTTTTGTGTTAAATTTTCTTCCTGTAATAACCCAGAACAAGGCCAACACTGTCCTCATGTTTTATTAATTCTCTGTCTGGTTTGTGTCAGTCTCTCCCTTCGGAAGTGTGTCATATGGGGGAGGGGACTTTATTTGCCCTCTGACCCCTGGCAGAGCTGCTGAGTGCAAAAAGTCGAAGTGAGCAAACAGGAGAACCGCCTTCGTCTGCCTGCCTCGGCTTCCTAGGCCAGGTGCCTGCAAGCAAACAGGCAGTAGCCACAAGTAATGTGATCCTTGGGCTGTGCAGGTAAACCCTCCTACCACACAAACAACTTTGTGTTTTCCTGATGAACTTTTTCCTCTGTGGCTAGATTGCTGCTGCAGCCAGTGGAAGGAGTTGAGTTAGAAATTGATTGGGCACTCCAACCTTGCGATCTGACTTCTAAGTTCTTTCTTCCTTCCCTCCCTCCCTCCGTCCCTCCCTCCCTTCCTTCCTTCCTTCCCTCCCTCCTCCTTTCCTCCTTCCCTCCCTCCCTCTCTCTCTTTTTCTCTCTCTTAAAAAAGGGGCTCCTGAAATAGTAGGTTTCTAGGAAAACTTGACATTTCCTTTTTAGTGTATAAAATATAGCCAGCCGTTGTTGGGCAAATGCATCAGACAGACATTATTATTGCTGTGTTAACAGTGTTTTAAAATACACAAATAGAAAAACAGGATGCCTTCTGGGTAGCAAGCTGGGAAAACTTTGAGATTATGCTAATCAAATTCCATGGTTCATATGCGTAGTTAGGTAGAGCAACAAGGCCCGAACTTTCCGGTTTGGCTGTTTAACTGTGCTTCCCCGCTTGGTTCATCCTTACTGAGTTTTTCTAGGGGGCCGGAGAAGGGGAAGGCCAGGCGCCAGGGAGGCCCCAGGCAGGAAGGGGTTAATGAGCCCTGGATGGGGGTGGGGGGCTGTGAAAGGGGAAGGGGTCTCAAGCACCACCGGCAGCTCACCTTCCCGGAGCCCTCCTGGCAGCCTCTGAAGACGTCACTTACAATGGAGTTGTTAGCATGAGAAAGCAAGCCTTTCTCCCCCTGGACTCACTTCAGTGGGAATGGCAAGTGTCTGAGAAACCGTGGTTCAAGCTTGTGCCAGTGGGTGCAAGGAGTGGTTCTTATGGGAGAGAACGCTCAGTTCATTTAGACTTGGCATAGAAACCGCATTCCATTGTCTGGTGGAGTGAACATTGATATGGAGATTCCTGCCTACCCCCCACCCCGTCAATTGGATACCCCATTACATGGGTCGCGTATGCTTTTCTTTTCTCTTTCTTTCTCTTCTCCTTTTTTTCCCCCCTTCTTTTGTCCTCTGAGAATTGGTCTCTCTGTAGAACGGCCGGATCTGTCAAGTTACCACCCTCTAAATTTTTACAGCTCTGTATATTCAGACTTGGTGTTTGTGAATTAGCTAAAAGCGGGCTGCCAATCGGCACTTTATTTACATTCGAAGCCATAGGAGTGAGAGCCCCAGAAAAATGTTAATATGCAGAAAGAGGCAGAAGGGTTGAGTTTCTGACTGTTGCTAACCTCACCACTGCCTTTAAAACCAATCATGAGGCACACGGCTGATATTTAATAGCTTTTAGCTGATTATTTTTCTTCTCCTCCTCTTTCTTTTCTATCCAAGTTGACCTGGGTGTACTTGAGCGGAAATGAAGTCATCCAAATGCTGAATTAGAATAATCACAGGCCTCCAAGAATGAAATGGAAGCAGAGATTAAATGGTAGAGGGAAAGCTGGCATTAATAAGCACCGGGAAAACTTTGCATAAAATAAATAGATTTGATAGATTGAATTTGTATATCCTTGTCTCCATTTTTCTCCACTTGGTGTTGTCCTCCTAGAGTGGAGTTCCTGGCAAAGTGGGATTTGTTTCGCCATGAGCCCACATACCTTCCGCAGCCTGGGTGACGGTTCTTTCTTTCTTCTTCGTGGGGCGTTTGTGTGACAGGGAACGTTTCCAGGATGGAAGAATCTGGATGGAGGGGCGGTGACTGGGAAGGGTTGGTGATTACTTGTTGCGAGCGGGGGGTGGGAGGCCCGAGGCAGATGGAAGGCAACACAACACGCTGCAGGCAAACAATGAATATTGTTGACCTATTCCTGATGGTAGGGAGAAGAGCAGGGCTGGATAAAAGTAGGGTGACCAACTGTCCTGATTTGCCTAGGACACGAGTTTCCAGGAACCTAGGACATACAGACCAGAATGAGTTGGTCGCCCTGAATAAACGGGAGGCGAGAAAAGTGGAGACACTTGTCCTGAAACTCTTAAAGGGGCTGAAGCCTTCTTTGACCACCTGCAGGCAGATTTAAATATTCCTTCCTGTGTGTTCCAGAACGCTTACTTCAGACCCTTTTACAGTCTGCCTTTCTGATTTCACTAGGCCACTGCAGGCAGGAGCCAGCACAGGATCTGCAAGTTGTTAAACAAGCTGTTGGCCTGTGGAAGGCAGGACTCCCCCCGCCGCCGCCCCCCCCCCCCCCCCCGCGCCCCCGACAGACCCGCAGGCCCGGGGGAAGCGCTCCTCGTTGACTTGGAGTGTAGGACCCTTTGCGCTCCTACTTGGGGATTATTTCTCCGTCTCTTGAAAGTAAAAAATTCTGCCCCGTGTAGGGAAAAGTGAGTTCCTTGTAGTTAAAGAGCAAAATAAGGCATTCATTCGATTAAAAAACCCAGCAGAGTGGTTTGTTTACAGGAAACCAGTTTTCAGGTGGTCTGTAGCAGAAGATGCAATTTGTGCCATCGGATTCACTGTGAATTAGAGATTTTTGGTTGTTGAGCTTGCTCATGGTCTTTTATTTTATTTATTTATTAAAATTTTTTTTTAATGTTTATTTATTTTTGAGAGAGAGAGACACGGTGCAAGTCCGGAAGAGACAGACAGAAAGGGAGACACAGAATCTGAAACAGGCTCCAGGCTCTGAGCTGTTAGCACAGAGCCTGAAGCGGGGCTCGAACTGGGGAACAGCAAGATCATGACCTGAGCTGAAGTCGGATGCTTAACCGACTGAACCACCCAGCCCCCAGCCCCGCCCTCCCCGACTGTCTTTTATAATTGGCAGCGGAGATAAATATCTTCAGACTTGCTCATTGTTTGTAGAGTGTTAGTATTTGGAAAGAAATAAAACGGTTTAGGGGGCTTTTCACTTCAGGAAATCTAAATAAGATTATGGGATGACCAGAGGTGGCCTTCCTGGTCTGCTTCTCAGCTTTCTTAGGAAGGGGTGGAGGGCAGGGTGAGCCCCGGGCAGACACCTGCTGGAGGAGTTTGAGAGAGACTTGGCCGATTCGCTGATAGGGAAGAAATTTTTTTTTGATTTTTATCTTTTAAAAAGACCACCCCCATTTCCTTCCTTGATATATGTGTTTTTGTAGCAAAAAAAGGAGGATCTCTTGGTGTCGTAGCTTTTCTTGGTTCCAGCGAAGTTGGCAGCTGTGCTCAGATCCCGAGATTCCTGTTTGTTGACAGCTTTCATGTGTCTTTTGACTTCTATCTGTCCAGACAGCCCCATGAGGTAGGACGATTTCATCGTTTTAAAGTTAGGAAAGGAATGGGGTGCCTGGGTGGCTCAGTCGGTTGGGTGTCCGACTTCTGACAGCTCGTGGGTTCGAGCCCCGCGTCGGGCTCTGTGCTGACAGCTCAGAGCCTGGAGCCTGCTTTGGATTCTGTGTCTCCTCTCTCTCTGCCCCTCCCCTGCTCACGCTCTGTGTGTGTGTCTCTCAAAAATAAGTAAACATTTAAAAAAAAAATTAAAGTTAGGAAAGGAAGGTTGGGAGGGTGTAAATGACCTGCTCAGGACACCTCAGCTGGATTGCAGTAGGCCCAGGGTGCAGAGGTCCTGGGTTTGCTGTTCCACCTGGGTTTGCTGTTCCACCTGAGCCACTCACTCTGGGCCGCCTGCCTCAGGTGTATGCAGTGCCCACGAGCAGCAGTGTGCAGTGCCGTAGGATTACTGTGGCACACCTTCCAGGAAACTAGGACTTTATGGTTGTTTTGCTTTAAACATATTATATTAGAAGAAATATTATGGCACAGAATGCAAAATTTGCATAATTGTTTTTGAAAACCCGTGAGACTTGGAGACATTTCAGGATAGCTGCTGGCTTCATTAGCCTCTGTCCCCAGTCATTTGGGCTGTCCCCTAATTTACTTGACCATTAGGAATACTTGGGTAGAAACATTGAGAATTACTTCTGTTCAGCATAGGGGTTGGCATACTTTTTCTGTGAAGGGCCGGATAATAACTATTTTCGGTTTTGTGGCCCAGATGGTCTCTCACAGCCATTCAGCTCTGCCACTGTAGCGTGAATGACAGCAGCCATAGACAGTATGAAAACAAATGGCTGTGGCTGTGTTCCAATAAAACTTTATTTACAAAACCACAAGGCTGCTGGGTTTGGCCCTCGGCCATAGTTTGCCGACCCCCTTGTTTAGCTTATTGCCTGGTAATAAGGGCGGGAATTTTTATACTCAGACTGTCCGATATAAAACTCGACTCACCCATTTATTAGCTCTGTAACCTTGGGCAGGTCATTTAATTTCTTTCTTCCTCAATTTCTTTATCTGTAGAATGGAAATCAGGATGGGACTTACCCTATAGGCCTGTCATGATGATTAAATGCACTAATACCTGTATTCTAAGTTCTTAGCATTCTGCCAGAAACAGACCTAAGTGCTTAATAAATGTTAGAAGTAGTAGCTGCTGTAAGTTTTTTTTTTTTTTTTTTTTTATAGAAAGATGTGTTCTGGGGCACCTGGGTGGCTCAGTCGGTTGAGCGTCTGACTTCAGCTCAGGTCATGATCTTGCGGTTTGTAGGTTCAAGCCCCCCGTCGGGCTCTGTGCTGACAGCTCGGAGCCTGGAGCCTGCTTTGGATTCTGTGTCTCCTTCTATCTCTGCCCCTCCCCCACTTGTGCTCTGTCTCTTTCTATCAAAAATAAATAAATGTAGAAAGATGTGTTCTACTTCTTTTTTAATGTTTATTTAGTTTCGAGAGAGAGCGAGCGAGAGAGAGAGGAAGCAAGTGCACACAAGCTGGGGAAGGGCAGAGAGAGGGAGACAGAGGATCCAAAGCAGGCTGTGAGCTGACAGTGCAGAGCCTGATGTGGGGCTGGAACTCACGAACCGTGAGATCACGACCTCACCGTCGCGTGCTTAACCGAAGTTGGGTGCTTAACCAACTGAGCCACCCAGGCACCCCTGGCTGCTCTAAATTTTATCCTCCGAGACCCAGATTCAGCCTCTGGAATTGCCTTTCCTGTTCTATCCTGCAGTAGCCCCGACTTGGCGTGCGCGTGCGTGCACACACACATGCGCGTGCGCGTGCATGCACACACACGCGTGTGCACACACATGCGCATGTGTACACACACGCGCGCGCGCACACACACACACACGCATGCGCGCGCGCGCCTGCGCGCTCCATGGGCTCTTCCATCTTTCCTCTGGGTGGGCCTACCACTCAGTTCGTCCCCCCTCCTTATCAGTCACACAGATTGAGGAGTCTTTCCTGGGTCCTCCCAGCCTAAAGGTGCAGATTCAGTGTCTTGTTTTCTACGGCGTGCGCCTCCACTTTGGTCCGGCTACCCTGATGCTTCCAGTTTGTGGAATTGACTTCGAGTTGTTCTGGCTTTGATGGAAAACACGTTGAACTGATTTGGGCCAAAAGAGAGTTCTTCTGGTTGGACCCTGCTGATGAACTCTTTAAACTTGTTTGAAGAATTAAACTCGGTGTGGGGGTAGGAGATACTGTCTGGAAATTGTCCCAATGTCATTTGGCTGATGTTTGTTGAGAATATATTTATATATATTGATTCGCTAATCTGTTTATTGAGTTTATTTAGCCTCTTGAGAGAGCTTTTCACATCCTCATTTAAGTTTTCGTTCCTTTTCCTTTACATGTGATTCTAATAAGCTTGGTTTTCTGGTTTTGAATTTATCGCAATTATTAAAGGGTAGGAAGATGTTAATAAACTCAGTGTAAAGAGGAGGGGAAAAAAACCCTATAAAAACAAACAAGACTTCGATCTTTAAAAGTACCACGTTGTGGGACCATTTAGTGCATGGAAATAGCCATCCTTCCTCATTAGGTCCAGAAGGCATCTTGTCTGGAGCCTCGTGCATCATTCACTGTTCATTGATTCATTCACCAGATCTTGATTATCTTCCGAATTGCAGGCACTGAGCTAGGAGCCAAGGGCGCATCAGTGAACGAAACAGACAAGATTCCCTGCTCACGTATCACTTAAGTTTTAGGATGGGGTCGGGGAGGACCAGCCAAGAGCAAACAAGTAAATAATAAAAATAATGACAGATTGTCTCGTAAGGAAAACAAACCAACAACTGAGCGAACCCATAATGGGAATCTTGGTTTATCAAGACAAGAGTCAAACACGTGTACCCTCTTTGCCCCGAGTAGACGGTCCATTGCACCAGGGTAGAGCTGGGTCTGTTGACTCGCCGTGTGGCCCCAGGACTGGCCCGGTGCCTGGGGGGTAGTTAGTGCTCAGCAAACAGTGGCAGAATGAATGGGCCCTCTGTATCAGAAGGCAGAGCTGTGCCACTCATGAGAGAAGGAGTTTCACATGGTGGAATTAGTTTTTCTTTTTAAAAACGAGGCTTTAAGGGATATAGAATATATCCTGTTATCTGAGTATATACAGAATATATTCTGTTACCTGGAACGTTTCTTTATGTGGAATCCATCACTCCCCTGAACCCGGGATAAAGGAGCTAGCTAGTTATTTATTTATTTATTTATTTATTTATTTATTTATAAGATTTTATTTATTTATTTTTTAAAGATTTTATTTTTTTCAAAATTTTTTTTTTTTTTCAATGTTTATTTATTTTTGGGACAGAGAGAGACAGAGCATGAATGGGGGAGGGGCAGAGAGAGAGGGAGACACAGAATCGGAAACAGGCTCCAGGCTCTGAGCCATCAGCCCAGAGCCCGACGCGGGGCTCGAACTCACGGACCGCGAGATCGTGACCTGGCTGAAGTCGGACGCTTAACCGACTGCGCCACCCAGGCGCCCCAAAGATTTTATTTTTAAGCAATCTTTGCATTCAACATGGGGCCCGAACCTACAACCCTGAGATCAAGAGTCGCACACTTCACCGACCGAACCGGCCAGGCAGGTGCTCCTTAAAAATATTTTAGTTTTAAGTAATCGCTCCACCCAACATGAGGCTCGAATGCACAGCCCCAAGATAAAGGGCAGCATGCTGTATTGACTGAGCCAGCCAGGCCCCTAAATGAGCTATGTCTACCCAGCAGTAAAAGTTTAATGGAACTGAAGGGGCTTTCCGGGCAGGGCGGACCTGGCCAGCGCGGCCTTTCACGGAGCAGGTAGCTTTTCAGGTGGATCTTGGTGTAGAGGGTAGACACCCAGCTGCCCTGGGAAAGGGATGGATGAGAGAAGGGTAAGAATGGGATGTATCTTTTCGTGTCTCACCGTCTCCCCTGTTCTTCTATCTTTGGTCTTAGACAAGCAGTGGAGCTGCTGAGCGGGAGGTATCAGGTCGGGTCTGCGGTGGGATTCGTGTTGGCTCTTAGATGCATAGGGCTTCCTGGGGTGGGGGCACTAGGTGAGCGCTGGGCAGTTTCTTCCCCAACTTGTCGTTTTGTGATCATCCAGGCTGGGTGGTAAAAACAGCTCCATCACTGTTAAGCCGAAGCACAGACATCTCTGATGTTGGGAAATCTGGCTGTGGACAGAGAGAACTCGTTTGTGGGTACCTTTTTTCCCCCTCTTGAAATAACAGGGGGATGCCATTGGCATTTATTGCCAGGCTCTTGGAAATTGTCTGGGTCATGTGGGATGGAGTTGAGTGATTCTGGACTTTGGACTCAGGTAGACCTGAACTTGATTCTGGAGGCCACCACTGGCTGTTAGCCTTGGGCTAGTGATTTTGCGCTGTGGAGCCTCATTTGTTGTCTGTGAAGTGGGCATACAATTTTATTTACAGGGGCGCCGTGAGAATAAAAAGAGACAGGTTTGCCCACTGTCTGTCACGTGGGTGCTTAGTAATAGTGTCCCCTCCCTGCGTGCATCCCTCCCCTACACACACACACACACACACACACACACACATACACACACACATACACCCTGTGTATCTGAAGTCCGAAACTGCTAACTTACGCCAGATTCGTCCTCCTATAAATTCCCTACGGTAATCTGTATGATGCCCTTCCTAATGTGCTCAATGGATGGTTTTGAGTTTCTTTTATTTGTTATAAGTTTATTTTGAGAGAGAGAGAGAGAGAGAGAAGGGAAGGGCAGAAAGAAAGGGAGAGAGAAAGAGAGAGAGAGAATCCCAAGCAGGCTCGTTACTGTCAGCACAGAGCCCAATGTGGTGCTCGGACTCACGAACCGTTGAGATCATGACCTGAGCCAAAATCAACCGTTGTATGCTTAACTGACGGAGCCACCCAGGTGCCCCTGGTTTTGAGTTTCTCAAGGACTTGTTTCTGGCTCCTCCCAGTGTCTGCCCCATGCCTCTGTAACCATCAGTTCTGTGACAAATCCTGAACCAAAGAAGTCCTGCCTCTAAGATCTTGCTAGATTTAGCCCAGCTGGAGCTACTGTTGGGGGAGGCCAATGGGAGGATTTGGCTTTTTTTCCTCTTATGCTAATGAAGTGAATATGGCAAGGAGTCACAATATTTTCTTTCCAGGCAAAGAAATGTTGTTGTAGGAGAAACAGCAGGCCGGGGAAGCAAATGCGATCTTCCTGGATTCTCTCAAGGGAGGAATAGGACAAATTGTCAGCTTCTGTTGAGAAGATAATGCTCTCACTATGATAAATGCCAAGTTTCTATTGAAAACCACCACCTTAATGGTGGCGTCCCCAAGTACTCGGAGCATGCCTGGCAACAGAGGCTGGTGATGCAGGAGAGCAGATATTTGTAGGGGGTTTGTTTGTTTGCAATGAGAAATCAGTTTAAAGCAAATGAGACAGCGCATTACACGTGTTCTTTTAAGGCAGCTTTATGGAGCTAACTGGAGCGCTCCGGTGCGGCCTGCACTTAAAACACACCTATGGGGAGACTTCCACCCTCAATAAATATTTCTTGCATATGACTCAGATTAAAGGAGCACATGGGACTGGAAAGCCGCCTAAAATAATTTCCCCTCCCATAGGAAGTAGCCGCCGTAATTCACTTGCAAGTTATTTCAAAAGGCCTGTTTGATAGAAATTTCTGCCTTCTCGTGAACTGGGATTTTTTCTCGCGCTGTCTGTCTGTAACATCCCTTCTCCACAAGGGCAAGTCTGGTCGTATTTAATGGAACGCCGCTCCCTTGAAGGGCTTCTCACTTTTTGGTTGCCTTGTGAGGGGTGCTTTATGCTGATTCCTCTTCATCTCTTCGTGGTAACTGGTCTGCCTTGTAGGCCTGTGCTCAGAGAGACCTTCGTGTTGTGGGGCCGGGGCTTCCTGGATGGCTGAACAGTACATTCAGGAGCGCTAAGGATGCAGAGGCAGGGCGGGCTGGGGACCGTGGAGCCAGCTGGAGAGGGAGAAAAGAGGGCTCCATCAGCTGTTACTGAAGAGTCCTGAGGTCGTCCCTGCTTGTCCACCTGAGGCGGTGGCGATGCGGTGAGGGGAGGCCGGGAGCCTGCCAACCATCACTGACGTGTAGGGATGGTGATGGCCGCCGTTGCGCTCCTCTGTGCCTCCCATGCTTGACAGCGGCCATCTTGCCCGTTCCCCGACAACGGCCTTTGAAGGTGGGTCATGTCTTCATTTGCCTCGACACCAACCTGAGTGTTGACCTTGAAAAGGTGCTTGACCGACATTCCGGGTTCCATCAGAGTTGGCATGGACGGGAGGGAGTTGCCCACAGCGTGTCCTACCCCGGATACGGCAGCCCTAACCGGGCCCGCTTTGGAAAGAAACAAATGGCGAATGCTCATGTCAATAGACCTTGAAATAGTGAGTTTGACTTTGTCATCAGCTGGAGAGCAGAGAGGGAGGCAGAGTTCAAATCAGATGTCTGCATTCTCCTTGCCCAAATATATTAACTGGCGAGGACATGCCCTGGGATTTTAAAGACTCTCCTCTTTTTGCCAAGTTCGCAGTTCCTCTCTGATATCTTATTCCCTCAACCCCACCAGAAACTACAAGCCAAGATAGTTTGTTTGACCCATGGGTGGGGCAGCGGACACTATTTTTTCAGTGCTGGAGTACTCCACAGAGAACATTAGTCAGGCTGTCTCAGTTATATTCAGTCTCATTATTGCTTCCCAGATGCATTTAACCCGGGCCCTGCTGGTGAATGGATTTGGCAGCCCAAGGAAATTGACAAAGATGACTCCTCAGATGCACCTAGGACAAAATGATGGTTGAAGTTGGTGGTTTTCTGCAAAACCCAGAGCTTGTAACCTCGGGAGGGAAAGTTTGTATAAAGTGCTCTAAATCAAGAGTGTTCATTCCAGATACCTTTTTTTTTTTTTTTTTTAAGGCGCCGAAAAGAGAGACCATTTTTATATGTGTCTTGCTATGTCATTTTTATATGAGTCCTTCGGTCTCAAGAGATCATAGTAACAGTTTCTTATTCATATTCTCATTCCTGGTACCACGCTTATGCAGAAGAGGGGTTGACAAATTGTAAGGGCCAGATAGTAAATATTTTAGAATCTGTGGGCCATATGGCCTCTGTCCCAACTACTCAGTTCTGCCATTGTAGCACAGAAGCAGCCACAGACAACATGTAAATGAGGGAGTGTTGGCTGTGTTCCAATAAAACTTTATTTACAAAAACAGGCAGGGGGGCTGGGTTTGGCTCGTGGGCCGTAAGTCGCTGTCTCCCGCTGTACACATTCCCAGGCTCTAGCTTGAATCTCACAGAAAGTGAGGATTCCATATGACTGTGGCTATGTTTAGGGTCAGTCATAAACTGATTTAGATACTCCTTCGGAAGAACGGCCCTTTCAGTGTAGACGTGCATCAGAAAGGTATATGGTGTGGTGTCATGCCCGCCCTCCTGTCCACTTAGAAAAGTTCTTCAAAGGAAGTAGCCGCAAACATATGGTCAATCAAAGAGGGTCGACACACCAGGAACATTATGGTGGACAGGCAAGGAGTGATCCTGGGGTCTCGCTTTTTCTTGGGTGGTGAGTGTTGCTGCTCGGTGCTCTGTGCGGCTGTGACAGCCGCAGGCTGGAGGATTCCATCTGCGTGTGCAAAGGCCTGCTCGTCTCGCACCGCTTGTCCGACCACATTCCTGAATGTGGAAGGTCAAAATGGAAACTTGCCTTCAGCTTCACGGTGCAGATCCTTTACTCTGCTAACTCACGTCCGTGAGCCGAGAATTTGGCTATAATCATTTTTCTAACAGAAGAAAAAACCTGCATCCATGTGGATTTATTTGCACTCCTTAGCTCTGTAAAAACCCCGCGACATGGACATGTCGATGAAAATGTGGAAATTAACACTTGGAAATTTTTATATACGACCTGCTTTGAAATTTCAGCCAAACATTCGGGCACTAAAAAGAGCTATATATTTATACCTGAAAAACTCAATTTGATGCAAGCTGCTTCTTTCTCCATTGTGGTCACGTGGGCTGAGGTTCTTGGTATGAAATGTAATTTACACAAATTAGTCCAAGGCAGGTAGAGTGTGAAATTAAATCGATGCCTTGATTTCTGTATTCTCTCGTAAGTGTTTCTCTGAAAATTTGTCGTTTCTGTCCTAGGAACTTTGAAGTATGGGTTGTTGTTTTTTTAACAGAGCAAAGAAGTTCTTATTGGCCAAGGACATGAAACAACCTTAATTACAGGGTAGAGAGGCATGTTTCATTTTGTTTTGTGGCTAAATATTAGAGTGAGCCCAAATTGGGCTACTAATAGATGTAGAGAGCTCAGATTTAACATGCCTGTTACATTTTTCAACTACCTCGACCAATCCATTGAATTTCTTTCACTGTGACTAGACTAGTTTGGTCTAAGCCATGTGGATGTGGAAGGGGTGTTGGAGACCCTTTAACGGATGAGAAAACTAAAGCTCCAGAGTAACATTGGGACCTTGGTCATGTCACCCCGGGGCATCCTGGGTCCTGGCTGGCCTGCCTTGTGCCACTGAGGCCCAGCTGCTGCCCCTCCTCGTGGGGCAATTGTCAGTATTTGGTGTTCTTGCCTCGGCAGCAAGAATGAGTCAGGTATGAGGTATCTGGTTCAACTTTGACCAAGAGGAAGGAGGATCGCCATGTGCTCAGAAGTAATCCCCGAGGCCAGCTGAGGGGCCTCATTAGAACATTTGAACAAAGGCCAGAATGATTTGGCTTTACCTCCACAGCAGCACGTCGGCCCTCCAGGACTGAGCCTGCCTGTGAAGTCTTCGGGTGGTTCCGTTGACCACCCTCGGCTGACAAGGGTCTAGGATGTCTGTGCTTGCTTTCTGCTGGAAGAGTAGCCCTCAGCAAGGTAGACCGGGGTCGGCCCTGCTGACTTTGGAGTGAATCATTTCTGCCAAATAACTAGTGGCTGATGCTCGGGGCACTCCGGAAAATGAATTATGGGCTCTCATGATTTTTATTTGTCCATGGTGGCATGGGTGGTATTTATCTCTCTTGTCCCCGCTCTCCCCCCGCTTCCAGAGCCTTTGTCTCCATCTGAGTCAGCATGACATGGTTTGAAAATTGCCTGTTTGCCTTTTAATGATGATTAATGTCCACAGCCATGTTTCAAATTTAGGATCTCTTGAAGAGTCTCCGAGACCGTTACCAAGAGCAACCTGCTGAGGGAGTTGAATGTGCAGAGCGCGGTAATTCTGCCTGGGTTAGAAGCCTCCTCGATTTCTCCATCTTCCCTGCAGCACCTCGTGGACCCTTCTCGGGTCTTGGGCGCAAGGAGCCGAGAGTGGGAGCGGGGTGGGCGGGCCCCCGGCCGGTTTGCTGAACCTACCCTCCTGGTCACGTTGGGTTGGCGCCTGTCCGTGGGGTATCTGGAAGGGCCACTTCTTCTTGCCCCTCCCTGCCACCCTGCCCCCAAATCAGAGAGGCCAACGAGGAGCTAAATTTCCTCCACAGCAGGTGCCTGTCATCTATCTGAAGATAGTTGCCAACATCTGGTACAATTGCCTCCGCAAACGCAGTAACAAGGCGGCCTGCAGTTCAGTCGCAGGAGCGAGCGGCGCGGCTTTAATGATAACAAGCTGTCGGCCTCCCCTCTGAGATGAATCCACCTCACAGATGTTTGTCTAGTTTTGGCAATCGTATCGCACTATAGCTTTGGTGATTATGCTCAACTGGAGACTATTACAATAAAAGAAGTTTGAACTTGTTCCATTTTTACATCCCACCCCCCTCTCCCCTGTTCTGAGGTATAATTTATATCGGTGGCTGTAATATTGGTTCCATTACTGAGGCCTCTTTACTTTTTATGATGTCGGTGGGGCTGCAGCTTATAGCCTGGCTTCCTCTACAGGTTAATGTGTTTTCGTTACATCCACGCTTCTGATGTCCGCACTTTAATGGCCCCGAGGCGGCCCTTCTCACCTTCTGTCGGAGGGCATGTGGACGCGTGATTGCTTTGACTTGCTATCTCCACTCACGTGTCTACGTGGGGCGTGGACATGGGTCACGTGGGAGGCTTGGTGCACATACAGGACAGTGAATGGATGCGAAGGAGAGGCTGCAGTGAGAGACAAGGCCCGGACACATAGAACCTTCTAGATTCTTGTTGGCTTTCCTCTCGCCTCTCCTTCCGCATTCATTCCTCTTCTGTTCCTCCTCCTCCTCCCTGTAAGAAGGTACAATGCGCTTTTACTAAAACAAGCAATTCACGAAATAAATACAACAAATAAAAAATCACAAGTTGGTGAAATGGCGTTTGGAGGCCCGTTGGGCAGTTACCGCTGCGGTGTTCCAGATTTTGGGCTTTACTGTTACACACACAGTGGCTTGGCTTAATAATTAATATGATTTAATATTAGACGTATTTACTCCTAGAGCTCTGTATACGAAAGCCGGAAGGAACAACCAAGGTCAGATTTAGTGATAGCAGATACTACGGATTTTTATTAACAGCTATCATTAATTGGGTCTTGGCTGTGTACTACTCACTCCTCTGATTGCTTTTATTAATATATAAATATATAATTCCTACACTACTCCTGCCACACAGGCATTCTTACTTCCACTGTCACAAATGAGGAAGATGAGGCTCAGCGGCATGAGGGTACATGCTCAATAGCACAAAGAGGCCAGGGGACAAAGGAAGCTCCTGGTCTAGGGCCAGCCCACTCCAGGCCCATGCTCATTCTCCTGTGGTCACTGTCATCATTAAAGTTGCTTGCTGCCTGAATTGATGTCGTGGAAAGATCTGCCCATCTGAGAGGCAGTGCATTGTATAAATGGGTACAGGATAAATCACCATCATCTCTTGACATTCAAGCCTTTTTTCGTTTTAATTTGGGTATCACTTTGTCAAAGATTAGGAAACGTAAATTTGGCAAGGTGTTATTTTTGGCCTTGGGCTTACAATGGGTGAGTCAGCCTGGCTGTGGACGTATCATTGGTGGCAGGACACCACGTGTTTGTGTCCTCGGCCAGAAATAGATATTGGTGTCTGTGCCGGTGACACCTGCACTGGGCATTTGTGTAGGAGCTTTCTATGAGGCACCTCTGGACGGGACACTGTTCTGTAAACAGTTCTTTAACTGTGTGGGTTTGAGTCCAATAGGGAGAGAGAGAAGACTTACCCTGAAAAATTAAAATAGACTGATCTTTTGCGACGTATACCGAAATAAAAACCATTGGGTGACTCATGGAAAATAATGGCTCCCAGAAATGGCTAATAGCGTGGAACTTGAAATCCAGCAGATTACTGAAGACTTGAGGACATTGTCTTTGCCATCAGAGTTGGCTTCTTAAGTATATGTTTGTAACCTGGGCCATGCAAGGTAATAGAAAAAGCTCCATACAGAAATTTAAAAACCTACCTGTGGTCCTTTCTGTGATCTTGGGTGGCATTTACCTTCTCTGGGCCTTGGCTGTCTCTTCTATAAAGTTTGTACCGAACGACATTTTGAGTCTGTTCCGGCCCTAGAGTCGTGTTCTGTTGGCTGGGACCTACCCGTGACTCCCCACAGTTGAAGTATCTGTTTTATGCGTGACCATTACTGGCTTCCTTCTGTGTCTAATCTAGATCCACGTTGTCCGAAGTCAGGTCAAATCAAGCAGAACTGATCATTGAGGGTAGTTTGTTAACTTGGCACCCTTTCTTCCTCAACTTCCTTCCCTCAGCACTGCTCACCTGTGCCCAGGTGTCAACTCTCAAATTTTTCATACCCATCCGGTGGTCTCTGTCCTCTCCTGCCTGTCCTGCCACCCCAAATTCGCTCCTCCTCTGCAATGCTAGAGCCAAACCACTAAACTGCAGCAAAGGCATGTGGTGTGGCTTTTTCCAGTTTTTTCTCTCTTGCGGTAGTTACAATATTATTAAAAATCCATTAAATTTTAATGTACCCTATAAAATATGTGCTCTTGTGAAAGCAAGCACAGATAATTATTTCTGATGAATAAACCAAGAGGACAAGTATGTATGAAGTTCATGCAGCAGCATTCAATTTTTATTATATACATCTCCTGCAGGGGCAATCATTGTGATGTTCCAGCTGGTTGTGTCGAGGGCCAGTTCTTCTCGCAGATCCTTCGGGGCAACGTGAACCCTGAACTATCCGGAATGTTCTCAAAGCTCGTTTTTCCATGGAATGAAAGCCATGTGTGGTAGCCGTCTTCTGTGAAACTCTTCAGACCAAAAAATGAGGACTAAGTGATTCAGGAGGAGAAAAATCGCGTCCCTCCAGTGCAGCTGGTAGCTTTGTGAGATGAAGATCAAAGTCAGACATACATTTGAAGTTCTTCTACTCCGTGGCTCCATGCTCTTGAGCTAGTCTCTTAGCTTCTCTGGGCATTTGTTTCCTATCTGAGGGATGATAGCTCGGTGTGCCTTGGAGCTCTGGCTTGTAGTTTCTCCTTTCCGTCTGCGTTCTGCTTCTGAGCATCCTTTGAAACTTTTTCATGACTCCAGAAGTGGGAAGGCAGAGCTGCCTCCTGGCTTCCTGGAGTCCATATGGTGTGAGGCTTGGGATCTGTTAACACAATCACTTGAAGGAGGGTTACCGCCTCCAGGTTCTGGGTCTCCTGATACGCTCTAGAGGTGGGGGCTTCCGTGTTATTTTGCAAGGGTTACCCTGTCACGTGGATGGAAGTGCTTCCCGTGGGGACAGTGGTAGACAGCCGGCCCTGCCTCTGGCCCCTGTCCGTGCCCAGTGACTCCAAGGTCAGCGGTAGAGTCCTGTGCTTAGAGGTGAGGAGGCTGAGAACCAAGAGGGTGGGGCTGCCCGGCTGCCCGGCTGCCCCCGCCCCCTCCAGGGAGCCTCTGGGATGTGTTTGCAGCTGCATCTGGAAACTGACACCTGCTCTTTGCAATTTAATGAGGCCCAACTCCTGATCTTTAGCTAGGCCCATTTCCTTCCTGGGGCAGGGTTAGTCATGCACCCGGATCCCGCCCTGTAGGAGGTGGGGCAAGAAAGCACTTGCAAAGGTTTGAAATCACTGCTGGCTTCTGCAAGCATCTCTTCCCAGGGCAGCAGAGTTGCATTACCCTGACATCCAGTCCCATTCAGCATCCTGAAGACGGAAGAGCTAGGGTTATAGTTGGATCATAAGGAGGGGTTCTGGAATATTCCAGAACAAAAGTTGGGGATCAGCTGCTGGGATCAGTAGTGAGGCAAGTACAACACTTTGCACAGAATTGGGTGATGTGTAAATGAAGGAAACTTATTTTTTTTTTAATTTTAAACTTTTATTTATTTTTGAGAGAGAGAGAGAGAATGAGAAAATGAGCAAGGGTGGGACAGAGAGAGGGAGAGAGAGAATCCCAAACAGGCTCCATACTGTCAGCACAGAGCCCGGTGTGGGGCTTGAACCCCCGATACCTGAGATCATGACCTTGAGCTGAAGTCGGACACTGAACTGACTGAGCCACCCAGGAGCCCCAGAAGGAAATATATTTTTAACACTGTTATGATTTTGTTTAAAAACAAAAGGCACGCTACAAAAAATTAAACACAGGAATAAGCAAAGAACTAAAGATGCCTTTCATATTTCACTGACCTGCAATAACTCATAGTAATGTATTGGTACAACTTTCCAGAGGTCTGTCTGCACGAGCATAAATGGGGTGTGTGCACGTTTATATACATGGGGTAGAATGTGTTAGTTGCTGGACTGCTTTTACCGTTCAGCCACGTGCAGGGCCACCTTTCTGTGTCACCGTATTCTGTGTGATCATATTCGATGCCTGCTGTGATTGATTTACTCAAACCCTTAGGAACATTGTAGGTTGTTTTCCGTATCATTGTCTTTTTTTTTTTTTTTTTTTTTTTGTCTTTGTTTTTGAGAGAGAGTGAGGGAGGGGCAGAGAAAGGGAGAGACGAGAGAGAATCCCAAGCAGGCTCTGAGCTGTCAGTGCAGAGCCCAGCACGGGGCTCAAACTCACGAACTGTGAGATCATGACCTGAGTGAAACCAAGAGTCAGACGCTGACTGAGCCACCCAGGTGCCCCTTTACCATTGTCTTTATTGGGTCTTCTAACCAGTGCTGTCTGGACTGCCCTTGTGAATGCATTTCTGTGCTCTGTGCACTATACTCTTGATCCAGCCATTCCAGTGTTAGGAATTGGCAGTAGGGAGATAATAATACGTTTTACGATTTGCTCTTTGCTACCAAACTGCCCCCCACCCAGGGAGGTTGTCCTAATTTGCATTTCTATCAGGGAAAGGTGATGTAAGTGTGATCCCAAGCTTCAGCGCTCGAAATTTTGTGCCCAAAATTTGCATATCTCTGAAATTTCTCCTTTGGAACATTAAAAATGTATATATACCGGAGAGCCGTCTGTTTCACTGTGACTTTTAGATGCTTTACACTGCTTGTCTGTTTCCGGCTGATCGGGGAGGTCTTGCATTACTTCGACCAAGGGTGACACATTGAGAGTGTTTCAGGACAGAGCCGGCGTGGAGTTTGTGTTTTCAGGCTGTTATCCTGAAACAAAAATGGCGGCAGATAAAACGTTTTCAAGTGGGTATGTTCAGTTGTGACTTTCAGTGGATTTTTGATCATTGTTCCTAGCCTCATACCTGTTTTGTCCTAGAAAGGATGTAACTGAAGACAAATGGGGACTTTTTTCCTTCGCATAATACATTTGGCAATTACATCCTGCCTTGTGAAAGCATTCCCATTGTTATTTAAATGCTGCATTGGTCTTTAAGATAAAGATTCAGCTTGTTACCTGTGTTTATCTTTTCCTTCCAGCTCAGTGGGGACTGCAGACTGCTGCTTTTGTGTGCGTCCCCATGGCCTGGGTACAGTGCCTTGCACTCAGTAGACGCCCAGTGGGTGTTTTGTGACTTTACTTGAATCACGGAGTTTTGACATTGGCAGGTCTCTGAGAGTCCAGTTTTCCCCCATTGTAGACGTGTTTTTGATCTATTGCCTATTTTAATTGATTTCTTTTGTTCAGTGAATAGTGGTCAGATCCTTTGACATACCAGGTGCCGAGGAGACTGCTCTGTGACAGGGTCCCCACCCTCATGGGAGCTGTAGACTGAGCAGAATGGGGTTCAAGACGGCCTCAAAAGGGCCATACAGGGGCCGAGGAGCGCAGGCCTGGGGTGCATGCTGCCTTTCTCATCTTGTTACCTTTTACATCTGCATTTGATTAAAAAAAAAAAAAAAAAAACTGCAGAGAAAGGCACAGAGTCCACAGAACACTTATTTCAATAGACGTCTGTGCTGTTCTGTCCCGGAGTAAAGGTTTCGTTAAGCATGGCCTGGTGGAGAAGTGTTTGGGGAAGGGATTAAGAGGAAGCCGACTCTTCCCATCCAGCGGGAAAGCAAGCAGTGCCAAATGTCCCCCAGGGCCCAGGGCTCCTGAATTCTGAAGTCTGTGCTTCCACAGCTCAACCCGGGCAGGGCTGGGGATCCAGGAAAGGCGCTGTGATTGCTTTGCAGGATTCTGATTGAGAGAAGCTTGGGTTTTCTTCTCTTCGGCGGGACTGGTGTGAGTAAGGCGGGACTGGGTACGAGGACCTCGCTGATGGGAGGGAGCCCAGGCTGGCTCGGGTAGAGGGTATGATGGGGACCCGGCTTCTCTTCCACGGATGAACGAAAGGTACATGACCGCCTTCCTCATCGTGTGGTGCTAAGAATTAAGCGAGGCATCATATGTAAAGTGCCCAACACAAAGTGGGGTATCACTGTTTATTATGGTATTATTAATTATTGATACTCTGAATCAAAAAGTTGCTTGGTCCCACCTGTCCATTCAGTCCCTATAGGAATCTCTTCTGCAGTTTTCCTGGCAAATTTGTTAGGTATCTCTTGCAGCCTCTCAAGGCATCAACTTCCATTTCTGACTGGTTTTTGTGTTTTAAGGAGTAAAAATCTTACTCCTTAAGGGTAAGGAGTAAAATTTTACTCCTTTCCTGGAGTAAAAATCTGCTTCCTTATTTTGGTGTTTTGAGCTCTGCATCAGAAAAACTGTGCACTTCATGTATTTTGAACAGTGTCTTAGCATATATATAGAGAGAGATACAGTTACAAATATAGCTATATTTTTATGTATATGTAGAAGTGTATATATATATTATGTATTTGCTATTCGTATGTCAGTGGTTTTCAGGTTTGACTATGTATCAGAATTACTTTAAGAGCTTTTAAAAATTGCGAATTCATGGACCCATCTCTGGGAATTAGGTGATAGGACTGGGGTGGGGACTGGACATCTATTTTTAAATGCCCTAATGTGCAGCTAGGGTTGGAACCATTGGTTACCTGTTTCCATATTTGGAATAAGGCAATCACTCTTCTAGGGGCACACAAAAATTAATTGAGTAGCAAACAGCAGGTCTCAAACCACGACCTCCTCATTTCGAATCTCATGTTTTGTCTGTTTTATCATGACGCTTAATTGTGTCAGCACAATTATGAGATCCCCTGTCCCCCACCCCCACCACAGCACCTGTTTTCCAAGGTGAACATCCCTAATACTTCCTGCTCTATGATTTTGAGTGTCTTCCACTCTCCGGGTCAGAACGTATTTGCCAATCAGTATGTATTTGTTAGTCAGTCGGGGTGCATTCTGTGGGCCAGACACAGAGCTGCCATTGGAGACCCAGTGTCCAGGAGAGGACACTCTCAACCTAAACACAATGCCTTAGATGTAACTCTTGTCTGTGGTGTCATCCAGATCTTTCTTAGCATATCTGGCTCTTCCTAAGGTGAGGAGCAGTCCTTCCTGCATCTGAGAAAGGTCTTAAGTGTAACCAGGGCAGACCCGACAGACCTGGCTGCGGTCGGGTGGGACCTTCTAGATGGCACCTGGGCTGTTCGGAATTAGCCCTGCATTTCAGCCTTACTCCACTGTCACTAAATACACAGTATTGCTGTAAGATCACTGGGGAAAGAGGCCCCAGTTTTGGAAGCTTTTTGCCTTTTTGTGTCTAAGAGATTAACTTCAGCAGTTGTGTCCTCCTAGTAAGAGGAAAAAGAGCTGATAGTGTGTTGTCAGACTCTGAGAAAGGCATTCTCGCAGGGCGTTCTTTGTGCTGATCGTAAGTGGCTCCTGCTGCCCCTGTCCTTCCCGGCTGGATGTTTCTGGAGCTTCCATCCACTCATCCGGCATCCGGGGAGGCTGTGATGAAGTGAGGACCATCTGTTAGGGCCAGATAGCAAGGACGTCAGCAGCACAGGGAAGGTTGGTCTAGCTGACCAGCAAGGGTTTTTCATTCCCTGCGTGCCGGGACTCTCACCTCCCCACCACTGATTGGGCTCCCGAATAGGGAAAGTTGTAGCTAGTGGGGATGTGGGGGGGGGGGGGAGGATGTGGGGGGGATGTAGCTAGTGGGGCCTTAACAAGCCCCCCCAGTAAATCATTATCAATTTTTTTTTTTAATTACGCAACTACAGCTAAGCAAAAGGAAGCATTTATAGTCTTGTCACTGAGAGCTAGCCACCTTCAGCATTTTGGCGTGTGCTCTTCCAGACTAGTGTTCTGTGCATTTGCTCTGCGGTTTTCACGTGGGTGATGAACGTGGGTTCTGGAGGCAGGCAGACCTGGCTGCCGGTTCTCGGCCCCATCACTTCCCAGCTCTGTGGCCTTGGGCACGTGGATTTCTCTCTAAAATGGAGATACACATAGCAGAACTCATACCTTATGGGATTGGGAGCCGTAAAGGAGAGAGCTCCATGTACGTCTTTAGCAGAGGACCTCACATGCAGAGTGCTCAGTACGATGTTAACTTAAATCATACTTGCATTATTATTTATAAGAATGGAACTCTCTCCAATGTCTGGAGGTTCTTAGCAGACGCCCGTGAATAAAAGTGTCTACACATTTGCCCATTCATTGGAAATTCCATTGCCGCCGAAGAAAACTCACCCCAAAGTAAACGTGATGGCGCTTTTAATGGTAAACACCATCGTTTTGCGGCACAAGTGATTAGGCATGAATGGCAAGCAGTTCACATCAGTGAGTATAATTAATGAGTGTTGCTTTTAAATATTTTTTCAGCCAAATCTAAGCTCACTGTCTTCTCACTGTGGTTCTCCATAGTCTGAGTAATGACTGTTGATGCTGCCCCTGTGGGCATGTGCCTCGAGGGCGGGAATGGTGCCCCACCTCTCTGGCACACTGGGGTTGAAAATATGTTAGTGATCCAGGACAACTGTCCATTTGCGCATTCATTCGCACAGATACATATACCCCTGAAGGCAGCGTCATTGTTTCCATTGGCTTTATATTTCTCATTCCAGCTCTCCCCACCCCCACCCCCATCCTAGTCTAGCCATGTGAAAGACCCTGGGGCTGCACTCAGCCACGTCAGTCTGTCTGTCTACTCCTCCAGGCTGAAGGGCTCTGAGCACCCATTCACCTCCTTTCCTTGGCCTGTGTGCTGACAGCCCTGAAGGTCAAGACTGTGGCCCATCCCTTCACCCAAGGGGCAGTTGGAGGACGTGGGGCAGGGGCCCCGGTGGTGGTTGGATGGAGGGGTCAGAGTGGAGAGCGGGAGGCAGCTCTGGTTCTCTGGTCACGAAGGTGAAGGGGCCATTAGCTGTGTGAGGGTCTGGGTTGGCTGTCCTGCCTCCCTCTCCTTCCTGAACTTGGCCACAGTTGTGTTTTCAAGAGCATGGAGAACACTCCTCCACGAACCATGAGCAAAAGGAAACTCCATTCGCTGTGCCTTTGTGGGTAAAGCCTTTAACTGAAAACCATGCGTGTCATTCTACTATTAGAGATAAAAAGACTCCCAGTTGCTGAAAGCAGTTCAAATGGTAACTGATATCTGTCCCCTCCCCTGTTGGTTAACTGGAGGATGGTAAGCTTGAAGGCCTGTCCCACCAAGAGGGTGGGAGAGGGGTGTGACAACACGAGCACATCACTTTTGGCTGTCCTGGGCCTAGGTCGCTTTATACTCTATCTCAGCCGTGTTAGAACCCTCACCAAGGTCAACAGACCGGGATTGGGACCCAAGACTTGTGGCGTGTGGGACCGAGTTACTTGACTCCCTCTGACTTAGTTGCCTCCCTTTGAAAAGTGAGGCTAATAGTCCCCTACCTCCCATGACAGGGGTCAGGCTCAGAAGAGAGAATATATACAAAATCCCTCTCCTAGCCCTTGGGACATAGTAGATGCTTAGTAAATGGTGACTTTTCATCAAGCCCACATAGGAGTACTTCAGCATGCTTGATATCTTTATGGAAAGATCATACGTTTATAACTGGAAAGTTCCAGGTAACTTTGGTTCAACTATAGCACGAAGGCTTTATTCCCTTCCCCAATAGAATTGCTCTCCGATACCAGAATGTTAATTGACCACCCTTCATTAATGGAAGGGCAAAGGATTGAAATCCATGAGCGTACAAGCTCCAGGTGACATTTCCTCTTGCCCACGCTGTTTTCCACCGGCCTCCTCTGTGACTGTGGGCATCTTGCACCTACAGGGCTTTGTTTCTCATCAGCAGGTTGTCCCGAGCGGGCCCAAGGTGGGTGCACCAATGAACAGTCAGAAGGGGAAGACATGTTTGTACTAGGAGTTATATAAGCAGCTCGTTATCTCTTCCTAGTTAAAGTGTCTCTGACCCATTTCTTCACTGTGACTCACCTGCCTTAAAGAATTAATCCCTCCAAGGCCTGGCCTTTCTTTTTTTTTTTTTTTTTTTTTTTTCAACGTTTATTTATTTTTGGGACAGAGAGAGACAGAGCATGAACGGGGGAGGGGCTGAGAGAGAGGGAGACACAGAATCGGAAACAGGCTCCAGGCTCTGAGCCATCAGCCCAGAGCCCGACGCGGGGCTCGAACTCACGGGCCGCGAGATCGTGACCTGGCTGAAGTCGGACGCTTAACCGACTGCGCCACCCAGGCGCCCCGGCCTGGCCTTTCTAAACCTGGCCCAGACCCATGGCCTGGCAGCCCAGGTTGCACTTTTAGGGGTCAGCCCTTTTTCCCTCCCGACCCTCAAAGCCAGGCCCCTCCTGAGCACAGAAATCAGAGCTCTGTGGTTTGACCAGATAGGCCATGGCCTGGCACCTGCTACGTAGGGCTGAGCCGGCAGCCTGGCCAGGGTGGCTTCTATTGAAGTGGGTCACAGGTGGCCTCGTCCCCTGTGTTCTACATTGTGGGTGTCAAATCTGCCTTTGAACTGACAGCTAGAGACAGCTGCGGGGGCAGGAGGCCAGGCTTGGGGGACCTGAGGCCAGGTGTGTTGCAGCAGCATCAGTGTGGCCCATCTCTCATGCACCCTCTGCTGGGCTGCTGGAGGCCAGAGGCACCTGTGGCCCAGGAGTGAGGCTGTGTCTGACTGATTGAGAAGGCAGAGATGCCAAAACAACCCCTTGCTGTTTCTGGAGCAGTGTTTTGTGTGTGTGTGTGTGTGTGTGTGTGTGTGTGTGTGTGTTTGAGAATCCATCCCAAGCAGGCTCCACGCTGTCAGAGCAGAGCCCTACTTGGGGCTCAAACTCACGAACTGTGAGATCATAACTGGAGCTAAAAGCAAGAGTTGGATCCTTCTCCACCTGAGCTACTCGGGCACCTGTGGAGCAGTTTTTCAGAGCTCAGCCGTCCCCTCTCCCTGGCTGACCAATCCCATTCCTCCTCTGACTTTTACTACCTTCTGGAAGACTTGATTGCAGTGGGAAGAGGATGGGACCACAGGTCAGAGTGGGCCTCATTCTGGCTCTGTGGCAAACAACCTCTGATTTGTTGGGGCATCTGGGAGGGACCCCACTTGGCGCTCTGCCCCTCGTAGTGTCCTGCTGCACCTGGGTGAATTTGCTGGAGAATTCTGTACACATGGCCCTCCCTTGGAGCACAGTCGCTGCCGGGCACTGGGCTAGGGCGTGGAATGTGGGGAGAAGACTTCCTCCAGTCCATAGGAATGAGTTGCTGTGTCCCTTGGAGCACACCTATGTTTCCACTAAGCCGTGCCTTTCTCCCCTGAACACGTACAGCCTTTAATTGTAACTATTAATCACCCTGAGTTGTGCTGTACTACTTAACCCTTCTATTAAATAGTAAGTTTTTTTTTTTTTTTTAATTTGAGCTTTCTTAATTGAATTATTGAATCACCAGGCACTTCATGTGGCTCTGGTGGATGAGAATCATGGAGTTTCATCATCAAAAGGGATCTTAGTTTCCTCATAGGGGACAGAGAGGGGTGTGTGGGGCCCGGGGGTGACACTAGGCTCGGACCCTCTTCACCGCTCTGTTTCCGGGATGTAGCCCTTCTCCAGTTGCCGTATGTGTTTTCCCAGTTGTTCCTAGCGTTGGAGTCTGGTTTAGATGGAGGTGGTCACATCCGGTCATTGGGAGCACCGCTCCTGTCTGGAGTCAGGCAGTCTGTCGTCGGGGTGAGATGCTTGCTGGGCCTCATTCTTTCCCCCTGGCCCCCTGCGTACCCGGGGCCTCGGCCGCCATCCCTCTCCTTCCACAGTTTGTACCTGCAGCTGCAGCCTGGCCCTCTCCCCACCTGACGCCCCACAGCCCCCCTGTCAGACACCCCCATTCGAATGTTCCAGTTCCATCTCACGCTCCACCCTACTCAGGCTGACCTCACCCACTCCAATCTGGCCTCCTGCTCTGAATTCCTGTCTGGGAGAACAGTGGTGTTACTGACGACTCTTCCTGACTCATTCCTAAGGCTGATGTTTATCTGCTAAGTGGCTCTGTGTCCACCCCTCGTCTCCCCTGCCTTCTGTCCCCGTCCAGACCAAGGCCAAACCACTTCTGCTTCTTGTCGCCTCGTTCTTTCCTGCTCTAATCTGTCTGGCGCTCGCCTTCCTTAAATCCTGTTTTTACTGGACAGACTTCTGCTCCCCAGCTTGCAGTGGCCCCCTGCTTCCGGCCACAGCCATCTGCAGTCCCCTCTGCTCGGCTTACATGGACAGGGTCTTCCGATGAACCCGCATTGTGACCGAGGCACCCACCTCCCTTCAGGGTGGATCTGAGACCCGTGGGGGAATGATGGCGGGGGGGGGGGCAGTAAGGGAGACTCAGATGCTTCCGTGGCTTCTCCAAAGTCACACACTGAGTTGGTGGCTGTGCTGGGTTGAATAGTGTCTCCCTCAGAATTCGTGTCCACCTGGAACCTCAGAACGCGACCTTATTTGGAAGCCAGGTCTTTGCAGATGTAATTAGTTAATATGAAGGCCTACTGGATTCGAATGGTTCCTAATGCAATGACCGATGGCCTTATACGAAGAGGGGGATTTAGACACAGAGGATACACACCTGGAGAACACCACGGGAAAGCAGAGAGAGAGATTGGCATGATGTGTCTCTAAGCCAACACCAAGGATTGATGGCAGGCACCCCAGCAGCTGGGCGGGGTGGGGGGGGGGGTGGCATGGGACAGATTCTCCCTCAGAGCCTCGGAAGGAACCAACCCGCGGCCATTGTGATCTTAGACTTCCGGTCTCCAGAGCTGTGAGAGAATACCTTTCTTGGGTTTAAAGCCCTGCCCCTGCCCTTGAATTGGGCCTTGAATTCACTTTGCAAACTGCAGAGTTCGCAGGGCTTTGCTATGGCAGCCCCCGGAAACTGATACAGCGGGGAAACTGGGTTTTGAAGGCAGGTCCCCAGTGCTGCGGGCAGGGATTTTTCGCTGTATACAGCCGCCGCCCTGGCCGGCCGGGCCTCACGGACTTCCCCGATGCGGACTCTCCCCGGAAGTCTTCCCGGCCACGATTCCCCAGCGTCGGCCTTCGGAGCTGATCGGCCACAAAGGAGCATGCCTACTTCATGCGTTCGTGCCCGCTTTCCCCGGCGCCTCCTCTCCGAGCCAAGTTTTATTGAGGGCCTGCAACGTGCCGGGTGCTGCGTTCGGCACTCGTGCTTGCAAGACGGACGCGGTTCCTGCTTTCGTAGAACATACGTTTCAGTGGAAGGTTGAGGGGAAGGCAGGCGAACAACAGAATGATCAGGTAGTGCCCGTTGCTGTGAGGAAAATAATATCGGATCACGGAAGAGAGAGTGCTTGGGGTTGCTTTTGGTGGAGTGGTCAGGGAAGGCTTCTCCCAGAAGCTGACTTGGAAGCTGAGACCTGGACGGAAAGAAGGAGCCACATGGGTACGGATCTGGGGGATGATTGTCCTGGCAGAGGGAAGTCGCAGGGCAAAGGCCCTGTGACAGGGCTGAGGTGGGAGGGGGCGTGGAGAGTGGGAGAAGAGGCAGACCGGTGACAGAGAGCCTGTGAACCATGTAAAGAAGTTAGCGTGTCATTTGAAGCCCCACAGAAAGCCTTTGAAAGGTTTTAAGCAGACCAATGACACGATCAGCGTTTCTAAATGTCACTCAGACTCTTCTGTAGAGACTGGATAGATCGTGGGGACCCGGGGGGCACCGAAGGTGATCTGGCCTTGGTGGCTCAGTGCAATTCTTTCTTTGTGGACCTCGAATTTACGGCCTTCGTCACCTGAGCTATTCTTGCACTTGAAGTCAATATACCACTTAATTAGAAAATCATTTCCATGTGTCGAAGGGGACTCCGCAGCCAGGGACAGCCTAAGGGCTGTGCTGTCTCCCCTACAGCTCTCTCGGAATGCCCCGTGGCATTGGCGACGGATTCATTGGCCTTCAGATGGGACGGAGTGATGGATTCAAGTTTTCTGTGGATTTTCCGAAGTGTAGGGGGTACCTTCATTTCCTCTTAGAAAAATGTGTATCTGCCCAGGAATTGTCACACTCACATGATAACCAGGTTGTGACCTGAGGAGACCTGGGGGATTATTAGCTGTACCATACATCTGGCAGACTGGAGCTCTGGGAGGGTTGTGGGACCTTGAACAAGGATGGGAGCCCAGGTCTGCCGGACCACGAACCCCACATCTGCTCTCCTGCACCACAGAGCAGCAAGTGCACGCTTCGCTCTTGGACGGAATGTGTGTCTGAGAAATGTGTAACCGAGTGATGAAGCAATTTAAACTTGGGAAAATTCCCAATGGATTCTAAAAGCAGGTACTGCTCTGCAGTGTGGTGGTGAAGGGCTTTGGAATGAGATGAACCTGGGATGGAATCCTGGCGTGGCCTCGAGCAGGCAGCTTGACCTCACTGGAGTCTCAGCGTGCCGATCTGTACGGGAGATGGGAAGAATAATAGTTAACTGCCTTGCTAGGGTGTGGTAAGGATTAAATGAGAGAATTCACGAGAGGGCTCAGCACAGAATATGCGCTCAGTAAATATTTCCTGTTATGACAGAGACTAGGAGCAGATTATAGAAGGAGGAATGTACGTTCACAGATTATCTGGGAAAAACCGCTGCACTTGTGTTCTGGGTATTGGGTTCTCTGAGACAGATGGACGAGAGAAAGCTGATGCCCCCCTGTGGGAGGTGCAGGGGGGTTCCAACGTGCACCTTGCCCTGCTAAGACGGGGGCCGGCACGCATGGGAATGGAGAGCGAGAGACTCAAGAGGCTGGGGCAGAGGAGCCCCCGCGTCTGTAACCAGGAGGCATGGGGGTGAGGGCACGCAGGATTGCAGAGCTGAGCCCAGGCTTGCATGGAAGTGAAACATTACCGGGTGCCTCGGGTGTTCAACAAAACCACTTCTCGGAGTATGACAACCGTGAATCATAAGATCGTAAAAGTTTTAGAATTGGAAGGGCCAAAAGAGAGCATCCAGCCCTGCCCAAGGTCAGAGAAGGTTTATTTTGCAAGCAGAGAGGAGCGCTGACACGCCCAGGTTTTAGAAACTGCCCCTTCTCCTGGGTTGACTCCAGCAAGTCGCCTGTCCCCAGCGGAGAGCGCTTGACACGGGACTCAAGGACATGAGAGACACTTGCAGCCTGGAGCCTGGCGTGTGCATTGTTGACGAGTCCCCAAGGCCGAGCCAGACACTCGCGGGGTAGATGAAGTGTCTGTTGAATATCAGCTCAGATATTTCCCATCTTCCCGTTGAGGAGGGGACTCGGGAAAGGAGGCTTTCACGTCTCTGGTCTCGGGAATGCCTTGATCGATTATGATGCATACTGTCGGGCAATAATCTTACTTCCAGATTTATTGCATTTCCCATCTTAACTCAGTGCTTCATTTATTTTGATTGTGCTGTAGATATTTTTGGTAGGACACCTCCAGTCCCTTTTGGAACAAAGTGAGGTAGAAATAAATAAACGAAGTTTCTTGGCTTTTGCTCCCGGGACATCAGAAAGATGACTTTGATGAGCCGAACCCATTGGACGCCAATGACGGACTTGAGTCTGGAATGCCAGCTCCGGGAGGGGCTCAGCGGTGGGACTGCCATCCCTGGTGACCATGACCCAGCAGTGGAACATACTGGGAATTGAACGGGGTGGGGGGGGGGCGGTCGGGGGAGACGTGCCCAAGGGACTGGGGAGAAGAAGGAGAGGCTGTTTTCACGGCTGCCAGGTAGAATTCCAGTGTTCGCCGCAATGAAGCTTTGAAACTTTTGTCCTTGGTTCTGTCTTCTCTTCGGTACGGGGCAAGGAAACATTTTTCTGGCATGAGACCTAGTCAGAAATAATGAGAGGTATGAGGAAAGGAAAAAAAAAAAAAAAAAAAAAAAAAAAAAGAACCCCGTAAGTTCGTCTAGTCTATCCTCTGCATTGCAGTGTGGACAAAACAACTCCCAAAGAGGCCCGACCAAAAATAAGTTAGTATCCTGTTTCGAGTTGCCTGCAGTCAAGTGGGGTTTTTATTGTTTCTACTTATTTATTCAATAAATATTTATTGAGTGCTTGCTACTGCGGGGAAGACGACAGTCATGGTCTGGCCCTCATGAGGCCAGTCCAGTGGGGCACGCTGACATTAACCAGATACACACACAAATTACGAATTGCCGTGGGTACTTGGCAGGGAGAGTATGGTGTGTTCTCTGAGAGAGAGGGGGATTTCATCTGGATTGGGTGGTCATAAAAGGCCCCCTCTGAGAGTGTGGGCCTCCACTTCTTCCCTTGCAGCCTCTACTTGCCCTACTTGTTTGCCAGTAGAGGCAGTTGGAGCCCGGATGCCTGGGTGGCGCCACGCTGAGGAGAGGAGGGTCCATGGCAGTGTTTCCGCTCCCTGCTCCCCGGCCGGGCCACCTGTCCCAAACGGCTGAGTCTCGGGTGGGGGGCGAGGGGGAGGCAGCCCTCCGGGGGTGGGGGGTTAGTAACGGGCGCCATTTCTCAGAAGGGGCTGGCCGCAGAGATAAGACCACAGCGACAAGGGGGCCATAAATTGTTACCTGTGCCACTTGGTTACCCCCTCTTCCTCCGTCACCTCCTTCCTGAGCCTGTGGGGTTGGATTTAGCAACAGGGTTCCTGTTCGTGGGATGGAGCAGAAAGCGGACTTTTCTGGTGGTTGGGCATAATCACCGAGATGCAGAGCGCTGATAGTGGGAATCAATTTAATTTCTGTTGCTCTGTGATGGGGTGGGGGGGGGGGTTGGGGAACAGGAAGGTCAGGACTATTTTGAAAGCTACAGTTCAGTTAAGAAAACAAAACGCTCCCCTTAAGGAATTAAAAATGACAGTATTTTATTTTTTTTATTTTATTTATTTTATTTTATTTTTTCAACGTTTATTTATTTTTGGGACAGAGAGAGACAGAGCATGAACGGGGGAGGGACAGAGAGAGAGGGAGACACAGAATCGGAAACAGGCTCCAGGCTCTGAGCCGTCAGCCCAGAGCCTGACGCGGGGCTCGAACTCACGGACTGCGAGATCGTGACCTGGCTGAAGTCGGACGCTTAACCGACTGCGCCACCCAGGCGCCCCTAAAAATGACAGTATTTTAAAGAGGGGGGGATGGAGGTGGGTTGAGCTGAAGGGGTTTAATGGGAACAACAGAGGAAAGTCATCGCCGTGAAAGCCCAGTCTGACGCAGACCCTGGGGCCTGAGAATTTTAGCTTGTCCGTTAGAGAGAATTGGGTTGTAGGTCCGGGCAGCCAAGCCATTCGAGGCTTGTTGAAGTCGACGTTAGCGTCCATTAGAGTTGACATTAGGTGTCGGTCTCCTGACACACGATTTGAGGCCCAGTCCTTGTCCTGCTGCTGATGCTGGGGAGGTCCTGACTTTTCCCACAATGTGCGGTCGCTCTGACCAAACCTGTGTGATTTATGGGATTTTTCAGAGTGGAGGCGAGAGGTGTTTGTAGGTCTGGGTGAGGCTTAGCACCCAGTATGGATCGTGGGATGTGTAGTCTGCCTGTGGCCTGGCTTGACTCAGGACACGGGGCGGGGAGAGGGGGAGGGGGCGGGTGGTGTGGCAGAAGCACCTTCTGGGATGATACAGATTGGATGTTTGGGGGGAAAGAGTTAAGGCAACCTAAGCCTTTCTCGTCGGGCCCTCAGAGACCTACTTTCATCCATAAATTGAGGTGGACAGTTCCAGGTTGCGTACCAGGCACTGGGGAGATGGTCTGTTTCCTGAAGGGGTTCACCGCAGAGGAGAAGGCCCAGACTTGGGGCGTTTCCTAAGGATCTGATGAGGCAGTAACTTTCCAGGATTCTTAGGGGATGGCGGAAGTCTGGCTTAGCGTCTGAGGGCCAGAGAGAGAATTTGAAACAATGAAGAAAAATTGGAGGCCTCTAACTGTCTTAGTAGCTTGGCATTTTGTTGCCATAACAAAATACCATAGACTGGTGGCTTTACCAACGGAAATGTATTTCTTACAGTTCTGAAGACTGGAAGTTTTGAGATCAGGGTGCATAGTTGGGTTCTGGTGAGAAACCTCTTGTTGGCTTGCAGATGGCCGCCTTCTCGATGTGTCCTCACACAGTGGTGGGAGAGCTCCAGCTGCAGTCTCTAACTGTTCTTACTAGTCCCAGAATATGGAACTGGTATCCTCGTGCGGAGGAGCTCCCCCCCTTCATGGCCTCATCTAAACCCAACTACCTGCCCAGGTCCCACCTCCAGATGGCGCCACACCGGGGGTTAGGGCTTCAACATAAGACTTTGCGGGGGACATATACTTTCAGTCCATGATAGTAACCCAGCAGGTGAAGGGACCGTAGCATGCCTGGTTCCCTGGAATATGAATGTTGGCCATATAAATGTGGTTGAACGAAGATCACCGAATGAAAACATATATCCGTCTCCTGCGATTAGAGCCACTTTGCAAACCCGTGTCTGCGATGCTTGGCGGAGGGGAGGGTCGGGGTCTGTTCTGGCAAAGACACAACACCAGTAGGATCTTGCGGGTAGTGGCTTGTGCTGAGGGTGAGCTATGTGGAGGTAGCTCTGGTCTCCCCAGGGCTGGGTGGTTATTTCAACCTCGTGTCACCCCTTGGCGTTCTTGACCTAGAAGCCACGCAAGGCAGTCTGAACTGTGTTTGGAAGGGTGGGGAGGCAAGGGTGGTTCAGAACTGTGAGCTCAAGAGGTGGTGGTGAGTACGCGGTGCGCTAACGGAGGTCTGGGAAGTGAGCCTGATAGCCAGCGGAGTCTCGCTGCGGAGCATTTGCCGGGGCGTGAGAAGCCGTGCCCCTCGTTCCTTTTTAAACAGCTTTGTGTTTGTCATCCCTGTGACTCGGAGACCTCTCTGGACCCTGCATCTCTGGGCCTGGCATCAATCAGATCCTGCTTAGCAGTCATGACCCGGGGGTTTGTTGTGTGTGTGTGTGTTTGCGTGTGCGTGTGTGCGCGCGCGCACGCGTGCCCACGTGACTCTGCTTTGCTAGCTTGGCTAGGTCAGAGCTGGGCTCTCTGTCGAGCGTTAGCTGAAAGGGGTTAAGAGGAGGCAAGGCTCACAGCACTGCGAAAGGCCAGAAAACTTTGCTGAAGAGCTGGTCATCTTAAACATGAGCCGGTCTATTTATAATTTGGCTGGCTGCCACAGGCCTTTAATGAATGGCAGTCTGTGCGGGTGCACACACTTTGTGTTCTGAATCTCAGTGTGTGTTTGTTCATTTATGTGCCTCTGTGCCGTGGGTGTGGATGTGATTTCCCAGCCGCCCAGGGTGAGTACTGAGGGTCTAGGAGGCGCAGGCTTTGCAGGAAGGAGACCACAGCTGATGCCTGCAAGTTTGAGGGAGCTGGAGAAGCCTTGGAGGGTTTCTCAACGGTGGGCCTGGGCCATCTCGCTCTACTGCTGAGGAAACCGAAGCCCAAGAGGGGTGCCCAGGGCTCAGATCGGGCTCAGGTCAGGGGCCACCTGGGGTGGGGACTGCCGCTGTGACCGGCTTGCTCCCGACAACACTGCCCCCTGCTGTTCTACCGGGGCTGCGGAGACCTCACAGCCCCGAGGACTGCGCAGGCTCATCTCAGGCCGTGTGGCCCTTTGTGGGAGGCCCTGACACTGGTCGTTCCCTAATGGGAAGATGGAGTCTGTGTATTTTGTTTCCAGTGACAGGGACGGGTTTGCAGAACCAGCCACACCCATGCCCCGTCCTGGTGATTTATGTGCACAAGATGGCTGACCAAGGAGAGAGAGGGGGTCCCGCGGCCCCAGGGAGGCCTCTTGCGACTCGCAGAGGATGGGTGCTCATGCAAGAACTTCTCGCCCAGTGGGTCTGCATTAAATCAGAGCTCCCCACCCCTTCCGAGGCCCAAGGCTGACACTTCGTTTTTTTAATTTTTTTTTTCAACGTTTATTTATTTTTGGGACAGAGAGAGACAGAGCATGAACGGGGGAGGGGCAGAGAGAGAGGGAGACACAGAATCGGAAACAGGCTCCAGGCTCTGAGCCATCAGCCCAGAGCCTGACGCGGGGCTCGAACTCACGGACCGCGAGATCGTGACCTGGCTGAAGTCGGACGCTTAACCGACTGCGCCACCCAGGCGCCCCAGCAAGGCTGACACTTCTTAAGACGTTGGGCACTAACTTCCAGCCCTGTGGCTCTTGAGTGTGAGTAAAACCTGGCCTAGCAGCCTCTCCTAGAGCCCAAACCCCATTTGGAAGTGTCCCCCCACCCTGCCTAAGCCTGTAACGGTTGTCACTCACCCTGCAGCCTGCACTGGATGGTGCAGCGGGGTGGTTTTAGTTGGGTGGTTGGGTGGTTTTTTTAGTTTTTTTTGTTTTTGTTTTTGTTTTTAAGAGAAGCATAGAGGTATCATCACCACGTAGACAGACCTCTGCCATCCTTTGGAGCTGAGTTTGAATCTCAGCTTCAGGATTCAATCTCGTGTCTGTGGACCTCTCAGAGCCTGTTTCCTCTTCAGTAAAGGGCGGGGGTGGGGGGGGGTCCTGTAAAATAGTCCCTATGTGACACACGGAGGGCGTGTCTACTCAGGATTGCTCTTTCTCCTTATCTCAGCCTGATCCTATCATTTTCTTTGGTTTTTGCTGTTATTTAACCTTAGTCATGTCACTTCACTTCCGTCAGGGACATTATGTTGGTTCATTGGGATCTGAGAAGGACTCAGCAGGTTGCCTGGCACACAGTAGGTCTACAAGTGGCAGTAATCGTCGTTTCCGTTACTGTCTGGGGAAAGCGGATGACTGCAGGGTCTCTTTTATTGCTGTTTCACTGCTGTCTGTCAACGTCAGCGGGGAGAACACCAGGCCAGAGGCATCTAAGTGGGACATTTCCTCCCTCCACCCCAGTGCGTTGCCTGGAAGTCTCCTCCGCTTTTAAGCTGGGATCCGTGTCACATCCGTGGTCTTGTACATCCACACCGCCGATTTGGATGAGCCTTCTTGGTTTTCAATCAAGAATAATTTCACTTCTCTAAAGAGGAGTTGCTATAAGATTCAGTCCTTGGAGAGGTTTTTGCTCGAGTGTTTATTTTTCTTAAATAACATGGGGCTTGTTGACTTCTTTAGGGTTTTATACAGCCCGTCCACTTAGTCAGCCCCCTTCTCCCCGGAAGTACCCAGTGTTTCGTTCTCCACTGGCCTCTCAGTGTGCCCCTTCTTGTGGGAAACAACCCACATGCCTAAGATGAGCGTGGATGAAAACGGAGAGAGGATGTTGAAAAGACTTTGGAAGGCCCAGGGCACAGGATGAGATGGGGCCCGGGAAGGTGGCGCTGGCCCGGGGCCATCTTGCCCTTCCTTTCTTCCTGACAGGTGTATAGAATGGCATCTCCTGCCGGCAATCAGTGGGCCTGGGATATCTCTGGCAGACGGTGCTGGAAATTTGATGCTCGGACTCTTCCTGGGGACAGGAGAGTGCCGGAATGCCGACAGAAATTGCCCAGGTCAAGATTTGAGGGGGTGAGGAAGACAGTGATGGCAGAGACTCATAGTCTTTCAGATCAATGGCGGAGCGCGAGGAGTCGCCTCCCACCCGACTGGCTCTTTCCCAGCTCTAGGAAACAGAACCCGGTGGCTGGGGTTTCAAAGCCTTGAGAAACGCTTTGCCTCCCTCCAGTGCCCTCTCTGTCCTCTTGGCTGACGAAGCCAGGGGCCATTTCTGACTAGAAAATCCAACCAGGCCCGTAGCTGGGGCTGAGAGAGGTGTGTGCTTGTGGGGGTGAGGGGTGGGGACGAGCTTTGGGGGATGAGGAAAGAGCCCACACCACACAGAGGCCCTGGGAGGTTCTGGAATCCCACTCTTCCTGCTCTCCAGCCACCCCGAAGGTTTAACAGAGTCTCGGGTGGGTCCCATCAGTGCCACGTGTTCTGGGGCAGCAGCTGTTGGTGCTGACTAATGGGACTTCCTGGCAGCTGTGTTGGGCACACCTGGCTCCGGGAGGGACCGCCTCTCCTCACTGCCCACCCTGCCCCCAAGCACCCGAGGAAGGCCTGAGAAAGGTGCCTGCGGGCTGCACTGCAGAGAGAGGCTGCTTGTGTGAGGAAGGGCCTGGAACCCCGGGACTCGTGGATCCACAGAACAATGTCGGAAGGGCCGACCTCCCTCGTTCAGAGCAGAGAACATGGCGCTGGGAGGGTGTGTAAGGTCAAAGGGCAAGCTAGAGGCTGACCTGACCCTTGAGGCCATGCCTCCTTTCTGCCCTCCGCATTAGGCCACTCTGCCTTCGTGAGGCAGCCCTGTCACGGGGTTTGTTTCGCTCTGTGTCCCGGCCTGGACGTGTGCTCACTCGCTGGGTGTCCTTGAGCCAATCACGTCACCCCTCTGAGCTTCAGTTTCCTCAGAGGCCAAATGAGATCATGGTCGTCCGCACCTCAGAGGCTTGTTGTGAGGGCAGAATGCGAGCCCAGGGTCCCAATGCAGTTCTGCCGTACTGAAAAACTGGGCTGATGCGTGTCTGTCGGTAAATCCAGTGGTGCCTTGGTGGGTGTTCCGGAACTGCGGCTGCCACCCACTTAGTCTTGGGGGAGGAAGGGGAAGGCATGGGGAGCCAGGGAAGGAGACGGGGCAGGCAGGGCGGGGGGTGGGGGGGGGCAGGAGAACCTGAGTGCTTGCTGATTCCTGCTCCTTTCTGCACACCCCAAGCCTCTTCACTTTCAAGCCATAGAAGAGACTAGAAGGGCACGAGTGACTGTACAGAGTTCCTGATAAATGGCCAGGCATCCTTTGCCTGCTCACCGTAGCCACCACTCACGGAGCCTCTCCAGGATACCGCCAACAGCCTTAGGAGACAGATTCTGCTAACGCCTCCAGTTTACAGCCAAGGAGACAGAGGCTCGGAGTGGACAAGTGCATCTTGCCCAGTGGCAGTCACTGCAGAGCCACGAGATGACCTAGATCTTTCCACTAGGCTATCCTGCTGTCCTGCTTCTGTGCTAGGGATTTTGTCCCCCGGAAGAACAGGAAAATGATTCCGATTGTTCCCAAGACCTCGAGGCTTGGCTTACCCTCCGGATTCCACATCTGGGTAGCCCGGTGTTGAACATGGCCCAGGCAGAAAAGAGAGCTTTTCAAGGCATGTCTGGAGTGATGAGAAGGCCCTGCAGGGCCAGGTCCCCTCCATGGCTGTAATTAAACCTCCCTGCCTGATCTTTTCAAGCAGCAGCTTTTCAGGGGTTCAGATAACACGGCTTTGTGCTCAGGGCCCTTTCAGTACTTGAAAGGGGATCTGTTTCCACTCTCAGGATGCCTCTTTTTCTCCCCACGATGCTGAATTTTACCAAAGTAGGGTGTTAGCGTCGGACAAGTAGCTGACATCTGGGCCTTTTTCATAGAAATTCCACGATGGATGTTTTCCCCAGGATGCACAGCCGTGTCCCCAAGAGAGACTTATCAGTTAAACCTGCCCTGACTCCAGAGGAGTCACCCACCGACTTCCTGGTAAATACCCGCGGGCCAGGAATGCGTTTGTGAAATTTTTAAGAGATGATCCCAGAAAAGCCTCTGCCAGTCACCAAACCATGTGTTTGTGTCTGGAGGTGAATTGTGCAAGGGAAGATGTTTGCTCCTGAAACAAGACATTTTGTACAATACGCACAAGCCTTTAATTTGACGTCGCAGTCAGATGCTGAGCCGTCAGTTGCCGGGTCTGAAATTGAAAGTTGACTTTCCCCCCTGCAGCTACAAAGTTCTGTGTCAGCCCGAATTTCAATTTCCTGGGATTTTTGTCTGTCTACAACTCGACTTGGTGTTCTGAGCACCTCTGTTTTTTGTTGTTGTGTGGTTTGTGCCTTGTTTGGTTTTGGGGGGTGGTGGTGGTTCGAGGAGGGGTGGGTTCGTGACAGGGCGAGGGGGCCATTTAATTGTTTATTCCTGTAAGTAGGTTTAATTGTATAAAGATTATAATGCATACAAACGTCTGTAATTAAGGGAGGTGGTTCTGTTAGACAGTGTTTTAGTGAGGAAAATTACAGTGTTCATAAGCTGTTTAAGGAGGAGGCAGCCTATATTAACGTGCGACTAGTTTTGTTAATTCATGCTGGGTGTTTACCAGGGCGCCCCGAGGTGTGTCCCCGAATTCCACAGTATTCCTAGACCCTCTGTGCTTCCTGGACTGTTTGTCGTTGTCGAACCCAGCCACTTTCCCGAATACGGAGTCTTTCCGTGAGGGGCTTTGGAGAGCAAACTTGGTTCACCAACACGATGAGTTTCACTCATTCGTGAGACAGACGTTTAGGAGCCCCTACCAAGTGCCAGGCGCTGTCCTGGGCACCGGGGGTATAGGCACGAGAGAGACAGCAGGCTCTTTGCTCTCGTGACGTTGTCATCTGATGGGGAGCCAGACTGTGGATGAGAAAGTGAGTAAGGGAGCCCGCTGCTTACAGACACGGATCGGTGCAAAGAGGAAGTGTAACAGAGCATTCGGCCGGGGAGGGACTGGCGAGTGGGGCAGGGGTGTGAGGTCGCTCCTTTAGGCAGGGCGGGCAGAGATGCTTCTCGGAGGTCGTGGGATGATCCAAGGCTGGGAGTTTCCGGGCAGATGGAGTAGCCTGTGTAGTGTCCAAGGTAAGATGAGCTTTGTGAGTTCAGGGAACAGGGGGAGGGGTGCTGGAGCAGGAGGGTGGTGAGCAGGAGAGCCAGGGATGGGAGAGGTGTTGCAGAGGAGGGTGGGGCACCATTGGGGGTTTGGACACGTCCTCAGCGTGCTGCAAGGTAGAAGCGAAGGGACTTGCCGTGTGTGTTCTGTACCTGCCCGGATGCCCCAGTTTGGGACTCTGCCACGTGGTCTCAGCATCAAAGGTGACAAGCACACAGATTAGGGCTTTTCGCTGGAGGTGAGCCTTTTCGGCCTCAGAAGAGGTGCTCTCAGGTGGGCTCCTCCTTGGGGATCCGGGCAGTTAGTGGAGCATCAGAGCCGTGAAGAACATGAGTTAGAGAAAAGGTTGACTATCCGTTCAGCTCAGGGGATATTCTTATAGTGACCACTAGGCTATATAAGAGACGTATCCATGTGCAATGGGAGCATCATTGGTGCCGAAGGCTCCTTCTGGGGGGAACAAAGCACGGGCCCTAAAGGAGGCGTAGGAGTTTGATAGGATAGATGAAAAGAACTTCTATGGCAAAGGGAACCCACTTAGTCAAAAGCATGTTAGGGGAACGTCAAATAATCCGGTGTGGCAAGATATGAGCCTTTTGGGAAGAAGGGCTGGGGTCAGTTTGGGACAGGCCTTGGAAGGGCAGTACTCTACGTGGATAGCTGTACCCATATATGTTTTGATGCCAGGTTGATTTCATAAATGCCGAATCTAAAAAATCCATTTGCCTTAGAAGATAGACCATCACCCTTAAGAAGTCTGAAGCTAGCTTGCAACAGTTTGTTTTAAATTTTCAGACCCCTGCTCGGGGTGGGGGGGGTGGCCTGGACACATGGCCTGGTCGTGGATGGCCCTGTGTACGTTTTGTCTCGGCCCAGGGCTCTTACCGTCACACGAGTAAGGCCCAGCTGACCCTGCCGTTGCGTCAAGCTCTGGGTCAGATGGCAAGCATGTGGAACCACCGACAGGCTCAAGTTTTATAGCCACGCTCCCAGCAGCCCCTTTACCCTTTTCCTCCAGATCCCTGGAAACCAGACAATCGATCCCCTGTCGATCGCCTGCATTCTCTGCTGTGGAACCATGTGCTTGGCTCTCACAATGTCACTTTTGGCCACCATTGCGCTCTTTCCCAGCCCTCGGTAATTTACTTCTGGTCGAAAGCCTCAAATACCAAGAAGCACGTCATCTGAAATATCACTGACATGTCTCTCCCCGTCGGCGTGGGGCAAGTTGTGAGCACCGAAGACGATCAGTTTAGGTTTCCGCCGAAGGGGAGTGGAGATAAAGTTACAAGTTACCGAATACGAGGCAGGCATCTGTGTGCGGATCCACAGCGGGCCCGTTGCAGGGCTCTCTGGTGGGCACGCTCTTTCTGGCCTTGCTGAAAGACGATTTGCTAGGATGAAATAAATACGCCCCTAATTGTTTGTGGTGCAGGGAAGCAATCCCATAAGCGCTAATTTGCCCAAGCCCAGAGTGTGTGAGAAAGAGCCTGCCTGACATGTTTTTCTTTTCTATTAACACTTCTGTGATAAACAGCTTAGATGCACCGAGAAAAATTAATGAAACTACTGTAACAACCATGCACATGTAGGTAATTTATTAAGGACAATTAAAAAGCTTTAAAAATCATCCATGGGGCAAAGTGAACAGGAAGACGGTGTATGGCGGGTTTTGGCAGGGAGCCTGCCCGTGGGTGTGTGGAGCGGGTTTCTCCTCCCAGATCCCTCACCCCCGCTAGAACGACACAACGGCAGGGAGTGTGGATTTCAGCCGGGGAAACCGTTAAGGACGAATTCCGTGTGGATCCCCGGTTTCAGGAAGCCAGGACGGCGGCAGAGCATGTGGAGGTGTGAAGGGCGGATCTGTGAAGTCCCGGAAAGCTGTCTGGGACCTGTTTGGCTTTGACATCTTTAGGACAGAGGTGTGCTTGCTCCTAGACCTCACCTCCAAGGGTTCCTGGCTCGAGGAAGGGAGTTCCCTCCCTCCTGTGTAACACTTGGCTGTTTTTATAAGGACTTTCATTTGGATTGGCTCTGGGAGCCTCAAAAGCAGGGAGGGGGCAGAAAAGGAAGCCTAGGGAGGTCAAGGTGGCACTGTCGTGGTGTCATTAGCCATTTATTAGCTTAGACTGTGGGGCTGGCCTCTGCGTAACTACCCTGAGCCTCAGCTTCCTCATCTGCAAAATGGGAATGATGGATAGGAATGGGTAGGGAATTGGAGTGGGGGTCCCCCAAGATCATGCATGCAGAGTGCTTTGCAGATCTCTGACTCCTAGGTAGTAAGTGCTTAGTAAGTGTTAACGAGTCTTTGTCATCATGGAGGGCTTCATTGTTGCGTTGACTGAAGGCCAAGCTAGGGGCAAAGCCCAGATTCAATTCCCATCACCCTTTTTGTGATGTGGCAACATCAACAGGCCCACCCTATGCATCCCCCATCACGGGTCTTGAGTGACCGGAATGCGCACATAACAGCCTCCATGAGCCCCGAGATGCCCTCACTCGGCCTACTCAGAGGGATGGGGCTGCTATGCTTCTCTTTCTCCTGGCCTCGTATCTACTCTTCTCCATCCACATCCTGCTTTATAAAATAGCCCCAGAGTAATAAGATAGTCCCCATCTTGGCACGGTTTCACATATATATGAGGGACTGGATTTGCTAAGATTTTTTTTTTTTAATTGGCTGATGATCCAGGAAATCTTTGACCTTGTAGACCAGCAATTTCTCAAACACAGATAGATACACTTAATAAAGCAAAACCTCTGTTGATGGATGGTGCTGACCACTGTTGGGGTAGCTATTCTTGTCTTACTCTGTATTTCCCCGCCTTGATTTTAGACACATACGTTGTGCGTCCATTATAGACATATGCATCTATCTGCAAGAAGTAATTTTTAGTTCACTTACTAACTAGAAAGGAAAACGAAGTGCTTTAGCGCAGACACGTCAGACGCGACAGACTTTTTTCCCTTCCCCGTGCTGCAAATGAACAGTGAAAAATCACTCGCTCTTGCTATTAAAAGCTATAGAGCCTGTAAAAAACAGTAAATTACGGAGACATTATCAAAGTTTATAGGCACTAGAATTTGACCTTCAGCAAATTCAACATTGGAGGGGAACATGGTTTTCCTTGCCTTCTTCAAAACGAAAAATGAGAGGGAGGAAAAAGATTTATTTCCTTCTGTGGCTAGAGCAGCGACTGAAATGGCATTCCCCACTTAAAAAAAAAAAAAAAAAAAAGAAAAGAAAAAAGCTTTGTTAAATTACATAAAGTAATACAGGAAGAGCATCTCCTTGGAAAAAATGAAAAGCTGTAGAAAAGGCAAAGTCCCTTCGGACAAATCTCTCTTCCTCCTGTCTTCTACCCCTCAGAACTTACTCTTATCACTGGTGAATATTCATATAGTGCCTTTTCTGTGCGTTTATATACTTTTGTACGTACTCAGAGGAAATAATCGAGTATTGTTTTGTCTTTGCAGGATTTCCACTCTCTCAAAACTTGTCACCCTTCTCTTTATCCTTTCCTGAGAGTTATCTGGGAGAAGAGCGAGGTTGGATGAGTCAGTGTAGGAGCTGGTTGACCTGGTGGGTAGTGGTGGTATTTCTACTTTGTTTGTTCCCTTTGGGCTCCGTGACGTTTCCCTGGTTGTTAATCATCTGGGTTAAGGTCGAGAAGATGGATGTTTGGGAGTGTCCAGAAGGACCAAAGTGCTGGGCCAGGTGGTTAGGCTTCAGCATCCTTTGCCTTTATCTACAGCCTGCCACTCCTCTGAACCAGGAAGTTGCCGCCCGACACTAGGGTCCATTGTGTGGTTTTGAGCATATAAGCGCATGAGAGTGTGGGTGTTGTGTGTGTGGGTACACGTTTAAGGTGGGGGCTCTGGTGGAGAGGCCCCCATCGCCTTATTCTTGTCCTGGAATGCGCAAATGAGATCCTTAGCTAGATAAGTCCCCAGGTATAGAGATGGTGTTTGGGGAAGGCACCATCAAAGAACTAATTGCTGTTTCTGAAACACTGGGCTGATGTGCCCATAGCAGGCTTCAGAAAACCTTCTGAAAGTAGTTCCCCCCATCTTGTCCTTCCTGTGACATTTCTGCAGCAGAGGCACCAGCCTGGGGCCTTCGCGTCTCTGGACAGTGAGACGCTTCGCCCTTTTTCCAAGAGCAGAGGCCCCGTAGCTGTTGCTGCATCGTCACAGAGAGTGTGTCCCTAATCTCATTCTCGCCTGCTTGTACCTCTGCTCTGAGGCCAGCAGAGAAAATTGCTCTGGTGCTTTGCTGCTCTCTGAGATTTAAGGTGGGAAGTTGAAGATGCAGAGACTTAGGAAGGCAGATGTGTGATTTGGGAATGATGGTGACATTGGCACAGCTGTGCAGCCGGCTCGCTTTCCTCCTCACCTCCTGGCAGAGCTGGTGTTTAAAACTTCACAACGGCTGCCCGGCAGGCAGAAAGGGGGGAAGGGACAGGTTACGACCTGTCACCTCTGTCAGCCGGCTCTGGTCCCTACAGTGAAGCCTGGTGGAAGGGGAGCATCAGCGGATCAGGGGATTATGAGAACGAGAAGCCTTGACCCGTCCAGGCTTTGCCGACCGTGACCATGAATGATGCCCCGTTTCTTTCTTTCCTGAAGAATAGCCCTCCCATGTGCTCACATCCACCTGACCTGAAGGTGGGCACCTCTGACCATACCCTTAGTCATCAGGCTCCACTTAGACGACATGGTAAGGGCTTTATCTTCAGTACCTTGTAAGCCAGTTTGGCGACCGGGTACTCGGTGGTTTGTCCAGCTGGTGTCCGGGACAGATGTGGCTAGGAGTTTCCAGCCATCCTCACCTTGGCAAAGGACCATGCAGCTCTCCCCTCCTACTTCCTGGGAGGGGAGGGACCCTCTCCTCCAAGGGGGGGAAGCGGGGGGCACACTGTCAGCTGGAAGGGCCCCCGGGGACCCATGTCCATCCTCGCAGAGGGGTAGCGGCTGGCCCAGGTCTCCGCCACCAGCACCAGAACCAAGACTGGAAGCCAGACCTCTGCCTCCTGGTTGTGTGTGCCCCCCTCGAGGCCAGAGACCCCAGACTTTTTGAGGGACAGGCCCCTTGCGCAGCAGTCTTTCCCAGTCCGTCTACTCCCTTTTGTTCTAGTAGATTAGGACCCTTAAACGTGGACTGTCTTTTCCGGACTTAGATTAAAACAGGGAGAAGGACACCGTACCTGAAAAGGCTGGTCTCCAAGAGGGTTCTCATCGGCAGAGAGAGGCTTGATTTCTTTCATTTTTGCGGTTGGAATAGCTACCGTTTATTCATCACCTACAACGTGCCGGCCACTGAGTGCCACACTACGTGGCATCATCTTAATGCTGTACCTACCCACCCCAGAGGCGGTCCTGCCACCATCCCTGAGTTACGGATGAGAACCTGGAGACAGGTTCACGTCCTGCCCCAGGCGATACAGCCGAGAGGGGGTGGGGGCTGGGATTTGGATGCGGGGTCTAACCTCAGCCAGGAGGGGCTTCCACGTGCCGGATGCAGACTGGAGCCGCCTGGCCACACCTGGGCGAGGGGCCGTGTTTGTCCGAGGGGGTTCTCAGCCATGCGCATCATCGCTGTGATGGCGCCTTCCTCATTTTCAGGGCGACTTGTGACCATGCGTGAGGCTTGCTGTCCCTTTTCTGGCTGTCTAGGTGAGGGACACCAAGGCTCCATTTGTAACCTGATAATTTGGGGTTGAGCCACGTCTCTGGAACGTGCTGTGGGCGGGTAGTCAGTGGTGTCACGGGGTCACTGATTTCATTCGCTCACTCCGTGTCGGAGGGGGGCAGGGCAGGAAATGCAATGCCAGCATCAGAAGAGCAAACGCGAGCATTCACCTGTGCAGAGCACGCGCCCTGTGCCAGATCCCCCTCTGGATTCACTTACTTAATCCTCACCACAGCCTTTGTGGTAGCTACTGCTTATAATTCCCACTTTATACATCAGGAAATGGAGGCCAGAGAGGTTGAGCGACTTGGTCGAGGTCACACAGCTGGGAGTTGGCAGAGCCAGCGTCCAAACCGTGAGCCCCCGGGGCTCCTGTCTGTACCCTCCTCGTCAAACACCACTGGTCGGCGAGTCCGTGCCGGGCGGAAAGGGCTGTGTTCTCCAGTTGGCCAGCGAGGCCAGCGCCCAGAGGGGAACGCGCCAGTCGTAGGGCATATAACCCTCAGTGAGAGGAGCAGCCCCCCGAGGGCCGCGTGGAAAGGGGCGCCTCCCCCTAGCAGTCCTGTGCGGATCTTGAGCACGTTCCCTGAGTGTGTTATTGAGCCGAAGGAGCCTCCAGCCGAGCGATGATTAATACATCTTTGCCGGCCCCTGAGACAACCGGGAGCTTCGGAGCATCAAGATGCTGCCGCTGGTGTGTGGAGGCCACGTGTTTCCGCGTGCTGCTCTCAAGGGCAGTCACGGGTGCTTGTGTCCTGCCTCTCCTTCTCCCTATGGCTGCCAGTGGCACATTTTTTGAGACCAGCTTCGTCCTGACGCTGGGCCGTGGCCATGGAGGAGAATAGTTTGTCATCGCCACGTGGTGCTGGAACTCTTCACCAGCTTAACCCGGCAGAGTTACTAGTTCAGCCCCCTGCCGGGGAAGCAGGGACGCCACCTAGCGTGGTTCCACCCCGGGGCTCGCAACCCATCTCTCTGGACTGGCCCTGTCTGCCCCGGCCCCTGCGGTGTAGGATCAGAAGGCCCGGCTGGCACCCTGCCGTCGTTAGTTTCAGGACTTTGAGACTGTTAAGTAACTTCTGAGAGCCTGGGTTTCCCCGCCTACCTTATAAGGTCCTGCAAAGCACCTAGCACGTGTGCAGGCGCATCAGAGCTTGGTCGCCGTGAGTTCCCTCTTCGTGCCTCTTCATGTGGCTCCGAGGCCTGCGTTAGAAGTTCCTTTTCCTTTAGAGTGCAGCCAGCTGTCTGTTGCCCTTCGTATTGGAAACTGTCTCTCTCTCGGGTAACTTGGTGCAAAAGATGGTTTTGCGGTCACTCCTGAATAATGCAGCGAAGCCCCTGCCCCTTGGCTCACACACAGGGAGCTGTGGTCGCGGTCGGACCACTTGGCAATAAAAACGAGACTTGAAACGGGGGGCTTGAAGCCATTGCTTGTAAATTAGCATGTTTTTCTCTCTTTTGCTTTTGTGAAAACCAACTTCCTGTACTGCCGCTTGCGTTTAAAACCCCTAGGAAGGAGGGGGGTGGCCCTCAGCCCACATGCACTGTTTGCCTGGTTCATGGGACGGTTATGAATTAAAGATTACAGCCGTTAGAAAGAGATCGTCTTCAAACAAGCACAGTCCCCTCTCCCCATGCCCCCGGAGTGTTGAAGTTTTTGTGTAGAGTGAGTCCAAAACCAACAGAGATGTACTTGAGGGATGTGGTGAGCGGGGCCCGAGGGGGCGGGAGAACCAGGGAGCAGTGGGGGCAGCCCGGGCAGGGGTGCTGTGCTGTTGGCCTCCCGTGTGTATTCTGAGAGACAGGGCATCGTGGAGTGCTCAGCAGAGCCGCCACATGCTGGTGTGCCGTGTGACCTTGAGCAGACTTTGGATTTGCCCCCCTCCCGGCGCTTCCAAACACACGCACCCTCGTTTGCTCATGTGGACGTGCACGCATTCACCCCATCCCAACCCGCGCACGTTTGCGGGTGTTGTGCACAAGCTGATGTCTGCAAAGGCTCTGGGCTCCTTGCACAAAACTCTAAGGGTTAACTGGGGGGAGAGACGTGGAAGAAGTAGGATGTGCCTTGTCATCGCATGTGAAGATGGACCACCTGCCTTCCTAGGACTCCCCCAAAACAGATGCGAAGAAGCGAGGGGATTCTAGGCAGAAGAATAAACCCATCGGCCACCACCATTTCACTGTAGCAACAGTCGGCATCTCTGAGCTCATCCCTGGGGACAGGAAGGTGTTGAAGAGCAATTCCTGCCCTTGGCCGGAGCTCATGGTGCCGGGGGAAAGACAGACAGGGCACTCCAGGGCATTTTATAGTTCTACTTCCCCGCCTGCCTCACAGTGTCTCCAAGAGGGGGTGAAGGTCACCAGACCTGACTACTTCTGTTTTGGAGATGGGTATGCAGAGTCACAGTCTTGCTCAAGGGCCACGGTCAGGAGCAGAACTGGGGCCAAATCCCGGGCCTGCTGCCTGTGGGTCAGCAAATCTTTACTGCAAAATGTTGATGTGTTCCCAGGGCTGCATCCTCTTAGAGTTTATTTTAGGCAGATGATTGCCTTCTAGGTCATTCTTAACCATTTGAGTATCCTTGGCAGGAGACTCACCTGAACCTTCCAAGGCTCTTTGAGATGCGAGCATGGTATTTCTCTACCCAATCTCCGTGCCCCCTGAGCCCTGTGTTTTTATTGGCATCTCATTTGGAAAGTTGCTGGCTATTGGGAGGAGAGGGGAAGGGGAGGGGAGGGGAGGGGAGGGGAGGGGAGGGGAGGGGAGTGAAAGGTTTGGCAGTGTCATGTTCCAAGGCCTAAAGCTTTAATGTGTGGTCAGAGTTATCACCCCTGCCAAGTTCACCACTTCTCTGGACAGAATTGGACCCTAGATGGAAGACTGGACATTTTCCCCAAGGCATTGTAAAACGTTGGGAAACACAAGGACTCTGTGGCCAAATAAATTTATTTGTAAATAAATTTAGCAAATGCTGAATAAACATTCTCTCCCCCTCAAATTACAGGACTTTTCAGTGCCTTTACTCTGCTAATGAGTATTCTCATTTTCTAAGAGCAGGTTGAGGTAGACAGTGTTTCCGGAACTTATTTGGCCGCTGAAGTTATTTTAAGGAGAATCTCATGAGACTAATGTCTCTTGGAGCATTCCTTGAGAAACTTTCTCAAGTCACTTCCTCCTTTAAGTTGTAGATTCCTGAGCTGTGAAATGATGGGAGTTAATAGAGTGTTCTCTGACATCTTTGCTTCTTTAAATTTTTTTTCTCCTGTTGATCCGGTGTTCTGAAAGAATATTTTTCTCTCTTAAAAATCAGTTAATAAATATTGGGGAGTAAGATGAATTTTGACTTAATAATTCAAGTCAGATATAAATTCATATATCAAGTTGATATCAATATAGCTATCAGATATATTGTATAAACAGTTGGCCTGATGAACAACACAGGTTTGAACTGCATGGATCCACTACTCTGCAGAACTTTTTTCCATAAAGACAGTCTAGTACTATAAATGTATTTTCTCTTCCTTGTGATTTTCTTATGATTTTCTTTCTCCGGCTTATTTTATTGTGAGAGTATAGTATATAATACATATAACAAGGGCACCTGAGTGACTCACTTGCTTAAGCATCCGACTTTGGCTCAGGTCATGATCTCACGGTTCATGAATTCGAGCCCCACGTTGGGCTCTGTGCTGACAGTGTGGAGCCTGCTTGGGATTCTCTATCTCCCTCTCTCTCTGCCCCTGTTCCTCTCTGTCTCTCTCAAAATAAATAAATAAAATTTAAAAATACATGTAACATATAAAATTGACCGTTTATGTTATTGGTAGGGCTTCTGGCCAACAGTAGGCTTAGTAGTTAGGTTTTTTTGAGAATGAAAAGTTCTATTCGGATTTATGACTGTGCAGGGGGTTAGCATGCCTAATGACCACATTGTTCAAGGATAAACTACATAAAAAAATAGTTAAATAGAAATGTATCAGCTTAATATATTTTCTATATACATAGATATATATATGTGCACATATTCACGTATACATACAATTTTATAGTTTTATAGGATGTGATACATATTCTATGATGTATATTGTTATATGTTGTATATTATATAGTGAACTTATGATTCATTATATATAATGTTATATATAATAATGTTTTGTTATAATTTGTAACATAGGAGCATAATACACGTAAACATATACAAATATAATATATATACGTATAAATATAACCTCCCAGTGGCCATCAGAGCTGCAGGTCAACTACTGTTTCGATGCTTTAGTCAGAAGAACTTTGGGTCGGTGTGCAATTTCTGGCTGACTGTTCAAAGTGGGCAAAGCTTCACTATCAGTATCGTCTCTAGAAATACAAGGACTCTGGGAGCCCCTGGATAAGTGGCTGGGGAACCTGACCCCGGCCCTGATATTGTGTTCCTTTTGCCTCTCAGGGATCAGTGAGGAGCCTGGCTGCCCAGCCCATATCTCAGGCGGGCCACTGTGTATCTCCAGAAAATAATTGGGCCCTTAATTACTCCTAATCCCATGTCTCAAAGCAGGCATGGTGTGTGGGGAGGGCGCCCTTGCAGGCCAGGGAGGATAATTTGAGAATTCCCTTGCCCACGCCGGCCTTGCGGTTGCCGGGCACCTGGCAGGAGTGTTGGGCTGTTTGCTCTGGGTAGCTATGGCAGCTCCTAATTGCCACCAGATAACTTCAGCCCGGTCTCAGCACTGGTGGCTCGGCCGCATTGCTCGGAAGAATGCCTACGTCTTTGTAAGAGCTGGGTAGAAGCTTAGTGGAGACAGGCCCCGCTACTTAACGGTTTTCTTCCCATTTAACAAGCAATGAGGAAAACTTGAATTTCAGAGTATCTCTGTGGTACAGAAGTTAAACTGTCTGCAGTGTTGGGGGACTTGGGCTCAGTGTTTCTCACAAACATCCTTGTGACATTTTTTAAAGACTGCCTTTGTGTTGAACTTGGTCTTTGTCAACTTTCTTTTGAAGCGCTCCCTGCTTTATTCTGGGGGGGGGGGGTGGGGGTGGGAGTGGGGAAGGGCGTGAGATGAGCGAAGACAGGCTGCCGGGCCCCGTGCAGGACTTGTGTCCCTGGTCAGACTTATCCAGAAAAGGGCACCAAGTGGACTAGTGAGAGGAAGGGAGAGATTTGAATCATCCTCTGTGGCTTCTGCTTCTCCGACGTCAGAATGATGCGAGGCCCTGAACCTTCGACCCTTGCTCATAAAGCTCCCATGTTCCCGGCTAGTTAGGCTGGAACCCTAAGACTTGATTAGAACAGTTTTTAGCAAATGCAGTTGTGAGCGCACGCGTGAGAGAGAGTGTGTGTTTATTCCTGTATCCCGTCAGGTCTGGACAGGGGTCAGACATAGTGCTAGGTACTGGAGACCGGACACGGTCCATAGCCCTGGGGACCTCTGGTAACTAACAGGTAAGCAAACCACGGCATGAAGTGTGCTAGGCAGCCAGTCAGGCACAGGACCAGGGGCTCATCTGGACAGAGCACTGAGGGGCATGAGGCCTGAGCAGCGGGGTTGGAAGGACAAATCGGGTTCGCCGAGGGGGAGGGGTGCACTGATGAGAACTCCAGGTGGAAGGAGAGCCTGCGTACCCACAGAAGGGAAGTAAGAACCATGGCCCTGGGGCCGGAGGGGGCCAGGTCACAGGGATGCCCTTGGAGGCTGCCACTTGTCCTTCCTCCAGTAGGGAAGGGGAGCTGAGGGGGGGGGGAGGGGAAGGGAAGAGGTTTGAAGCTGCTGGGAAGAGAGAAGGGCCTTGGGGGCTGAGGGTGGGGCTGGCGGGGGGCGGTCCCAGGGAGGGTGACCTTCGGCCGGTAGGCTGAATGGGACGACAGAGCAAGGTGGAAACTCTGTGTCTTCTGCCTCTGGCTGGCTGCAGAGGCTGCACCCCCCTCTGGAGCACTTCAGTGGGAAGCTAGATCCGCACATCCTGAGGGTCAGTGTCAGGCCTGAAGCCTCCCCTTGTCTCTGTGCCCCATCCCCTCGGAAGCTGATAGCCCTCCCCTTGACTGGGCCGCACAGGGCAGGGCACGCATCCCTCAGACGCAGAGCTGTAGTAGCCCAGCCTTCTCTCCGAGCCACACGCGACAGCATCCCGCCCGCTCCCTGAGGGCCGCACGGTCATCCCAGGCAGCTGTTCGGCGGTAATTAGTCAACCCAAGCCTTGCAGGTTCCATGACTCATTGTCTTAAATTTTAATAAGTACAGAAAAACAAGAGTGCTGATTTATTAAAAATTAATCCTCCTAAGAGGTAGCTCCAGCCGAGGCAAAGCAGAAGGCCTTGTGGCACTTGGAGGACTTGGAGGGAGTGGGCCAGGAGGCCGGGACCCTCTCTCTCTCTCGGCCCGCTGCTGCCGCTGCCAGAACAACCGGGGGCACAGCCTGAGCCCCCCACACGCCGTCCCACGTGATTTTTAGAAGTGGTCGCACCTCACAGATTTCCTCCTTTCCTCCTTTTCTTCTTTTCTTCCCCAGGTTCTGGTTTCCTAGGCCTGCAGCTAAGTCCACACACTGAGCGGCCTCACCAATAGACATCTATCGGCTCACGGTTCTGGAGGCCCAGGGCCGCGGTGTTGGTAGGCTCAGCTCAGCCTGCGGGTGCGTGGGAAGGAGGTTGTCGCCTCTCCGCCAGCTTCTGGAGGTCTGCTGGCAATCCCTGGCATTCCTTGGCTTGTAGACACATCACCCTGTACCTGCCTTTATGTCCCACAGGGCGTCCTGCCCTCGTGCAGGTCTGGGTCCAGATTTCCCCTTTTTGTAAGGATGCTCCTTATATTGGATTAGGGGCCCACTCTCCTCCCATATGACTTCCTCTTAACTAATTACATCTGCAAAGACCCTGCTTCCAAATAAGGTCACATTCTGAGGTGCTGGGGTTGGGACTTCAACACACCCACTCTAGGGGGACACGATTCAACGTATAACACGTTCTTTCTGTCTCCCCTCTCTTACCCTTCTTCTTTCTGCCCCACACCCTCTTGTTTTCCTGATCTCTCCGCTCCCTTGACCTTTCTGTTGTTCTGCCACTCCCCCCCCCACCCCCACCTTAGCTCCTTATGATTCGCCTTATTATTTAGGCCACAGACATCCACTAGGGGCAAATGGATGCCCTCCGGTGTGCCTGCCTCTGCCAGGACTCCCTTCCCTGGCACCTGCAAGGGTGGGTATTGTGCCCACATGAGCCCAGAACATCATAGCCTCTGGCCACCAGGTCCCCCTGCCATTCTGAGACATGTTTTCTTCCAGGAGGTTGAAGAAGTCCCCTGTCCAGGGTGCCGTTCCAAGCAGGGTGTTATGTGGGTGGGGGCAGGAGGAAAAACACTTGTGAGCCTGCATTTGAGAGAGAATTTCCTTCTGTTGATCAAAAAATATTCCAGCACAAGGCAGGGGACATCCCCTGAATGAGCCTTATCATGTAAAGCATTTCCTCCTCCAGGGCGATCAATTTAGGCAAAGTGCAGAGCTAGTCGTGTTGAAATTCAACAAGAGGGGCATGTTGGCCCCCAAAGCATTATGGGCCATTAAGTCTGTAATGTAGCAGAGGCCTCTGGGTAGCTGGAGTTCCTTCCTTCCTTTTGATGGCGGGGATGTCACACTCTTATCCTGCTACATCCAATGTCATACCCACGAGCACACACATGGCTCCCCCCACCCCCGTGTTGCTGCCGTTCTGTGTTGTACCCATGTGGATGGCGGGGACGGAGGGTAGCTGGGTAACTCCCTCTTAGATTGTTCTCTGCCTGCGTCTCAGTGGGTGCCATCAGGTCCCTCCTACCGTGGGTCTCAGGATGGGGGAGCTGCAATTTCACAGCAGTGAGTACCCCCTTGCTCTACTTGGATTTTGGTGGCCCCTAGACCTCGTGCTGTGGGAAGGATGCAGACAGACCTGGTCTCTCCCTTCTGCTGGAACCCTAGCCTGCTCAGTTCCCCAGGATGGGTTGTTTTCTGTCTGGGGTGTCAGGCTTACATTGAGAGGGGGTGGGGTGGAGCTGGACCACCCCCCCAGCATCGTGTATGTAGGGGTGGAGGTGGCAGGCGCAGTGGAGAGGACCTTTGTCGGAGGAGCACCAATAGTTTTGAAATGACTTGGAAAAACTTGGTCTTGGGGAATTTCCAACATGAGTAAAACCTAGAGGATTGTCAAGGTTTTGAGAAAGCCACGGTTGTCAAGCCGTCTCAGGTTCCTGTCTGTGAAATCTCCCTCCCCTCAGGCCAGATCTCTTCCTTCCTGCTGAAGCTGCCTCCAGTGGAGACCCTTGTCACCTAGGAGCCTCTGGGCCAGGTTGGTCTCTTCCCCTTGTGGATTCTCTGCCTCTCCACCAACACGACCTCCACAGGATTTCTAGTATATTCTTTTACTCCTGGGCCAGTCCAACTACTTATCCATTCTCTTCCCCTTGGGTTTCACAGAGTGAACTCACTGCTCTAGCCCCTGTGTCAGGATGCATCTGATGTGCCCAGTTTGGAGGGCCCCTCCCCCACTCCATCTGGTCACACTTGACCCATCCTTCAAAGCTAGTTCTGTTCCCTCATCAGCCATATTATCCACACACGATGCCTTTTTCCTTTGACATTTTTTTTTTTTGATACTTAATGGATTCTTAGAATAGAATAGTACCTAGAATGGATTATGTCCTGAATATCTTCAATTTTTGTCACCCCCAAGATGTTGCCATCTTGTCTCCTGGCATGTTTAATTTGGTTCAGCTTCAGAAACTCAGTGTTCAAGAAATATTTTCTGGACTCCAAATGATTGTAACTCTTCGGCTGATATTTTTGGGGATAGGGTGGGTGGTTGAGTGAGGAAGGGAGGAAAGAAGTGACCTTGAGGTAGCAGAGCAGAGTCGTCTTGGAAGTAGAAACAGAGTTGAGAAACGGGCGATCTTCCCAGGAGTGGTCAGATCGCAAGACATTAGTCAGAGAGGCGTAGCACATGGTGACATCCGTTTGCCTGAGGAGGGAAGCAAGAAAGAGGACGGCCCATCCATCGACTGGGTATGGGCCCGCCTCTGGAGCTGGAAGGAGATGGGAACAGGTGGGCTCTCCTCCCACACTGGTGCCCATTGACATACCCTTCGGAGCCCTGAGTGATCCCAGTAGGCCACTGCCTCTTCCCATCCCTCCCTCTTTTCCTGGGGTTGGTCAAGCAGGCAGGCTGCAGGGCCTCCTGCGTCAGCTTGGTGGGGGCGGGGGCGGGGGGACAACTGACCTTGATGAAAGTCCTCAGGTGAAAACAGTCTCTCTCTCGTCAGATGTGATGGAGCCCCGTGAACAGTGCCCACCTGGCATGGGGGTAAAAGTGCGTGGCAGCCTCCCCGTTAGCTGGTGGTGTGGCTTTGCTTCCTGCTGACGATATCCATGTTCTACCTTCCCTGGGAAATAACACCCTTCTTGACCGTGGGAATGTTTTTCACAGATGGGGGAAAAATTTTTTTTTTGGTGGAACCACCTAGCACAGTTTTAAGCGTGTGACATTGTGATTATCTTTTTCATTACTGTCATATTTCTGTTTAACACAATTTGATGGCTATTCCTGGGAACCTAAATCGAAGCATGGAGTGGGTATTCTGCTCAGACTGGAGCCAGCCCCGAGCCACCTGCAGACACCCCTTCTAGTGACAGCCATGTTCCTGAGTTCCTGGTACTAAGCAGGAAGAATGGGGTGGATCCCTGTCCCCATTCCTTTTGAAGCTGCTTTGATTCTTTCCCAAGAAATGAGTCCTCTTGATCCCAAGGACTGCTGGACCCAGGGGTCCTGGGGTGGGGCGGAGGGCAGCGGAAGGGCAAAAGGAGCCAGTGCGTTGGGAGGGTCTGTTCTATGCCAGGCTGTTAGGCTAAGAGTTCTCCATGCGTAATTGAAACCTTATGCCAGGCCCACGGGGCCAGGGGGGAGTGTTGTCTGTGGCCTTTTACAGGGGCCACCAGGCTAGGACACTAGGAATGTCTTGGTGGAGGTGGGGCTGTGCCATATTCTTCTTCACCCCCAGTGGCCATCCTTTCCTGAGTTCTAGTCTCCTCTTTCCCCTCTCCCTCTCTTCTCTCTACCTTTGTGGGGTTGGAGTGGCCCAAAAACCCAAACCGTATTTAGCAACGTATCAGTTTCTTTTAAAACCTGAGAACATGGAAGAACATGAGGCTTTCTCGTGATGCTTGTAGGGAACTTTGCTCAGCTGAGTCCCGTGGACGGTCTGTTGGGCAGCACCCGCTTTGGAATCATAAGGCTGATTTGAAAAATTGGCACCTAATAGCTTACGACTGGAATCAATTTCCTGAAATTGGACCTCGGACGGAGGCTTGGGTGCGTGCACAGCAGCCTCTCCCCGGCTCCGCACGCCTGGCTCCCCACAGCCAGCGAGAAGGGGCGCCTCCCCTCATTTTAGGGGAGAGGCCCTGCCCTCCAACGTTTAGTGGCAGTGACTATGGGGAGACTGACTGGAATTTCTCCCAGTGGCCTTTCAAAGGCCAGTGCCTGAGAATTCCTGAAAAATTAATGGGGTCTCTGTGGGTTCTTTACACTTGCTGGTAACCTCGCCTCTCCCAGGCCCACTGTGGCTCTGAGGCTCAGCTCAGCAGCTGGTCTTTTGTATGCAAATATGACCTAAAGAAGTACGGAGGCAGCTGGCCATTGTTGCCCGAGACTGTGCGATTTCAAACAGACACTCGGCTTTTAAAATATTCCAGACAGATATTGAAAATGTCAGCAGCAGGTTTCTCCCACTTACTTCTTGCCCGTCTCTCTTTTTCCTCTCTTCCTCCCCTGCCACCCACCCCACCATAAAATATAATCAAAAAGCTAGTAAATAATTTAAAGAATTGCCTCAAAGGATTTTCAGACTAGAAAGAGACTCCCTTCTCGGGTTTAAGTTGGGAGAAACTGTTTTCATTTTCTTCCCCCAAGATATTTAAAATATTCAGGAGTGTCCCACGGGGTCTTGAACTCATAAGTGTCTGCGTTTTCCTCACTGTACACTCATCTCCTCTTTTCTTTATTGAATTTTTTTTCTTAAGGTAGCTGTCGGCAGCATTTAGGTACAATTTGCAAATGAAAATCATATTTAAGCTACTGGTCTTAAGTCAGACCGACCTAAGGTCTGTTTCATCCATCTGAGTTCTATGTCCTCTGCGCTTTAGTTTAACCAGAGGACGGAGCGAATCTTGGCTGCTGTGATTTTTCATCCTCTGAATGCTTTTCAGAGGGGTCCCTCATCTTGTGAGCACAAGGGAGGAAGTCGCTACACATCATCATCCAGAAACTGAATCACCCAGGACCGGATCTTCAGTCCCTGCTTGTTCACGTTGAGAAGGGAGAGAGGGCGTTAGGCCTCCGGCTAGCCAGAAGCGTGGATGGGGGTGGGAGTGCGCAAGTTGGGAAAACTTCAAATCCACCCAGTCGTCAGCCCGCTGAAAGCAGGCAGTGCTCCTCCTGGAAGAACTCTCAAGTAGGTTTGCATTTCTGGGGCTCCCAGAAGTCCTGAAGCCAAGAGTCTGGCTGGCCAGGTAGAGAGTTTGTGCCCAGGAGATTACTGTACCTCTGGAAAATCAGTACTGGAGGGATGGAAGGAAGGAAGAAGACAATGGATGGTTGAATGGAAGGAAGGCAAACGAGGATGGATGGAAGGAAAGACATGCATGATTAGGACAGATGGATGGATGGATGGATGGATGGATGGAAGGACAGATGAAGGATGGGTAGATAGATGGAAGGAAGGATATAGGGTTTCCCCTTTAGTGTTTGTTCTCTCGTGCTGTACTCAACCAGAAGACATTCCTCAGGCCTGTTTCTAGAAGCTGCGGAGAGGCGACCTAGAACACTGGTGCCAGGGAATCCTTACAATGTGCCGTCTTCCTGTAATACTCATCAGTGCCGCTGCTACTGACCTTCCAAGGCCATTCCCATAGAGTTTCTTTCCCTTTAAAAGGGCGGAGTTATACGTACACTCCACCCACCCCATCCTGTGTTACCCCTTGGCTGCAGGACCTGCACAATAACACTCTCTGGCTCATGGCTGGGGTGTCTGGCAGTGCCCCACCGAAGAGCCAGATGTGTCCTCTCTAGGTCCAGCCAACAAACGTCGCCCCCTCGGCACCGTGATCTGTTCTCTGAAGTGGGTGCTTCCAGCCCAAGAGTGTAAGTCATAGCGGACGGGAGCTCAAGCTCTAGAGGCAGATGGAGTGGGTTTGAATCCCCGGGGCCACCTTAGGTGAGTTCTGTAACCTCTTGGAGCCTCGGTTTCCTCATCTGTACAATGGGGGAAGTTGTGTCTCCCCAGGAGCGTTGTGAGGATTAGACGAGGTGACGCACACAAAGTGCTTAAGCAAGCCGTGCCTGGCACCCAGCACCTGCACCGCATAACACGTGTCTCGTGTACTGTCGTTATTATGGGGAGGGACTGCCACCTCCCGAGGAGGGGACAGCAAGCAGCCTGCACCACTGAGGTGGTGGTGCCAACAGTCAGCCCCTCGCGTCGTGTTCAGGCACACAGCTTACCGAGGGCCTTGGGGGGGTCCCCCAGTGCTGGGGGCGGGGGGCACGCGATCCGTTTGGCACGTGCATACTGACAACACGGCCTCTCACGCCTCGTCTGGGCGTCTTCCCAGCTCTGTAAACAGCTGAAGCTCCAGAGCCCTGGGAAGATACAGTGAGGTGGCCCAAGAGGAGTCCTTAGCTGCCTCTCCCCGAGGTCCGAATCTTTGCTTCTCCTTTTGTCCTTTTAAAGGACAGCTACTCCTCCCTTGAAATCAAAAGCCCTAAATGCTCCCCGCAGGGGTTGGTTTGCTCGTCCCCCTGGGGCTGAGCCCCCACCCCCCAACCCCGACTCGGGCAGCTGATACCAGCTCCTGTCTCCATTTCCGCCTTGCCTTACGGGGAGGTAGCTTTGCGGAGAGTAGCAGCCACAGGAGGCTGGGGCCTTTGTGCCCTAAGATCCAGGCTCCAAGGAGCCTTCGGGAAAAACAGAAGTTCTGAACTTTTCTGCCTCACCCCTCTTGCTCCTGTTCTTTTCTATCTTAAAGCCCCTAAGAAGGGAGGGGCGAAGTCCATGATCTGTAAGCATAAAGGATTTTTAAGCTAAACAAGAAAACCAATTATTTTTCTAACTGCTTTACTCCTTCAAATCTTTCACTGTAATGGAGATTTAGAATCCATCACAGTTGGGCTATTATTTCTGTGTAAACAGTGTCATGCCTTATTGCACCAAACACACAGTCAATTTTTTTCATTACATTTAGACACAGATGACGAGGGTGCCCAGTCCGTGGGCTCCCTGAGCCAGGCTTGGTTGGTGGGGAGCGTGTGACCACGGTCAGAGGTGAGGAAAGGGGGTGAGGCTTGTAGGGGATTTCGGTTCCCACCCAGGGGTCACCTCTTCAGCTGCAGAGTTGTAGTCTTTAGGCCCTGGCTTGTGACCCTCCTGTGTCCGGGGGCTGGGAGGTGGGTCTGGAAGAGAAGATGGGATGGGAGTGGTGGGGGAGGGGCAAGAGCTCAAAATTTTCTTGCAACCAGTAGGACCCAGGACAATTCCAGTCTCCGCATCTCCAACCTGCCCCATCTTCCAGACGGTTCTGCTTGAGGACCTTCCTCCCTCCCTTCCTTCTTTCCTTCCTTCCTTCCTTTCTTCCTTCCTTCCTTCCTTCCTTCCTTCTTTCTTTTCTTTCTATTTTAAGTTTATTAATTTATTTTGAGAGTGAGAGAGAGTGTGCCTGCATGTGCGAGCAGGGGAGGGGCAGAGAGAGAGGAAGAGAGAGAATCCCAAGCAGGCTCTGTGCTATCAGCACGGAGTCCAACTTGGGGCTCGAACTCATGAGATCATGACCTGAACTGAAATCAAGAGTTGGACACTCAACTGACCTGAGCCACCCAGGCGCCCCAGGGATCTTTCTAAAGTGCACATCTGATGTTGCCTTCCGACGCTTGAAGTCCTGGGATAAAATCTAGACAGCCTGCGTGGCCCATGGGCTCCTGTCCTGCAGTGGCCACCTGGACCTCTTTGTCCCTCCAGCACCAACCCTCTTACAGTTCCCTGATCTCGTGTGCTGCATCGCGCCCTCTGCCCAGAACATTCTTCGCATTCTTCCCACGTCCCTCCTTCCTCCAGCCTCATGCCTTTTCATCCTCCAGGACCCAGCTCAAAAGCTACCTTCTCCAGGAAGCCCACCTTCACGCTAAGGCTGGTGCATGCATGTCCTGCGTTGCCCGGGCTTCCTCCCTTCTACTACCCACCACTCTGTGTAGTAACCCTTGGTCTCTCTTGTTCAGTAGAACGGACACTCCTTGAGGGCAGCCACTGTCTCCTGTGTAACCCAGTGCCTGGCACGGCTCTTGGCAGGTGGGACCCTCTCAGCGAGTATTTGTGGAACGAACGAATGAATCCCCAAACCAGCCTGGGGGAGGGGGCCGAGAGGGCACCTGACTGCGGGTCACACGTGCTGTGCGCCACGGCGGTGTCGGCCCTGTGGCTGCAGCAAGGATGGGGACGGCGGTGTGCCTGGCAGCCGGCAGCTCCTGTGGGTGGAAGGCAGTAGAGCAGCATGGTAAAGCCTGTGGGGGCTGGAGCCAGACTGTCTGGGTTCAAATCTAGGTCCCACCACCGTGACTTGGGCAGGTTACTTCAAGTTACTTAAACTGCCTGTGCCTCAGTTCCCTTACCTACAAAACGGGGCTAATAGAAGTACCAGGTTCATGGGGCCATGAGTGATGATGAAACGCATTACGACTGTCCGTGGGAGGCACAGAGCCGCCACCGTGGAAGCGAGGGCCGTTGTCCTTCTTCGTTGGGCTTCTGCTCGGGTGGTTCTGCCCCTTTTCAAGGCCTTGCTTGGAGCAGAGGTCAGGGACCTACATGGGCTGTGTTTGCACACAGCCTTGGCCACACAGTTGACTCTCTGGGTGGTGGCTGCCCCTTCGGGCAGGTCGCCCCACACCCCTGCCATCCCGCGTTCTCATCTGTGCCACCTGTCTGGTCCCTAAGGCCCCGGAGTTCGTGACCTCTGTGCTGACCTCGAGGTCGGCCAAGGCTTCTCAGGTCGAGCTGACTCTGGTCCGTCTGAGTCATTCATGGAGCACCTTGTCTGTAGCCCTGGACTCACAGCAGACCTGTTTGCCACAGATGCCCAAAAGGGCACATTGCTCTGTTCCCTGATCCTATGAGATGGGGCAGGCTGGAATTCTCTAGGGAGTAGCTCGAGGCGCGCAGCTGTGGACCCCTCCTTCCCCCCACCCCCCAGGCCTGTTTGCCGTCGAGTGTTCTTGCTTATGTGGTCCAGATGGGCACGTACCCTCTCAGCCTTTGACTCTGCAGGAAGTTGCAAGGTCCTCTCGTACCCAAGAGCATGGACTTCCAAGAGAGTCATCAGCATCCTGAGGGCAGGGCAGGGCAGGACAGGGAGGGGGGGATGTCTGAGCCCTTACCCCTTGATCCTTTTCTCACAGACCCCCAGGGGCCTGATCGGCTGATCTTGAGAAGATGAGGGAAGATGAACGGGGGAGCTGACACACAGCTTCCCTCAGTTTGGGTGTTTGGGTGTTTGGGTGTTTGGGTGGGCCCGCCCCCGCCCCCGCCCTCACTTACTGAAGGCAGCCGTGTGAAGCCCGAGAGAGAGCCAGGGCGGGATGTGTGAGACCTTCAGGGCAGGATTCCTCCTTGTTCCTGCCAGTGAGTGGACTTTGCTTTAGCCCCATGGAAAGCTGAAGTCGTGGAATCCCACAAAAGACATTAGGTGGGCATTACTCTCACAGGAGAAGCCTCTTAAACCACACCCACCAGGGTCCCCAGTAGGGGTAGGTGTGCGCAGGTTGGCGGGAGCACCTGCTTTTTTTTCTGGGAGGGCACCTCCTTGTGGAGCAGGTAGGAAGCACACAGTGAATGTGGCTGTTGCTTTCTCTGATGGCTGATCCAAGAGAGACCCTGGGGGCGCCCCACGAGTCGAATGGCCCAGCCACGCGCAGTAGGCATTGGGGACGAGGAGGTCTTCTGACCTCTCCTGAAGTGGTGGTGGGCCGGGGAATCGCTGTGTCGCAGAGTTTGGGAACTGGATTTGGAACCAGCCACATCCGCGGGCTTGTATCTTAGCCCTGCCACCCGCGTGGCAGGTCTTAGGACCTTGAGCAAGTGCCTGAATTTTCTAAGCCTTTTTCTGCTCATCTGTGAAATGGAAACCACAACTGTAAGAATAATGCTATTTATTCTCCTCTGGGCTGTTATGAGCCTGACATGAGCTAACGCATGTGAAATACGCATGGTTCTTGGTATATAGAGCACGCCATGTGCCCAGGGTTCCTGTCGCGATTTGTCCTGTTACCGGATCCTGCCGTGTACCTTACAGGACTCCGCTTTCATGAGCCTTCTTCCCGCTCACAGGGCACCGTGCATCGCTGAGTTTTACCACCAAGCCACTTTTGTCTAAATGTCCTTTGAAGCTCCCCAGCACATCGCCCTCTCTTCCCAGAGGCTCAGGCTGCCTGTCTGGGGATTTGCCCCGTGTATTTGGTCTGTAATGCATAATATATGTGCATGTGTGAGTGTGTGTGTGTAGCCCCCCCCCCCCCCACACACACACGGATGTATATATAACTCATTCCCCAAAGAGAGATTTATTTCAGGGAACAAATGCTTCTGGTTAGCTTCTGTGTGGATCGGATCCAGCCCCAAGCCGTTGCCATGAGTAGAATTCATTGACGGCTAAAGGAAATGAAAACAAACACTCCCTGACATGGGGCATTTCCGTTGGGGGGGGCCTCTGGGAATTCTTCTCTTCTATTAAAATATCTACCAAATTGGATGGAGGAACTTGGCAGCCACGGCCTGAGCACTTTAATTGTTTCTGTGGGGAGGGCACGGGCAGAAGCCGTGCCCTGGCCTCTCTTCCAGAACCTTCCTCTCACCATTGCCGTCCAGGCGGAAGAGGCCGCCTGAGACTGGAGAATGGCTGGGTGCTCCTGGAGTCCAGCTCCTCCCCTCACGCCTGGGCAGCGCCTTTCCCTGGCCCTCTGGAAGCAACTCTTTGTTCAAGTTGGGAGGGTGGGGGTGCCGGGAGCTCACATTCCTCAGAAGGTCTCAAGCCTTCTGCGTAGCCCCAGCAGACAGAATGGAAATGCAGTTTTAATCACAACCAGCTGAAGGGAGCTGCCCCAGACTTATTACCATTTGGCTGGTTTTTTTTGGTTTTGTTTTTTCCTTCTTCCTCTTCTTCCCTTAGGGGGAAGATGTTTCTCTTAGGAGGGAATTTGCTTCAGGGGACAGTTCGGGATGGAGGCAGATGATGAGACACGGGGACTGTCACGCAAAGTCGGGGGTATTTGCTAGTCGGTACCATCAGGGCACCGCTCTTTCCCCTCCTGCCCCTGGGGAGTGGGCCCACGGTGGCGTTTCCCCAGGCCTCCGGGCGCGTACTGGTAATCACGGCAGTCAGCGCGTTGGTGCTATAGACAACGTTCATTTATTTGGCATCTTACTTCACCCTTCTGCAGGGCAGTTGCAAGGGTCCCCATGAGACGTGCCAGGAAGCCAAGTCTCAGTGTGGTCAGGTAGCCTGCCCAAAGCGGCAAAGCAAACGCCTGACTCTTAACTTTGGCTCAGGTTATGATCTCACGATTCGTGGGTCCGAGCCCCACATCGGGCTCTGCACTGACAGTGCGGAGTCTGCTTGGGATTCTCTCTTTCCCTCTTTCTCTGCCCACCCCCACCAAATAAACCTTAAAAAAAAAATGTCTCCCAATAGTGCAAAGTTCCCTGGGAAGCAAAACTGCCACTGGGTTGAAAACCACTGTTTGAAAACCATGTTCTTTCTTCTGCTCATTGCCTGCTGCGTTGTGTGGGAACATGGCTCTATGTACTTATGAACCTAAAGTGACCAGCGGACATCTGAGGTGCCTGATGTACATTTGCCTACACATACTCAGCAAATATACAGTAACTGCTCATTGAGCATCTGTAGGCACTGTAAGGTACTGGGGAAGCCAGAGGCCAGAGCTCCTGACTGCTCCGGAGCCGAAGGATTCATCAAAAAGACTAGGAGACACTCTTGTCCTCACAGAGGGTCCGTTTGAGTGGGACACTCACAGGTTTGTTGGGTAGCAGATGTCGATTTCTAGTTCTTGGAGGGGCAGACGGTGAGGACCAGGGGTGAGTGCTGGGGGGACCCTGAAGACACAGGCACACATACAGGACCTGACAGGCAATATACTGTCGCTTAAAATAAACTCCCCCTTTTGCTTTGTCTGAGGACCTGAATGCATTTCCTTCTGAAAACCCAGAGGCTTTTTTTAAACGTTTATTCATTTTTGAGAGAGAGCGAGAGAGCGTGCACAAGCGTGAGTAGGGGGAAGGGCAGAGAGAGAAAAAGAGAGAGAGAGAGAGAGAGGATCTGAAATAGGCTCTGCACTGATAGCAGAGAGCCCGGCGTGGAGTTCAAACTCACGAACCATGAGATCATGGTCGGACGCTTCACCAACTGAGCCACCCAGGCGCCCCAAGACTCTTTTTTCTGAATCTCTTACTGATTTGGAAATTTGCCTTTAAAACAAATACATGGGAACAAGCTCCCAGGCCTCTGCCCTTGTAGTTTCAATTAATTGGTGCCAAAAATATCAGCTTAGTGCCACCTATGACCTCATATGTCCGGGTATATCAGACCCTTAGAGGGACCAGGATTCCTTGGGAGACATTTCTGAGGACCCCCAGAGAGGAGTTAGTGAGAAAGGGAGTGTGTGTGCATGTGTGTGTGCGCGCGTTTGCACGCACAAGGTTCTGTACACACACGCACAAGAAAAGAATATCAGGCTGTTCACTTTTTTTCTTTAAAAACTCCAAGAATGCATTTCAGACTCCTCCTGCCTGCCAGTCTCCACTCCTCCCCCAAATATCCTTGCTTAAGTCTTAAGACTCAACAACAACAAAGAACAAAGCCACAGCCCATCTCCCCTCCCGACAGTGTCAGCTGTGAACCGAAGATCTGAATAGCCTTTAAAATTGTTTTATTGTTGTCAGTGCTGCAGAATGGTGTGTAATCTTTGTGTTCTGGAGAATCTTTAATTGGCACAAAAGGGCAGTTTAGCCGGCATCTTCTAGGAGGTTTGTCACGCAAACGGTTAGTGCCTGCCACTCACAACATATAGGGCTCTCCAGGTTGATTTGCATCGGCAGCTCCCTTGGTTAATGGCTTTCTGTGTTTCCCGGGGACCCTGAGCAGAAGCCATGGGGAGATGAGGCTCCCCTCCTCGACGTCTGCGCCGCATCACAGGCAAGCCTTCAGGACCTCCAGGCGTCTCCCTCTGAGCCCAGGGGCAGTGGAGGGGTGCAGGATGGGTCCCTCATGTAGGTGGAAGGCTTCCATCATTCAACTGTATTGTAGGAGTCGAGAGCAAAGGATCGGGAGCCACCTGCCTAAGTGCAAATCCCAAATGAGATGCTGTCCTTCTTGCTACTGGGCAAGTAGGGTTATTAGTTAGGGTAACACCAGCTGCTGAAGTAACTAAACCCCCAGATTTTGGTGCTTAACACAACGGAAGGTTCTTTCTTGCTCACTTAGCAGTTCAGTACAGATTGGTGGTTGGCTTTCCTTCCTCCACGTGGTGATCCAGGGATCCAGGTTCCCGCCATCTTAAGGCTTCGCCATCCATCCCTTGGGGCCTCAGAGCCGTTGCGGCGAGGAACTAAGTCGTTAGGCTGTAGTGTCTCCTGTAATGCTCACAACAGCTTCTACACGTCGACAGTGATCTCATTTCGCAGGTGAGAAAACTGAGGTTCAGAGAGATGAAGTCATTTTTCTGGGATCCCGTGGGGCAGCATAGGGGCTCTAGAGCCAAGTGAAGAAAACCCTGGCTCTACCCCCCCCCCAGGCCCCCCACGAGGCCCTTTGGTAGACTTAGCTGTTCTCGTCCCCATTTAACACCTGAAAAACAAGTTCTTTTCCCAGGGCCTCATCCCCATGTGGCTGTCCCTGTGGCTCTTGTGACCGGGAAGGCAGGTCTTCGGTGTGGGGGCTTTGCTCAGAGGGGAGAGGCAGAGGAGTCCCACCAAGCGGAGGCTGGCCTAACTTGGGTAGAGTGTGGAGAAGGCTGCCAGGCCCTCCCACGTTCTGGGGCAGAGGTCGGCCTCACATGGGCTCAGCTAGGGGTGTGTGTGTGTGCGTGCGTGCGTGTGTGTGTGTGTGTGTGTGTGTTCGAGGGTGGTGAGGAAGAGGGGAGCTGCTCATTTGAACTCTGGAGAGGTAAACACAGCATGTGGGCTCCGCGGAAGGAGTTTCTGTTGACAAGAAGAGCTTTCTCCTGACACCCCTGGCCGTTAATGGATTCAGAATTTGGCAGTTCTGCGCGAAGCCGACTGCCAATGAGCCGGGCTGCTGCGAGCGCCTGACAGCGCTGATCAGAAATGGGTTTCCTTTTGAGCTCTGCCCTTCTGCGGGGGTGGCCTTGACCAGACAGAGACGTGGTCAACCACCACCCATCTCCTAGGGCCCCCCCGCCCCGTACCTGCCAGACCCCACCCCTCACTCTGCAAGGCTGTCCACATTCCCACGAACACCTCTGCGTGTGGCTTTGCTTGCTTACCGGTTTAAATGAAACCGAGGGGCGTTGGCTTCGTCAGGGAGAGCCCCAGCGGGAGGCTCGGCTTTGTGTGCTGGGGGAGGGGGGCTGTGTGAAAGAACAGCCCCCCAAGTTGTTAGGGCTCTTGGAGAAAGCTTTCTCTTCGTAGCTGTTGGGGACCTCGTTGTCCCTGTCCCTGCTGGGCAATTCCTGGTGGAAAGGTCACAAGCGTGTGGCAATTACAAGTGGGGGGCATATGAAAGCTTTGAAAGTAAGAGACTGTCGGACTGATGGCCCTGGGTTAGCGCATCTAATGAAGCTCTCCTGCGGGAGCCTGGAGCGTGGAGGCAGCCACAGCCATGCCGTCTTCTCCTCCCGGCAGGGGACGCCGGCTGCAGCTCATAGGGGAGGTTTAGTGTGTAGAGAACATGGGGCCCCAGACCCTCTGTCCAGCCCGGTCCTGGGAGGACCCACCACCCAGATGCTTTCACTGGCATCTCCTTACTGTCTCTGTAGCCTTCTAACGGGGGGCGCGCCGTGCAGGGCGCGTCCATGATGGGGCCGTTGGCTGCAGGCCAGAAGCCGGCAAAGGGTCCGTGCACACGGCCCCCTCTTTAGCTCTGGGGAGGTTGGCCTCTGTTGAAGAGAGGGAGCCATTTATCAGAATCAGCAGGTAGAACCAATGATGCCTAGTGGGCCCCGCGTCTAGAATCCTCAGTACCCTGTTGGCTTCTACCTACATCCTTCAAGAAGTTTTCCCAGTACAAAGCACAGGTTCGGTCTCTGACGGAGGAGCCTTTGTTACTTAATTCTTGTGTCTTGTTTCAGATTACAGGACGTGAAGCTTGTAGCATGGGCTGCCAAATATTTTAGTGTCTTTTCTCAAGAAAGAAGAGGCCCCGGGCCTCTGAAGCATGTGTTATAATACTATCTGCCCCCAGAACCAAGTGAGATAGATCGATTTCTACTGACGTCTCTGTGTTGTTTCAAGGCCAGCACTTAGGTCACTGGGTTTCTGAATTCTCATGTTGTTGAGCCAGAGATGGTGAGGAAGGCCACCGTGAGGCCCCGGAACTGCCTTGGAGAAGCACAGAGTGGTTCTCAGAGTCAGAAGGAATTCAGGGATCCTGTGTTAGGTTCTGGTGTGAGCCAGCCCATTTTGACCTTGGGCAGGAGGCCCAGCCGTTTGTTGCTTTGTTCCCTGTTCCTACCACTGAAATACAGATTTTTCTCCCTCTTTAGAAAACAAGCAAGGACTGAGCCATTTAATCGAACTTTCAGAGAGCTGCCACTTGGTGCCTTTGCTACCGCGTTTGTTCATCTGTATGTTCGAATAGTTATTGAGTGCCCGCTGGGCGCTAGTGTCTTAGGGCCCGGGGACGTGTCACTAAACAAAACAGATGAAACTCCAGGCCGCGTGGAGGCTCCATGGTGAAGGGCTGTCAGCCAGGCAAGTAGGAGACCTTGTGTGCTTGGCGGGGTGGAGCGGGGGGAATATGGGGAAAGGCACCACAGGGAAGGCACAGCAGTGCCAGGCAGGGCTGAGGTCTGCGTCCTTTTGGAGACGTGACCCACTGATCCTCCTCGGTGGGTGTGAGGAGTGGGACTCTACTTTTCACAGATGGGGAAACTGAGGCTTATAGAGGCAAGGAAGGTGTTCGAGTTCCTGCCAACATTTCAACCCAGGCCAGATAAGTGAAATGACAGGAATTCTTCTGTTCCAAGTCGCCACGGTCCAGTCGCCGGGCAAAAGAGCTATTTTAAGTGTCAGCCTGGTAAAGGCAAGATATCACGCATTACTGTTAAAGCATCTGTCAATGAAATTGGTAAAAACTGAAATCAGAATATAACTGAAAAGCGCTATTAACTTCCTCAGTGTTTCTGAAGCCAGTGAACAGGACCCATGTTGACATGAGCCACGGTGGAGGCTGCAGCCAGCAACCTGAGAGTTTTGAAGCCGGAGAAGAGATGTCTTGTCACCTTCATCAGAGCGTCTGCCTTACGCTAAGCCCTTGAGTCATATATTCAGAATTCTGAGATTGAATCACGTGAGCAGGACTTAACAGGCCTACCTCTGCCTGCGCTTGGCTGGGTTTCAGACCTCAGCTGTAGAGACAGTGCACTATAAATAGACGAGGGGAAGAGATTTAGCCCAAAAATCCCACGTTCTCAGAACTGCCACGGTCTACCTTTTGGGCCAAGCTGCCCTAGTCCCGGGGCCAGGAAGTTTACAAAAGTAACGTGCCTGAGTTCATTTCCACGCCAGCCCACGCTCCCATCACGGAACCGTGCCTCCCTCTGAACAGTAGGTGACAGTCAGCAAGGAGGTGACTTCAGCCCCTGCCCTCAGCGTCCTGGAGATGTTACGGAACTTCTTGCTAAGCAGTGCGCTGGGAGAGTCGGGTGGTTTGTACTGCCAGTGACCGTTAGGGTTTGAAGGCTGGTGTGGCCTCGGCGGGGAGGCTAGCTACCCGATGGTGGCGCAGACCCTCGGTGGCTCATTGCAAAGGCGGGTAACGCGCATGGGGCCCCGGAGGGCGAGAGGCCCATTTCCTCTGGGTTCGTGATAATTCTGCACGTCTGCCGGGCCCTCCCCAGGGCTGGTCGCTATTCTGGATGAAAGGAGCGCTTGGTTCTCAGTGACGAGCTGTTGCAGTCTGCATTTCCCTGTAGTTACTGGTTCCCTCTTGATTTTCTTGAGGGGACTGGGGAGAAGCAGGCGGCAGGTAAGGCATCTCAAAAGCGTATATCCGTTCTGCTGAAAAGCCCAGAACCAAAATAATCTGTCACCTATTCCACCCAAATAAATAAGTCAGCGGATAGGTCTGCTTTCATTGTATTGTTTTCTTCATAAATACCCTTTAAATTGAGCCTGAGTGACGAGATGTGCTTCTGTCGCTAAAATGCTATCACCAATAATACTGAAAGAGCTTTTAAAATACCACAATTGTCACTGAAACTATACTTTGCTTCCCCCTCCCCCCTTCTCTCTCCCCTCTGCTAGTAACTAGGTCTCTTTGGGGAATTTTTTAAGTGACAATTGGTAGATTGTAGCTGGCGATATTTCTTCCACATAATACTTCTGAATGCCACTCAGCTCTGTCATGATTGGCTCCAAATGTCCCAAGGAAGGAAGATGCTTCATTTGAAAATGTAAAGCTTACGGGAGGTCATCTGCTCCCTAACTGTTACCCCCTTTGCAGAAGGGGCGACGAAGAGGTGGCCGTGGGAGGACCTGGCCTCCAAGGAGGCCACCAGGACCAACCCATGCCCGTCAGCTTGAGTACGTGGTTGAACGGGCTTATTAGATTCTCAGATGTTATTCAGCCTGATTGCAGCTTTTATACAAAGCAGTGAAGACAGGGGTAGGGAAGATAATAGAACTATAAATTGCAAGACAGGTTCTTATGAAATCAGTAAATTATTCATTTAACGGTCCTCTCCTTGTTGATTTCATGTTGCTATGGCACCTCAAGATGGAGGCGAATCAGTCGTCCGGTCCAACCAGGGGTAGTACACAGATGCACAAATCCTGGCGGAAGGCAGATAATGCATTACATACAACCTTCGGCCACATGATAAATTGCCTCTTTATCTGGCAAATTCCAAGGAGATCTACTGGAGAGAACTGAAAGAGATATCTCACAGTGGCTAACGTTTCTTGGAAGAGGCCCAACCGTCTCAGGGTCTGAGTCAGAATCTGTTTAAGAACGCATTAAGAACGCATTGTCTTGCAGTGACTTGCCCGTCTCCCGAGATGTTGAAAACACCGTGGGTTCCCAGTTGCTTTGGCGGCCACGCTACAGTAAATGCCTGACTTCATTTGTTATTTTGATGGGCAAAGAAAACTGCGTGCTGACAGTCCCGCTCCCTCTTAAGCTGTTTCCAGCCTCGCTTTTCTAACCCCCCTCCCCATTTGCAATTTGGTTTCTTGCTGCTTGTTAAGTTATTGTACTTAGGAAATCGAATGCTTTGGCCAAGCCTGTCACTCATCTTCAATGGCGTTGGAGGGAGTTGGGAAGCTTGGTCCCGGTGTCGGCCAGGCAGCCATTTGACCTGGGACAAGTCCGTTCACCTCTGGGCTCTCGGCGGCGTGAGGGGTCTGGGCTGGTCTGTTTGGGTGGTCCCTTCCTCCTTATCATCCCAAGACTCTGTGCCTACAACTCATATTGGTTCCCTGTTTGTGAACAGCAGGCTTTTATGAGGACTTCTTAAGGCCTTCTCAACGTGCCTGCATTTAGAAAAGTTAGGGCTGGACCCCCCCCCCCCCACATGCATTGGATTCTGTGGACGTTCTGTATGAAAGAGACTGTTAAGAATTCTGTAGTTCATTCTGACAGCTTGAGAGATGGAATGGTTTTGCATGGCATCCATGTAGGAATGGACTAAGAAGGAAGTATTTTCCAAGAGAGTCTGGCTATGTGTGTATGTTAGGGTTTCTTTCCACTCCCCCAACCAAATTTTATAACTTTGCTCTGAAAGCGCAGAAATAGTAACTTAATCCAATATTCTTTTATTGATTCTATTGACCATAATGTCTCTTAATTCTGCTTTTGGCTTCTGTGACCTAATATACTAACGTTAATAAGTATTAGTCTTATGAGGCTATTACTGTGATTCCTATTCCATGAGCTAAGGTCCAGCCAGGGGACAGAAACCACACCAGTTATCTGTGCAGAAAGAGTTAAAATAAAGAATTGTTGGGATGTCTGGTGGCTGAGTCGGTTAAACGTCCGACTTTGGCTCAGGTCACGATCTCGCGGTTTGTGGGTTCGAGCCCCGCTTTGGGCTCTGTGCTGACAGCTTGGAGCCTGGAGCCTGCTTCGGATTCTGTGTCTCCCCCGCTCACGCTGTCTCTCTTTCTCTCTCTCTCAAAAATGAATAAACATTTTTTAAAAAAATTTTTAAGTTGTTACTGGGATATAAAGTTAACAAGTTCACTGAAAAGGTAAAAAGAAAATATGGAGGCACGTTTTCTCAGACATTGGGGTGCATCAGATAACCTATAGGGCCTATTAAAACACAGATTACCGGGCCGCGCTTCCGAGTTTCTGGTCCGGTAAGTCTGGAGTAGGGCCCCCAAATTTGCGCTTCTAACAAGTATTCAAGTGATACGGATGCGGGTTGTGGGGAGCCACACTGTGAGAACCAATGTTCTCAGGTACCACAGACATAACAACTTCAGGAAGCAGCCATCACCCCTACAGCTGACCAGGTCGGAAGTATTAAAACTTGGATGTTTGCAGGATGAGGGCCCCAGACCTCTGCGGAGGGGGTCTCTCGGCCTCCAGTGCTGATGTCTCTGCGGGAGGGGAGGGGGCGCCGTGTTGCTGGTTCTGCGGGTGTTGGGAGAAACTGCAGACTCAGCTGCTAGAACAGGAAGGCGCTTCTGCTGGCAGGATGAAGAAGCCTTGCCGGGGTGATGCTCACAGGAACCGCAAGCTGACAGGAAGCCCACAGGAAGCCCCCAGGAAGCAGAAGGGAAAGGGCAAGTCCCTTCTTCCTCCTCCACCCATAGAGGCTCTCACTCTAGCGCCCCCTTTTGGCACAGCCTTGCAGGGACCCGGTGGCCGAGCTGTGGTTTTCAGGGTCCCAGCTTGAGCCACAAAACCCGAGTATGATGAACAGGTGGGTTTGGAGCGGAGAGCCAGTTTGACAGATGGGGAAACCGGGGCACTGAGACATTAACAAACTCTCCCAAGGTCTCCCAGCTAGGAGGTGGGAGAGCCAGGATTGGAGTCTGGCTCCAGAAGCCATACCCGTCCCCGCACCCGTTTGTCTGGCAGGATGCTGGTCTCTCTGTCGCCAGCCTGTTTACTTGTGTGGTTGCTTCTCTTCTCCTGCCCCTAAGGAGGACATCCTCGGGGCTCCACCCCTGCCCCTCCATCTCCAGCATCACCATTGTGTGATCACAGGCCTGTGTTTTGGGGTGCCAAGCTTGGGAGTCCAGTGATCTGCTGGACATCTCCTCTGGGATGTCCTACGGAAACCCCACCCCGTTCCTTTCCGTTTTCTCTCATCCTCCTTCCCAAACGATAAAAAATGTGATCACCCTCCCCGCCACAGTCCAGTTCTCTCTCCAACTTCGATGCCATTGGCTTTGAAAGCTCCCTCTCCTGCTTTCACATTCTAAGTATGGTTTTCACTTAGGCTGGCTCTGTAGACCCTTTACTGCCGTCTTTCTGTACTGCTCCCCCACCCGGTTTCTCCAGTAAACTGCTGGGAGAAATGTGCTTTCAAAACAACTTTGTTCATGCCTTTCCTCTGCTTGAGAACACTTGCCGGTTGCCCAAACAGAGCCTCCTGAGCAAAGCCCCAGCCTCCCAGAGAGCAGGGTATCTTTCCTGGGTAGTAGGACCCCGTCTCCTGCCCGATCATGGTTCCGGCTTCTCCAGCACGTGGGGGCTGCTGATGGTTCTTCTGACTTGGTCCAGGTTCTTCTGGATCGCTGTGGTTGTCCCTGCCACTCCATTTGCACCCCATGCGACGAGCTCTCGCCCTTACTTGAAGACCCACTTCTAATGCTGCCTGCTCTACGGAGCCCTCCTCCCCCGGCTGTGGAAGGTAGCCAGTGTCACAAGGTGGGCGACACTCACAGGGGGCATGGCACCAAAGCCTGTGCCCGTGTTTTAAGCCCCCTCCATGCGTACAGACCGAGACGGCTTGGGCCACGCCAACGCGCCAGGCTTGGCTTCCCTCAGTCAGAGTTCCGGAAGACCTCTGGGGTCTGTTTCTCCGACCAGACTCATTCCCTCCGTCCCTTCCCCAGGATGCGGTGCCAGAAGGACAGCTTCTCCTGCCTCTGAGATGAGCTTTCTCCACTCATGCAAATTACTCTCTGACTTAAACACTCTTGTGGCTGAGGACAGCGTTCTCACTGCCCCGTCGGTGAAGGAGGAACATCACAGCACTCTATTTTCTCCTAGCAAATGCAGATAATACCCTTCCTCTAATCAACAGGTTCACAAGCATATGTCTGAGAACCAGAAATGAATTTATAAGGGGCTCTCTTAGCCTTGTGGAATTAGAGCAGAGATATTGCTTTCTTTTCACTTCAGTTAATCCAAATGAGCTGAGTCTCCTTTCTATAGGGAAGGGCAAAATAAGACAAAAACCCATCCCAGCAAAAGCCAGGCTTTCTTGCTGCCCGAATCGGGCAGCGAAAATACTTGGGGTCATTGGAATCATGAAAGAAATGGTGTTTACATAACCTCTCTCTAGGAGAGAACTTGAAAGCGATTTCCTTACATTATTTGCAGATAAGTTTTGCACTTTATATCACCCACTTTTGTCAAACCCATCTTCACGTACGTGCGTTTGGAGAGCTTATTTGCAGGTGAACAGGCTTCTTGTTTTTCCTCTCGGGAAGTTGTCTTTTAGGCAGTAAATTCCAAGCTCTGCGGTTCATTGAGAGTTGGAAGGATAGAAGTGGTGGCCCATCCTGAGTGTGGAAATGAGAATCAGTTGGAAAGGGCTCCCTTATCTCTGCTACCTGGACTTTTTATTGGCTATTGATATTTCAGTGTATTGCCGGACTTACTGAGTATTTAGTGTGTCCATACTCCATGGAGCCTGTGAAAATAAACTGAGCCACATGCTTGCCTGCGGGGAACTTAGAGTCTAGCGTGTGGGACAGTGACGGACACCATACTCTGTGGAGAGTCAGGGTGCGTATCAGGTAAAAGAGCAGGAGAGAAGGCCGGAGGGCGGGGAGGGGAGCGGGACGTGAAGGGTAGGCTGTGAGAGGGGGGACGTGGCCCAAAGTGCAGATGCGGGAAGTGCAAGGGGGCCTGTGCGGAAGGCCGGCTCACAGGGCATGTGAGGAGGTGCGGTGCGCACGGCCAACAGGACCCTGCTCTGGGGTGCCAGCTCACCAGACTGCGGAGCCAGGCAATGGTGGACTTTGGTGCCAAATTGGAGAGTTCCGTTGGCACCTTTGGACGTCACCAGGGTGCTCTAAGCAGGCGAGGGGCGTGGCCACATCCTGTTCCCGTGGGTTCCATCTCAGTGGTGCTGGGGCCCTGGGGGTTGTCTCCACGTCTCTCTTCCCTCTCCCCCCCACATCTACCATCGTACAAAGAGCTCAAACCGGTGCCTGTCTTCAGAGGCTCTGCCGTTGGATCGCTCTGCAATTCAAGTGCCACAACTCTCCGCTTGGGCCTCTGGTCCATCCTTCACGTGCTGCTGGATGAAGGTTCTGTAAGGCACGTCCTGCCTCTGCTCCGCGCCCTTCAGTGGCCCCCAAGCAAAGACCAAGCACCTGGGTATGGCAGATGAGGCCGTCCGAGGCCCTGGGGCCCTGCACCCACCGTCCTTGGAGCTCAGCTTGAGCCACACCAAACCAGCTGCACATTCTGTCTCCTCTGTCTCTGTAACTGGGTGCATCCTCTGCTTGGAACTCCCTTCCTTCTCTGCGCCCCCATTTATCCATCTTTCAGCCAACAGACACCCGTAGGCCACGCCTGTCTCCTTCCCTCCCCAACCCTGGGCCTCGGGTTGTGTCACCCTCCCTCTGTCCCCATAGCGCTCTGTGCCCTTGTGTGCACACGGCCCAGTGCGCTCTCGTCCTTTGCTGCCTGTCCATGACGTCTCTAGACTGTGAGCTCCTCCCTGTGACTAGCTGTGGCCTGGGCCCATGGTCAGGCCCCATGAAGCGTGTGCAGGAGGGGTTAAGAGAGTGAGGGAGGGAAGACCCGTTCAAGCCCAGGACAGTCGTGCTGGTCTGTTTGCCTCATTTCTCCTGAGGGTGGTGGTAGGATTACTGGAGAAAACAAGCCGGGGAAAACTCCCTCATATAACGACACCGTCTCCCTCCTCCTTGTCCCAGGAGGAAAGGATATTTTCATACATCTTAAACATCCGCCTCCTCCGGCATCTGTGAAAGCTCAGTGGAATGATGAAAGACGATCAGCGATGGGTTGAAGTTTCCTCTCCTTGGGCAGATCCTTCTTTCCTGCTGTCATATTTAACTCTCTCCACCTGCCCTTTGGGGCCTTTGGACCTTATGTTTGTGGGCTGGGGGCTTTCTTGTCCTTCCCTTTGGTTTTCTGGGGTGCCGTGGTATGTATGGACCTCGTACCTTTCAGAGCCAGAAACGGAGCTTAGAAATGTGCTCAGATCCTGCACAGTGACGGCACATTAGAGCTGGCGGTGTGCAAACACGGCAAGAGAGAAAATTGGACATCCTGGCAGAGAGCTCCAAAGTGCCCTCCCACGCGTGCAGCTCTGTCTGAGAAGGAACAGGCTGCCAGGAGCCAGGCAGCGGCCCGAGGCTCTCACTCTCAGTTCTTGCCTGGAGATGCAGCCCCCTCGTGCCCATTTATGCGTCATCAGAGTCATTAAGGGTCATTAAGAGCCTTGGGTTTGTGTCTCTGCTCTGCGGCCAGCTGGCTGAGTGGCCTTGGGCAAGCCACATGGCTTCTGGGCCCCAGGTAGCCCTCATCTGTCAAAGGAGGGATTTGGATGAGACCTCTGAGGGCCCTTCCAGGTTCCCAGCTCCACGAGTCAGTGAAAAAGCCAGGGTGTGGGACTGGCCTCATGGCACTTCTCGACGGAGAAGGTGCCCCCGGGAGAGGTGAGCAGCAGCAAGGGGGAAGGATAGGAGTTTATGGGAGTCTGGAAATAGAGGCTCTCAGGTGCGTGTGGAAGGAGAGGAAAGGAGAGAAGTGTGCAAAAGAAGGGCAGGTCTGTGGGGCAGGGATGAAGCGGCCCCTGAACTTGAGCCAAGTGACTCTGGGGTTCTGAGCACGAGCTTTGGGATTCCTGATTGACCAGGGAGGCTCCTGCGCAGCCAGGTGTCAGTGGACAGAGCCCCCGGACTTGCCCGTCCTCTGTGGCCAGCTGGGACCCCCACCTCCACCCCCCCCCCCCCCAGCGGCTTTCCCAGAAGTACTGTGGTTCGAGTACCTGGCAGTACTCAGTCAGCCCTCTTCTTCTGGTCTCTTCTCCTCCATCCTCCGGACTTTCTTTCCAGAAACTCTTCCTGAGCATGTGTAATTCCTTCTCATTTATTGATCAGCAGCAGCGTCAATAAAGAGCCCACTGTGTGCCCAGAGCAGGGCTGGGCCTGTGACTGCAGCCATTGTGTGGTCCTTATCCCGCTTACTGCCCACACCTGCCGTTCTAATTGTGTGATTACCTTTGGGGGCGATCAACCCAGCTGGAGCGGGACCCCCAAAGGCAGTTGACCTCTGCCCTGTGAAGCTCCATTCTGTAGACGATAAAACGTTTGCCAAGAAACAGGACTCCGGGAAGAAGGACAAAAGCAACAAATGCGTCTGCTTATAAATCCAAATATCTCTGGGGTGGCAGCCCAGGTGGGTTGTAGACTGTACCCTTTATTGAAGGACCCTTATTTGAAGGACAAGGAATCGGGGTGAGTAGGGGGCTGCAGAAATGGTAGTTCGAATGTTCAGATGATGGAACCTTAGAAGTGAGTTGTGTTTACTTTAAATTCCCCCATGTTTATCTCATGGGAGACTCAAAGACAGAAGACAGTCTTCGGAAAAAAAAGCCTTCTTCCACTTCTCGCCAACGAGAACATACTTAACGGTAGCAGGCTGTGGCAGAAAGATCGTGGACCTTGGAGCTCTCCTGGGGCAAGCTGTTTAACTGCCCGAGCCTCACTTTCCTCGTCTGCAAAATGGGACTCATCCACATTGTCTTGGGAATGGTTGCAGTAGACACGTGAATGAAAAAGTGTGCACGAAATGCGTAGCACTCAATAAACTCTTACTTCTCTCTTTCACTCGCTTAGAATGGTTCGTAACAGGCTTTCCTCTCAGGCACCATAGGGACCTCCCTTTTGTTCTCTTAAGCCTGATATGTTTAGATCTCTTGTTGAAACCTGATGAGGCCTGCCAGGTGTCTTGGGGTGGCCACCATGCCAAAATGCTTGTCCTTGGCATATATCCTGTTTTCAGCTTCTCAGATCTCCTCTGGCAAGAGTCCTGCAGGCACCCTCTAATTAGAGCCCGGAGAATTGGGGGCTATTTAAAACTTTTCTCACAGTGAAAGTAGTGCTCTGCCTTTGAAAACGTCATTCCTCAGTCACCCAGGAGGGGCTTGTGGTTACCTTTAGGACAGGCCAGGGAGGGCAGACGGGGCAGTGGCTCGGTTGGGTTCACATGTGTGTCCTGATTTCCAAAGCAGGTGGATTATCTTTTCTGTGGGGGATACGTTTGGAATTCAAGGCTCTTATTTCAAGATATCATAGGCCCAGAAGTGACCACGATCTTTGTGAGATGCCTCGATGTTTTGTTTCCATAGTGAAAGTGGGGCGCATTAGGAAAGAACTTTGGGTAAACGTTTTGGTCTGCCCCATCTCCCAACTCCGGGTCTTCCGAGTTGTTGCGAGTGGCTGAAATGCCTCCTGGGGGATGTTTTCTTTGCGAGTTCTGCTACCCCATTACCACCCCATCCCCCACCCCCTCTCCTCGGTCTTCTCCTCCTTAGTCAGCGGGAGCAGCTTTAGTACTTGGAACCAGTAACCCAGGATGGCTCAGACTCCGTGGAGCCAAGGTGCATACCGGCAGCATCCGCAGAGCACCCGTCCAGGGTGCCAGGGTGGGAGCGTGGGCAGATGGGAGGGGGGGTTGCCGCTCTGCCCCTCGTGGGCCTTTTTGCTCACAGCTCACGGTGGCCTCGGTGCCAGGATAAAGGGCTTGCCCTTTATCAGACCTCAGCGGTGTTCCTGCCAAGCACCCACATCAGTCAGTTTATTTTGATTCTACCATGGAGGGGAATAACCCGCTTCTTCCTATTTCCTTTCTCTATCACAAGACCTGGCCAGGGGCCTCTCTCAGAGCACAGAGCTATGCAGGGCAGTTGGAAAGACAGGGCGTGGAGTGAATGAGTGAACGAACCCTGAGATTCTAGAGAGTTAGCTCTTAGAATAGCACATCCTACATAGCCGCAATTCAGCGGAACGTTGACCCTGGCATCAGAAGTAACTTCCAGATTAGTCGAGGTGCTGGAAAGCAGCCCAGGAGAACCCCTGGGGCAGAGGCAGCCAGCCTGGGGTTAAATGTTTGTGGCCGATCATTGACTCTGGATAAATTGAATGTAGGCATGGCATGTCTCCTGATGCGGAACTCCGGCAGCCCGGGGGGGATCTTGACCTCCTAGGGGGCTCTTCGGGAGAGCCCGGGGATCGGCTGGGGTGTACTTGGGTATGAGATTATCAGAGAAGGCGTATGTGTGGGGAAGGGAGAGAGGGATTGAGATCGCGGTTCTTGCTCTTGCAAAGAGGGGATGAATGGGAGACCAGTGCCTGCCAAGCCTTCCTTCCCATTCAGGAATCACCGAGCCTTCTGGGGGAGGAAGGCCAACACCACAGTGGTGAGGAGGAGGCCTTTTTTCCACAGGACCGATCTAACGATAGGAATACGAACCCTTCTTCCTGCCGCCCTTTTAGCTTGGTGGCTTTGCCTCGTTTCCTCTCCCTCGATGATGAATTCATAATACCGTCCAGAAGGAGGATGAACGTTGGTCTGAAAATCATCATTTGGCTCTTCTAAAACTTCTTTTTCCTTCTCTGAGAACTGTATTAGTGTTGTAATTTGCTCCTGATACCACCTAAACCAGTTGTGATTAAAGCTTTTTCTTTTCCTTCTTCTTCTTCTTTTTTTTTTTTTTTTTTCTTTTAAGCCGGGCTTGCCACCTGGAGTTCACACGTTAACGGAGATGAAAAGATAGTTTCTGATTTATAATGTTCCGAACTGCTTCCGTCCTTCATTTGTATTTCTCGACCGCATTTGTCTAGTAAAGCGAGGCGCCTGCTCTGTTGTCGGGGTCTCGGTAATCCCCATGAAGAACGGGGAAAGGATTTGTGAGACATTCTACATGAGCACTGAAAGTGATGGACACATGAAATCAGGACAATGTACATGACGGAGTAGCTTTCTTCCCACAGCTATTTTTTTTTTTCACTGTAGTGTTACTAGCCGCAGGTAGGCCCTCCGGGGCCCTCTAAGGTCAAGAAATCAGGAAATAAAAACCTTTTAGCATTTGACCTAATCGATAACAGAGGGTTTTCAAATAGATACCTGAGTCTTTGGCAGCCGGCGCTGGATGGGCAAGGGAAAAACTGCTTTCTGATAGACACGGGAGAGACCACAGCATCAGCTGAGGAAGCAGCACCTCTGTCCCACGCGTGGGACATGCCCCGGGGCCAGGCCCTGGGTGGGAGGGGCAGCCCATTTGGATCCCCAGTCTTTTTTTGCAGTATCTTTGTTATTCTTCTGCTTTCTCTCACTTTTCTACTTTGGGGAGCTACACGTTAGGTAGAATGGGGTTCACTAGCGTCGGCGGGGCTGAGAAATGAAGCCCGCTGTGGACGCTATTGATGCAGAGGAGACCCAGAGTCCCGTGTCCAAGGGGGAGATGTCAGGTGCAATCCCGGAATCTTGTCCCGGCCACGCCACCGGAATTCCAAGCGCCAGCCGACAGGTTGGGAACCCCGGGTGGGTGCTGTGGAGACGTGAGGAACAGCCATTTTTCCTGCACACCCTGCCTGTCAACATGTCTTCTCTCAGGGTTTTGGGGGCCACGGTGTCATCTGCCAGACGAGAGGGGAGAGGAGTGAGTGCCGTTTCCCTGGGGATTTCTGATTTGTCTCACAGTAAAGTCTGGTTGCATAGTTGATCTATGACAAAACAGAAAGGAGAGGTGAATGAAATCGCTGTCCTCACCTGCCGCCTCCTGATTCTTGTATTCTTTCATTGTTAAGTGCAGCAAAAATATCAATAAAGAGTCTGGCCATTCGGACCTCTGCTGGAGTCAAGGAATGTGCGCTGGGGACACAGTGACACCTTCTCAGTAGAGCTCTGGCCCAGATGGGCATCGTCGCTCTGCCTGCATTTTGAGACATGCCACGTTTGATAAGATTTCTGTTCCTTTGCCCTCTGAGCATGCGAGATCCCAAGCTAGGCGGGAAGTAGTCTTCAGCAGACTGAAGATCTGTCTCCTTATGGGGGACAGACAAGTATTAGCGATCGGATCTTCTAGTCCGCCCATTGGTATTTGTGAAACCTTTGTCAGCTGCGCAAACCACAGCCAGCAGAGGCGCCGCTGTTCCTATCCTTGGGGGCATTTTCGTGCCCTGTATGTGTGGGTGTGAAAATGATTGGCAGGCTGTGCAGGGCCCGTCCCAGCGTTACCTAGCACCGCGACACAGGCAGAGCAGCAGAAATTGTATCCCCCTGTGCAGACAGAGCAACAAGCCTTTTGGAGAAGATAGGCGGTTTGCACGTGTCCGGGAGCCGGTGCGCCGGGCCAAGCCCCTCACCTCAAGTTGTGTGCTCTTGACGCATTGCCATTTGCCTCTGGTCACTCTCTGTGGCTTCCGGGAGCACATCTGGTTTTCACAACCAACTCATGAGATATGGCCGTCAGGGTTATTATAATACCCGTTTTTACAGATAAGGAAACCGAGGATCAGAGAGGTTCAGTAATTTTTCTGTTTGCTGCACAACATCCACAGTAAGGAGAAGGGGCATTAAGACACAGTCTCCTGACTTTATAGAGAAGGTGACTCCAAGGCCAAGAGGTTTATGATTTGCCTAATTTTTCTTGGCCATCTGGACTTCTGTGTCCAGAAGTCTCCTTGATGCAGCAACAACACCTCGCGAGAGCTCAGGGCTGTTTTGGTCCTTTTCAGGTGCCAGACCAGGCCTAGGGGTAGGGTTTGGGGCCAGATAAGTGGAGGAGATAGATGTTTTAGAAGGAGGGATGTCATGATGGTAACAAGACCAGTGGCTGAATAAGGAGTTGCCTTTGTCCCAAGAAGTGAAAATTGCATCTTTAGCCTTACTGGGAATGTTGCTTTTCTCCAGGAAATATCGTACCTTGAGTGCCCCTGCTGTGCCAGTCGCCATGATGGCAGCACTGAGAAGTAACCATCTGCTTCTCTCTCTGCCATTGGGGAAACTGAGGCTCAGTGGGTTGAAGGAGCTTGTCCTGGGCCACATGCCCAGTGCCACCCAATCCTTCAGCAAACGTTCTTTGGACACATGCTGTGTGCCAGGTCCTGTCCCTGGACACCAGGGACACAGCAGTGAGCAGAACAGACACAGATCCTGGTCCGTGTAGAGCTGAATTCAAGCGGAGGGAGCCATGACGGTAAACAGCAAATAGAACAAGGAAATAAATCACATAGCGTGATAGAAAATGGAAAAAACCATTTAGAAAGACAGTGGCAGAGCAGGGTGAGGGGGATGGGGAGCAGACTGGGAGCACTGGGGTGGGTTGCAGTTGTATGTCAGTAGGTCAGGCTGAGCCCAGGGAGAGGGCTTGAAGGAGGCAAGGGAGTGGGCCATACCAGATCTACTCGTGTGTCTGACCCGATGCCTTCCTTTGAGAAAGAGTGGGAGGCTCACAGTGGGGATGGCTTGGCCAGGGTCCCCCACTGAGTCAGTGTCTAAACCACGTCGAGAATATGGGATTCCCACAGCTCCGTTGGAAAGTCCCCCTCTGCTTCTTTGCTTCCCCTGCACATCTCTGACTTTGTCCTCCTGACCAGCCTCCCGTCTCCACCCCCAAGCTGCCATGATTGGTTTCCACCGGTCTTCTGCAGCCGGCCTCTGAAGGCCTTGCTTTTCAGCCTTGGGTGACATTGACTTCTGGTGGTCCCACACGAGCCCCAAAGTCTCCCCTACCCTCAGAAGCCCCAGATTGCTTCTTCCCCCATATAAACACACATCCCTCCACCCCAGCCTCCCGGCGCCCTGAGTGGGGAATTGATGCTTTTTTACTTGAAGAGATCTGCTGCTGTCATTTTTGATATCTTCTGTTTTTGTATGCGGGAGCGCAGAGCACAATTAGAATACAGTTATATATCCTCATAGTTATTAAAGCTTGGATTAACATGACATAAAGTTTTGTCTGGGGAGTCTTTTGCTATGGCTCAGGGAGCATTTTTTGTGACAGTAATAGGCTACAGTTAATATACTTGAATGATACTAGAATCTGTGTTATAAGGCAGAACAAAAGGGGTTTATCTGAAGCTGAATTACAAAGGTAGAATTATCACGGCGAACGATCCACAGAGATCCGGGCTTAATTATTGTCACTTGTGTCATTTCGGCATAATACGGGTAGTTACTGGAGCAGAGTGGGAGTGCAGGAGGACCAGCTTGTCAATCACCAGTGACTGCCCGGACCCCGTCCCCTCCCTCTGAGCTGGGCTGGCCATTTGTCCTTCGGATCCACAGACATCAGGACCTTTGGTCATCTGTTGGCTGTGTGACGCTTCCAGGTTTTAGGTTTCTGCCAGGTGGTTTTAATGACTCCCCGCTGTCCCCAGGTGAACAGTCCAGTCCCCGGTCCCCCCCGTTTAGGGCCCCGGCCCTCCCGACCCTGTCGCACCATCCACAAAGCTGATGAACAGGCTTCACACGCGGATTGCGTTTTCTCGGCTGCAGTGCCGCCCCACCACCTTCCGGAGCCTAATTGTTTTGACAGTGGAGGAGGTGAGCTAATGTGCTCTGTCAGCCATTTGGTGGCAAAGCCCGGCTGTGGCTAGCCCGGGTGCCTGGCCGCAAATGGGCGCGTGTGGGCACACTGGTTCCCCGCCTGCTCCCGGTGGCAGGGCGGGCGGTGGGGGGGCGGTAGTGGTGCCCCGGGCAGCCCTCTCCCCCGGCTTTGGTGCCTCGTTGGGGCATTCGTCCTCCTCTGGGGTGGAGTCAGGTCTGGGGGGGTGCGAGGTGGGACCAGGGCAGCTCTGCCCTGAACGGAGCAGGGCACCCAGAGGCTTTCGAAATGCTGCTTATAAGGACCACAATCCTGTTTTGGTGTGTTTTGTGTTTTTTGAATTCTCCAGCGGCCAGGTGTACGGTTGCCACTTGTGCTGGTGGCAGGTTCAGCCCTCGCCTCCACCTTTACTGTCGGCTGAGGGCCATGCGGCCACGTCACGTGGTCGAGGCGCTGTCACCGGCCCCTTGCAGTCAGCGTGGCTCTTCCTGCCCGGCCGGTCTGCGGAGAGGTTGTTGCCCCGGTGCTTTTGGAAGAGCGGCTCCGCGGTACCCGACTTGTGGAGCGAGAAAGGAACGGGGCCGCGCTGGGCAGCTGAGTGCGGCCGGAAGTGGAGGGGGGAGGCTGTGCTACCTCGGAACGGAGAGGGTCAGGGAGGTGAAGGACCTTGCTCAGGGTCAAGTGAACAGGATTCGAGACTAGCCTTCCTGCCCCTGCAGGCCATGCTTTCCAACTAGACCTGCATTCATCTAAAATGCAGATTCCTGGGCCCCTTTCTAGAACTACTGAGTCATCCTCTCAGAGGAGCGGCTTGGGACTGTGCACTTAACAGGGTCACCGGGTGATCCGTGTACACACAGATGGTTGAAGACTGTTGCTCCGTGGGACAGGTTCTCATGGAAGCCACTTATGAGTTTGGACAAGGGTGCCCTGAAGTAGTCTCCATTCTAGGGGTGCCAGGCCGTGGTGCCTTATACCCCACCGGGCTGGGGTGACAGGAGGTGAGAGTGACAGCCGTGCATTCCACTGGAGCCAAAGGGAACATCCCCCATTTTATAAACAAGAGAAGAGGCTCCACAGAGTTCTGTGCACGCCTTCGTGGCAGAACCAGCCCTGGTAACTATGACCCCTGCACCTGATGAAAAATACACGGCCATTGCCCTTTGCCTTTCCATTGCTAAGGTAATTTAAAAGAAGGTTTGGTTTTAATTAGAATAAACACAGTATTTTTCTTGCTGCAAAAAGGCCTTCAAAGAGGGAAAAAAAAAAAATCTCAATACCCCAATTATGCCAAAGCATTCCCAGTTCTATCCAGGAGTAATTAAAAAATACAGCTGACGCTTGTTCTCTTGCTTGTTTTTAAATGAATGGCTAAGTATCTGTCAAGATGATGAGCGCCTAGGCCGCTGACGGCCTTACGATCTCAATTTGCTCCTAGGAAGCACGGTGATGGGAACAGGAGAGCCGTGGTTTTGAGCCGTGAGGCACCCGGGCCTGCTCGCTCTGCGGTCGGTGGAGAGATCTCCCCCAGCCAGTACTGAGTGTGGGCGGAAGGCCACACTTGACGTTCTTAAGCGGTGTGGCAGCGATTCTCGGCTTTGCCTGTGGGTGGATGAGGTGGGCCCTTACACCATACAGGGGGACTTGGCTGCCCTACACAACGTAGGACTCACGGGCTTGAGGGTCTTTGCAGAGCGCTAGCTTGGCTTTGCTGGGGGAAGAGTCTCCCGTTGCAAGTCACTGTTTAATTAGTTCATGGAATCTTGTTTCTAGAAGTATGCTACCAGGTGAATTGAGATATCATTTTGCATATTGACGCTATTCATTGGGTGACAGTGGGCCTTTTTTTCCTTAGAGGCTGAAAAGAAATCTGTATGCGTGTGCCCCACCCTGACGTACATGTTTTTCCAAAGGCAAAATCAAGGGCAGATTTGAACAGGAAATGGTGATAAAAGTTATTATAGCATTAGTAGCTGTTAGTATTTACCTATCAGGTTCCAGTATGTTTTCATATGTGGGGTGTCCCAGTTACCTGTTGGTGTATAACAAATCACCTCTAAGCCTCCTGGTTTAAAACAACAATCATTATATTATCTCTCATGGTTTCTGTGGATCAGGAATCTGGGAGGAGTTCATCTGGGTGGTTCTGAGCAGGGTTATCTCGTGAGGTGGCAGTCAGACCGTGGCTGGCACAACAGAAGGCTGGCCAAGCATCTCCGTCTCTCTCTTCATGTGGTCTCAGGACTTCTCCATATGGTCTCTCTTCGTGAGCTAGTTTGAGCTTCCTCACATCATGGCGGCCTCAGGGTGACAAGTACAACTCAAGGACACGCCCGGCTGTGGCCTTTATATAAAAAGACTGACCAATAATAATAATAATAGCAGCATCAGAAGCCACCCCCTTTTGTATGTTTCCACGGGTGTGAATGCACCATCTCATTTAATATCCTTTCATTTCCCCTTTTAAGCACATTGCACTAACTGGGGGTCAGTGAGTTAAGTAATGTATTCTGTTGCTTGCCTAAGGTCACTGTGTGGCTCCTGCGTGTCAGATGTGAAGCCAAGTCTCTGTGACCCTGGGCCCGAGCCCTTGACCACTCTGCTCGTGTCTGTGTTGGCCGGTGCGGAGCCGTAGTCTAGAGGACTGGCTGAGGACCTCCATGGGAGCGTTTGCTGGGCTGAGCTGAGCTGAGCATCTTTGCCAGATTTGTCAAAAACAAACATGGTTTTATGTGTTTACTGCCACTCATGCTCAGCCAGAAGCTCTTGTGTTATCATCTAGTTTAGAGAGAGAGGAGGAAGCTCCATCAACAAGGATCCGACTTGCTCTCCATCTGCCTCCGTCCCTCCCCCTGCTGTAGGCCAGGCTCCTCCTTGGCTCCGGGGGGCGGGGGGGGGGGGGTTCGAGGGGCTGTGTCGGTCCCTGATGGTGGTTCTGTCTCCAGCCTGCCCTGCCATGCTCCTCAGCCGTGCTCACGGGGCTGGGATGTTGGTCTTTCAAAGTTCTCCCTGCCTCTCAGTGCCTCAGACAGATTCTGGCATGCTCAGAAAAGTTCCTTACAGGGACCGGGTGAACCCGTAACGCATGTGCATTTGCTGGTTCACTCCCCTCTGTCACTGTCTGCGTGGGCCCGAGTTCGAGGATGGCCACGACGCCTGGGGGGTCTTTCGTCTACAGCACCCTCGAGAAAGCCTACCCTTCCAAGTGACGGCCATTGCAGAGCACGGGGCATACACGAGTCTGCCATTGGGTAGGAACTGTCCAGGGACACTCTGGGAGGAACCCCAGGGGAAAGGCCAGGGAGAGCAGTGAAGAGAAGAACAGCTAAGAATCAACAGTTAGCATTTGCCAAAGCTTCTGCGTCCACCAAGCAGCTCAATCCTCTAGCCATCAGCTTCAGCACTGATCAGTGGAGATGAAAACAGTACCTCCCTGAGAGGGTGAGTGAGAGAATTCGGGCAGACCACGGTGTAAAATGCGTAGCGTGGTGTTGGGGTGCGGCAATGGGGTAATAAATTAGGTACTAAGGACTAACTGCTGTTCTTTTCGCCGACCTGAGGGATGGGGGACAGAGAATGAAGGAGGTGGCTCTGTCATACATGAAGTCCCCAGTCATTATTCTGCCATCCAGGAGAGTCTGGGCTCCGGGCTTAGGCCTCTTCCAGGATGTAATGGTGGGCCACTGCTGTGGTCAGAAGGTTCTGAGGAGGCCGTGTGCATGCACATGTGTGGGCACACGTGGCCGGGGAGCCCTGTCACCTGCCCTTCCCCAGCTCTGACCTTCCAGCCCAGCCTCCGCCCTGCTGTGGCCTTAGGAACAGATGTGCCGCTGGTGGCTTGGGTCTGGGCTCCAGCTTGCTCACCAAACCCTGAGCTTCTGTTTGTGACTAATTGCTTTGTTTGTTCTGTGTGAGACACTTAATTTTTTTTTTCAGTGATTTACTCCTCTTTGTAATTAGGTGTAGTGATTAGAATCTTGTTCCTATTACAATAGAGTTTTCCTTTTAATTCATGCACATTCACCAGGCCTGTCTCCCGTCTGTTCCATTGATTGTCCCCGGTTGGCTTTTCCCAAGCTGTCATATAAATCACAGTTCAGGGATGGCTTAGAGACTGATGTGAGTCTAAGGGATCAAAGAAGCTGACTGGTTTTGTTCTATTATGCTACCAAACAGTGATACACGCTTGGAGATGAAATCTTCATCATTCAGGAAACGAGGAGTTAGCAAATAATTTTAATAAGTATTCTTTGCTCTATTTCCCCATTAATTCCTCCCCCCCCCCACTTTTTTTGGTTTTAATTAAAAATGTAGTCACACACAGACACACATACATATAGCTCGGAAAAGGTCCGGAAAGGTAAACGCCAAAATGTTACCGATGGTGATTTGTATTTTCTTCTGCTTTGCTCATTGGCGGTTTCTGTTATGTGTATGTAATACATGTATTAAAAAATTAATGTTTTGCGAGCCTTCCTTTATAACGAATTAGGCATGGTACATTTGTCAACTAGTCCAAGGTCACTTCACACATCAGCAAGGGTCCAGGTCTGGAAGGTCCCAGAGCCATTGCTCAGTCCCTAGAGCTGCTCTTCGTCTGTCAGTCAGCCAAAAAATAGTCACGAGCCCTTGCTCTGGGGTGAGTCCCTGGTCACGAGGTACTTACGGTTCAGGAGAGAGGTTTCTCTTGAAACTTCCTGTTCCCTTGACCATAACTCAGACCTCTGCAAAGTCCCCAGACTTTGGTCTCTTTTGCATGATGTTAGAAAGGTAACAGGTGCAGGTGGCCACCCTCTCAGGCCTGTAATCGCCGCCTCCCCTCCCATGACCTCAGGACCAGCCTCCTCGTTGAAAGCTGCCAAGCCCGTGTGTCCAGCCATTATGGCCTTAGAACACGGCTCCCAAAACTGGCCTCCCTGGGGGTCTCCTCATGGATTTCCTCATTGTCTTTCTTCTGTTCTCCACACCATGGTGTGTGGATGAAGGCGGCTGGAGGAGACTCAGGAGAGAGTGTTGAGCCAGGGGACTGGCGTCTGTTGGGGACAGAGAGACCTGAGGCTGGACGGTGGGGTTGAAGCCAGCTGGGCCAGGAGTGCTTGGACATTTCCCTGTGGGCACCCAGACACATGGAGGACTTGACGTGGTCTTTCAGGAAAAGGAACCAGGCCATACTGAATGGAATCAATTAGGGAGGAGCAAGGTGGTCAGGGGTCCCAGGAAGTCGGTCATTTTGCGTTAAGTGCAGACCTATGGCAGCAACATCCTGCATCCAGGAAGGGTATAGAGAAAGCAGGCGAAGGGTGAGGCAGAGGTCATATCAAGGGAAGAAATGACAGAATGGGGCAGGTAGCTTGGACAAGGGAAAGGTGAACAAGGGAATGAAGCTTAAACTTCATTCTCTCTGGGCTTGTACTATTTTGCATGGGGAAGTCAAGCCCAAAGAGAATGAAACTTATGATTAGGCTGTGTTCCTACTTATTTGGTGGGGTCGGGCAGCGTCTTGGCTTGGGGGCAGGGGGTGGTGTCATATATTTATTCAAGAATTAGTGTGGGGGCGCCTGGGTGGCTCAGTCGGTTGAGCGTCTGGCTTCGGCTCAGGTCATGATCTCGTGGTCTGTGAGTTCGAGCCCCGCGTCGGGCTCTGTGCTGACAGCTCAGAGCCTGGAGCCCGCTTCATGTTCTAGGTCTCCCTCTCTCTCTGCCCCTCCCCTGCTGATGCTGTCTCTCTCTGTCTCTCAAAAATAAATAAACATTAAAAAAAAATTTTTTTTTTAAAGAATTAGTGTGTAAGTCAGGGTGGGGGGCACAAGATGAAAAGAAGATAAGGAAATAAAAGCACCTGGCATTCTGTGGGTGTAGGTCTCTTTCTCTGGAACCAGAGAGAAACTTGCATGAGTTTGCCTTTGCAGGTAAAGCACAGTTTTATTCTGTCCCTGAGACTTTTCTAAAACAAAGCAGCCGTCCTTTTAACTTCTCCTCCTCAGGCCTGGTCCCCCTCCTCCAGACTCTCTTTAAAATAGACTTGCATGCATGAGGAAGCATCCTAATGTAATACCCATCTTATCGTTGCACGGACCCAGCAGGCACATACAGAAGGGGCAGTGGGCGAGCCTTAGATACCTCTGCAGCCAGGGAAGGTTGGACATTTTCTTTTGCGACGTCCTCACCTGGGTCTGTCTAAGGTGAGACCCTGGCAGTGCAATTAGCCTCATCCGGAGCTCTGGCACTCCGACGCCTTCCCTTTGAAAGCCTTTCTCGGGATGAGCGGCACGAGGCAGAGTGTCCCGAGGACTTGGGGAAGACCTATGGGGTTGTTATGGCTCATCTGGTAGAGGAGAGGACTCCGTAATATTCCGTTATGTATTCGTATGCACAGAGACGTGATAAAGATGGCTTGTGGCCTGTTTCATTTTCCAGATGTCTCAAGAGCGGATCAACATCTCTGCTTCTGTTGGTTGCGGGTCCCGTCTCTCTGGTTTGCACATAGTGCCCCGTCCCCTGGGAGTCCCCTGTCCCCTTCCCTCACCCCGAGGAGTAGCCGTTCTGGATGAAGATCCCTCTGGCCCCGGGGGGCATGGGGAGAAGGCTGCCCACTGGACCAGGCCGTGGTCTGAGAGGCTCTGCCGTGCTCTCCCAAGTTGCAGGAACATCTGGAACAGTCTGTTTGATTAGCATTGAGCAAAACTGGACCTTGTTTCTCACGCGTGTTGAGGGGAAACCTTCCTGTGCCCTCTTTGGTGTACAGGGTACAGGGCAGGGGGCTTAGCCTGGGCCACTAGGCGGGGAGGGCAGGTCTCTGACAGCTGAGAAATGCATGGCAATGATGTGTGTTGCAGCCAGGGGGCGGGGGAGGGGAGTGATTTGCAAGCAAGTATGGGCCCAATCCAGACTCACAAACCTCCTGGTGCTTTGTAAACACGTCCTGAGGATGCTAACGTTGTCGTACATTGAAATGGTGAATGTTTTCTTACAGCTGAATCCATAATTCATTTGGTATGAGGCTATGGAACATCCTTTCTTATTTCTCTTCCTTTTATTTCACCCCCAAGATCCTTTTCTGATGATACAGTCTTTGTCTCTCTGTTTGTCTGTCTCTCCTATCTGTATTTCTCTGTGTGAGTCTATCTCTCTGTGTCAGTTTCTGCCTCTCTCTATCTGTATTTCTCTCTCTCTCCCTCCCACCCCTGCCCCCGCCTTTCTTACCCCTCCCTCTCCGCGCCCCCCCCCCCCCCCCCCAGCCCACAATGACTAGAAGCATTAAGACCAGGGCTTTTTGCTACAAATGCAATGGTGTCCCCTTCAAAGTGGGAGTCTGTGTACTTATTCCAAAGATCTCGCCTTTGCTCTGAGCGTTTTCAAAGCTTTCACTGTGAAGTCATATTCAGACTCTGTGGCATTTTCTTCTGAATATCCTCGCTGGTGATAAATCTTTAGCCTTTGAAAGTGGATGTGATTTTTGGAAACCATCACCAGCCTGAGCTCCAAATGACTTGTGGCCAAGATTGATTATGCTGGTTTTGGACTGAAATGCAGCAGGACTATAAAATAATAAGACTAGTTGTCTTGCATGACTTGGGAACTGACTAGAAGGGAATCCCCCACCCCCACCCCAAAAAGTATTTGAAGTCTTAGTGAATGAAGACAGGCCTTTCACTGTGAGTTCTCTGACGGGGAGCAATGACCAGTCAGTGTCCATCCTGATGTGTTTGTTTATTAAGCAACAAGATTGAGGTCGTATTTTATTTCATCTTTGCCGCACATTAGACATTGGACCAAGCCAGCTGACGTCAGGTAAAAGGCCAGGGTTATAGATGAAGGTCCAGTGTCCTTTCAGAGCTCCTGCTGTACATTCGCAGTGGCTGTCCTTGGGAGCATCAGGGGCCAGGACTGAGGGGGAGTCACCCTGGGTACATCCTTACTCACTCCGTCCCCTGGGGGCAGTGGGCAGCTGGCAGCTCTGGGAAAGCCACCCCAGTGGGCTGGACACACAGTTCTGCATTGATTGGGAGTCTCCCACCACCTGAGGCCACACGCCGTGACCACTCTGTCCCTTCATCGGCTGCCTTCGCCCCCATGGACTTCCCAGACTTCTGGCCCCTGCGGTGCACAGAAGGTGAGGTGTCTATACCGACGGCCCATTCTATCTCTTCCTGCCCCCTGGGAACATCAACCCATGTGCTACGTGAATGAGTAATAAAACCAGGACTCCAACGACAGGAACCTTAAATCCCATTTTGAAGCGATGGATGCAAAATCCACCTGAGGGCTAAAGTTCAGGGCCCTCCATAGGACTTGAAGGGCGTGATGCTGGCTGTGGAGAAGTCTGGGGGCGTTCCCTTTAGGGAGAGAAGAGCCACACCATAGGATGTAAATCCTCCTCAGAAAGCCTCCTCCGCAAGCCTGTCCCTTGTCCCGGCAAGTGATGCTTCAGCCCTAGATGGTATCAGATGTGCAGAATTGATGTCACATGGGAAAGGAGAGTACAACTCACATAGAGACACTAGTGCTATACAGCAGGGCTGGTGAGGGGGGCAGATAGGACCCGGGGCGGGGGGGTGGGGGGAGTCAGGCACCTGTCGACGGCAGCAACGCCCCGTGAAAGGGGGCATGCACCTGGCTGGCTAAGGGACATTTGTTCTTGCAAATGCAGCTGCACTCACAGGCCACAGGGCTGTCCCATGGGGATCCTGGGCAGCCCTGCCTCTGTCTTCCGGTCTGAGAGATGGGGTACCGCGCTGTTCCTTGAGGGTGTGTAGCGTTAATGAGCCGACATTCCCACACTGCTCGGGAGACGAATTGAAGTGCTAAGTATTACTATTTCATGTGGAAGGCTGAAAATAACCTCACTGAAGCGTTCTGATAAATAACTGAATCGGGCTGGCGAGGGAGAAATTTCAGCTTTCTAGAGTGTTTCTCTTAAATATTTTTCTCCTGAGCGGAACAGAGTGCTCCGGGAGCACTCCCCACCCCGCGCGCCACCCCCCCCCCCATTATCCCGCCCACAGAGGGAAGGATATTGAGTAACAGGAGGTGAGGCCTGGAAGCCTTGACACCCTGGGGATACCCTGCTTTCTTTTGCTCCTCCTTGAACTCCAGACCCAGGGCACTTCCAACCAGATGAAATCCACTGATATGAACTCAGTTATCCTCCCCCTGCCCGCCCCCCCCCCCCCCGCACCACTCCCACCTTCCCCTGCGTGCAAACACTTCCCCAAAATCTTCTCTGGCTTTTTGGAACTTTCCCGTCTTTCAAGATCTGGCTCCATTCCATCCTCTGCTGGGAAGCCATGCCTGAAGATTCGGCCACATGGTGACTTCCCTCTTCCTCTTGTTCCAGCACCTCGTGTTGCCACCATAAGCTACTGTTTTTGTGCTTTGATTTTAAATGTCTGTTTCGATCTGCCTCTCCAGCCAGGGTGCAGGAGGCAGAAAAGGTGCCTCGGTGGCATGTACCGGGGCTGCCACATGTTTGTTGACTGTCCATCCATTCTCGAACTGAGGCGTCTCTTCTCGCCTCTGTGTCAGTCCCCTGGGACTTGCAGCCTCTTGGGTGGCGGGGTTTTCTGCAGGCCTCCTTGGGGGCTGGTGTGGATGGTCCTGGGTGAGGAGTGTGCTCGGGCCCCCGGGGCCTTCTTGATGAGGCAGCGTGGGGCAGTGTTGGGAGTGGTAGCTCGCCCCCACGTAGCCCTCCCGTTTCTCCCCACCCTGAAGCTTTATAGCAAGATGCTCACAGGCTCTGGCTCCACTGGCCCAAGGTCATAAATAATGCTGAGCATCCCCACCCCTTTCTCAGTTTTAAAAGTCATGCAAGCTCTGATGCAGGAGAACTGGCTGAGGCAGGTACGTGCATCCGGAAGTACCTTTAAAAAAATAGGTTTATGGTACATTGCGTTTTTCCCTGGCTTTAGCCTCAGCACATAAACTGGGATTAGGAACAGGCGGTTTAAATCCCCAGGGTCAGCCCTCATCCTGCTTCGGCTGCTCTCCACCTCACTCTCCTGGAGGTGGGGTGGAGGTGTGCCTGCCACTGTGCCCAGCAAACAGATGCTTTTGTCCCTGGAATCCTTTTTTTTTTTTTCTTTTTTTGGTGATGAGAAACTCAGGGATGTTGCTCAGCCTTGACCCTTTGGAGGATGTCACCACCACAAACAGGCAGTGGGGGAGCCACTTGTGATTTACATTGATTGATTCCTGGTCCGGCACCAGAACTGGGTCAGCCAGCATGGCATGCGGAATCCCCAGAGGAGTCCTGGGAGGGATCCAGAAGGGCCCTGCTCACAGGAGCTCCCCCTCCAGGAGGAGCACGGACACGAGGATACTGATCCGCGGGAGAAAGGAATGCACGTGAACACGCTTTGAACGAGAAATGAATTAAATAAAAAGTAGAGTGGTGGTCCGCTCACTCAAACACATTAAGTAGACCTCCCCACCCCACCCCTGCACACCCAGAGACCGAGGAGGGGCTCACTGAGCCAGAATAGTCCTCTCTCCTCCCAGACTGCCTTAGATGGGGCCTGCAGGGGATGGGGCCTCCTCAGCATTCCAGGCCCTGGGGCCCTCGTGCTGTCAGCTCCGAATGCCAGCATTTATTCCACCGTCTTGTGTTGCCTTGAGGAAGCCGTTTCCTTTCTGCCTTGTTCTGTTGTTCACAGCGGTGCCGTTTCCTGGGGTGATGCAGTCTGTAACCCCAGGCTCTGCCCCGCCCCAACATGTAGCTGTGGGCAGCAGAGGACACAGCCCCTGACCCCCTCAGCCTCAACTGGCCCTGTTGGATGTCCCCCCAGTCCGTTTGGGGAGGTTGGTTTTGGCAAAGACTGTGTGGGGGCTCTCTGACTTCCTTGTGTGCCCTCTGGCTCCTTTCTGAAAAGCCAGAACCACACCCTGAGGATGGAGGCCTGGTACCCGCCCCCCCCCCTCCACTCTCCCCACCCCCTACCGCCTCGTGGCTCCTGTGGGCCAGGCCCAAACCGATGGCGGCCTGGGCTTTCCGCTGGTTTCCCTGCCCTGCTCCCTTGGCTTCAATGTCCCTCCAGACCTTCTGCCCCAGCCCCATGGTGCCTCTTTGCCTAGAACACCTCCTGCCATCTCGGTAACAAACTACCTCTTCTGGCTAAGTTAGTGTCATTTTTACTTTGAGTTTCCAGAGCCCCAGAGGGCAGGAGTGAACGATTAAAGACTACAGAATGTCTGTGCGCGCCCTGCAGGGGGGCTACGCGCTCTTACACCATTTGTCACCAATCTCCCAGCGATCGTCTGTCCCCCTGGATCTCAGGGGCGGGAGTCGGGTCTTCCTCATTGTGCAGTCTTTGTGCTTCACGTGGTAGACGTGGGGCACATCTGTGTTGACGGAACGATTTTTCGTTTGTTTGTTTTTAAAGAACGAATGAATTTTAAAGGTAGCACCACCACCCCCGACAGACTGCTTTCTTTCTGAGTCAGGGGCTGCCCGTCCGCTGAATGAAGGGCACTCATCCAGCCCAGGCGCAGGGCCGTCACTGGGGTAGGGTGAAAGACTAGGCCTCTGAAGCCCCCGTGACCTGTGGGCACCTGGCAAAGAGAGCCCCTCAGGTGCGTGCAGGATGGCACAGAGGCTCATCACGTTCAGGTCCGGAGGGTGAGCGGCTCCGTGAGTTCATTTCCTCACCACGGAGCGTGGAAGCTGAAAAGGATTCGTCAGGACTTGGTTGCAAGTGGCGGAGGCCATGCGTGAGCCTGCTGGCCCGCGCCTGTGTGTTTCTCTCAGCGGGTTTTCCACACTTGTGAGTCCCCGTGGACACGGGACACAGGACACGGGTGTCCCGTGCGGGTGGGGGCGGGGGGCCTGGACAGCCCAAGCACGCCCTTTTATCCTGGTTGCCTCTTTGCCTAGAATGCTCAGGTAAAGCCACCCTCTGCACTGGTTTTCATTTTGCTTGTCATCAGCGTCCCAGCAGTTGCGATGGAAGGTGCCTTAGGTACAAGGAACATTAGACATTTCTGCTGAGCGGCTCACTGAGGCGGTAATAGTGACGGAGGCTGGCCGTTTAGCTCTTCGTGCGTGCCAGAAGGCCACACGTGAATGAACTTCTCTTGATGCTCAGAATAGCACTGTGAGGTGGGCAGCAACTCAGAGGTGAAGACAGAGGCGCAGAAAGGTTGAGGAACCTGCCCAAGGTCACGCAGCTAGTGAATGGGGGAGCAGGAATCTAAGCCCGGGGCTTCTGGCCCCTCCCACTAGTCCGTCCCCGCTGAGACGTGTCCTGTCGAGGGAGCTGGGACCCAGGTCCTGGTGCCTCAGCAAACGGTTTGTGGATACCTGCACTGTTGGCAGAAAAATGGTAATACCTTTTATGAACCTAGAGTGAGATGGGGTTCCGCCAAAGACAGTGCCACAGGCCCACTGTCTCATTTACCATTTGATTTCACTTTGGTAGGTGGTGGTGGTTAGGGGTCGGGGGCAGGGGGTGGGGTGGGGCAGATCCTTTTACTCTGGGATCTCAAAGGAGTCCAATCCCTGGGCTCTCACAACCTCTGACCGACTCCTTATGGTTCACGTACGATGGTCAAGGGCAGGTTCCTGAGTGTCACAGAGCACCCTGAGGTCTGCTGAGGCATCTTGGCCCTGGAAATTCCTGTCATTCTTTCAAAAATCCCCCAGCCCTGTGCTAAAGAGGGCAAAATTACAGATCTGAGCAGGTGAGGAGTAATTTAATTAAAAACAAAAAGAACTGTAAATAAATTAGCCAAAAATCTTCACGGGCCGTCATCGGCGGCAGAGGAGGACCACAAGAAGAGATTAAGGCTTCCTTTTATTTATGAAGTTCGTTGTAATGGAACCCTCGGGCTTGATGGCGTAAGGATTTCTCACAGTCTGGTGTGTGGCAAGCATTTGTCTTTGTTAATTTATATGGGGAAGGGCAGTAAATCTGCCGAATGTGCTTCTGGCTTCTGTGCTGTTTCACAGGGGTATTTAAAGTAACAGCACCTGACAGTTTTCCAGCAGCTAAGAGGTTTTTCTGCTTCAGAAAGCAAAATATTGTATGAGTTGTGCAACATGTAGAAATGATTGGAAGAATTAGGGGTGCAGCAAATAGTACAGTTTTCCGCAAAGAACTGAAGACTTCATCAAATGGCAAAGTTAGCGAGTGGAGGGAAGAGGCAGCGTGGGCCGGGGTGGGGGCACGACACAGGTGCGCCGGGTAGCCCGTCACCCCCGCTTAATTTCCTCTTTCCCTGGTCCCAATTTGAATTGCCAAAATCTGTTCGATTGCAGTGCATTATTTCATTTGCCTGCTTTGTAATTCCTCTTTACCTCAAACAGATGAGAAACACATGGCACTGAAGCAAATTGACAGCTCTTGAAATGAGAAAGATCTTTATCCTTCAGAGTGTTGATGTAGAAATAAATGAAAGAAAAAAATGCTTGTTGGGTCTTGAAGCAGCCTGAATTGGTACCTTTCCTTTCCTTTTCTTTCTTTCTTTCTTTTTTTTTTTTTAGATGAGGGTTTTCATTCTCCCTTCTTTTTTTTTCCCCCCCCTTTAGGGAGGTGTGTGGCTCAGGGATTAAGTGGGAAGGTTTTTCTGTCCGCACTCGTTTACAGAGATCGGAGTTATCGTTTGGACCTCAGGAGCAGGCCAGAAGGGGGTCAGCGGCGGGAACGTGGGGTCCTCGTGTTCACCTCATCAGGGGCACACTTCAGAGACGTTGTGGGTCACAGGAAAGCGAGCCAAATGAACTTTTGGGTTTTTTGGTGCATAGAAAAGTTACGCTTACACTATCATGTAGTCTTTTAAGTGTGCAGTAACATTGCATCCAAACAAAAACTGTATCTACCTTACTTAAAAAAATACTTTTCTGGGGGGACCTGGGTGGCTCAGTCGGTTAAGTGTCCAACTCTTGATTTCGGCTCAGGTCATGATCTCACAGTTCATGAGTTTGAGCCTTACAGCAGGCTCTGCACTGACAGTGTGGAGCCTGCTTGGGATTCTCTCTCTCTCCCTCTCTCTCTCTCTCTCTCTTTCTGCCCCTACCCCACTCGTGCTGTCTCTCTCTCTCTCAAAAATAAAATAAACAAAAAGATTAAAATACTTTTTTATTCAAAACACATAAATTAATTATACAAAATAAATAAAGTTTATTTACTAAGTTAATAAGCTACATGTACTTAGTACTTAGTAGATAAATAAAATTTATAAAATATAAGAATATAATATTTAGAAATACTAGCTAAAACGTGGAAACCGTCACCTGGACTTTCAGTGAGTCAGGATCGCTAATGACAGATCACCATAACAAGTCTGATGATAATGGAAAAGTTTGAAACATTGTGAGAATTACCAAAACGTGACACAGACGCACGAAGTGAGCCAATGCTGTTGGGAAAATGACACCGATAGAATTTGCTCTACACAGTGTTGCCACGAACCCATCTGTAAAACTCGCGGTGTCCGTGAAGTACAGTAAAAGTGGAGTGCAGGAAGAGGAGGTGTGCCTGCACCTCAAAATTCTACCAGGACCTAAGAAGAGGGGAAAGGAAGGGAGGGGAAAAGGGAAGGAAAGAAAAAGAAAAGAAAGGAAAGGAAAAAGAAACAAAAAGGAAAGAAACGAAAAAGGAAAAAAAGAGCAAAGAAGGCAAAATCTGTCAGGCATCGTGGTTACCCCATCACAAACAGCATGCTGGCCAACTGAAATGCTGGGTGTGCTTGTTTTGTTTTATTTTTTTATTAAAACGTTTTTTAATGTTTATTTATCTTTGAGAGAGAGAGACCGAGACAGAGTGTGAGCAGGGTAGGGGCAGGAGAGAGGGAGACACAGAATCCGAAGCCGGCTCCGGGCTCTGAGCTGTCAGCACAGAGTCCACCGCGGGGCTCGAACTCACGAGCCATGAGATCATGACCTGAAGTCCGATGCTCAACCGACTCAACCACCCAGGCGCCCCTTGGGTGTGCTTGTTTTAGACAACGTACCCCAGCCCACTAGGTCCCTGGTCACCTCATGCTGCCAACAGCCCTAATTTACACTTATGGTGAGTGTTGATAAATGCATTCCCGCACCTCAAACATAATAATAAGTATAATTTGTTGGTGTATGAAATATCACGAGACCCATAATACCCGTGTTGCAAAAATGAAGGAGAGCATCGTAAATGGCTTAAAACAAACAAACAAACAAACTTTGGAAACCTCTAGACTTGAGGCTCTTTTCTGTCTGAAGTTTTCTTCTTTATCCTGCAAGATCTTTCTGAAACTCAATCAGCAAGCCCTTACTGTGCACTCATTTTTGTATTAGTTACTCGAGTAGGCGCTGCGCGTTTGCAGAGCTGGGCATGAAGTAATGCTGGGTACCAGGAAAGATGATGAGACGGGGGTAGTGGGGACTATCAACCAACACAGATGCTCGTGTGACAAAATAATATTCCGGAGTGCCATGTGCCAGTGCCCAGTACAAGATCCAGGTTAAGGGATCCGTCTCTCTACTGTAAGTGTACCTTTTGTATGCCTAGTGGGTCCAAATTAAGAGAAATTAGGGCATCATTGTTTGCATTATAAACTGATCTGCTACTGAATTTCTTGAAATAATGAGCCCCCTTGTGGTTTTTAAAAAACTTATTATAAACTTTTATTTTTAAATAGCGTAGGACTCCTAGAAAGTTGTAGAAACAGTACAAAGAGCTCTTGTGTACCCTTCCCGCCGCTTCCCACGATGATAATATCTCCCCCAGCCATCGTACATTGTTAAAACCAGGAAACTGACGCTGGTACATCATCAGTGTTAACAGCCACTCCTGTGTGTGTGTGTGTGTGTGTGTGTGTGTGTGTGTGTGCACGTGCACACACGCACGGTTGTTTGGAATTTGATCGCGTGTGTGGATTGGAGTGACTGTCACCACAATCAGGATGCGGAAGTGTTCCATCATCACGAAGAAATTCCCGCACCCTAACCCCTGGCAACCACCACTCTCTTCTCACATCACTGTAATTTTGTCATTTTAAGAATGTTACAGAAATGGAATCATACGATATGGAATAAGCTTTGAGACTGACTTTTTTCAGTCAGCATAATTCCCTTGAGTTCCATCCAAGCTGTGTCCCCGTAGTTTGTTGCTTTTTATTTCGAGGACGACTCCACTGTGCACCACGGCTGGTTCTTCCCTTCCCCTCGCTCTCCAAAATAGGCTTCGTTGGCTTACAACTCGTGCCAGCACGGTACGAGGCACCCTTCTGGGGGTAAACCTCGCTCCTTTGTACCGATTTCTCTAAATCGGAGTTTGTGGTAGTCACAACAAAGTCTGTTATCCTGTCAGCCAGCCCTCATCGAACAGACATTTGTTGAGCCCCACTGCATGCTGAGTATTGGCAAGAGCAAAGGGCAGTCATTTACCACTGACCAAGTGCCTACCTATATGTTGCGTTAATAATTTCGACTTCCTAAGCTAGGGTGAAGGTTAATAATGATCATGACTCCTTTTACACACAAGGAAACCGAGCCGCCCTGGAGAGCCTTGCCCGAGATTGTGTGTAGTTGGAAATGGAGGGGCGGGATTTGAACACAGGACTTTGGATGCCACGCCAGGGTCCTTTCATTTACTCCACCACTCGGGCTCGGGCTGGACTCCTCTGTGTTTTTTGGGCTTTTTTTTTTCAGCGCAAAGATTTTATGATCTTCCCTGAACAAGAGGTAGCTTTGCCAAGTAACTGAATCCTGTGGCCTGTTACTGCACTTGAACTTTGTTCTCGGGGGCATTTTGTTAGCCGTTATTTGAAGATGCTTTGGGAACTTAAAAGTAACAAAGCAGGGTTCCTTTAAAAATGGCATATATAGTGCAGCCTTTCCTTAATTTGCTTGTGTTTCATAAAGTCTTCGGGTCAGGGTTAGAACTGGGGCTTTGACCCAGCGTCCCAGGGGTGACTTCAGCGACCTGGGGGCCTGAGGAGATCGGCTCTCAGGCTGCCCAGTGGGGAAGGAGCAGGGGCTTCTTGAGATGCCCCTTAAAGCCCCGTTAGGAAACTGTGGGGCTGGTGGTCCTTGCAGCTCAGATTCAGGCGCCTGGTGCCATGCAGTTCACAGGATTCTGCCGTCTGCCAAAATCAGGCCTTAGATCAGAGGAAGTTGCTATTTCGGGGATCTAAGTGCTAGTGCACGGAATTCAGGCCTGAGCAGCCGACCGAGGGGGTGGGGCAGAGACGCCCTGAGCCTTTGAAGCTCCAGAAAGGGTTCAAAAGAGCCTCGGAGAAGAGATTCCTGTACCGGGCGGGAAGTGGAGAGGTGACCTCAGGGTCCCCTCTAACTCCCAAGTCTGTGACTCGAGGAGGAAAAGAGCCTCCCCCAGTTACCCACGTTCACCACGAGGTTGGCTGAATTCCTCAGAATCGCAGGCTGGTGGAGAGGAAGGGCCTGGGGCTCGCGATGCCACGGCAACGTCCCTGTGACCTCTGGCTCGTCACCTCACCCCTCCTCAGGTGCAGTCGGGGAGAGAGCTGGGGCTGTGAAATCTGCTGGACCCGTCTGCCTCCCCTCCCAGTGGCTGGGGACAGCGGGGGATAGGAGCCACTGAGGCGTGGGTTGGTCTGAAAGCCCAGGGGTCACTCTAAACCACATTCTTTTTTCGCCTGTCCTCTGCAGCTCTTTGTGTTGGACCGACCGTAGAGCCTTAGGAGATACTGGCTTGATGAGTAAACGTGTCACTTCGGCAAACCTCTCCCTCTCCCTAGTCCTCTGCCCTCACCAGCCAGGCTGTTAAAGGGTAGAGTCACACACCGACGACTTTCCTGCCTCAGACCCTGGCCTTTCCCGGGTACAGACAGGCCCTGCATCGCATCATCGAACCGTGCCACTGACCCTTCGTGTCTTCCAGGCAGAAGGAGATGCACATGGCCCAAGGGGTTGAAATCAGGATTGGGACCTAGGCGTTCCAAGACTGCAGAACTTCATTTTCCCCTCGCCCCTCCCCGAGCGCACGGCTACAGCCACGCTTGTCACCATTCGAGATTACATTGGCCACAGGAGATGTGGGTGATTTTTCCATTTGGTCCTGATGTGTATTTCATGCCCATCAATATCAGCCCATATTAGGACAGATGAGGTGGTTATTTACAGGCTGTGCATTTTCACACTTGGTAATTATAAACCCTTCCCCTGTTCGGTCAGAGTCGCGGAGATCTATTTTGGCAATTAGCAGTTTAGTATTTGTTTAATGGGAATGCAAGAGAGTGTTACGGCACATCAGTGCTCCACTAATGATTTGCCTGTCTCCTCCGGAGCTGGCAGGTTTGGGCCTTTTTCACGGTAGGTGAGGCCTGATGGGGAGAGAGGCTGGAGGGGGGAGGCAGGAGCATTAGGCAGCCTGCCTGCCTCTCCCCTCCACTCCCAGCGCGCACTTGCACGCACACACGCACGCACGACCGGCGCTGTAAACAGGCCGTGGATTTCCAGAGCACGGCAGCCGCCACTCGAAGGCACCTCTCACAAGAGGCCGTTAGGCCAGATGCCATTTCCGTGTGACAGCTGTCAAGCCTGCCGGAACCGACTGCGTCTCCTCCAACCGCTCATGCCCAGCCTCTCTTGGTATCCCTCTCCCACCACCTCCCTCCCTGTGCCGTCTCCTCTCTGAGCCCTGGCTCGCACAGGCCCCGAGAGAGCCTCCTGTCCCACCCTCCGGGTGGTGCTGGCCTCCAGGCTTCACCCGCTCAGCCCAGACAGAGCCCCCGTCCCAGCCACGCTTTGTGTAGACTCTTGCTTTTCCTGTCCAGTTTTGAGATGGAGTCTCCCAGGACTGTGCTCCTGAGGATGATGCATGGTTCCGTTCTCGGCCGTCCCTTGGCGTGGCCCGTTTGCAGCGGGAAGACGCGCAGAGTTGGGTGCTCGGAGTGTGTCCGTGGGCGTGCACGTGGGCATTAGGGCACGCTGAGCCGGCTCTGCAAGGAGGTTGCCAGGGTGGGGTAGTGACCGTGTCGGTCAGGATGACAGTGTTCTGCGTGTTAGGGACTCACCAGCCACCACTGGAGCTTTCATAACAGTCCCGGGAAGTGGGACGCGCGGCATTCTCAGGACTCGGGTATAGGAGGGCGTCACAGGGGCTGAGCCCCAAACTGAGTTCTGGGACCCCTCTGCCGGTTCCAGCGCTGCCACCAGCTTGCTCTGTGACTTCGGAACAGCCAAGCGACCTGTGGGTTTTCCGAGTTTGCCAATCCTAAAGGAAGAGACCCCTCCCCCCGCTCCTTTTCCTTTGCTTCTCGAATCCCTCCCTCCTCTTCTGAGGCCACCAAAGGCAACACGTGTCTGTCTTCTTGGTTTATCTCATCAATTCTCTTAACTTTCTGGTAGAGTTTTGTTGTTTTTGTTGCTGTTGTTGTTGTTTAGAGAGAGAGCGCGCACGAGCAGGGGAGAGGGGCAGAGGGAAAGAGAGAGGATCTGCCTCCACGCTCAGCACAGAGCCTGACACAGGGCTTGATCCCACAACCCTGGGATCATGACCTGAGTGAAATCAAGAGTCGGACGCTCAACCAACTGAGCCACCCAGGCACCCCTCTGGTACAGTTTTAAGGCAGGTTTATATGTTTTTTCAGGAGGCAGTGACACTACACTGAGCCCTAGAGACTCAAAAACTAGAACACCGTTAAGGGAGACCAGTGGGAAGAGGTAGGGTGGCCTCTGGTTTTAAATCCTGGCTCTACCATTTACTGTATGTGTGATTCCAGGCCAGTCACTTATCATAACTTCCTCAACTGTATAATGGGTACAATAATATCTCTCTGAGAGCTTTTCATAATTCAGTGAGCTTTGCATTTGCCTATTAAGCACCAGTAAATGGTAGCTATTGCAATAATCCTTGTTTCTTGTTTCTTAAGAGTCTGATACAACTTGTGCAGTCAGCCTCCGAGCAAGAGGCCTTGCCTTTAGGTAAACAAAATGTCTCATCTCCAGGATAGAGCTGTTTGGAGACCCCGCACTCTTCAGTTCCCATGGACAAGTGTCCGTTTACTAAATTTGTAACTGCTGCCTGATCAACACCAGTGGGTGCCTGTTTGCTAAGTTAAGTGAGAAAATGGAATGACCCCACAAGAATAAAAAGAAGTAAAAGTAGGGAAAAATAGGGCTGGTAAAGAAGGGCCTTGCCCACGGGGATGGAACATTCTGGCCATGCTAAGATTTACGAGGCTTCTACGAAGAGTTTAGGAAAGGTACTTGGTGCGCTGAATTGTGTACCAATTAAAAAACATGGCTAAAATGGCAAATTTTATGTTAGGTGTATTTTACTAGGAAAAAAAAAAGTTTAGGAGAAACTCAGCCGACGATTTTTCTTGTTAATCAGTTAAAGGCAGGGGTGTGAGTTAAGACATCTCAGGTGGACGCAGTCTAGAAGGTGTTGGGTCTTGGAGTGAAGGGAAAAGTGCCGAGGGCAGCAGCTCCAAAACCCTGGGTGCCTCCATGCCCGGCAGTCCTGTAGGGGAAACACACAGAGCTTGGGGCTGGCTGAGAAGCTTGCATGCCCGCAGCAAGGGGGATACAAGAATCTGAGGCGGGGGGTGCCTGGGTGGCTCAGCTGGTTAAGGGTCCGACTCATGATTTGGGTCAGCTTGTGATCTCGGGTCATGGGATCAAGTCCTGCGTCTGGCTCCACGTTGAGCGTGGAACCTGCTTGGGATTCTCTCTCTCTCTCTCTCTCTCTCTCTCTCTCCCTCCCTCCCTCCCTCCCCCCCCCCCCCAATAAATAAACATTAAAAATAACAGAATCTGAGACGGGCCTGCAGGCACAGGCTGGTGGGGTGAGATTTGGACTCATAAGACCAGTGGCTGAGCCCTGGTCTCAGCCCCTGCCAGTTCTAGGACAGCCAGTGAGGCAGCTGAGGCTTGGAGAGTTTGTGATCAGCCCTGTCTCTGCGGGTTGTTGTGACAACCAACGCGGTAACAGTATATGTGAAAATATTGGTGACGGTGGGAGGAAAGCAGTGGCTTCCTTAGGTTTTCCAAAGTCAAAGACCAAGACAAGGCAGGGAGAGCTCCCCAAAAGCGGCATGTGACAAAGGACCAGCATGCTCCTGACTTCTCTGGCAGGGGATAAAGAGCCAATGTTTAGGCAGCCGAAGGCCTGTCCAGTATTTACCCCTTTTCCTTAGGGCCCGTTTATTTCTGGGACCCTTCTGCCCATTCCACCTCTGCCTCCGGCTTGCTCCGTGACACACACAGGCTGTGATTAAGGCTCGACTCAGCTGTATTTAGCCATTTAGAACAGGGATTCTCAGCCTTGGCTCCACCCTGGGATCACTGGGGAGCTTTCGACACGGATCTGATTTAACAGGTCCGGGTGTGGCCGCCGCAGCGGGGATTTTAAAAATTCTTTGGGTGATCCGGTTGAGCAGTCAAGGTTGGAAACCACCCATCTGGATTTCAGTGTGAGCTAAGCATCTTCCAGCCTGCGTCCTTTCCCCTTCTAGCCTCCCTTCTGGGCAGTGACGAACAGTAGATCAACCTCACTCTTCGCAAGGCCGAAGCACAGTGAAAAGTCTCATTTCAGAAAAATAAGGCACCCCCACTGAGCTTTGGGGCAGGAACAGGTTTCTCTCCGGGTTGGTTGGAAGGAGCAGCAGAGAGCATTGCCACCCAATATTCTGAAACAGCTCCGGGTAAGACAGCCTCCCTCTCGGGCACCGACACCAGGCGCCTCTGTCCTGGGCAGTCCTGCCTCGTATACGAGTCTCCACTCTTGTGACTTTAGTGCCTTGAGTTTATGGAGCATAATAAGGTCTGTTAAGCCCTACGCCTTACAGTATGGTATCGCCTTTATGGGCGTTTATTTAAACTAACTCTTGAAGTGTTTGAGTGGGAGCAGGAAGCGAAATTCAAGGGCATGTGTTCTGGGGGAGTTTGAAGAGCTGGGTTTCTTTTTTTCCCTTTCCTCTCTCTCCTGTGTGTCTGACCAGACTAATTTAAGGATCATTTGAAGTGCCATTTCCTGCTCTGTTCTTGGTACGTATGGCGTGTGGGTGTGCATAGTTGTATCCAAAAGGAGTGGGAAATTTCTCAGCATGTGTTGGCCACAGCAGAGCTCTGGAACGTCCTGACAGAACAGCGTTTTTGGAAGGACCAGTGGTGAATTGGATGCTCCTAGATGTTGTCCAAGTGGACTCCGTGGTCCGGTTTAGCATTCTAGGTGGAGATTCCTTGTGAGTGGATCTTAGGTGGCCCACGTCATAGTTTCCTCCTTTCATAGATGAGAAGGGAGGTGACTTATGTCCATGAGATCCCAGTGGGGCTGGATTAGAACCTGGATCCTGCCCGTGCTTTGCGCAACACTGCCTGCCCCCCTCCACTGCCTCTCAGCACCTGTGGAGTTAGTACCAGCAACTGAATCCCCTGGGGACAAGTTTTCTGCGTCCCAAATCAGCCTCACTCGCCTCCTGTGTACTTGGGGAGCCAAAACTGCAGGCAGAAGAAAACAGTGGTGTGATGGCACACTCCAGGGTCCCAACCTTTGGCCAACCACCTTGACCAACAGAATTTATGACATCTCTTTCTAGGAGTTTCTTTGCTTTGTGACTTGAAAGGTGTCCTCTTCGGCTGTCGTGTGAGTTGGGCTGGCTAAAGCCTCACCTCTGGATATGATCAATACCGAATGGCGACTTCCAAATTCACCCAGCAAGAATGTCTGGCTCACAATAAACCTTTTGCCTCACTATACGGAGGGTTCATTCATTCATTAAATGAATTAGGATTAGAGAGGCATCACCCACTGACTTGAGTGCTAATTATTGCTGATTTTCACGGTGCTCATTTAGTGAGGAACATGTTGCCAATTTCCCCTGGCACTTCTAGGATCTCTGTCTCCAACCTTGTCGCGAGGGTGACATTTAGAAGTAGTCCCTTCCCACCCTAATACCTGTATTCCACTTGGAATGTGTAACATGACAGTTTCATACTCAGCCCACGTTCCACATTTTACCTCCTTCCAATTTTTGTCTTGCCTTTGTTCATCGTCTAGTATTATTTGAGACCGTGTATCTTCCAGTAGATGAAAAAAAAAATTTTTTTTAAACAGGGACCATGTACAAGTTACCCATTGCCACAGGAATGCCAGGAAACAAACAGTCACAAAACCTCAGCAGCAGACAATAGCTGTTCATGTCACCTGCCTGGAGTCCACTGGAATGGTTCTGCGGATCTTGGCTGGGCTCACTTGCATGTTTTGGGTCACGTGCCTGTTTTAGGATTGACTGAGGGGACTTGGCCCAGCTTCACATGCCTCTCACCCACTAGCCAGCTAGACTGGGCATGCCCTTCTCCTGGTGATGGCAGAGAGAGAACAAGCAGAAACGTGAAAACCTTCCCCAGGCCAGACCCAGCGTGGGCATACCTCCATCTCATTTTGCTGACCATAAGAAGTCAAGTTCAGACGCATGGGATGGAGAGAGAGACCCTGCCTCTTTGGGGAGAGGAACTGCAGAATTACAGAACTCAAGGTCTGGGGCCATCAATGCAAACAGTCTGCCATGGTCCGATGTCATTTGCCTCTTACTTGTACTTAGGCCAGTGCTCTCTGCAAGTAGGGAGTGCTTAATAAATATATGTCACATATAAGTAAATAAAGTTGACATTAGCTCAATCTTCTAATCAAGATCGAGTTGGCTGCATGATGTAGGCGTTTGCTAGTTTATCTGTTAGAAGGAAAGTTTCTGTCATCCTGGTAGAATCCAGATGTCTCTTGCGTTAGGTTCAGGGACAGCTTGGTTGTCACTAAGAAGTTTCTCTTTTTGTCATCTTTTCCATGGTCGAATCTACTGTCATTGTTTTCAGGATCTTAGGATGTAAATGTATGAGAGACAAGGAACAGAGGGGGAAGACAGTTTCCACACCAACGTGTGTCAGCTGCCTCTGGAAGAGAAATTTTGTCCCATGTACTGAGCATTGCCATGGAATCAGACACTCTAGGGGTGAGGCCCGGGAGATCTGCGTTTTAAACAAGCCAGGTGATTCTGACATGGATGAAGTTTGAGGAGTTCTGCCCCAGCCCCCATGGGCCGTAGAGGTCAAGGCGTAGCTCCCCACCGATGACCCTCAGCTGTGGTGTGTGCGTGCTACTCGCCTCTGAGGATGTTACAGTGTGGTCCGAACCGGGTGAAGGCAGAAATACATGTTTAGGACTTTCTGGCGTTGAAACAAACAGGGAGACATCCCCAGCCATCTTATTTAAAAGTTACTTTAGGGGCTCCTGGGTGGCCTCCGTTGGTTAAGCATCCAACTTCGGCTCAGGTCATGATCTCACGGTTTGTGGGTTCGAGCCCCACGTCGGGCTCTGTGCTGACAGCTCAGAGTCTGGAGCCTGCTTCGGATTCTGTGTCTCCTTCTCTCCCTGCCCCTCCCCTGCTTGTGCTGTCTCTCTCTTTTTCTCTCAAAAATAAATAAAACATTACAAAAAGTTTTTAAAGTTACTTGACCTTGCTTGTTCGCTCAATATGCCTCCCGTGCCAGGCTGCATTGGGAGCCTGTCCTAAGTTATTAAAGAGTACTGTCAAGGTTGGAGCAAGCTCCTTCTCTCAAACCAGACCAAGCGTGGGCCAGGATGTGGGACAAAGTATGGTGAGGTTCAGATATCTCCTCTCCTTCTCGATCCCTCCAGGGACAACCCCAACCCCAGACCACTAGGCCCATGGACCCCCACCTCTGGTATAAGGAAATATGTAAGCCTGGTGAGGGCACTATCACCACAAAATAAATACCAGTGCTAGTCTAACAAGAGTTCATGGTGTTTTCTACTTGAGGTCGGAAAAACTCCTGTGTCCAGCCCCCAACTCTCTGTGTTCTAGAACACCAAATGAGGTCTGGTCTTTATGTTGAAGTTGATGACTCTGTACAGCCAACTGATCTACCTGGGTTTCGTGCACGCGCGCGCGCGTGTGTGTGTGTGAGAGAAAGAGACATACACACAGAGACAGAGATAGAAACAGGGAGAAAGACAGACAGAGACACAATTATCAGTCTGCTTTTTTCTAGGGTTGACTACCAGTTATCTTGACTTTGCTCCTCATTCCCCCGTGATGCAGACTCACACAAGCTGCTTCTGTTTGATTCACATAGAACCGTGAGAAACAGCCCCGTATGTGAGGCCGTGTTTTTCATTCTATTCAGTCTTTGTATATTCAAATTCTCCCAGTTTCAGCTCTTGCTGTTCTGCCAGATTTCCATTGCATTGATGGCTTCTCTGAATTAATAAGTGTTTTGCAATCGCTGAAAAGTTTTCTCTCCCCCCGGCCCCTTCCCCAAGCACCGGGTCTTATCCATATTGATTTTTTTTTTTTTCTTTCTCTTTCCTCTCTAACTATTTCTCAGATGTTTTATTCTGGAAAGTGTTAATAGAATTTTTCTTTCGCTGTGACATTTTATCTATTCAGGAGGTCTTTGCGAGTCCCATTGTGCCACTGGACTATAGAGGAAACAGCTCTATTCTTTACGACAATGGTTGCCCTAAAAAACATACACAGATCCTCCCCCTCGCTCCCCAGGGTGGAGCATATGTTGGGAGGGTAGCATCAGAAAACACCCAAACTTTGGAAGGAAAAGAGGGAGCCAACTACGCACTGTTGAAGGGGGCGGAGGGCGTTGAAAATACTTTTTTTTTTTTTTTAATTCAAAATATTGATTTCCTAAGGGGATCTGAGTGTCAGGACCAAAACATGGCCAACACAGAAGGGAAGCTGTTTTCCTTACTGTTAGGCATTTTTAGCTCAAAATAAGGGCTTGGCAAGCATCTCAGAAAATGTGGAGATGGGTGTGAAACAGATGTCACGTTTACCTGCGCGACACCCAGCAGGCATCACCCCCCACCCACCCGCACCCCAGGCATTGGAATTCTTACCGAGGCCCTGGGGTCTGAATCTGCAATACCATATGCTCAAGTGTGACTGCTCTGTGTACAAACAAACCAGTTGATCTTCTGGTGGTTTTGCTTGAGTGGTGCACGGAGGCAGACGGCTGTGGTGTGTGTGGCCTCAGCAGGTGCCTGGGGGGCCATCAAGCCTGCCCGGCCGCGGAGGGGTCTGGTGAAGGCACCCCATCTCCAGCCTAGCATCACTTACCCGCCTCGGCCTGGTGCCCGGTGGAGACAGAGTAGCTCCTTGCTGGCACGGCAGTCGCCGTGCAAGGCCATTGTCCTCCCAGTAACTGACTTTGAAAATGGGGACCAGAAGGGGAAGGCCCCAGGAGCCTGTTTGTTCAGACTCGGTTGCTTAGCAACAAAGGGGGGGGGCTGACTCCGGAAGGGATTTTTAAGCTAGGCCAGTCCCTTCGAGGGTTATGTCTGGCTGGCCTACCCCCTCTTCCATTCTTACCTTGACTCTGCTTCCCGCCCCCCCCCCCATTCTATTTGATAGCATCTGGAAAAATAGATTTGATTTGTCTGGAGGCAGCATTTTAAGCCTGGTTTTATTGCTTTGCCCAGTGTCTTCCCCTCCATCAGAGATTGTAGTCTGGGAGGAGTGACGAATGAATGGCCTGTGATTCCCTTTCTCGGTTGGCTTAGCTCTGGCCCCCAAACTCATTTGTGAGCCTTTGAGCTCCAGTGAGCAGTGCTCAGTCCTTCCCAACCACACACATGCCAACACTGCCCCAAGCACAGAGCCCTTTGGCTAGGGCTTTGCCCAGGACCACATGGGTTGAGTTGTAGTTTTAGTGCCAATCTTGGGCACAAAATGAATGAGGAGACCAGGCTGCTTACCTGGCCAAACCAGGTACAGTCCCCAGGTGAGTAGCTGGTCGTCTAGGACCGCACCTGTACTAAAGATGTGCATTTTGTGGAAGAATAAAGAATTAGATCATAAGTACAAGGAGTGGAATTCAAAAGCCAAATCTGGTTCAGTGAGGGTGACTTTCTTGAGATCTACATGGGAATGGAGTGTGGCTCCTGAAATCTTATTGCTGGAAATATCCAAAAGGGTTGCAGGATGCCTGGAAAGACTGAGGGAGGGATAGGAAGAGAGACAGAGGATGCCTTTGGTGTTTTCTTCTCTTTGATATTTTTGAAAAGGCCCTAGCATAAAGGTATTCGTCTGCTGGGGCAGCCACAACAAAGTACCACAGACTGGGTGGTCAAACAACAAAAATTTATTTTCTCACTCTTCTGGAGGCTGAAGTCCAGCCTTGGCAGACTTGGTTTCTTCTGAGCCCTCTCTCCTTGGCTTGCAGACAGCCCCCTCCTCTCTGTGTCCTCAGGTAGGCTTTCCTCTGTACCTGTGTCCAGATTTCCTCTTCTTATAAGGACCCCAGTCAGTACTGGATCAGGACCCACCCTAACGACCTCATTTTAACTCCATAACCTCTTTAAAAACCCTGTCTCCAAATACAGTCACATTCTGAGGTACCGGGGGTCACGACTCCAACGTCAGAGTTTGGAAGGGGGCACCATTCAGCCCGTGATAATCAAGATGTTAAATTTCCATTGTCTATAACCAGAAACAATTTAAATATCCACAGAAGGATTAATTGAGTAAGCTATAGTTTCTCACTCCATGAAATATTAGGCAGCAGTCAAGATCGTATTGGTAATACCTCACACCCATCAAGATGACTACTATCAAAAAACTCCCAGAAAATAACAAGTGTTGGCCAGGGTGTGGAGCAGTTGGAACCTTCGTGCCCTGTTGGCGGGGATGTAAAATGGAACGGCCACTGTGGCAAACGGTATGTCAGTTCCTCAGAAAATTAAAAATAAAGTTACCATGTGATCTAGCAATTTCATTTCTGGGTATACATACCCAAAAGACTTGAAAACAGGGACTCAAGGAGATATTCGTATACTCATGTTTTATAGCGGCACTATTTACAATAGCTAAGACCGAGTATCCATCCATCGACGGACGAATGAATAAGCAAAATGTGGTATTCACATACAATGGAATATGGCTGAACCTTGAGGACATTATGCTCAGTGGAATAAGCCAGTCACAAAGACAAATACTGTGTGTTTCTACTTCCGTGAAACATAGTAGCCACCCCCCCCCCCCCCGATTCGTGGTGTCCATTACCCGCAATCAACTGTGGTCCTAAAGCTGATGATCCTCCTGACGGATCATCAGAAGGTCAGTAGCAGCCTAACGCTACGTCACATGCCTCCGTCATTCATCTCACTTCCTCTCATCACGTGGCATCTTATCCTCTCTCTTCATCAGTGACAGTACAATAAGATGTTTTGAAAGAGAAAGACCACATTCACGCCACTTATATTACAGCATATCGTAATTGTTCTATGTTATTATTAGTTACTATTGTTAAATCCTTTACCGTGCCTAACGTATAAATTGAACTTTATCATAGGTGTGTATGGACAGGAAAAAACATGGTGTATCTTGGGTTGGGTACTGGCCACAGTTTCGGGCATCCACTGGGTGTCTTGGAATGTATGCCCTTGGATACGGGGGGACCTCTGTACTTGGAGTAGTCACAGTCAGAGACAGCAGACAGAAGGGTGGTTGCCGGGGGGCCGAGGGGGACCGAGGGGGACGAGGGGGTGGGGAGTTATTATTTGATGGGGGTAGAGTGTCAGTTTTACAAAATGAAGAGTTCCGGAGATGGACGGTGGGGATGATAGTTCAACGTTATGAATGCATTTAATACCACTGAACTGTGCGCTTAAGAACAGTTAAGATGGCAACTTTTATGTTATGTGTATTTTACCATGATCAAAAAAATTGGGGAACAAAACAGATAATATTCACAGTGTGAATCTGGGAAGTGTTTGCAATATTGTAATAGTATATTAAAAAAAAGAACTAGGGGAAAATTCTATATACAGTATGATTTAAACTATATTAAAATAGGCATAAGGTTTTTTTAAAGGCAAAAACTGAAGGGAAATACACCAGATGTTAACTGTGGTTGTATTAGGCAGAAAGATAGGAAAGGCAGTGATCTTTTTTTTTCTAATTTTTTGTGTTTTCACGTAATTTTTTTTAAATGTTTTAAAATTTATGTTTATTTTTGAGAGAGAGAGAGAGAGAGAGAGACAAAATGCGAGCAGTGGAGGAGCAGAGAGAGAGGGAGACACAGAATCTGAAGCAGGCTCCAGGCTGGGAGCTGTCAGCACAGAGCCCGATGCGGGGCTCAAATTCACAGACCACAAGATCATGACCTGAGCCGAAGTCGGACGCTCAACCGACTGAGCCACCCAGGCGCCCCTTCACATAAATTTTAATGGGCACCTATGGCTTTGATAATGGAAACCACCCTTCCCCCCCAATGTATCACATTTCAAATGTGTTGTTAAAATTCCTAAAGCAGACCCCGTTCTGTATTTGTTTTGCAGGTGGAGGATGCAATGCTGATGTTTGATAAGACGACCAACAGGCACAGAGGTAAGAGCCCCCGTGGAGGAAGGCTTCCCTTCTGTCAGTTGACCATCTGTTGAAGGTCTGTATTCATGGAGGGACACCACAGCACAGAATCCAGATACCGGACAGTTAAAAATCGGCCACGCCCAACCCGTGTTCTGACACACCTTTCTAACCCTGGCTCTCTTGGTCTTTGCTAGACCTGAACACTAAGTGATCCGAGTGGAAATTATTCACAGCAATTACTCAGTTGAGTTCTCAATTTGCATTGGAGGAGGTGGTTTAGAAGCGCACTGGCAACCTGAAGAGCCAGAAAAGAAGGTTTATCCGACCTGCGATTGCAGGATTGGCCGTGCCCTGTGCACATCTGGAATGTTTAGAGGGCACTGCGCCTCCTCGTATTTTCCCCTGTGCTCTTATTGTCCTATCCATGTTCTAGAAAACGGGTCTCAACTTGGGGTCTGTGAGCCTCCAAAATGGCACACGGAATGTTTTATGTTTGCGCTTTTCTTGGGAAGCGATGCGTAGCTTTGAACAGATTCTCCAAGTGGTCTCTGACCGCCATGCCTCCCGTTCCCCAAAAAGGAACCCGTTGAAATGACTGCTTTAAACCGAAAATTGGACGAATCTAGAAAATCCTCCCAGAGGAAGTAGAGTCCAAGCTTATGGCTTAGCGTTCCATTCTCCTGCTCTCCGGAAACCCCTGGTATCTGGGGCTCCTAGGAACAGGGCGTTAATGGGCAGAGCCTCGGAAGGGAGGTGGCAGGAAGCAGCGTTCTTGAGAGAAGCCGGAGTGAGCAGTGTTTCCTTGCCACTCGGATTGCATTTAGATGTTTCTCGTGTTGTTTACATTCTTGCTGTCACCTGTGATTAGAAGCAGTTACCCAGCGCTGACTGTATGTCTCTCCTGTTGGGAGCAGGCAGGCTGAGTGAAAGGGAGGAAGGAGGGTGGGAGAAGGAGGGGCTGTCCTCAGTGTGCCTGGCAGTCCGGCTTCCTGCGTGTCCATTGACAGCGGCCTCAGAAGGGAAAGTAGAAAATCGGGCGGAAAACTGGGTCTTCGATGGTGTATGTGGGGAAGGAATGGGGAGGGGTGGAGGATGAAGAGGCGGGGGGGGGGAGGGGAGGCAAGGGAGGAAAAGAAGAGCTTACAAGTGTGGAATGATTGCTTTGTCCTCTGCCTTGCTCAGCATCACGAGGGCCGAGAGAGCAAGGGGCCGGGGGTGCGGAGACAGACAATTCATGATTATTCTCCACCATCATCCTTAGGGGAGGTACGGGGGGTTATCTGAGCACTGTTTTCACAGGCATCGTGCATTCTCATCTCCACCGCAGCGCCGTGACTTTGGGAAAATCACTTCACTCCTTTATCTTCTTTACCTCAGTTTATTCATCTGTAAAGTGGGGATAATATTAGTATTTCCCTATAGGGTTGTTTGGAGAGTTGGAGTGCCACGCACATCACCTGCGCGCAGGTTATTATGATTGTTTTCACCATCATCACCTCCGTGTGGTGTGTGAGGTGACTGAAACTCAGAGGGGGTAGGGGATCCACCCAAGGTCAGAGCAGGGACTCCTCTCTAGGACTGCTGATTTCAGATTCGGCTCTTTCTCTGTGGTCTCCACGTGGGGACGGGTGTGTTAAGAAGAATGTTTTCATCTATTTACTTTCAGGGTGGGCGAGGCCCGTCTGAATGTGGCATTAGAGTTCGGTGCTAGAATTCACGCGCCTGGGAGATTCCTGAGTGGCCTCTATAGGCAGTAGTGTTGAATATCCACGAATAAAGGTGTTTCTGAGCTCCTGCTCTGGGTCAGGCCGTGTTGGAGAGGAGAGTAAATCATCTTGTGCAAACCTCACGGCTGTGCCGGGGAAAGAGATGTGTCATCTGGGGGACGTGAGAGGGCCGGTGACTCTCCGTGTTACGTTACTCGCCTAATAGCAGACAGAGGCAGGTTCACACTGCGGGCGCCGGGCCCCTGAGGAAGTGCCAGGCAAGATTCTCCCTTATTTCTGACCCAGACGCCTCCTGCTGTGGGTGGAGCCTCTTTCCTTGCTCCCAGGCGCTGGGTGCCGTGATGGGGTGGTGGCCCCTCTGTGATTCCTGTCTCGAGCTGGAGGGAGGTCCGTTTTATGGCCCCCTGCTCAGAGCGGCTCCAGGGATGGCATTGATCGCTCTCCCATGACTCCTGGGGCCACTGGCAGGAAGAAGGGTGGGCACAGCCCCGAGCACATGCTCAGTGCACCCCAGCCACGGCAGGGCCTGCCCAAGCATCCTTCTGCCCTGCCAGAGGTGAGATTCCTGCAGTGGATGTAGGACCCTTTGCATAATTCGTGGAGCCAGAACAAGGTGAAAGACGGGGCCTCTTACTCAAAACTTATTAAGAATTTCAAGGTGACAGAGCATTCAACCCAGGACAAAGCCCTTCTGAGCGTGGGGCCAGCCGTGGGTGGCTGCACACCCAGGGGGCCAGCCGGAGTGGATGTGGTCCTGGGGGCCCCCACTGGCGGGATGGGGAAAGAGAAGGCAGGAGGGAAGGAGGCCCCAACATCTGCGTCCCCTTTCCTCCTGTACAGAAGTCTGCTCCCTGGGGTTCTTTCTGTGTAGGGCTTTGGCCCCTACACACTTTCCAGCACCTCTGAATAGCTGAGGAGTTTCTCTTTGAACTGGGTGCTAAAGCTGGGTTAATACTTAAGTGGTTCAGAGCATTTCGGAGAGGAAAGAATTAAAAAAAAAAAAAAAAAAGGCACATATCACAACAGAGGCACGAGTCCTGTGTGTGGGACAAGTGGGCCCCACATCCCTGATGGAATGTACATTTGGAATCAGGTGATAAGCCCAAGAACACAAAATCCTCCTGCAGCCACCTTGGCCCAACCTTACCTTCACCTCCTCAGCTTCCTGTTTCCCATTATCTTATCAAGAAGAAAGTGCTGCAGTAGCAGAAGTTAAGGACACCTCTCGGGCTGGCACTGCCTCCAGCTCTCCTCTTAAAGAGGTCCACACTGTTCACCCCGCGGGTGGCCACACAGCACGCACCGCACCTTCCCTTTCCCCCCCTCGCAGCTCCCAACCCCGCCCCGCTGCGCAGCCTGGGGCTAGCGCACCTGTGCGCCCTTGGAGCTGAGACTGCTGCCTTCCAGGAAGGCTGCACGTTTGGTTGGGCCTGGGGTCCCGGGAGTCGGGTCTGCCGGGCTCACGGGACCCTCTCCGAATACTCTTGCCACTGTGAGCCAGAGCTCGGGGCGGAGTTTCCACTTCCCGCCGCACAGTGGCTCCCCCCCTGCCCCTGTCTCCCATTTGTTCCCCCAGGGACAGGGTGGCCCTCCATTACATCTGTTCACAGAAGCGGCAGCCTGTGTTTCTTCCCCTCTTACATCTGTCCTTGGACCTCCCTAGCACCCTGGGAAAGAATCCAGGGGACAGGAGACAACAAGCCCTCCCGGGATGTAAGTCCAACCCCCTGGAAGCAGGAAGAAGGTCATTCAGCACGTGACTCCCCCAGGAGGTGTGCAGTCTTCTCCCACTTTCTCCTTGGAGCAGACCTCCTTCCGGCTCCTGCTGCTCCCTTGATGCCGAGTTAGGGCACCTTTCCTAACCTCTCGGGACACCTCCGGGTCCTCCTCGGGAAGGTGGGGGAGCCGGGACAAGCTCTGGGCCCTGAAGTATGTTTTCTGGCTTTTTAGCCTTTTAACTGAGAGAATGCCCAAGATTAAGTCCTTTGTCATTCTTCTTGTTTTAGCTCGGAGAGGGAGGTAAGGGGCTGTATCTGCATCCCTGGAGATGGGGATTAGCACGCAGGAGTGCCCTCGAGGGGCAGCGGAGGGGCTGATCTGTGAGGCCCCAGGGAATTCTGAAGCTAGGGCCTTGCACAGCTGCAGTGAGAGGGCTGACCTTATACGCTGACCTGTCACAGGACGCAGCCCACCCTGGGAAGCACATGTGACCTTGGGCTTGCCCTGAGGACATCCTAGAGGAGACAGACAGCTGGGGGCCCTCTTCCAGCAGTCCTGCCAGCAGATCCTGAAGGAGGGTCTGGGTATCCCGTGACAGCACACACCACGGTGGTACAGTGGGTTCTGTGCTGACCAGGCCATGCTAACCCTCTTGGTAGAAACCGCCAGCCCTTCCCAAGCAGTTATATCCCACGTGCTTAGCGCAGCGCCTGCACATACTGTTGAATCTTTACGACGGTCATTGGTGAACCCAGCTGCCCGGAGTCCCCAGTTGGACGTAAACCCGGCCTGTCTGACCCGGAGTCCTTGCTCTTGGCTGCTTCGCAAGCATGGTGCTAGGCAGTGGTTGAAAGCAGGGAGATTGGTGGTTTTAAGTCTCAAGCACCTCCTCGTTACTGGTCCTTCTCCACCTGCCCTTCTTGCTGGACTACTGCGCACCTCCATTTCAGGTGGGAAAACTGAGGCATGCAGAGTGTTGGAGGGCCGGCCGCACGCAGGTGTCTGCAGCCAGGTGGGAGCCGAGGTTCTGAAGCCTTCCACGAGATTCTTTGTGCCCAAGGGGAGAGAAAGAAGGTGGCTTTCCAGTTTTTGCAGAGTCCTTTCATTTGCTCTCTCAAAGCCTTTGGAGGCGGTCTGAGAAATATGGGGCTGATCATCAAAGGGTTTAATCGTTGGGGGAAAGTTTGTTGCTTTCTCCTTGCAAAACTCAGATAAGATCTTGAATTCAGCATTAGGTATTGATCCCAGAGAGGGGCTGGCGGGGAGGGTCTGGAGGGAAGATACAGCACAGTGTCCTTCCCGATTTGCCCTTTGGGAGGCACAAGGCTGAGGGGTGAGCCGGAGGGAGCGAGGGAGGGTGGAGTGGTTTGGATCTGTCCCCACTGTCATCAGCCCCGTTTGAGCAAGCGGAGGAACGCGGGGATGTTGGTTGCTGAAACGCATCTCACATTCACCTCCTTGCCGGGGAAGGGAGCCCCCGCCGTGAATGTCCTTCTAGGGGGGGCCTCCGCTCGTCTTCCCTCCGAACCCAGCCTTCCAGGCTGAACCATGTCTGGCCCATCAGGGAGAGCTGGGTGGTTGGGGGCCCAGTGGAAAACAAGTCGGGTGTCTTTGAAGCTTATGGGAATGCCTGGTGAGGGTCAGCTGGAGAGGGAAGGAGTACAGAGGAGAGGCTTGGAGACAGGCCTTCTCACTCCCTGCGGCTTCCATTACCCAGCAGGCCTGTTTGCTCCAGAACGTTGCCAGAGGCAAAGGGCCGGATACACTGAGAGGAAAATGAAGCTCAGTATGCTGGAAGTCTCCCCTCACCGCTGTTAACGGTTGCTCATTAAGTGCAATGCTAATGGCTTTGGAGAGGATCAACAGCTCTGAGAACTCACAGGCTCCCCAGCAGGCCGCTCCGCAGCACTGACCTCAGCCGAGGCGGTTTTGTGACCCTCCGAGAGCACCATCAATGACAGGCCCGCTGCTTGGAGGGTCCTTTTCCAGAGTGTCTGTGCCCTATCAGGAGCCGCCAGGCCGGAAGGGCATCGTTGTGGGCCCCATGTGGGAGAAGAGGGAGAAGCTCTCTGGGCTGCGGGGCTGAGCTCCGCCTCTCCCTCGAAGCTTGCACGGCATCTCCATCCCGAAAAGCGGTTGGCTGCAGTTGAAGGTCTCCGTAATTTGCGTAATCGGTTTATTTATTAAAATGGTGCCAGTAAGAGGTAGCTGAAACTGTGATAGAAGATAATGCCTTTCTAAGGAGGAAAAACAGCCCTTAATGTCCTGACTACCTGCCAGACATGCACTTTTTGAAATTGACCTCTGACGTCCAGACTGTTTTATAGACGCTAAAGATGATTCAGGATCGTGGTGTAATTATTTGTTCACTGCTGCCTGTTTCCCGAAGTTGAGGAAGGGGATGTAAAAGGACCTTCACACAGGTGTAAACTAAATGAAAAATTAAAAGGCATTGCTTTCTTCGAGGGTGTAGGGTGTCAAAGATAATGTATGCGTGTGTTTTTCCTAGTGAGAGTCTAACATTCTGATCTTACTTAGGAAAGGGGGTTGGGACTCTACAGCCCGTAGATGGCACGTTATGGGATGGAGGAAGAAGTCCCTCTGGGTGGGAGAGGGTTGTTGGAGGGGGTAGGAGGGGTGGCAGGGATGCCTGGAATCACAGCTGGTGATGACACTTGGCAATGTGACACGAGGGCCTCGGTGCCCACGCCAACGTGATGTCCACCCGCTGGAGTCATGCCTCTACAGGGTCCCCACCTCTCACATCTGCCTCTCATCTGCTGTGTGAGCTGCCGATGGTGTTGGGCACCCATCGCGCCCCACCCCAAGTCTGAGGTATATCAAAGGGTTTATTGGAAGCCTGTAAACCAGGAGCTTGATCATTATTAGTATTGATCCCGATTCTGTACCCGCAGCCGGTCTGCTCTAGGCCACGAACACCAACCAAGGGTCTTGGCCGCACAGAACTTTCAGTCTAGTCTTAGGATGATGCGGCCACCACGCGTGCCACTTGGGCTCTTTACTGCAAGTAAAAGGTCTCGATCGGGTCAGGTGACAGAGAATCTTCTCTCCCCAGAATGGCCCATATGAGTGTGAGGCAACTGCTTAGGAAAATTACTGATAAGCCAGGCGTCTAGGAGAAGATGTTCAGAATAGGGTAGGAACTCAATATGACTGAGTCTCCTTCGGTCCACCCTGGTTAGAAGGGACATGGGGAGTGGGGCGAGGGTGGCTGGCGGTGATGTTAATTGCTGCCTTTGGGTGCTTGGAGAGATTCTTTTGGAAAACACGTGCATTCTTGAAGTTGGGCACGCTCTCGTTAGAACGGGGTCGAGCTGCCAGGTCCTGCAGTGATGTAAATGGACGGCCAGTACCTCTCCCCTACATGGTCAGGACCCAGGGTTCTGTGCTCCTGCCTGGGCTCATTCTAAAGGCAGGGCTGTGTAAGGGGGGTGAGCGGGCTTGTGTGTGCCCACCACGAGGGGTGTACCCCAGCCTCCTCATTCCCTTGTGGGTCCTGGCCCGGGGGCAGTGCGCCTTTGTCCCTCCACCCAGAGCACATTTCCCCCAAGGCCTGACCTGTCACCTGACGCATCTCGGGACCTCCTCCGGTCTGCCAGGAATGTGCAGCAGTGGAGGGTGGAAGGAGGGGAGCGGGGTCCAGAGCTGCAGCCCCCAGTCTGAGCCGTCTCTCAGAGACCAGCCCCCAGAGCTGTCTGCACATTTTATTTTCCCTTTAAATAAACACCATTAGCCTTCCCGAGAAATTGGTGCAAACATGACCTCGCAAATAACCAATTAAAAGGGCAGGGTTGAAGGGGAATGTGCGTTTGAAAACATGTAGAGAGGAGGCCGTTAAAGATTCCCGTATTACCCCAGCCCTGGCAACATCGATCTGAGACCTTAATTTTATTTCTGACAGGAAGCAAGGGGAGCGCTTTAATTTTTTTTTCCCCGAGCTAACTAAATTCCGGAAGCGCCCATTCCGGCACTGTCTCTTGAGATATTAATCAACACAGTAGCTGGGTTTCTGTTCACCTGCTTTGCTTTGTAGACGCGGAGGAATACAAAGCTCTCAACCTCCTAGCAACGGGGCCAGGGGACAGGGGCGCCCAGCGCAAGAGGGAGCCTGCATAGCCGGGGGAATTTGGCACCCTGGGTGCCCTGCATTTTCTGGAGCTGAAGTATAAATCTTAAACTTCTTTCCTTTGGAATAAAAGCCCTGGCACCGAAACGGTGGTGAGCTAATAGGTCTTCCTGCCTCCCTCCTGGCTGCGGCCCCACGGAAGCAGAAAGGGAGTGGGCCCAGGGTCAGCAACTTCATTGACCCAGAAACGGTTTTTTTGTAGAGAGGGACAATGAGGCTTTTGTTGGGCCCTGTTCCCATAGAGGCCCAGGCTGTGACTCTCACGATGTGTTTTAAGATCTCGGTGAGGGCAGGGAGTAGAGGCCTGAGGGGAAAGGAGCCTCCAGCGCGGCCACTTGATTAAAAGCACCCCCTTTCTTAGCGCCCTGGCACTGCTAGGGGCCCGGGAACCAGCACCCTGGGCGGGCACCTCCCTCGGGGACTGGAGCTTCCCAGGGGAGCCTCGTTGCTGTGCAGCTGTGGACTTGGGCTTCTGTTCAGAGCTTTGCTGCTCAACAGATGTGCGCTAGCCCGTCCGCATCTCTGTGCAGGCAATGGTGTACTGCGGGACCCGAGCTTTGCGGGACCCGAGCTTTGCGGGACCCGAGCTTTGCGGGACCCGAGCTTTGCGGGCCCTCCCAGCTCCCCACAGGTGTCATCTCGGGCAAGTTGCTGAAGAGCTTTGAGCCCCGTTTGGCTCACTTGTGGAGGTGATACACCTGCTCTGTAATGAGTGAAGTGAGTTGGTTTATAACATGCCCACGATAAGCATACCCCATTTCTTTACTCTCCCCCTTAAGGAAGACCGTCGGTTTAACTTCTTTTAGCAAACAAACTACAATCTGTGTTTGAGTCTTTAAGACCCTGATCTTTAAAACAACCTTTCCCTCTCCTTCACACACAAAGCATACGCTTGCAGATGTGTAGAATATTTCTGAAAGGCTACCCACAAAACTGGTCACAAAGCGTTAGAATGGCATAGTGGTTAAGAGCACATGTTCCGAGGGCCCCAGGGTGGCGCAGTTGGTTAAGCATCCGACTCTTGGTTTCGGCTCAGGTCATGATCTCATGGTTTGTGAGTTTGAGCCCCACATCAGGCTCTGGGGCTGACTACACGGAGCCTGCTTGGGATTCTCTCTCTCTCTCCCTCTCTCTCTGTCCCTCCTCTGTTGCTCTCTCTCTCTCTCTCTCTCTCTCTCTCTCTCTCAAAATAAATAAACGTAGGGGAAGGAAAAGAGCACATGCTCTGGAGTCAGGCAGCTGGTGTTTGAATCTGAGCTCTGCGATGTAATAGCTGTGTGACCTTGGGCAAGTCACTTACCCTCTTTGGGATTCAGATTCCTCATTTATGAAATAGGAACGATGACATCGGGTTAGCCTGAGTCTTGCAGTGGTTAATAAGCATAAAGGGCTTGGAACAGTCTCTGGCCATAAATAGTTAGCACCTGAATGTGTTTTAGGGGCATGTGCAAATACTCACAGATACAAGTTTACATAAATAAGAAACAGCGTTTGCTTCCAGGAAGAAGACTAAGTGACCAGTGGTACAAAGATATGGAAAAACATCTTATCGTATACTTATTTACCTTTTGAATTTTTGTATCATGTGCATTTATTACGTATTCAAACATTTACTTTTTTAGCGTTTAAGCTTTTCAAACTCATTCCAATTTGAATTGTAAATGCAGTGATATAACAACATGAGGGAGAGTTTTCAAAAGAAAAACATTCACCTCATCCCAGCTCCCTTACACACTAACTGTTGTCACTTCTACCTTGTTCCTGACATTTGCGTCAGTATTTTAAAACTTGGTTGTAATTATGGGGTTGGGACAACATGTGGCATCTCATGCTTAGTTGAACGGGGTGTGGGCCCCGTCTCTTTAGAGTTTTGTCTCCTGCCAGGGAGAGGGTCCAAGCTGATCCAAAAGAACAAAATTTGATTAAATGCACCCGAAAATTCTTTACAACTCTGAGTCGCCTCTTTTTTAGTTTCCATAAACAGAGAGTCAGATAGATAGATGAGGATTCTCTTAGTAGTTTCTGGTCCTCCCAGACAATGTGCTATTAATAGAATAGCCAGACTGCTCCCCGTCTGGAAAGAAACATGGTTTGCTTGGGTTTATCCCAGACCGGAGGGGAGAGAAGTCAAAGGGGAGACCCTCCATTCCATAAGTTCAAAACGGGTTTTAATTAAAGAAGAAAGCATTTTCCTAACCAAGTCGTGATTAATAAACACGTGGGAACCTTACATAATATGGCAAACACAGACTCCTCCTCTGTGTCCCTGTTGCTATAGCTGAAAAGTCACAGCAAGTACCCCGTTAATGAAGGTAGTGAGGTGTCTGGGTCGTGTGACAAAGGGGTGAGAGGTTAGGTCTAAAGTCACACTACTGGGTTCAAGTTCCAACACTACCACCGATCAGCTGGGTGACCCTGGGCAAGTTATTAAGCTTCTCTGAACCTCAGTTTTCTCATCTGTTAAATGGGGAATGTTATTACTCACGGACTTGGGAGGCTTAAGTGAGGCAATTCATCTGTGTGAAATATCTAACGCTTAGGAGACTATATTAGCTTTATTAGTGTAATAGCTCATGTTATTTTGCTGGTAATAGTGTTACTGTTGCTTGGGGAATAAAGGCCAAGACTTGGTGAACGGAGGAAACGTTTAACACTCCAGGGTGCTGTTTGCTCGTCAAGTTTGCCGAGAGGGGAAAGTATTGTGGGTTGAGTTGTATCCCGCCTCAAAAGATACATTGAAGCCTTAACCCCTCTTATCTCAGAATGTGACCTTATTTGGAAATAGGGTCTTTGCAGATGTAATCAAGATGAGGCCAGGCTGGCTCAGGTTCATCCCATAGGACTGGGATGCTAAGAGGGAGGGCGTGTGAGGACAGACAGGTGACCACGGAGGCAGGACTGGGGTGAGGCAGCTGGAAGACGAGGATTGCCGGCCACGCCCAAAGCTAAGGGGGCCAGCACGGGACAGATTTTCTCTTGAGCCTGCGGAAGTCACCTTGGTTTCCGGCTTCTGGCTTCCGGAAGTGTGAGAGAATCCCTTTGTCGTTTTCAGCGCCCCCAGTTGGTAGTAGGCTGTTCCAGCAGGCCCCGGGGGCCGCGCAGAGGGCAGAGCAGCGCTTTCTGTGGGGCGCGTGCCCCTGATGTTGGGGCTCCCGTCGCAGCGGGCGGGCAAGCCCCTCTCTCTGCACATCCCTGTCACATCATGCCGCTCTTGCAGCAAAGCTTGGTCAGAGAAGAGACCTTTTACGTGAGAACACGACCCCCAAATCCTGACATAGTTCATGGCTTCCCCAGGTCGAAGTTAACCAAACACCGTGCAGATGCCCTTACGGTGTTAAATATATTTTTCGGTAGAGACCCTTGAATTCTGAGATTTCATTTTAACGGAGTAGCCTTCAGAGCTCAGTCACTTCTTTAGAAGCCGAGGAATACACTGAAGAGTTGTCGGTAACGCCAGTACACCGAGGGGTTGTCCGAACCCCCAGCTCTCAAGAATGCAAACCACACCCGTTCCATAGGTGTTTCCAGCTCGGTTCGTTCCGTTTGGCTGCTTAGGGAAATAAGAGAGAGAGAGAAGGAGATCAGGAGAGCTCGTGTGAGACAACACAGACCCCACCTTCCTTACATACCTGTTCCAGCTTCCATCCTGGAGAAAACACAGCGAGACAACACTGAACTTCAAAACCTGCCAGACAGACTTCTTGATTTCTTTATGTTGTCTCAGAAACCCTTCCAGGCAGGAACATTTGCCAAATTCAATCCTAGAGTGAGTTTCTGAGCTAAATTAATGCAATTGAGGGTCAAGATGGCAACCCCCACAGGTCCCTGGTCCCAGGACACCACTGGGCACAGCAGTAATTAACAGTGTGAGCGCCCACGTGGATGTGCTTCTCTTAACCCTCAGGTTTGGTCGGCGAACCTGGCGGAACAGAAAAATAACGGCCGTGATTTTACAGTGATCAAAGTTGCGCACCCTTGAGCGCTCCCTGCAAGTTCGAAAATTTCTTCCTCAACTTGCCACCCCGTCTTGAGATCAGGAAATAATTGAAAGCACATCCTTCTTCTCTGAATATTTCCAGCGCTGGTGCCTGTGTTCGGGCACCCTAGGCGAAGCCGGCGCCTCCGCACCAGATCTGCAAAGTACGCAATGCTGACATCCGATTTATTATCTCGGAGGCTGGGCCGGTTCATGGATGATTCATGACTCCCGCTTTCCACTGCTGCTGGAGGTGACATCACCCATTCGGGGCCCAGAATAGACACAGAAGCGACGGTGGCCCCTGTTTTGTGTATCTCTTGCCAGCCCTGGGCTCCCTCCTGCCTCACACCCAGCTGCTGTGTGTTCACCGGGCACCAATGGCCGGGGAGCCCATTAGAAACATCACTTTAGTAGAAGGCCACTGATGTGTTTCGATGCTGTTGTAGTCTGCACGGTAACGCAGGGAAGGGAGCTTCCCCAAAGTTCACATCTTCTGCTTAAGTTCCTTGACTTGGAATTTAGATTCTACTCATAACCCAAAGAGTTGCCTAACTCCTGTGGCTATCTTTGGCTTCCTCACTTAGAGACAGGGTTGGCTGGGAAGACCTGGGTGACTTAAGGCATCCAACAGCCCAGCATCAGACGCCCATATGATAAATGATTGCTGTCACATCAGAGGTTTGGACTGTATCGGCGGTTTTCAGCCCTGGTTGCACATTAGAATCACCTGGGGAGCTTTTAAAGCGTACCGATACCGGGGGGCCCACTCCAGATCAATTCAGCAAGACCCGAGGTTGGGGCCCTGGCGTTCACAGATTTCAACGTTCACCACAAAGCTAATGCGCAGTCAGGGCAGGGACCCCCTGGGTCAGATGATCTCCAAGGACCTCCAGCTTTAAAATTCACCAAGATGGTACCACTGACCGGGTCTTTGACCTTGACCTGTGTCTGGGCAGTGGGGTGGAGGGCCGTCCTTGGTATGTGCTGTGGTGTGTAAGCCCTGGGAAGGAGGCGGTGTCTCTTTCAGGTGAGTGGCCCTCAGTGATCCGTGGGGGGAGGGAGGAAGTGTGAATAACTACCATTCTGTTGTGCCAGTTGTGAATCTTGTTACCGTCCTACCGAAAATACTTTGCCGGCTTCCTGTCGCTATTAGGATAAGACCTACACCGTTGACCCTGGTCTGCAGTCTTTGGTGCCCGGCCCTTTCCGCTTGTCCAGCTTGACCCGTCACCATGCTCCCTGCAGCCACACTGACGTCCTGCACGTTTCCTTAGCAGGGCTGCCCTCACGGGCTGTTCCTTGGGCTGCCAGGAACAGTCTGTGTCACACTCCTGGCCAGCTCTTACTCCCCTTACAGAACGAGTCTTTTTTTTTTTTTTTTAATTTTTTTTTTCAACGTTTATTTATTTTTGGGACAGAGAGAGACAGAGCATGAACGGGGGAGGGGCAGAGAGAGAGAGAGACACAGAATCGGAAACAGGCTCCAGGCTCTGAGCCATCAGCCCAGAGCCTGACGCGGGGCTCAAACTCACGGACCTCGAGATCGTGACCTGGCTGAAGTCGGACGCTTAACCGACTGCGCCACCCAGGCGCCCCCAGAACGAGTCTTAAATATCCTTTCCTCGGGGAAATCTTTCTGAACCCCCAGACTGGCTCAGCCCCATCGGTTGTCTGCTCCTGGCACCTTGTCCTTTTCCTTTATGGCACTTCTCAGTTCTTAGTGATGATTTGCTTCTTACCTGCGCCTTCCCCACCTCCCACCCCTGATATCCCCAGTATTTGGCACTGTATTAATTAACATATAGGACAAGAGGGTGGGTGGAAAATGGGCGGGCCCTCCTCACTGTGGTCTCTGTGCTCGTTTGCCTGAAAACAGGTTCCTGCTCACTGTCGCCATTTCCGCCTCCTTTCTACACCTTCCCCCTGCAGAGACCTACGCTAGCGAAACGGAGGTGCAGTGGTCTTGTCTGGAGGACGCTGTAAGAGGTGCAGGTGTTTTCGGGAGAGGGCTTTGGAGAACTGAGGATGGTTCAGGACACTGCTGTTTTTCCAGAGCCTAAGGGGAGAACGATTACCCAGGAAACTAACGGGGTTCTTTCTTAAAAGGGAAAAAAATGTCTTTGGTGGAGTCATAGTTGCCCTTCACAGGTGACCTGGAAGAAAGGCTAAAAACACTGGTTCAATTAAAAAAAAAAAAAAAAAGACTTCCTCCAACACTTGATATTGATACCTGGTGCAGCCTGGTGGGCTGGGGGGTGTAGATGTGCTTCAGTCAGGGGTCTGTACCAGGATTTTTTTTTTTAATGTTTATTTATTTTTGAGACAGAGACAGAGCATGAGCGGGGGAGGAGCAGAGAGAGAGGGAGACACAGAATACGAAGCAGGCTCCAGGCTCTGAGCTGTCAGCACAGAGCCCGACACGGGGCTCGAACTCGTCAACTGTGAGCTCATGACCTGAGCCGAAGTCGGACGCTCAACCGACTGAGCCACCCAGGCGCCCCAGGATTTTTTTGTAACGTTTATTTATTTTTGAGAGACAGAGTGCCAGCAGGGAAGGGGGCAGAGAGAGGGAGACATACACACACACAGAATCCGAAGCAGGCTTCAGGGCCCTAGCTGATAGCACAGAGCCCGACGGCTGGGCTCAAACCCACGAACCATGAGATCGTGACCTGAGTCGAAGTCGGACGCTCAGCCAACTGAGCCACCCAGGCGCCCCGTACCGGGATTTAAAACACGTATGCGCTTTGCTCTCGAAGGCCAGGTAGAAAGGTGTGTACTTACAAATTTCTGAATTTCCTCCCCACTTCCAAAATCCCCAGGCTTGGCATCTTAGTCTTCTTTTAATTAAGTTGATTCATTTGCCCTGAGAAGATTTCCTGATTCAGCTAGTATATTTATGTATAAACTGCTCTGGAAACACCTGGCAATTTTTCTGAGTGACAATAAGGAAACATTGCCTGAAAATTATGGTTTAATTTGCTCCCTCCCCCATGCTGTCTTACCTTTAAAAAAAAAGAGTAAGATTTACAAAAGGAGCTTTGTATTTTGCCCATAGTAGTGATCCTGTTTTACAACAGAAATGTGAATCAACAATACCTAATAATTTCCCTTTATGTATTTTTAGAACTCTAGCTTTTAATGGACAATTGAACCATTCCTTGGCAGATGGGAAATCATCTAATTGCATGTTCTTATTTATTGTGAATTTTCAGGTAGGCCTCCAAAGAGATTGGCGAGCATACATTAAAAAGTTAGAATAAACAGCATCTTTATGACTTTATTTTTCGGAGTTGCCGCTCGTGGGGTACATCTCAGCTTTGTGTGTGCACGTGGGGCAGGGGTGGCCCTTGGTCGGTTTTAAAAATGCTGCGATCGATGACGTTGCTCGCAGAGGATCAAATAGGAAAGTAGGTACCTGTATCTATTTTTACTTTATTTTACATTTGTGGTTGGTTTACTGTAGGACTAATAAAATCCCCTGGTAAAACAAAGACTCGTGCCCAGACCTGGTCAATTAGCAGTCTTAACTTTTCCTGGGGAGTATAAACAGCAGCCACAAAGTGGCTTGAATCCTAAATTGGCACCTCCTGGGTCCATCCCTTCTTTTCTCTCTCTCTCTCTTTTTTCTTTCTTTCTTTCTTTCTTTCTTTTTTTTTTTTCTGGTAAGTTTCTTTAGCAAAATGTGGGGGGTAAGAAACCGCAGGTAGCCTAGCAAATCTTGCTGCTGCCAGGGCGGTAGCAGCTGGGTGGGAAGAAGAGAGCAGCTGTGTCTGCCTTATTAGTCATTCCATGAAGAAATTGATTTGATAAATAATAAAGCAGAGATATTAGCAACACATGCTTGCGGGTCAGATGACTTCGATGAAAGCCCCTCGTTAAGTGTGTGTAATAGTTTGACAATATATATGCCTTCTAAAAACATCCTGTTTTAAAGTGGAAATTGGACTGTTCATGCAGTTCTTAGCAAATAGGCCAAGCCCGTTACTAAAGGGAGCTTGGAAATCTGAAGGGCGATCTTTCTATTTAATTTGGCCTCTGCTCTCCCCCCTTTCAGAGGATGCTTAAACTTACTTTGTTTCCCTGTCCTTGCCTTTTCATTTTGTTAACTGTTTTGATTTGTAAAATACTATGCCTCACACCACACTCCTTTATGATGATTTACTGTGCTGATTTTATCTTTCACCCTAAATCCTTGATAAGAGCATTTTAAAAATGAAATTGCTACCTGACACTTATAAAATCCTGTCTGGCAGCCAGGGACGAAGCCAGAGTTGGGGGGAGGAAAAGGAGACAGAGCTTGGAGAAAGGGAAGATTTTTAAAGGAACCGTATCACACCCACCCCCCCCCCCCCCCCCCCCCCCCCCCCGCCCCAGTGCTGAAAGGTTTTTTGTTTTTGTTTTGGGGTTTTTTGTTTGGTTTTAGTTTTTTAACGGCTCATTAATACAGTCTGCCGATGCCCCTTGCTATTGTGTTATGAGCTGCAGGTGGGATACAGGGGAAACTCATGCATGTCCTTTGCTGTGGATTGAGACTTTGGATGGACAGATGGACGGCATGTAACCATCTCCACATTTATATCCTGGAACACCTGGCCTTCCTGACTCCCAGCATCCCTGGTCCTGCGCCCTTTGCTACTCTAAGGCCAGTCAAAGCAGCGTCTCCTTTAAAGGAACAGCAGACTTGCCTGGAGTGAGTGTGTGCTTAATGGAAACTTCGGTTGCGTTGTTTCTGAAGCTCTCCATTTAGCCACACAAGGCCTCGATGATGGGGGTGCACATCAGTAAATAGAGCTGTCTGAACCAGCAGGTCGTTTAAATTCTAATACAGCGATTTAATGAACTCTTGTCTTTAATTCCTGTGACGTGGAGAAGACAGGCGTTCTCTGCCCGTAATGAAGCTTGTTAACCCATCTCTGTACTGACTGGTGCTTTTATTATTATGACGACTGGAGACCGTATTATGTTAGAATAACAGGTTTCCCAAGTGCCTGGCAGAGAAGTGAGTAATGATCGTCTTCTTTACGAACCACGGTGGTCACTAGCTTATCTGGCAGAGGCATTATTATATCTGAGTTTTCCAAAGTGCCGCGTGTGAAGACAAGACCTGGCATTTACCGCCCCAGATTATTGGGGTGGGGGCGGGCGCAGCGGCAGCAGGGACACATGTCACCCCGTGAGGGCTCCGATCGTCGGGGTGCAGCTGTGCCAAGGCTCCAGCCAGCGGGAGGCCCCTGTGTGTTAGCTGGCAGTGCTGGAGCCATGATGCCTAATTCATCACCCACCTCCTGAAAATATAATCCACCACCAAAGTGACTGCTTTTGGAAACTGTCTTGTCTCTTTTGAGCTGAGACTGGAGACAACCAGACAAGGTTCGGTGGTGACGAATAAAGAAACATTACTTTCTGAACACAATCTTCTGTTACTAGTCACTTTTCAACAGACATTCAATCAAAATGCTAATAGCGGCGGCAACAAGGGAACGTGGTTATTGTAATACTAATTGATTGGTTGGAGGGTGGGTTTTGTTAAGTGCAGCTTAAGATTTCAGAAATGTGATTCTCTTTAATTACAGCGGCACTAATAAAAGTGAACAAATGATTTGACGATTTCCCCGGTAATGGTTTAAAATTTTTTGTTTGAGTTTAAAATGAGATACGGGGGAAATGCACCAGAAAAATGGGGCCCCGGGTGGGTGGCCTCCCCTTTAGCAGACCCAGGCACAGAGATTCAGATCCGGAATGCCCTTGGAAGGCTGCGTGGGACCTGTAAGATGATGGCGATAGGGGCCTCTCCCAGCTGGCGGCGGGGGGGGGGGGGGGGGGGGGGGGGGGGGCCGGGCGGGGGTTGTCAGGCAATGGGTCATTGCAGCTCCAAGTCCTTGGTATTTCCAGAGCCGGGGTAGGGGCTAGGTTGCGCTGATCAGTCATGTGTTCATTCTGGGGTTCCTTGGCTTGGCCAGGGTCGGGGGGGGGGGTCCCCACAGTACCAACAGAGGCTCATCCTGTGCTCGGGGCTCTGCTGTGTGTTGGGGCACCCTCTGTTCTAGTTCTAGCAACACTGTAGGGACAAAGCAGGCCAAATCCTAGCCCTCCTGAGCTCAGGAGGAGAAAGAGCATAGGTTACTTCAGGTACTGCTAAATGCTCTGAAAAAGATAAAGTAGGAACATCCTGGTGAGGGGGCCTAGGGCCTATTTAGGTAGGTAGGTGGCCATGGCCTCCCCCATGGAACAAGCATTTGAATTGAGAGGCAAAGGCATTCCAAGGAGAAGGCAACAGTGAGTGCAAAGGCCCTGGGGTGGGCATGAACATGATGTGTTTGAATGACAGAAGACCATGGCTGAGAGGGAGAGTGGAAGGCAATGAGTGAGGGAGGTGGATAGGGGCTGGACCATGGAAAGTTTGAGCCAGGGTGCAGCCGTTGGAAGGAGGTAAGAAGGGCAGAGGCATAGGGTTCTGCTCTAGAAAGATCCCACTGGCTCCTGAGTTGAAGAAAGGTGACAGGGCTGCATGTTGGGCAGTAGGAAGACCAGTTGGAGCTCATCGCAGAAGTGGAGGGAGAGCTGCCAAGGTCTTTGGCTGTAGCAGTGGGGATGGGGAGAGGCAGTGAGATTCGGAACACTTTTGGAGATGAGACATAAGATGTTCTCAGTTGGATGCTGGTTATGAGGAGAGAAACAATTAGGGCTGACTCTAGATTCTGGGCAAAGGAGCTAAGGGAATGGTGGTTCTGTCCTCATATGGGGACTGCTTTGGTAGAAGGAACCCATTTCAGGAAGAAAATCAACAGCTGTGTTTGCAATTCCCGTAGGAATCCATTTGGTGATTTGAATAGATGGATATGTAAAAATGTGCACCAAAGAACCGGGATCCAGAGAACTACAATAATCTACCGAGTCATTTCTGCAGAAACCTCACTAAGGAAGGGATCGTTCAGGGGAGCCCCCGGGTAGGTGTCAGTGTGGTAGACGATGAAGCGTGAAGTTGCGATGATTGTTTGGTCCCTCAACACACCAGGTTTTCTAGTATTAGAGGTCTCCCTGTGCTTCTCTGTTGGCGAGATTCATCGAGAGGATTTCGGGAAAGGTGCAGCATCCAAGAATCAAAGAAAGCATCGTTGCATCTGTCACAAGAGAGACAAGAGACCCTACGGACGCTTATTGGTTCCGCAGCATCCCTCTCCCCTGAATGTGTGCCGAAGGGTCTGGGTTCCCTGTGAATGTCCTCAGAAGACAGAGCCTGGGGTCCTAAGCCCTGCCCTACCTCCTGCTTCTTTCAGCTGCCCAGATCTCTTAGATTTCAAAGACTTAGCCCATCAAGAGGGGCTCCCCTATTGCGGCCCTGACCATGCAGACCATAGGTGGGGCTCCTTGAGGTGGGTACCGTTCTCACGAATTGTTAACACAGCTCTGATATCGGCCTTTTTATTTTTTATTGGGGTGGGAACGGGGGCTTAATTGGGGCGGAGAGGCAATGGCAGCCTTCCTTTCAATTTGTCAAGCTTTCTTTCAAAAGATCTGCCAAAGAAGAAAGGGTAATTAATAGGCTGGAAGTCCTTTCCGATGTGTCAGGATTTCTGCCTTGCTTCCAAGTGATAATGTTCGCCGGCTCCAGGCCTCTAGGGAGCCCTCCATCTTATTAACTTGTCTGGAAGAAACAGGGAGTGGGGACAGCTCGGGCCAGTGGGTGACAAGAAATAAAGATTTGTAGTGCTGTGAGCTGTAAACAGTAGGACCAAAGAAGTTTGGGGAGGGGGTGGGGAGGGAGGGTGATGGCTCTCAAACTCCACTTCAGCACCAAGCAAAGGGCTAAGCTCCCTGGGTCAGGGACCATTCGCTTTGCCTGGAGGCATCATCCAGGACGACCCAGGGGTAAGAGGTGCTTTTAAAAGGATCGGCTGGTGGGCACTGGCAGATTTTGTGTGTTTGCCGCTTCCTTCTCATTGTGCCTTTAAAAAAAAAGTAATAATCGAGGACCACGTGAGGAAGGCACAGCCGTTATTATCCTCAGCCCTTACAAGTTCCCTGCCCACCCATAGACCCCAAGCTCTGGATTTAGCCTAGTTGCACGGTGCCCGACACGGGCTTTCATCAGCTAATAAAGTGTGGGTTCAGGGTGTGGATGAGGAATCCTGTTTTCTCTTCGCCCTCTTCCTTTCTGTCCTCTCCCCTGCGGCTTTCCTACTGTTAGCTTTTTGCCCTCCTTTTCCGCTTCACCTCCCCCCACCATCCCCAGCTGTGAAACCAATCACCTTTAAGAATTAAGGGCTAGGTGATTTTTTTTTTTTTTAAGCAAGCACCAAGCCCAACGTGGGGATCGAACTCATGACCCCAAGAGCAAGTCTCCTGGTCTACCGACTGAGCCAGCCAGGTGCCCCTAGGTGAATATTTTTTAATTGAGTAAATGAATGAACAAGTCGTTATCAGGCACTGCTGAGGCTTCACGTGTTCTTGCATTTATTTACCACCTAGCCACTCCATTTACCTGATGGGTGATGAATCAGAGAGGTGAAGTAACTTGACTGAGGTCACACACACAGCTAGTGTGAGGTGGAGAATGGGGTTTGATACCTGGAAACCTGTTGGATGGTAACTCCTTGACCCACCCTCCTGCATTTGTGTTCAGGAGCAAGGCCTGTGCAGTTGGCAAAGATATTTTAGCTGATGCTCGAGGGGCTGAGTGGAGAAAGTTAAAGAGCGGGTTAGAGACCCTCCTTGTAGCAGCTCAGTTGAGACCTGGGACTGGCATCAAAGCGTCTGGTTGATGCCGGGGCAGCTTCACTGGCACTGGTCACCCCCGAACGAGGTGGAAGCCGGCCTGCCTCCCCACACCCCACCCCTAGCCCCAGCTGTCTGCAAACACCACCTTTTCTAAGCCAATTAGGAGAAACCTCAACAGGATTGAGAATAAACGCCACAGACAAATGCCTCTTGTGAATGTGACTGGTGCCGGGGAGGGGGGCTTGCAGACTGTCGTCAGAGGCGGGCTGGGGACTTTGGCTGGCAGCTGGAAGCAAGAGCTGGCAAGGCCCCACGGCCAGCCTGGGCAGGAGAGAGCCCTGGGCCACCTTCGGGATCCGTCGACAGAGCTCGGTGTCATGCGCCTGTTTGGGCCTTTACCTCTTCTGATTTGTTGCAAAAGTGCTTAAGAAGTAAAAGTTGAGTTAGTATAGGAAAGCTGAGGTAAACAATGCCGGCTTCAGCTATACGCAAGCTGTTCCTCACACACTGTGCTTTTCTTTGTTTAAAATAGCAAGGTTTGGGTTTTTTTGGGTCATAAGGAAAGAACACGACGTCTCTTATTCTATTTTCCCGCCCCTCTTTTTACCATTTCTCGTCCAAAAGGAATTTTGGAGACCGAATTGAAAGTTAAGCAGAAATCCAAATTCATTCTCTGTCCTTCTTAATTCCCTTCTCCTCGTGTTTTCATCTTTGTCTATATATTTGAAGCCTGGCTAGAAAACTTGGGAATTTTTCAGCCTGAGGAAGAGAGGAGACTTGAGACTTCTCTCTCTCTCTCTTTTTTTTTTTCTTTTTAGGAAAACTCAGGGCAGAATCAGAAAGTTCGCACATCCAAGGTCTACATGCGTACACACACACACACACACACACACACACACACACACCCTTGGTCTCTTTCCTGATTAAATCCACGGGGCAGACGTCTTCCACCACTGGCCTGACCTCACAGAATGTTTCAGAAGCCATTTTTCTTTTAAACCAAAATGTGGGAATTGATGGGAAAGAAGGTGGCCTCAGAAGGGTGTAAATACTGTTTGTTATACAGAGGAAAGAGTGGTTATTAGTCACAAGAGTGACCCCCTCCCAGTGGCTTGTTATTTGTTTTAAAGGATCTTTTGGGGTTTTTCAAAGTGATTTAGAACTCGCATAAAAGCTTAACTTCTGTGGGGCACTGAGGGCTTCTGCATGAAGTTCTCTTCTTCCAGTGTCTGTAGATAAACGGTGGTGGGACAGAAGGAGTAGTAGTATCTCAACTAAACAAAGCCTCCTCTGAGGCTGAAGCAGAGTGTACGGGGGCAGGGGTGGGGGTTCCCGAGGCGGGGGGGTGGGGTCCCTTCCTTGTCCCAGCTACGTTCGAATTCCTCCTGCTGACTTCCCTGCCCGGTGATAGGGAGAGGCCCTCCTCAAACTCGCCCGGGCTCAAGAACCCAGTGGGCCACAGACTTCTCCTGGCCTGAGCCTTGCATTTGCTCCTGGAGGGCGGGGCCTGTGTGAAGAGCAGCGAGCGAGTGCGGGTGGGTGGAGAAGGCATATTGGCCGCAGCCTGGGACGAACTGGCAATTGGATTGGAAATTGGTGTTCAGCCAAGGGTAGAAATCAGGTGCGTGAAGCGCACTGGCTGCTGCGTTAAGGCTGTCGGTCCCCGAATGCACCCAGGGGTCACACGTGTGCACACAAGCACATTCTCAAACCCTCCCCTCCCCTGCTAGCCCACCGCCCTTCCCCCACCCGCTGCTGAATCTGAACACCACTTTCAAGTGCAGGTGTTGAGGTTAATAACAAGACATTTCCCAGTTGGCCCTTTGCTTGAGAGCCTTCTCACTAGGCTCCGAAGGAAAGGAAAGGATTTAAAGGGACCACAGTCATCAGAGCTGGACTCGGTGGTGTCCACTGCTGGGGACAAGTGTTGGCTGGGAGGTGGTTTTACAGAAGTTCGAGCAGGACTTCTGCCCATCCCAGCCTTCTCTGGCCATTTGGCTGGAGCACCCACACTGGGCCGGCTAGCCTGACTTTCCTTAGATCTTTCAGCTTCTGGAAGGATCCACTTCTCGCTGCACAGAGAAGCTGTGCTTTGTCCAGAGTGCTCTGGACCCAGGCCATGTGATCTTCAGTAGGTGTCTCCTTGCACTGTCTCGGGATTGGTTACACACTGGGGTGCTCTCTTCCCACTTCCTCACTGGATCCTCAAGACTCGGCTACTAGTGCCGCAGAATAACCCACGTAACTCATGGGGGAGCTTCTGAGGTTTAATTGAAGTTCAGAGTCCTGTTCGCTGGTCTGCAACTCCTAACTCTCTTTCTGAGAGGGTCCTAGGAAGCCCGGCTTGGCTTTCTGCCGGCTTCGTGTCTCTGAACGTGGAAGCCAGCCAGATTCCCACCCACCCCCTTCCTGTCGCCCTAACATGACATTCCTTGTGCCTCCAGGCCCTGGATCTCCGCCTCCAGGGTGCTCTGTACCCCAAGCCTGAAGTGATCAGACCAGACGCTAGGTGTCGCCATTCTGGTCCTGACTCTATCTCGGGAGGTCTTGGCTGATGGGCTTTCCAGAGCTCTGTTTGTCTGTTTTAAACCCTGTTGTCCAGTGGCAGCTATCTAGGTTAGAGATGGTCTCACGTGTTTCCTTGGGTTCATAGACAAACGTGGTGTTGCCAGCTTTTCCATAATCAGAAGTTTTCCTTTGGCTCCTCCAGCCCTGGGCCTCAGCCTGCCTGCTTTGAGCCCCGATGTGGCTGACCATTCCCCTTTTTACAGCTTTGATTCATGTTTTTATTGTCCGGTGTTGTATGCGCTTCAGCATTTAAAGGCACCTTAAGTACTTTTAGAAGACCCACGGGGATGTCACAGATCTATAACTCTGTAATCACATGACCTTGGGACCACCTAGAATTGGTAGAGTCTGGGAACCAAGCTGTCCCGCAGTTTTTAGTGCTGATGCAGCTTGGGCTGGAGAGTCTTTTGAGGAGATGATACCGGTCTGTGAATGAACTCTTTATCCCACCAAAACAAGAAAAATGATCCGAATGACTTAGTTTTTGGCTTTAAGAATTTTGAACACCCCTGGGAACAATGGGGGATGCCTGGTAGATTCAAAAGTGGGATCAGAAATTGCTGGGTTGGAAACGCAGCCTTTTGTCCATCCGCCAGGCAGCACGTTCCCTGCAAGGCCAAGCTCTTAACAGCCCCTGTGTTTCACTTGGGCAGCCCTTATTGAACAGGACTGATGGGCACAGAACACAGAACTGGGGGGCTGTGGAGGCTTGGCCAGCTCAAAATTACCCATTTGAAAGCTGTTTGGGAAGCCAGGATGAATGTTGGTATCATCTTTCACTTGTGCAATTTTTCAAAATTCAGCCACAGGTTTTCCTGGAGCCCTAGCTGGGGTTTGCTTTTTCTAAGCTGGGATGAAGTATGAAAGAGACATTTATATGGTAGGAGGGCGATTGGGACACTGAACTGCTTTTTAAATGATGTAAAGAAACCCTTTCTTCTCCCTCCTTTCCCACTTCTGCTCTGGTGCTGACTTTGAAAAACCTTCCTAGAGAGGCTGAGAGATGGAGCTTTCTAGAGCTGTTTTGGAGGTAGGATTTTTTTTTTTTTTTTGAAATACACTGGAAATCTATCTTGCCTCAGAATCATCTGTTGGTTCTCATCGCCAAGGGGCAGAGAGGAGGGTGCACCGGTGGCCCCGTTGGTGGGCCTTTGTGGCCGTCCCTCCTCCTGGCCGGGAGATAACCTGTTTGAAAGCCTGCTTTTATCACAAGAGAGCAGCGTGGCCAGAGAGGCGGCCCTTGTCTGATGGTCGGGGAGCAAACTTTTCTTGTGAAGCACAGGCAGGCAGCCCACAAGTTTGTCTTTTTCAAGAGGGGAAGAAATTTAAAGCGAAGCTCCAGAGAGATAAGTTTTTTCGGTCTGGTGCTTCATGGAGGCTTAACGATTCTAGTAGGGCCCTGAAAATGGCAGAGACCCCAATTTCCCCCCTTATGGGCTCCCTAACTAGAGAGGTTTGCAAAGCTTAAGGGGATTAATGCTCTTTAAACCTCTGCACTGCTTCCTGCCCCTCATGGGATCCGGGTGCTAATAAAGATGTACCAGCTTGGAAAGGCTGGTAAACACTGCTCTGTTGCTATGGCAACAGGCGAAACAAGAACGACACGGAGTATTGCTAACAAGAGTCCTTATGATCAAGAGTTTAAGGAGAAAAAAAAAGGGGGTTCTTAAAAATGCAGAGAGTCTTGGCGAGGTAATTAGACTGGTGCTCTCAAAGTAAATTTATAGTTTTACAGAGCATTACTAGAGTGCCTGGTTGCTTGCAAAGTCACCCTCCATCAAGTACCAGGAGCAGCATCACCGTGAAGAGCTGCCAGCATCTGCTGCCAGTTGCTCTGGTGACGCTGGGGCCAGTGTGTGAGACCCCCCGATTCCCTCCCCTGCTCCCCATCCTCCTCCTCCTCCTCCTCCTCCTCCTCCCCCTCCTCCTCCTCCTCAGCCTCAGCAAGGGGTCACTGTGTGTGTTCCCTGGCCGGCGAAGGGTTTAAAAAGCTGTTTCCTGGCTCCTTGGTGTTGAGAGGTATGAGGGAATGTTCTGCACCTGCCTTACATCTGGGATGTTATCGTTATTAGCACCGATGATAGATGAGAGCTGACTCTTATCAGAAAGCGCTCCCTGTTCCTGGCCACGGGCTGAGCGCTTCGCTCACTTTATCTCTCTGCTCCTTCCGCTGCCTTGTGCAGTATAGCTGTGATTGTGCCCATTTTTCAGATGAAGGAACAGAGGGATTAAGGAACTGGCCCATGGGGATGCAGCCAGCCTGGAGCTGAGCTGAGATTCGAACCCAGGAATGGCTATAAAGCCTGGGCTTTCGGCCCCTGGACTGTATCTTCATAGCCCGACTCACAGTCACCCACACCTGCTGCTGAAGTTTTCATTCCTGAGGCCTGAGCAGCTCCCGCAGCCCTGCTGGGAGCTTTTGCCCAGACATGCTGAGACTTCCCAGGGAAGCTAGGAACCTGTTCTCATGTTTCTTGCCTCCAGGATATTTAAGCACCGTGCTGAACTTGGAGAAGCTTATGCTTCTGGTGCGTGTTTTAAAGTTCTAGAGACCATGGGTAAGAAGCAGGGCAGTGGCGGGAAGGCGGGGTCGCTAGCCTGGGCTACCCACCTGCCCCATCGGCCCCCCTCCTGGGTAACGGTGCCCAGCTGCTCAAGCCAGACCTGAAGCTTCGTCCTGGACTCACCACCATGCCTGCTGCAGGCACCCACCCCCTCTCTCCCTGGTACCCGCAGCACTCTCAGGGGACTCCTGTCTCCAGGCCGCCCCCCACTCCCCGATCCATTCAGAGGGGTCTTTCTGAACTATGATTCTGATCATGCCAAGTTTTGGTGGCTTCCCAAACAAGCAACTTACAGCTGCCTGAATAAGCCTTGCCTACCTCTCTGCTCCCTATGAGCCTGGGCTACCTGCCTGGTATGTCCCGTGTCCCTGCAGTTCCTTGGCCCCCCCAGGGCCTCTCTCTGCCTTTGCACATATTAATCCCCACCCACTTTTCCTCTGACAAACTCCTGAGGGTCTCCAGGACTCAGCCTGGGCCCCCTGTTCTCTAGATGGATGCTCCTCCTTCCTTCCAGATCCTTCTGACCATTTGTCTGTTAGTGTTTGCTTATGCTGCATCCCCCACCCCAGTAACTGTAAGGACCTTGCTAGTAGGAGCCCAGGTTCTGTTCTTCTTGATGTCCCCAGTACCTGGGACATAACAGAGGAGCGAGAGTGTTTAGCCTCGCCAGGTTGCTATGGCAACAGACTCCACGGCCCTTGGAGGTCAGGTGAGTTGGGAAATTAGAGGTCCCAAGGTCAGAAAGCAATCCTCCTCCAGCCCCACCTGGAGTCCTCCCTCCACACCGGCAGGGTGCCCAGTCTCAGGACCTGCGACCACACACTTCCTGGTGTCGTTGTTAACCCCGTGTCCCAGTGGTGCCTGGAGACCCTGCCTTAGACACTTCATACCCTTGGTCGTAATGGTAACACATTATCTGAGCTTTGTTGCTTGTAAATTTCTCTTATGCTGACCAACTTGGAACTGGATTGAAATTGAACACGAGATGTCCAGTATCCATCAAGAACGTGATGGTAAACATTTAACTTTTTTTTCTTTTCTCCTCCTTCCCCACAGTATCAGTTTTCTTATTGAATTTGGGAAGCAATAGCAATTGATTAAGTTGCAGTGGAGCTTGCCCTAAAAGGAAATGATTGATAATCCGTTTAGGCCTGAGTTGCTTGCTTTTCCCCTCCTGATTTTCTTGGCCACTTTTTCAATTACCAACTGTATTTAGCTTAGTTTGCTCACCGTAACTCATTTCCCCTTCCTCCAGGATCTGCAGGGAAGTTGTAATGTAATGTGGGAGTAGTGACATCTAATTATTTCCCTGAGACATCAGTTAGAAATGTAAGAATACATCTTCCTTGAGGTGGACAGACGAGGACTGTGAGGCTGTGAAGCAGAACGTGTCTGTCCCAACACATCAGTCTCTGGGGTATTGGCAAGGAGGTCAAGATGTCCTGCAACAGCACAGCCCCCCGGTCCTGGGACTCAGTGCCCACGTGGCCCTCTGGGGGCAAAGGTCATGTGATTGATCTCCCAGGGGGACCAGTTGTCTCACTCTTGGGAGCCGAGGGACTCGAGGTGTGTGTCACTGAGCGGTTCATGCCCTTGTCTCCTGAGCTTCCCTTTTGTTTCGTTAGCTCCTGTCTTCAAAGTGTTTTGCCACCTACAAAGTACTTTTACTTGTCCAGTGTTGGGAGCTTAGGATCCTTCCAACAGTACTGTGATGGCAAAGAGAAATAGCTTCAACATTAACCCTTCCAGATTAATAGATGCACAGCGTCTAGCCCTTCGTTGTGGTTCAGTAACGTTCATTGTCCTGGCCACCCTCTCGAGCGTGCGTATGAGTTTCAGGACTTCTCTGTGGCACAGATGGAGACGCTTTCCGAGATGGTGCTGTGGGTGGAGTATGTACCCCACAATTTAGGATTGGGAGGGCGCCCCATAATTAGATAGCATCCCTTGTCCCTGCCCGAGGAGCGAACCGATTAAGAAGTAAGCCAGAGGATTGGTAGGTGACACACCAGATCATCTCCCCACCCGATATCTTACTAAGTGGAGGGGCATCCTGCTGGACCCCAGTAGTGGAGAGCCTCCCTCATCATGGGCGAGGCCGTCACATGTAGGGTGGGCTGGCTCAGAACCCGGTGAGCGCGGGGGACTTGTGCTCTGTGCTCTGCCCGTAGTAGTATTCCTCCCTGCTTTATGTGAACTGGGCCATGCCGCCTTCTTCCAAATAGGATGAGACCAGGAGTGTCCCCGAAAAAAGCAAGGAATCACTTGGGAGCTGGAGGCTTCTCACGGGACATCGTGATGGAGTCTTAAGACTCTGCCTTTGGGCCAAGCCCCATTTCCCTCCTGACTCTAATGCATAATGTGTTTGGAATGAATTCAGTAATGCCAGCACCACCCAGCTCACTTCCAAGTCACTTTCTGTCCCTGTGGACTCCCATGAGGTCTAGTTTGGCAAAGAGAACCCTGCCTGGGAGGGCGTGGGGCCAAGGACAGGCTCGGCGGGTGTTGGCTGGTCCCCTGCAGCCCTGGGTAGGGGTGTCCCCTCTCCCCGCCGCCTGCCCACCGCAAGGCAAGGCTGTCTGTGCATAAGTCTGTCTACAGCCGCTCCCCGTTTGAGATGGCCAAAGGGGGAGACGCAGAGTGTCTCTTGGGAGTACAGAGCCCCTGACTGTGAAGGGCTGTTGGTGAGCGAGAAGCAGCCCCAGTGTGGGTTGGAGTTAATGGGGTGAAACAGAGCCATTTTCCTGGGCACCAAATATTTCTTCTAAATGTTCAGGTCCATAACCAAGGCAGCTAAGTCAGCGGATTGTCAGCGTTCCAGAAAGTGCTGTCTCCCTGGGCGCTGTGCTGCCCCCGGGACCACAGCTGCCTTAGCCCTCCCACCCCACCCCCCCGTTTTTGGTTTTCACAGCTTATTTTGCTAAGAAGAATGCAGGGACAGGAGGGCCATTTCTCGTAATAACCCCCTGCCCATTTTCCCAGATGCCCGGGTGGAGCTCGCCTGCTGCTGGCGTGGAGAACTGACAAAATATTGAAATAAAGGCTCTGAGGAGAAGAACGGACTTAGATTACGGAGAGAAACTCCTTGCAGCTCTGGTCTTGGCGTATTAGGCGCCTCTAATTACACCGATTCAGCTCTGCGCTTCCTGGTCACTGTGCAGCCGGCCGAGGGAAGACGGGTGCTCTAAAAATGGCCCGAGAGCAGTCTTTTTAAAAAGACAGTTGACCATCCGGAGCTGTAAATAGTGTCTTTCCAACAACGAGCAAAGATGGCTGGTTCCCCCTTTGGGCTCTGCTGTTGGAGCTCCACGTCCTGGAGTCGGTGGGTGGGGAGCAGGGGTATTGGCGCCTCCCCCAGACTTTGGGTCGTGGAGACCCCCAGCGTTTGGGTGAGACCCATTCTGTCTCGAGACAGTGGGCACAAGGCCCTGGCTGGCGTGAGCTGCCTGCCCACTGTCTGCTTTTGGAGATGCGTCTTTCCTGGTGGCAGAACAGAAAGCCACCACTGTAAGTCACTTGCCCCATCCTGGGGCCCACCCTTCTGCCAATTCTAAACCACTGGCTCAGCCCAGAGCAAAGGCAGGATTCTGTCGTCTCTTTGTGGAGTTCCTGAGTCACAGAACCTTCCAGAACCTTTTGGTTTGGCTCACACGCATCAAGAACGTACAGGCTCTTTGATGCCATGTTATTCCCTACAGTCTACGTCAGTACCACAGAAGGAACATCACTTACTGTCCAGACAGGCGCGTACGTCAACAGAACCACAAAATGGGATGATATCTGCTCCATCTACCTTGGAGAGAAAGTTTGGGCTGAAAGACACCCATGGGAGGACAGTGTTCGGAAAGTTAAAGCTAAGGAAATGAGGAGCACGTAACAGGTGCCCCTCCCCCGCCCCTCCTTTGATGACGAGGTGGTTCCCCCCAACTCCTCTGTCCAGACCAGCAGACCCGTTGCAATGCAAGCTTCCGTGGTTGGGGACCGCTGCAAGTGGGAGGGCCTTAGTGAAAGACGAGGCGTTCAAAGCAAGGCGGTCTGGCCCCTGCGTCCCAGGGCTTGCCTCGGCCCTGCCCATAACCGCATAGACCCTAGTGGTTAAATACGGAAAATCCCAAGGGCAGGCCCGGGGCTGAGGGGAACTGAAGGGACCATGTGGGACCAACTATGCTGAAGACAGCCTGCAGCCCGAAGAATGCCTGCCCCTATTTCCATGCCTCGAGCAACACTCCCCCAGCTTCTGCGTGGTGCCAGCGCCTGTCCGCCCAGGGGTGTCTGGAGCAAGCTCGGCTGCAGTGCCCCAGTGATCATTTGCATGCTCTGTCCCGGGTCCCTGCAGAGGCTTTGTAAAGCAGGAGCAGGGTCTCCGATCTGGGCGGGTCCACCTTTTCAGTGTGGCCCCTTGGCCATGATCGGTCGCTGGGAAGGCGAGAAGGCAGGGTCGTAAAATGGATCCTGCAGAGTGCCAAGTGGGTTTTCGGAGGGCCCCCAGCCATCTGGATTTGTGCTCTGAACATCCATGTTGACGGGTTTCAAAGTAGAAACACGTGTGATTCTGGAAGACTAGAAGTGGGGCAGTGGAGGAGACAGTTTAAAATTGCAGCTTGGTATCTCCCGGTACAGTAGCAAACGTGAAAAGCTATTACAGTACACGGAAGCAGTTCGTTGCATAATGACATCTTTATAACTTGCCTTGCCAGCTGGCTTCTCCTAAGAGTCTTTGGGGGGAATTTTGCTCTTTTAAAATATTTTGGGGGGGCGGGGGTAGCGGGAGGAGACTTCACGTGTCCTGAGCCCCTCTGCTGAAACTCCAGGGGTGGAGGGACTTGTAATGTTCCAGGCCCCTCCAGGGGATCCTGCGGGGAGGTGGAGGGAAGACTTGCCCCAGACTCCATGGGGATTTCCGGGGATTTACACAGTCTGCCTCATGGATGGTGTCCAGAGCTCTTCTCCCTCTACTGCTTCCTCCCACCCCCTCCAAACCATTGTGTTTGGGGAGAAGAGTGATTGGGAAGCAGAGACTCTGATAGCAGACTGCCTGACTTCAGTAATCCCATCTTCTAACCATGTGCCTGCTGAGCGACCTTAGGCAAGTGACATGACCTCTCTGAGCCTCAGACTCTTCCTCTGCCAAGTGGGATAACAGGAATACCTGCTCCCTAGGGTTGTGAGAGGGGTCATTCAGATGTTCCTTCTACGGTTCTTAGCCGGCCTGTGCAGAGCTCAGTAGAGGAGGTGGTAGTCCCCGGCACAGGCACGCCTCCAGGTGTGTTTTTGATTACCTGCCAAGTGACAGATCGTGGGGTTCTATTTTGTGGGCACCCGGGGAAGGAGGCAAGCCGGTTTCATCCCGGTGGAAATGTGGTAGGAGCAAAGATGTGGGGGATAGAAAGCCTACCACTGCCCTCCTGGGCCGTACAGCAGCCACTGCCCTGGCAGGTAGGGACCGTGGCTTTCCAGAGCCCACGCCAGTGGCGGTGAGGTCAGTGCCTTGGTCCCCAATGAGAACCCTCTGCCCAGGCCGATCTGCAGGTCTAGGGAGTCAAGTGTGGAAAGTGCTTATTCTAACACTGTTCTTGAGTGGTGATGCAGAGACCCCCAGGACCCAGAAGAAACCACAGCCCCGACATGGGAAGATGCCAGCAGGGGTGGGGCTGGGCACTTTGGAGAGGGCTCCGCCGAAGCAGTGGGCGGAGCGTTTGATGTTCTTGCCCATCTGCCTCAAACATGATACAGATGGTCCCTGACTTACAATTTTTTGACTTTACAACAGTGCGAAACCCATAGGCACTCAGTAGAATGCGAATCGTGAGTTTGGACCTTTTCCCAGGCTAGCGACGTGCAGGACAGTGCGCTCTCTCGACGGGGGGCAGTGGAACGCGGCTCCCAGTCAGCCCCGCCATCACGAGGGTGAGCAGCCCATAACCTGCGACCGTCCTGTATCCATGCAGCTAGCCTGCATTTCAGTGTCGGTACAATATTCAGTAAATGACACGAGCTAGTCAACGCTTTGGTACAGAATAGGCTCTGCGTTAGATGATTGTACCCAACTGTAGGCCGATGTGAGTGTTCTGAGCACGGTTAAGGTCGGCTAGGCTCGGCTACATGCACTTCCAGCTTACAGTGGGACGCAACCCCGTTGTCACTGGAGGAGGATCTACATCTGCAGTCAGCCCTGGACAGGTCCCAGGTGGCACACCAGTCTCAGCTCTCTTGCTCGCCAGGCTTACTCTTGTTTGTTCCCGCTCGCGCTGTGCTGGAAGCCGTGGATCAGAGACGCGTCTGCTCCCCACCTGGCCTCCCATCCAAGCTGCAGACAAGCGGGCTGAGCCGTTTGTCCACTTGCCACTTCCCGCTTCTTGGGCCCCTGTCTGGGAAGGAGGCTGTGCTGGCAGGAGGCAGGAGGCTGTGGGGAGGACAGCAAGGTGGGAAGTCCACAGCCTGACTCTTGAGAAGTGGTAGCTGTGAGCATATGGACACACAGAGCAGCGTCCCGTTTTCCAGAGAGGGGTCGGCCTGTTTCATCAGACTCTCAGGGGCCTGGGAGCTGCCCTCCTAGGCGCCGGCTGATGGCAGTACTCTCGTTTCCTAGAAGAGGAAACTGATGGCCTTGGTTTATTCATTGCTTGAATTTGCAGTTCCAGAGTCCAACAGGCCTGGCTTCAAATTCTGGCTCTTTCCACTCACTGTCGGTAAGCCGCTTAGCTCTCGGAGCCTGATTCCTTATCCACTTCTGGGGGTGATTGCTATAGATTAAATGCGGAACCGTATATAAAAAGCTTCATCTATAGGAGTAGCCAACAGATGGTAGCGTTGTTTCCCACCCACGCCTCCAGTAACTAGTGGTTGAGCCCCTGTTGTAAGCCAAGCGCTGTGGCATCCCAGGTTGTTCAGAAATGGATCCTGTTGTAGGAGCTAATGTGGTCTGAGGTCACACGCCCCACACCTGTAGATTTCTCTTCTCGTGGGTCCTTTGTATACAGAGGGATTATTCTTCCACTGGCAGAAGGCAGCACTAGCTTGCTCCCAAGTCAGCCCGCCCTGGACTCTGGCCCGTGGGATGCCACGTCCTCACGGGGCTTTGCCCGTGGCCTGGAATCAGAGATCTCTTCCTACTAAGTGAGGGGAAGTACAGGGCTGGTGACGTAGCCTTTCCTTTGATCTGTGGTGTCACGGCAGGTATCAGTGACACCAGCTTTCCAGTAGGATGCACCCACTGCTATAAATGTTAGTCAGCTTTTCAGAGGGGGGAGGGCTGCCATCTTTAAAAAGTACACCGGGGGTGAGGGGAGGTGGGGGAAATACACTTGTTCCTACTTCACCAGCACGAGGAAGCGTAGTCACTTTGGATGCTGACCGGCCCGCCCCTCAGGGCCTGCTCTAACGTATAGGTAAGTCTTGCCGTGTGAATTGTGCGTTCAATATTTTCATACCAACGGCTGCAAGCCTCGGAGGCTCGTTCCGTTTAGTGAGTTCATTGTTCCTCCTGCTGGTTCCCGTGGAAAGTTCTGTGCCTTTCCAGCCCCACACTGGGGACCATTTACGCTGTGCTGGACGCTTCACAGACATTAGCTGGTTGGGCTTCCCCACAGCCCTAGGAGACGGGAACCCTTTTTACAGATGGAAAAAGCCGAGAGCAGTTAGGCCACGTGCCCAAGATCTCCGGCCAGTCAGCTAGGAAGTGAGCTCACGGCTCCGGATCCCTGAAGTACCACCCGCTTTTTGTATTTCCCTCCCCCTGCACTACCCTGCTTTCATAAATAGCGTGACGTTGAATAAGGCTCAACCGTGTCAAGGCGATGTCCTCTCCTTCCTAATGTGGACTGTGCTCCTCCAGAACGTACCGGATCAGTAGCAGCGACGTGTTGGTGGGACAGACAGACACGCACACAGACCCCGCTCTGTGTGCAGATGGCCACATCCCCAAAAGGGAGATTTTGGGTTTTCCTTTCACCCGCCCCCCTCCTAGTGCCCCAGGCCTGCCGCCTCCCCGGGGAGGCTGTGGTTGAGGAGTTTGCAAAGATCTCATTGTCTGGCCTGGTAACCTGCTGTGAGGAATAGCCCACCTGAACCAGAACGGGTACCTCCTCTAATGCATGTCACCTTGCCCAAGCATAGCCCAAAGAATAGGATGTCTTTTATGGCCAGGTCCTCTGTGCGTTTTTCTCATCGTACCGTTGATACGTTGTGCTCGAGACAACAGACACCCTGTGTCCCTGGTGGCCCCGCTCCCGCACTGTGCAGGGCATGTGCTGTGTGTTTCTGGGTCTCTTGCTGGGTTTGAGCAGAGCAGTAATTGAAGAGCTAACATATTTGCCCAGGAGCTAACCTATCTGTGGGAATTGGCCAGGGGCAGCCCAGAAGGTCACCTGCGACAGGGATCATGTGACTCCTACAAGCTTGTGGTTGGTTGATCATGGCTTTGGTGTGCATCCTTTGCACCACCCCACCCCCACCCCCCCCGTGCCCTCTGTCATGTCTTTCTTTTGCCTGTGGAATTTCTGAATGCGTGGATCCTTCCACTGCTTGGGGGGGGTATTTCTGGGCCTCAGTAGGTCCAAGCAAGGTGGCCTGGAAACTTCCAGTAGTTGTGTTGATGATGGTGACGGAGGCCTGGGGTTAGAGCCCCTCGGGGGCCATCTTCAGTCAGCTCATGGACACCGAAAAGTCTGTGTCACACCCCGTCCCGGGAGGGATTCTGGAGACCGTGCTGCCGGGACCCCCTGTCAATTGGGACGCATAGCCTGTGCCCAGTGAGACGTACGGGGGTATAAAGTGTGAGCCTCACCTGGAGATCTAGGGGTCTCGTTAAGTATGTGATCATTGCTAAGTTGCAGGCCATTTTGTATTTGCTCATTCAATACTTGGTGTGAGCACGTGGCGTAGAAGGAGTGACGCTAGCCTGCGTCCCTGCTGCACTGCCTTGTCCAGTCACCAGCACTTACACGCAGCCTTGCCTCCTGTGAGAAGATCCCTCCCGGTGCCAGTCATTCCCAGTGGGTTGCTGGCCTCCGCTCCACGTGCGTGTCTTGTGTCTCCACCTTCACTGACAACCAGCGCTCACAGAACACCTTCGGTGACGCCCGAAGTGCCTTACCTGTGCCGCCTTACTCCTGGAGGGTTCCTCTTTGATAGATGAGGACACTGAGACTCCCAACAGGTGGTTACATGCCAGAGACACCACACAGTATGCACCAGGGGGGTCTGACTCGAGGGCCAGGGCCGTGCCGCCCTACCCCACGTCGTAGGATTTCTTGTGGGAGCCACAGTGCCTGGCACCGTGCCAGGATAGCACTTCCGGAGAAGGAAGAACTCACGATGGATTTCCCATTTTCTGTAGGGTAAGGGCTGAATGTTTTAGCTTGGCATTTGAGGCTTCTCCTGATTCCCACCAGCCTTCCCAGCCTCACCGTGTACTATTCCCTCCCTGGATCTTGAACCATGGTATCCTGCCTGCTGCTTCCCAACACGCCATGCTCCTGCAGACCTCCCTGACTTTGTATCTTGACCTAGAATCCACTTCTCTGCCCCTTTGGTGCGTGGAAGCCTCCTCTGCCATGTAGGACTCCAGTGGGACAGATGGACAGATAGCATCACCTGCCTGGGAGGCCCTCTGGTTCTCGCAGGCAGTCACCTTCCTTTTGCCCCACCCCGTCACAGCCTTGGCGTTTTGTGCTAGGATGTCTGCCCCTCCCTCTCCTGCTAAGGATGGGGATCTCTCTGAAGACAGGGACGTGTTTTATTTCATACCCCCGGGGCCAGTACCCTTCCTGGCTCAGCACACGGTTACTGGTTGCATGGATTAGTTTGAGCAGCTTCGTGGCGTTGACGCTGCACCCAGCTAGACCTCAGAAGCGGAGGAGGGGGAGCCATTGCAGACAGGTGTCTCCTTCTTGCCACTCTCCTCACCCCCAGGCTCCCTGGGTTTGGTGAAAATTAGCTGTAGTCATGAGACCCCTCTGTGGTCTTCTAAAGAACCCGTTTACTTTCCCAGGGAAAGTAGCAGTTTATGATGCACAAATAGACGTGAAAACTCCTTTCAGCCGCCTGCCTGTTGCTGGGGCACCTGAGCAGGCCCCCAAAGACATCTGCACGGACTAGAAAAATTGGGGTCTGCGTGAAGATGTAACATCCAGCAGGGAGAGTTCGTGGTAGAGAGGCCTTTGGGGTTTTCTCCTCGTTTGGAGAAGTGGCCCGGAGGACCTCCAGACCCAGAGCTTGCGTACAGCTCGGTTCTGGAAGGATGAACTCCCGCTCCTCCCATCTTCAGTGTGGAAACTGTGAGAGCAGAATCATACGTACTGGAGGCTTCATGTAAGTTAATTTTTTTTTTTTGGCCCAGCCCCAGATAGCTTGATTAAATGGCCTGTGAAGTGCTGAGATATCTTGATAATGTACGTTTTACATTTGATTATATAATCAATTACGTTGCTCCTAATAAAATGTAAAAGGAGCTAGAAAGCCATGAGAGGGCTGAGCCGTATATCAAAAGAAGGTCTCCAAAGCAGCATAAGGAGGCCCTGTCCTCTGTGAGCCAGATGTCCGTGTCTGGGGCGACCAGCAGGGTAGCCCCCGTGTTCACCTGTGCAAAAGTCACCGTCCTTCACTGCACCTGTGTTTTCAGAGGGCAGGCGCGCATGGAAGATACAGCACGGTATTGCTTTCCAAGAGGAAAGTGGTTTCATTCACTCGGTAATTGAGGCAGTGAAGATTTGGCCCAGCGCTGGAAGCTCAGGGCAGAAGTGTGAAAATAACTCGGCAGAACTGGGCTTGCCGATCGGGGGCCGGGGGGAGGGGGGCACCAGTCGGTTTACGAAGCAATGAGGGGAGAAGTGTTCAGAGGCACACCAAGGGCATCGTACAGCCAATTAGGAGAGTCGCCGTGCGGGTCTCTCCGCCTGGCTCGGCAGCAGCCGCGCCCTGCCGGGGAGGTGGCGGGGTCTAATAGAAGGGACATGCTCGAACCCATTCTTCCAGGGAGCGCTGGATTCTGCCTGAGGATTCTTCCTGCCGACACCCTGGAGGGCGATGTTCCTCCGAGGACACTTAGGTGGAGCAGGGAGCTAGGGGAGATTTGGGGGCTCAAATGCTGGAAGGGTCTGTTCGAACACAATCCGTTCTGTCCCGCCGACAAGCTGCTGCCGCATTTTTGTTTCCATTTAAAACATTGCTATCAACCAGTTGGAATATAGGCCCGGAGGATCGCAGGGAGTAATCTAATTAGTATGAAGTCAATTCAGTCGCTCCTTTTGTATCTCGTGATTAAATAAGTGGGGAAAATGGCTTGAAAATTAGGTGCTAGAACGACCCAATTACATTTCTGTAGCTTTTTGTATTCAATTTCATAAACAATTTTGCTCTTCGCTGGTTAATCAGTGAATGCCTTTTTCCAGTTTGAAAAGCACTTTTGAAATTATAATGCAATTAAATTGTGTGTGGATGTTCTGGCATAGCGAGTGTGAAAGCCGGGGGCTTGGCAGGCTGCCGCGTTGTACCTTGACTGTAATGAGTCCCCAGGCTGGCAGCTTGCGAGTGTCATTCATAATATTGTCCATGCTGGGTTACTGTAAGGTGCAGCTGCCTTAACCGGCAGTTAACCAGCAACCGCCAGTCCCCTCTCTCGAGCGGGGTGTGCGTGCGTGCCTCCTGCGACAGGGCTGTGCCACGGAGATGGCAGAATGATGGGGCTCCTCTTGAGGCTTATCGAGGCATCGGACAGTCAGGTGCCTTCCTGATGGAGGAGACCGATGCCTCCGCGATGATCTGCTTACCTGTGCCCAGGACAGGGTGGGATGAATTTGTCTCTCTTTGTTTTGTGTGGCTCTGGTCATCTCTGTCAACAGTTAGCCTGTGGGAGGGGAGGGGCAGGAGATAGAAGTCTTGGACACCTTGCTGTGTGCCTAGCGTTACAACACATACCTTTACTGAATCCTGACGAGGGCCCTGGGAGAGATGTATCGCCCCGGCTTCGTTGATGAAGATGCTGAGTGAGGCATGATGAGATTCTAGAGCTTCCGGTGAGCAGAAGCGCTGGGGTTAGGACCTGCGTTTATCTAACACCAAAGCCTGTGCCCTTTCAGCGTTTCTGCGCCTGGAAGACAAACTGAAATAAAGGCGGGGAAGCTGGTATGGGTGCTGGGTGCAAGAGTGTGGTGTGAGGTCCCTGCTCTCTTATTCTGGGAGGATGTCTGTGAGTTCACAGAGGGATGGACGTGGTGTGGAAAAGCATGTTCTAGATTCCCCTCAGCCCCCGCCAGATCACTAACCACTTTCCTACTCCTTAGGAGTTTTGAGTGTGTCGGAGTGAGCTGTAACGCGGGTGTGGAATCCCTGATGGTGACCCAGTGTTGGGATAATGCAGTGTGTCCGTCAGCAAGGACCTTTTCCAAACCTTGCCCCCTCAGTAGGGAAGATTCCCTTGCCTTTGGTGACTCAGGAGAGGGAGCAGGTTCCCAGGGGCCTCACAGCAGGAGGTGCTTAAACCATTCTAATTCTAAAAGTTTCTTAGAGGCTTTTAATGGCTCACCTCTTAACAGTTAACACCTAGCTCCAGGCTCTAATCTCTCTTCCCGGTCAATTCTTGGCCCTGGTGGAGGCCTTGGAACTAACCCTGGGTTACTGGGAACAAGTGATGTTAAACTCCTGGAAGGTCTTTTTCAGCATATTTCTTCCTGTGAAACTTGACATGGAACTGAAGGGCAGTGCCTGTGCCCCAGTGAGCGTGATGCCTTCTGAGAGGGGAGGCCAGGAGCAGAGAGAGGTTGGGAGCTAGAGGCGAACCCAACTGGGGCCTGGCCATTCCTGGAGGCAGAAGGGGGCAGGGGGCGATATTTTCTGAGCCATCTCGGACTTGGGAAGACCGCTTCATGTTGCAGCCTCTTTCTAAACCATTTTTGGCCACGTGCCTGGGAGATCTTGGGTCAGGTGCAACATGTGTTTTGCAGAACAGCTCGGCAAAGCCAGGATGGGGAGGCGAATGGGGTGGGGCGGTGGATTAGAGAGAGGAGGGAAGATAGGGCTCCTGAGACCAAGCTTCGGTTTCGCCGGGAAGCATGTTAGTAACTGCTAGCATGTGCTTCTAATCATCTACTTGCCAGATGTTCCCGGAGCGGGAAGTGGAGGGTGCCTTCCCTGAGAGCTCCCTGATGGGGAGCAAGTAGCTTGGAATTAGAAATGGGCCCCAGTTTGCTTGCCAGGTGTTTCTCCTTCGCACAACATCTGGAGGGGGGATGGTAGAGGCCTCTCCGCCCCGGCCTGGACCCTTGGGGTCAGCTGTCTCTCTGGGGGAGCCTCTGAAAGCTGGACATTCTGGCTATAAAGAGCCGTGAGAATCCTCTGAAATGACCCCTCCTTGCACAGGACCTGATCCACCTTAAGGTTCACACTTCTGAGACCCCAGAACGAGGCATGTTGCGTGCCTGGGCCAGCAAGCTGCCTATTTCTGGAGAGATACAGGTTTTCCAAGTTGCTCAGAGGAAAAAGCGAGAGAAACGGGTGTAGGGAGATGAAGAATCCGTTCCTGACCTAATTTCTGGGCCGAAACGGAAAGATTCAAAATGCCTTTGAAGGGGGCTGCCATGCAGACCTTCATCCGGGGCCTTCTGGGCATATCTTCCCCCACGGAACCGAGAGGACCCTCCTGGCAGAGACAACCAGCTGCCGGTTGGGAAAGAATTCTGGGGTGTGGTATGGGATCCCAAGATGGCAGTGCAGGAGGCTGGCCCACCTCCCTGAGTGTATGTGCCAGCGGCCAGGCTGACCGGCCTCTCTCTGGGGGGCCAGAGCCAGGCAGGGAGTGGGTAGTGAAATGGCCCTGCCTTGCAAGAAGAAGTGGCTGGGGGGGGGGGGGGCTCTTCCGTGGGGACCCAAGCTATTTCCTTCACGTTCTCAGGAGAGCACTTACAAAAGCAAACTGAAAGGAAATTATGTGATGGATTATCACACGCCCATTAAAGCGATGTTTACAGGGAATTTTTAGATGACATGTGGAATGACATAATATTGCACAAAAAGCTATAAAATACATATATGCCGTGAATCGGGCTAGAATTCGAGTCAGCTGGGGAGATCTGAGAGCATCCCACTTTCCAGGCTCCACCTCGGACCAAGCCCATCAGAGTTGTTCGCTGCCTTGGCTGAGGATCGCTTTGGTAGAGCAGTATTTGGGGAAAGGAGGGAGCTTCTCCAAACTGTTACCAGTGGTTTCCCTGGTGAAGAGTTGTGGGTGGGTGGGTTCTGAGTGCGTGCCTTAATCATTTCTGCATTTTCCAAGGTTTTGCAGGCAGCATGGTAGCCCTGAAGAGAAGGGAGGCCCCTGCCAGCTGGAGAAATGAATAGTGCCGGAGACCCACCCTCTCTCTGCAACCCCCTTCCCCCCCTTCTGTCACCAGGCATTTGGGCATTTATTTTGGTGGTCTGTGATGAGGCCATAATGCCTATTCAGAATGGGTTGGGGTTGTTTTTTTTTTTTTAGTTTATTTATTAATTTTGACAGAGAGGAAGACAGCAAGCAAGCACCCGGGGGGAGGGGCAGAGAGAGAGAGAGAGAGAGAGAGAATCCCAAACAGGCTCCGAACAGAGCCCAACTTGGGACTCAATCTCACAAACTGTGAGATCGTGACCTGAGCCGAGATCCAGAGACGGACGCTTAACTAACTGAGCCCCCCAGGCACCCACTCTGCCCCCCACTCCCCTGTTGAGAATGTTTAAGCGAACCTGTTTGAGGCAAGGGGAGAAATCCCAGCATGGTCTCACTGCCTTCGCTCAGATGGACGTGCCCAGGTCACCACAGTGGGGCAGCTTGGGGTGCAAGCTCTGTGTAAGTTGGGGGTTCCCACAACCTGGTGCGGGGGGCAGGTGGCTGAAGCTTGCCTGGCTCAGCTCCCCGGGGCTTCTGGGAGAAGGACCAGCGTGGGACAGGCCGTCAGGGCAGCGATCACAGCCTCTCCCCTGCACGTTGGGGTGAAGCACGAGCCGCGGGGTAGGTTCGGGGCCTTTCACCTGCCATGGCCGGTGGCTGTGTCTGCTGTCGCGCTGGCGAAGACCAGGGCAGGAGTATGCAATCAGCAGTAATTGGCTGCCTCATTGACGTTATCGGGTCTGCCTCAGAGCCTTTGAGCAGGACAGAATGTTGAACAGTGTTTCATTTCTGGAGCGGTGGCGGTTCTAACTAGGAATCGAGCTTTTGCCCAGGCCTGACATCATTTTATCATTTAGCTCCAAGGAACCAGCACAGGGAGTGCGCCACTAACCTTTTACTGCCTGTCACTGTTGAGGAGAAGGGACGGGCCGCCCCGGCAACAGGAGAATCAATCCGCCACTAGCTTTTGTGGCTTGTTAAATCTTCCCCTTCGGATTACAGGCCCAGGGGCCTGACCTCCGTACTGGAGAGAAGAGAACACAGGTTGAGGAAGAGAGTGCTCCCGCCCAGAGGGGATGGGGACCTGCCACCCAGGACCCCACAGCCTGCCTCTGCGGCCTGCCTTGTCCAGGAGGCCTATGTGTTTTACCTTAGGTGCCTCCGGCTATGTGGCCAGAGGCCAGACCAGGGACACCTCCTCTTGCCCTGGTCATTTGATCTCACGGTGTGGCCAAGATCAAGGGTCCCCCCAGTTTATGCCTTGGTTTCTTCGTGGGTCCAAATGGGGATAACAATTCTTTTGAGATAACCTCATTGGATGAGTGTGAGGATAAATTGAAATAACCTATGGGAATGGTTTTAAAAAGACAGTGGTAAAATAACAGTAATTATAATAATGACACATCAAGAGCAGATTCAGACACTTGTCAGTTCTTTTTGTTTCTGTTTCCAGCTGGGCAGGTGAGCCGCTCACACCAGATGGGAGAGTCAGTACCTCCTACAGCCAACCGTGGGACCATAGTCCCCCCACCCCAAAATCAGGAGAGGGTCCCCCCCGTTTTCCCCTGTATCATCTCAGCCTATCCACAACTGCTCTTATTTTCCAGATCCGAAAGAAGGATGCTATATGAAGTAGGGCAACTAACCGGCCCTTTCTGCTTTGCCGGGTGCAGTGGGGGGAGGTGGAAAGCTGATCAGCCATTCCAAGGATCATGACTGGTGGAGGGCAGGCGACTCGAACAGGCATGCGGCAGAATCGAACCCTGGGGCCTCCGCTTGCCGGGGCTCCGTAAAAGACTTGGCATCACTGAGGAGGAATGTCACAGGTTCGGGTAAGGACTCCGAGGTTTAATCAGCAAAGCTATTTAGGTCCCAGTGAGCCTAACTGTGAGAATTATTTTGAGCTTCACCCTGTTCTGGAAATGTTGGGTTTGCTAAGCAAGATGGTATTTGGCACCAGCAACCTGGAAAAGCGTAAGGACTTGCCATCGAAGCCTCCAGGATTAGAGGAATTTCCAGAGCTCCGGAGCCCAAGGCAGGCTACCAGCGGTTTTTGTGGGGCACGGTCTCAGAACTCTAGCTTTGGAGGAGCTGTCTTTTAAAAGGCCAGCCTGCTGCCCTTTTTCCTGAAGAAAATCTCCTGAACTAGAGTTCTTCTGTGCTCGTGAGTCCCTGTCCCATTTTGTCACCATTGGGCCGTGGCTGATTCAACCTCCAGTCCCTCCTGGCCCATAAGTGGGTGCTGGACCAATTCTGACTGGACCAAAGTTGGCTGGCGCTTTGGAGGGAGTGCGGTACCTTCTGGGTGAGGAGCCCTCCTTCCCCCAGAGCAGGCGCCTCCGCCATGGAGGCTGCCGTCCTCTGCAAGTCAGCAGGGCGCCACATGCGGGTAGCACCTGCTCCCCCACCGCCCTGATTTAGAGGAGTCTGGATTCAGGTTTCTGTTGTAAACTCTATTTTTAACAGAGCTGAGCAGAGACCTGGCCGGGGTGCCTGTGATGTACGAGCATTAGGTTACCTGCACAATGGTGACAGGAGGTAGAGTCAGTGGCATCGCCATGCAAGTGTGGACGTGCCCAGAAGCTCGGCTCCGTGCCCTGGGACAGAGCAGTGTGGGAGCTTCCTCCACTGGGCGCCCCCAACGCACGCAGCCTCCTGGGACACCGGTGTGCTGGCCTCTACTGTGTTACCCATGACACTTGTCAGGGTCTGCCTATCGTCCAGTGTTGGTTACTGGTTATTGTAGAAATACTGGCACGCATTTATCGTTCACAGATGCATTGATCCTTCTAATAACCTTCAGAAGCAGTAATGGCATGATAATAAGAGTATGTAATAATAATGTTAATAACAACCAGAAACTTCTGCTTGTTGATCCCTGGGTATGTGTCGTGCTCTGTGCAAAATACTCTGTGTTTATGTAATTAATAAGACAAGTAGGGAGGATGTTCCTGGGATTTCTTTCTTTTTTTTTTTTTTTTTTTTTTTTTTTCAGATTTATTCATTCACTTGATAAATCTTTATCGAGTGTGAGTTCTAAGCACAGGAAATTTGGTGCTGACCAACACAGACTGAGAGAAATCTCAGGCCTCGATGAGAGAGCTGAGCCTGTTGGTCATGTGAGTTGCTCAGGGCGACACAGGCCATGAGGGTGGGGCTGGAGATCCGTCCCCCATCACCGCAGATCCCCTGGGCATCCCAGGCCACTGTACTTACCAGCAAGGATAACCGATCGAGCATTTGGCCTCCGTAGTTCGGTGGCTTATCTAAGGCTGTGTCAGTGCTAGACCTTCTATTTATTCTGCTTGCCCTTCCAGGGGCTGATGGAGAGGAAAGCCCAGGCTTAGGGGACCGTCGGACTTGCGATTGCATCCCAGCTCAGCTACTCAGAGAGAAACCATGGCAAGTGACTTCACTGAGCATCAGATTTCTCATCTGTCAAATTGGGATAACATTACCTGCCTTGAGGGCAGGTTGGAAGGATTAGAGAGAGTATGTTTCAAAAGGTTGAGTAACACTTAATGTGCTGAATAAATAGTGATGGTCGTGATGATAATGAGGACCACCCAAGGAATGCAGCTAATCCTGGAAGAGAACAAGTCCAGAGGTAGCTCCGCCCTTGCCTCAGTGGGCCAGGATCTTTCGGTCCCAGGTTGGGAAGTGTATCTCCAGTCTCTGCCCTCATAGCCTCCATCCCTGCCCGGCGGTGCTGCTGGTCCTCAGGGAGAGTGAATGGCCAAGGCATTACTTAACTACTGGCCTCTCTCCAGCCTTTGCTGAGGCCTCCGCCACCGCCAGCTTCTTTCCCCATCATGATTCGGTTATGTTACTTTACAAGCCAATGAAACAACATAAGCGAGTCCATTATACCTTCTGGCAGGCAGGAAACCAGGAACGAAGAACCAGAAAGCAGGGACCTCGGGAGTCCGCAGCACAGTAGGTGGGTAGGGACCGTCGTCCTTCAGAGGGATGGGAGTGGGGAAAGGGGTGCTGGCTTTGGGCTGGGGCAGGGCAGAGAGGCCAGCCAGTGGACTAATCCACAGATCGCAGGTGGAGGAGGCTGTTCCAGGGCCTCTCCTCCACACTTGAGCCTCCGGTCGCCATCCCCAGCCTCTCCTGGAAGGAAAGGCTGGATGCACCGTGTAGGGCACAGGGTTCTAGGTGCAGCAATGACAGAGGACACTGGGCAGGGTGAGGGTCTCTCTCTGAACATGGGGCCTGTCCTAGCTCCTGCCTTCTGTCTTCTACCAAGTATAGCAGAACTTCTGGTTGATCTGTCTTGGGGTAGCAGGACCGACAGCTCTCCTGGCCTTCAAAGAGATAGAAATGCTGCATTTAAAAAAAAAAATCCCAACAGGAGTAGATTTCTGTCCTGGCTGCCTGCTGGCCGGTGCCCTCGCCTCCATGGCAGCTCATTTCGTGGCAGACGGTGACTGGAGGATACGGTCCAGGGTTTTGTCTGGCTTGTGGTCTCTGTGGCACCACTGACCCCAGATGCTCAAACATCTGGTCCTGGTGGAAGCGGCATAACTGACTTTGAGTTGGCTCCGTGTGGTGAATCATCAGGAACAGAGCAGGCTAGCCCTCTCCAGACGCATCTTTCAGTCACTGCACAGTTCTTCGCAGCCGCCCGGACAAATGTGAACTTTTACCTAAGCCTTTGCAATTGCGCTTCTCAGAGAAGGGAGATGGCTTTGCCTGGCCGGGGCCGGGAGGGCGGGCCTGGGATTGATCCACACCTGAAACCTTCAGCTAAGCAGGCTCTGCGCTCGGGACTAGGCTCTGGGTGGAAACTGGTAGAGGCACCTCTGGTGGATTGAGGCAGGGGTCTGAGATCCCTTATCCTAAAATTTCACCCGGTACTGACCGCATCTGGCCATAACAGATTCGGTCTTTGGGGGAAAAAAGCATCCATATGTACAGGCTGATCAGCTGGAGGGCCATCTTCCAGAGCCACTCACCATGTCCCAGTTAATTTGCTAAGCACACAGTCTGCAGTGGTCACTCGTCAAGGGGCTAGGGGCATAGGGGTGAGTGAGACCGATATCAGTCCTGGAGCTCCAGCCCGAATAACTGCATTCTTTGCACGACATGAGTTGGGTGCCTCTTCCAACCTTAAGGCAAAGCCTGGGGCCTACTCTCCACGGTATCCTAAAGGCTCAGCTAAGATTCCTCCGTGTAGGAGGTGTCTGGGTAATGTTTATTGGAGGAATAAGTGCTTTCTGTATTTTCTAAGACTCTAAGATGTATAATACCTGTATAATCAGAAGGTAACAAAGTTTAGAGCCCAAGGAAAGGAAAGCAAATTGGAGGTGGGAAGGAGGGGATTTTGATAAAGGTTTATAGGAAGCCCTGGGTTTTCATTGACCACGTAAGGGCTTTTTTTTTTTTTTTTTTTTAGCTAGTGGGATGATGGAACCACTATGGAAGCCACGAGAAGCTGCGAAAAGACGAGTTCAGTGCGGGGGTTGGTGCTTTCCAGTATGCTTCCCACAGTGGGGAGTATTGTGTTCCGTTCACCTCCTGTTGTAGGAGAGACATGGACAAGGTAGACCATGTCTGAGGGGGTCTGATGGGGACTGAACACAGTATCGTGAGAGAAATTTCAGAGAAACCAGAGGAGACGAGCGTAGGAAGGCACAGGTGGCTGTGTTGGATCCGAAGGCCTTGAACTGGGATGGGCTGGCTCCCCGCCTATAGACGGTATGCTTGAAGCTCCCAGGTGAAATAGTGATCCTTAGGATGAAGAACTTAGCAGTCCCTCAAGATCCCCTCTTAAACAAGCCATCTTTATGAAGTGGTGATGGGTGATGTCCTCTCCCCACCAGTGTTCAAACAGAAAAGAGAATTAATGGGGGGCATGAAGGGCCCAGACACCAGTGTGTTCCATACGTTGCAAATCACACGTGGATGTTGCTCAATTATGAAATGATCCAAAACCTCTCCCTACCAGACCCTCAGAGATCGACCGATAATAGGTCAGGAAACTAGGTCTTTACACTCTGGTCTCTCTAGGAGGTATTGGTTTGGTGACCAGTTAACTCCCCTACTTGCTAGATGAGCAAGGGAAAAGGGACAAAACAAGGAACACCCCACGCTCTTTGAGATGGTAGGAGGAGCCCCGGCCTGTGCGAAAGATGATAAAGAAAGAAACAAAAAGAAAGCCTTCTTGGGGTCGTGCTGTAAGCCGAAAGAGAAGGTAGGTTTTTATTTATGGAAAAGCGTTCTAACTTAGGCTGTTCAGGAGCACAGCAATTACGTGGGGTAAGATAGATGCCTCTTAATTCATTTGGCCTCTTTGGTAGGTGGCTAAGTAAGTGAGTCTGCGTCTTCCAACTCCGGTCCCTTCCTTGGTCTGTAGTACGGCTTTTGCTTGCGGCAGGTTGCTGGGTCCCCCAGAGGCATCGTTGCTGGTAACCTCTCTTTCCTGCCACCCCCCGTCTCCCAGCAAAGCTTTGGACAAACAGCCAAGGGTTCGGCAGAGTACAGGCCTGGCTCTCCTTCCTTCCTCCCCACTCCTCCCCTTGTTGAGAAATCCCATTATCCGGGAGAATGATTGTAAAACTCCAATCTGTCTGCAGCCGAGCTGTGGACTGCCGTTCCCCTCCTCTGCTGCCACCCTGGTCCCCTTGTCTATCTGCAGGGGGAAGACGAATATCTATATATTCAGGCTTTAAGGATCTATAAATCTGAGTTGATTCTCTGCTGGTGACAGCCCGAACTCTTTGCCACGACGGCTTGACGTGATCTAATGGGTTTACAGCGGTTTGAGTGCTTCTCCGGCGCAAATGAAAGCAAGCGCTTAGTTAGGGGAGGCGTGAAATGGCATTGTTTGTTCCGGGCACCACCGCCAAGCTGGAGGATCATCTTCAAATTACCCACCCTCTGCTTCAGCCACCCTAGGACGAGGGGGCTCTCTGCCGAAGGAGCCACGAAGACTGTTCCCGCCGTGCGGGCCTTTTCTGCCTGAGAGTTGACAGGAGGCTGGGGGTACGGATCCTCCCCGGCTGTGTTCATTTTGCCAGGAAGCTTGGGGCTAATTGGGAACAGAAGGGATGCCCAGGGGAGGAGGAGAGGGGATGAGAGGGAGGGGCAGGGTCTCACCAAGGTAGAGGAGCGACAAATATTTGCTTGTAGCAAAACAAGAGTGAAAACAAGAGAGATGGCTAATGAGAGCTTTGGGGCATTTTTGTGCTGGCAGTTCTCAGGGGCCAGCAGTGTGGGTTGGTGTGATTAGTTGCCTTGATACTTGGCGCAAGACCAATCCCTCTTTTCAATATCAAGTTTCATAAGCGTGGAACAATAACAAATCATTATGAACCCTCTGGGAATGATGGGTGGGTGGTGGTAGGGATCCCCCCCCCCCTCCCCGCCTTCTCTCCAATAAATCCATCTTTTCAGCTCAGGTACATTTTTTCCCGTTGTAAATAGGGAATGGCAAGGGACGGGTTGTGTCTCTGCAACTCGCTGCATTGTTAATCTGTTATTAGGCAAAAGTCTTAACACCAGGCTGGGTGCTCAGAGGCCTCATTGTGAGCTCGGGATGGAATTATGCATCATGAATAAAAACCGCTGTCAACATGCATTGGTTTCAAAACATTAGAGCATATGGTATGTGATTATCTGTATTGTCAAGTGCAATAAAGTGAATTTGGATATAATAAAGAATGTAATATTTTAGAAATTTGGTAATAAACTAAGGAAGGGATGACAGCTGAGGTTCTTTAAGGCCCCAGACACAAATAAATTGAAGTTCCTGGTCTCTGCAGCCAGGCAGCAGGATGGCCACAACATGGCTCTGGGTGTGCCATGATTTTCAAGCCGGGTACTGCTGTGCTGTCTCTCAGTTGCCTTCTCTGGAGAATACGGAGGTTCTGGCTCCTGGGTTTGATGACAGGAGCAGGTGGTAGCTTCTGGTGGAGACTGAGGCCTTGCCTTCTCCCCTGGCCTGCAGGGCACTGGAAGGTCCATCCCTGATCAAGTGTGGCATTGTACCAGGCGTCTCAGACCCAACTGTCAAGAGGCTCCTTCTCCCCCGGGAGAGTCAAAGCCAGTCTCCAGCTCCCTCTGCCTCCTCTTGGTCAATGGGCAAGGTGATGGTCCAAGCACAAGAGGTCCTGTGCAGCTTCTTCTCAGAGGCAGCCATTTGCAGGAGCCCACACCCCACCGGGTCACGTTACTAAGTCGATAGAGCGAGTCAATATAAGTAAGGAAACCAGATCTGCAGAGGGGCTCAAGTGCTCCAGCGTTTGACCAGGACAAGGAACTGTGCTAAGCTTCATGGGTATTGTCCTGTTTAAATGCTCCCCTACCCTAAAATACTAACATCCCCATTTTACGAGATGAGAACACTGAGGCACGGAGAGAGAGCTCACACAGCTGATTGTGGAACTAGGATTACAGCCCATGTCTGAACCCACAGCCCAGACTCCACTCATGTACAACCCACAAATAAGGAGGAGGCTCTTTCCACTCTTGACCTTTCCTACAAATAAGGGACCTCTTTCCGTCCACAGTTCACAAATAATAACCCCTGTTAGAAGGCCTCAACACAGGAAATTTTAATGTGCTGAGTTCCTAGGGCTTTGAAAGAATGTTCCAGGAAAAAAAAAAAAAAAAGTGCAACCAGGTGATTTCTCTGTTCCCACTTGTGTCTGGCAGACGCTGGTCTGCATTTTTTTTTTTTTTTTTTAATTTTACCTTAGCTTTGATTTTTGCATCCAGGCTCCAGCTAGGTGAGGTAATTCATCATCACCCTAGCAGGTGGCCTTGGCCCTGCCATTGTCTTCCTCTGGGAAGGGCTCCTGTCCCAGCTAAAGTTTATTGATGAAGGCTGAGGCAGAGTTTGTTTGCTTTTCCTAACTCTTTTCATATTTCTGACCCAGGGCTTCACCTTGACCGCAGCTTCTGACTCCAGGACTTACCTTGACCCCCAGCTTCCAGGAAACCCTAGGTGGGGGCCTCACCACCATACCTGGCTCCTTCCTTCTCCTGCGTCTATGGGGACTTTTCCAGTCCTACCTTCCAGTACTGGTCTTGCGTGCTGCCCGACCAGGCAGACTGTTTCATTATTAAACGTGAAGAATTGGGAGTCCCACCATTGGGCCGGGCTGAAGAATTTGGGGTGGCTGGGGAAGGAGAAGACATTTAGTCTATTTCTTGCCTGAATACCTCTCTAACTCCCAAGACGGGGCGGGCAGAGTTTGAATAAACCCCTCGGGCCCAAAGATCTTAGGCCCCGATTTCCACTGGAGGTGACCGCAAGGCGAGTTCAAATCCACCTCCAAATCTCTTGGTTTTGGCACCTCGGGATAGACCGCAGTAGAGCCGATCCCACATTTATGCAGTCCACATTTATGCATAGCTAAATAATTTTCAGGTCTCAGCTGGTGGCCCACTTATTCCAAGCAGTATTGGGTGAGGATATCCTTACATAAAAACTGCAAGCTTGTACAGGGATGATAGCAGCAGTGTGTGTGCTCTCATTCAGTCCACAGGCCAGCCCTGTGAGGTCGGCATCTTTATTCCTGCTTTACAGGTGGAGACACGGGGTCAGGCAGGTTAATGGCTTGCCCAGCCAGTAATGCAGCACAGCCAGGATTTCAGCCACATCCTCTGCTTCAGGACTGGAAACTTCCCCGTGGTCCCCGGAGCCTCACTGGGCTGACTTAAGAGGACGTGTTTCTCTTTCCCTTCCTCTCACCCAAATCCTTCCATGTCCGGCCTTTTGGGTAGGCTACCGTGAGCCAGCCACCCTCAGATCTCAGAAGAGTTTCCTTTGGGCAAGAGAGACCGTGAGTCTCTGTCTCTTGAGTTTCTCCCCGACACCCTCGCAGAACCTGCAGAGGGGCCGAGGGCGAACGACGAGGAGATGCCCTTGCTGTACTGCCCAGGGTTCCCACCCACACCCACCCTACCCACTGCAGAGCGGGCGAGACTGTACTGAAGGCTCCTAATGATCTGTGAATGTATTAATCCTACTTTCTGTTAATTAACAATATGATAAAACCGGCATTTCCTAAGTCGTCGCTTAACACATGTTTTAGCAATTATGTACTTAGTGGTTTGGATTCAGAATGCTAATAGAATAAAATTTTAATGAAGATACGATGCTATGAAAAATGTATCGAGAAGAGTTCAGGTATTGCTGCCATTAACGTGTGGGGAGCAGGGGTCTCAGTTTGAAGGGTGAACCCCCACTCCCACCCCCAACCCAGTGCCTTCTGAGCGCTCTGTGGGCTGAGCCAGGAGGACTCAGGGGATCCTGGAATTGGCCGGTTCTTGACTCCCATAAATATCTCACCCGAAGGCCCATCCTTGAGGGTCCACACCCGCTGGCAGTCATGGGAGGTACTTACTTACCTCCACCCCATCCTCTGACTTTTAGTCCTTTCCGAAACCAAGGGATGGCTTCAGAACCAGAGTTCAGGATGTGGGTCCCCACCTTTCCTTCTAGAACAGATGTCTTCAAATTTTTCTAATCGTGCAGAAAAAAAAATTAGCACACACCCCCAGTGTATCTTACTTAATTTTTAATTTCTTTACATGGACTACTATGTTAATATGTGTGTTACAAACCTATGTGAAAATAATATGATAGGATATATTTGAAATAAGTCCTGCCTAGAAGTTTATTATTAAAATATTTTCAGAGTAATGTGATTGAATAGGTGTTTTCTTTTTTAAAAAATCCTTGCTTTAACACTGTGATCCAGCTAGCTCTAAAGGAAGAATTCTAAGGTTAGCTTATTTTGGTACTGGGACTTAATGCCTGTCATAACTGAAAAATACACCCCACAAGATAAACAGATCCCAGTGGAAGAAGTACATTCGCTGTGCTGACTAAATCATGATACTAATTTTTCAATCCCATCCTCCAATTATGCAAAGGATTTTGTTGAAATTCAGCTTGTAAATTTCCATCCTCCCTGATGTCAATCAGTTTTTCCCGCACACTAATCAAGTGTTGCATTTTTTATATTTTTAAGAAATGGGTTCAAAATCCACTAAAATCTTCATTAAAAAAAAAAAAAAAACAGTTTTACATTTCTGTTTCCAAGTTTTAAAAGCCTCTGGAGGATGAGAGCCTTCGTAGGCTGACCCAGTTATATCCTTTTTAGCAACGAAATCACAGAAGGATACAAATAGTTTGCAAACATTTGTTTTCCTGGTGCTTTCTCTACAGCACAAGTTTCTGTTGACAGGCAGGTTCCTTCTCACCCGCTGGGCTGGCTGCCCCTTGTCCCGTCTGATCAGAACGCCTTTGGGGGCATGGTGTGGCTGCTGAGGAGTCTTGCTGGCAGAGAAGGGTCAGCTCGCCATTTTCTGTCCGTGGCATGTGCTTGTGTTCTCGGCATTCCCTACAGTTGGGGTGCGTGTGCAGTGCCTATTTGCTCCTGAAAGCCAGATCTCACCATCTATCCAGCCCTTGACTAGGCACACCTGAGGGGCATCAGGTGCCAGCCATGCCTACAGCAGGTGAGTAAATGAAGTGCCACTCTGACCTCACCCCCTTTGAAGCGTTTTCTTTTTCCTTCAGTGCTCTGTAAAATACCGTCCAAGACCCAAGTCTGTGATACACGGCTGCGTGGCTCCATGGGCACTAAGACCATTGATTGTGTCCATTTACTAAAATCAGTGAGGATGAAAGTATTTTTCATTTTTTTAATGTCTATTTTTGAGAGAGAGAGAGAGAGAGAGAGAGAGAGAGAGAGAGAGAGAGAGAGACACGGAGCACAAGTAGGGGAGGGGCAGAGAGAGAGGGAGACACAGAACCCAAAGCGGGCTCCAGGCTCTGAGCTGTCAGCACAGAGCCTGATGCGGGGCTCGAATTCACGAACCTCAAGATCTTGACCTGAGATGAAGTCAGCCGCTTAACTGACTGAGCCACCCAGGCGCCCCAAGCTGAAATTATTTTTAGATGAAAAATAAAGATTAGGCACTGTGTTTTTTCCCTTTTCCCAATGTCTCTGGACCCTAACTGGACATCTGAATCACCTGGGGCAACTTGAAAACGTACAGATGCTCGGGGGCTACCCCAGACCTAACTCAATTCTGAGGGAGGGGCCCAAGCAGCAGTTGTTTTTGAAAATTCTCCTAAGAGGTTCTGATGTAGGAATCACAGCTGAGAGTCATTGTTCCAGGCCAGTGCCTCTCAGATTTTAATTTGCATAAAAGTCACCTGGAGAATTGGTTAAAATGCAGGTTCAGGTTTAGGAGGTCCAGGGTGGGGTCTGAGACTGCATTTCCGGCAAGTTCGCAGGCGCCGATGCCGCTGGTTGGTGTGGGTCACCGTGGATAGCCACCTCCTGCCCCCTGCTTCTCGGCCCCCTTTCCCCCTCCGCCCACCCGGGACCGTTGTCTGGACAGCCGAGGAGCAGATCTGCCGCCCCAGCCAGGCCGCCTGGATGGCTGCTCTCAGCTTCTCGGAGAGATCTGGCCTCCAGATGTTAAGAACAGTTCTTTTAACGGCCAAAAAAATAAACTAGGCCAGCCCCTGCTCCACGGTGAATAAGCGTGTGTGTCTCGTGCAGAGGCACCGTGATGGGCAGCTGCCCGCCCCCAAACTGCAGGCAGGCTTGCCGGTGGCACGGCCAGCTGGAGTCACGGAGATACGGGCAGAGATGACCCCCCCCCCCCCCCACTGCAGGGGGCGCAGAGGGGTGGCACGGCGGGCGCCGAGCCAGGGCTCTGTCAGTTGGGACTATTCTGAAACCATACCTCATAATAAAAGTCCTATAATTTGTGGTGGCATTGAAAACCTGCTTCCAAGTGGTGGTGTTTTGATGGAGTTCTGGAACCTTCTCTGAGGCCAGTGACCATTCCCTGAGGACGTGTCGGAAGGGAGGCAGGTGGGTATCTTGAGGAGGCCCCTGGGGAGGCTGAGGCTTTTCTGAGGGGTCCTGCGTCCCTAGTGGGGTGAGTTGGGGCAGGGCTACCTCCGACCCTTCCTTTTTCAGAGCAGGTTTTGTGGTCTGGGTCTGCCCCACCTTCCCCTCGTCTCCTTCATGCTCCCTCTTCAGAGGACACCAGAGAAGCCCCCTCTGCTTGCTCCACAGCAGCCAGACTACAGGCTCCCTCTTAGAGCAAAGGCAGGAGCAGCGGTCAGGGCAAGGGCCAGCGTCATCACACTCAGGACGTGATTTTTGTTTTTACCCAAAAGGATGCACTGTAGGGTCTTCTTAAGTAAGAAGACTGGGAATTTGTCACATGATTTGTTTGACCTCCCTCTGTCCTGAATCTCTGTTCCCACTGTGAGAGTTCGTGAAGCACCACGGACATCTCTCTGACACCCCTCTCAGATGAATTTTAATAAATGAGGCTCAAGGCAGAGGGCCAATAAATACACATGGAGATAGAGGCTGGGATAGGGAAGAAGCCATAAGAAGTCTCGTTTGATTGGCGGGTGAGGACAGCTAACCTCTCACAAGTGTTTCCAAGCAATCCTCCTAGCTGGTGAGGTAGATTTATTATTTGTCTCACGGAGGATACTGAGGGTCAGAGTGGTTAACTAACCTGCTCAAAGTCACACAGCCAGTTATTGCTGGAGCCAGGATTTGAGCCCAAATCTACCTAGATCCAAAGACCAAGCCCATTTACACACACACACACGCACACACACACACACACACACCCTCCTCAGGGGGCACGTGACGGTAGTTGAAACTCACCTTACCTTCCAGTGAGCTCACTGCATGGGTGGGGCCACAGGGTATCAGGAAAGGTGACAGGTTTGAAACCCACTCTTTTGGGGAGAGCCTGGGGCTAGCAACCGAAATGCCTCTGTGGAGAAGAGCTTCCAGCCGGTGCCCCATCTCTCCTGAGCTCAGAAAGCCCAGGGACTTAGAAGCCTTGAAGGACACGTTCTTACGCGTAGCCCATCGAAGCCACCCGAGGCTCTGCAGTTTCCAGAACAGACACGGAGGCAGCGCGTCCTCGTGCCCTTGCTCCAGCTGCGCGCACGACCTCAGCCTCCTCCACCCCGCTGGGCGCGCCCTGCAGCCCTGGCACCTTCTGCCGGGGTCCTGATCCGAGCCAGTTGTCTAGCGATTTAATTTGGTGAATTTACCACTGCGTCCCAGAGTTTATATTGGCACTTAACAGCGGTAATATGTGTCTCTCTCGCCAAGAACTGACTATTTTCCCAACCAAGATGGAACACCACGCACAAAAAAATAGGTTTGTGAACTAATCTGCTGTCCTGACAAGTGTCATTCACAGAATCACTGCTACGGAGCGCACTCAGAATGAAATGAGGTGGGGGTTGTCTGGCCTGGATCACAGGTGCATTTTTCCCCTGGGTTAACAAGAGTGTGGGATGAGGCACCCCTCCCCTGCAGCCGCAGGCGCTTTCAGACCACACGATCAGTACTCATGGCAGGTTCTCTCGAAGAACAATGGTTTAGGGATGGTGGGAGCGGTCTCTCTCCCTCCACCCCACCCCTCTCTCCCTCCCTTTTATCTCCCCTCCCCTCCCTCTCTTCCTTCCAGGGTGTTTTTTCACCTCACCACCACCCCATTGTAACGTTCTCTAGACATGCATAGAATTTCCCAGACTCCCGGAGGTGCTCCCCATCAGTAAAGTAGATATATAGATATAGGTACCTCCCACCCCCTGAGTACCCGTTTGGAATTCTAACGTAGAACTTACTTGCTTTTGTATAAGGATTTGGTAAACCACTAACACCCCTGGGGGTAGAAGCAAGATCAGTCATTTACACTCTAGTATGAACTGGTCTCCATCCCTTCTTGACTCTGGGACACAGATGCTGCTTCTTTGCCCCAATCTCTCCCTACCTTGGATAAGGGCTGGCCATGGGGCTTAGAGGTCCAGCTCTCCGTGAAAGGGATATCAGAGGCTTCTTAAAACAGCTTCTGTCTCTCCCTTTATGTTAGAGGGAAGCCTAGAGATCCTCTCTTCTTTTGAAACGTTCAGGATTCTTTTTTTTACCAAATGATCCCTACTTGACTCATCCTGAATTGGGAAACATGGAGCAGAGTCGGGCTTGGGTGGCTATCAGAATCACCAGAGAACTGGTTAAAATGCAGATTCCTGGGCCATGTCCACAAAGCCCCCATTTAGGAGGCAGGAGAGCCCCGGAGGCTGCATTTTTAATAAGCCCCTCGCCCATCAGAAGGCTGGCATAGGACCACATCAAGAAACACTGGTGTGGGAGAGCACGTCACTTCACTACTGGCTTGGTTTATGGTCTGGAGGCCTCCATAAACAGTCCTGAGGTTACTTGTAACTAAAGCCTTCGTGAGATGCGTGCTGGTTCATGGTTGGCATCTGAATTTTAGAAAGTGGACGCTCACATTTCAAGGTCGGGTGTTGGCTCCAGCACCCTAGGGCTGAAAAGGAAAGGAAAGTACCTTTCCAATGGAGAAATTGGCTCCCCTCTAGCAAATGCCACCGACATAGCTTAATATTAATTTAGGGAATTCAGTCGTGTGCAGTTTCTGTGCAGTAGATTGGAAACCTGATAGTGCGGTTTTTGTCATCTGACTTCCCCACACACCTGAGATCACTTCCCCCGCCGGCCCCGAATTCCCCCGCCCCCAGCCCCCAAAGGTGGCTGGAGAGGCGCAGGTGCGAGCTGGCTCTCCAGGTCCCTTTCCCCTCCTGATTAAGTGATGTGTGGGAATACTGGAGGCCCGTGTCGATTCTCACCGATCTATGCCTCGCCCGCGCTCAAGCCACTTGTAATTCCCCACAGCCCCAGCCAGGCTCTGCAAGGCAGAAAGAAATATGACCAGGCAAGTAGAGAAAATAAATTAAACTAAGTGTCAACTTTTCTTGTTTCTCTCCTCATTATTAAGAGATGGAATGGGGCTCGTTTATCAAGCAGGGGGAGAAATTAATTGACACGGCTTTAATATCATGATGTCTGGCGTGTCTGGTCACATTCCTTCATTTTTTGGAAAGGCATTTTATTATAGTTTACAGCAACCAGCTGCCAAACTACTGGTGTAAACGAGGAAGCAGGTGCACGAATGATGCCACAGCGGAAGGGCTGTGGTGCCACCCTGAAGGGGCCATGGCGGGAAGGAAAGGCCGGCTTAGAAAGGGCCCCAGAGGGGCAGCCTGTTGGCTTGTGTGGAGGAAGAAGGGTACGGGGCAGGTGAGAGGGACGTCAGCAGACCTCTTGAATTCAGCCATCTGCCTCCGGTGGCCTTTTGGCCCTGAAAGTCTTTGTTCTGACCAGCCCCGAGGCTGCATCCTGCCTCCATCACGGGTCAGTGTGCCTGCCCCTGTTCTTTGTTCTTAATCAGTCCAGAGAAGGGAGTGCCACGCTGTTTATCCCTCCAGGGCGGCTGACTCATTAGGGAGGCAGTTGGCTGCGCGAAGTCTCCAGCCTGACAACCAAACCCTGTTTCAGGCAGGTCTGTGGGCAGGGGCTGGAAACGTTCAGAGAAGTCACTCACCCTGTGTCCATCCTACACTGGCTTAGGAGCGTGCCGAGTTGTCTGTATAAGAGTCATCTTTGTCGTGTGCATCTGAAAAACCTCAGTTTTCCCTTCCCTGCCTTTCTGTTGACGGCTGCAGCCGGCTCAGGCAGCAGAGGAAGCAGGCAGGTAGCTGGAATGGACGAGCGCATCTTCCCCGCCTCCCCCCTTACGCTCCTTCTGCTGGGTTGTTAGGATGAGGTGCTGTTGCCCATTGGGTAGGCGTTCTTGCAGGGAAGTGTGACAGGACAGGCTCCTAAGAGCCAGGTTGCGGGACAAGGTCAAACTCCTGATGTAGAGCGGGCCCGCCTTCATACGAGGAAGTCCTTCATCTGTAAAGTAGGAACGTTCCTGTCTCACAGGAGGGAGCTGTGAGGACTGAGTTAACGGCCACCCAATAAACGCAGGCAAGCTTTCTCTTTCTCAAATTATCATGAAGAGTATGGGCTGGAAAAAAGTAACCACCTTTGGGATACCAGACGTTAATAACTGAACGAGTCCCATCCCTGGCTTGGTGGGAAATGACATTCTTATGTTACAAAAGTCCAGATTACCGCTCGGGTGTGAGAGCGGACGCAGCTGGTACTGTCACCCCACCTTTTGCCAAATACCTCATGTCTGAAATGCTCAGGAAACTCTAATGACAACTCCGAGTGGATTTCTCTAACATCCGGGTAACGTGCAGCCAGTGTCCCAGAGTGGCAGTCGGAAACAAGGCGCTTCTTTTGGAAAGGCAGCTTTTTTTCCTCTTGGAACAGATCCATCTTCCGAGTTCTATGTTTCCAGGGCGAAGCCAGGGCACGTGAAGCCACCCACCCTGCCACAGCAGCTCATCTCTGCTCCTCTTGCCCGATGGACGCATGGGGAGGGGGTCTCAGACTTTCTCCATCCAGGGTTCTGGGAAAACCCCTGGAGGCAGATGAAACTGATTTGCCAAACCTGCTGTAGCCCATGCTCTTCTGGTGACCCAGAAATGTTCTGAGCTGCGGATGGGGAGCACAGCCCGAGATGACAGGTCGCTAACTGACACACAGCTAAGTGGTGGTTGACCCACAGAGCATGTGAAGCACCATGCCTCGTAGCCTAGGCTCTTGCCCTCTCGAGCCCTAGGGCCACCAAATCCCTCTTGAACACTTACTGACCCAAGGAAGTCCCTGACGTCCTGCTCTGGCTTAGTAGCCACGTGTCACCAGGGATGGGTCATTTAAAACAATGCCAAGCAGTTGAGCAAAATGATGATGGCAGAGCGTGCCCCACCTCTCGCGGGGTTGCCATGGAGACCAGGTAGGATGATGTATGAGAAGCATTTTGAAACCAGAAAGTGCTCCCCACGCCCAAACCCAAGAGACTTGTATTTATACTGAAAGCAGCCCACGGGTCCTGCCACTTCCTCCAACACCGGGTTATTAGCGAGAGGGGGAGGTTGCGTGAGTTATAAATATACTTGCATACACATACCTCAAATTCCTCATGGGATATTCTGAATAAATTTGACAGTCTGGGTTTTTTTTTTTCCTCCCTCATTTTTTTCCCCATTAACCAAGTGTGTTAACTCGAGACTTGCATTGATTTTCGCTGAAGATGCATTAGGCACCACACGATTGCCTATTAGTGTTCATTGACCTATATGATAAGAGAAGAAAATTATTTTGGGGGTGAGGAGGAGGCCAGTCCCATCTTTCCCTCCCCGACCTAAAAAGGAATTCTTTGTAGGTTAACTGTCAGATGTTCCCCAGTACCCCCATCTGTAGCAGGTCATTTTCATTGTGAGGTATCTCGTTTTCAGATTTCTATTCTGTGTGTGTGTGTGTGTGTGTGTGTGTGTGTGTGTGTTCTATAGCTTTGTATTATTCAAATGAATATTCAGTTTTGTTCATTTGAATAAGAGAGGGGGAAAAAAGGTTTGACTGTTAAATGCTTATCTCTTAAATAGAGCTTTACTTGTTACTTTCCAATAATAGCTTCATTCAGGAGAATGCTGGAGAATTTCATTTTCAAATGCGCCCTGTCAACTCCTACCCTATTTATGTCCATTTTAAACCCTTTTTGTTTGGAGTTTCATCCTCCCGACCTTTTCTTCGTGCCAGTTTTGCTGACTCCTGGGGGCCCTCAGATATGGGGGTGCTTCGTGAGAGGCTGGGCAGGTGTCATTTTGCTGATGACAGGTGAGAGGGTCCCTTTGGTGAACTAGCCTGCTGTCCCCCAAATATTGACCCTTCGACACTGTCCCCCACACGGTTGTCAATCCCTACGGTTCCTCTTTGTTCTGAATGGCAGCTTGAGTGACTTTAAATACCTACAGACTTCTCTGGCTTCAGGGTGGTGCCTCCCCTTAGGATCAAGGGAGATGGGAAACTGAGCAGGGGGGATCACAGGGACACCCCCAGAGGGCCCTGATGGAGTGTGAGTACCCTCGTAGACTCACCACGGATCAAAGTCCTTGCCTTGGCTGGGACCAGAGTAAGATGCCCTGTGCCCTCCCCCCACCCCATTCCATGCATCTGTCTGCTTCTTTTAGAAGCCCAGAGAGGTGAGGGGACTCTCCAGGAATACACAGCTCATTATTTGGTCCTTCCTTTTTTTGAGCAAGGATAATTCCGTGTCTCCTTTACCTGGCTGTTTTGCCTCTACCTGGTAGGCTTTCATGAGCCACCATTTCTGATTCTCTGCGGGGCTCTCTTTTGGAAAAAATGGGAGGAAAGTAATCAGTCCTTCCTGCCCCTTCTCAGGAAGAACCAGACTTCCTGAGTTTCAGGTAGGATCTGTACATCTGGCAGACTGTTCAAAAGACTATGATGCCTTGAAAATATTATGCTGAGTGAAATAAACCAGACACAAAAGGACAAATACTGTATGATTCTACTTACAGAGGTACCTATTGGAGAGTGAGGTTGCCAGGGACTGGGGGAGGGACAAATGGGGAGCTATTGCTTGCTGGGTACAGAGTCTCAGCTCAGGATGGTTAAAAAAAAAAAAGGTTCTGGAAATGGATAGTTGTGACAGTTGCACAACATCATGGATATACTTACGGCCACTGTAGCATACACTTAAAAAATGGTTACAATGGTGAATTATATATTATGTACATTTTTACCCAATAAAAAATTTAATTGCAAGAAAGAAAAAGTCTTGGATGTCAAAAAAAGGATTTTTCCCACCCACCACCCGATCCCTCCCAAATTTTTAACCCTGCTGTCTTTTCACTCTGTTTAATTTACTTGGGGGCTGTTCTCCACTGAGTTACTAATTCGTCGTAAATGGTAATGCACCTCTGAGAAAAAAAATGATTATATGTTAAGGAATAACATTTATTGATAATTAAGTGTTTCCTGGTTTCTCTGCTTTCTCAAATGGAATAAATAAATATTTTAGACACAATCAACTTTGTTTTCTCTATCCGGGCCAAACAAGGTTGTCGAAACGATATAGATCTTTAAAATACTGCAAATGAGTCTTGACATCACTGAATTGTTATGCATCCAAGGTACATAGGCTTGAAATCCAGACTCTCTCCTTTGATCAGGAAAATCATTTTTGTGATACTCGAGTTTTGAGTCCTGTGGGGTTAGGGAAGGGACCAGCAGGGAGAATATCGGAGTCAGAATTTGAAATGATGCAGCGGGTCCTGCCCCCACCCTTCCTGATGCAGTCTGCATTTTAATTCCTGTCTCCTACCTCTGTCACACCTCTCCCCGGCTCTGAGTGGTGGCACAGAGTGGGAAACGGCCGATACAGGGAGCCCCGAATGATACTGGGCCTGGAGTTCAGACCGTGGTTTGCACAGCGGACCAGGAAGGCATGGGTTGCAGCAGAAAAGCAGCTTCAGTGGTGGTCATCTCACCATCATCACCCCAACGGTGACTTGACTTACCCTGGGCACTGTTCCAGGATCAAGTACCTGTGCTCAGCAGCAGGCTGGCTGCAAAGCAGGCTGTCCTCTGGCTTGTGGAGCGGTGCCCTTGACTGGCACTGGCTTCGTGTTATTTCCCAGTGGCACGGATGGGTTCGGTTCATTTGTCCACACTCTGTTACCTTCTATCCAGAGCACATGCTTGGCCCGGCAGGGGGAGGTCACGTGTGACCCACCTGTGTGGGGGCGGCGAGACCTGTAACCTGGTTGTACTAGCTTCTTGAGGCTGCTGTTAGAAATTTCCAAAAACCGGGTGGCTTACAGCGACAGAAACTTGTGCTGTCACAGTTCTGGAGGCCGGATGTCCAAATAGGAGGTGTCAGCAGGGCCACGCTCCCTCTGAAGGCTCTCAGGGACACTTCCCTTGTCACTTGCAGCTTCTGGTGGCTCAGGTGTTCCTTGACTAGTGACTGCATCACTCCAGTGTCTGCCTCCGTCTTCACATGGGTTTCTCCCCTCTCTGCCAGAGAAAGAGACAGACAGACAGACAGAATATGAGCAGGGGAGGGGCAGAGAGAGAGGGAGGAAACACAGAATCTGAAGTAGGATCCAGGCTCTGAGCTGTCAGCACAGAGCCAAATGTGGGGCTTGAACTCATGAGCTGTGAGATCATGACCTGAGCTGAAGTCACACCCTTAACTGACTGAGCCACCCAGGTGCCCAATTCCCCCCCTCCTTCCTCTCCTAAGAACACCTGTCACTGGGTTAGGGCCCACCCTCGTTCTTGAGATCCTTAACTTAGTTATGTTTGCAAAATCCTTTCTTCCAAACAAGGTCCCATTCATAGGTTCCAGGGGTTAAGACGGGGACTCATCTTCTGGGAGTCACTGTTCAAACCATTATATTCATCCTCATTTGCAGGGAGGTTTCCCCTGAGTACCAGCCCGTCCTGGCTTGCGTAGGCATTCACGTGTTGGCGGGGTTTAGATACAGGCTAGAGAGGTGACCTTCAAAGACACATGAATGTCGAGGTGACCCGCAGGCTACAAGCAAGGGTCGTGAGGGAGGGGCGAGATCCGTTCGGCAGAGACGTTCTCCTTGAGTGGGAACCTCAGACTTGTGTCACTTAGGGAGCAAATTGCTGTAGAAGAAGGACGTTGCCTTGCTGACCTCTGCATACTCCACCATGGAGCACAGGTGGGAGCCTGCAAATGCAGAAGGAAGGGCTGAGTCCGTCTCGAAGGGAGGCAGTGATGCAGAAATGGTTCGTTCATTCAGCCACCGGCCCCTCAGCACTCTCTGCGTGTGGGGGCTCTCTGCGTCCCGGGGACCCAGAGTGAGTGAAGCCCCAGCACCGTCATCGTTCTTGAAGCCCCGCTAGCAGATTCCCCCATCATCTGCCGTGTACCCTTCCCTCCCCTGAGCACCTTTTGAAGGGCACTGCATCTTAACCCTTCTTGAGGGGCCCCTAGCATCTGGGTCTAGGAAGGTGGGCAGAAGAGAGGGGGTTAACCAAAATGATGCAGGTCCCCCGTGTGCTGAAGGGGTCCCTGCCTGGGTGATAGACTTACCTGATGGCTTTCACACTCCTTTGAAGGGGGCATAGGGAGCCAACACACCAGAGCCTGAAGAGAAATTACGTGAAGGCTGCCTCTGGGCGTGGCTCTCGTCCTGCTCTGTGAATGACAGATGGACCCCAGGGGCCAGAGAGGAGGAGACGCCCAAATGAGGGAACCCAGAGAACGGCGTTGTCCCTGTCTCTACGGGGACCTGGTTTGGGGCTCAGGGTTGTACACCTGGTGAAAGGTTTTTTTTGTTGGGCCTCATTTCCAACAAAACGTCATTGTGCCTGAGGACCCAGCCTCTCCAGGATGATGCTGGGGAAAACGTGCCAACTTTGAGCCTCTGCAGCACATACTTATGTCCCCCTGATGGTACATCTGACCCTCAGCCATTCGTGTCTACAACAGGCTGGGATGTGTGCTGTGGAAACACTGGCTTGGTATTCGGTGCATAGTAATAAAATATATATCCTAATGAAGACTGTGACTGCCATTTGTGTGGTAGTCCCAGCTCCCTGTTTTGCTGGAAATTGTTTCAGAGTAGACAGTGGCTGTTTCCATTCCTCTCCCTAGGAATTTTCTAGATCCTACAGCGATGATGTAGGAGCTCCATGTTTCATCTGCCTGTCCTCTGCTGTTCCTTAGAGAATGTGGTGGTGGAGCCGGAGAGGAGAGACATAGAAAGGACTGGAGAGATTCCCTCTCCACCCTGGGTTTCCAGGACCCAAAGTCAACACACAAGCTTGAAAAGGAAACACAGTCCTGATATAAAAGTAGCCATTTTGATTTTCATGTTCCTGGTTGGTGGGTCCAGGTTTGTGTTTGGCCAGGCTCCCATCTTTGGGGATGGCAGTGTCTTGGCCAATTTGAGCTGCTATTGCAAAGTACAATAGCCTGGGAGCCTTATAAACAACAGAAATGTATTTCTCACCATTCTGGAGGCTGGAGGTCCGAGATCAGGGAGCCAGCATGAGCAGGGTTTTGGTGAAGTCCCCCTTCCCGGTATAGAACGGCTGTCTTTTCACTGTCCTCACACAGCAGAAAGCAGACAGATAAAGCAGGGTCTCTCACATCGTTTATGGGGGCACTAATCCCATTCGTGAGGCCTCCACCCTCATGACCTACGTGCCTCCCAGAGGCCCTGCCTCCTAACACCGTCACCTTGGGTTAGGATTTCAACACATGAATTGGGGGGGGGGGGGGGGGGGGCGGGCACAACCTTCAGTCCATAGCAGAGAGCCTTGCAAATCCTGATGGGCGTGGGGGCTGTGACCTGAGGGGTGGTCGGTGTCACCACCTTAATCTGCAGGTGCGCAAAGCTCAAGGCGCAGAGCGGGGAAGGGGCTTCCCAGGATGACACATAAATTCATACGTGCAAGGTCAGGTCTGCTGCGAGCCCCCGCCCCCCGCATTAGGATGTCTGCACCTGTTGCATGCATTCCCCCGGTGTTAGTGCTCACACTATAGCCGCGTTTCATCTGAGGCGGGGCGCCGTCCTGTGAGTGGGTCCATGTGTTAAAGCAGTGCTTTCCGAGTGGGGTCACAGATGGGGCAGCGTGCTGGAAGGGCGGGAGGGGCAGTCGAGAGCGACTCAGGATGCTGAGCAGCGGTCGCCTGCCAAAATTCTTCAGTACAGCTTGTCTAGCAAAGCCGGTCTCCAGCCGAGTAAATACAGTGGATAGCTGACGGGCTGACAGCAGGCATCAAACAGTCTTAAACTGCCCCAGATCCGCAGCGCTTTGGAAGCAGCGGTAGAAAAAGGATGCCTGCGCAGAACAGAGGCCTGAAACTTTTAATAGTTTCTTCCAGGCCTCAGGATGTCCTGATGAGGTATTAGAGGAAGTAATTCAGGAAGAAAAGGACAAATAACCACCTCCGTCTGGAGGCCGACCCAAGGGCTGGCCATTCCGGCACGGAAAGGGCAAGCGTGGCCCTGCAGTGATCCCCGCCCCCGCTCTGGGTAGCCCACCCACCCGCCTCCACACTCACAGAGCCACAGGGGCGCTGACCCTTGTAAATAACAGACGAGTAAATTTCTTGTTTGCTTCTGGGCAAATGTAAACCACACAGCGCCCGCGCACGGGGGTGAAATCATTAACTTTTCCTCACTGTCAGAAGGGTGCTCACTACAAATGAGAAGTCATTTCCTCAACCTGGAGGCCCTTCCCAGGGATCCGGCCCCCTACCCTCAGATCAGGAGCCTGTCACTGCTGCAGGACAATGAAAGGAAAACATGTAGCCGGCCAGAACTGAACTCACCACCCCCTCTGTTTTTGTGTTTTTGTTTTTCCTTTTTCCTTTAGGGTTTGGCTTTGTCACGTTTGAGAATGAAGATGTTGTGGAGAAAGTCTGTGAGATCCATTTCCATGAAATCAATAATAAAATGGTAAGTTTGCAGGGGTGAGGCTACCATGCATGCGATGCCCCCCTTTCCCCCACGTACACACCTTTGTCTTGCACACTCCTGTAGCCCACGTCATCATGCTGGAGGGTGGGCAGGGCGGGCACCTTCTGAAACTCTGACGACTCAGCTCTGGGAACGGCAAGAGTTGGCGAACTTTCAGCAAAGGGCCGAGGGATAAATATTTTCAGCTTTGCAGGCCACGCGGCTGACTGCCACAGCCTCTCAGCTCCACTGTTGAAACGCAAAAGCGTGTGCAGACAGTACCGCATGAATAAGGCTGTGTATCAGTAAAGCTTTGTTTATGGACACCGACACTAAAATCTCATGCAGTTCTCAGGTGTCACAAAATATTTAGTTTTGTGATTATATTTTTACCATTTAAAAGTACAAAACCATTCCCGACTCTTGGGCTGTACAAAAGCCCGTGGTGGGTGGGTGGGGGACCACATTTGGCCTGTACGTTATAATTTGCCAACTCGTGGCTTAGGATATGTGTTGGCTGTTTGGCTTGGCTTTTTGAGGGGGCGTATCCTGGGTAGGAAGTTTACCACCCAAATTTGTTCTCTCTTTGGGCCCTGCTGGGCAATTAACATTCTCCCTTTCTGATCAACTGGCTGGTTTTACCCTCATTAGTGCCTTCTTCATACCTCCATTTGGCCCTTTAAAGCTTCTTTTCCTGGGAAGGCACCCTCAGCAGGGAGGAGGTGACGACCATGGCTGAGTTTGGGGAGCCAGATAGGCCTCCAAGAGGAATGGCCACCAGAGGGTGCCATACCATGTACTGAATGTGCACATTGGCTGGCTCCAAGTCTCAAATTCCTTCAAATCGAGTAGGTGGGCGCGAACCCCCCTTGTTGTTGGTTCCAGAAATCTGGGAGCTCAGCAGGTGTTTCTGGAGCCATCAGCAGGACCTTTGGAGCCAAAATATTTTGGTTGGCCAGCAAAGCCTCCAGCCCCAAGAGAAGAGGGAGGGCAAATTTGTTTCACTTGCAGCTGTGACTTTGATATTTTCTTCCTTTAGTCAAAACATTCCTTGCTTCTGAAACATGCATTCAGATATGCATTGTATATTGGTCTGATATGTGTTCGCTGACTTTAAATTCAATAATAGAGCTTTTAGTGGGGATAAGATCAAAGCAGTCTGCTTAGCATGTGGTGCTACAGGCCTGATTCAATATTTGACTTGCTAATTTTTTCCCAGGGCACTAAAATAATATTGTTCATATTGTTCCTAGCCATCATATGCATCTGAAATGAAAACACTGGGTTTTTTTGCATACTGCAGGTTGGAGGTGTCAGCTCAGGCATTAAAATGGTACTGGGGAGATAAGTGTGTAGGAATAACACAGGACCCTTCATAGATGTTCTCTGTACCCCCTCCCCGCAAACTCGGCGCCTTCCAGTTGGTACCTCTCTCTTTTGGTAGGTTGCTACTTGCTGTTTTTAAAACTATAGAGACAGGGCTTAAAAGGAAACCTAACTCTGGTACCCAGAGGCCTTGTTTCTCCTAGCCAGGCTCACTGTTGACAGGCTCCGCCGAGGGCTGCTTGGGCAGCAGAGAGCAAAAGAGGCATCCGAGAGCACTGGCAGGCACCTTCCCATCCTGCCAGGATTTAACAGCTCATCGGGAAGGCCCAGTGTAGACTGGCGAGAGACTGTGCTGTGTGCTGCCTTGAATGCGTATGTGAGGCCCTTCCCTATAGATTGCTTTTGAAACAAGCCTGAAACACAAGTGAGAAAGGGATTTATTCTCCTCACTGTTCCAGTGGGGAGACTGAGGGCCAGGGGATCTGCCCCAGGGCTCCCCAGGCAGTAAAGGAACATAGGTCTTGAGCTTACTGGCTGCCAGATGAACTACACAGATAGTTGTTTTGAGCTTGGGGGTGTGAGGACAAAGTCCCAGATGACACAGGGGGATGGTCAGAAGGTAGAGTTTCAGTCCCAGCAAGATAACCCCTGGCCTGGCTTGAAGCAGGAGACGTTTGTGGCCATTGTCCCCAGTCGTTTCGCATCTGTCACCCTCTTTTCCACCCAGCTAGAGGCTGACTGTGGTAGGTACAGGGAGTTGTGTTCATCGTGTGAGGGTTTCTGTTTTCTCTTGAATCTGGGGCTCGTACTCGTTCTTTACGGGGATAAGCAAAAACGGAAGTAGATAAGAGGAGGGGGTGGGTGCGGAGCGGTGAGGGTCACACACAGGCTTGGAGGTGTCCCTGCAGTTGCCCAGCCCTGCTCCACACCAGTCACCGGCTCTCGGGGGATTTTGAGGTGCTGGAGGAGGCTTTGATAGATCAGGAGGCCTCGCCGAGCTCCAGGGCAACGGGGCCTGTGGTGACCGCCTGGTGGGGTCGCCGGGCCCGGGGGAGGTCTGAGCACGGCGCCGCACAGGCTCGGGCTTGATAAACTTGAGCTCTTGCCACCAGCCACGTGCTAGTCGCTGAAAGGACCTCTCCAGCAAGCTGTCCTTCCCTGAAGAAGCCTGAATCCTGAATTGCTCTGGATTCCGTGATACCGGTTTCTACTCCTGAGGCCCACGGAAAAGGAAATGAATGTAAACCGTGCTATGGACAGAATTCAAATGACGGACTGGAAAGACCCTGAGAGCTCAGACTGCCAAGCAGAGACGCAGACGGTTGTTAGAAGGTCCACAGGAGTGTTTTGTCAGCCGGACTGTGTGTGACGCTGTAAAGACCCAGCTCCTGGAACCCTGGCCATCTCTGTGAATTCTGCAGGGACAGGTTACCACGCCACCCCAGAGTGTGCCTGGAGCTACCATTTTCTCATGTTCACAGATAAGAAAGGTCTCACCGCGGAGGAGTCACAGCGATAGGACTTGAGTCCCCATCTGCTCCTTCTTAACCCAGTACCCCTATGGCTGACACTCAGTGGGCCCTGTGTCGATAACTGTGGAATGAAGAAAGGATTACAAGAGGGACCATATGACAGGGAGGCACGGCATAATTCCCAAAGCCATTTCCCATCTGATTTGGTTGGTGAGTCTCTTGGGCATTTTTAAAAAATGAGGGCCCTTCCCCGGCATCTGAGAACCAGCCATCGGGAAGCTGGGATCACGGGAATTTGCCCCCATTCCCGTAGAGACCCTCCCTTAAGGAGGTCACCTCCATGGTGGTGGTGGCAGGGCACGACCCTCCTGCACTGAGATCCCGCAAACAGCCAACATTTTTTAGTGCTACCAACATACACACTCTGCTGAGAGCTTGCTCTAGGCACCTCTTCTCTCACATGCATTCTTCTGTAGGTACTGATTATTATCCCCATTTTACTGCAAGTGAGCAGTGAGGCAAAGAGAGAAGGTGAGCGATTTTCCCAGGGCCAAACACCCAACAAGTGGCAGCACCAGAGTTCAAGCCCAGAGAGCTAAAGTCCAAAGCTCACATTTGTACCCAGTAGGCTAGTACCCCTTCCAGGCGTAACGGAACTTTAAAGGCCCTCTAGCTGGGCTACAGCCTTCCAAGACCCCTGACCACCCCTCTCAGTCAGCCGGGTCATAGCCCACGGGACTCCCATGTTCTCCTAAGAGAAGGGTGAAGATGATGGGCTCGCCCAGGGCCAGATTCCTGGCTGGGGTGAAGGACCAGGCTTGGGCATGAGGGGTCCCTGTCGACCACGACAGATTTCCATGCCTCTTCCCCCAGTGCCCCAGAGGCAGGTGAGCCACGGGTCTGGTGGCGGGATGGTGTGGGGCGGGGAGGGGGGGGGAGGGGGGGCGGGGGGGCGCAGCTGGCCGCCACCTGAGCTCAAGGCCCAGCCTAGGAAAGCCAAGACTCAGCCCCTTCCCCCTCTTGGCACGGATCAGAGCGAAGCGCAAACATGGCTCTTTATCAATAAACACACACATGCACCTGCAGAGCCACCTGGTGACCCTCCGGAGAGGGCTTCCTCTCTGGCCGCTCCGCGGAGCCCCAGCGTGGGTACAGCTAACAACGCCTCCCGCCACGTGCCCCTGATTGAAGCGGCCCCCCCCAGCAGCAGGGACACTTGCTCGATTGGTCACCAGCCAGCACAGCCTCCCAGAGGCCTCCTGGTGAGCGCCTCAGCCGTGGGGAAGGAGGCAGGGGTTGACAGAGACCTGCTCCAGGCATCCCTGGAGGCCCGGCTCAGTCCCCACCCCAGAGGGGTCAAGAGGGCCTCGCTGGGTGAGAACGTGGGGTCCAGTATGAGGGATGCAAGGGCTCCTCTTCTGACACCTGATTCAACAGCAGCACATTGGCATCTGCTGGGCACTGTAACAGCGTTTTACGCACACTTGATCACCGTCCCATTTTACAGAGCGGATGCTAGATAGAGCTCAGGGTAGTGAAGGGACTTCCAATAACCCATGGTTCTTTTTTTTTTTTTTAATTTTTTTAAATGTTTTTATTCATTTTTGACAGAGATACAGAGCGCTAACAGGGGAGGGAGGGAGAGAGAGAGAGAGGCCCAGAATCCAAAGCAGGCTCCAGGCTCCAAGCTGTCAGCACAGAGCCAGATGCGGGGCTCAAACCCACGAACCGTGAGATCATGACCTGAGCCAAAGTCAGACACTTAACTGACTAAGCCACCCAGGCGCACCGCCCCCCCCACCCCCCCACCCCCCCCCCCACCCCCGTCCCCCACCGAAATAGCCTGTGGTTCTAAGCTGCGAGGCTAGCATTTGAACCAGTGTTGTCCTCTGGCTCCAGCCCTGTGTCCTTCCCCCTGCCAACATAGGCAAAACCTCATTAATTGAAAAATCTGGGTTGGTTAGACTGGTGAAAATGAGGAAGAGTTATTTGCTTTGTACAAGGGTTCCTACAGGATTCCTTTAAATAGTTCTCTTCCTTGTTCCTTGAAGGTGATCTGATTTTTGAAATTTGCTGAGTAGTTTGTAACCTCAGTAGGAATACAGACCTACCGGGCCCCACCCCCAGAGCTAGTGAATCAGAATCTGCATTTTGACAAGTCCCTAGTGATGCGTGTGCACATTTAAAGTCTGAGAAGGCCCAGGCGAGGATCGCTGCTAAGGAGATAGTGTGTGTCAGAAGGAAGGGACCCGGAGTGAGGGCTGAGGCCCCTGCAGCACGGAGCTGGATGAGCCAGCCTGGCGTGGGATCCCCAGGCCAGTCTGCCGCTCTCAGCACCGCCCCACACTCTCTTTGTGTGCGCGGACACCAGGTCTCCCCCCCTGCACTCCTGCCACAGGAAGCTGTCCATGCCCGGGACCACCCCCCCGCCAGACCCCCGGTGCTGGCATCCCTCCCCTCTTGACAAGGATCTTGGAACATAGATGTTTGAGGCACATCCTCTGGGGTGATGGGTTGGATCCTCCAAGTAGCATGCACATGTCCTGGTGCCCAAGACAGGACCTCCTGGGTCACTTAGAGGCACTCAGGGCTTTAGAACACGTGGACCCGAGCCTGAATCCCATATCCACCACTGGTTGTCCTGTGACCAAGCAGATACCCCACTTGTCTGCACCTGTTTCCTCCTCTAAGATGGGAAGGATGGCGACCACTGCCCTTTGCAGCTTATTGAAGGCCCCGTTCGGTTCCTGGCCCTGGGAGCTCTTGGACTGTTGTAGGGTCTAGAATCTGATAACCTTGAAGGAATCACCTTCCCGAAAATTCCATTGGTAACTGCAAGTTTCTTCTGTTTGGCCTAAACCAAGGGCCAGGTCATATTTTAGGCTTTTGAGGCCCTAGGTCTCTGTCACAGCTACTCTGCCATCGTGGAGCAGAATGCAGCCACTGATGATATGTGAGTGGGCACAGCTGTGTTCACATAAAATATTATTTATAAAAACAAGCAGCAGCTGGATTTGCCCTGTGGGCCATAGTTTCAGCTCCCGGCCTCTACTAACGTAGCTCAGAGCCAGTGAAGTCTGCTTATCTCAAAGGGGCCAAGGAAGGGCTTTTAGCCAAGAAGTCACCCTGGTCCACTAGCCCAAGGCAGAGGGTCAGAGGTGCCCCAAACAGATGCTGGGGTGTGGGATAGTAGCCTGCAGAAAGCATCAATGCCTTCATTCTTAGGGGGACCCCAAGCACTGAATAGGTGGGGAGTAGAGGAAGAGTCAGAACAGGGTTCTGTCAATCCAAGAGGCCTTTCCAGAAGAAAGTGCCACAAATCCCCCACTGCTGAATGCCCCACAGTACAGTTTGCTACTCATTGCTAGACTCTGTGACCTTGGGCCAGTTACTCGTGGTCTGTGTTTTGATCCCACCTCAGTAAGACGGGGATGGCACCCCCCTCAGAGATTGCTGGGCTTTGTGACTGGGCTTTATCAGCCGTAGCATGCTCTTATCAACCCAGTAGGCCTCATCATCACTATCATTGTTCTTAGAATCATAGTACTGAACAAACGTATAATCATAAAGTAAGGTGGTCTCAGACAGAGGTGCAGACCTGGGCAGGGAGGAGGGTGTGAGGCAGGTACTCGCCACGCCCTGGCTGGGAGGTGGTCCTAAAGAGAGAAGGTGTACATCCTGCAGAGGAGAAGGGGCCACTGCAGGGATTTCTTAGGGCCCAGGGAGGCTCACTCAGGCCCTTCCGCCGAATCTTCCGTTGGGGGAGGTTCCGAAAACCCCACTTCAAAAACAAAGCCTGGCGAGCTCTCACGCCTGCCACCTTCAGCCCAAGGGCACACTTGGGGTGGGCAAGAGGACCAGAGAGCAGGACAGTCCTGGCTGGGCCTCTTAGGGTGTAGTGCTGGGTCAGGTGGTCCACAGAGGCCAGCTAGGGTTGGCCTGGGGGCGCCGCCACCTGGATGGGGTGTCCCCGTGAGTGGGCACCCATCCCCTCCCTGAGGCCACTCCTCCTCGGCTGGAAGACTGCTGCCACAGAGCTGATCGGAAACCAGCCCCAGAGTGGGGGGCGGGGCGGGTAATGTGGGTGGAATTAACTAGGCTTGTGTGTTCACCACCCTATTGGCCGCATCCTCCTCGCTCGTAAGCTAATTTTAGCCATCCATTCTGCTTCTGTTACCATTTATAAAATGAGAATGTCAAATGCAATATTAAACAAGCAGGATGAAGGCAAAAACAGGAAATGCCAGAGAGGCACTTAATAAATGAACCTCGTGTTTACGGGGGAGAGGGAGGTCCTGCGCCCCCCCACCCCCACATCACGCAAGCACATGTTTGTGTACCGGCTCTGTCCCTGCGGGTGGAGGGGTTTGCCTGTTGAGGGAGGAGAGGGTGGGGAGGCGGGGGTGGTAAATGTTTGCTGCTCTTCAGGCAGAAGCAATTGGGCCTGCGGGGAGGCGGCCTCCCAGTCACCCAAGTTCTGGCTCCTTCACCCTTCATCCGTCCTCTGGGAAGGTCACTGCAGGGGGCCTGGGGAGGGTGGGGTCCTTCTGCCTCTCTTGGTGGCCCAGCCCCTCTGGACTTTCCCACGTATGCTGCTCTCTGCACACCATCCACAGCGTGTGGGGTCAGCAGGGGGCATGGAGACCACTGGGAAAAGCTGTTTCCCTTTCCCTGCACCCCTTCTCTGGGGCCTGCTCTTCCTTTCACTTCACCCAGCTGCTCTGCCCAACTTCCCAGGCAGGTGCAAGCTAATGCTCAGCCATCTCTCTCTCTCTCTCTCTCTCTCTCTCTCTCTCTCTCTCAAATAGAGAAATTAGGGTCGCCTGGGTGGCTCAGTCAGGTAAGCATCCAACTCCGGCTCAGGTCATGATCTCACAGTTTGTGAGTTCGAGCCCCACATCGGGCTCTGTGCTGACAGCTCAGCCTGGAGCCTGCTTTGGATTCTGTGGCTCCTTCTCTCTCTGTCCCTCCCCTGCTCACACCCTATCTCTCTCTCTCTCTCTCTGTCTCTCAAGAATAAATATTAAGAAAAAAAAATTTTTTTTGAATCCTATAAATATAGGAATTAAGGCTTTTGCAGGGTCTCTGGCAACGCCCCCCAAGGGCTGGGGGCGCGCAGCCAGCCTCGCAGCTGCCTTTGGGCACCTGCTGGAGGCAGAGGTGTCTTGTCACTTTGAAATGCCCTTGCAGGTTCCCAGAAATAAAAACAACAGCTGCTGCTGCCACCATCAGCTTTTTCCCCAAATAGCGCAGTCTGTGAAGCGCCTTTTGCGCACCTTGCTGACGAAAGCAGGAAGACCGGGCCCTACCTGGCCAGTAGGTGGGGGTGGGAGAGGTAGGGAGAAAATCGATGGCGGGGTGCCAAGAGCCTGCCGGGCTGGGGGGCGACGGCCACTTTCTGCCTCTCTGCTCCCTGGGCTTTGCGACTTCAGCACAGATGTGAACTGGCTTTATCACCTTCAGAGATGCTCACCTAGGCTCCCGTGGCGGAGATTAAGGCATGCCCCAACCTTTATCCGGTGCCAACACTTACAGGATTAGCTGCTTTAATTTCTTCGATCACTGCAGCCCTGTGGGGCGGTGGGCACTACTGTTACTCTGTTTTATAGATGAGAAAATTGAGGCACAGAGATGCCAGGCAGCTGGTTTCTGCTCAGAGCTCGCGAACAGAGCAGAGATATAGAGCCAGGAGCCTTAGCTTCTAAACTAGACTGGTGGAAAGGACAGGCCCCGCCCTCAGGTCCAGATGGAGCAGAGGCTGCAGTCACAGGGGTGTGTGTCCCCAAGGGTGCTGGGGACCCACTCCGCTCCACTCCCTGCCCAGACTCTGAGCCCTTGTGAGGGAGAGCCACATCCTACTGAATTCATTTCTGTGTCCACACCCGGCCCCTGCCTGCTAAATGGGAGGTGTTAATAGTATTGGTTTATAACCTCCTTCGCTTTGTCATCGCTGAGTTTAATAAAACAGAGGAAACAGTGGATGAAATTAATTCTGGAACGAGGACAGGGGTTGGCCTTGTAGAAGGAATCGTGTGCAAACGGGCCTTGAAGGCTGGCTAGAGGGTGGTAGGGAAGGGCTGTGCGGGCAGGGCCTGGGTAGCCGGTGGCCCAGAGGTGGGGACGGGTTTGGAAGTCGGGCACCTAGGATCGAGTCGTAGATGTGTCATTCCCGGCCTCATCACCTTGGGCAAATCCATTCCTCAGGGCCTCAGTTTCCTTTTCTGTTGCCACTTCGGGCTGATAAAGCCAACTCAGAGGAAATGAGTTGATCAACGAGGGTACTGAGAACAGTGGGTATTCTCTGAGAACATGTGTGCCCTGCACTGTGCCTTGTATGTGTTACGTGTTCATGTCACTCTGTGTGCATGCTGTATGTGAGATGATGTGTGTATACACACACGTGCACGCTCACGAGGATCTCGTGGCTGGGCTGAGCATATAAAGAGCGCTCCGTAAACAACGTGTTCCTTCCTCCCTACAGTAATCCTGCTGACTGACCGGGGAGATAGAGTCCAGATCTCATGTCCTGTGGGCCTCTCAGGGCTTCTCACAAATGGGTCTGGGTCGTTCATAGCAAGCGTGTGCCCTTCGTAAGGTGGATGTTTCTGCCGGCGGCCTTTACCTGTCTAAGCTGGCACGTCCGTCTGGTTTGCACAGTAGGCCCCTTCGTGGGGGTCTTTTGGCAGGAGGACCCTTTTCCAGTAGGGCAAGACAAGTTATCCTGTACGTATGGGTTCTCTGGTACTTGGCCACAGGCTGGGCCCCGTCTACAAGGACAGTGCCTGATGGAGATGTCTGGGAGGGGGAAGCGAGGGGATAGAACATAGAACTCGCTTGCTGCTACCGGAAGTGCCCAGCTGAGAGGCTTCCCTGAGTCCGCTGGGGGGCGGGGGGGGGTGGGTGGTAGGTATGGCAGGTTAGAGAAGCACCCTCCCCTTGCTGGAGTCACAGGCGGGGTCTTCCCAGGGCAGCCGCCAGGATCTCTGGGTGTGACTGCTGCACTTCCCATGGTGGTGTCTCGGGCCTCGTCCTCCACCAGCCACACGCTCCTGCCGGTCGTGACTCCATTCTGCCTCTAGCCGTGGACAAGTACAGCGGCTGGAGGGAATGGGAACCCTGGAACAGACAAGGCAGCCTGACTCTCTGAAGGTCACTCAGAGGAAGATGCCCAGTGGGTCCATCTCGAGCTCCACACTGAGGAGGACCACGGCCCTGCCTGCCCTCCCAAGCCCTCCCCGCCTCCTCACTGGGCCCTTTCTATGCTTGTCGCTCACACCTTGCTACGCCATCAGCCTCCTTCCACAACTCATTCGGCAGCTGCCTTGAGCAGGGCCAGCTTCCTGTCTATGAGGCCTGAGGAGCTACGAGACCCTGTGTCCAGAAGGGCCTTGCCGGTTTCACTACTGCCACCACCAGCTCCCGTAATGATTGAACAAAGGGCCTCTCCTCTTCATTTCCTAGTGACCTGAACAGTTTCTAGCACATTCCGTTGCTGCCATGCTCTTGAGGCTAACTCCTGGTACGGTGCAGAGGGCAGGACAGTAGAGACTCTGTTCTTCGCCTGAGTCTCTCACCTTGTGTCTTCTTTGTTCTGTAGTTTCCTTGAGAGCAGCACCTCCCGCCCGCCCCCCCCCCCCGCCCCGAATCTCAGTTATGAACCTGTAGAAGCCCCATGAAAGGTCTTGCCCTCCTACACTCTCCAGAAAGGCTTCTGACTGGCAGAGAGGTCAACAGAGAAGAACAGTGGGTGGGACAGAGAAAGCCTGGCCATGGGACAGCACAGGCCGTGCGCCGAACCGTGTGTGGTCTCTGGGGGTACGGCTCAGTCCTCCGGCCTCACCAGAGAGAGCTGGGCTCCAGGCAGGACCCCAGATCTTTACACTGGAGTGGCATCTCCCCTGCCCTGTGCTTCCCTGGAACACGCTTGGGGCCTATCTCCCAGAAGAGGTGGTCAGCTTGGGGCTTCGGAGAAGCAGTGTCGGGCTGGAATCCTCTGGAACCTGACTGGAGAGGTGCAGCCTGAGTTGGAGGAGAAGCTGATCTTGGGGCAAGACCAGGTCAGGCCCCTGTCTTTCAGGAAGTTCCACAGAAGGTGCTGCGCACGGGCACCACCACCCCCTCCCCCGCCAAGCACTCACCCGCCCGGAAGGCCTGCCCTTTGTTCCCTTCCCTTCCACCGACCACACAGTCAGTCCAGGTTGGTCTCTCCGGACACTAGTGAATTTTATCCTCTGACATGGGCTCCTCTCCCCCTGGAGGAGTACATCGTTTCTGACGTGCCCAGTTTGGGGTGAGAAGTGAAGCTGCAAACACTAGCCTCCAGGCCACACAGGGTTGCCTTGTCCTGGGTAGTAAATCAAGGCCACAGCCACAGGGCTCGGGTTTCCCCAGACCAAGGCCCCCGACTGGTTTCCCTCCCAGCCCCAGGGCCATGTGCTGACTGGGGCTGTTTATGTAGAAACCAGGGAAAAAACAAAAACCTTTTCACTTCCCAGACCTTGGCATCGTCCTCAGACTGCCAGCCTCTTCCAAAAGGTGCCCAGCAGGGAGCTTGCCTCAGCAAGGGCTGCAGGCCAGTTGGGCGAGGCGGCCACTCAGAGTAGCTACAGGGAAGCCGTCCCCACGAAAGCCCCACTACCTTCTTCAAAAGCCGATGCTAAGTGGTCCCCCTGACGAGAGGGTGTGGCATGGGATCGGCTCCCTGGGCATGGGCCATGGCATCAGGCGGACCTGGCTTCCAACCTGGCCTTACCACACGTGGTCTGGGTCTGCGACCACAGCTGAGGTGTCTAAGGTCCCTAGACCTCAGCTTCCTGTTCTGTAAGATGCATTTATACCTATAAAGGACATCATGGGGTGCCGGACAGAATAAGACCATGGAAGTTATATTAGATAGAAGCATCGTGTCCATGTGTCCGTCCTGAGGTGGGTAACTGTACCATGGTATGTAAAAACATATGTTTACGTTTAGGAAATGCATATCATCACGTACACACTGGACTCTTGTAAGGTTCAGGGAAAAACATTCACAGGTATAGATGTGGGTAGAGACACGCTTACAACTGTCCTTTGTACTGTCCTCGCACTTCTGCGAGTGCGAAACTATTTCTACATAAAGAGTTGGAAACAGACCTCCTTGCTGTGTTGGGCCCCGATGGGCAGAGGCGCCCCACCTCGGCAAGCAGCCGGCACAGAACGTCAGAAACCACACACGCAGGCCCACGTCCGGCCTCTGATTCATCCTCTAGAGGAACATGCCGCTGCCCTAACTGTCCTGCCGCTGCCCTAACTGTCCTGTCGTTAAAGGGTCCCGCTAGATCAGCTAAATCACTCTTCTTGTCCCGTAACTGTGCAGACCACACCCACTCCTCCAAGGCCAGTTTGCCAAACAAAGCAACCTATTTGAAGATCGAAAATGTAAAGCAAACCCTTTAAAGCAAACCCTACCTTTGGAGGGGTTGGCATGCCCTTGGCATCCGGCCCCTGGCATAGGGTTGCTTCGTGGCTTTACCAGCCGTGAAACTGGAAAACGGAGACCTCGTCTTGCTAATGTGAGCTGTCGGTCACAAGTGGCCTCTGAAGCTCCTTACAAGCACGGATTCAAATAGAATTTCCTGCAAAATCTCTTGCCTCTCCGACCACACTGCTTTTTTCCAGTCATGTTCTGGAGCTGTAGCCTTTGTGAGAAGCTGCCAAAGTGGGTTCTGAGGACCAAGACTTGGAGATAGATGTTCCTTCCACAGAATCTGCCCCCGCCCAGGGCTACCCCAGAGAAAGCACGTACCATAAGTGGGGTTCTGTTGGGGGCAGGGCTGAAATCGCTGGGACGAGAGGCCTGGTCAGCAAGAGGGCCCTTGCTTCTGTTGACCATGGGAAGTCAGGCACTTCCTTCCAGGCTGCTCCCTCCAGGAGCTCCCATGCCTGCCTCGTGCCCCATGGTGGAAGCGGGCCTCAGTGCCCACTAGCCCAAGAACCCAGCCAGACAGAGCCACGGCTGGGAGGAGGGCCTCCCGCTGTCCTGTCTGCTCGCTGCTCTTCACGGATCTCGCGTGGTAGTTAGTCTCCAAAGACAGCCCTGTGGTCTAAACTCCCAGTATGCACGCCCCGTGTGGTCCCCTCCCACAATCTAGGCCGACCAGGTGTAACCAAGAACATGACGGAAGTGGCAGTGTGGCTCTCAGGCCTAGGTTATAAGAAGCCTTGCAGACTCTGCCTTGGTCTCTCGGGATTCTCATGCCAGGACAGCCCCTCTCTGGGACTCAGCCACCACGCTGTGAGAAGATGGAGAGCCGCGGGGAAGCCAGAGGTGGGTGCCTCCCATGGATGGTCCCAGCCGAACCTAGACGTCACCTGCCGTGTGAGTGAAGAAGCCCCTGAGTGAACCTCCAGCTGAGTCCAGGCTTTGGCTCCAGCCCCAGCCACCATCTGACCACAGCTACATGAGAGACGACACCAAGAGCCCCCCTGGGCCCAGTCTGCTCACAGAACCACAAGAAAGCACGATCCACCGTTAACTCGGTTGTCACTCAAGGTCACGAAGTTTGGAAGTTGTTAGGTACACAGCAGTAGATCCCAGGGATGTCATGTGTGGCCAGATGACCTGAGTGTGTGACTGGAGCTGGGGAGACAGGCTGGTGTTCCCCGTTTGGGTTCTGACTGTAACTCGGAGTATTCGTGCCCGGTTCTCTAGCTTGCACGGGGCCCAGTGGGAGGGTAGTGGGGGTGGGGGAGGGTGACCCAAATGTGGTCTAACTCAAGATGCTCCAGGAGGCTGGCAGGCCCGAAAATGACAGGGAGGCAGGTTGACCTATGAGTATGTGCTTTAATGTTAGGAGAATAAGACAGTCAGAACCTGTTCTCTTCGACAGAATGAGAGCTCTCAAGGTGGAGGCCTGCCTTATTTATGTCTGCTTTGCCCACAGCCTAGCACTTGTCAGGCACATTGAGTCCCTCAGCATGGTTGAGTTGAGAAGACTGGGTTTCCATGACCCTAACGAGCATGTGAGTCAGTGCGTGCTCTGAACGGGACATCACAAGGGACCAGGGAAGTAGGGGCAGACCCTGGATCCCTGCTCCCTGAGAACTCACAGTCTGATGGAGGAGGTGAGGCTTCTGCCAGTCCGATGGGGGAAGGACATAGTTTTCATCCTCAGCAAGCCCCTGACCACACTGCAGGGACTCAGAATGCAGGCAGAGAATAGCTATTCCCTCTTTCCTCTTGTATGTTTTCAAAGGAGTTGGGGGCTGGGTGGGCAGGCCTCCTGGTCCAGAGAGATCTTTTGAGAAACCTTCAGCGCAGGCCAGGCCAGGCCAGGCTCCCTGGTGCGGCAGCTACCTTTCCCTGTCACTCAAGTGCCCAGGACGTGCCGGGATCCCCCAGAGAGTGCGTGTGCCATGGCCCCTGGCCTCGGGGAGCACTCACAGCTGACATAGCGGGTGGTCAACCGAACCCACGCAGCCGCCGCTGCCCAAAACAGCACCAGTAAAGACAGAGCAGAATTAAACGGAGCTGCCAGCCCTATTCAGTGAGAGGGAGAGTAGGTGGGTTTGTTTAAAATACTCCCATTACAGTCAGTTAACCTTTATGTTCCCTAAATGAAAACTGTATAAACCTGAAATTTTCGTTGATCAGGTTGCCTAGGAACAGGCAGCAGGTTTTCATAAGACAATGCAATAGATTGTCACCGATAGGGCCATTAGGAAGTGAGCTGGTTAGCGGTATTATTCCGGATCCCGGTGCTGGCGTCAGGTAATTATCTGTCTGCCTCTGCAGAGCACACCCATCTTCCTGGGCTCGGGCAGGCTCTTGCAAATGAGCTTTCTCAGCCTGCTTCGGAGTCCCAGGGATGGAGCGTAGGAGCAAATTGTCATCCTGGGCTTATGAGAGAAATCTGAAAGACCAATTCTGATGAATGTATTTCGTTTTAATCACCTCTCCTTACCACTACTTGCAACAGTAACACTCAAAGCAGAAAACTTGGCAAATAAACAGCAATAACAAAATGCACTGCGGAAGTGAAAGAACAAAGTCGCTCTAAGGCAACTTTGGTATGTCTTTGTAATATTTTCCCCATATAGGATATGCATATACACTTATTTATCTTCCACAAAGATCCTATCCCCATATATGATATGCATCTACACTTACTTATCTTCCCCCCACCCCTTACATTTAGGGTGACCAACCATCCTGGACTGAGGGTTTCCCAATACTGTTGCATGTTATCATCAGCATACTTTTCTGTGGCTTCATAGCTTTCAGTCAGCTTGGATGAACCAAAATTGGCTGAGTCCCTGTTCTTGGACATTTAGGGTATTTCCTTTAGGAAAGTATTATAATCAGTGCTTGTCACCACAGTAGCCTTATCCATAAGTTTATTCTTATAAAGTAGGATTTTATCCTGCAAGTAGGATTATTAGGTCAAAGAATGCATACTTGTATGGCTTCCGATATTTTGTCTTGTTGCCCTCCAAAAAGATACGTGCTAATTCCTACCCCTCCTCCCCATAGTCTCTGGGGCTCTGACATCAAGGAATCCTGTCATCGCAGCCAATCTGATAGATGAGAAGGTATCTTGTTTAGGAGTATCATTTGTGACGTGTGATATGAAAGATATGTCTAATTACTAGGCATTTGTGAATTGCTTGTTCATGTCGTTCACCCATTTCCATTTTGGGATGCTCATCTCTTTCTTTTTAATCCATAAAAACTCTTTGTATGAAGCTTATCAGGCATATTGAGCCTGAATATTGAACCATTTTGTCCATGTTTTTAAAGACTGTGTGGTTATCACTCTTTTAAAATATATTTTTTTTTCAACGTTTATTTTTGGGACAGAGAGAGACAGAGCATGAACGGGGGAGGGGCAGAGAGAGAGGGAGACACAGAATCGGAAACAGGCTCCAGGCTCTGAGCCATCAGCCCAGAGCCCGACGCGGGGCTCGAACTCACGGACCGCGAGATCGTGACCTGGCTGAAGTCGGACGCTTAACCGACTGCGCCACCCAGGCGCCCCGGTTATCACTCTTTTAAAGAGCAAGAGTGAGTAATACCTGTTATCTGGTGTCTCTGAAAGACCAGTTAATATTTTAGGTAATTAAAGCTTCCCCCAAGCCTTAAGCACTAAAATATTTTCTTAATGTTTATTTATTTTGAGAGAGAGAGAGAGAGAGAGAGCATGCAGGGGATGGGCAGAGAGTGAGGGAGAGAGTGAATCCCAAGCAGGCTCCACACTGTCAGCACAGAGCCTGGCCCAAGGCTCATTCTCACAGACCGTGAAATCATGACCTGAGCCAAAATCAAGAGTCAGACTCTTAACCAACTGAGCCACCCAGGCGCCCCAATGAAATATTTTTTTAATTGAAATATTTGGGATGAGAAGATTTGAGAGCTATCCACATCTCCAAAGTGGATAGCCCGTATAGGTCCCTTTGAAGCAAAGTGTAAGGCACATAATGGAACTTCTTCATATCTCAGATACCCTGGCAACGGTAGTAATTTTCTGTGTGATAGTGAGACCCTCAGCAGCTGTTGAGCCACGTGGAGTTTGGGCTCCTATGCCATCTGGCCCCCTTTTAAATATGGTACCTGATTCTTCTCTTCTCTCCCTCGCTATGAGACTATCATGCTGATACTTTTTGCTTCCATAAGCAGCCCTGCCCTACAGCATCCCATCTTCATCAGTGACGGGGCTGATTACCAGTTAACGATGTTTGTTAAGTTTGTCTGTAAACTCAAAGAAGTAAGCACAGAGCAGGCATCTGAAACACGCTCTTAAAAATAGTGCAGCTACTTCAGCAGGCAACGGTTTTACCTCTCCCCTGGAGTTTGTATTCTACATCATTAAGGTGGTTAAGTAAGTGACTTCTGGGTTGTGTGAGCAGAATAGGATTAAGAAATTTTGGAGGCAGAAGGGAAATGGGAAAGATTAGCAACCACTCGAAGACGTAGCTGCAGAATGAGAAACCGGTAATCCAGATGGACAGAAGCGGTGTTTAATGTCATTACTTCTCCCAGGAGCATGCTGGGGCAGGTTTTATGGAGACGGTGGCATCGCTGACCTAGAAATTTTAAAACTCCAGCTTCCAGACCTGCACCTGCCAGGATATGGCTTACGGCACATTACGCAAGCCTGCTGGTGTTCAGTTTTGTCATCTGTGAAATGGAGCTAAAACTAACTGGCCTGTGTCTTTAAGAAGAGAGAGAATCAGGTGGCCTGATGTGAAGGGTCACGGGCCTGAAGGCATTTGCAAGCATGTGAAGGGCCAAACAGTCGCGAGGGACTTTTACTACTGCTATTGTTTTTCTTCACAGATACACCCAGCAGCCATCGTCTGCACACGTCCCAGTCTGAGCACTCAGCGCCAGCACGTGTGTCTTCAGCCCGCGTCCCTGCCACCCCTCCAAACCCAATTTCATCCTTGTAGGTTTCTCCAAAGCAGGATTTGCAACAAGTGGCGTGTTTTCTTAAATATTTGTTTTGCAGGCCATTTACTCGTCTTGGCTATTTTTACAGTGAGTAAGGAGCAAGGCTAAAAATACCTTAGCTGGTAACCAGATCCGTTCTGCATTTGACATTTACGTGGAATTCATTTGCATCTCATTTGTTCGCCTTTCTGTTTAACAGGTAGAATGTAAGAAAGCTCAGCCTAAGGAAGTCATGTTCCCACCGGGGACAAGAGGCCGGGCCCGGGGACTGCCTTACACCATGGACGCGTTCATGCTTGGCATGGGAATGCTAGGTGAGTCTGGGCAGGACCCTGGGGACACAGCAGAGCCATCATGGACTATACACCCAGCCGGGTCATCTACCAGTTGGTCAAGCTGCCTTACCTCTCTGGCCTCAGTTTCCTCATCTGTAAACGAAGGTGACAGGCCCCTTTGCAAGACATCTGTAACCATTAAATGAAGAGAGATAGATACGTAGACAGTAGATGGATAATAGGTAAATAGGGAAGTAGGTAGGTAGATAGGTGATAGATTGATGATAGATAGATAGATCATCTTGTCCCATGCCTGGCTCATAAGAGCTGCTTGATACTATTTTATCACCTTTCCGCTCCCTTTTCTAAAAGAGAAAAGCCACCCCCTGGCCTCACTCCTCTCTACTAACTGGGCATTCTTAAAGACCTAAGGACGCCTTGCGGCTTCACCTGTGTGAGCTGAGGCTACATTTTCTAAAACTTGGGAGAGGAGGGGGAGTAATGAAGGTGGGCTATAATCCTGTCTATTTAAATGATTAACATTTTTTCTCTTGGGATATCAGAATTTGCATTTAAATGGATGTTTTAAATGGCCCGTTTTACTCTTTATTTGCCAAAAAAAAAAAAAAAAAAAAAAGATGAAAGACAAAGTGTGTTTGTTCCGACAAAAAATGATCTCTCCTGGCTTTTAGAGAAATTAAGTTGCATATTATGCCCCTTCCTTAAAGGTATCTCTGTCCGTCCCGCGCAGATAATTGAAAATCTTACCGCTTAAATGGCATGAAAAATGGAGAAAGCAGTGGAGGAGCGTAATGGTGTGGGTCGCAACAATAATTAGAAATTTCAAGGCGAGAGAACGGTATTTTAGTGCAAGTTATTGTGTGTCGGGAAAATACTAATTAAATGGGATAAATGGTAGTTAATGGTAAAATTCCATTCAGGCACAGGATCTGTCTAGTTTTAATGGATTTTCATTTGGTTTGGCTGAGTCCTCCTTCTATATTGTTCGATCGGCTCTTTGTGTGTTTTCAGATTTGCAGCTCTTTGAATCGTTCCTGGCTCAATTTTAAATGTATAAAACTAAAAAAAAAAAAAAAATGTATAAAACTTTTCTTGGCGTTATAAATTCTTAAAAAGAATTGTATCTATTTTGTCTGAGGAAATAACAAGGGGAGGTAAAGTTATTTTGTGGAACTTTAAGAAATGGAAAGAGATGCCATGAGAATTCCTGAAACTGGCTGGAATGGTACTTCTTCTGGAAGGAATTCTTTCTGTTTAACCAAGTTGCGATGGAAATTCCTATGTACTTCTTTAAAAATTGGCCAAACGATTCTAATGCTGATCTAGAAGAAGAAACACATGAGACTGAATAAGGAAATGTTTTCAAAAGAGTAATGAGAAAAGGCCAGTTTGACCAAATAGCAGAACATAGCACAAAGCTACGGTAATTAAGTGGTGTGGTATATAGGGACGTGCCTGTTGATAGAAAGTTAAAGCACCTGAAATAAATGTATTTCTGTGTATGAGTATCATTATTATACAGAAATGACTTTTAAAAATCAGTGGGAATTATCTCCTGGTTGGCTAGGAGACACTTGGCTAGCTCTTGCTTAAAAAGTCATTTTTATGTGGTTTTTACTTTATGTTGTATACCAAAAGAAGGTCTGAATGGATTAATAGTTTTAAATTTTAAAATCACATCTTAAAAGAGTTGCCGCCTGCTGGCATGGGGAGTCTTGAATTTTAAAGGTTGAGTATAAAGGCCCTGGGGCATAAATCCTTTTTGGGATCAGATCTTCAGAAGTGCCCTATCTTTCTGAGTCTAACTTGATGCCCTTGACATGTGAGGAAAATGGACTGTTTTCTTCAGGTGCAGAGGCGTGAGGCGAAGCCAGCTCACTCTTGTCAGTTGCCACAGAGCAAAGGTGCAAAGGTCAACGTTCGCCCCAGACTGTGTAGGCAAGGGCTGGGGACCGATGTCTCCACGGACACCCAAGCTCGAATCCCTGAACATGAGGGCACCCAGTGGTTTTAAGATGGGAGCCAAGGCAGGGAGGCTTTGTCGAATCTGGGAGGTGTTCAGGGGCGAGTAGGCTTTGAGCACCTGCTGCATGCGTTGCCCCGGGCTGGTGCTGGGAGACAGTGCTTATTAACAAGGCGGATGTGGTCCCTACCCTCTGAAGCTCGTGGTCCGGTGAGCGTGACGACAGTTAACAGCTAATCCTACAGATAGTTAGTTATCCTCATAGAATTCTGGGGTGCTTTAGGAGCACATAATAGAGAATGGAAATCAGTCTGAGGAATCAGGGAATACCTCCCTGTGGAGGTGACCTGTTAGCGGAGCTGAGAAGGTGAGCAAGCGAAGGGTGATCCAGACGGGAATAGCCTTAGAAGGTCAGGGTCCCCGTGTGGAGACCTGAGAGCCCACTGGCCTGGCGGGGGGGTCACGTCCACACGGGGCATGTGCAAGGATAAGTGCCAGGCTCGGTGCCTCCAGGATTAGCTTTGACCCAGCTGGTGATGGGCAAACCCTCGTGGTCTGTGATTGGCTTCTGCTTCTTGAGGGAGGGATGTGTGATGAGTGATGAATGGCAGGAACTCACTCCCCTGCCCCACTTATTTTCCCATCTCTCCTGGTTGAAGTTATGCCTTCCCTGAGCTGCAGTAAAGAAGTAATTGTTGGTTAAAAATGTTGTCATGGTTGAATCTATTCGTCCTTGAGTTATGACCTCCCACGGGCCACCCCCCTACCAGTCGACATCCCTGCCACTTAAGGCTTTTGCCTTTTGCCCATGGAGGTCTGTTGAGGCTGTTACCAGGCAGAGCCCCCAGGCCTCAGCCAGCCCCACCTCCTGTCACAGAGGTTTTCCTCCTTCTCCAGTCAAGCATAGAGCCCTTTGGATGGAATCGGTGGTGTTAGCCTAGCCTCCACCAATTGGGTCGTGGGGACTGGGTAAGCCAGTGGGGAGAGCCTTGGACTTGAGAACCAGGAGGTCTGGACTCCTCACCCCATGAGCTCTGTGACTTGGGACAAGTGACAACGTCTCTGTCCTTCGGTTTACCCCATCCTTAGATAGGAATATGGGAAACTCTCACTTCATAGGGTTGTTGATGATAAATGAAACCATATTGTGTCCAGCCAGTGCTACATTTCATCAAATCCAAGGTATCGTAGGTGGTGAAATTCATCTTTGTACAAACACTCAGAAAGAAAAATAAATCTGCTGTTAATTAACCTGCACCAAGGCTTTCTTATCACAATGACCGTGAGATAGAGCCTACTTTCCAAGATGTGAAAATGTGAAAAAATAAAAAAATGCGTGTCTTCCAGTCAACAAAATACAGCAGTACGTACTCAAATTGGGAGCCGTTATTAGTAAAGTAGTGGGGAGCCCCAGGCATTTCCACCCAAGCAGGTGCCCAACACCCTTCGTGCCAGTGACTGGGAACACAAAGCAGCAGGTGTGACTTGTGCTGTGACACATGTAGTCTCCTGCTCCATTCAGACCCTCAGCCCAAGGAGTTGGATTATCTTTGAGTTTCTGCCTCCCAACAAAGATCCGTGCACAGGGCTCCAGGCCTCATCAGACCCCAGTCCTCCTGAGGCCCCAGCCACTATGGTGAAGGCCTCCAGACATTCGCTGAGATGGGCTTCCTGAGAGCTGCCAGAACGTTCCCCCAGCCAGCTCAGCCCAAGGTCCAGGTGGAAGGGGTGAAGCACGCACAGCGCCAGGGAACACGCTCACAGTCTCACGGCCTGGTTGGCCTCTTGCCTCCTCGGCCAGGCTGGAGTGTCTGCCGAGCCTCTGATGCACTTGCTGGAGACTCCCGGAGCTGCCCTTCGCTCGCATTGGCACAGCCTGGCATCCCAGGCCTCTGGACTCTCTGGGCAAGGAGAGTGCCATCTGCTGTTTTGCTTCTTCCCTCTTAACCACGGTGGCATCGGGCGGAGTCTGATCCTTCGCTAAGGTGGGATGGCCTGACATGTCCCCACAAGTCACCTGGGTCTCCTCCCACCCCCATGGCGTTCATCTGTCCTTGGAATCACTACCATCACCCGTAACATGTCAATGCCATCACCATGACAGTTTGGCTGATGAACTCGGTGTGGACAGAAAAACATTTTTTTAGAGCTCTTTAATGAAATGAGGATTCAGTGATTGACATTTTTGTTGTTAGAAGAGCAGAAAAAATCTGTAACCCTTGTACAGATTTTTAGAAGTGAGACTATTAAACCATGAAAGCTTTTAAATCCATTCGCTCGGCAAATATTTATTGAGCACCTACGAAGGGCAGGCACTGTTCTAGATGCTTAGAATGCATCAGGGAGCAGACATTCTAGGGAGACAACAGATACACTGGTCTGTAAATGACTCGGGAACTGTGAAGCTAATTTTTAAACACCCTTTAAGGTTTTCTCCGTGCTTGGGGAGATTGCATCAAAGGGAGGCTGATGAGCGTGTAGTTGCACTTTATTCTTTCTTGATCTCTCTTGACGTGGCTCTGCCTACGTCCTTGGGAGGAAACCTACAGCTGTTTTGGTTTTAGCTTTCAGAGCCTTTGACAGAATCTTAGAATAATCAGCCCGATGGGAATTGCTTTAAAAGAATGCAGGAGAGCGGTGGAGGGGTCGTTCTGAGGCCAGCTCTCCCTGCCTTTGAGCCGGACAAAACCAAAATCAACTGAGACCCTTGGAAAAGCCTTTTAGCAGCCTTCAGACTTTGTTCCACTGCCTTGTGGCGGCCAAGAGGTGCCCACAGTTATCCAGCTCGGTGCACCGGAATCTCTGGTTTTTCTTTTTAAATTTATTTTAATGTTTATTTTTATTATTAGGAGGAGAGAGAGAGACAGAGTGCAAGCAGGGGAGGGACAGAGAGAAAGAGAGACACAGAATCGGAAGCAGGCTCCAGGCTCCGAGCTGTCAGCACAGAGCCCGACGCGGGGCTTGAACCCACGAACCGTGAGATCATGACCTGAGCTGAAGCCGGACACTTAACCGACTGAGCCACCCAGGCGCCCCTCTGGGTTTTCTTAATGAAAATCGACTTCATAAAAGCAAACATGATTATTGCCGATATATTTTTTTCCTTTTGGCCTTCTCTGCCCTCAGCCACATAGTCCTACTGCCTTTAACTATCTTGGCCTCCCTGGGCACACTCTATTTAACATGTGTGATGCCACTGGTAGAGTGCTACCTCGTTGCTGAGGCCTTGGAGAAGCTTCAATCTGTAGGCCCGGAAATAGACTCTGTAGACCAGCTGAAGAAAGCCTAAGGCATTCTTAACAATGCTCATACTGAGACGTCCCTGTGAAGTCTTGACCCATTGTTCCCCGACATTAAGCCCCTCTGAAATGAAAGGGGGGAAATAAATCATCATCTAGAAGAGATGAGCTGTAATCCGTGGGTGTTCACTCACAGATCAAAAGGAGATTGGCTGGAATTTAGAGCCGCTTGTCTAGACCCGTTTGTCTTTCCCCAGAATATCTGCTGAGGTGCTTCCCGAGGAGGTCTCCATTTGTTCAGCTGTTTCCTGGTGGGCAGGAAACTCAAAATCTAGCCCTTCCTTTTCCTTCTAGCACAACACAGTGCACCAGAACTTTCTGTGATGGTGGAAAGGGCCTATATTTGCACTGCCCAAGATGGTAGCCGCTAGCTCTGTGTGACTACTGAGCATTGATGATGTGGCTCCTACGACCGAGAGGCTGGAGTTTTTCATCATAATTTAGACTTAAATTTGAATTGGACAGTGTAGGCCTAAAGATGCTCCTGGGCTTCGGGGTCTGGGCGTCTCGGTAGACCTTGGCCTTCACACCCTGGCCTGGGAAGGGCTCAGGCCCTAGGTGTTGCATCTGGATGCATACCTCACTGAGCCAACGTGGTGCCCTGGGCAGTGCTCTGCAGCCCACTTGGCACATATGTCATGCTCGGGCAGGTCCCTGGATAAGCAGCCCTTTTCTTGTCTCTTTCAAGCCGGGGGCCTGGTGGGAGCAATTTTCCGTGACTGAGTAGCTGAGTCACAGAGCCCGGGAGAGGATGAGTCATATGCCCAGCCTAGAATGCAAACATATTCCAGGGTTGGAGCGAACATCTTCTAGAGTCGGAGCAAAGATCGAGAACCACAGTTCAAAGAACTCTGCCGGCATCCCCGAAAGGAGGCCCTGAAGTGATCTGACTGGCAGATTCAAATGGCTGTTGTTGATTTCTGACTTGCTTTCTTTTTTTTGTTTTTCCCCACAATGGAGAGCCTGTCCTCCAGAAAGGTGGCCATCCAGGCAGCAGGCTTAGTTTTTCCTTTAGTGACAAGAGATAATTACTGCGGGATTGATCAGGCATCCAGAGTACTGAGCAAATAAATGGTGCAGTGGCCGGTGCGGGAGGGGCCCCGCTACTCATGGAAGGGGTGGCCGGGTCATCTCGCTGTAATATGGCTTGATGGAGCGTCCACGTCGGTGTGCTCTAATGTGGTGTTCATATGCAGCCAGCCAATTTCCCCGTGAGGCCGGGGCGCTGAGCCGTTGGAGCAGAGCTGGGCTGCACAGCAGTAAATGAAGAGGAAAATTGAAGTAATGTTGTATTATAAATTTATGATTTCATCTGCCTGACCCAGAGGATGTTCGCGATGGGGGGGGCGGAGATAAGATTCCCCCCCACTCTGGCAGGTGCCAAATTCTCATCTTGGTGGTGCAGGAGACAGCATTGACGTGTCCAGGAGGATTGGGGTGAGGCCCAAAATTGGGGTGACCTGGACCGTGCTTGTCTTCCTTCTTGTTGAAGACGGTCACATGTGCCCGGAAGAAAGCAGATCTGGGAGATCTGACTCCCTCCCGAGTCAGGGAGGGGCTGGGCGTGCCGCCCTCCCCCCCACCGTCACCCTCCCCCCACACACACCCTGAAGGAGTCTTGAAGATGACACATGGGTCTACACTTCTGCCGTCAGATTAAAATATTTCAGACCCCTCGTGCCACGAAGTTAGAAGCAAAGGAGTCATTTTTCACCGGGAAAGCCCCTAGGCAGCAGTGATTTGGCTGTTTGCATATAATCCGTTTATCAATATTGTTGAAATAATGGTTTAAGAAATCTAGTCATGAAAGATCTGATTTGATAGCAGGTGATTAATTCGGAGGAGAACTGAGCTGGCCAGCCATGAAATAAATACCAGGGAAGAAGCCGCTGAGCGTGCGTCCGCTTAAGGCATCGAGTCTTAGCCTCTATCCCTTCTTCTCTGTCCCCGTGTTCCTTTCCGCACCGGGTGCCAGAGCTTAGCGTTACACTTGGCTACCCTGCTCCTCAGCAGTCGGTGCAGAACCGCCAGGTCATCCTGTCTTGTCTGGGCAGCCTTCTGCCGGGGAGACACCGAGCGCTGAGCAATATACACCCAGGGAAAGAGCAGGCGACGAGGCCCTTTTTGGGGTGGAAACAGGTCAGTTGGCCAGTGAGTTGTGACTGCAAATTTGGAAAGGCTCTGGCTAAAATAAGGGAAGGGAAGGGAGCCACGGCTGGTCTCAGTTGAGAGTTTGGGCGCATCCATGCTGCATGGGACCTTGCAGAGCTTTGTACGGCTGGCAAGACTCAAGCTGACAGAGGACAAGGAAGACCCTCCCCGCCAAGGGCATGGCCTTGGACCAGAGGCAAGCGTGGAACCCAAGTGTCCTGATGCCCACAAGGGCGAGCCCCCCTTCTGGGTCTGATGACAGTTCCTCTGGTGGAGCAGGAGTTAGGACACCAGCAGGCATGGAGACGTGAGGAAGGGCGGGTCCCACCTCTGGACCTCTAAGGCATCAAAGCTCTATGAACAGGCAGCAGGAAGACCAGCAGACTGTAACTCAACGCTGCCGGAGTCCCCTCCAGATGAAACCTCAGGAATGATCCTGTTCCTTTAGCCCGCGCCGCAGGTCAGAAGATGCTGGTAACGTGTCCAGATGCACTTGCGACACGGATGGCGAGACCCCAGAGCCTGTGTCTGCGGGTGTTTAAGTTGTACAAAACCGCAGAGACACTGCTGCCCTCGTGGCTATGGAGACTATCATAAACCCCACCCATCAGAGCAACTTCCTACCAGCATTTTGGTGGCAAGGAACAGAAACAATTCTGGCTGCTGGAAGCAAAAAAAGGAGGTTGTTGGCAGGGGCTCATCAACACACAGAATTGCCAGGAAGGCTGGAGAATAGGCAGGAACCGGGGAGCTGGGCGGTCAGCCACAGCCACAACCCATGAACGACCTGGTCAGGAGGCCACCGTTGCCGCCGCCGGGTGCTGGGCTCACGCTGATGTCATCAGAATAAATTCTGCATTACCGCCCCCTCCTCCGCCCCACCAGCCCCAGAAATGGATCCAAGGAAGACTTCCGTTAGCTGAGCACAGGCTCATGACCTACTTCCCAGCTGCCTAGCTCAGAGAGAGCAAGGGCCCTTTTCTGCTTCTGTGATGGGAGGCAGGCCTCTCTCTAAGACTCAAATACAGAAATGGGGTTCAGGTGCTGGGCAGCCGAAAACAATCATAGACACCCCCCTCAGAGGTCAAAGCAAAAGTCAACTGCTGAAGAGCATGAGTGTAGTTTAAGAGTCCGATCCATTGAGTGGAGGGAGGCAGAGTGGGCCTGACGGGAAGGGAACAGGGGGGTAGCCACGGGTCTCCGGTGGCCGGTAGAATCCATCCAAGCAGGCCACACGCCAGCCTTCTCTGTAGCCTGGGGCAAGAGGCAGGGACATAAACCGTGACGTGGCCCGAGCAAGCACGATACAGGGTCGAGAGCCGAGTGGCTGCTCACTGGGAGTTTCATAATATATCACAGAGGACCACGCCAACCCCAGAACGTTCCATTAGTTTCCTCTGCACCCCACACCCAGCCTGGCAGCAGTTTCCACAAGCAAGCACCCCACAGTTACTGGCCACCCCCGGGGTGACCTGCTGAGATCATGTGGAAAATACACTTTCTGTGAAATGCCCGTGAAAACATGTGGCACGAGGCTTCGGGGTGCGGGCCACGCTTCTGGTGCACATTTTAACCCAGCCAGAACCTCACCGTTCTCGGAGGGCCTTGGGAAGATGCTGTGACACCCTTTGGAGTGTCCGTGCCTGGACATAAGCCCCTGGGACCCTGCCTCCCTTGGGCCATGGCTTCTTAAGCCCAGTGTTTTTCCAGAGGCACAGGGTCAGCCCTGAGTTTTGCCCCTAAACTCTCACCCCCCCAAGTACTCCTGCTTTGTCTGGTGCTGGAACTGCTGCTCGCTGCCTTGGGAGGAGGCATTACAAGGACTTTAATCTCCTACTGTCAATAGCTTTAAGGTAAAGTACATTCAGGGTAAGCTCTCCAAATGTCAGAGCCAGGCGTAGGCCCCGTGTTTGGTGCTAACGCGTGGCATTTACTCTGCAGGTTCCAGAAAGTGCGTGGGCTTTGGGGGTCTCTCTGCCCAAATACAGGTTAATTACCAGCAGGCTGACAGCGGTGCCCCCAGCCACAGTAGAGAGGTGACCCAAGCCCTGGCTGGGTAAAGACCCTCACGGGAGACAAATCATTTTGTGCAGGAAAATAACTCAGGCTCTCCTCATTCTGGCCCTTTCTGGGATTTCACCCCAGACCTGAGGCAGCTGTACTAACACAACTGTGATCTTTCTCTCTGTGTTCAAGGCTATCCCAACTTTGTGGCAACCTATGGCCGCGGCTACCCTGGATTTGCTCCTAGCTATGGCTATCAGTTCCCAGGTGAGTGTCTTTGTCTCCCAGGGCTTTGGGGGGGCTGCATTTGAGGGGAGGCGGGAGGATCCCTAGAGAGAACACAACTCATACACCTGTCCATTCAAGAAATGACCTATAGGAGCTGAGGTTCAAATCCTCTGAACTCCAGGGTCAGGATGCAGCTCGATGTCTGATTAACCAAAGTGTGTCCTCGGTGCCGGGTATTTGAGAGCAGCAGCTTTTAGGGGAAAGGGAAAGAGCTGAGGCAGGAGCCCTCCCTCTCTCTACCCACTCTCTTTTGTCTGGAGCCGGTTACAAGTTCTCACTCACTGGACTGGACTCGTCCTCTGCCTCTCCTATCTCCCTCCTCCCTCCATTCCCCCTCACTCCCGCTTCCTTGAGCTTTTCCTGGCGACCCTGACTTCTGTGCCCTTCTGTGTGTAACTGTGGTGTGCCGTTGGGGTTTGGGTTCGTTGTCGTGAGTAGGGGTGTGTAGATGGTCCCTCCCCTGCATGTGGGTGTCAGAGACTCGAGGCAGAGCCCGCGGTGATGCCCACTCACGTGCCCAGGGTTCCCCAGCTCCCATGCAGCTGGGAGACCTGGGACCCCCACCTGAGGCAGGCAGCCCGGACAGGCACGGTCTTGCAGGGGTGAGGGAAAGGGTGCTGAAGGAAGCAATGTTTCTGGGGCTTTACTTGTCCCTTGAGGGGGTGAGCCAGCCTTTCCCTGACCTGGAGTACAGACGGTATATAGGGGCACCTGGGGTGTCTGTGTGCAGAGCTGGACAGCCAGAGTTTCTAGAGAAGGCATTAGCAACAAGCTTTGTCTTCTTGGGTTCTCTGCCAGGGTGGGGGAGGCTCCCTCAGGGGCTGGGCTTCCAGCAGTTTCACTCCTGGTTGGTCATCCTGCCTGGACCCAGAGCTCTGAGAGGCCCAGGGAGCTCGGACACAGTCCTTAGAGGATCACATCCGGAAGCCAGGGAGGAAGGCAGGGGAGAGGTTCGTGAGGGTCTCACCCAGTATTTGCACGTCTCTGACTGAGCTTTGGAGCAGGGAAAGGTGCTCCAGAGGAGGTCAAGAAGCATTTGGGGCACTTGGAGCCGTGCCCTACGGGTAATAGATCCTCACTCAGCAACAGAAGCCCTAGGCTCTTGCCTGGTCACAGGCGGATCACCTGACATCTCTGGGCCTCATCTCTGTCTTCTGTAAACAAGGGGTTTTGGGCAGGATAGTCCCCGGGGTCTGTGCATCTTTCTGATTGTAGGGTTGAGAGGGGCAGGGGCGGCCAGCACAGCGGCAGAAGTTCCGTATGGAAGAGTATGAGTAGGAGACACTTCCCCGTGAGCGTGTCCCCTGGGGCCATCAGGGCAGGGCCCTCCACAGGGTGGCTCTAAGGAAGCCTCCCCCCGCCCCCCGCTCGTCTACAGCAGATGGCTGCTTTGGGGTGCCCGTGGGCCCCTCGAAGCAGGGCAGTGGGCACCACAGCCAGTCTGCACCTCCATTCGACTTTCCCCATCTACAGATGGGGACCCTGAGGCCTGGAGAGGCAGGAAACCCTGTTCAGGGGGATCATAAGCAGCAAGGAGCAGGGCTAGGATTTAGACCCAAGTGGTCTGGGTCTTAACTGCTGCATTACACTCTCTCTAGCGTCCATCTGTCCAGTACGATCACACTAACCACACGCAGCTACTATAATTTAGATTGAAATTAAAATGAAATAAAATGAAAACTCCAGTTTCTCAGTCACCCTGGCCACACTTCAGTTACTCAGCAGGCACATGTGGCTGGTGGCTGCCGTTAGCACAGCACGTAGAAAGTTGGGCTGGATGGCGCCATTCTGGAGCATAAAGAAACAGGTGGGGGGTGCATGGTCCACACACGTATGTGCATGTGCTCACTGCTCCTCCCAGGGAGAGCTGGCGTGTCAACGTCCCTATTCACTGCTTGCCCATCCTCCTCAGCCCAGAAGCTGGTGGCAGTTTTAGGAAAGCCTTTCATGCCCCTCCCTCCCCTGGCTTCCTCACCAGGGAACATATAGGCTCCCATCCTGACTCACTGGGAGCGCTGTGCCGCTCTGCACACCTAGCTCAGCCTGCCTCCCTTCATACGCAGGTTGCCATTGCCCCTCGGTGAGGTCCTAGTCCCAGGCAGGCAGAGTTGGGGGATCCTAACATGGAATGATTTGGGGGGTGACCGTGCATCCCATGCTAAGGGCCCTGTCTCGTCTAAGAGCCTGCCCTTGCCTCACGAGCCATCCCAGGACATGTCTGGTAAACCTCTGTCGAAAGGACTTGTGTCCTTGGATCTGCCCTCAACGGACATGTATGCCACACAGAGAGGCGAGAGTGACCGACCAAGGCTGGGTAGGATGACATAGTCTTCCAGCTGCCCAGCCCTTCACTGGAAGCCAAGGCTTCGGGAACAGAGCAGAGGTGTGAGGGACCTGGAGTGGGCTAGGACTGACCCTGTCCAGGGTCTGTGTGTCACAGTCACCGGTTCCTGTAGCTTAACACAGTTGGCTGGACTTGATGAGGACAGGAATCTGTCTGGCCAGAGGCTCCCTGATCCGTGGGACTTGGCTGTCCTCTTGTCTCCCAGCCATGAGACTCTCCAGTCCCCACCCTTGCAGCTCACACCTGGGTGTGAAGTCTCTTGTGTGCCCTCACCGATGGCCATGAAGAGTGAGGCCACCTGCTGTCAGGGAGGGTCGGTGTGTGGAGTGGCCCCGGGCTGGGACGAGGTGACCCCGTGGCGGGGCCTGGCCACCCACATCACCCTGGGAGGAGGCAGGCCGGTTTCAGAATCCAGACCCCGCTGCCCTCGCCCCCTGGAGTCGCTGCCTCTCGCGGGGCAGACGCCCCGTCTGCTGTTCCCCAGCAGCCTAGGTAGTCCCCTGTGGTGGCTCCCCTCGAGAACCAAATTTGACCCCTCCTGGAGCCTCCGCCCTGGGACAGGGTCTGTGAGTCGGGAGCTTTGGAATGCCCTGACATCTGCCTCTTGCCCCGTGCCTGTGAGGAGTGTTCTACCGGGCCTGGCGAGTGGGCTGGGTGCAGAGGGACGGCCCGGAGGAGGGCAGCCCAAATCTGCCCTCCGCTCACCCTTCTCCAGTGGACTCCGTTGACCCCTCCCCGCACCCTGGGGCTCTGTGAGTCGGTGACAGCAGCACTGCCCTCCCCACCAGACGGCCCTGAGGTTTTTGCTTCGTGATCTTTCTTGTCCGTGTCCTTGCCAAGCGCCACTTCCCCTGTTTGCCGCCCCCAGTCTCTCTCACGATGTGTGGGGGCGCCGCACCCTTCCGAGCCCCTTTCTGGACCCATCCTTGTGGGGCCGTGCGAGGGCTTACCTCAGAGAGCCCCTGAGGTTGTTCACAACCGTGTGCCCTGGGTCCCCTCTCAGGAAAGAGGGCCCTGCTTTTCACCTGGGCAGGCCCTTTCTGTGAATACCCACCTCCTGTCCTGTGCTTGGCTGCCCGTGTCCCTCAGCAGAGCCCCGTTCTGCCTCTGTGACCGGCAGCACACCGTCCGGGGCCGCACGGTTGGCGTTAAGCGGCGCCTGCCTCTGCCCACCCTCAGGATTCTGTGAAAGTAAGTGAGATGCTGGCAAAGAGGGCTGGACACGTACGGGTAATTGTTAGAGTGAGGAGGAGTTCTCTAGAAAGATCAAGTGGTGACCAACCACTGTGGGAGCGGCTCCTTCTTCCCAGGCCCAGTGCCCACCGCGTGCACCCCGTCCCCGTCCCCTGAGGATCAGTACTGGGGCTCAAAGAATGATGGTCCTCATCGGCGACCTCCCTCGTTTCCTCTCTTTCCCCCCGCCCCCTGGACTCTCGTTTCCATGTAATCTGTTAATTTCTGTTCTTATTTCACTTTGCAGACTATTTGCCGATTTCACAAGACATAATTTTTATCAACTAGCTCTTAAGAGAGGCATAACAAAGTGGGGTTTGCTACCATTACTAGACAGAGGACACAGTCCCGGCCGGGGCCAGCCCAGCCACTGTCCGTGCCTGCCGAGACTGTCCTAGCTTCCCGCTTGAACCAATGTTCTTTTTCTCTTTTTTAATTCTTGGAAAAGACTCATGTCCTCACTGCCTCACTCAGTTTAAAAAGAATTTTTTTTTTCTTGTGCGGTCCCCTGGCATTTTGCTTCTTGTACCCAGTGTGAACATTCTCCCCACCTACCCCAACCTCCCACCTTCACCTGGAATGTAACGGGACCAGAAGGAAACTTCTCACAAACTTTGTAGAGCCTCCTCAGGGGAGTCCAGGAAACAGGCATCAAATTACTTTAAATATTGACCAAATAGGCTTCTTGGGACATTCCACGGGGTGGGCTTTTAGTGCGGATGGCCCACGGGAGTTGGGGATATGTGACTTGGAACACCTATGTCCTATAGTGGACAGTACCAAAAGTGAACACACACACACACACACACACACACACACACACACACACACACCCTGTTCCTGTAAATACTAATGTGTGGAAAACTGAATCTGGAAGGAAAACTGTATCTGAAAAACCAGCATTATCTGGTTGTTTTTGTCTTTGGGGGCCAGTCCATCAGTGGCTATTGCCAATAACATAAGTACACCTGTCTTTGAGAAGGGACAGCAGAGTCACCTGGGCACTGCCGTGTCTCGGGCACCGTGGGCACAGGAAGGAGGGGCCTTCCCCAGCACCCCCACCCTCACCTCCCTGCCCACCCTGGCCTTGAATTCCCTGGTGGCATCACGGCCCTTTGGCCCACTGATGTAGGAGGGGACAGAACACAGAGGGTCTCCCTGATCTGACTGGCACCCCTGATGGTCACCCCCCCCCAGAAGGGCTTGCTTTTCCTGTGATCCTGATCCCCTCCACTTCTGCATTTGAAATAAAATGCCCCCACCCTCTTGGATTGATGAAATAGAGCGCAGCAGGACCCTCAAGAGTCACCCCTTTGTTTATGCGCATAGTTTGTGAGAAGTGACCCACCCACGTGTTTCCACTGGATGTTTTTGATGTGAGCAGATCCATCTGTTTGAATGTCACTGTCCTTGAGACCCAACCTGTGTGGTTTTGCTCGTCTCATTAAAGATGCTTGATGTAATAATTGGTTAGCCTCCTTGGATTTTCCTGCAGGCTTTTTCACGAGTGCTGTTTTTTTTTAAACATATCTGTACGGCTCCTCCCCCTCCCCCCCCCCCTTTATTTTGTTTTGCTATGAATTGCTTTGCTTTGGTGAACTTGTCCTAGTATGCTTGCCTCGCAGACGTTATGGCCATTGTGAATTTTCTTCATCTCTGTAAATAGTTCATCTGTGCTTCTCCCTAATGACGTTTTATTTTTCTCCCCCTGTAAGCAACTGAGGTAGAAAAATAAATTGTTTATCACGGACGTGCTGTGTGCTGCTATCTCTTAGCCTGACAGTGTCCTGTTCTCGCTCCGGGGGAGGTGAATGCACGGAATAACTGGTACCAATGACAGCCTAGTGCAGTTTCTGAAAGCATGTGGACTCCCCCCTGGCTGCTGCCTGTCGCCAGCCCTCCCTGCTTCCCCACGTCCCCTGCATTTGTTCGAGGCGGTCCTGTCCTTGAGCGGAGTGGCAGACCATGTGCACGCACTCTGCATGCAGCAGCTGCACGGTTAGCCCCCGCGGCCCTTCCTCTGACATCACTCCTGCCCTCGAGAGAAAATGTCACTGGAACATCTGGAGCCCCTCCCATCTGTGCCCCAGGTGTGTGTAAGCTCGTGCACATGCTCGTGCACACCGGCCTATGTGTGCTTTGCACATGGTTTGTTTTCCTAACTCCCCTGCACAGTGTGGGTTGGAGACGTGAAGCTACAGGGACCTCATTTCCAGGTCCTACTTGGCCATGTAGTTGCCATGTGACCTTAAGCAAGTGATTTAGCCCTTTAAGCCCCCGGGATGATAACAGAGCCTAGTTAGGTTGTTAGAATGAAGTAGGATAACGTGTATCTGGGAACGTGCCCTGTAAAGTGGTAAATGCTGTGCAATTAGAAGGTTTAGAAATCGTGTTCTTTTGTCACTCTCCAGAGTGGTTTTCTCTTCCTTGTCAGCCTCAGTGGAGCTGCCCATTGGTGGATGTGCTTGTCAGTGAAAGAAATGATATAAGATCCCCGAGTAAAGCCAGAGAATTTCTGGGACTTCTTGCCCACCCTCACACCCCAACCCTGCAGTTTCAGTTCCTCCCCATCTGCACATTGGCAGGTACTAGATTAGGTACCAGGTCTGGACGTGAATGAGGCTCACTCCTTGAAAATGCTCATAGTCCCGCTGATGGAGAGAGAACCAGTCGTCAGGGCCATTGGACATCGTGACACAGGTGCTTAGCTATAAAGAGGGAATCTCTCTTTGCTACAAGGAGACAATGGTGGCTGCTTGTCCAGCCTAGGGGACTGTCAGGAAAGGCCCTTTAGAGAAGATGACATTCGAACTGGGTCGTCTCGCAAAGTCAAACAAAATTCACTAGGGAGAGAAGGAAAGGAAGTATATCCCGGGCAGAGAAATGACATGCTTAGACACTGAACCAGGTAGTTTTAAGAAAGAAAGAAAACCCAAAGTAATACTGACCAAAACAAAGTAAGAATTTGTTTCTCCCATGTAAAAGAAGCCTGGATGTGGCTTCACAGTATTAGAGGCCACTCTTCACGTTCTATTCTCTTCAACATAAAACCCTACCTCATGGTCTAAGAAGGTTGCCCAAGCTCCAGCCATTATATACTTGTCCCAGAAGAGCACATCTCTTCCCTTTACTACTTCTCAGAAGTTAAGTGTGGCACTCCGCTTAGATCCCACTGATCAGATTTCATTCATATGACTAGTTTTAGCTGCAAGGGAACCTCAGAAATGCCTTTATTTCAGGTAGCCACATGCCAGCTAAAAACAGGGTACTGAGGAAGAAAAGTGGAATACATACAGGATAATAATAATAATAATAATGGAATAATACAGAATACTTAGCAATCTCTGCCACAAACTTGAAAGAGGAAGCAGTGCAGGTCCCACAGATTATACAGCAGCTTGTGGGGGGGGTATCTTGGGTGGGGGAGGGGAGACGAGACTAAAGAGAGAGGCAGGATTGAGTCACGGTAGGTTTGTGAGTCAGATTCAGGAATTTAGATTTGATCCCAAAAGCAAGTGAAAATGCTTACAGGATTTTAAGTAGAGGAGTAATGTGATTAGATTTCCAAGGTGAATCAGAGAGGTGGGGGGCCCGTGGAGAAGCCACAAGGGTCAGTTCTGTTCCCTTCCTCCTGCACGTTCACTTCCTCTCTTCTTTCCTCCCCTCTGCCTCACTACCTCTCGGCTCCGTTCCTCTCCCTGCCTCAGGCCGGCTGGTGGCCCTGTAGGGGTCCATCAGCAATACGGGGGGACCAGCCAGGCTCAGTGGGAGCAGCCAGGCAGTGCATGGGGTCACCCTGGGACTCTGGTTCTGGAAGTCCGAGCTTGTGCTTGGATCTCTCCAGCAACAGAAAACGGGCTTCCTCTCGCGTGCCGATGTTGACTGATGGGTACTGGCCTCCTGGAGCACCGGCCTAAGAGTGATGTTGAGGCCAAGTCCTAGCTCAACAGAAAGAAAGAGGGGCTATGACTGATTAGTGATGCCTGCGCGGTTGCTGGATCTGGGACCCATGCCCACTCGCCACGTATTTCGCCTTCCTTATTTCTCTAATGATGGTTCTCGGGTGCTGGGTGATTTCCGGTCACTCTGGAAGATGGCTGTTCTGTTTCACACGGAGGGAGGTGGGTGTGGTCCGAGGAGAGGTGCGGGAGCTCCAGGACATCATGTCCCCTCTGGAGGACAAGCCTCTGTAGCCCACGGTCAGTAGGGGCAGCTGCCAGGTAAGCTTCGGTCAGGTTCGCCTAGTCTGAGCGAAGACAAAGGCTGAGTGGTCTGTCTTGTCTGGAAGGGCGCGGCCTGGTGGTAGAAAGCAGAGTGAAGAGAGCCCAAGTGCTCGGGAGGGGAAGGAGTTTGCCATAAGCCGGATGACTGAGGAGAGCGGGCCTTGGCCGTGGGGAACAGGCTGCTTCCTAAAGCGGCTCACACCCAACCTTGTCGCTTCTGTCTGGTTTAGGACGTTTTGTCAAGTGTTCAGAAATGCCCGTGGCTGCCCCATCAAAGGCCTAGGATCGTGCCTCGACTGGTAGCCTGGGCCAGTGCGGGGAGCAACTGCTCCCTTCTGTCCACCCCTTCCTTCTGACCCCACTGGGGAGAGGTGATAACCTGCACTTGCAATCCTGCCTTGGTCTCTGCCAAGTTCAGGTTTTTCAAGGGGAAAGAGCAAGGCCCTCCTCCCCCGGCCTCTGCCACCTTGTCGGGGGAGGCAGCTCCTGGCTTGCTGTGCTGGAATTGTAGAACCAGAGGCTCGGAGGACCCCTCACCTGGGTGTCCATTTAAACCTCAGCGCTGTTCTCCCACTGACCTGCGGCAGGGCCTCTCTCTTCACACCTCTGCCCCAGCAAGGCTCTCGTGCCCCCAGCAAGGGAACCCGGTGGACCCCCTGAGCTGGTGGGTCCCTGACCTGGTGGACCCCCGATCTGGTGGGTCCCCAGGCTCCGCCAGCACTGCCTGGCTCGTAGCTTCCCGTTGGGTTCCAGAACGGGGCCCACCCAGTGAGCCACGGCTGGCTCCTCGCTGCTGGGAGCCGATCTTGAAACGCTAAGACGAGATGATTGGCCGCCCAGGTACGCGGACGTAACCTCGGACCCGCGCACCTGGGCACCCGCAGTTCTGTAGACAAACGCTCCCTTGTCAAGAAGGCCCCTCCTGACACAGCAGCCCGCGCGCACGTCTGTTCATCACCCACCCCGATCTGCACAGCCCTGCGGCCCTCACGCATCGCCTCCAGGGATTCCCCCCTTCCCAGCCTGGATCCCCGGGCCGATCTTAAATCACAAGCCAGCACCTCCTGCACCACGTGCCCCTTACCCTCTCGTTTGACAGTGGAGGGCAGGCGTAGTCAGGAAGGCCTGTCTGCTGCTCTGAAAGACGGAGAGGTCAAGTGCCAGCGCACACCCCAAATCCTGGCGTGAGGGCCTTCGGGGCCGTGTGTGGGCCTCCGCCCTCCGCATGGAGAACCGGTTGCTGACGCTATTCCCAGATGAAAGCAGAGCGCAATGCCTAATAGGCACTTAATAAATGTTTGCAGAAATGAATTGGAGCGATCTGAATTGACGGGAATTGCGGGTTTCACTTTCGATCAGCTTTCCATGCCTCTTGACGCTCTTCTGCATAAATGAAGGGAAATGCGACTACTCGAGCGCTGAGCTCCCCATGCGAAAGCCCGGAGCGCTGTGCTCACTCCAGGCATGCTGGGAGAGTAAGGCCTCCTCTCGGCCTCAGTTTCCCCATCTGTCAAATGGGTCTCTTGATCCTTGCCCTGCTCCCTTTCCTCGCAAGTTGCTAAGAGGGGCACTGGGATCAGGCATGATCTAGCGCTTGGGAAGAGGGTAGGGTCATATCCAAGGAGGGGACCCTGCCAGAGGCTGGGGCAGCGTGAGGGAGGCTGCGGATGTGGCTTCGGACCTCCTCCTCCCGGGGGTTGAGCACCATGCCTATCTGATGCCATCTACCCCCGATGGCCATCCTCGCTCCCCTCTCCCGCCTCCTGGAGCACCTGTACCACCAGGCTCACAAAGTCCCCGGTCAGCCTGTCAGCAGGACCATAGTCACCTTTCTTCAAGCCCTTCGGTTTTAATTTCTATCAGCTAAAGCATGTGAAAGCCCGCCACTGAAATTTCTATCAGCTAAAGCATGTGTAAAGCCTGCAAAAGAACAACAAAGTATTTTATTTAATGTGTACTTTTGAGAGACAGAGCATGAGCATGAGCAGGGGAGGGGCAGAGAGAGAGAGGGAGTCACAGAATCCGAAGCAGGCTCCAGGCTCTGAGCTGTCAGCCCAGAGCCCAATGTGGGGCTCAAACTCCATGACCTGAGCTGAAGTCAGACACTTAACTGACTGAGCCACCCAGGTGCCCACAAAAAAAATATATATATATTGAGTGAAATTATTGGCAGGTGGCAGTGCCCGGCCTGAGGGATGGGCAGCTCATGTCCTCCCGAGGACAGCCAAGGACAGACCAGAAGGCAGAGGTGTGGCCCCCATGCCCTCCTCCTCCCCAGGCCGAAGAAATGGAGGGGAGCCCTGCCCAGAGACGTTTCCCCAGAATGCGGGTCAACCTGGATCCCCTGCCCCTGAGGGATCCCAGCCCGTGGGGTCACTACCTCTCCTCCCTGTGCCTTCAGGTGTGAGGGCAGGACAAGAGCACGCTTTCTGCAGTGTTCTGGAAAGGGTCATCAGAGCCTGCCCCGGGCTGGGTCCTCTCCGGGCACAGGGATGTTAAGCAAGCGAGCAAGGAGGGCCAAGCCTGGAGGACATCCCACATGGGGCCAGGTGTGTTCCAGTGCAGTCTGACTGGTGTGCGGAGTGAGTACAGGGGACAGAGTCCTTGGCTTGGCTTGGGAGGCTCTCAGGAAGGGGTGATATCTGAACTGCGTTTTGAAGTCAAATAGAATTTCAGCAGGCAGCTGAGGGAAGGGTTTTCCACATCCAGCAGGTGTAAAGGCACCAACGCATCATATGCGTTCCTTCCCTGCATTCCTGCCTCTGTTCATTCTGTGGGCCCCATCTGGGTCGAGGCTGTGCCGTTACCTGGCCAGGCCCGCTGGACAAAAGACTTTGTCATCGGGAAGCTGATGCCACTTCTTCCCAGACCCAGGGAATGAATTTGAGGGCCAGGGATGCCGTCCCTGCCCTTGTCTTAGGAGGCTGTTCCCGGTCAAGGCCTTTGCGGGTACCGTTGAACCCACCTAGTGGGCCCGGGCACGCTAGGGCTGGCTGCTTCTGAGGAGAACACAGCCTGCTAACACCTCCCGCTCCCCCCACCCCACCCCTCCACCCCTCCACCCGCTGCCCTGCTCTGAGCCTCAGCAGGTGTCTCGCTGGCCCCAGGGCAGCCCTGGTTTTCCAGCCTTGCAGCTCTCTTAATGGTACATGTTTGAGGCCGCTCCAAGCTTTCTTCCTCTGATACCAGTCTTGAACAGGCTAAGGTTCAGGCAGGGCTAGGAGCAGCCCTTCCCCAGCCCCCTTGCACCTATCCGCCCCTCCTCCACCTACCCATCTTTTGCGTATTCATCACATAGCTCTTAAGCACATGTCAAGTCATAGGCCCTGCCCTAGATGCCTGGGACGTGGTGGTGAACCAGGGAGACGTGCTGTTGCCTCTGCACGGCACTTGTTGGGGGCAGAGAAGCGAGCAGGGTTCCAGTCAGATGGAATGACCCAGAGAGGCTCTTCTGGCCCGCCCTTCCTAGAGGAGCTGGGAGGGGCTGGACAAGCCCGAGGGCAAGAGGGCAGCCAGTCCGGCTGATAACACGGGCACTAGAGCTCCGGGATCCACGTCCACACCTGTGGTCACCACGTCGCTGGGCCCCGTCCCTCCCTGAGCCCCTGCGAGCCCTTTGCCTCCTGCCGTCATATTACCCCACCAAAGTTCGCGCTCGCGCTTCGGATAAAACACCCCTTTATCACTCACGAGCAAATTATAAATGTTATCTATGAAAGCCCTTTGGATGTGAAATGTCATGTAAATTAATAGGATTTTAGAACAGGAAGGCTCCAGAGGGAGTTCTCAGCTCCGCTACTGTTATTACCTTGGGCAATAATAATAAAAATAGAAATAAAAGTTATTATTCCGCTTGCTGATGGCTTGCCACATGCTGGAGGACGGTGCTGAGCACCCAGTGCCATCATCTCCCTGAATTTCCCAGCAGGCCCTGCACGGAGGCACCGTTAGCCTCCTTGACAGCAGAGCAGAAGGGACCCGGGACGGCAGTTAGGAAACTTTTCTTGGGTCACAACCGGTGAGTGTGGGAGATGGGACTTTGCCACCTTGCTCTGATCACTCTGCACGGTTTCCTTTAAGCTCTCCGACCCCGGAGCCCTTTCTCTGTTAAATGGGGCCAGTGATGGCTTCCTGGCAGGGGGGCGGGGGTCAGGCTCATTGGGATGATCCCGGGTCCTCTAGGAAGGGCCCGCCAGGGGAGACTTTCTGGGGTCTTGCCCGTGGAAAGTGCTACAGTGGTAGCTGCCGTTTTGCCATTGGTGTTCCGCTTACTTTCTCATCATTTAGACCAAACTCTCTCACGTATCGGCGAGGAAACAGGCGGAGGGAAGGTTCTGCCATTGGTCCTTGCGGGTTGGGCTGGGATGCAGTGGTAGGCCATACTGACTGTTAAAAATGTGAAATATTTCTGTACCTGTTGGTAAATAACAGCTGCCCTGAGCCCCCCGGAGTGCCTCCCTCACCACCCTGGCTTTCCCCCAAGACTCCCTGACCGTCCATGGTCCGCCCGTCAGTGATGCCAGATGCAGCGGTGCTCTGCCACTTGATGGCAGAAAGTCTCATATCTCAGGAGACCAAAAAGTGGGGGGCGGGGGGGGGGTGTCTACATTTTGCATCTGGGGGGGCAGGGGGAGTTGAGATCACAGATGTTAGTGCTCTCACTGAGCAACTGATGGTGCCAGGATGGGGACCTGGGGTCTTCCAGCCCGAAGTCTTGGGGTGCTCAAGGCTTGAGTGTTTCCTGCCCTGGTCCATAGAGGTGGGTGCCATCGGCGTGGGTGTTTGGAACCGTGCTGTGGCAGAGCCATTGCAAAGGCCCATATAGAACGAAGCTGGAGGCGGAGGGCGGGGAAAGGTAGACGTGGTGAGGAGGCCCATAGAGACTCCAGGCCATTTAGATTTAAATGGATCAGTGAGAGACCCTGTGGGGAGGAAGCAGGATTTTTTGGCTCAGCATCTGAAATTTGGGGAACAAGAAGAAGTGTGAAAAGCCATCTGAATAGCCAGCTCTAGAAGGACCAATAGTGAGACCAGTGGTTTGTCCTGACACCCATTGGGGGTAGGTGGGGGAGCATCTCCTAAGCAGAAATTGCAGTGTTTACAAGGAGTGGGGGGAGAGAGAACTCTCCCTCATGAAAGGAGAAACTCAGAATAGCTGCCAATGTGTCCTTAGAGGCCACGGTCCAGAATCCCTTCACCTGAAGATCTTGGTCTTGGTCTGAGAGAGACAGGCAGGTGTTCCTTCTGTGGGCAAGTGGGGAGCCCTGGGTTATCCAGGACCACAAGCTGCTGGCACAGAGCAGTGAGGGCTGCTTTCGGCATGAACTCCCTGCGGCCATCCTTGCTCTTGAGGTCTCGCCGGAGCGTAAGCGTGATGTTGAACACTGTCCTCGTACGGCCAGGAACCAGAGCACGTGGAATGTGTCAGCCACTCTGGATGCAGGTCTCTGACCAGCACTTCTGATTGCTGCCCGCCTCTTCGAGCAGAATTTGGGGTAGCCACACCCAGGGCTTGAGCTCAGCTAGGAGGAGACCCTAAAGGGGACACGGGCCTGGCTGCAGACTGGACGGGTCCATGAGAGATCCCTCCCTTCTCCCTGGCAGAGTGAGCCTTTATCTAAGGCCCTGCTTGTTATCGGCCAGTTTCCTCTCCTTCCCAGGGAGCTGGTTTGTGTGCAGTGTGGTCCCACAGATGGAGCCCCGCCCCCCCCCCTTTCTTGTCAGAGGCTAGTGACTGTAGGCTCCATGAGGGCAGAGAACATGTGAGTTTTGTTCACTGCTATGATCCCAGTGCTTAGAACGGTTTCCGGCATGTAATAGGTGCTCAGTAAGTATTTACGGAGAGGGTAAGCGTCTGGAGATGGGGAGGGCTCTAACATAGCTCCCTGCAGAAGTTCAGGGTGAGTGAGGGTACTGCGGGCCCCAGCTCTCTGTTGGAGGGTAGGAGGGCCCAGGAAGAAGGATGCTGGGCCAGAGTCCCCACGTAGAGCTCTCAGCTTCCTGGCTCCCAGCAAGGAAGCAGCGCCTAAAGTATGTTCTCAGTTCTCCTCCCACAGTCCTCCACCCCACACTCCAGGCTGGGAGCTTGGTTGAGACTAGGGCCCATTATCAGTCACCAAGGAGATCAGAAGCCACAAAGCTCCGCGGGGGGGTGGGGGGCAGGCCTCGCCCCACTGCTGGTTCTCAGGGGCATGAGGACGGCGGGCTGTCTGCTTTGCCCGCTGAGCGCCTCTGATTTGGAAGGAATCCGCAGGCACACTACCTTTCCCTTCTGGCCGGGCGCCCCGGGTCTGTGCTTGCCTCTTCTGGGAATTTTCACGTCGTTTCCAAAGGATGCTCCCTGACTTCAGTTTTTATGCTTCCCCGAACCCTTTCATCCAAACAGAGGCTCTCTGACAACCAGACCATAAAACCTCGTAAAGGTTTGACGTGCAGCGTTCCTCCCCTTCATCCGCGTTGAAACATCTAAAGAGAAAATTAAGCGAAACAGCAGTTGCATTAAAAGTTATTTGGGACTATTTTCGTGCCACCCCTCTGCCGTAGGTGCCAACGCCTTTGGGGCTCGACCCCAGAGCCTTTCACTTCCTTTAGGCCCGAGCCCAGGCCACACACCCTTCCCCTCCCTACACCCAGGCAGGCAGGCCTGGCCTTCTCATCGGCCCTCTGCCTTCCTCTCCAGAGGGACCTTAGCCAGGTCCCAAATGACGGTCATTTTCCTGACTGAGGATGAGACCCCACACTGTCTCCAGCACCTCTGCCCCAGTAGGCGCTCCACCCCTCTCCTGGCATGGGGGGTGAGGGTGTCTCCAGGAGAATGGCACTCTCGGTGTCCTTGGGGAATGTCAGTCTCGCTCCTAAAAAGGTATGTGGAAATCAGATTCCTATTTTAAATGCCAGGAACTCGGGGTTTTGTTTTTTTCTGTTTTTCAGTGGACACGTATCATAAGCTTTCTTCAAAGCAAAATTTTACAGTTTGATCATGTAAATGTGTCCCTTTGGATATCAGTTGCCCCCTCCTTTTCAGACCCTCTGTTCCGATCTGAATTCCCAGAGTCGTCCTCCTCCAAAAGTACACCATCCACCCTTTTTCCATCCCTTTTCCACCCTCGCCCCCTCGCAGCGGCCACTCTGTCTCTCTCTCTCTGCACAAAGCTCTGGACTTCCTTTAAATGAACCAGCCCTGTCACTCACCAGACAGGCCTGCCCGGGAGGTGGGGAGGGCCCTGGGCCAGTCAGATGACAGATGGTTTTCTAAACTGTTTTAGGACGTGTTTCCGACATTCTGGGTGACAATTTCTTCTTTGGGTTGCTTATTTTTGAGTGTTTGGATTCTATAAAGCAACACTGGGTTTAGCCAGGAATGTTTGAACCATCTCTAGAAAATGCTGGTGGTTGGAGGTGCAGGACGTGCTGGGGAAGGGGTGGAGAGTGCTTTAAGCAAACACAGCATAGGGAAAATTCATTTCATGATGGACAATTCGGGATGGCTATGTGCATCACAAGAGAGTGTTTCATGAAATCACAGCCTGTTGGAGCCATAAGGAAACTCCGAATTTTCTCATCTCCTCTTTCTGTGAGAGGCACAGAGGCCCACTGACTCATCCAAGGTCACAGAAATAAGGAGTGACTGTGCCAGGACCATATCGCCAGCAGTCCACACCCAGGCCGGCACCTTTTCGTACCGGGCAGGGGAGAGGATGCAAAGAAAGACGTGCATTCCCTTATACCCTGCGGCCGACAACAGCGGCCCCCTTTCAGTGTTTACTAAAAAACAAGGACACTCCAAGGCTTCCTCTAAATCAGGGATTGTCTGCCTCCCCCGTGCGTCAGAAGCCCCTGGAAGCCCCTGGAAGGCTAGAGAGGTGGGTCACACCTGATTCTCCGTGTGTTGTGCAGGCTCCCGAGGCCAGGCCAGAGCCCCACTGCTCTGAATGGAGGCCCCGCGGTGGGTCTCACAAGAGAGGGTCACAAGAGTTAGATTCATTGTATTGTCAGGAGGACCTTTCCTTCCACAAGAAAGTGGAGTGATGGACCGTGCAGATGTGCACCACAATTTAACTTTTGGAGTTTTGTTTGTTTTTTTGTTTTTTTGTTTTTTTAATTTTAGAGAGCGTGAGCAGGGGAGAAGGGCAGGAGAGAGAGAGAGAGAGAGAGAAGATCTTAAGCAGTCTCCACGCAGAGCCGGACGTGAGGCTCGACCCCACAACCCGGGGATCATGGCCTGAGCTGAAATCAAGAGTCAGATGCTCTACCGACTGAGCCACCCAGGCACCCCTCACTTTTTGAAATTTTTGAAAGCCTTTAAACGGAAGGCTCTTGCCCTTGGCTGTATACTGGGATCACCTGGGAAGCACTTAAAGGTCCACTGTCCGGGCTGTACCCCTAAACCAGATAAATCAGAATCTCCGGAGGTGGGGCCCGGGACTCAGCATTTGTTAAGGCTCCCCAGGTGGTCCAGTGGGCAACAGGGGTGAGGGTCTGCACGTGAGAGAGCAGGGTCCTCTCTCTCGGTGGCTGCAGTCCGGCACCTTCCGCTGGTTAATTCTGCTCCTGGCCCCCACTCCTGTGGGCATCTGAGTTAGCCACCCCTGGGGTGGAGGATCACGTGAGGAGAGGCCACTAAATGTTCAGGTGGCACTGCCTTGTGCTTGTAGTTTCCCCAGGGCAGTGACTCCCAGCCCTGGCTCTCATTCACCACTTCAGAGCATCCTTCCTGACCATCATCAGCTGCTGTTCCACAAGAACCTTCTCTGGGGCAGACTCTGGGCTAGGTCTTAAGTGGGACATGTGACTCAGTCCCCACCCTAGAAGAATTTGTCACCCAGCGAGAGAAATGGGGCATGCACGTAAAAATAACTGTGCTTAGGTAAGGCAGAACCCGGTAAGTGCCACAGAAGCAGTAAAAAGTCGGCGTGGCGTCACATAATTCTCAAAAAAAAGTCAGAAGCGCCGTTCACTTCTAATTTGCCATAAAGTTTCTCACGGCTCTGAAACGTCCAGAAAAGCGTCTTGTTCACTGTCAGTGGGATGGCGACAGCTTTTACTTAGATGAGTTAGTAACCTCAGAGGTGTGTTCGCGCCAGCCCCAGGGCCACCGCTTTCCAGGTTCGTCATCCTCTTACATCAGAAGACAGGTCCATGCGGGGTCGGAGGTGAGGGAACGTTACAGGCCATTTTGGTCTCCCCTCCTTGCAGTAGACACGAATTGATTACTTCGGGCCCAGAGAAGCGAAGCACCGTCCCCAAGTTACAACAGCAAGGCAAGGCCAGGGGGGTCAGAGGCGTTGACACCAAGCACCGTGATCCTTCTGTTACCCCGTTAGAGGGGCCGAGGAACTCCAGACTAGCAACCTTGGGTCTTTGGGTGTGACTGCCATTAACTAAGGCATGGCACCTGCCCAGCCCTGAGTTCCACCATTAACATTTTACTCTTTTGTACCAACGGGAGGAGCAGACCACATTCCTGATACCCAAGTTCCCCCAGGTGGGCCGCCTAAGCTCGAAGGCCCTGAGATTTTATCAGCAAAACATTTTTGTCTTTTCTGCCTGATTCACTACTAAGAAGTGGGAAGTATTCGAGCAGGAAGGTCCCGGCTGCCCTCTTTGGCCCAGTCCTTGTTGTCAGAGCTGAACAGTAATGCATACTCTGATTTTGAACAAGGGAAGGTTAGCTCCACTGAAATGGCATTATGAAGCTGGGACAGTATGAAGAATTACAGGCGACCGTTATGGGAAAAGAATTCCAGCCTCCTGTGTGCATCTGACCATCTGACCATGTGGCTCGTCATGGAGAAAGTGGCAGAGCCCTCCGGGCTGTGGTAGGGGCGGGGGGGGGGGGGGCAGTCTGCCTTAGAGGCAGGGCTGATGGCTGGACAGGCCTCAGCAACATGGCAGCTAACATTCATTTAAACTGACTCCCTGCAGGCATTCATCTGAACATTTTGTGTATGTTAATCGTGCACTGACATCATCGCCCCCTTTACAGATGGGGACATCAAGGCACAGAAGGGTTAAGCAACTTGCCCAAAGTCAAAGGTTGCCAAGAGGTTACGCTAGTAAATGGCTGAGTCAGGATTTGAATCCACGACTTGTGCTAACCTGCCTCACAAGAAGCCTGGTTGCTCCCTTCGTGCATTGGCCAGGCAGGCTCTGCTGAGGAGGAAGCCCCTCCCCACATTCCCAGCAGCAGGGAAGGGATGGTCATCTCCCATTCTGGGCGGTGAGTGGGGTGCTAGGGCAGCCGTGGGCGCTCATGGGCCAGGGGCTGTGCCATATCTTTGCTTGTGCCTCGGCCCCCCCAAGAAGCCTGAGCCCCGTCAGACCTGCTGCCTAATTCCCCAAGGTCTTACCCCAACTACCCACCACGGGAGCAGTTCTCTGCTTGACAGCCCAGAACTCCTCTCCCTTCAGAAATAAAATGAGAGGTTTCCCAGGCACGTAGGCTGCCACAGGTGACCTCTGGCTCCTCAGGGCCTTGGGGGAAATGCTGAAAACAGGATCACAAGGCAAGTCTGCGAGGCCCTGCACCCCCAGCTCTTCCAAGCCCAGCCCAGGAGAGCTCATTCCCACCCGAGTCCGTGCTAGGGCCTCCTGGTCCTCAGGCGCATCTTGCTGTCCTAGAGACAGGCTGTCCTCCACAGGGACAGCTTTAGGCCAGGGTCCCCATGCTTCTTTGGCCTCTGACAGCCCCTGGCTGGGGCAGCCCCATCCCAACACACACACACACACACACACACACACACACACACACACCTTTTCTTAGATCTGTGTTTGCCCATCCCCCACAAGCCCAGCCACAAGGAGAGCCCGTTGTCCCCCGATCCCTGGTAATAGCATCAGGGGCTTATCTGCCAGGTCATCTGAAGAATATATTCAGTGACCAGTGAGGCTGAACAGCTTAACAGGACAGGAGGGGGATGGCAGGGAGCTGGGGAAGTGGTCCGGGACAGATTCCCAAGGAGGCAGGGCTGGGTGGTGGGGCTGTGGCCCTGGGGTCCCAGGTGCCGTGTGGGGGTGGGGGTGCTGTGAGAGCTGCAGGCCTCTCCGGAGTGGGGGGTGGCCTGGGCAGCTCTCCTCCCCTGCCCCTCTTCTCACACCTGTCAGTCTGCCTACCCCGTTTGATGGTTGAGATTAAATTCCAGCCCTTAGCGGTGTCTGGTGCTCAGTCTCCAGCAGAAACCTTTATCTGAGATTAAGGATAATGGATTTCCTTTCTTGGATAAGTTTTTTTTTTTTTTTTCCTTCCTTTTTCTCTGAGACTTTTTTTTTTTTTTTTTTTTTTTTTTTTGTCAAAAATGCGCTCGACTCCAGAAAATAGACCTTTTGTTAAATGTCTTTTTATTGACTAAACTCGCCTCCCCCAGTTCTGTCCCCCGCCCTTCCCCCCACCACACCTTTTCATGCTTCCAGGGAAACCTTCCGTTTCAAGTACGGGTGAGGAGTGCAAAAGAATAACTTGACCTTCCTTCTCTCCACGGCCGGCTTCCTTCTCCTTCAGGGTCCCCCGAGTCCTGCTGTGTGCCTGCAGCTGGGGCCGGGTGTGCGGAGGTTGGGATAGGGACAAATAACTTGACCTCTTCCTTATTTTCCCTCAGCACTTTGCGCCACCACCCACATTTCCAGAAATCTAGATCCTGCTTGGAAGAAATGGGGAGAGGACTTGGTGGGGGAGTCCCTTCGTTGGTCTCAGGTGGCAGGGGTCAGTGCCACCCTCCGTGGGCGGGGGTGGGGGGCAGCCTCCAGGCACACATGTGGTCTTCAGGGGAGCTGGGAGACCCATTCCAGCAGCCAGGGATGACCTCGTACCTTTATTTCACCTGGATCTTTCTTTTTCCCCCCTCAACAGCCCTATTACCATATTTAAATGCAAGTATGTCTTTTTTCATTGACGTTTTGAGTAGCTTAGCCTGACCTTTTTAGACTAGCTTGTTCCCTTTTGAACTTCTTTCCTCCCCAGTAGTTCCGTGTAGCTAGGACAATAGTCTTAGAGTTTAGTGGGCTTCTAGTTCGCTGTGTTTGGGGGACGGCTCTGTTTCTTTCCTTTCTTTCCTCCCCGGCTCCCCGCCCTCCGTGGTGCATGTGTCCCCCACTCTGTCCCGTAGCGATTCCATGTCTGGAAGCTGCTGTGGCTAAAGCAGAGCCGCTGTCGGGCTGTGTGTTGTTTGCTGCTGGCTCTTGGCGCATCATTTAAAACCACCATCATTGGAAATGGGTCTTGAAATCAGGCCTCCAAAAGTTGAAATGGGGCCTCCATAAGTCTGCCTGGATGGCAGAGGGTGTTTGTTTCATGTGTGCGTGAGTATATCTGTGTGTGTCCCCGTGTGTGGCTGTGTGTGTCTGTGCTCATGGCCAAGAGAGGCCCAGGGGAGGGGCCTCACCCACCTCTTCCTTCCCCTGGGCCTTCTGCGGCCACACTGGGTCACCTCGTCCCTTCTCACCTTTAGTCCCATTCTGGGACACCCTTGCTGCCGGGGGTGTAACTAGATTGCACACACACTTCACACGCTTGTTGGAGTTCCCGAGGAGACCCTTCACTGCTGACTTGATCGGGACACAGAGCTCAGACAGAAGAGCCAGATCGAAATCCCCATAATGTGCCTCAGGAGGTTGAAATTGAGAGAGCCGCAGGGCTCGCCCCACGTAGGTCCCTGCAGCCCCCGACTCCCTCCTACAGCTGCCTTCCTGTGTACACAGTCAGCTGGGACTCCCAGCACACCTGGCCCCCTGGCCTGCCAGCGTGAGCTAGTCCGGAGCTAAGCCCAGCAGGCAGGCAGAGCCTTAGGAGAGCGGCTGGGTTCAGTGACCTCCTGGCCCAGGTGCCTGTTCTGCCAAGAGGCTCGGTCCCAACCACTCCCGGGATCCCCGGGCCATGCGTGGCCCTGCTCTGGACACACCCTGGGAGACTCCCCTCGATCGGTGAGGAGGGCAGCAGGGACCCCACCCCACTCCCAAGAGAAGTTCCTCCCAATCCTCTCCAATTACTTCCGTGTTCCTTTTAGAACTGGTTTCTGGGGTGCCAAATGTGTAGGAATCAAAAACACCTAAAGGCGCTGTGCCTGCCAGAAGCCCGAGAACCACTGACCCGGGTCCCTCCTGAGAGCTGTCCCGAGGAGATCCCTTTGCACTCCCGTCTTCGGGAAGGGGGGTGAGCGTGGCCTGTGAGCCCGGTCTGTGCAGGGCCCTTTCCGAGGTCTCTCCTTTACTCCGGCTCCTCTCTCCCCGCCAGGCTTCCCGGCAGCGGCTTACGGACCAGTGGCGGCGGCGGCCGTGGCAGCGGCAAGAGGATCAGGTAGGGAGGTGTGTGGGACAGGCGCTCCCAGGCATGCCCCAGTGTGCGGGGGAAGGTAAAGGCCCTGTTGGATCTGTGTGGCTGCGTCTGTCCACTACTGTCACCACAGCCCGGAGGGTGGGGACAGGGGGGCGCGGGCCAGGCCCTGCCACCCAGGGCAGCTCCCCGTGGGGGTCAGTCTCAGGACTGCACACCAAAGGTGGACCGTGATTCGCTCTTTGAAAAAAGACCAGTGAACTTCTTTTTGACTTTGGACGGCCCGTTCCCCTGACAGCCGGCTTCAGGGCACCTGTTGGTCATTTCCCTCCTCAGCTTTCACTGCTGTTTCACAGGGGCTCCCTTCCAGGAGCCTCTGACCCCGCCAGAGAAGCTCTAGCTTGTGAGAGGGAAGCTCAGGGCCCACGGGCGTGCTCCTGGCCTCGGGGCCCCTGCCGCACCTGGCAGATGGCCTTGCTGATTGGGCTAAAGCCCGAGTCCCGGAAGCCTGGAAGTGGGGCTGACCTCAGTGGAATGAAGCGATTTCCTGAAGCCCCCTATCGCATCCTGGACTCTCGTTGTAGCAGAGACCAGAGAGCTCCTAGACCCTACCTGCCGAGGGCAATGAGATTATCTCTTGCATAAAATTGCCCGGGTCCTTTAGTCTCCAAGCCCAAACTTTGAGGAGGTCTTAGAGCCCCTCAAGTGAGGTGAGAACGTTTTCCCAGCAGCACGGTGGGGTCAGGCTGGAGCTGGGGTGTGTCAAGGATGCCCTGTCCCCCAGATGCCCCCCACCTGCCTAAGCACGTGGGGCTTCTGCTGTGTGCTGGGCCCCCGGCAAGGCCTCCTGGCCTCCACTCCCCAGCCACTGAGAGGCCCTTGCTCCTCCTGGACTCAGTAGCCATGGTTTGCGGCCCCCCCCCCCCCACACCCCCCAGCCCAACACCCCTTGGACAGGGCACTGGAGCACCCAGGGAAGCAATTAGTTTGACCGGGCTCTGAGGAGGGTGGGGGGAGGGAGGTGCTGGTGGGGTGCCAGGAAGTGGGGCGTTAAAAGCCCAGAGGGCAAATGCCAAAAACCCAAACCCTCAGTGATAAGAGACTGGCACATGGAGGCCCTTTAGGAACATCAGTACAAATCCGTTCCATGCAAACTGGCACTGCCTCGAGCTACAAAGGATCCACTCCCCGAAATCACCCATTGGAGATTTGTTTGGAGGGGCCGGGAATTGTCTGGGGGCTGCTGAGGGTCAGTTAGCCGGAGAGCTGGGCGCCCGTCCTCAGCCTCTGCCTTCCCTAGCGGGCCTCCAGCAGCCCCACCTGCCCTCTGGCCCGTGTTCCTTGGTGCCCCCTGCCCTGGGGGCGGGGCGCGCCGCTGCCTCGCGTCTCCCTGTTCTGTTTGGTTTTTTAACTTGAGTGCTTTTTGGTATCATTACAAATGAGCCTCTGTCCTACCTGTGCCTAGTGGGGGGGGGGGGAGGGGAACCACAAAAAGAAACCTCGAGATTTTTGAGTGTTGTTGGTTGTTTTCTCCGTTCAGTTTCTTTCTTTATTATAACTTGGATTATGAAACTAAACTTTAACCCGAAATTAACCCTGCCTCTCTCCCCACCCCCATTCTCCTTGACGTCATGGCAAGTTTAAAGGGCAGCATGGGGTTCTTTGTGAGTCTGAGAGCGGTCTCCCCATGGTCTCTGCCCCCCCTGCCACCCCCACCCTCTCACGCCCCCCCCTCCCAACCCCGAGAGCCAGGCAGGAGTCCCATCCATCCTCCCCCTAACTCCTAACCCCAAATTCCAGAGCCATCTCCAACCACACTTTTTTTTCCAGGATCAGTGGTGTTTTATTTGTAGCCATTTCCATCGGGAGCCAAGTCTCCCAGGGGCCATTCGAGGTCAGCCATGCTCATCGCTGCACTGTTAGTGAATTCTATTCAGGAGTGTGCTCCCAGACCACCTGCCCCACACCAGCCTAGGTTAGTGCAAGGAGTAAATCCTCAACTCCGAGGTGCCTGCCCCCAAGGGTGCAGGCTCAGCCAGGAAGATACAGGGCACCCCACAGTGCTGCCTGGGGGTCAGGGGCCTGGGGTAAGCCCCAGGGCGACGACCAGCCGGTGCCTGCTAAAGTCAGACCACCACCTGGGCTGGAAGACACCTGCCCCCGTGTAGACAGGGTAGCCCAGCCCCTCACCTCCATCCCCCCTTTGGACCTGGAGCAGGGTTACAAGATGGGGGAAGGAGGATCTCTACCTCTCTTTCTTTCAGTGTGGTTTGGCCTGTAAGGACTGTCCCCTCCCTCCTCCTAGAAGATAATCTGGACTCCGAGCCTGGTGGGATGGCCAATTATTTACCTGTTGTAGTGGCCCTCGGTGGCATTTTGGCAGATACGGGAAAGGGGCCGCCCAGACTCTTCTGGGTTTGCGCATCAGCCTAGGCCAGCAGATGATCACGGACGGCTGACCGCCCTGTTCTACCTTCACCTGCTCCTGCAACCCTGCCCCACCCATGCCAGCTCCTTCCAGCGGGACAGGGATGCTCCTTCAGCCTCCCGAGCAAGCAGCCTCAGCTGTTGGAGGGCGTCACAAGTTCAGGCGCATTCTCTTATAGGAAGAAGCTGGTTCAGGGGGTCTGCGGAGTACCGACCTTGAGCTTGGTACTCTGCTGCCCCTGGCAGGTGGTTGGAAAAGGGTAGGAAACGAGGCCTCTGCTCCCCAGGGGCTGGCTGTCAGGCTTGGTCCAGGGATTAGGCATCCTATGGAAGGCCCTATTTTGCCTTTCGTTTTGGTCTAGCTTCACAGCTTTGTTTTTTTTCTTTTTTCCCTTCCATGTTATGACGTACTGGGGGAGCTTCCTGAGGCGGAAGCACCTGCTGAGGGCCGTGGGGGTGGGAAACAGCTTCGATTTTGCTCAGGTTGGCAACTCGCATCTGTCAGGGCTATGGTGTCAGGGTAGGAGGTCCGGGGGGGCCGTGAGCTCTGCACCCACCTCAGCCAACTCCTCGGGGCCAGCCTGCCCGCCTTTGCCTTAATTCGCCCTGGGTCTGAGGTGAGCAGGGCTCAGGTGACCCCCCCAGGGGAGGTCCCTGCCGACTCCTAGATAACTTCACTAGCAGTGGGTCACTTTTCTTTTACCTTCACCTGGTAGTCCGAAATATCATCTTTCCTTGTGCTCAGTCGAGAGTTTGTTTGTTTATTTTGATCGTATTCATTCAGTTCCAATGGCCTCATCATGTCCCACCCAAACCTGAATCCACTTTGGTAAACGACCCCACCCCACCCCCTACACACACACAGGTGAGGGCAGTGGTTTGGATTTTCAGGCTATTTTATTTCTGGGTGACATTACGGGTGGGTCTGTGTATCAGTCGAAGAGCTTCTGAGCCCCCTGCCCACCCCCAGCCCATCTCCGGCCCCAGCCAGGACCCCTTACTGTACTTTATACTTGCCAGCTTTATTCCAATCTAGTAACATGAGTTCCTGACGGTGGTGGTGAGTGCGAGAGTCATGTTTCTGTTGTCTTTTCTCTTGCTTGGTTGGGGCTGCGGTGAGAGAGTGTCTCTGAGGCATACTTTCCCGCCTCTCTTACACTAGGATCTGCACACCTCCTCTCAAACACTCTTCTGAGCACGCTCAGCGGGAAGGTTTGTCCACACCTATTAATCCTCTCTCAGTGTCCAGCTTCCTGTTAGTACCAGCTGGTTTGCATGTTTTTGCTTGTTCAGATGAAACAGTTCAAGAAACAAACTCATATCCAACTCTCAAGAAATGTCTTTTTTTGTACACTTTCGTTTTCGATTTTTTTTTTTTATTAGTTACAACTCCAAAACACCTGTTGTCCAGTAAAACATTTCACACCTCCCCTGCCTGTTCTTAGAGTGTATGTATCTGTGGGACTGAACTAAATGCATGCACTGTAGTAGATGTCCTGGTAGCTGTAGCCGTAGTTGTAGAACATGCATTGTTGAGTTGATATTACAGGGTCCGCGACAGCCCGGCACGGCACGGCTGTCTGAAGGATAGCGTGGGGGACCAGGAAGAGAGAGGGCTCCATATTGTCAACGTTGCCAAGGGGCTCGGATCCATGTTCTCGCCATCAGCCACCACCACCTCCCCTCACACTCCCCGCTCCCCCGGTCCAGCGCTGGGTCACCACCCTCGGCTCTAGCCTTCCTGAGATCTCTGTTGATAGTGACCAACTCTCGCGAAAGAGAGCAGAACCAGGATTGCAGGGAGTCTGAAAGTTCTTCCTTGTTCTTGTCTTCCTCGTATGGTTCTTGAACAGAGCAGGTCTTCTCTTATTTCTTAAGGCCTACCATCAAGGCTCCCCTGAGCCCTTTTCTCCGTTGAGTCCTTTGCCAGCTCACATCCGGCCCTTTAAGGAGACAGGTCCGTGTGGCAGTCCTGTCTGTGCAGTCTAGTCCCCAGGGTGGAGGGAAAGTGAGACGTTGCGGGGAAAGGGATTCAGATCTTAAGATGCTCGGTCTGCAGACAGGAAATGCACTGGGTCCTAGAGAAGGTTAGCGTTTCTTCTCACTGTGGGTGAAGATAAGGGAGAAGCCTTTACCTGAGCTCTCCAGGGGGCAGGGTGGGGGCAAGTAGGGTCAGAGTGGCAACATTCCTAGTACAGAGACTACTGGCACAGCTTCGTGGGGAGGAGGAAGGGAGGGGACAGGTGGGAAGGGGACCCTGTGACGTTTAAAGAGGAGACCACAGTCTCCCTCCATCTTCCCAGAAGACTTCGCAGTCCTGCAGCCTCTGCGGAGGCTCAGGGACGTGTGCAGTCAATGTCTCTGGACACACCATCTCCCCTACATTTGTGATGATGCACTGTAAGGGAGTGCCAGAGGTCTCTTAGAGCTTCGGGAGACGGCCCTAATCTTTACAAGTTGCTGGCACATGAAGTCACAGCTGCCACCTGGGACCTGCTCTTTAAGTCGGGCCAGTCGGTGGCTCTGAACTAATGCCACGGGAAGACGCCGGTGGAATCTGAACCTTCAGGGCAGAAGTTATCTGTTATGGGAGACTGAAGCCCAGGAAGTCACAGAGTTCATGAAGTTCCCGAAAGAGTGCGAGGTGACAGAGTAGAATGGCAGCTCAATGGAGAGGAGTGGCGCCATGGAAGTCCGTGGCACCGTCAGCACGAACAAGGATTGCCTGCGAGCAGGCCAGTCAGTCACGGGATGGAACGAGGCCCGGGAATGCAAATCTGGGAAGAGCCGTTCTGCAGGGGGTGGTGGGGCAGAAGGCAAAGAGGACAAAAATCCCCCTTAGTGGCCTAAATCCTAAGTCTGGCTCTGCCAGGAAGACGGCTTCGCTAGCCTGTGACCAGACATCCTAAGAGTTTCAGTTCCAGTAGGCAAAGTGAACAAAAGCAAAATTCAAGTCAAGACATAGAAGAACTAGTTGAACTTGAACCATAGAGAAAATGCTTTGGGGAGGAGGGTAGGTGCAGGTGCTCACAAAGCAGGCTTGCCTGTCCCACCCCTCCCGGGGTATTTTCCATTTCCCCGTGGCAGCCTTTGCCTTATTTGTGTTCGGGGCTGAGGGGAGTGAACGGTAGCGGCCCACACACACTCTTCCGGCCACTGGAGGGAGCCGGGAATTGTTTGTGTCATTTGTGTCTTAAGCTTTAGGGTTCCCAGGTGTTGCTTTCAACAAGCACGCGTTGAAGGTTTGCTTCGAGGCTGGCAGGAAGGAATATAAAGGCAGATAACATTTCTTGCCTGCAGTGGTTTGAGAATCTAGATCCCTCCTGCTGAGAGTCCTTATTTCCCACGATGCATTACTTCTCATCAGCGTCATTTAAAAAAGGAAAGTGGATCAATGTGCTGCCTCCATTTCTGAAGTCGGCTTTCCTGCGCTTCCATCAGCAGGATCCAGTGTCCAGGAAACGGGGCTGCAGGGCAATCATCTCTTCTTTCCCACCCAGCCTCCCTTGTGCTAGCGGCAAGCATCCTCTGGGGCCTCAAGATGGCCAAAGCTGGGGGTAGGGTCCTGGGGACGCTCTCTCGCTGGGACAGAGCCACATCTGCGTCCATGGAATAGAGCCAGCACACTAGCCCAGAGGGAGAGCAAATCCATGACCTGTTATGACCAGCTGCTGCAACCAGCCAGACTTACCCAAAAGACCCTGCCCGAACACATGCCTCCCAGTCCATGGCCTTGCGTTCTGGGCATGGGCACCTCGTTTCTCAGTTTGTCATTAAAATCTTCATTCCTGGGAGAGCCGGATCTTTCACCAGAAAGAGTCCAGCATTGGATTTCAGTAACCCCAGTGAATTTATAATAATGTGCTGAGCTGCCCGCTGCTGACCTCAGCTTCATTCATTTTCCGAGGGCTTTGGGACCAACCCTGTTGAGGATAAAATACATCAGCTGTAATCAATAATTTTGTAATAGAAACACCATGCACTTGATAAATCAACTCTAGTGCAATTAGTGACTAGCCTTGAAGCCCAGACCTGAGTATAAGTTAATCCTGAAGTGAATGGAGTGGGGGAATGTTAATGGTCTTTTAAATCAGTGGAATCATTTTCAGAGGGTGACACATCCGTGCCTGTCCCCTGAGCTGGTTGGCCCTCTCTCTCATGCTGGCTCAGGAGCCCAGGCCCTGCCGTGTGCAGGAGGGGTCGAATGTGTGAGAGGGCCCTTGGAGGCTCCATAAGAGCATATAAAGCCCACTGGAGATGGGCAGAGGGACCCCTTATTTGCCCCCTGGGCTGGGTGGGGCCACTGCAGGGTGTGAGGAGCCCCAAAAGCTGCTGACCCCATGTGTTGGTGAGAATCCTCAAAAGAACACAGGCGTGGGTGCATCGTGGTCCCTTATGTTTCTGCAGAGGTTCGACTGCTGTGACCAGAGCTAGCCCATGAGACAGGCAGGAAGGCAGAAGGTTTGGGCCTGGCTTTACATGTTTGTTTTTAAGAGAAAGCTGACGTGCAGATTGGCTGTGTGACTTACCCAGAGTCACACAGCTAGTCACCTGGAGAGCAAGGCTTTGGTCAAGGGTGAAGAACCCTGAACTTCACCTCCTTTAAGGAGCCCTGCAGAAAAACCATGTTTGTTTCTGAAGAACTCACCTGCTGCCCAGATGTCCCCGACATGCAGGACGTGCTGGGAGAGCCCAGCAGCCTTGGAACCGGCACTGTGTCCTCTGAGGACTCAGGCCCCAGGACCTCACAGTCTCACCTTTCAGGTATAGATTGCTGAACTGGGCCCAGGGCACATCTGCCACGGAGTCCAATTCAGCAGATATTTATTAAGTGTGTAACAACAGTAATTATTATTACACGTGGCAGGCACTGTCCTCGGCCTTGAGTCGGGGGGCTTTGGGGCGTATCAGAAAACCCAACTCAGCCTGGTTAAATGTTATAGGGACTTTACCAGCTAACATTCTGGAAGCTCCATGGAAGAGTGGGCTTCATGTGTAGACTGCTCCGGGGAGTCGGCACTTCTCTTAGCTCGGTCCTCCTTTTGGCTTCAATGTTGTCTTTATGTTGGCTTTCCTGTGGTGCCAAATGGCTACAACAGTTCCCTGCTTCATACCAACCAGTCTAGAAGAAGAGGGGGTCAGATGGTCCCAAATTCTAGCAGACCCCAGAGCTTTGTGCCGTTTGACTAATGCCTGGCTGGTGAGAGCCAATCGCTGAGAGTGGGATCCATACCCCCACCCTCAAACTGAGGAGCCCAAGAAGGATGGATTTCCAAAGGACAGTCTGGGTGCGGATAAAGGTAAGGTAAGGTAAAGGGTAAGGGAGCGTGTGTCTGGGTAGTCAAGCATGAAGCCCACCACAGCCGTGGAATCTCCTAGATGAAGGCAGAGCGCAGTCTCTGCCCTCGGGTATCTCCCAGCCTCGTGTGGAGGCTAACAGGTGCTTATAATATGACGCCATAAGTCCGGCAACAGAAGGGGCACAGAGGAGGAAGTGATTGGCTTTGGGAAGTCAGGGAAGGTTTCACAGGGGAGTGAGTGTCTCCACTTTGAAAGGACAAACAGGAGCTCCCCAAGAGCCAGGGGAACAGCATGTGCAAAGCCACCAGAGCCCAGAACAGTAGAGTAAATCTGAAGCCCCACAAACGGTTCACTCTGGCTGGAGAATAAAATGCAGTGGGGTGGGGATGGGGCATGGGAAGCAGCCGCCGATAAAGCCGGAGGGCTGGCATAGCCAGAGCAGAGGGCCTTTGGTGACATGTTAAAGAGCCTGGATTCACACACCGGGGAGCCTCGGAGAGGCCTGAACCAAGGAAGTGACATCAGATCTGGATGTCAGACAAGCCTTGACAGCAGGCTAGATTAGATTTGAGACTAAAAAGCAGGAGGACGAGTGACAGATCATGGAGAGTAAACGCTCCATAATGTTCATGTTATCACTGCCCAGTAAAAGAGAGGCTTCGGGTCTTTTGCTCTTACCCATTAGCTGATTAACTCTGGGCTCAGCATCACACTGGGGTCTGGGGTGGGATGCAGAATTTCAGGGCAGGTCCTTGCCTTCAACAAGCTCCCAGTCTTTGGGGGCAGACACAGCACACAGTTGTTACAAGAGCTGGTCTTCAGTGAGCCTACGTTCCCGCCTGATCGGAGAGCACTCAGCAGGCAGGGAAGCTCAGATAGGAGGCAAGACTCAAAGTAGACACTGAAGGGTGTGCAGTGAGAGGTAAGAGGACATTTCAGGTGAGAGAACTTGGATAAAAGGTCATGATGAGCATGGGATGAGCAGCCAGTTCCCCGGGGGACAGTGGCAGGCTGCCTGATGGGCAGTGGGGGTACAGGCTTGCTGAAGTAGAGGCAGGCTAGATTCTGGGAGACCCTGAAACCCAGATTGATACAGTCCTACTGGTGGGCGAGAGAGGTTCATATGCTTTATGGCGGTGGAACTTGGTAAGGACAGAACCAGCTAAGGAAGATCAGCCTGGCAGCAGTCCCACAGAACACAGCTCGACCCCTGCCTAATCCCCCTGGCTGGGGCTGGGTTTGTGATCTGGAGCCAGGTTAGGGGAGCAAGACAGACACGGCAGGGGGAGGGGGGAGCATTTGGTCACAGTACTCCGCCTTAGTTTCCTGTGACTCTGCTTCTGCCAACAAGTTATTATTCATTCCCTGCTTGGGACTGTTGGTTCCCACTCCTGTGCCCTCATGGCAGCCTCTGTCTGTCCTTATCTCTGCTCCCTCCATTACAATTGGCTCAGACTGCCAGGAAACCACACCTGATTAACCCTAGCTGGGGTGCCCCTCCTCAACACATTACTGTATCCTCAGCCTTCTTCCTGATTGGTGAGGTCTTCTGGATGAAAGCCGGGATTCTGACTCTATGGAACATGTTTTGCATGTATCCCAGAGTGGTGCCTGCCTTCTCCAACAATATAAACCATCAGTTTATATTTGCCTCCAGGAGACAAAGTCAGCCTCATTCTTAGTGTAGATGAGTAATTATTATGCAGTCGGAGAAAGCAGAAAATAAAGGGGCCCTTTGTTCCTGGATGCTTATTAATATTAATAAAAAGGTCTCCCCTTGCCAGCTTGGGATCCTGCAGCACAGGAGGTGGGCAAGTAATGCTTTTGAACAGCTATGATTGGCTGTTGGAATTAGATCTGTCAGGATGAGAGAGCCACGATGAAATCCACTCTGTGGCATGGATAGGAGGGTTCCAGCCAGCATCTCAACATTCACCCCCATCTGGAGGTCCCTTAAGGGAGGGATATGTTCCAGGTGATTGATAGACTGCTAGAGTCACTTCCCAGCCAAGTTTAAAACGAGATGCTAATAGAACATGTTAATAATAACTCCTGCATGAGTGAGCCAAGCACGGGGCTAGGCCCACCTGCCCTACCCCCATTTAATTCTCATAATCCTATGAAGAGGGCACTATCATTCTCATTCCCATTTTGAACATTTTAAAACTGTGGCTTAGACAGCTTGTAGAGGTGGTGGAGACAGGTTTGGAACCTGGGTCTGTCTCATCACATCTGTGCTCTCAACCATGTCAGCAGATGCCCCGTCACCCCAGCCCCTTGGATTTCTGAGTGGAGGTCTGCATTCTTAACACATACTCAACGGAAAACCGCCGCTGCCCATCAACTTAATTCTCCGTATCCTTGCGGGGAGAGAGAACCCAAGCCCGTTCATAAGAGGCCTCAGGAAACATTATATGCACATATAATGCATATATGCCGCAGCTTCTGCTGTTGCAGACTTAAGGTCATGGTTCTGTCTGGCTTTGGCTGACATTTCTGATCTGGCTTCCAAGTCCCTGCATCCTTTTCAGACCACAGGCAGACAAAGGAGGCCCAGAGGAGGCGTGGTCGGGTAAGAGGGAGCCAGCCTGAAGGTAATTGTTATTATTTGAAAGGAGAGTTTAGCTAAAACAAGCCTGAAGGAAGTTAGCCACTGCCCAAAAGAAACTAGGCGATGGAGCAAGGGAGGGCCTCTTTGAGCCAGACAGACCTTCTCCCGTTCTCTTTCTCCGGAGGGATGAGTCAACAGCCCTTCCTGTGAGCGGCGAGGGCTGAATCTGGAAGGTCGCTGGGAAGCCGACGATTGGCCGCCCAGTTGCTGGGGCTTTGCTTTGGGCCAATGCTGTGGAGGGGCGGGGCCGGAGGCGGGAGCAGCAGGATCCTCGGCCAATCGTCCTGCAGTGAGGCTGGGCTCCCGGTACTATGGCAACGGCGAGCAGGGGCTCATTTGTTTTGTAGATGAGTAATTACTACGCAATTAGAGAAAGCTAAAAATAAAGGGGCCCTTTGTTCCTGGTTACTTATTAATATTAATAAAACGGTCTGTCCAGGTCTGTGGTAAGCAATCAGTGCAAACCTGTGTGCCTATGGTAGAGCACTGTGGGAGGTAAAGGCTGCCCAGCCCCACTCTCCGTTCTCTTTCTGGAAGTTATTTCTGACTGCAACCTGCAGCGGGTTGGCTTTCCGGGCCTTGGGGGAAAGAGAGGCTGTCTTACAGACACGCTCAGGATACCCCGGAGTCAGGGGTCAGTTAGGCACTGACCCAGGGAAAGGTCTGGCAATGTCAACCCACTCCCAGGGAAGAAGACTAGAAACACAGTAGCAAAACCAGGAGACGTGGACGGATGTTGGAGGATCCGGTTTTGCTGTGTATCCTTGGACACATTGTTTGACTTTTCTGGGTCTAGATTGTTTATCCCCAGGTGCATGAAATAGTCTTTAAACCTCCCACTGAGGCAGCCCTGAGATTTCAGCGTCTCCCAGATCACCTGACTTGAAGAGACACAAGTCAGGCTTGGATATAACTTGCTGGAGGGTTACATCGTGTCCAGGGACTGGCCCCACAGCAGTCTGTGCTCTGGCCTTGGGGACAGAAACAGTTCAGAGGCTTCCCTTTTATCCCTTCACCTTCCCAGGATACTGGGTTGCCTTGTGGATCGATCAGATAAGGATGATAATTGTTTTTTAAGAGGTTCAGAGCATGGAATGGGATCTTGGTTCTGGTCTAGCTTGGATAGGCTAGGTGATTTTGGGGCAAAGGGTTTCAGACTAGAGGGTGATTAAGGACCTTTCAACTCTGTAGCTCTATATTGCTACAGTTTCCAAAGCTCTCGATCCCTTGTCATGGGGAGGTGACAGTGACAGTGCCTTAAGAGCTGAGAAGAGTGACTGGAGAGAAAGCCAGGGGCTTCCAGGTGATGAGAATGCATTTGAAAACAGCACTGCATTTTTTTTTTTTTTTTTTCATGCATGAAGGCCTGAAGTGAGAGGGACAGAAATATTTCCAGAATTGTGTATCATTGAAAAAATCTGTTGTCAGATTTCCATCCTTGGGCGTGGTTGGTTAAACTTTTAGGTCTTGGCTATCCAGATGGCATTTATTAATAAAGGTGAACCTGTTAACAGCTACGGTCGGTGAGCAAATCTAAGACTGGGGCACAGTGGCTCTTGAACTTTGCTGCATGTTAGAATCACCTGGAGAATTTTTGAAAGTCCTGGGGTCCAGGCCACACTGCAGACCCATTAAATCAGAAGCTACCACCGTCGACCCCAGGCCTCAGTGGCCGTTAAAGCTCCCTTGGTCAAGTCCAATGTATAACCGTGGACTCAAGTACCAGCAGGTTCTTGCCAGATGTAGAGTCTCACACCATCTCTGTGACTTTATTATCAGCATCGATACCTCAGAAATGGATACAAAGAGCCACTCCAGGCAGCTCCCCCCACCTCCTCTAATGACCAGGAGAGCTGGTCTGGATCCTCAGCCTGCATGCAGCCTTAGAGCCTGGGGCCGTCCTGCCTGGCACTGGTCCTCCCAACAGGGCCAGGAAGTCCATCCCTCCAGGGCAGGCTGAAGGGGTCTTCATCCGCAGCAACACATTCTAGGACAGGCCAGTCCTGGCTGAGATTAAGAGCGTGTCCATATAGAACCAAGGGCCCGGAGCAGCCATAAACACGGAAGCAGCCGCCCTCCTTGACTGTCTGATGAATGGGGGCCTTTTGGTAAGGTCGGAGTTTGTTTGTTATTAAAGACCTAATTAGAAACATGAGAGGGAGCTGAATGGCTCCGTGCTTGGCTAATTAGTGACATGTATGCACCCGCTTTGAACTTCAAGGACACAGAGCTATTAGCGCTTACATCAAAAATGGATTAAACTCCTGTGCCTTTATAATCATTAAAGACAGGCTGCTCAAGTCGAAAGCCTTTTGTATAGGTCCTCAAGGGGCTGCCCTTTGGGCATCCTCTCCACCCTACCCCCTGGTTGTGGAGCCCCGGGCAGTAAATACTGATGGTCCTGGGGCAGTCCAGCTCCCCACAGGACTGCCCTCAGCAGAGCTCCGTGGTCTTCCCGGGACTGAGACGACCAGCCCTCTGGTGACCCATTCCGCAGCAATACTGCCTGCCTGCTCTGTGCCCAGCCTGTTCTGCAGTGTGGCCCAGAGGAGGGCGGTCTAGTCCTTGGGGAGAGAGGCAGTCCCCTACCTCACGCGGCGGGCACGGCCCAACCCCAGGCAGCCCCCAGTCTGATGGGGGAGACACTGCCACCAGGGAGCTTCCCATTTGGAAAGAGCAACAGAGCCCGCACTCTTCAGGAGCTGGAGCTCCAGCATGGGAGGTCTGGAGCCTTGTCCCTACAGCCTGTCTGAAGCAAAGAAAGATCCAAATAAACACAAGATGTCTTAGACTACAGGGAAGGGCAGCTGAGCAGCAGATTCTGTTTGAAGAGCTCCCGGGAGTTGCCTGGATGTCCAAGTTCGAGCTTGTGTTTAGTCCGGTCAGAGACTCTTTGGAGACACGTTCTCTCACTGCTCCAGCCCTCGGTTTCCTCATTTGTAGCCCAGGCTAACAGGACCGATCTTAGAAGTTGTTAGGAGCGTGAAAAACGATGGTGTTAAGCACCTACCAGTGTACCTGGCACACAGATGCTCAGTAAATATTAGCTCCCTTTCCAGCCTCACAGAAGCCACAGCTTCTAGAACTGTGTGCCTCGTGCCTCCAGACCCTATTGTGCCCACAATAGTATGAGGTTTTCCCCTGCTGCACCTTCCCCAACTGGGCCAGGGTGTTATCAAATTCTTACCAAGCTTTCATCAGGACTAAGGATGCTACAAGTGTAGTTCTGGCCTTGGATTTCTGGGGCCTCGCACAGAGGGCGAACACTGAGCCTGCGGTGAATGGAATCACTTACAAGAGACAAGCTAGGACCCGACGCCTCTGGCTGAGGGCAGGCAGGCTGGGAATTAGTGAGTGAGCACACCCGGCCCAGCAGCACAGAGGGTGGCTGGGGTCATGTGGGGAGAAGGCAGACCAGTTTCTCTTTTGACAAGATAGAGCTGGATGCAGTCCCCAGCTCAAAACAAAAGCAAGGGACATTCTCAGGATTAAACTAGGAGACGCTTGGAGCAAGCCGACTGTTCGGGAGAGAGACAGAGATGCGACAGAGATGGAGGGGGAGTCCTTCCTGGCACCATACTCCGTGTCTTTGTTTCCTTTCAGTGCTCAGGTCAGGGACGGTTGGGTGGGAAGCAGGGGCCAGCCAAGTGGCCGTGGAGGCCGCGGCCTGTCTTCCCCGGGGCCGCGTGCACAGAGGCTGGCAGGCTCGGTGCCGTGTTTCGTGGGTGCCGGTGATTTCTGGACCATCTCCCCATCTTGCCTCTTGCAAGTTCTAACCCATGTGGGCCTGGAGTCTGAACCAGTTAATTTAAAGAAGAGGCAGCAGGATGTGAGTGTTAAAACCGCTTGCTTCAGCCAAACCATAAACGTCTGTCTCTCAGGTTGATTTCCCCTGTTTTCCGAGGTGCCTTAGAGGTTCAGGGCCAAGGCACTATTGAATCCGCCATTTGCTGTGGAGAGAGATCATGAACCGCACCTTGCATTTGAGACCAGAGTCCTGATCTGGGACAGCTTGCTGAGGTCCCATCAGTGGGGAAGCCATTGCAGAGCAAGCCCCGGGCAAGCCCGAGACCCGTGGCGTGGCCTTTCCTTTCCTGACAGCCCTCTCCCCTTTCTTCCTTAGACACATGCAAACAGGATCTATCCCTCAGAACCCTTAGGGTCTGGGAGAAACGGGAACCTGACAGTGACTCCATTTGCCCTCATGACAAAGCCTGGTTTCTTGGGCTGCCAGGCTCAGGCCCACTCAAGGCTACTCCATGCCCAGAATTTACACCATGAGCAGATGGCAATAAACCACTAACCCCTCTCCTCCCCTCCCCCACCTTCCCAACCAACCCTGGCCTCGTCCTTTGTGAGGAGGAGACACATCCATAGACCCAAATCAGGGCTGGTAATAAGAGCATCGAGATAGAGAGTGAATGAGAGTGATTGTATCTCAACATAAAGTACAAAGTTTTAGTCACAAAGCTCTCAGATGTGTTCATTCTGGGTGTTTGGGTGATCTGATTGGTAGAATCAATCTCCAGGTTCACGACTAGCACATGATGTGAGGGCTTCAGAGCCAGCCAGGAGTGAAGTTATCTCTTCAAGAGGGGTGTGCTTTGACCTGAAGCCTAGACCATTCTACGTAATGTATCGGTCCCAAGTCCTCGGTTCTCCCGTCCTTCTGTTCCCTCCTTGAGCTATGCCAGCGTTAGCCGGCAGACCTCAGCATCCACCTGGTCTGAAGCAGGTTCGCTTTTGAGAGATCAAGCAGAAACAGCAATCTTCTAAGCCTGTGGCACTGCTATAACCGACATTTGGAGTATTTGTGACACTGACTTTCCTGTCAGCCCCGGTGGATGAGCAGCCACTCTCCATGGGTCCTGTGTGGTATTTAAGATGAGCCAGGCATCTCTGGATATGTCCAGACTTGTTGCTATCAGGCTGAGTTAGTACCTCCCGGTAATATATTTGTTTGTGTATTGAGCCAGGGAAAAGGAAACATCATCACGTTACTCTCTTAATCCTCCCTTAGTTTCAAAGTGTTTTTTCTCCTTCCCTTCTGAAATAGCTTGAATTTTAGCAGAGCATAAACACACACACACACACACACACACACACACACACACACACACATATATAGTATATTAAATTGATTGTCCCTGCATCTGGGTCCCTGAACTGATTTGATTCTAATTTACTGTGTCATACAGTTTTCCCAGGTTGGATGTAATTGCTGGTCCCCTCTATCTGTCTCTCCCACCTTCAGGCTAAGCTCTAGAAGGCAAGTCTAAGCCAGGATCCCTGGGACATAGTGGCCTGGCAGACTGCTGGACTGTAATCCCCCCTTGCTCTGCTGGAGACATGCCGTAATAACTCACAGCTGAGTATTTCTCCTTCCGTTAGCAGGAACAGGATTATCTTTTCATGCGGACCTTCCCCGTGTGACCATCGGCATTAATTTATAGCAGGCACTACTTCTGCAGGGCACAGAGACTTCGAAGTGGGGTCCTCAACTCTGTTCGCAGGAAGGCCTTGGCTGCCCAGCTGCCATTCTTCAGAGCCCACGAGCAAGGAGTGGCTGGCTGTTAAGAGGGACCCATGAAGGTCTCCACTGTTGACAGCCAGTTGGTACTATGGACCTGGCATCACCGAGCACCCAGTGTTGTAGGGGAGACAGGCAGGTGTCTCTTCTTCTGGAGAACATAGGGCCCCGTGAGAACCCTGAGGGCACCCCTACCTGTTCACATACCCCGCCTTAAGGAGTCCCTCGCTAATGTGGGAGACAGTCCCTGCTGCTATGGAGTTTTTAATGAAGGCAGATAGAAGCACGACACGGGCGAGGTGAAGGAAGAGGGGAGAGCTCGAGGGGCAACGACCTCGACCTCTTCTCCTGCATCCGCCTGGCAACGCAGCCCCTCCACTCATCCCTTTTTCAGTTTCTTGACATTCTTTAAAACAAGCAAAACCCCTAAAACTCCGTGTGATGAATGAACACAGCCCTGCCCTCAAAGAATATCACAGGGGCTTCTGTCCCCAGCCCTCCATTCTGTCGGGAGCTGGGGGTTGGAACGAGAGCCGTGAAACTCCCTTCTCCTTGGCCCTGAAATGCATAGTGTCATGAGTTCTGTTTCGGCAGCATGCTGCCTTCTGAACTGGACTAGGCGAGGACGGGCCCACCATTGCATTCGTCTGGCCCTAAGCAGCACGTGCTCTGGAAATGTGCTAGGGGCCACCAGGGCCTCCCCCCTGAGATGAAACCTGGCAGCAGCAGATAATTTGCAAGGCAGATGATTGAAAATGTCTTGAGGGCTGGCCCTGCCCTTGGGCAAAATGTGAGACCCACTAAACCAGAACGTAGGTCTAACGTGGGGACTTGGGGGGGGCCCTGGCTTATCCCGGATATGCGGGCTGAGCTCATCTAGAAAAGATTTTGTCAACAGTTCCTTCCTCTGGATCAGTAGTAATCCAATTTTCAGGCCTTGGAGCCAGACAGAGATGCCCTCCCAGGGGCTCCCCCCTCGTAGTTCTGGGCTCTTGCTTTCTGCCTGAGGTCCAGTGGCATCACTTAGAAATCATGTGGATGGCTGGACTTCCATACTTTTCCTAGACCTACAAGGAGGCTGCTCTGATTCTCACTCCTACGACTTCCCCACCCCCAGTGACTAATTGCACTCTCAACCCAACCCCTTCTGACCACAGTTGGCCAGAGCCACATGCAGACTGTGTGCCCGCTGGAAGGCAGGCATCTCCCTGGGCTTGCTTTAAAAGCTTGAGGTACCCATGAGCTTTGCATCCAGCCCCTACAGGTGAGGATCTAAGCCTGCAGGATGGACCTTTGCTAAGGTCTCTGGAATAAGAATCCCTGGGGATTCGTGGGTCAGCCATCAAGGTGTTTTATTCCCTTGATAGGCAAGAAGTTCCTCCTTTTATCCAAGTCCAACTTTAAGCTTTAAGTCAAATGTGTTACCTCTTGCTGGCCTCAGTGAGATTCCACATCCTTGCTTTTCCTCCCACCCCACCCCCCGCCGACCCTTGTCTCAGAGTCCTTTCATCAGGTCCAATGTAGATGAACTGGACCCTGTTGTAAACACTTCCTGATTTGTATGGCCAGTGAATTGTATTTTCCTATATCAGATTTTCCTAAATCTGCCTATGGTACCTGCCTTATTGGGCTCCGCATACACAACCATTTTAAAAATAGTTTGTTTTCAACTTGACCAATTGCAAACCATTTTCTTTCTCATCGCAGCCCACTGAGAGGCAGACTAAGGCAGACGGCACTCACACGGTACAGATGGGGACTCAGGCCCATGAGGTGTTTACCCCGAGGCATACAGCCCTAAGGTCAGGGCCAGGGTCACACTCAGGTCTTCTGACTCCAAGTCCAGTGCTCCTTTATACCACAGCTGCCTCCCTGAGCATACGGGCTGCCTGGACCCGGAAAGCCCAGAGGATGCTGGGACTGGGGGGTGAAGGGTGAGGGGTGAGGAAGAACCTGTCTGGGATTAAACTGCTGCTGTGGATTCTGCCCAGAGCAGCTGATGGAGAAGTAGCCCTGCTCCCCACAGTGAGCCCCCAAACTGCCAGCCCGGTGCAGGGCTCGCCCCATGCCACTTAATACTTATAGCTCCTGCTGCAAAAATGCCTAGGTGTTTGCAAGACAGTGTCCTCTCCTGGGATAGGAGGCATAATGTCCCAAGTCATAAAACTTAGCAGTGTCTATTCAGCAGCACATACTGAGACCCCTCCCTCCCGACACGCACGGACACCCACGCCCCTGTAGCTGAGCAGTAGATGGGGTACCCTTGCCCATTGAGAGCGATGTCCCATCCCCTCTTCCTGACCCAGCCTGGCTTGTGGGACTGTTTCTGGCCTCTCAAAATGAAGCTCAGCATCTGAGCAAAGGCACCCTCCACCAAGATACTTCATTGAGCATTGCCTGAAGGCTGATTGCTATAGGATGCACCCTCGGGTCAGGGACTCAGCGTCTTGCTTTCTCCGCCTGCCTCTCCTCTCCGGTCACAGCTCAGAGGGAGAGACGTCCTCACATGACTCCCCTTCCTATGTAGCCAGCCAGTGATCAGTATGAACGTCCCAAAAGAAGAACCCTATTTTGTCCCTAATGCCTTCCCAGGTGCAGCTGCTGGCAGGTCTGAGTGCAAAGTGGCACTCCCCACTCCCTCCTGAGCAGGCAGTGCCGTTTTCTTGCTAGGAGCCTGCCCAGAGATGCACGGGTGTCCGGATGGCTTGTTTGGGCACTTTAACCTGCTCTCTGGAGCCTGGCTCTTCTGCCTACAGAGAGATAAGGAGGGATTGTTGGCGGCACAGCACAGAGGTGTGGCTTCTCCACCCCACCCCCAGCCCAGAAGCCTAGAGAACGGAACCGGCCCAGAACTGGGTGCTTACCGCCTGCCAGCTGCGCCCTCTGGCGGGGACCCACAGACCGATCTCTCACCCCTGGCTGGGAGGAGAACCGCAAGGTGACTTTGAGCAGGGATCGGGCGCTATGAGGATATGGGAGTTGAGGTTTAGAGCTGCATTCTAATAGGGTGCCTTCTTCACAGTGTCATTCGCTGGCAGGTGACTGAGCGGGGAGGGGTGTTGTTGGCTAAGAGGAGCTGCGTATTGTGAAATCCCTTCAGGCCGGCTGGTGAGCTGTTGTCCCCCTGGGCACACAGGACTGGGAGAGGTAGCAGGATGGGCGGTTACCACTAGCCCTCTCGTCTTCTAAGCGCACGGAGGAGGCTGTTTCTGGACAGCATCCTTCCATGGGCATGCTACTTCCTGTCTCCGAGGCTGCTTCTGCTGGTTGGATTAGTCTCTGGGTGTCTCTCCCTGATGGAGAGGTACGAGACCAAAACCCCCCTTCTCCTCAGCCCCTAGGTAGGTGGTCCTGCCCACAGTCTTCCTACATCTGCCTCTGGCCAGAGAAGTAAGAAGCCAAAAAATCTTTCCATCTTTCACTGCAGGCCCCCTCCCCTAGCCTCTCTTTACCCTGAGACAGAATTAGCTTGTTATTTTACATAGCAAGGGTCAGCTACCTGAGTAAACCAGGAGTCCACTGTCTGAGCTCTCCATTTTCCTTAGCCCAGAGGAAAAAAAAAGTGTTAGACCAAGATAATACCGCCTTTAAATATCTGGGCTTGATACTTGCCTCCATGGGTGAGAAAGGCCAAATGTTATCTGCAAGTTTAAACTTACGTATTCAAAATTCCTGTCCCCTTTGTCTGTGGGTGCATTCTCAAATCAGCCATTCACTTACTCTAAGCCTCTGTGATTTTTTTCTCTTCAACCTGTTTTCTCCATTGGCCGGTTTACCCATTTCTCTGCTCCAGCTTCCAAGGGGCCTCAGGGCACCTGGAGGTATCAGTTTCCCTTTTCTCCGCTCAGTCAGGAGCCAGACGCGGCTGGTTGCATCTCCTTTGTATCTTCGTGCCCCATCTCGGTCTCCAGCCAGCCTGGCTTGGGCGTGTGGTCAGTCTCTTCCCATCTCTGGGGCAAGGCCGAGGCCCAGGTGGGGCTGCAAAGGTTGAAGGCAGCTGGTCATGGGGCAGAGAGGGAAATGCCAGGGGAAGCAAGGGGAGAAGATCGTAGTGAGAAGCAGCCCCTTGGAGCCAAAGTCGTGGAAATGTGTCCAGTCCAGATCGTCTGGTTCTTCCACCTGGGTGAGCTGTAGCCCAGAACTGGCTGGCCCCAGACTCACCTTCAGTTTTCAAAATCAATGAGAACTTATTCTTGGCGATTTGAAAAAAAAGGTTTTTCCCCCCGTTTTGGAAAGAAAAAGTTTCAGCTACTAAGGGGAAATGAAAAAATGAGACAAAATTAACCTGGTTGACAGGCCCTCACTGAAGGAATAATGGAATTGGGGGAGGGGGGCGGGGCTGAAGATCGCGGCCCAGTAGTGTCTCCTCCCGCGGCCCCTCCTCACCACCACGGTCAGGATCTATGGCTGTGAAGTCTCTCCGTAGCACAGGTGCATTCCTAGCTCTTGGTCTCAGCCTGAGTTTATATGAGGATAACGAACAAAGCAGGCATTTCGGTCCGATGTGCTCTAGCTGTGAATTGGTTCAGTCAGTATGCTCTGCATTCATACTTCTTTGTCTTTTTTTTTTTTAAACAAAAGGAAAAAAAAGTTTAAACCCCCCCTTTCCTTCTACTGCAGGAGGTGAGTGTGTGGGTGTCCTGTAGAACCATTGGCATTCACCCAGCTTCGGCCCCAGCCTCCAGATTTCGCCACCCCCACCCCACCCCCTCCCTCCATCCCCTGCTCTCCACCCCCGAAGGGGACCCCTGCCACCATCATTACGGTTATGTCAAGATGCCCAGATTTTCCATGACATACCCCATCCTCCGACCACGTTCAGTATTGACGACTTTCATACCGGGCTATGAATGGGGGGTGGGGGGGAGGAGGTAGCCAGTGGGGAGGGGGGAAGTGGTTGGGGGGGCTGGAGAATGGAGATCTTCTTTTGTCTTTAAAAAAAAAAATACAAATTTGTCATTTAATGGATCCAAAAACAAACAAATAAGAAAAAGTAAAACAAACAAACAAAAATTTTAAATCCCTTCCCCAACGATTTTTTTTTTCCTGGACACAAATTGCTTTGTTTCCTGTCACGTTTTAATATCAATATTAACACAATGTGTAGTCTAAAACTAGTTCCTTTGTAGTTTGCATGGGATGTGAATGCTGTCTCAACGTGCCCAGATCTAGACAAGACTGCATGAGCACCAATTCAGATGTGAAAAAAAAAAAAATCTCTCTCTCTCTTTTCCTCTCTCTCTTCCATATATATCTCTATTTCTATTGTGATAATTTGGTGGGCAGTGAAGCACCTCGGGTTGGTTGCCGTAGTGTGTTGAATGATTGTTTTTTTATTCTCTCTATTTTTGGAGCTCCGAGCTTCTTAGTAGTAGCCTGGGCTGAGTATTCTTGAGTCCCTGCTAATGTTTTCGCATGGCCTTGGTTGAGTGTTAGAAGTTGGGCCTCAGCTGTTTTTCTCGAGTGTTTGGCTTGTAATGACCGGTGCATGCCTGGCTTCTGGCCTCATACCCAGCTCTATTCTCTGCACACCAGTCCTGAATAGCTACAGTGCTCAACCGAATTTTGGCGCGCCCGCTTCCCCGGCAGGCTCCAACCCCGCGCGGCCCGGAGGCTTCCCGGGGGCCAACAGCCCAGGACCTGTCGCCGATCTGTACGGCCCTGCCAGCCAGGACTCCGGAGTGGGGAATTACATAAGCGCGGCCAGCCCACAGCCGGGCTCGGGCTTCGGCCACGGCATAGCTGTAAGTACCCGCCTCCCCTGCCCTCCTGCCTCCTCCTTCCCACCCGTCTCCCATGGGAGAGTGTACCAGAAGAGCCCAGGGTTGGGGGCTGAGGAGAGGGCAGCGGGTCCCCATCCACACTGCGCCAGCCACCTAGGGCTGAAGCTCCTCCATTTAGCTTTTTCCTGAGCAGCCGGCATGCGGCCATGCGATGATGGCGCGGAAGGAGCACACGGGCAAGGTCAGGTTCAGATCCCCACTCCGTCACCTCCAGTCCATAATTAAACTTCACGTCCCTGGCTACAAAATGACAATAAGTACGTCTCCCTCAAAAGATTGTGTGAGAATTCATGGAAATAGGATGTGTCACCTGCTAGCACATAACAGGTCCTCGGTATCAGCCCCCTGCTTGATCCCTGCCTTCTGGAGACTGCCATGAAGGCCGTGGGACTTCAGAGCTTGGGGACCACCCGCCCCCCCCCACCTCAGGACAGCAGCCTTGGTGGGCAGAGTCCCCCGGGCCTGAGGTCCAGAGGCAGCGCTTGGCCCTGGGACACAGTGTGGGGTTCAGGCTCCCTCCCAGGTGGTCTCCTTGGCTAATGTTTCTTACAGTTTCCAGGTTCCAAGTAAGTTCCCAATTGCGTTCCTTAGCTGCAGCCCCGCAAAGGCCAAATGCATTTGATATTTGTAATGCTCTGTGGTTCTATAATCTAACTAATCCAGGCAATGGAAATTTGCTTAACAGATTTGCATGCTGTTTTCAGATTTGTATTGTTCTTCCCCCTCCTGGTGTGTGTGAGCATGAATGTGCCTGAGCCCACTCGCTCGCTGTCCCTTCCATTGGGGAAACAGAAATTCGGCCACCCTCCGTCCTAGCCAACTTCAGCATTTTGGAGGCATTTTGGTTTGGGGCTAAGATGGGAGTGTCTGCTGTGCCAGGTCCTGTCCCTGTCAGGAGAACCCAGCCTCAGGGCCGAGCTGGAGAGAACACAGCAAGTGCAGACGGTCTGGGGCACCAGGTCACCACAGTTCCCTGCATCCCACCACGGCACTGGAAACCACACACACCTACACACACGGGCACACGCCCGGGTGCACACACACACTCTTAGCACATGCATACACACACACTTCGTCTCACAAGCTGTCTTACACATGCACACACACTCTCACACATACACACTCCCTCTCCCTCTCTCTCCCATGCACACACGCACACACTCTCCCCTCTCTCTCTTTCTCTCTCACACACATACTCGCCCTCTCTCTGTCTCTCTCTCTTTCTCTCTCTCTCATACATACTCTCTCTTTCTCGCTGTCTTTTACACATACTCTCTCACACACACACACACTCACCCTCTCTTCCTCTCTCTCATAGAAACTCTCTCTTCCTCTCTCTCTCTTACACATATCCTCACACATACTCTGTCACATTCTCTCTCTCACACACACACATGCCCTTTCTCTCTCTCTTCCTCTCATACATACTGTCTCACACACACACACACACACACACACACACACACACACACGCCCTTTGCCACCACCCCTGGCCCATGCAGTTTGGGTCCTTGTCCCTTTCTTCCCAAGCCAGTATCACATAAGCCAGCGGCCCCAAGGGTCAGCCCCCCCGGATGAGCCAAGGCACCAACTCGAGAGTATGATTATTCGGGGTAGAGCCGCATCAATTCGGGAGACCGCCTGTCACCATGTGTAGAGCACAACTCATTTCCGTTTTCAGCGCACAGAAACACAGACCCTATTTGTTCTGGAAAACCTGGGTCTTTTGACCTGTGTCCTGTTGATGCTTCTCGGAAATAACCACGTGTGGCATCACGTTGTGTCTGCGCAGGGCTTGCTCTCTCCCCAGCTGGAGCTGTTGGGACCGCGGGGCAGAGACACTGTTATCTTTGCCCTCCGGGGTTCAGGGCAGCAGCGCCCGTCATTTCGGGCACAGACTTCCCTTCCCCATCACCCACGCAGCCCCCGTGAATCTGGCTCTCGATTTCCCCCCTGGGGTGAGCACACAGGCTGGGGGTGGGGAGTGGGGGCCGGAGGGCTTGGAGCGGGGAAGGATGGCCTCCCAGCCCCTGGTGGCGCGGTGTCTCAGAATTACATATTCATGCTGGCAACCACAGTCTAGTCCTAGAGATAATTTCCTTTCCCCGAATATGACAATCTGTTCCCGTGTATAGCGTGCTGATGACCTTAACAATTGTGCAATTTTAGGGACCTTTGATTGCAACGGCCTTTACAAATGGATACCATTGAGCAGGTGCTTCTGTTGCCATCCCACTCTGAGGTATTACCTTCCCTGCCATGTGTCTCCGCCCCGCCGGGCGTGGCGTACGTGTACGCGCACGGGCGTGCAAGTACGCGCGCGCCTGGTCTCATTGAGCCCGCACCTCTCTCTCCTCTTCCCCAACCCCTTTTCAGGGGGGTGGGGGCAAAAACTCCAGTCTTTTACTCTCTCATCCCTTTCTCCAGCTTTAATCGTGGCCCCCACCTTTTTTTTTTTTTTTTTTTTACTTTTTTTTTTTTTTTTCTTCTTGATTTGGTTCTTTCGGTTCCTCTTCTTTATCTTCCCCACCCCTCATCTTTCTCCGTCTTGAAATACGATCAAGAGTGTAGGAAACTGGAAGGTGATCTGGGGCTGTGCCTGTCCCAAGGGGACAGAGGCAGGAGAACCCTGGGCTTCGGCCAGGCCCCCCGGGGGGGGGGGCCAGGGGGCCAGGGTCCCACCCCTCCAGGGTCCTGCGAGATGGTCCCTGGGCCCTTTCGGTCTCCCGGAGCTCGCTGGCTTCAGCCAATGGGGTTCCTGCAGTCAAAACAGCCAGACTCCATCTTTTAGTGAAAAGAAAACATTTTTGCCAGTAACTACTGAGTAATTATCCAGATTACCGCACGAAAAGCAAATTAAATTAACGACATCACCTGCGTAACGTGGATTTGGATCCCTGCCAGTTTCCTAACCTTTTAAACTGAGCTCAAGTTAATTAAACATTTTTTAAATCACTTTGATGGGGATATGGAAGGGGCGGAGTGGAGGAGAAGGGGAGGTTGGGGCAGTCAGTGAGGGAGCCTCTTGCCACAGTCTCACTGGAAAAGGAGTATCTGTTGCTCTTGGGAAGGACACCGAGAAGGAAGAGGGGTTCTCTTATGAGCGCTAAATGGGTACTGTGTTAGCATGTTAGCTGGGGGGCTTGAAGCATGGGTCTGTCTCTTTGGAAGAGGGAGGGGGACAGCTGAGGCCGGGGATGGGTCCCAGCTGGGGTAAGAGTGCCTCTTAAGTTGGGACATAAGAGAAACAAGGCTGGAGATGGGTTTGCAGTTAGTAGGACGCCTCTCTCATAGAAAGGGTCCCTCTAGGCCCCCAAGTCAGCCAGGATCCTCTAGGGTGGGCTCAGTGGGGGGACCAGGTTGAGTTGAGCTCCACAGATCTCTTTTGGATTTCTCTAATGTTGCTGCTAAGGAATCACCTCAACTAATGCAACTGCCTCTCTTAACCAAATAAACCCCGTGTGTGAATTCTCCCCGCCCCTCCCTCCACTTCCCTTCCAGCACTGACCCGGCCAATGCTGGCCAGAGCCAGAGGCCACTAACAGTTTGAAGGAGAGCTACTCACTACTAATTAAGCTGGGTTTGGGGGCCCAGGGGAAGTAAAGTTCCTCTGAGAGCAAAGTGGACCCTGGGGGTTGGAGGTGGCTCCCGCCCTTTGTGTAGTCAGGTGACAGAGGGGTTAAACCACCCCCCCACCCCCCACCCCGGGCACAGCAGGTCCCTGCAAGGTCACACACTGGGGCTGCCCTGCCCTGTCCCTCTCCTGGAAATGAGGGTGGCAAAGGGCTTCCCAGCACAGCCCGCCCTCCAGGGGCCTCTAAGCTTCTGTCGGAATAGGGGGAGGGCAAGGCTTCTGGCCCATCCTCCCCTCCTCCAGCTCTGGGACCCGCTTCCCACAGAAGGATGACATAGCCAGGAGAGTGGAGGGAAAACCCACCCCCTCCGAAATGGATGAAGCCAGCCAACTGAGTCACATGTTTGAACCAAAGCACACACTTTGTCCCTAACGGAGGTTTCGTTCTCTGACCTTGAGTGCCACCCGCAAAGGACTGGTCCAGGCTCACAGTCAGTTCAGGGAGACTCAGGAGGTCTGTGAGTCCCGGGCCTGTCTTTATGTCCTATAACCAAAGCTGGGTATTTGTTGCGTGTGTTTTTCCTGACCTTGAGTCCTTGATATGAAATATAATTTTTTTAAGATTTTTTTTTTTGTAATTTGCATCTTTAGTTGGCACTGACTGTATCTAATGAAGTTGCAGGTGTTTAAACATTTAGCTTTGAAAAACCAGAAGTTTAACCAGGAAAAAAAAAAAAGCATCACTGGTCAGTTTGCAATTCACCAGTGTAGCTGACCAGCCGGCGCGGCCACATTTGCTGACCACATTTCCTGCCATGACCCCAAGAATGCAACAGCACCGTATCAAATTGGCAAAATAGCAAACCAGCAAAATGAGTGGCAAAGCCGTCCGCTGGCCAGCGTCAGGTGGGGCGAAGGTGTCAGATTTCCCAAGCTGTGACCCCGGGAAGCTGTTAGCCTGGCCATTTTCAAACCTACCTGGTAGCCCAAGGTAGTCATACTTGGAAAGCTCTAGTTAAAAAGTCGGGGTAAACAGTACGTTTGCCTGACACGTCTTCTCTGTCTTCCCACTTCATGTTCTCCTCTGGGCGCCCCCGACCTTGCGTACCCTGCAGAGCATACCTGGATGTCCAGGCAAGACTGGGCGAAGTTTCTGAGTGGCCCTTTGTTTAGGTGATGTCATCAGACCTGGACCCCCACCAGCCTCACTCCCCATCGCAACCAGAGATGGCTCACTTCGGATCGAGGGTTGACTACATCTCATCATCTCACGAATCTGCTGTAATATATGACAACAGCTTTTAAATGTGTATATAACCCATGATTTTGGTTTTGTTTTGTTTTTTTTTTTGTTTGTTTTTCTTGATGGTTTCCCCCTTCCTCTCCCCTCTTCCCCGTTCTCCTTTTAAATCTCTTTGAATCACATTTGGTAGTGATTTTGACTTAGTCCGGTAGTCATATAGCTTTAATATCTAGTTAAAAGCTAACCATAGTATAATTGTTATATTAAGGTATTATTTTTTCTTAAAAAAAAATTTTTTTTTTTGGCTTGTTTTGATTCTGTTCTCACTTTTAAAGGATGCTGAGATGGTAATATGACTCTCAATATTTTGGTACCAATTCTGAGACTGTATGGATTTTCTGGTGCGGCTTGTGCACCAGCGGAAGCAAAGTTGTGAAATGTGGAGTAGGAGATGGGCATAAGCTTTCTACTTTGCGTTGTCTAAGAAGTGAGATGTAGTAAGCTAATTAACAGACTCTCTAGCGGTTCTTTTTTGTGACGTCTCTTTGTTAACCTAAGTATATCTATTTTCGGCAATAAGGTAAGGACGACGATGTTTTGAGTGTCCTTCTTTTCTATAAGTGCTTTTTTTCTGTTGAAAGAGGTGATATTATAAGGTTTTTTGAAATTGTGAATTCTAAAAAAAAAAAGAAACGTTGTAAATACAATTCCATTAACTACATAGAAACTATTAAGAAAGAGAATCAAAAATATTTTTGTGAGGGAGTCGGTCCCAGGCAGTTCGATGCTCTGTGGGAAGGAGGGGAAGGAATGGTAACCAAGTCAGTTCGGAGGCGGAAGGACACCCCGCTGCCGGGACGACCCCGGGGGAAAGTTCGAACACTGTTCAGCTCCTTCTGTCTGTGTGATAGACCTAAGAACTGTATTCGTGTCATACCAGCATATTAACCTCTCGTCTGTGCACAGCTTCAAATGTTACCGTCTAGTTAGATTTTTATTTAAAATATGAAAAACTGCTTTTCCCAAGAAGTTTTTTAAAAACAAAGCTACAATTTTAATATTTAACATATTTAAAGTTTCAAAGCACACCTGTTTGGCTTGGGTGGGGAGGGGTGGGGGGACATTCTTTTTCAGTCTTAATTTTTAAATATTTGATCATTTTCTATCGTCCAACCATTTCAGCACCTCCAAAGGTCCCTAGGACACTTTGCCTCTCTTTGCCCCTCCCTTCCCCCCACCCCCCCCACCCCCCCCACCCCCGGCCCGCAGCTCTGGGGGGGCCCCACCCCCCCGGGCCAGGAGCTGAGAAGCCTGCATTAACGAAACCTTTTCTCCATTCACTTTCTATTTACAAATTAGGAAAGCAACCTTTTGGTTTATATATTTTTTTTTAATACCTCAGTGCTGCAAGTATCACCAGAGAGGCTATGGAAGAATTTTTTTTTTTTAATTTATTGTAGATGTAAACAGAATTTTAAAAATAAAAAGTATAAACATCGCTGCACTGTGACTGGTGGGAAAAACTGACAGTTTCCTGTTTGCACATGTTTGACATTTGGCTGTTATAATATATGGTCCTCGGTTGGGGAAAGATACTTATGATGAAGGATATTTTTTAATTTAACTTTTTTTTAATATTGGTAATAGGTCGGCAACAGCAACTATAGAAGTACAACTCAATAGATGGCATTAAAACATATTGTAGTGTGGATATATATTTTTTTCTTTTTTAAAATGTGATATTGACGTTTTATTAATATTTTTTAAATTGTTACGTTTATAAATTTGGTACTTAAGGCACAGCCAGTATGAGACACTGAATGCGACGTTTATTATAAAGAGCTGCTGCACTCCTATTTTTATAAATTTTACTAACAAAGTAGACTAATGTAGACATTCACAGACATGGTAGGGCAAAAGCATCCTCAAACAAAAGGCTCCAAAATGCGAACCTGGAAGGAAAGAAAAAAAGCCTTTTTCAATTCTAATTAAACAGCAATGACATTTTTTTAAAAAAAAATCTTGTTTCTCCAATTAAATGTTAGGTTGTTTGGTGAGGGTTTGTTTTGGTTTTGTTTTTCTTTCTTTCTTTTTTTTTGTTTCCAAACAACCACATTAAGTAAAATGCTGGGCGCTTTTAAAATATCAAAACTTGTTCAAGTAATAAAATTTAAAAAAAAATAGAAGTTTTATTAAAACACACACACACACACACACACAAGAAAAAAGACAATAAATTCCCAGAAATTCAGTGTCTAGACTAGGGAATTTAATTACTATTTTGTCCATGTTGGTGATGTACTGTACTACCCTTCCTTTCTCTGCAACCCCCATCACCTCATAGAAGACTCTTTGTTGATCACTGTCTGTTAATAATGTATAAAAATGGCTATCTTGTAAACGTCCTGTCCTGGTACTAGTGTAGTGACCTTTTTTCTTCTCTTTCTTCTAGTACATATTGATAGATATAACGTAATTAAGGTTTAAAAAAAAATTAGACATAGTTACTCAGATTTAGGACCAGTAAGGATAGAACTTTCTCTTATTTATGAAAAAAAAAAATGCTAATAATTTTGGGGCAGTTTTTTCCTTTCGATTTTTTTTTTCCAATTTCAACTTTTTATTTTATTTTTGCTGATCTGATGTGGTTTCAACGAACCCAAGGTCTCATGATGTTCAAATGCCGGCAGACTCTACGGCGTTTTGTAGATACCCACCCCCCCCCAACTGTGAAGGGGTGTGCCATACTACCTTAAATGCTAATGCTAGATATGCAAAACTGGATTTTTTTAATTTATTTTTTAAAAGAGGGAGGCATGGTATATTAAAATGATTTTACTAAGAGAAAAAAATATTTTTTTAAGAATGCTCAGAAGAAATTGATAATCTGTGTGAATATGTTTTAGATGTTTATAATACCTTTTGAAGAGACCCAGTAGCCCATAGCACAAATCTCGTGGAAATCTGATATGTTTTAATGTGGCTACCTAGGTTAAGGTTCACGTTCGTCCCCCCACTCATCTAGAAGTCCATTTTGGAAGATTTTTGTAAATTATTTTAGCACTGATGTTCAGCCTTGTCTTTGTTTCCGTTAAGCTCAATGGCGAACATGGGAACCACCTTTCGCCTTCCCTGGGGGAGCACCCCTCTTGGCTGATGGCTTTTCCCCGGAATCATAAAATAGCCACCGGGTGACTTTCTGGCTTCCAGATCCATCTGCCTGGGACCCCCGAACTCCTCTCCTCCCAAGCAGAAGGGAGGGAGTGGCATTAGCTCCCGGACCCATTCCTGGTTCTACCTGGACATGGGGCTGACGGGGATGACCAAGCCTTCGGTCCCCTTCCCAGGAGCTTTCTCAGCCCTGGTTTGTGGCCTTCCTCACACCCATCGGGAAAACCAAACAGCCTTGTGTTCTATCCCAGTCGCTCATTGGCTTGATTCGAACGAAGCCCCGACAGGCCTTTGCGTTTCTATCCTTCATACCCTTCATCTTAATTTGAACTCGTAGCTTGGACTTTAAGGTAGCATGGCTCTGTTGCTGTCAATCTGATGTTTCGCTGCACAGCAATTCACAGCCAGTGAATGTTACACACATCTTGCTAGACTAGTATAAAAATCATTGGGTAATTGTTGGTTCTAATGACCTGAAAGGTGTTCAGTTTTTGTTTTCAGTTTTTTGTTTTTGATTTTGGGGTTTTTTTGTTTTGTTTTGTTTTTTGGGGGGGGGGTGGCCTTTTTTTTTTTTTTTTTTTTTTTGGTTCCAAATAGAAAAACAAAACCTATTTTGATCTTTAGTGCAAACGAGGGCTAGGGACTTAGCCACCACCACCACCACACTGTTTCATTCTGCCATTCACTCACTGCAGCATAATCAAGAATAAAGCAATATAGTTTACTACATTTTTTTATTGAAGGTCAGCCATGCTTTCTGTATTATATTGCATATGAAATTGTTTACAAAAGAAACACTAACTCATACTTCTCTTTATCCGTTGGGAGTGGCACACAGGGACAGAGGGAGACTGGGGGGGGGAGGGGTCTGGGGAGGGGAGGGGAGAATTTTCTTTCTTGAATGTGCTTCACCAGCCGGGCTGTCTTCCAAGGAAGACAAAAGCAAGGAGGTTGGGGCAGGAGTGAGCAGAGGGACGGAGGCTGGCAAGCACATTGAAGAGAGACCCTGGTGGGCTCCCCCTGCCCTCACCCTAAACAGAAAAGAAGCAGAATCATCAGCTCAGCCCAGTCCTGGGCACAGACACTACACAAGGAGACGCTGTACGTTAAGCAATACTTTAATACTGTAATACGTTTGTTTTCTTTTCTTTTTTTTTTTTTTAAACCAAAAAAAAAAAAAAAAAGTAAGTAAACTCAAACAAAAACATATAAATAAAACCCACCCCTCTGGGGGAAGCAAGCTTAATTCAAACACTTGGCTATCAAATAATCAGAATGTATTGTCTCAGACAGGCTTTCATTTCCGGGAGGCAGGGGCACGAGGGGGGAGGGGGAGGGGGCCTGGGAGACAGACGTTCCGGAGCCTCCCTAGAAGGCTCTCTGCTGTATTCTGTACATACTGTACCATCCTGTGTGGAATCTGTGAGTGTCCTCTTGAGTAGCGTGGGCTAGCCGATCGGCCGTTCATGGTGTATTGTAAACTCAGAATTCCATATGTAATAGGATGCAAGTCTAAGCGTTTCATGTGGACATAAATGTATCTAAATAAAACTTTCCCTAGCACTGTGGCTGACCTCACCCTTACTTTTATACTTTAGTATGAAACTGATGACAACTTTGGTAGTGAGTATTTTTTTTATATATATACATATATATGTATCTATATATATATATATCTCAAGCATCTTTCAGGTCTTTGTGTGTGGCTTTCTTAAAGCCCTGTTGTAAAAAATTACTATGTGGATGGCAGTCTCTCACATCACAGATGTGGAAAGTATAATTTTATATTTGTATTTTCAAATAAATAAGTTTGTGAAAGGTTTCCATCCTCTACTGTGGTCCAGAAATCAATGTGTTTGTCTGACAAAAAAAAAAAAAATAATAAAATACAATAAACTGTTTTGAACAGAGTTGTTTGGTGTTCTTTCACTTGCAGAAGAGAGCTGGGGTGGGGGAGAGCTGTTTGGTTTGGGGAGAAGGGTAGCACCATAATCACACCTTCCCTCTAGAAGGGAAGCATGAAGAAGCCCTTCCCCCGGCCCCAGAGAGCTGGTGGAGCTACTTTTAAGAAGTGACAAGAGGGGCGCCTGGGTGGCGCAGTCGGTTAAGCGTCCGACTTCAGCCAGGTCACGATCTCGCGGTCCGTGGGTTGGAGCCCCGCGTCGGGCTCTGGGCTGATGGCTCAGAGCCTGGAGCCTGTTTCCGATTCTGTGTCTCCCTCTCTCTCTGCCCCTCCCCCGTTCATGCTCTGTCTCTCTCTGTCCCAAAAATAAATAAACGTTGAAAAAAAATTTAAAAAAAAAAAAGAAGTGACAAGAGACCATTGCTGGGGAAGAGCAGATTGCAGAGCACCTCGGGACCCTTGGGTGGGCGGGGAGCAAACACAAAAGGTCCGGCGAGATCATAGGACCCAGATGGTAGATGTGTGTCAAAGGAGCTAAGTGGCTCTCCGGGTTGCAGGCCTCAGCTAGTTATCAACAACTTACAGGAGAGGGTGTAAGACCAATTCCATGACCCTCAGTAGGAGTCTGAAAGGGTATTAGGAAGCCCGGCCTTTGCCCCCAAGTTCAAAGTCTTGCTTAATGAAGGGAATCAAAGGTGTAGAAAGAACTAGATCATCTATGATACTTCTGCCTTCTGGCTATCAGAGGAGAGAAGAGAAAAGAATTGAGACACGGTTCGTTGAGGGCAAGTCCCAAGATTGGTGGTAGCAGTCCAGACAGGGCCTGACCAGAGGGTTTCCTTGGCCTTTAAGCTCTGGAGGTAAAGAACCAGGCCTAGAGGTCTGTCAGGGATGAAGCTTCCTGTAACTGCTTCCTCAGAGCCGTGGGTAAAACCTTGGTCCCCAGGGGATGGCCTTCTTGGGCCCCTCCTCCAATTTCCTGTGTCCTGCTTTATTCCAGCTTTATTTTATGGACGTTGCTGCTACATAGACAAAGCACCAAGAAGAGAAGATGGAAGGTGTCCCTTCCTGTCTGAGGCTAGAGACAAGAGAATTAGGCTCCAGGCCCACCTCTTATGTCCACGGGCAAAGCGTCAGCCCTCTGCAGTATCTTAAGTTTGCGGACGGAAGAGTACAAGCCCTGCTGCCCCACAGAAATGAAAGCCCACTGGAAGCTCCGTTGAGAAATTCCTTTTAGGAATTCTGACATGAAAAAGTTCGTCTTCATCCTCATGGCTCAGCTCCATCCCAAAAGCCCAAGGAAAAAGTAGGGAATAGAGGCGTCAACTGTATGCTAGCTGAGCCACACAATGGTCTGGTTAGTCCCACACGTGTTGCGTGGCTGCGTTTTAACGTTCAGGGAGGGTAGGTAATTTGCCCATAGTCCTACGAGTGCTCAGTGGCAGAATTGCGGTGTCATCGCCGGGACTTCCTGCTGGGTTCAAGCCCGGTGACCCACGTCAGCATCAGTGTTGAGTGTGCCTGGTTGGGGTTGGGGGAAAGAGCTCTAACCTAAAGGCCTAAACGTACCCAAAAAGAGGCGGAAAAATATCAATCTAGAGAAAACTAAACTTTCAGGGAGAAACACTAAAAATATTAAGTAGAAAACAAAGCAGCAAAAAACCAGGAAAAGGAAAACCAAGGAACAACAATGTTAAGATCAACGCAAGCATAATAAGTAGGACAGGGGGAAAGCTAGCAAGGTAATCCATCATTATCTAAATATGAATGGATTGAATTTTCTACCATTACAAAACAGGTGTGTTTAGGAAAACAAGACCCAATTATCTGCTATTATAGAAACAGATGATAAACATGGCTGCAAATAAAGGGGTGGCAAGAGAAAACAGGCAAACACAAACAAAAAAGGGCAAGAATTGAAATAGGGTCAGGGTGGAATTTAAAGCACTCAACAGGATATTTTGTAATGACAAAAGACACAATTAAGAGGATATAGAGGTGATAAACCCTATGCTTCAATTATCAGAAGAACTAAACACTTAAATCAGAAACTACTAGTGCAAAGAGAACTTGATAAAAATTAAAATACAATGTCTTAAAATTTTTTGTAATGTTTATTTATTTTTGAGAGAGACAGAGCACGAGTGGGGGAGGGGCAGAGAGGGAGACACAGAATTCGAAGCAGGCTCCAGTCTGTGAGCTGTCAGCACAGAGCCAGATGATGCGGGGCTCGAACCCATGAGCTGTGAGATCATGACCTGAGCTGAAGTCAGATGCTCAACTGACTTGAGCCACCCAGGCACCCTAAAATATAATTACAGACCTTAATGCACCTCTCTCAGAACTAGACATGTATAATAGACAAAAACAAAGACAGAGGAATTGTATAATACAGTTAGTAAATGATCATCAGACTATAGAATCTTTAAATAATGTATATTTTTTGTCATTTATCCATGGAATATATACAAAAATCAACCCATTGTGTGGCAAAATAATATTAATTCCTTATTAACTAATAAATAATTAACTATTAACTAATTTTTATTTTACTTATTAACTAATAAAATATTAATCATGTAATTATTAATAATTAAATGATAGCTAAAATTAGTATTTTTTAAGTTTTTATTTATTTTGAGAGAGAGAGAGAGAGGGAGATACAGCGTGCACAAGCAGGGGAGAGGCAGAGAAAGAGAGAATCCCAAGCAGGCTCTGCACTGCCAACAGAGAGCCCAACAAGGGGCTCAAACTCACAAACCATGAGATCATGACCTGGGCCAAAATCAAGAGTTGGACATTTAACCAACGGAACCACCCAGGCGCCCCGATAAAATTAATAATATCTATTTAAACAACTGGCAGTTTTGTAGTCCACATTCCATGATCATAATCCAGTAACATTAGAAATAATTAAAATGTGATCATAACCATTATAACTGCACAGAAATTAAGAAACCCAATTCTGGACATCCTTGGATCAAAGAGGAAAGTTAGAAAGCAACAAAATCACACATTGTATCTGAATCTGTAACATACAGCAAAAGCTTTGCTCAAAAATTCAATGGGATGACTTCAACGGGAAAAAATATTATTTTTCAGTGAAGGAATCTATTATTCATCTTAAGGTGGTAAACAGCACCTAAAAAAAATAGAGATAAGAAGTTGATAGAAGCTAAAAGCTCTAAAATAGAAAACAACAAAGTCACTGAAGGGATCTAAGAGCTGAATTTTTACAAAGACTATTTTTATAAAATAGGCAAGTCACCCTGAATAAAAAAAGAAAGAGCAAAAATATGCAATCCAAGGAGCAAGAAAAGAGACAAAACCAGATAGCAATGAGAAAAGAATACCAAGAGCAACAAATCTAAAAATTAAGAGAAAGCAAAAAATTTCCTAGCAAATATAAATTACCAAAACTGATCAGAAGTAGAAAAACAGAATAAAGTTATTACCACAAAAGCTATTGAAAGGGTAATTAAAGGTCTAATACTGAAAAATGGATTTGGTACAAATGGGTTTACAAATGAGTTTTATTTAACTGACAATTCCAATGCTAGTTAAACTATTCTAGATGATAGAAAAATATGGAAAGCTCCACCATTTTATAATGCTAGCATAGCTTTGATGTCAAAACCCAATACAGAAATAAAACAAAAATACATCCACAGACTTTGCTCAGATGCAAAAATTCTACAATTCTACAACTGTAGCAAAGAGAATCCACTGATATATCAAGAGTATAGCATATGATGACCAAGCAGACTTATTCCAAAAATGTAAGATATTCCAATATCAAGAAATCTATCAACATAATCTGCTAATATTTGTCAAACAGACAGCAATTATGCACAATATTATAAAGACTATCTACCAAATCCAATGGCAATCATCTTAAATGGTGAAACACAAAATCTATTTCAATTAAAGCAAGGAATGGGTAGGGGTGCTGCTATGACTTGATACTTAATATTGTCTTAGAGGTTAGAGAAAGCAAAAAGATAATGAAGTAATATAAACATTGAAAGGAAAAGACAAAGATAGGATTATAGTCCTAGAAATTTCAAGAGATTTCAGTAAAACAAAACAAAACAAAAAACAAATACATAAAATTGCTACTGGAATTGATGTAAAACTTTGATAAGGTGGCCGGACACAAGATAAATATACCCAACCAGACCTCCTCCTATTCGGCGATAAACACCCAGTAATGAAATTGTGTGTGTGTGGGGGGGGGGGGGGGGGGGAACACTTAGGGATAAGTTTATAAGAAAGGCATAGGATCTATAGTAATCAAATTGTAAAATATTACTAAAGGCCAAGGTGCCTGGGTGGCTCAGTCAATTAAGTATCTGACTTCAGCTCAGGCCATGATCTCATGGTTCATGGGTTCAAGCCCCACATTGGGCTCTCCGCTGTCAGCACAGAGCCGGTTTTGGATCCTCTGTCTCCTTCTCTCTCTCTCCCTCCCCCACTTGTCCTCTTTCTCTGTCTCTCTCAAAAATAAATAAACATTAAAAAAATATATTACTAAAAATATATTACCATAAAATAAGATCTGAAGAAAAAGAAAAGATCCCATTCTTGAATGGAAAGATCTAATCATAAAATGTCAGTGCTCCCAAATTTTATATGCACTGTAAAACATACAGAACATAGAAACACAATTCCAATAAAAACCCTCATGGATTTTCTTAATTGTTTAAATAAATCTTCAAGTTATATAGAAGAATAAATGCTCCCAAAGTAGCAAGAAAAGTATTAAAGAGGATCATTAAGTGTATCTGCATTACCAAATCTCAAGACTTACCCTAAGTCACTTTGCTCTCCTCAGGGCAGCAAAAGTATACAGAAAGAGTCCAATAGTGGGTGCCTGGCTGGCTCAGTCAGAAGAGCATGGGACTCTTGATCTGGGGGGCATGAGTTTGAGCCTCATGTTGGGTGTAGAGATTACTAAAAATAAATAAATAAACTCAACAAAAAAGAGTGTCAAATAGATCAGTGGAGTAGAATAAATGATTTGAAATAGATCCTGGTATATATTAGAATTAATACTGTCTGATAAATGTAATGAGTAGTTAAATTCTGTGGGAAAACGATGGATTACTTAATATGTGGTACAAGCAAAGCTGGCTTTTCAACTAGATTAAAATAAAAGTTGACTTTCAACCTATGTTATTCATAAAAATAAATCCCAGGTGGATTAAGGATTTAAATGTAAAACAATAAAATTATTGCAAGAAAATCTACACCATTCATGTACAATCTAGCAGCTTTTTAAAAGCTAAAATGAGAAACCCAGAAGCCATAAAAAGAAAATCCAACATTATAAAAATATTTTAACACAAAAAATACTTAAAGTTTTCACATGGCAAAAAATTTAAACTTAAGTAGGACCAATGATAGATTTGGGGGGAAATTATTTGTAACGCAGAGGATGAAGGTCATGGTATATACAGAGCTCTTGTGAATTGACAAGCCAAAGGCAACCCAATAGATAAATGGGTAAAAGACAGGAATAGGTGATTTATGGAAGGGCCAATCCAAATGGCTCAACATATGAAAATATGCTCAAAATCACAAAATAGGAAATAAAAATTAAAGCTACATTCATCAGTCTGGCAGAAAATGAAGAGAGCTGCATTACCTGTTGCGCTGAGCAAAGGGCGCTTATATATTGCTGCTAAAAATGTGGTGTTTGGGTGCTTTTGGAAAGCTTGTTCAGCCATCACTGGATCTTGAGGGACAGTCCCCCATCTTTTCTTCATCAGGATCATTTGACATTGCCCAATCAGAAGTGCATTTGTAATCATTCTCCCACCTTCTCACATCATCCTCTCCTTTAGAGGATGTAATATAAAGAAATGATTTTGTATTATTTTTTGAATGTTTTGTGCTCTGCCTCCCTCAACTCTAAGGGATGCTTCCACGTGCTAAGCCTTCTCTGCCTCGTTTTATGCACAGCCTACAATATTATAAAGACGCTTCCCGCAGGATTCTTATCATTTCCAGTTTGCCAGTCCATTTTTCTTTCATGGTCAGAATTGATTTCAGAGTGGCCAGACCACTGGTCATTTCCTCCACCCTGTGGGAGATTAAACTGTTGGGCAAGTCAAAAGCAGTAATTGGAGTAGATGCTTCTTTGAGGGCATCCCTTGTCTGCTGATACCCTTCACCAACCCTCCAAAGGTGGATGGGGGCCGGGGCGCCCCTCTTGAGGAGGGGAAGAGGCTGGTGGCTGCACCAAGCAGCCTGGCTCTCCTGCCGCCCTCGGCACCCTCCCTCGGGTCTCTGGTTAATTGCTGTGACATATTTATGGGCACTCTCTGAGGAAAGAGCAGGCGAGCTGGCCCACAGCATCCCAGCTCAGCAATCATCGCTGATTAAAAACTAGTTACAAAGCAATGAAGATGGAATCCTGCATTAACCAAATGACCCTGTCCATGGCCAAGCCCAGATAGATGGCAGTGATTATGAGAGCATCACTTACAACGTCGGCAAACGTTAACGGCTGTTTGAATTTCCGGAAGATTTACAGGGTAGTGACAGCATTTGGCTGGATGGGATTCAGGCTCTGCTTCCTGCCCAGATGTGCCTGTGTATTTATGGGTTCCTGTGGACTCATGGCCTAGCTCTGCTGAGCTTTTGGGTGGGTCTAATCCGAATACTCTGGCTTGTGGAAAGTTGCGATGTATCATATTGCCAATTTTCAGAGAATCTGAATTAGCTCAGCTACACTTAATGCTGAAACTATCCTGAAAGTAATTTAATCTTTCTTTAATGATTCAGAAGGCGCTTTGAAGTCTTGCACTAATCAGAGTCATGGTTATGAATATCAGAACTTGATATTGAAGAAGTGTGAGAGTATCCATAAAAGAATTAGGTGAGGGGATTATGGAAAACAGCCCATGTGGCTGTTTCTGTGAGAGCTATGTGCGTGGGGCGGGGGCGGGGGGACATGTAAACATGATGTGATAAGAAGTCTAACGTGGGCTAATGTTGATGTCCCCATGTTCAATGAATGACCTGTGAAAAAGTCAGCCTTTCTCCCTGGTCCCCTCTGCTCCCACACCTTCCAAGAAGAATTTGGTCTTTCCTGGTTTGGGTCTCCATCGTGTAGATTTGGAGCGGGGGGCGGGAGCGAGGAGGACGGAAATGTCCTGTCCAAAGCCAGGATCTCCTTTACTGGGAAAAAGAGAAATGAGCAGGTATGTTAAGTGAGCAGGGCGGGGGAGAGGCAGGACCCCTCAGGAGCTGGGTAGCGAAGGGGAACGTAGGGAATGTCCAGAGCCAACTGCCATGACCGTGAAGTGTGTGCATGGGGCGGTGTGTGTGTACGTGTGCGTGTGTCTCTGCACACGCATGTGTGTGTGAAACGAGGACGACCCCCCCCCCCCATTCGGTCATTAGAAGTCTCAGGAGCCCACCATGCTCTCTCTCCTTCTGGTAAAAGAAAATTAAAATAGAATCCCTATTTGGAATTTTTTGGAATACTTTCGGAAAGAGTTAAATTGCTTTTCAATAACTTTTGGCTACAGCTGTCTGCCACGTGGCAACAGGAGCAAAATGTCAGGAGCAAGAAGGCCTGGCTTTGTAAGGGTTTATAACGGTGCCATTTAGGGCCAGAGACCGTCTTCTACATCCCCCTGGAAATGATACCCAGCAGCAGGACCCAGCAGTACGTGCTCGGAAAGTCGGCTGGAGAACCCCTGGGGCCATCACCTCTGCCCTCGCCCCTCACTAACCCCAGCCCTAGAGGAAACACAGGCGCTCAATGGTTGGGGCAGGGACAGGGCGATGGGGCAGTTCCGGCAGCCCTAAGGAATAAAACACAAAGTGCCCTGAGTCTGAGTTATAGAGGCAGCTGCATGTACTTCCCCAGGAACCAGGCCTGCGCGGTGGAGCTGGGCGCCTAGACATGGGACGGGGGGGCAAGCCAAGATCAGGGCTGTAACACACACAGCCAGTGTGGGGATCTAGGGTCAGGAGAAGACGGGCTCTGTGGATTGGCAGACAAAAGCAATTGGCCATGTTTTTGCCGGAGCCCAAATCGTACCCTTGCTCCCCCCGCTGCCCGACCCCCACCACACCTGTCGATGGTCCATGTGTCCGAGGAGTTGAGTCCACAGGTGCGCCAGACTGTGCTGCAGTTGGGGACCCGCCCCCAATGCCCTCCGCCGTGGACTTCTCCTCTGGACTACTCCAGTAGCCGCCAATGTCCTCCCCGGCCCCACCCGGCTCTCAGCACCTGCCAGGGTGGGCATGCCGCACCCCAAGCCTGACCATGTCACTATCCCGTAGACCTCTATTGGCCCTCCAGACCCACAGAGAGGTTCTCAAGGTGGGCCCTTAGCAGACGGGGCCAGAGCTGTGGGTGCTGTGATGTGTGGGGCAATCTTGCACGAGGACGACTCATTCTGGGTCCCAAGAGGCCCGAGGCGTCCCACATGATGTTCACACAGATTATTATGAAACCAGCTTAGATTTATCTGGGCCTTTTGTCTCATTTAACAGTCAACTCAAAGTAGTTTTTGCACAATTTCAACACATAATAACTCATGTGGGGGTGTAACGACCATGTAAATGAAGAGAAGGACATGCTTTTGTTTCATTCAGAACATTACCCGGTTCTTCACTAATTCAGAGAATGAAGTCATCGATGGCAATGGCCCTCGGCCAGTCTGCATCCACAGTGTCACATTCACAGTGACTGAACAAGCAGGAGCATTTGACCCCTTCATTATGCCCTCGAAAACAGCCATTCCCAGATGTTTACAGACGCAGATACATAGTATTTTATTATAAATCACTTACATTATATTACTCCTTTATATTATAGACTGAGCATTCTACTGAAGTTTTTATGTACTGAAGTACGTTCTATTATTTGTAGATTTTCTTTGGGGCTAGTGAAGGGGGACATTGCAACATGGTTTTACAGAAAGGAGGGTTGGGTCTGATAGAGCTGAGAAACAGGCTACTACTCAAACCTCCCAGGAAGGCTTCTAGACTCTTCTGATGCAACCCATTTCTGCAGCTCCAGCCTCATCACCTACCATCCCTCCAGCCTGGGACCCTGGACTGCAGTTACCATAACATAAACAGTGCCATGGAAACAGCACGGGTCCCACTCGCTGTGCCTGCAATGGATTGGACACCCCACCCCACACTGCCCAAAGCCACTGTACCCACCTCTTCTTATGCCTCCCGTATAGCACCCACTACAGAAGGACAGATAGGCACCCACACACCTGACTCTCTCCTCCCTGGGAGCTGTAACTCCACCGCCGGTTCTCCCAGGAAAGCAGACGGGGGAACGAGTGAATGACAGTGCCGTCCAGCAAGGTCTTGAATGTGTGGGATGTCTAATGTACATGATACAGTTTGGTGCCTGAACCCTTCTCAATAACAAGTTGTCTTACAACCAGAGTGATACCAGAGTGACACCTTCAGGTTGAGTCCCGGTGGGGGGGGGGGGTGCGGTGCTCAGGATAGAGGAACCCCTCCTCCTTCGGCTCTGGGCTGCCTCCCCCACTTGCCCACATCCACTCCCTGTGTCCATCCAGGTTCATCAACTCGGTGTGCAAGCAGACCGCTATGCCGAAGGTCCAATCGCCCAAGGGTCCGGTCTGCCGAGTTTAACACATTTACTAAAAATGTGCTTTTCTTAACTACTTAGGGAGGGTTCAGAGATCTGGGTCAAATGAAGCCATTTCATTCGCTTTGAAGACCTCCGTGGGTGGTCACCCACCGTGCCGCAACAATTGATGGAGGGTTGCTGGGCAGGCAGCGAGGGCTGGACCGGGAAAGACAGCTCAGCTCAGCCTGGTGGTCCAGCGTGGCAAACCAGGGCAGACTGGGGTGGCTGGGGCCGGCGGGGAGGCTGTGGAAGGGAGCGGGGAGAAGATGGCAAGAGAAGAGTCTGAAGGACCCAGGACTCTGGAGCCCAGCTCCCCGCAGCCCTCCCGAACCTGCTAATCCACCCAGTCGGATGAGAAAGCAATTTCTTGAACCCGTGAGTTGGTCGAAACCACTTGTCAGAGTTTTATTTCAAAGTTGCGACGAAGGAGCTCCTTCCGTGAAATTCAGTTGGAGATTTCTTCCGCGGTGGGGACATCCGGTAACAGAAAGGTGTCTAAGCCACACTGTTAGAGCAGGTACGGGAAAGAATGGACTCGGGGAAAGCTGAGCAGATAAATCTAGCTTCTCCAAGGGGCTTTAGATCATGTCATGCAAAACTGTCCTCCGTCCGTCGGAGACTAGGTATGGAACAATTTCCTGTCACCAAGAATTACAGTAAAGACAGAAGCAAGGGGTGTGCGTGAATGGGAAACTTCAGGAAATTTGCCAAAGTTGGTCGTTTGATGAATTGGTTATGGGGGAGTTGGTATGAGCTCACGTCGGGCTTTCCTGAAGCGCCGGCAAGTGAGGGAGTCAGGATCTCTCTTGAGGAGTGAAACGAAACGGGCACAGAGACGCATGAAAGCATGGAACAAAGAGAGTCTCGGGGCCACAGTTCTGGTAGGAAGAGGAAGTCTTAAGCAATAAACTTCAAGTGTCGCAGCCACGGGCAGGACATCTGCAAGGTAGCAGCGGACGCTGGGCTCTGAGCCTACGGATTTCTAGTATTCTCGTCCCACGCCCACAGCTTCCTTACTGAGAGACAGGTGCATCAACCTTTCTCATTGATGCAGTTACACATTTGCTCCATCCAGCTCCCCTTGCTCTGATTGAAAACGTGCCGAGCAACCTTCTTGTTCTAATCTGGCCTCCGGGGTAGTCCTGGATGATGTCAACGAGCTGCCTCTCTGGAGGGGCCTGCCTGCCTCCCCCTGGGGAAGCCCCACGCTCACATACCCTTCACGGAGTGCAGTGCTCACCTCTACCCCTGCGTTTTGGGGCTTACACATCCTTTTCCCGCCCAGCCTCCAGGCAAGTGCCACAACTCCTTCGTGTTTGTGTCCCAGCACCTGGAACCCTGCAAGCCTGTGACTCAGCTGGGAATAGTGCCTGGCACATGACAGGCACTAAATCAAAAATGTATGAAGTGAATGGATAGATGGGCCATTTGGCTACTTTTAGAGATGGAGCTCGGGCCCAACCCCTCGGAAGCACCTTCTGAGGCCTTTGGGGTCTGCTGATGACTTTCAGAATCCCTGTGACACTCCTCTTGGTTCTGCAGAGTTGCTTGGGTCTTCCCGTCTGCCCTGTTCTATATCCTGCGCCAGGCGGGCTTCGGAACCAGCCGCTCCTGGATGGGGAGCCGGCTTTGCAACCTTGGGCAGGTTACTTAGCCCCGGTGTGCCACCTCAGCTGCTCCTTCTGTGAAATGGGAATCACGCCCCCAGCTCTGCTGGAGATGAGGTAGGTTTCCTGTAGCATCACAGGCTTCGGTGTGAGGAGGAAGGGGCAGGGGCAGGCAAACATTTTTCCCAATCTTCTCCTAAATGGTCCCGACATACAAATCCCTCCCGCCCCGCTGCACCTCACCTCCGTCCCCACTCCCGATGTAGGACGCTTTGAGCCGTGCTCTTGCAAAGAATCAAAGGGGCCCTTTATTTGCTTCCCTTCTCCCCCTCCTGCCTCCCGGGAGTCTCCAAGGTGAGCCAACTTGGCCCGACAGCTTTGGAGTTTGTCTTCCGTTCGGGGAGGGGCTGGCACCTCCATCTGGAGCCGGGAGCAGACGTGAGCTCTGCACAAAGGAGATCTGTCCCTGCAACCCTGCTCTCCTTCTCCCTCCCACCCGCGCAGCAGCTGGCTTCCAGGGGAATCCAATGACAGCCAGACTCCAGGGAACCGAGCTGGCGAGACCAATTCTGTGGAGTGATCCATAGTGACAGAGAAGCCTCGGGGCCTGGGAGACCAGCAGGGGACCAGTTAACCCATAAAGGGACAGACAGTCTAGGGGACAGTGTTCTGCTCCTCTGCTCCAATGGACACCGTCAATTGCCTGATTCCCTGCTCCTTCTGGAAGCCGCAAATGGCCTTCTGTTGTTGTCTTTCTGCACACAAGGTGGCTTCTGCCCTCTCTGTCCTGCGGCTCGAGTCGCTTCCTCTGCCTGCAGTATCCTTCCCTGCACTATGCTCTTCTACCTGACTTACCCCTCCGCAGCTGGCCCCACTCAGCTCTAGGTCACGGCCTCCAGGGAAGCCTTCCAGGAGGAATGGATGGAGTGCCCCTCTCTTGGGCTCCCACAGGCCCTGGGCCCTCTTCTGCGACAGCAGTGACCCAACAGTTGTGGAACTGCTTACTGTCTGAGCGTCGGGGGGGTATGGACGCTCTCGTGTCCTATTCCTGAGTCTCTGGCTCCTCGCACAGAGCCTGGGCCCTCTTTGCTTCCTTTCAAACTTAAAGTTTTTAGTCGGTGCTCACCAAATCCATGTTGAATTTAACCGAATTTGGTAAAAGGTTCATTTCTTTCCCCCAAGCAAGTTTTTACCAGATTCAGATTACACTGGGATTTGTACATTGGTTAATCATGCGTGTGCAGTTTGCTTTTTTTTTTTTTTTTTTTTTTTGGTAACAGCTTTATTGAGATCGAATTTATATGCCAGGCAATTCGCTCACTTCAAGCGTTGTTTTTAGTAGCTTCACAGAGTTGTGCCGTTATCACCAGGACCAACTTTAGAACAATCGTGTCTCAGTGGATCTGTCTATTCCGGGCATTTCATGTAAATAGACTCATACAATACATGATCTTTGGTGACTGGCTTCATTCACTTAGCATAACGTTTTCCAGGTACATTCATGTTGTAGCGCGTATCCGTACTTTGTTCCTGTTACCAAATGATATTCTGCTGTATGTATACACCACATTGGATTTATCCGTTCATCTGTTGATAGGCATCTGGGTTATTTCCACTTATGGGCTATTATGAACAGCTTGCTTTTTTTTTTTTTTTTTTGGAATGCTAAAGATACTTTGATTTTAAAATAATTTCAAACTCGCGAAAACATTTTGCAAGAGCAGTACGAAGAACTTCTTTTATTCAGCCATCTGAGGATGACCGGCTGACTGACGCCCCAGCACCCCCACCAGCCCCGCTGTATACACACACATACAGGCAATACTTCAGCGTGTATTGCCTACAACAGTGACACTCTCCTACACAATCACAATACAACCATCACAGTTGGGAAATTAACATCGATTCATTCCTACCGGACATCTAGGTTGTCCCAATAACGTCCTTCATTGCAAAAGCTGCGATCTAGGATCATGCGTTACATTTAATTGTCACGTCTCATTAGTCCCCCTCAAACTGGAACAGTTCCTCAGTCCTTCACGCCGACTTTCATGACCCTGACACTTAGGAAGATTATGGGCAAGTTGTTTTGCAGAGTCCTTCCATTTGAGTTTTCCGACGTTTCTTCACGATTAGTTTCAGGCGATGCCTTTTAACGAGAGTGTCACACTAAGCGGCTCTGTGTCCTTCTGTATCCTATCAGGTGGTACACAATTTCTGTTGGTCCTATTACCAGTGATATTAGCTTTAATCACTTGATTAAGTTGGGTCTGCCAGGATATTCCACAGTAAATTTACTCATTTTTCTTTGTAATTACTCAGTATTTTTTTTTTTTTTATCAACGTTTATTTATTTTTGGGACAGAGAGAAACAGAGCATGAACGGGGGAGGGGCAGAGAGAGAGGGAGACACAGAATCGGAAACAGGCTCCAGGCTCTGAGCCATCAGCCCAGAGCCTGACGCGGGGCTCGAACTCACGGACCGCGAGATCGTGACCTGGCTGAAGTCGGACGCTTAACCGACTGCGCCACCCAGGCGCCCCTGTAATTACTCAGTATTTTGGATGGAAGCTGGTTTGAGACTATGGACGTACCCATTCCTCATCAAACTTTCCACTCCATAACTTGACATCAACTAACGCTTCCTGGTTGAAGTGATTATTACTGCGAAGGTAGCCAAATAGTGATTTTCTAATCTCACCTTTTCTTCCGTATTTATTAGTTGGTATTTTACTCTAAAGGAAACTTATTTATTTATATCAGTACCAATTCACAGAGTCTTATTTAAAGGGTTGTAATGCATCATTATCATGACTTATTTTTATACTCAAAATTTTGAACATAAGATTTGAGTATTAATTTCCCTGATTTGAGCTCCAGGGGTAGGTAGCCCCTCGTGTTGGCTTCTGTGTCTCTTTGACACGTCCTCATCAGTTTTTGAGCACTTTCTCATTCTCTGGCACAAGATATTCTCAGCTCATATTGTAGTGTCTCTGCCCCAGCCCAAGAATCGCCCATTTCTCCAAGGAGTTCTGGCTCCTGTGCCATGGACAAGGGTCTGCTCACTGGTATCATGATATCACTTCTCTTAGGCCCTCTCAGTGGACAGAGCTAAAGAATACACACACACACACACACACACACACACACACACACACACACCCGTACATGTATTTATATACATTCATACCCACATTTACATCTATATTTATATCCATCTCTGTCTAGATACACATTGAAAAGCATGAATTCACACTAACATCTCTAATTCCAATCCAATACCACAGAGGTGATTCTCATTTTCTCCTTTTCCATATTTGTAACTCCCTCCTGACAGTGAGACACCTGGCTCCCATTATTACCCTCAACATATTTTCTTACTGAATGAAACCAATCTCCCGTCACCTTTGTGGACACCCACACAGGCACCCTCCTTACCCTGCTTTGGCTTTAAAAGCCCACATGAGGCCACTGTCGTCCTCTGCCCACACTATGTAGATGCCCTCTTCAGGGCCTTCAGGCTCCAATACATCATACCTACCTCTCCCACCAGGATGCCCCTTCTACATGGACACTTTCTCTCACCCTGATTAGGCTCTGACACCCCACACTGGGCTGCTGGCCCCTGCCCTGCCTGCCCCAGGGACACCTTACCCACCCTGCCTCTGACATCCTGTGCTGGACTGATGCCACCAACGCATTGACCCCAACTCCACCCAGACACCTACATTGCTTATTGACAAGACTGGAATCGTGGTTCTATAGGCTTTTCACAACTGGGAATTCGCTGATGGCATCCCCAGTGCCTTTCAATATGTTTTTCCTTCTCTTTCATAAGACATGGATAGAGGTTTGATAAAATTCAGGTCCAGTTTTTTTGACAATAACACTTCACAGATAGTACTGTGTTCTTCCGCCGCATAGCACGTGATATCGAGTTGTCCGCAATTTTATTAAGGATTGCAAAATGATGTTATTCTCATTCTGTTTCTCACTCATCATATGAAGAGCTACTTATCAACCATTTCTTTACTCTATGGGGTTTACATAGGAAAAGCCAGTAAATGCTTGACTCCTTCTCTTCACTTGTCAGTTTTCAAAATAGTAGGTTCTGGGGTGTCTGGGTGGCTCAGTCGGTTAAGCATCTGACTTCAGCTCAGGTCATGTTCTCACAGTTTGTGGGTTCGAGCCCCATATCGGGCTCTGTGCTGACAGCTAAGAGCCTGGAGCCCGCTTCGGATTCTGTGTGTGTGTGTCTCTCTCTCTGCCCCTCCCCTGCTCATGCTCTGTCTCTGTCTCTCAAAAATAACAAACGTTAAAAAAAAATTTTTTTTTAAATGGTTCTATGACATCCTCCAAAAGTGATCACTGAGTGGGCTTTGTCTTTTTCTTTTAAAAATTTATTATGAACTCATGGATTGAAAAATATCTTAAATTGTTTCCAAATTGCCAGTAAGTAAGGTCAGATGTGGGACAGATGGCATTGCATAGAGTGTCCATGTGACCAAATATGATATTTTCAATGTATTGCAGTTATTATTTTTTTGATGACCAAACTGTCCCATCGTTGGCCAGTAGGAGACTTCTCAATTTGCCATCTTTGACATAAGATGTCCCAAGGTCATCATATACATTTTGTGGCCCAGAACTGGAATCCATCATTTCTTTAAAAAACTTCAATCCCCATTTTTTGAGTAATAGTATTTAGAGACCATAATCTGGTTTGTAGGGGTGTTCACACTTACTGGGTTGGCCATTGTTCCCAGGTTTTTTGCAATGGATGGAAAATGGACAGAGCTTTAAAAATAACAACGTACTTCCTAAATTCATATTGACCCTTCTGATTCAGATTCAGGATTCTGGGGCTTTCACTTAGCCTCATCAGTCTTATATCCATACCATCCTTTCTTTCACATTGAACATCCCAATTCCCAATCAAACCAACATAATTACTCACTTCCTTATCCCACGACATACACCCAACAGTCTCAGATAAACAATACCAGCATTATCATTAATAATATGCATATGAATAAACAGTTAAAAATTTTTGCAGCCTGTTTTTAATGTTTTTATTATTTTTTTGAAAGACAGAGTGTGAGTGGGGGAGGGGCAGAGAGAGAGGAAGACACAGAATCCAAAGGAGACTCCAGGCTCCGAGCCGTTGGCATAGAGCCCAACGCGGAGCTCGAACTCACAGACCTCGAGATCATGACCTGAGCCAAAGCCAGACGCCTAACCAACTGAACCACCCAGGCACCCCTGCAGCCATTTTATTTAGGGTATATCCCACTTGGGATGATAATCAAATTGATTTAATTAATTAAGTCACTTGAAATAGTTCCTTTCTGTATAATTATGCTACCATACCACTCAATACACGGGTTTCTTTCCTTCATTTGGCGTTCACAATTTAGATCATTTTTTCAATTTTTATGGATTCATTTTTTTGTGGGTTTGTTTTCTGTTGTTGTTGCTGTTGTTGTGGGGTTTTGTTTGTTTGTTTGTTTTTGAGAGAGAGAGAGTGCACACATGAGTGAGGAAGAGGCAGAAGGAAAGGGAGAGAGAAAATCTTAAGCAGGCTCTATGCCCAGCACAGAGCCTGATGTGGGGCTTGATCTCACAACCCTGAGAGACCGAGCCGATATCATGACCTGAGCCGAAGTCAAGAGTCAGACACTTAACTGATTGAGCCACCCAGGCACCCCTATGGATTTGTGGGGTTTTTCTTAATTTTTTAGAGTTGTAAAAAATTTTACAAGTTTCTCAAGTCATGTCTTCAAAACAAAGTATTTTAAAAGAAGTCTTCAAATTCCAAGCTAGTAAAATTTGAGCAGCTCCTAAACATGCTCAGAGCAGTGTAGACGCCTCAGCCTTGAGACTTTTCGGTACCAACATGCTGGCCGGTCCTCAGTTGTTCGTATCAGAATGTCCTATAATTAGAATATAAATTTGATGCTGGAAACAAAGACCTAAAATAATAATAATACACAATTTTCACCTAACATTTCTAGTGTAAGCTCTCTAGGACTGATGTGATGGCATCATGGTGCAGGGGACCTAACCCTCTTTCACCTCGTCTGTCACTCCACTACCCTCCGCACACAGCTTCCGTCTTGTTGTGTGGCTGCCCCAGATCCTATCTTGCACGACTCAGCAAGAAGAGCAGAGGGAAAAAGGAGGCCTATCCTCTTTAAGGGCAGAACCCAGAAAGTTGCACACACAATTTCCATTTATATCTCATTGGCAAGCTAGCTGCAAGGAAAACTAGGGAATGTAACATTTTGCTGGAATGCAGCTGCTCCACTAAAATCTTGGGGTTCCCTTACAAAAGGAAGGAGGGAGTAAAGTCTTGGGGGAACTGTCTCAGTTACATTCTCCAGGTAATAAGCCAAAGCATCATTTGGTCCAAGCATTTCTACCAGCAAATTTTTCATCCTGATGATACTTTTTAAAATTTGGGATAGAATCAAGTGGCTGACCAGGAATACATGTAGACAATATGGGAAAGGAATCTACATTTAACCTATGGGGGAAAAAAATCTGACTTTTTAAATGGTCCAATCTATCTTTTATGAATTCTGCCTTTGTTTCTACATCGAGAAAGACACTCTCCACTTGAGTTGAGATACATGTTTGCCTTTTTTCTATAATTCTTTTTTTTTTTCAACGTTTATTTATTTTTGGGACAGAGAGAGACAGAGCATGAACGGGGGAGGGGCAGAGAGAGAGGGAGACACAGAATCGGAAACAGGCTCCAGGCTCTGAGCCATCAGGCCAGAGCCTGACGCGGGGCTCGAACTCCCGAACCGGGAGATCGTGACCTAGCTGAAGTCGGATGCTTAACCGACTGCGCCACCCAGGCGCCCCTATAATTCTTTTTTATATATATATATTTTTTCTTTTATACCTGCAATTTTTTGTTGAATGGTATCTGGGAACTACAGCAATTTTTTTCCAAGTTGCCAATCAGTAGGGTGACACATTGCCTCTGTGACCAAGGTTGTCATCCAGAACAATTCCAAGTCTTTGTCAAAGTTGGTTGAGCACTTAGTACAGACCAGGCTCTCTGCCAGGATCACAGGACATGAAGATAAAGAGACCCAGTTCTTGCTCTTAAAGCTCAATCAAATAAGGCAGACAAATCACGAACAAATCAGCACCATCAAGTGTGATCAGTGCTGGGAACAGTGTGGAAGGAAAAGCGTGCAGAGAAGCTTCACGATGGAGGTAACACTCACGTTGAGGCAGAAAAGACCAGGGGGTATTTTCCAGGTTGGCAAGTGGAGGGAGGGCATTTCGGGGCAAGTTGCTTAAATGCTCTGAGACTTGGTTTCTTCATCTAGAAAACAAATGGGTGGAGCCTCCTTCATGGGCTCCTTACTGGACTTCGGGGATGGGCCCTCAAGCTTGGTTTGTGGTGCAGCAGAGGAGGCAGTAAGGGGCACTCTCTCCCTTCCCTGGCAGGAGATGCCACCTTCCTGCTCGAGTGACTCCTCTACCTTTCATTCTCTGAACACGGGGAGGTGACCTTTCCAAGCGGCCTAAGTCTTCACGGAAGAAGAGCTCTGAGACGGACGGAAGCAAAGGCCCCATAGCCCTGCTTGGGAGTGAGGAGTAAGAGTGGTTCTGGAATTGGATTTGGTCACCTTCACAGTTTCCACTGGGGACAGCCCCAGTCTCTTGCTGCAAAACTGATTTTGGAGTGGAAGATTTAGGTGGCAGGGCTACAGACACCATATGGCTAATTCACTGCATGACTTTGGGCAAGTCGTTTCCCTCATTTGAGAACGGTTTCTTCTAACTCTAGGACATCCAGAGCCCTCCCTGGGGCCCTGATCCAACCCAAGGGTGAAGACAGGGAAAGGGGGACGTACGCCTTTAAGGCTGTCGTCCCACCCTTCACGGAGTTCACGTGCCAGCTGTCCCATTACCAGGTCCTAGGCCAGCAGTTGCCACGGTGTGTGGACCAGAAAGGCACGTTGCCATAATGAGATGTGTTTATTTGAATAAGAAGGTCAGGGAGTTAAGTAGTTGGTATTCCAGTCGTATAGAGTCGTTTGCACAGTGTCACTAATAATTAAAGGGGGTTTTGACTAATCTAGTTGCTCTTCCTAAATATACTCTGCTCAAGAAACTCATCAAAGCAGCAAAGTAATCTTTGAGGTTATTAATCTCCTCTGCTTCACAGCTGGGGCAAATTTATTTGCTTGAATTAGCATGTAATAAACTTATAATAAAGCTGCCAGAGGCCCAGCTTGGTAGAGAGTGGCTCCGTGTAATGGGTAGTTACCTCTAGGGAAGGAGGCGCTTGTCCCAACCTTACCACCGCAGGCCTGGCGAGGCTGGAGGCCGTCCCCAGGGACCAGGCTGAGAGGGGGTTGCCAGGCGTAGGGACCCCAAAAGGGAGCCGAAGGAAGCTTTGCAGACGTCACTCTCATCGTTGCCCCACCCCATTGCCCAGGTGAGGAAACTGAGGCTCGGGAAAAGGAAGGGTGTACCTGAAGCCACGCAGAGGGCGATTGGAAGAACCAGGTGAGAATTCAGATGGGAGCCGTGGCTCCCCGACCACCACCGTCTCATTGCTGGCGGTCCTCACGGGCAGGGGCCTTCCACTCCCTTCTACCACAGACCTTTGCTGTATCCCCCACTTCCCTGTAATCTGCCCCTCCTTCCTGCCTCTTCCCTACACCGCAGCCCCGCCGAGACCTGTCTGCCTTCCTCACTTCTCCATTTTTCAAGGCAATGCCGCCCTTCTGTCGCACCCAGGAGCCCATCTGGATGGGCAGTCTCACTGGTAACAGCTCTATGCACACACTGAGGGTCAACAGGAGGGTGCAGAGGATATGCTTCCTGAGCCCTGGGGCCCGGGGGGAGCCTGAGAGCCTTTTCCACTTCCCCCTTCCCTCTTTCCTCTCTTTCTTCTGCCTTTTCCAGGGGAAATAGTCCCACTGGTCTTTGCTCCTTGAGGTCGAAGCTGGGGAGATATTCTCCTGGCTTCCAGGGACCCTCACATCCTCAGAGAAGAGCAACCACAAGACAGCCACCTTTCTGGTGCTAACGCCGACCGCTCACGTGGCATTCCTTTGATGGATTGGACCAAAACTAACCCAGCCCAGGCATGAGGTTAACGAGGGTAATGAGGACAGACAACACCGTTCTACCACATACAGAGCTGAGGTCCTCATCCCCCATTCTCCATCCCCTCTCCCTCATCCCCACTCCATCCCTCATCCCCATCCCCTCCCCCTCATCACCATCCCCTCCCCTCATGCACATCCCTTCCCCTCATCCCCCTTCCCTCCCCCATCCCCACCCCATCCCCCACCCCTCCCCCTCATCTCTCATCTTCATCCCTTCCCCTTCATCCCATTCCCTCCCCCTCATCCCTACTCCAACCCTCATCCCCTCCCCTCCCCCTCACCCCCATCCCCTCCCCCTCATCCCCATCCCCTCCCCCTCATCCCTACCCCATCCCTCATCCCCTCCCCCATCCCTTCCCCCATCCCCATCCCCATCCCCTCACCCTTCTAACCCTATCTTCACCTATTCTTTCAGCCCCCAATTCTTTTTTCTTGGCCTTTGGGAGAGAATGGAAAAGGAAGCAGGAGAGGAGAGGCTTTTTGGAGTTCCCTCAGACCTAGGACGCTGACTCTTTCCTTCAGATACTTCTAGGGCATTGACAGGAATGACACCCTCCAGCAAAGCTCACAGCATAACCTTCCCAAAGTCACAGTCATTTCTTCTCAAGCAATAGATCATAAAAATACAATGAGTAATCACTAGGAGTCTTGAAACCCTGCAAGACTGAGAGCCGCATATCTAGGCCAAGTCCATTTTTTGAAGGCCAGGGAGAATAAGTGATTTGCCTCACGTCACCATAGCTGCTGGTGTTTGAGTTCAGGGCAAACATCTAGATGTTTGGGCCTGCTTCCGGGGGCTCCTTTCACCATGCCAAACTGCCTTAGACAGGGGTACGTGGTAAGAGTCCCCTCTTTGCCAACCAACATGTTGACCTAAATCCAGGAACTTGGACGACTCCCTAGTTCTCCAAATAATTAACTCGAGACCCCCCAACACCCTTCTTCCCATCCAATCCCCCAACCACTCCTCACAAGGGACAGTCTAGGAGGTGCCTTTCCTTAGAACCTGTGAGCTTGGCACAACTAACAGAAGCAGAGCTTGGACCCTTCGGAGAATAGACGGGACCTGACCCGTGGAGGCAGCCAGTGCTGGAAGGACAAAGCCCACCGTAGGTGCTATTAGAGGAAGAACAGCCTGGCAGGCAGAACCCGACATGTGGCAGAGGACAGCACAAACTTAACCCCGATGGAGGTCAGCACTGGGAGAGCCCAGTGCATTTGAGACAGGTTGCCCTGGCTTACGGTCAGAACTCGTTCCATCCCCACCTGCACATGCCCCAGCTGAGCCACCCAACTGTCAAGGTGGTTCTGGGTCGGCTTAGAAGGCTTCTCCCCACCACTCTTCACCATCCCAAAATTCTACCCTGAGTCTAAAAAGCAAATAATTTCAGCCCCCTTTCCACCCCACCCCCATCACCTCATGGAGATATAATTAACATATCATATAATGTTTAAGGTACATCGTCTATTGATTTGAGATACTTATATGTTGCAATATGATTCCCACATAGTGTTAGCCAACGTCACATAATTATCATTTCTTTTTTGCAGTGAGATTTAAGACCTACTCCCTCAGCAACTTTCAAGCATACAGCACAGTATTGTTAACTATAATCACCACCCTATGCTTAGATCCCCAAAATGTGTTCAACTTTCAACTGAAGTTTGTATTTTTTGACCAACATCTCCCTCTGTTTCCCACCCCCCCATAAAGAAAATGTGTCATATGCTATATACACAGTGGAATATTATTCAGCCATGAGAAAGCAGGAAATCTTGCCATTTGTGACAACATAGATGAACCTTGAGGCCATTATGCTAAGTGAGCTAAGCCAGACAAAGGAAGACAAATACCGTATGCTCTCACTCATATGTAGAATCTAAAAAAGCCAAAGTCATAGAAACAGCAGAATTTCACTCCTTTCTTGGTGAAGCTGTCCACGGCAGGGCCTAGCTGAGGAGGGAGTTGGAGTCACAGACAGGCATACAGTTACCTTAAGGTGGCAACGTCGCTGTGAGTGAAGAGAGGAGCGGGAGAGGCCTCCAATTTTTTTTTCATCTCCTTCGTTTCCTTCCACAAGATTTTTGTTTTCCCTTGAAAATTTCCTTTGACATTCCTTTGGCAAAGGGATTCTGAGAACGAGCAGGGAAAGAACGGAGTCTGCCCTCACAAGACAGCTCTCGGATAAAACCAGCAGGGCAAAGGTGGACCCACACTCAAGGTGGGAATGCTTGACCACGTGTCCCCAGCTCAACAGGCTCTGAGCTGCGTGGGGAGCAAGAACGCACGGCTTGGAGCAGATGGTGTCGTGGGTCTGGCTGGTAGGGACGAAGCAGAACACCTCAACCCTTTCTTTTGCGCCGTGTGTCTCCATCAAAGAGGAGCGTATGCAAACCCAAAGGACTAAAACAAACACATTAAAGAGAGAATTGGGGCGCCTGGGTGGCTCAGTCGGTTAAGCAGCCGACTTCGGCTCCGGTCGTGATCTCGCGGTCCGTGAGTTCGAGCCCCGCGCCGGGCTCTGTGCTGACGGCTCGGAGCTTGGAGCCTGCTTCAGATTCTGTGTCTCCCTCTCTCTCTGCCCCTCCCCTGCTCACCACTCTGTCTCTGTCTCTGTCTCAAAAATAAGTAAACATTAAAAAGTTTTAAAACAAACACGGGGGGCACCTGGGTGGCGCAGTCGGTTAAGCGTCCGACTTCAGCCAGGTCACGATCTCGCGGTCCGTGAGTTCGAGCCCCGCGTCAGGCTCTGGGCTGGTGGCTCAGAGCCTGGAGCCTGTTTCCGATTTTGTGTCTCCCTCTGTCTCTGCCCCTCCCCTGTTCATGCTCTGTCTCTCTCTCGCTCCCAAAAATAAATAAACGTTGAAAAAAAAAATTAAAAAACAAACAAACAAACACGGGAACCGTTTGTTGCCTGTGGGAGAGCGATGCCTATGGGAAGACATCACGCTGAATGGTTGTTGGGTAATGTCTCAAGGTGGGTATTCTCCAAACTTTCTACAAAGAATATGTATTTATTATATTGGAAAATATCTGAACATTTTTATTTTGAGAAATAAAGAGAGAGGGAGGGAGAGGGGAAAGGAAACGAAGAGAAGAAAAAGAAAGAGAGAAAATCGGACTCAACATACATAGAGTGACTCTGGTCTCTTGAGGAGCTCATGGCAAGACCTCAGGGGCTGGGACAGAAGCGCCGGCAGGCATCTTGGAGGGATTACAGAGAATGCAGAAATGGTGAACTATTAACAGCCTATGTCCTGAGTTTTAGAACAAAACATTAAATCCCAGTAAGGGCAGCCTGGCAATTTTGATAAAAATCCTTGGCAAATTCCTGAGTCTAAGGACTTACAGAACAGGAAACAACAATCCCTGGGAGCAGCGTGAGTCCACCAAGATGAGCCGTGCCAGACTGAATTCCTATCCTGAAGGACACCCAGAACGGGAGGGACAAGGGAGTGCCTGTGACAAAGGGCGGTGATGTGACGATTCAAGGAACACATTCCCCAAAGCCTCTGAGGCCTAAATAAGAAGGCAAAGTGTTGCCTGACTAATGGCACGGGCACGGGGTGGGGGTTGGGGGGGGGGGCAGGGGAGCAGCGATGGGGCCCAAATGCAGGCAGCTCCAACACCACCAGAGGCTCAGCCCTTGACCTTGTCTGCTCCACCCTTTCCTCAACGACTTGGATGAGGCAGAACAGAAGACATGCTTATCAAATTTGCAGTTGACGCAAAGCCAGAGGGATTGTTCATAGAAAGGATGGCAGGATCGAGACTCAAAAATATCTTGACAGGTTGAAATAATGGGCCAAAACCATGTAAAAGGGATAAATGTAAATTCCTGCGTTTAGGTTTTATAAAAAAAAAAAAAAAAAGAAAAGGTTTCATAAACATCAGATGCGAGAAACGGGGTTTAAAGCAGAAAAGAAAGCAGGCAGGGGCCAGCATGGCAAGCTCAGCATCTCAGATCAGCGGAAGGAAGAAAGAAGAGACGGCATTCAGTAGGTTTATCAGGAACTGTACCGGATGCTTGAAGTGATTGCAACCCGTTTCCATGGGCAGGCACTATTGCTGAGCCCATTTCACAGATGAGAAAACAGGGTCGGTGGCTGTCATTAAGTGATTAAATGATTCCTAGCGAACCATTAGTGATTCACATCAAGCTATTGGAGTTAAGCTACAAAGTGATGAAGACAGTATTTGAATTCAGGTCGTCTTGTCTCCAGGGCTCATCGTGCCCCTCCTTCAGCGGGTAAATCTTGATTAATCGAAGCTAATCACAATGATTTCCTTTCTCCTCGCCACTTACAGTTTCGCACACCATCCAACTCTGGCCAAAGGGACATGGGGCAGGGACTCTTGGGGGGCTTTTGGTAAAGTTTTCTTCTTTCTTAAAAAGAACGGCTAGAAACATCTGCCCCTGCCCCTCTTCGGCCTCTACACCTGGTTAGCATGTGAGGTCTGGAACTGCAGCAGCCAACTGGGCACCTTGAGGAATCTGGAAGGATCAGACCAGCCAAGTGAGGGGTGTATGGGGTGGACAAATGAAAATGCCCCAGGTCATTGACGGCTGTATTGGGGCCCTGAACTAACCCCACACACTCCACTTCTCCTTGAGAGGTAAGCCATTTTTCTAATTGAGCCCCTTTTGCTTGGGTTTTCTGTTGTATTCTACCTGTAAGCATCCTAACACACAAGGCCAGGGGAGTCCCCTTTAATGGCCTTGGCAAGATTACATTTGGAGGCTATGCTTACAAACTAAGTCAGACCTGACCGAGATGATGAGGAGCCCGGCACCCATTCCCCACTCCATCTCTCCCCCACTGGCCACCCGCCACTCACTTACCGTGACTTGGGGAGTTTGCCTGGAGAGAAGATACAGAAGGGAAATACCATGCCGGTATTCTTCAAATACTTAAAAGCCTGCGATTTAGAAGAGCGACCCGACTGTTTCTGAGCTCCTCCAGATGCAGAGCTGGAACTACTGAGAAGAGGTTACCAGGAAGCAGATAGTGGTTTGGCGGGATCGGGCTGTCCTCCACGGGATACACGTCTGGTAAAGAAGAGAGAGTCTGGCATCGCTGGAGGTGCCCCAATAGCAGTAAAGTGGACACCAGAAAGTGGTTTTCAAATCCAGGTTTCTGGGATTCTGTGTTAGGCTTATGGGATGCTACTAGAGCCTTCCTGGTAAAGAATCAAGTAGAAGACCAAGTGTCTGCCACCTTCCCTCTCTCCAGCTAGAGTGAGACCCTGCCACCGAGAGTCAGTTCTGGGAAGAATTGTGGGCAGGGGATGTGGTAAGTGCCCAGTAGGGAAAAAGAGCCAGTGTCCGGTGAGAAGTCAGAGGTGGAGAGAGCCCTTCCAGGAGGAAAGTTCAGAGAGGGAGGCCTGGAGCAAGAACACGTGAGCTTGGGTACTCTGGCCAGGCTTGGGTCACATGGTCACCGTTGACCTGTAGGTGGGGTCTATTACCCGAACACCGTGGCTGGGTCGGTGCCAGCAAGCTGGGGAGCGGAACAAACGTCCGTCAGCAGGCAGCGCTGTCCCAGCTAAATGACGCTGAGACCCGCCTGCAGAGCTGAGGCCCCAAGGGAGCAAGGAAGTGTCTTCGGAACAATGTGAGCAGGGCTTAGTGACTGGGCAGGATGCGGCTGTTCCCAGCGCCTGCAACATCCCCATACACGCGCATTCAGGTGGGCTCGCTGATTCCTCCAGCCCTGCAGGGTCAGACCTACCTCTATTCCCAGGACCAGTCTTCACCGGAGGCAGGAGGAATTTGAGTAGCCCTAACTCTGGATTCTAGGACTCAGCAATGTCATCTGTGCTGCTGCTATGATGCTGACTCTGTGCCCCAGTTTGCTGGCAGGGCTTCCTGTTGTTCCGAAGACACTTCCTTGCTCCCTTGGGGCCTCAGCTCTGCAGGCGGGCCTCAGCGTCATTTAGCTGGGACAGCGCTGCCTGCTGACGGACGTTTGTTCCCATCCCCAGCTTGCTTGCACCGACCCACCCACGGTGTTCGGGTAATAGACCCCACCTACAGGTCAACGGTGACCATGTGACCCAAGCCTGGTCAGAGTACTCAAGGCCCTTACTCCAGGGATCGGCTCAGAGACCGGATATACCGATCAGAGCCCTTCCCCAAGTCTGTTCTAGCTGGTGAGCCCTGGCTCCTTTGATCACAAGACAGGAGAGCCGGCATTAGGCCTCGTGGCCAGAGGGGGACCTGGCCTCCTCTACTCTGGTCCCTGCATTTGCCTGGTTTCCTGCACTTTCTCAGAAGTGGAAACTGGCCTCTGCTTCCCACCCAGTGAGACCCCATATTTTCCTCTGCAGTTTGTTAGGGTTTCTGTAACCCCAAAGAGCTCTGACTCATACCCTCGCCTTTTCCATCGCTTGACAGCTGCCCCGGTGCCAGAACCTTCCATCAGCAGCCACATCCAAAGGAAGTCTCCAGGATCTGTCTTTCCTGGCCCTGTGTCTAAGGGTGTTTAGCCCTGCTCTTCTGCTCTTACTGACAGGTCACCAGGCGGTGCTGTGCCCTGGCCTGACTGGAGACGAGAGCATGCAAGGCAGGGTGTGAGCCAAAGACAGGAGCACCGTGCGGGGTAAGTGCACTCATGAAGTTCACTGACTTATTCATTCAGCAGCTACGCGTTGAGCGTCTGCTATGTTCAAGGTGCTGCGTCCAAAGACTTAGCACAGGAGCTGCAAACCTTTTCCGTAGCTGGGCCAAATAGTAATTATTTTCAGCTTTGCAAGCCCTAAGGTCTCTGTTGCAACGCCTCAGCTCTGCCCTATAGAAAAGCAACCCCAGACAACATCTAGACCAAGGGGCATGACAGGGGTCCCATAAAAATGATCTACGAAAGCAGGTGGTGGGCCAGATTTGGCCGGCTGTCCGTGGTCTGCCAACTTCTGACTTAGGACATACAGTTGGAGAAGGTGATGGGAGATAGATCCGTAAAGCCTTGAATACCAGCCAGAGAAAAATAGATGTTACCGAGTGGCTGATGGGAATCTTGGAAGACGTTTACACTGGAGAATGGCGAGTGCCAGAGGGATGGGTTGGGCATCGGCCTCCTTGCCAGGCAAGCACATGCATTCAATGAATATTCATTGAATGTCTTCCCTCGTCCAGGCACCATTCCGGGAGCAGGGAGACGGCGGTGAGCCAGGCAGGCAAGGTGCTCGCCCTTCATGGAGCTTCTGTTCTACTGAGTGTACAAGGTTCTTTATCATCGAGCCCCAGCCTCCCTCCCCAGCCTCATTTCCTTCTACTCCCCACCTATGAAACCACTCAAAATCCCAAGCGTTCCTCCGGACTTCTATGACTTTGCTGCTACCTCTTCCTGGAATGTCCTTACTGTCCCTCATCCACCTGCAGAAGTCCTTGGAGCCCCGCTGGGCTGCTTCTCCTGTGAAACCTTGCCCCTCCCCGCCCCCCACCTACCCCTGGGAGAGTTGGTCACTCCTCCTTCTGGGTCTCCCCGGCCCTTTGTACCTACCTCCGCTCTCAAGTGCTTCTCACGTGCCGCCGGCGTTCTTCGCATATAAGCCACTCCGCTCTATAGGACTCTCTCGAGCGCCTGGCAGAGGGCCTGACATACACAGGGGCTCAGCGGATGTTTGCTGAATGACTGAATGAAAATAGCTTTGGGAAAGAGAGTTGTACCGGAAGAGCGATGGAGGACACTCAAACCTGAGGGGAAGGCCGTCCGCTACCTTAGGGATCTAAACACTTGAAAGATACAAGGGATCTTATTTGTGGGCTTAAAACTCCTGTCCAAAATTATTTGTCGAGTGTGAACAATAATACAGTCTCCCTCTCTGAAGCACCGTGGCGAGGGCCCCTTTGTCTGATTAAGGGATGCCGGGAGTGATTGATGGGCTCCCGCCGGACAGCTGAAACCTCTCTCCTCCTGACAGTGCGAGTGATAGCTGAGCGGAAACTGACCCCAGCTGACACACTCATCTTAAAATATCTCTGTCTCCCTGCGGCCCAGATAAAATAGCTGTCGCACTAAAAGTAAGGGCTCCACTCGGGGGGACGCTGGCTTCTCCCAGGACTGGTGATGGACTGGCCTGTGATGTCAGGGTTCAGCCGAAGTCCAAATCAAAAGGACCCTAAGAAACCGGCCCTAGATGAATTGTGTTCCGAAAGCGGCTTGGTGTTCAACCCCCCAAGGGTGGGCCGAGAAGAACAAGGTACGTCATCAACAACGTCAGGGAGAGTTTATTCAGCATGTATTGGCCTGTGGTGCTGGGTTCAGTTCAGATCAGAGAAAATAATGTAGACACAGGCCTTTCCCACTATACCCTTGCATGCACGCAAAGGAGGAGAATGACCCCAGTCAGTGCTATGGGCCTTTTTGCTTCACAGAGAGCTTTCAGCAGCAGCAACATAGGTAGAGCAGGTATGAACATGATTTCCACCTTAGAGGTGAAGAAACCAAGGCTCAGAGAGGCTAAGTGTCTCGCCCAAGGTCACACAGCTAGAAGGGTCAGAGCAGGGATCCATGTCGGGGCTGGAAACAAATAGCATATTCAAGGGGATAATTAGAGAGGGTTCCGTTTAAGGATTCCTTAAAGAGCTAGGGGCGGGGCTGAGGAAACAACCAGGAAGCAACCCCAAGTGTGCTAAGGAGTGTCCCCCCAAAGATGATATGTTGAATCCCTCACCCCCTGCCCCTACTCCCGAATGTGACCTTATTTGGAAATGGGGTCATCACAGATGTAAATAGTAAAGAAAATGTCGTGCTGGAGAGGGGCGGGCCTGTGTCCAATATGACCAGTGTCCTTACGAGAAGAGACAGAGACGCAAGGGGAGCATGCCCTGGGACCACGGAGGCAGACACTGAGGAGGTGTGCTGTCAGCGAGGAACGCCACGGCCCCCAGCACACCACCGGAGGGAAGGACGGGCTCTCCTCTGCAGGGCTAAGAGGGAGTAGGGCCCTGCCAGCCCTCCTAGCCCCCAGAACTGTGAGGGGATATGTTTCAGCTGTCTAAGCCACCTGCTTTGTGCCATTTTGTTATGGCAGCGCTGGGAAAGGAACTCCCTGAGGTCGGCCACACTGCCTCACCCCCAGGCCTCTAGGGGTTCGTGTTATAGGAGTCTGGGGAGGGCGGGATCCCCCAGAATAGGGCCTGCCCGACAGGACTGGTGACCCAGCCACTGCCCCTCACTGTCCCTCAAGGAAGGAGCCGGGCAGACAAGCGTCCTTCCTCCAGGCTCCCCTCAGCCCCTGGGGAGGAGCCGGCAGACAGGCGACCAGGGCTGTACGTTTGCCCCCATCAGCTCCCTGGGTCTGAGAGAAGGTGGCAGAAGGTGTGGTGAGGACCAGGAAGAACAACTCTCCAGCCCTCCCCTGACACTTGCCTCCCACCCACGTGCTCCTCCAGGAAGGGTCCCTGAAGAAGTGGAAGGACTGCTTGTGCTCTCTGGGGACCCTCTGGCTTCACGATGACCACAAATGCGTGAAAAATGGCAAGAGTATTAACACAGGCCATAAAGAAATAAGTGCACGGCGAAGCACATGCTTGGAGTTAGCCGAACACACGGGGGTCAGGGACCCCGCTGATACCCTGTTGCCCCCAGTATAAAATAGGAGGCTGTGGTTCCAGCAGATCAGAAACAGGCCTGGGGAAGAAGACATGGGTGGGATTGGGACCCGTTGGCCTGGACAGTCTGGCCCAGGCTGGAGAAGGAAGAAAATGCTGTGTGTGTGTGTGTGTGTGTGTGTGTGTGTGTGTGTAGGGCGTGGAGCAGGAAGCAGTGGGGGAGGCGGCCACCCTGCTCCCTTCACCCAGCAGGCTCGGGGGAGGCCTGGGCTTGTGCGGGGCTTCTGTGTGGGCCTTGAGCTGCCCTGCTCCGTGCCCTAACGGCTGACTCCCGCTCTGGAAGCTGGGGGAAACATCTGTCTTGTTCACACTGTATTTCTGAGGCATAGCACGGGTCCCTCGTAAATATTTGTTGAACAAATGAAAGTGTAAGACCCCAGAGAGAGAGAAAGAGAGAGAGAGAGAGAGAGAGAAACACTGAGGGGGAGGAGAGGGTTGAGGAAGGGACATCACCTAGGGGTAGACAGAGGCAGGTCACACAGCAGGCCCCAGTTTGCAGGGGCTTCTCTGTGAAGCCAGGGCCCCCCCTGTCTAGTGGGTACCCCCACCCTTCTCAGGCATACCTTGGAGAAACCGGCAGGCTGAACCAGAGGGAGCAATCTGTCCCCAGACCCAGGCCTCACTGTCCCCACTGCAAATTGCTGGGGCTCCCCCAGGCAGGTGGCCTCCTGGGGCCCCAGTACAACGGCCGCCAGGCCCCGGGGCCCATCCACACAGCAGGATTCTCAGGGAAGCAGGCAGATGGACCGGAGCCTGAGAATGCATGGGAGCTCCTGCTAGGCCAGTAAAGGTCACAGGGACAGGGACGGCCTGCTCCAGCAGACAGACAATAACCGGGGAGAAGGCCCCCAAAGATACGCAGATGGAAAGGTCTGTCCTCACCAGAGTGCTTGACTAAGAGACCGTCCTTCTCCGGCTCGGACTTAAGCTGAGGCTTTAATTATAGCTTGTCACTCACGAGCCTTCCCCGGGAGATGGCCGGCCGGATGGCTAAGGAAATGAAACTCTCGCTTCAGATGGCTCATTCTGTCTGTCAGGAAATTTCAAACCCACAAACAATAGTATCTGCGATTGTGGCAGCGAGGCACCTCCCGAGGGCTCCTCGTGCTCCCCTGCCCCCTGCAGGCCCCCCCGGCCGTGGCCGTGAGCTCATTCCTGCGGCAGGGCGGGACCCCCATCACAAGAGGCCATTCCTGCTCACAGACCGAGAAACTCGACCCAGTGAGGCAAAGTGACAGGCTCAAGGTCACCCAGCAGAGGGTCGGTGGGCCAGGGAGACCCGTGAGCCTTGCTTTATGGCGGACTCTTGGTCTCTCTGAAGATGCCCCAGAAAGGAGGGCCCCCAGCCATAACGATGCTAACGGTTTGTCACCGCCTGGTGCCAGGAGCTGAGGCCCTGTACGAATCACCCCACAATCCTCACGGCAGCCCCCACAAACTGCCTATAATTACCTTCACTGTTCATAAGGAAAAACCAAGGCTAGAGAGCTTGTTCGAGGTCACACAGCTGGAACCAGGACTCGACACCAGGCTTTCCAACGGCAGAGCCTAAGCTCTTCACCCCCACGCTCTCTCCTTGCGCTTGTCCCTGGATAAGGACATGGGAGACCTGGAGTTCTTTCCCTAGGCCTCTGCCAGGAGACACAGATTGTTTCTGGAAGCATTCAACAAGGGGCATTCCCCCACAGCATGGAGACGGGCTGTCCTTGAGACCTAGCAGGGTCAGCTGTGAGCCGAAGGGTCCGGGGAAAGGGGTGCCCTTGCATCCATCCCACCAGGTTGGCCAGATGAAGTCCTGTGGCAGGGAGGGGGGCTGAGGGCTCAGGCCGGGCTCTGGGCAGCTCAGCCGAGACCTCGCTGGGTATCTTCACATCCCTCAGCCTCTGGGGCTCGGGCTGAGAATAAGGTTAGGTCCTTAAGAGGTTTGGTTGGGACGGGACATCAGCTCCCTGGGGCAGAAGCGACCTGGAGGGGCACAGGGTGTGCCCTGCATCCCAAGCCTCTTCCAGCGTGCCCCTTAGATTCCCCACTGGAGGTGTCCCAGAGCAGCACAGGGGTAAGCCACTTCGAATGACCTGTGTGGCCAAGGTGTCCACCTGGTTTGGGCAAAGAGCAGAGTTTCAGCCCTAAGACACCCCCGGGGCAAGAGGAGGGGAACTGCAGCGATGTTCTCATTGGCCCAGAGTCTAGGATTGAGAAGAGCTAATCCAACTTTGCCTCCCATTTTGCTAGTTACGGGGTCCTTACCAGGTGCCTTAACCGCTGTGAGCCTCAGCTTCCTCCTCTGTACACAGGGATGACTGCCCCCTGCTTCAGGATGGTGACAAGGACTGAGCCAATAGTGCACCTAGCCCCTCAACGGTGTGGTGCTGAGGGGTGGGGGAGGGGGAGCAGTCTCTAGCCCTGGGATTAGGCCTCGTTCTGTGAGCCTGGACACAAGTGCTTCTTGGCTTTTCTGCTCCCCTTAAGTGGGACAGGAAGGCTCGAGGGGGCCAGGGTCAGGCCTTTCCCTTCCCCCAGGTCAGCCAGGCTCCAATAAAACCCCAGCAGGTTAGGCGCCGGTCACCTAGTTGCTCCTGAGGGCAGGGTGTATCAGGAACAGTATGTTCCAAAGTATTTCAAAATGATCCCTTTCCCATCCCCATGCAGAAAACAAGACGGGATCTTTCTCCAGTCTTTGCCATGAGAACTTGGGAGCGTTCCGGGAGGGAAAACACACAACCGTTGCGGATGACCGGGTCCCTCTGGAGTTTTTATCTGTCTGGTTTGTCCACGCCGAGCTCGGGCAATCCAGCAACCCATCGATTACCGTTCCAGTTTTCCTACCCCAGCACTGATCCCCGCAGTGGTCTCCGCTTGAGGGTTTCTGCTCAGGAAGGTTGGGATTGTTTGCATCCTCTTGCATGCCCTTTCCAGTTTGGGGGGCATCGGTTTGGCCAGGGATCTAAAGAAGATTGTGGATTTTCTGTTTGTTCACTTCGTCCCTTGTCATTAGGACGGAGGGGCCCCCGCCGACCTCCTGTTCAGTCCACGCGCGCAGAAAGCCTGGTACTACGTGTTGGCTCCAATTTACTCCGTCTTCCGTGGCGCACGCCTCAAAGGCTCCGGTTCCTCATCTTGCTCATTCCTTACGGTCCGGAAGGAGAGGTGTTACAGACTCCCTCCTCCGGACAGGGAAGCTAAGGGCCAGAGAAGCTAAGGGCCAGAAAAGCTGGGCCATACAGCTGCTGGAGGCGAAGATTTGCCAAAGCCCACATGTTCCCACAATGACTGTGTGCAGCTGCTGCCCGCCCTTGTAGCCCGGCCACCCCCAAACTACCCCCATGAGCCGCGCTGTGGGACAGGAGGCTGTGGGACGAGTCCCTCTGCGCCTGGGGTGAGGGATAGGCCCTCCCTAGCGGAGGGAAGGCCTCAGCAGGCCCCTCTCTGCAGCGTCCAGCTACTGGGGAATATGCTCCAATCCTCCCATGAATCCAGCTCCTTCCGTGGTCCTGACTGAAGTGCAGAATGCCCTCCTTCACAAACCCATTTGTCATGGGAGTTGGTTAAGAAAGAAAGGAAGCAAAGAAAGAAAGAAAGAAAGAAAGAAAGAAAGAAAAGGAAAGGAAAGAAAAGAAAAGAAAAAGGCTGATGCCTTAACGGCATCTGTGGGAGGCAGGAAGGGGCTGACCCGGCCTGGCCACCCTTGGCTCGGTGGGACCAGGAGAACTGCTGCTCTTTGTCCCCAACACAGGAGCTCTCCGAGGAGCATCAGGAGACTCTGGGAGGGGCTGGGAGGGGGTCACAATGCCGGGAAAGCAGTCGCCCGAGCCCGGGGTCTTAGGACAGTGATGTGGCCTGTTGTGTGAAACCATCAGCCTCCGGAGGGAAGGGGAGACCCAGGGAAATTTCCACTCGCATTCAGCTCGCCAGGGGCTGCTCACCAGGGCTGCTCTGGCTTCAGGGTCAGAGGCAAAGCAAGGGGCAACTTTGTCCATCTCTGAGCAGAATCCTCCCACCCCGAGAGGCAACGGAGCAAATCCCAGGGGACAGAGGGTGGTGTGGGAGAGGCAACCTGAGGGGCTCACCCATCCCCCCGCATCAAGACTGTCCCCAGTGTGGGAATGGAGTGTCATCACTCTGTTCCTCTGCCATGTGACTCACGGCAGGGGTAGAGCTCAGACCCTGTGCCAGGCAGCCACGATGTCACCTGCAGAGAGAGGGGTTATGCTTATCCCGGTTCCTGGGACAGTCACAGCATTGCAGGCCACTGAGTCCCATCCCTTCATTTGACAAAGAAGACGGGACTTGCTGAAGGCACACATGACAGTAAGAGAGCCAACACCCAACCCACGTCTTGACCCTCAAGAAAGCTAGCAAGAGGGAGCGGTAAGCACCAGCCACTGTCCTTGGCCATCAGACAGCGAGAACACAGACATCATCCCTTGTCAGGACGAGCAGCTGGAACAACCCTGGGGAGACCGAGGCCTCTGACAGCGCATCCTCTCAGCTCACCTCGCGTCAAGCCTGGGTTTTGGGTGGCCGTGGGTCCAGACCCGGCCACTGCTGTTTGGGAGACAGGGACACTGCTGGGCGGGAAAGAGGAGGGGAGGGCCGGGGGAGGGATGCGAGGATAGAGGAGCGGGCTCGTTATCACGTGACGTGACGTACGCAGGGTAGATTTCTGTAGTCGGCGCGGAGCTGGAAGGGTTGGACTCGCTGACGTGCCCCGCCGCTTTCCAGGGCGTGTCCCCAGGGGCCCAGAGCTGCAGCGTCTCCTCCGCCCCGGGCAGAAGGCGGGAGGCTCACAGCACCCAGCAGCCCCAGACGCGTACGATCCCCACAGCTGCTCCCGAGGCCCCACAGAGACACCCCTGGGGCCGGGCCCCTTCGTCACTCAGGACACACGCAAGCACAGGGTGGAGAGGAGACAGCCACAGACACCATCTTCCATCCCGTCGTGTGTGGCTTGTGCGCCTCTTTACAAAGGTAACTGAGGGCCTGCCGGGGCCTGGCCCAGGGATGCCAGGGTAGAAACACAACCCAGAAACTTCTTCCCCAGGAGTTATAGTCTGAGGATCACAATACAGTGTTGCAAAAAGGCTGAGACACACAGGAGCAAAGGTGTTATGGAAGCACCAGGGCTCTGAGCCAGGGAGGAGAGAGGTGGCCCGGGAGGGCCTCCCGCAAGAGCGAGTCCGAGAAGGTAGGAGTAAGCAGGTGGAGGGCTGTGACCTGTGCGAGGGGTCAGGGGAGCCCAGCCGGGCAGGGGAAGCAGCATGCAAAGGCACAGAGGCAGGGAACGGCCCGGTGGGCCTGAGGGACTGAGGGGCTTCGGGGGTGGAAAGCCCAGACGGCGAGGCCAGGAGGTGGGCTGGCTGAAGCTGGGGAGCTTGGGCAAAGCTGGGTGCTGAGCAGGGCCTGTGGCACCCACTGGGTCCGCCCTCTCTGGTCCTTTCCTGGCCACCTGCTGCCAAAATGGCCCAGGGCTTGAGCTGTCATGTGGCCCTGCTCAGGGTCACCCTCAGGCCCAGGAGGCGGTGTCCACGTAGCTGTCTGCTCCCACCCACCTCTCCGCAGCCAGGCCAACTGCAAAGTCCCTCTCACTTGAGGACACGGGACCCCCAGGGAGGGGTGAGTCTGCAGCTGCATCCGCTCCATCGGATCCAGTAGAGAGATGCGTGGGCCAGACACCCTCAAATGTTAGACCAAACAAATAGCAAGGAGGGTGCCCACCTGGGGCTTGATGGGGCTGACCAGCTCGCGCCATTTGTCCACACCAGGAGCTCTAGACCCTGAGTGCACACTGTAGTCATCAGGGTTGCTCTCCCAAATCTCAATGCCTGGGCCCGCCCCAGACCAGTTATGGGTTCTCAGGGTGGGGTCTGGGCCTGGGTATATTAAAAAGTCCCCCAATGGAGCGCCTGGGTGGCTCGGTCGGTTGAGCGACCGACTTCGGCTCAGGTCATGATCTCGCAGTCTGTGAGTTCGAGCCCCGCGTCGAGCTCTGTACTGACAGCTCGGAGCCTGGAGCCTGCTTCAGATTCGGTGTCTCCTCTCTCTCTCTCTGCACCTCCCCTGCTCGTGCTCTGTCTCTTTCTGACTCTCAAAAAATAAATAAATGTTAATTAAAAAAAATTTGTTTTAAAGTCCCCCAAGCCATACCCACAGGCAGCCAAGGCTGAGAAGCACCAGTCTCTAGACCAGCCACCTCGGGTTCCGTTTTCTTCCAGGCTCTTCCCTGTCTTCCACCTCACCGCCCCCGTCCTCACCCGGCTTTCTTCTCCTGCCTGTTTGTCCTGTCCTTCTCCAAGCCTGACCCCTCTGCTAAGCTTTGGGTCTCATCTTCTCCCATCACTTGGGGGATCAGACCCCAAAGAAAGTGAGAATAATAGTCATAATAATAATAGCGGCTCGTATTCATGGATTACTTAATATGTACCAGCCATATGGGTTCTCATTTAGATTTGACCTTCAGAACAGCCCTTTACTGTAAGGCCTGTTACTGTCCCTCTTTTCAGATGAGGAAACCGAGGCCCAGGGAGGTTAAGTGAAAGCCCGAGGCCCCAGCACTACCGAGAGGCAGGACCAGAACTCACACCCAGGTCCCTCTGCCACCGAAGCTGAGCTCTTAGCTGTCATGGAGACCACCTGTCACCACCTCATACCTCCCACATCTTCGACTGCCACTTCCCTAGCAGGCCGATCTGTCAGTGCCCTCGGTCTTTATAACCAGGCCCCTGAGCTAGTCTGCAGACCCCCGGGTCTCCCCCAGATCTGCCCAGACTGATGTTCATGGCAAGCACTGGGCCCCCAGAGCTTTGGGGAAGGCTTTGTTATAACCTGTCCACCTGTCACCCCTTCAAGGCAACACCCATGGCCTTACTTTTCAGGGAGGGAAGAAGGATCATCTGATTTAAATCAAGTTTCAAAAACTCCAACAGCTCATAAACTGTTCCATTGTACCCAGGCGCCTCTTTGATGCCCAAACCATGCAATTGCTTACAGGCGTTCACCCCACCCTCACCTTTCCCCTTTATCTGCTGGGCTTCCTGCCTGAAGACGATCACGGAGACGCCTTGACACCTTTGCCCTGGGCAGGATGAGAAGGAAAGTGGGGTGGGTGGCTGTGGCGTGGGGCACGTGCACTATGGGGGAACGGAGGGGACATGTGTGAGTGTGGGTGTGCGGCACGGGGTGGGAGGCGTGAAGAGTATGTGCGTGGCTTGCAATGTGTGTCGGGGGGTGTGGGGGGTGGGTCTCGCAGTGGTACACGTATGGGGGTGATTTGTGTGCAGTGTGTTGAAGTGAGGGTGTGCTGCGTGTGCGGTTTGTGAGGGACGTGATGTGCGTTTGCTACATGTTGCGTCCTGTGTCTGTATAGCTCGTGCTTTGATGTGGCCCATGACTGGTGACATCTGTGTGGCACATGGTACACGCGTGGCCCATAATATGATACGTAGAATGATACAGTGATCTGGTGTGACACGTAGGGACTCGTGTGCGCGCCGTGCTGGGTACAGGTAGGCAATATGTGACATGATCGTGGGGAAAGAGAAGCCCTTTCTGTTCCCAGTCCTAACTCTCTGCCTGGCCTGGCTTCTGCGTGAACCTTCGCCCGTGCTGGTGAGGCTCAGAGACTCGGGCCAGAGAAGCCCCCTCCTAGAAGTGACACAGCAGCCATCGGGGTAATGCCAGAGTCTCCCAGATTTCCGAGCTTCTCAGAGCCCTGTGACCCGGGATCTCGGCTTCAGGAATGTCAGGGAGGAGACATCCCACAGAGTCTTGTGAGCGGGCCGGGCTTCACTGTGAGTGCCAAACCCCATATTCTTCAGTCTCTTTCCAGGTCCAGGGGGCCAGGCTGATGGCCGGAATATGAACTGGAGAGAGAATTCCCACTTATCACCCCCAGTTCACGATAGGCTCGGCCCCACGCCCAGGGTAACCCTTATAAAGTTTGGGTTCCTGTGGCTCAGTCTCAGGGCACTTTCTGACCAAGAGCACAGTCCAGTGCCTTTCTCGACTCAATAAAGGAGACTCATATCCGTGGACCCCAACAGCACTTACCAAAATCCCATTTGTTCTCCTACCTACTTCCTTCTTACCCTGCAACCCAGGTGTGCCTCTCCTCAACCCCCTGAAAAAGCTCTCCCTTCACCCCATGGTCCTGGAAAGCCTCCCCTCTCTTCTCCCTGCACTCCCCACCCTGCCCTACCGAATTATGTGGATCATTGTGTCCTCTGTTCCTACGAGAAGGAAGCATTTTTTTCAAGGGGGTACAGATAAGCCGATCATTGTAGCTCCCTCTTTATAAGAAAGGGATGCCAGGAAATAGCACCACTTCAATCATCTTGATCCTGACACACTAAAGTACCCTGTGTGAGTTGCGTGCCCTCCTTGGGACTCTCTTCCCACAGCTGATCAGGCAACCACCCTCTTAGCAACTCACCGCTTCACAAAATTGAAACCTTCTAAAGAACCATGGTAACACCTAGGCGATATGTTAGGAGAGAAGAGTAGTATGCAGACAAGTTATCTTTCTTACTTTTATGCCAGCAAGGCAGTGTCCCCGGCAGGGCGGGGCGGGGCTATTGCCAAAGCCTGATGGGAAGCCAGAGAGATCCCACTTGAAACTGACGTAGGAAAACCACACTGGCGTTTCAGTACCTTCCCGTGCCGTGGGGTTGGGGTCTGGGGGCAAGGAGGGTTTGCATGTGACATCATTCATTTCTAAGGACACAGAGGATGACTGACCCCCCCCCCCCCGCCCCAGGGTGATACTCTTGTTCCCACTCTCTCCACCCACCCTCAACCTTTCTGAATCTCATTTTCTTCCCCTATAAAAGTTGAAGGTGACAACTGAATAAAATCGTGCCTTCGGAACCAGCCTTTGGAACCAGTTCTGCTTTTTCTTACTAGATGTGAGACCCCAGGCAAGTTCGGCAGCCTCTCCCTATCAGTTAGCTATTGCTGTAAAACAGCCCCTTCCAAACTTAATGGCTTAAAACCACAATCAGTTCTGATCTCTCGTGAATCTACCAGTAGCCCGAGCACTTCTGCTGATGTGAGCCAGGCTTGGCTGATCCTGGCCGAGGTCACTGGTGCATCAGCTGGCAGCGGGCAGGTCAGCTGCGGCCCGGCTGGTGCGGGATGGCCTTGGCTGGGATGAGTTGGCTCTGCTCCACGTGGCCTCTTACCCTCCAGAAGGCTAGCCCAGGCTTGTTCTCCTGATGGTGTTTAAGTCCAGGACAGTGAGTGGAAACACATGTGGGCTTTTCCAAGCCTCTCCATTAAGTCCGCTGCCGTCCCATTGATGAGAGAGGCATTTGGCCGAGTCCCGAGTCAGAACGGAAGGGGCCTATAAAATTACAGTGCAAATGGCGAGGACACAGGGAGGAGAGTAGTTCGGGCTGCCAGGGTAATCAATCTACCGCACCCTCTAGACTCAGTTTCCCTTTTTGAAACTGAGGTGAAATTCACACAACAATAAAACGAACCATTTTAAAGTGAACAATTCCGTGGCATTTAGTACATTCACCGAGTTGTGCAACCCTCAGCCCTATCTAGTTCCAGACATTTTAATGACCCCAAAATAAAACCCCGTATCCATTAAAGAGATACTCCCAAGCCACCCCTGCCCCCCCCTCCCCCAGCAGCCACTAATCTGCTTTCTCTCCATGGCTTTCCCTATTCAGGACATTTCGTCTGAATGGACTACGTGACCTTTCATGTCTGGCTTCTTTGACTCACATGTTTTCGAGTTTCATCCATGTTATCAACAATGCATTCTTTTTTATGACCGGATAATATTCCGTTGTATGACTAGACCACAATTTGCTTCGCCGTTCGTCTGTTGATGGACCCGAGATGTTTCCGCCTTTGACTTGTTGTAATGTTGCCGTGGCGTTCACGTACAAGTATTCGAGTACCTGCTTTCAGTTCCTTTGACAAGGAGTAGAACTGCCAGGTCATCCGACAACTCAGCGGTTCACCTTTTAAGGACCCTAGTTTCCTTCCCTTTTTAAAATGGAGATAATGAAATTACTTGGCGGGGATGCTGGAGGGCTTGGGGAGAGTACAACCTCAGTAAATAGTTTATATAACTATTCTTTTGTTCCTTAATTCGATAGCCATTTATTGAGCCCAGGATCAGGAATTATGTGAGGTCCTGGACAGATATATGAATATATAAGATATAAAATATCTATAAAACACATGTCTATATTTTTATAGACATATAAATATATCCCCAGGGTCCCCTCCAGCCCAGACACACAATGGCTTCATCCTTGCTTCTTGCCCGGTGTGTCCTTCACAGACGGAAGACAAAAGGTGTGTGCTCGCTCTCTCTCTCTCTCACTCTCTCTCTCTCTCTCTCCCCCTTTCCCTCTCTCTCCCTTAGCCGATTCCCCAGGAGGCAGCTGGCTTCATCGCTCCCCACCTGAATCGGTTCAGACCACCTATTTCAGATCTGTCGGCTCTTATAAATGTAGCCACACACCCGCAAAGTGAGATAAAATGGCAATGTGATTAGTGTGTGTGTGAGCGTGAATGCTTATGTGTCCCTGTCTCATTGCTTTTGTAAAGATTAATACATCAGAGCAAGCACTTACGAAAGGAAGAATAAAAAAAACAACAACAACCGGGTCCAATTCTCCAGACATTCAATAACCAAATGTCACCCACATGGTAAGCAATAAAATAAAAATATATGCTTAGCAGCGGCAATATAAATATGATGTATATTTTGAAGTTGGGTAACAAAACAGTGGCATAAAAATAATACCCAGTGGCAAATTCAGGAAAGCGACCTTTTTCAAACGTGGCATTCCTTTGGGCTGCCATTCCTAAAATATCGCAGCGTCTCGAGCAGTAAAGCAGAAGTTGGTTTAAATCTGACAGGAGCACCCTGGTAATGAGGGCATGGAAATTCTTGCCAGTGTTCTGATGCCAAGGCAACATCTTATGCCCCTCTACCCTCCCCGCCCCCTCACTCCTGAGAACCTCGCCTCAATCTGCCAGCTCTGTCCCTTTGCCTGTCACGATAATCCTTACTTTCCAGAACTCCTTCCCAGACGTTATTCCATTTGACCTTTACAGCCCGCCTCTGAAGTTGGGAGGGCAAGTATCATTGCCATTTTATGGATGAGAAAACAGAGGCCACAAAAGTCACACCGAACCTAGCACTGCCCCTCCCTGGGGCGAGAGCATTTCTTTTCTCTCTTAGGAACTGTCGTTTCCTGCTCACGCGTGCATACGGAAAAAAAAAAAAAAAAAATCATTGAAGAGATGTTGACACAAAACAGACACCTCTCCATGGCCTGGCACAAATCTGGGTTCCCAGTTACTATTTGTGAACAGAGTACAAACCAAGTTTTGCATCAGCCAAACAGAATATTATTAGAAAGCTAAATCTGTATATGTAAACATCAAAATATGTCAAAAATAGATGCTGTACGTTTCTTTTTTTTTAATTTTTTTAATGTTTATTTATTTTTGAGAGAGAGGGAGAGAGAGACACACACACAGAGCATGAGTGGGGGAGGAGCAGAGAGAGAGGGAGACACAGAACTTGAAGCAGGTTCCAGGCTCCGAGCTGTCCGCACAGAGCCTGATGGGGGCTCGAACTCACAAATTGCAAGATCGTGACCTGAGCCGAAGTCGGCTTAACTGACTAAGCCCTCCAGGTGCCCCGGATGCTATACATTTCTTAATACACATACCTTCTGCAACTCTTAGGCACTGAGATTCTAACTGTTGGAGGTCCAAACATTTGAGTGATTTGTCTAAGGCCTCAAAATGAGAGCTCTAGGGGCGCCTGGGGGGCTCGGTTGGTTGAGCGTCTGTCTGGGTCTTGATTTCGGCTCAGGTCATGACCTCAGAGTTCATTGGCTCGAGCCCCCACATCGGACTCTGCGCTGACAGTGCGGAGCCTGCTTGGGATATCCTCTCTTTCTCTCTCTCTCTCTCTCTCTCCCTGCCCCTCCCCTGCTCAAGCTCTCTCTCTCTCTCTCTCTCTCTCTCAAATAAATAAACTTTTTTTAAAATGAGATCTGTAGAATTAGAATGCATATTATTGATGTCGAGAAGAGAGCAACCAGCTATGTGTCTTTGGGCAAATCACTTGACCTCTTGAGTTTTAATTTTCCCATGATAGAACAAGTAGAATTAGATGATCACTAAGTTGCTTTCTCCTTATGAGATTCTATCATTTTATCTCTAGAACAAAGTACTCAATGGCCCTCCAGGAAAGCCCTGCCTTGCTCACAGAGAGGTCAGTAAAAGGATCTCTGATGGAACCCCAACCTCTAATGAATTCATGTCGGGGGCAGAAAAGTCTGCTCAAAAGCAAACTTGGTCCCTGGTCCTAGATCGGTCACTAACTCACTCTGTAACCTTGAGCTTCTCTTCTGTTAAATGAGGAATCTGGACCAGGTGGGGATGGGAAATAAATTTCACATCACGTGCACGCTGCCTGATAGATGGTGGCCGCCTGGAGTGTGGTGTTGAAAAAACATGAGTCTGCCTCCAACTCCAGAGGAAAGAGGCCGGGGTTGACTAGTGATGTCTGCCACAGGTGAGGGAGGGGGCAGCGGTGTGCGAGTTCGTCATCCTTAGCGGAGACACTCGTGGCAGCTGGCCTCTTCTGTAACACCAACGAACACTCTGTGAGTAGCACACAGAGACCTGGGGATTCAGAGTCACCGGTGCACAGGAAGCAGAACTGGGCTTGTTCAACTGTTTTTATATTATCCATGGCTTGGGTTTGAATAATCTGTCCCCTGATACCACTGCATTTCAGAAATTGCTACCTAAGGCAAATTTTCCACTTTTAAACTCATTTCCTGAGTCGGTCTTTTTAAACCCCACATTAAATATTGATCTGCCCTGGAGAGATCTAATTTATTTAGTAGAGACAGGTTTGACTCCACCAGAACTGTCAAACCCAGAAATGGGGCCATGCCCCTCCTGAAGCAATAACCATTCAGGATGGTGACAGACAAGCCAAGGACACTGGAACCAGGAACCAGCTTCTTTCCTGTCTCTGAGTGTCAGGGGCAGGGCCTGCCTTCCTGGTCTCTCTCGCACCCCAGAGTGTCAGAGCGTCTTTGAGAACTTTTCCTACGAGGATGGAAGTCTGAGAGTCAAGGCATCCACTCTGTGCCAGCTGGGTTCCCCATGCTGGGTGGGCCTCAAGCCCCACCAGCCTGTGGCAGAAACCTCTTCTGTTGGCTCCCAGTGTGCTGTTTCTGGGACTATTGCTCTAAGCTCTGACCTTCAGACTCAGCATCCTCTCCCTCGAGTCCCAATTCTGGCCCAGGAAGATGGCATTTCGACTTGGACCTTGGTTTTAAACCTCAGCCCCTATGGGCTTTGACTTGACTGTCTTTCCAAATGACAACACGCTGGCTATCTCCCAAAGGAACCCCCTGTTTGTGCTTAGTAGTATGACTCCAATGAAGAGAGAGAGAGAGAGAGAGAGAGAGAGGGAGACTCGGCCTGTCATAGCCAGAGGACAGGAGCCCCGTGCTCGCATGCAGCCAGCCCGGCCCAAGATCCAGCCCCCTGATCGGGCCTCTCCCTGGGAGCTGGTCTCCACCTTCTGCACTCGGAACACCTGCTTCCATCACCTTGCACTCTGGGCTGATCCAGCATAATTTCTCTCCATAACTTACGCTTCCAAGCACAAATGCCAAGATTCCCTTCTGGGTTTCTCAAAACATCTGTTTGGGGCCCCACAAACAAGAGTCCCTGCGGCAGGGAACACAGCCTTTCTGTGGGTGAGGGAATCAGACTGTAATTAGAATCTCAGTCACTGATCCTGCCCTACCTGTATTTCCTCTGTTAATTCACCCAACCATCCCAGCTAGGTAGGCAGTATCATTATCCCCTTGGGAGATATGGGGAAACCGAGGCTCTGAAGCTCCAGCCACCAGCCACAGATGGCTAGTTAAAATTAAATAAAATTTAAAATTCAGTTCCTAAATCTCACTCACCAGTTTCAAGAGCTCCATAGCTGCACGTGGCTAGTGACGGCAATAATGACAGCTCAGAATTATAGAACACTTCCATCGTGGCAGTAAGTGATATCGGACAGCACTGCAGGGGTGAAGTAACATCCCTATGCCGTGCAGAAACTGAGGGCAGGGTTGTTGTTTAGGCATCCAGTACCCTTTCCTGCCGTTGAAAGGAAGTGCAAAGGAGGGTGATATGAGCAAGAGGTCAACCAAGAGATCTCACTACATAGCTTGAGCAACATGATCCTGATGCTGTCTTTCCCCATCGAAGGTATCTTCCGGGCTGAAGGGAGAGGTGGGGCTTGATCTCCATTTCCATCTCTTATGTCCCTGGGGAGGGGAGTCAAGGACACAGCTGGGCCCAAAAGAATGTCTTACACATACATACTGTCACGCTCCTGAGATTTCTTGGAAATGGTGAAGGTCAATCAAAGTCATTGATCAAAACATTTTGTGCCTTACTTGCAAGGTTTTTTTTTTCTAATGCTTATTTATTTTTGAGCGACAGAGAGAAAACGTGAGCGAGGGAGAAGCAGAGAGAGGGGGACAGAGGATCTGAAGCGGGCTCTGTGCTGACAGCAGACAGCCTGATGGAAGAGTCGAACTCACAAACCATGAGATCATGACCTGAGCTGAAGTCAGACAATTAACCGACTGAGCCACCCAGGCGCCCTGTTATTTGCGGCTTTGATTCATTTATCATTTGTGACACCTGTTATGTGCCAGTCTCTGAATCAGGCACTTTTCACATATGCAATCCAAGTAAATTCTGGAGCCTGTGTGGCTCCAGAATGTCTATAAAGTAAAAACAATTGAAAATAATCCCAGTCTTGATTTGTGTCTCTCAGTATTAAAGGGGATTTGAATTGTACATCGTGGCATGATTTCTATTTTTTTCACTGTGTATTTCTACTTGCACTTTATTTTTTAATTTAATTAATTAATTTATTTATTTATTTATTTAAAAAAATTTAAATCCAAGTTAGTTAACATATAGTGCAATAATGATTTCAGGAATAGAATTTAGTGATTCATGGGTGCCTGGGTGGCTCAGTCAGCTAAGTGTCTGACTTCAGCTCAGGTCACGATCTCGCAGTTCGTGGGTTTGAGCCCTGCGTCGGGCTCTGTGCTGCCAGCTCAGAGCCTGGAGCCTGCTTTGGATTCTGTGTATCCCTCTCTGCCCCTCCCTCACTTGCGCTCTGTCTCTCTCTCTCTCTCTCTCTCTCTCAAAAATAAACATTAAAAAAAAATTTAGTGAACCATCACTTATAACACCCAGTACTCATCCAAAGAAGTGTCCTCCTTAATGCCCCTCACCCATTTAGCCTTTCCCCCTCCATCCAACACCCCACCAGCAACCCTCGGTTTGGTTTCTGTATTTAAGAGCCTCTTATGGTTTGTCTCTCTGTTTTTATATTATTTTTGCTTCCCTTCCCTTATGTTCATCTGTTTTGTATCTTAAGTTCCGCATATGAGTGAAATCATATGATATTTGTCTTTCTCTGACTGACTTATTTCACCTAGCATAATACACTCTAGTTCCATACACATTGTGGCAAATGGCAAGATTTCATTCTTTTTGATCGCTGAGTAACATTCCATTGTGTATATAAATGACATCTTCTTTATCCATTTGTCAGTCAATGGACATTTGGACTCTTTGGATAGCGCTGCTATAAACATGGGGGTGCATGTGTCCCTTCGAAACAGCACACCTGTATCCCTTGGATAAATACCTATTAGTGCAATTGCTGGGTCGTAGGGTAGTTCTATTTTTCATTTTTTGAGGAACCTCCACGCTGTTTTCCAGACTGACTGCACCAGTTTGCATTCCCACCAGTGGTACAAAAGTGTTCCCCTTTATCCGCACCTTCACTAACATCTGTTGTTGCCTGAGTGGTTAATGTTAGCCATTCTGACAGGTGTGAGGCAGTATCTTATTATGGTTTTGATGCGTATTTCCCTGGTGATGAGTGATGTTGAGCATCTTTTCATGTGTCTGTTAACCATCTGGATGTCTTCTTTGGAAAATTGTCTATTCATGTCATTTGCCCATTTCTTCACTGGATTATTTGTTTTTTGGATGTTGAGTTTGAGAAGTTCTTTTTAGATGTTGGATACAAACCCTTTCTTGATATGTTGTTTGCAAATATCTTCTCCCATTCCGTCGGTTGCTTTTTAGTTTTGCTGATTGTTTCCTTTGCTGCGCAGAAGCTTTTTTATCTTGATGAGGTCCCAAGAGTTCATTTTTGCTTTTGTTTCCTTTGCCTCCAGAGATGTGTTGGGCAAAATGTTGCTGTGGCCGAGGTCAAAGAGGTTGTTGCGTGTTTCCTCCTCTAGGATTTTGATGGCTTCCTGTCTTACGTTTAGGTCTTTTATCCATATTGAGTTTATTTTTGCGTGTGGTGTACGAAAGTGGTCCAGGTTTATTCTTCTGCATGTCACTGTCCAGTTGTCCCAGCACCATTTGCTGAAGAGACTGTCTTTTTTCAATTGGATATTCTTTCTTGCTTTCAATTGGATTAGTTGGCTATACGTTTGTGGGTCCATTTCTAGGTTGTCTGTTCTGTTCCACTGATTTATGTGTGGGTTCTTGTGCCAGTACCATACTGTCTTGATGATTACACCTTTGTAATACATCTTGAAGTCTGGGATTGTGATGCCTCCTGCTTTGTTTTTCTTTTTCAGAATTGCTTTGGCTATTTGGGGTCCTTTCTGGTTCCATACAAATTTTAGGATTGTTTGTTCTAGCTCTGTGAAGAATGCTCGTGTTATTTTGATAGAGACTGTTAAATTTACTTAAAAATATTTTTAATGTTTATTTATTTTTGAGAGAGAGAGAGAGACAGCATGAGCAGGGGAGGGGCAGAGAGAGAGGGAGACACAGAATCCGAAGCGGGCTCCAGGCTCTGAGCTGTCAGCACAGAGCCCGATGCGGGGCTCGAACTCACAAACCATGAGATCATGACCTGAGCTGAAGCCGGACACCTAACTGACTGAGCCACCCAGGCGCCCCGTTAAATTTATTTTTGAGAGAGAGACGGCATGAGTGGGTGAGTGACAGAGAAAGGGGGAGAGAGAGAGAGGGAGGGAGAATCCCACGAAAATTCTGCACTGTCAGTGCGGAACCTGAAGCAGGGCTAGAACTCACATATTGTGAGATCATGACCTGAACCAAGGTCAGATGCTTAACCGACTGAGCCACCCCGGCACCCCTACACTTTATTTTTTAAACAGCCTTATTGATATAAAATTCTCACACCATACAATTCACCTATTAAAGTGCACGATGATGTCACACCTATTAGCAGTCACTCTCCCACGCCTCCAACCCCCCAGCACCAGGCACCCACTGATCTGCCTTCCATCTCTATAGATTTGCCCATGCAGACATTTCACATAGATGCTATCATACAATATATGGCTTCTTTCACTTAACACAATATTGTAACATTAGTAGGTCATTCTTTTTATTACCAAATAATATTCCAGCATATGGATATACCACATTTTATTTATCCATTCATAGACACTTGGGTTGTTCCACGTTAGGGCTCTTATGACTAATACTATGAATATTCATATATAAGGTTTGCATGGACATACATGTTCATTTCTGTTGGGTACATACCTCAGAGTGGAATTGTAGGGTCACATGATAACTGTATGTCCAACACGCTGAGACGCGGCCAAACAAGGAAAGATCCATACCTGATGAACATCGAATGGGCAGGAAGGATGCCCCAGGCCTACTGCTCTTAGCACTCCAGGATTTACTAAATGGAGTGGATCCCATCAGGAGGCCACATTCCGCGTGTGGAATGAAGTCCTCGCCCGGACCCATGCCCTTGCTTCCCACCCACAACCCCCAGTTCTGCCCAGCCCTGCTGTTCCTCAGAGCTCTCTTCGTCCTGGTCCTGGCTGTCAGGTAAGTAGAAACGATGAGACTGAAGTTGTGGCAACTGAGGTTCGTTACCTCCCCATGTGAAGCGTGGGGCCACGTGTCTGGCTCTCCTGCACTCAACCATCTTGCCGCTCGCCCGAGTTCCCAGCCTGCAGCAGACACGGCTGGGGGTCCCGGGAGGGCTCCCTTGGCTTAACATCTCGGCAGCCCTGACGGCTAGGACTGCCCAGGAGGAGCAAGCAGGGCACCGCAGCTGGTACAAAACCTCTGAGAACCGCGGCTATTGGCAGGGAAGAAACCATCTGTCTTCTACACGTTTTGGAATATCAAAGCAAGTGAGCAGGGGGCTGCTCAACTTTCTTGCCACGGTCGGAGGAAGAGAGCTGGCACGAAGAACTCCATCTTCCACAGCTGCACAAAGCGGGCTCTTCTTGGCCCCACTCAGACCCCAGGCTCTTTCATCTACCACGGAGCCCTCTGCCTTTTGGGACCGGGGTCTCAGCAGTGACGTGTGGCCTAATCAGGAATCCCAACTGTCCACACAAAGATCTCAAAAGTCGCTCAGAAAAGGCCTAGCTCTCAAATCTCCTTACCAACTTGAGGTCTGACAGTGGGGAAGAGAAATGAAGTCAAGGATAAGCCCCTCCTGCCACCTGTGGTTAAAAATGACAGCAAAGAGGGGCGCCTGGGTGGCTCAGTCGGTTGAGCGTCCGACTTCGGCTCAGGTCATGATCTCGCGGTCTGTGAGTTCGAGCCCCGTGTCGGGCTCTGCGCTGCCAGCTCGGAGCCTGGAGCCCACTTCTGATTCTGTGTCTCCCTCTCTCTCTCTGCCCCTCCCTTGCTCATGCTCTGTCTCTCTCTCTCTCTCTCTCTGTCAAAAATAAATAAACATTAAAAAAAATTTTTTTTTAATGACAGCAGAGATGCACCGACCTGGAGGAGACGGCCACCACCTCCCTTGTTTCCTGGCCGGCCTCCTGTGACTGGCCCCACCCGCAGCCTCACCTGGGCCATCCCAACACGGTCTCTGTCTAATGCAAGCTGACCAACCATTCCAATTTTCCCAGGACTAAGAGGGTTCCTGGCATATAGGACTTCCGGTTTTCAGAGACAATTTCAGTTAAATAAGGACCAGTCACCCCAGATAGTGACGCATGGATTACATTTCTAAGAGTGACTGCCTGTTTTAAGGACTGAAGAGTGCAAAGGCTCCCTAGCGCCCTTTGGGTCATCTCAAGCCTCTGGCTTCAAGGATGAAGGCTGGGTGGGGGGTAAGCAAAGGGCAAAGCAAGCGAAGGCAGTGGACTGACATGCACAGCATTGAAATGTCGCTCCACACCTCCATGTAGCCCATATCCTCAGTCTCTGGACCACCTAAATCCATGCTTCTCCCGCCATGTGACAGCCACTCCCACTGCCCAGCTCTGCCCAGCCATGCCATTCCCCAGAGCAGAGCACTCTTCCTCCTGATCCTCGGTATCTAGTAAGTAGAGAAGGGAAGACTGAGGTTGGGGCAGGTGGGGCTGGTGGCCATCCCACAGCCCTGCCCCCCGATGGAAACTCAGATCTTGGGTAACTGAGGTGCCCAGCCCCAATGGCAACTGCTTGCTTCTTGTCCGCAATTGGTTTCTGATAGGCAAGCGACCCAGCTCTGGCCAACGAAATGGTGGAGAAAATTTGCGGAGGGTGGGGGGGGGGGGGGGGGGGTGGATTCGGCAAAATGGTTTCCTCTCTTATAAGCAGGAGGCTTGCTTGGGAGGAGAACTCCGCCTCTTCTTTCCTGCATTGGAAGCCATTGGGCGATGACACAATTCTGGGACTCCTGCAGCCATCATCACGTGACCGTGGGCTGGGAGTGGGTGGTGAGGAAAGAGGAAAAGAGGATACAGAGACACCAACTCAGACCTGTCATGGTCGAGTTACTACACCAATCATCTGCTTCAGATGTCTCGTTACAGGGGAAAAAATAGGCTCCTCAAAGAAGTCAGCACAACGGGCATCCCGTGGCCTGTAGCTGGAAGCTCCCGATAGAGAAGCAAGCTTGAAACCCGGCAGCAGAGAAAACCGTGAGAGGACATTTAGACTTTCACCCTGTCTTCAGGCGGGATGCCTGTCTAACCTAACCTGGACGTATGTGCACCTGAGCTCTCCAACACAGGAAATTCACGAGCTTCCTGCCTCTTCCTCTATCTAGCACTTCTTCCTCATCATCACTGCAGGATGACTCATCTTGCAGCTGGAGGGCCTTGGGGCCACCCTCATGGGACCTTCCCGCAAAGGGGGCCAGCCTGTCACCGCAAGTCCCTTCCTTTGGTGTGGGATGGTGGTCAAGAGAGGGAGCCCTAGAGCCCTGTTCTATATCCTAGACTAGTTACTTAACCTTTCTACGCCTCAGTTTCTTCATCTGCCATAGGGATCATAGTGCCTAGATTGCAAGGTTATTGTGGATGAAATGTCAAGTGCATCTGACATGGTGTCATGGGTCCCCGAGACCACCTTCAAGTTCGGTGATTCACTAGCACTACTCTCAGAGTAAGAAAGCCGTTATACGCATGATTACAGTTTATTACCACCACTGGATGCAATTAAAGACTGGCAGAGGTAAAAGGAGCACAGGGCAGGGTCCAGGAGAGACCAGGCATAAGCTTCCAGTTGTCTCCTCCCAGTGGGGCTGTAGGGACAACGCAATTATCCAGCAGCAACGTGTGACAACACATATGAACTACTGTCAGCCACGGAGGTTCACCCCAGTCTTGGTGTTCAGGGTCTTTACTGGTGGTTTATCACCTGGCCCAGAGCACCTCCATGGTTGACTTTACTCAGTCCCTAGCCCCTCCAGAGGTCAAGCTGATACAGCCTGGCCCAGCGCCCCGCCATGGATCATCTTGCTAGCGTGAACTATCTGACTCGGCCCAAGGCCCCAGATAAACAAAGACAGTCTTATCAGACAGCATATTGCAAGGACTTAGAGGTTATCTGCCAGGAGCCGATCAGGGGCCAGACCTTTCTTTTAACATGAGAGATTTGAGCATCCCGCACCTGCTGAAACACCCTTTACTGCACAGGCACACAAACAGCACCCAATGTGGTTTTTTTCTTATGTGGGACTGAAACCAGCTAGCTTCAGACTAGCATCTATCTTTGGTGGCTAGTACTTGTCCCAGAGAACTTTCCATTCCAACCCTTCTCTTACTAGTTGGGGGGCACCCTTACTCCCCATTCCTCTTTCATTACAGAAGGACTACCACTCAAGTGGCGTTCCTGGGCTCTTCCCCTCCCTGACTCCCCTCCCCAGGAAAGGCGGGGACTTTCCGATTGGTGGCTTTGGACAGCTCCGCCCTCCCTCTCTCTCCAGCTGTCCCTCTGTGGAGAGGTCACACAGTGACACACACACAAGCAGCTGTCCGCCCCTGCCAGCACGTGCGCTCGGAGGCAGCATCATGTTCAGGGATGAGGTCCTAGTAAGCCCATGTGGCTCACAGACCCCAAACCACTTTCTCCATCAGCTTTATCAGTAAAAAAAAGTGATAGAAATGATTCTGTCTCCATTTGCCTGTGCTCCTGTGTCAATCCCTCAACTGGTTCCTGATGGAGGCAGAGAAAAGAGGGGTGACCTTTATTAGCTCCCACAAACCCCACACCTAGCGTTGAGAAGGTCATGACCAGGTCCCCCTCAAACATCTGCCACCCAGGTCCCCAGGCCCTTTATCATGCCCCCTCCTCGGGATTCCCTGCCTTGCACACTCCAGGCTGCCCAGGACCCTCTGAAAAGTGCTGGGCCAGAACTAAGCACAGAGCCTTCCAGGCGTGGACTTGGGGGTGCCATCACAGGACAGCATCTCCCCATCTCTTCTCAGAATTCACACGAACGCCGTCGTTTCTGAGCAGCCCGATTAACACACTGAACCTGCAGTAGACACAAACCTTTTCCACATGAGTTAGCATCGGGGCCAGTTTTCTTGTACAAAACAGTGGATTTTTGTTTAAGTGGGTTCTACGCCCAGTGTGGGGCTTGGACTCACGACCCAGAGCTCAAGAGCCCCATGCTCTACTGACTGAGCCAGCCAGGCGACCCAGCAGTTGATTTTTTAAACTCTTCTTATATTTGGCCAATCAAGTCCTTCTTCTCAGATACATTTGTACACACCCCCAAACAGCTGTCCCCCAGAAGATTTAAAGGCATAGGAGTCGCCCCCCCACACACACAAAACAGAGCTCACCTCACCAAGTTCAGTATGCCCATTTCATCTACTCAAGAAGCAAGTCCTTAGCACATAAAGTTCCCATATAGTACATATTGGTTAAAATGAGCACAGCCTTGGGGCACCTGGGTGGCTCAAACAATTAAGCGTCCGACTTCGGCTCGGGTCATGATCTCACGGTTCGAGAGTTCGAGCCCCGCATCGGGCTCTGTGCTGACAGCTCGGAGCCCGGCGCCTGCTTCGGATTCTGTGTCTCCCTTTTCTTTCTGCCCCTCCCCCACTCATGCTCTGTCTCTCTCTGTCTCAAAAAAATAACTATTAAAAACATTAAAAAAAAAAAAAAAATGAACACAGCCTCTGAAGTTAGATGTCCCCAGGCTCAGATCTCAGCTCTACCACTAATCAGCTGTGTGACCTTGGCCTACTTCTCCTCTGTGAGCTTCGGTTTCCTCAGAATCCCAAAGTGAAGGTTATAGTTAGTACTTGCCTTCAAAGGGCCCAGCCTGGTGCCTGGAATACATCATATTCTTGATAACTGTAAGCTAGTGGCAGTAGCTTTTACATTATTTACATTATTATTTACTTTATTACATTACATTATTTGTAGTATTTACATTATTATTACTTCAGCTAAACCTTCCAAGGGAGAAACGGCCTGAAGCTAAAATAGGGGTACAGCCTTTCCGGGTGGACGGTGACGGATGGACCATCCAGCAGTGGGGGTTGCAGATGTGCAAATCTTGTTGGGAGAGATTTTATGACACAGGAGGATAGACAGGGCCTCAAGCCAGGAGGACAGTGGCCTGGCTGTGCTCAGGTGCTGACTCTGGCCTCCAGGCACCCGGCTTCCGCTGCATAGGGGAGAATCCCCATTGCATGGCAGCATTTGGGCGGGGGGGGGGGGGGGGGGAACCAGAGAGAACCTATGTGACTCACTGAAACAAAGTCTCATTGGAAACGAAAGGCACAGTGACAGCTAAGGGACCCCCACGTCACTTCTGTGACAATCTGGATCCTCCAGAACAGGTTCATGAAGAACCTGATGTGGTTCCAAAGGGGAGCGGGATGATGACTGCCACGGACGACAGGACGACTGTAGTCCTGCCCCTTGCTAGCGTGGAGACCTGGGGTGAAGGACTCCCCTTCCTGAGCTCCGCCTCCCCCTGTGCACAGTGGGGAAGTGACACTTGCTCCCAAAGGTGCCTGTAGAAGTAGGTGGGGTGGGTTGCGCACACCGCCTGATACGCGCCCGGGCGCCGTTAACAATTCTTGCTCCGTGGGTCAAACGTGAAAGCCAGCAGCACTGCTTTATAACCCACTTCGTGGGGGTGGAGTCTTAGCACGTCTATGTGCATCTGCGCACTAAGCCCTTAGGACCCCGCCCATTTGAGCCCAATAAGCTCTGTCGATCTGATTGGCCAGACGGCAGACGAAGCGCAGAGGAGGGACAGGTGGGCACAGGCAGCAAAGAAAAGCGAGTTATGGCAGTCTAACGAGGAAAGCGGGCAGAAGAGCCCACTGGACGAGGATAAGAACTACAAAAGTAATCGGAGGCCAATCCGTGCATGGGAGAGCAATCCCCCCCCCCCCCTCTCGGTAGAGCATGCAGCAAGTAACGACCAGGAGAGCCTTGAGTCATTAAAAGAAAGGTAAATCTGTTGAACACATCGGTTTAAGAAGATTAAAAAAAAAAAAAAATCATGTTATACATTTGAGCAATATTACCATGACAAACAGGAAAACAGTTAATGGTGAAAGTTACAGGTGTCTGAAAGACTGAGGATTGGGTGCCTCCTGTGATGCTGGGCGAACGGGAGCTTCACCTAAAGAACATACTGGGGTCTTTTCGCCTCTCAGCAAGGTGTTATTGAGGTGGAAGGAAAGCAATGGGAATGGGGAAAGGGTAGCAAATGGAGAGGGACTTAGGTTGGCCCCTCCATTAAAAAAAAAAAAAGAAAAAAAAAAATCTTCCACTCGGCCGCTCGGCCGCAAGGAGACCTCAGTTTGCCTGGATCTTCCTGGGACTGGCCAGCGCGTCGCGGTTGGAGCCCAGCAGCATGCGCTCCAGCCGCCTGCAGTGCTCCCGGAGCTGCTTCTCGCGGGGCAGCAGGAAGGTGAGGACCTTATTCCGCACAACGCCGCGGTCCTCCTCCTCCCTGAGCCGCTGCTTCACGCGGGCCGCCTGCTCCTCCTGCTGCGCCAGCGCCCCGTTCAGCTCGCAGAAGGCGACCTCCAGGTCACGGATGGCCTGCAGCGCCTCCTTCTTGAAGTCCGCCAGCTCCCGCTGCACCCCGGCCACCTTCTGCTGCAGGATCTCCAGGTCCGCTGGCGGCGGGAAGCAGGAAGGCCACGACTGAGGGAGGGAAAAGTCTCCGGACTGGAGGCCGCTCTCCACCATCTTCTTCCCTTGTAAAGTGTTCACCTTCATGAGGATGGACCCAGCCCGATAGGGTGGTTCCATGGTCTCTCTTCCCGTGGGGACAAAGAGAGGGAGCTAAGAGACCCGTCTGGTCAGGGAATTTTGGGAGGCTAGAGACACAATCATTTGGAGTGGAGAAACCCTATGCATTGTGACATCGGGCCCCTCCAGCCAACCAGGAGGAGAGCCACAATCCATTCATTTGCATATTGTAGCTTCCTTGGTTGGTTATCCAGGGCTTTGTCTGCTCGTCTACCCAAACTGTCTTCCTGTTACATGGATTCTCATCAAGTCTTCAATCACCCTTCCAAAACCTGAGCTCGATCTCTCCGTGTACCCGAGGGACAAACCAAGGCCCAGAGCAGGGCAGTAAACAGGCCAGAGCAAGGCAGGCCAGGCCAGGCCCCGGGGGGGGGGGGGGGGCTGCCAGGTATGGGTTCTCTCCCTCCCACACATCGGTCTCTGGACTTCAGTACCTCGCAGGGAAACCGGCTTCTCTGACATCGCCAAGGTTCTCAGATCTGCACAGCCCTGCCTTTAAACCTCTCCTGAGGCACTCACTACCTTCACCCTCTTTTTCTGACCTAGCACCTTGTCCTTCCAGGTCTCAATGGCACAGTAAATACCAGAAAGACGTTGTAAGAAATATGCCCACTTCTACCTCTAAAATGCTAAAAATAAATAAATAAATAAATAAATAAAAAGAAAGAAAGAAAGAAAAAGTAATTTCTGATCCCAAATCCATACTGCTATAACGATGCCAGAATTCTAGATAATCTTGAAAGTTGTGAGGCATGTACTTAAGAGGTTTTGATGTGTGGTCCACAGCAGTGCTGATTCAGTTATGTGCAGGGTGAAATCGGGTCAGTCATTCATTTATTTGACAAGTGCTTATTGAGTGCTTACCAGGGAACAAGTGTGAGGAGAGTCCGGGGGCCCCACTCCCTGCGCTGCCGGATCATGCCTGAAACGTTGACACAGATGAGAAAACGCGTACAGAAGGGTGAATCTCACACGTCTTACCTGAATCCTATAAGAAGGGAAAATGCTCCTAACTAGCGTGTGCCAGTTTGGTCAAGAACAGACTCCATCCTGTGTATCTTGATGTCTTTCCCAGACTTCTCTCCTGGCCTCCAAGTCAGAACATGTCTCCAACAGCGTGCCTCAGATCCAATCTGTCCAAAGCTTGATGACACCACCATGGGGTAGCACCCACACGAGAAACCAGGGATCAGACTAGACCTCTCCGCATCCAAGTGGCTCTGGGTCCTCTTGACGTTATCATCTCTGAGCACCCTAGAACCCGCCAAACCTCTGGCGGGCCACCACCTATAATCTGTGTCTCTTTGGCAGATGACCTCACTTCCCTGAACCTCATTTTTCTTATCTACAAAGTAGGGATACACTTCAGTAGTGTGTAGCTCCCTGGGCAGAGGGGTAGTGGAGGGGAGGCTCTGATTTACAGCTGTTGCCAATGGTGTGACTACTCCCACGATGGCTGCTTTCCAGCTACCAACACGATCTCTCTGGGTAGAGGTGCACACCGTCAGCTCTCATGAGCACCACAGGACCCATGTTGGGGGTGGCTGCCATCCTCAAGACGTAGGTGCCAGAGAGGGCATTTTGCAGGGAGGTTTATGGCTACACTAGGGTAGAATTTTGGACCTCGGGATAGGGCAACAGCTACAATTATTGAGACAGAATATTTGGTGAAAAGAGCACCGTATCGTTAGCAGTCAGGAGATCAGAGTCTGAAACTGCTGGGTGACCACAGGGCAATCACCTGCCTCCCTTCTCTGAGCCTATTCCCTCTGGGATAGTGTAAGTGCTCCTCTGCAGTCTCTGGTTCTCAGAGGCACACAGCCCTTTCCTTTAAGCCAGTCCTGAGGCATTTACCACCTTCTCCCTTTTTTTGTGACCTAGGACTTTGTCCTTCCAGCCTCCAATGGCACCCTGAATTCCCTGAGGACCGGGAGCGTGCATTTCTCATCCTACACACCCTCAAATGTCCCGCCTGGTGCCCTGCACATAATGGCACTCAGAAAACTAGATGAAATGGGATTTATGTTCAGAGGTGGCCTTGGAATCCCACCACTCCCCTAGCTTTCCCTCTGACATGGCGGCACCTACTGGCCTGCGCAGGAACAGCATGCTTTTATTCCCCTACCTAAAATCCAGCTGGGGGCTGGGGAGATAAAAACAGGCTGCTCTCTTGTGGTGTATTCATTAGGCGTGTGTGCACAGGTCGGGCACATAGTAGGTTCTCAATGAAAATTTTTGTAATCAGAAAAAAGGAAGAACGTGTGTCTTCTTGTTTTTGTTATTTTTTTAGTGGTTTGGTTGGTTTTTTTTTTTTTTTTTTTTCCTGTTTGTGCCTCTCTCTCTCTCTCTCTCTCTCTCTGATTTTGATTCTCTGCCTCTTTATCTTTGTCTCCCACAGGGAATGGTGGAAGCCCTAACCAGAACTACGAACGAAAAGTAGCAAAAGTTAAGAAGAAATGGCAATTTCTCGATTTCCCTGGTGCTTTATAATGAGCTTTCGGTTCATTGCTTCTCAGCACCGACCAGGGAGGACTGCTTCACATGAGCCTCAGCAGAGGTTGAGGACAAATGAAGACCCCAGGCTTGGTGGCCTCCTGAACCTTCGGAGCATCCTCAGCAGGGACGGGTCGATGTGCACACACTCTGAATGTTTTCCTCCCCAAAGGTCTATCGTCCAGGCCTGTGCCTTCCTCACAAGTTTCCTTCCAGTCAGACGAAAGGAAGAAGGCAAATCTATCTGCTCCCTTCAAGATGTCAAGGGCAAGGGCTTCTAGCATCTCCTGGAAGGCATTTCTTGACCACTGTCAGGAGGGTTTCCCTGCCCCTGGTCTGTTGTAGTTCATAGGCTCCCATGTGTCAGAATAACGGAGGACAGGCAGGTGGGGTATCAGCCCCACAGAGACCCATCCCCTGAGAATAAGACAACCCAAATGCGTAGGGGCTCAGGAGTGGGCGTGTTTCAAGAGGTCCAGGGTTGAGCACATTGAGTCAGAGCACATTCCTGCTGGGCCCTGCCCGCCTCTTGAGAGTGGAAATCTCATGGACCATCAGCCTTCCCCAGCCTCCGCCATGTGTCCCCACCCCATGCCTCTACCTCTGCGTGTGAAATAAACTCGATCCTCTCTTTTTTCATGTTTATTTATTTCTTTTGAGAAAGAGCGTGCATGCGCATAAGCAGAGAAGAGACAGGGAGAGAGGGAATCCAGAGCAGGCTCTTCACTGTTAGCGCAGAGCCCGATGTGGGGCTCGAACTCACAAACTGTGAGGTTGTGACCTGAGCCACAGTCGAGAGTTGGCCGTTCAGCCGACCGAACCACCCAGATGCCCCTAAGCCTGGATCCTTTTGAAGACGGGGAAAAGGGACACGACACAGGTGCACTCCTTCATGTACGCCCTTCAAAGTGAGGGAACCCTCTGAAGCTCCTCACATCCCCATTAGTCATCAGCTAGGGTCACATTCACAGCCCTGTTTCTAACCCAAGCATTGGCTGGGAGTGGAGTGCTTGCAGATGGCTCAGACTAATCACGGGTCCCCTGCTGGGTGGGGGCTGAGCCTGGCCTCCCTGAAGCACGGGTGTCCCAATACAAGGACTACATTGGGGTTCTGTTCCCCAGTGGGATGGGGAAGATAGGTGACCAACTGTGGCTTCCACAGAGAATGCTTATATTTGAAGAGAAAACAGTGAGGGGCACCTGGGTGGCTCAGTTGGTGAAGACTCCGACTTGAACTCAGGTCATGATCTCACGGTTTGTGAGTTCAAGCTCCGCGTCAGGCTCTGTGCTGATGGCTCAGAGCTTGGGGCCTGCTTTGGTTTCTGTGTCCCTCTCCCTCTCTCTCTGCCCCTTCCCTGCTCTCTCTCTTTCTCTCTCGCTCTCTCTCAAAAATGAACATTAAAAAAAATTTATAGAAAAAAGTTTTTTACATACAACTTCTGAAGAGAAAACAGAGAAAGGACCATGCATAATTCCCCCAAATGAACTACTCATGTCAGCTTTCAGGCAAAATGGAGAAACAGTCTTCCAGGAGTTCCTGAAAACTGGTCTATCTGTCCCCACCCCAAGAAAAAAAATGTGAAAAAAAGAAAACAGAATTAGAGCAATCTCTCACAAATACCAAAGAGCATGTGGTTGGACATTTCTATAGCAGAGAGAACAGCGGTTGGTCCTATCTAGAATATTCTTTTCCCAGAATCCCCTGGGCCTATGCCTCCCTTGGTGGCTGCTGGCCTGGGTGAGGATGTGGGCTACACAGCCAGTGTCTCCCCAGATGCGCTCCTACCGAGAATAATAATCTTAACACAGTGGATCATAAAATCCCATAGAGGCTCTTCCCTGTGGCCATCCACCTGGCCAGCCTTCCACTCATCCAGCCACCTGGGCGCGTATTCGGGGACATTCGCTGAGTACCTGTCCTACGTACACTAAGCCCACAAATAAGATAGAGAAGACCCCTGTTCTCAAGTCACTGGCATTTCAATGGAAGGAGAGAGACAATAAAGTGAAGCAATCAATAAATAAGGTGATTTGGGCTGGTGCTAAGTGCTCCGAAGGAAGTAAACAAGCCAAAGTGACAGAGGGCCTGGGGCGGGGGCGCTCAGGGAGGGCCTTTGTGAGGGAGGGCACGTGGCGTGAGACAGGACGGGGAGAATGCCTGCCAGGGATGGTCAAACTGGAAGCACGGGTGGAAAGGCGTTGAGGCAGGAACGGGCTGGAGGAACTTAAAAGGCCCAGGTGAGTGGGCGCAATGAGAAAGAGAAAGGAAGGCCCCCACTGTGGGGACATACAGGGTGGTATCCCCAGTGTATCCCCATGCAGCGTGAGGGCTATCGAGGGTGGGCTGTGTGCGCCTTCCACCCTGGGAGCTGGTATTCCAGTCTGAGGAATGGGGACAAAGCTGGGATGGGGGCAGGGACCAGGATCAAGAACCAAACTCAGGGCTGTTCACCATGATTAATTAACCTGGAGCCAGAGTCCCAAGGCGCAGTGTGCTAAAAATACCTGCTTCCCTCTGAGACGTGGCAGCTGCCACCCAGCAACTGTTACCCATCGCCATTTGTCATAATTTGACACTGATAAGGAGTGTCCACGGGGCTGTGTGTCTGCAAGAGCGGACTCACCCACAGCCCACCAGCCAGCTGGCCCTCAGACACTGCCCATGGCATTTCCTACCTGAACTCTTCTCCCATCCCTGAGCCCCGCCTCGGCCACCCCTGCAGGCGCCTACCACCTGCCCACCGCCTGCGGAGCTCCCTTCCCCTCCTGGAACCCAAGTGGACCCGCCTCCAGGGGTGGGAGCCAAAAGCACTCTCTAGAGCAGCAGCGTATGGTGGGATGCCATGTTTCACACCACTGCCGCCCTGCAACTCGGATCGGAGCCATCTATCAGAGGTCCTGCCAGCCCAGGGCGGCACTTTAATTAAAATATGTAAAACATCTTGGTGGGAGTGGATCTAAAGATGCAGGAGTGGTCCTTGGACAGGAGAATGCAGGCGCCCCCCCAGCACCCTGGCGGAGCTGGCCCTTCTCCAGCCCCAGAGGCCTCGGCCTGCGCCAAGAGGGCTCCCAAAGCATGCTGGGGCGTGGTAACGTCTGCCTCGCACCATCCACCGCTCCACCGGGCACAGAACTCAGCTGGGGCAGAACATCCTCGAGAAAGAGAGTCCCGCAGAGTCGGCAGGCCAGCACGGTGGCCCTGAGAGCATGCCAGGAAGGGCCTGATATCACCCCAGTTGAAATATCCTATCCCGCCCTCAACATGAATTTCCTTAAACGACCCCTCATGAAGCCAGTACCTGGACATTTATATAAACTATTTAGCAAAGCCATTTCTATTTCCTAGACTAATAAGCTCCTCAGGTTTACTCTTCACTCAGATGGCCTTCTATGTCGACAGGAGTCATGGGCTGTGCGATTTAGGCATGAGCAAGCTCTTTTGCATAAAGATCAAATCGGAAAAAAATAGGCCAAAATTTTTCATTCCAATCTTTTCTTAAAATTAGCAAACACCATTGTGTTAAGCATCCTTCCTTTCCCCCATCACTGAAGGCATTTGCGATTATTACTGAAACGTCAGAACCTGCACAAATATTGCAATACGTTTCCTGTGCAATGACACAGATCGTGGGGAATGTTGAGGGCTTGGGGGAGGCAAATTGGACCCTGACCCCAGACAGAGAGACTAGCAAGCAAAAACGGGCCCTCTGGGAGCTCCTGTTCTGGGGAAGCAAGGGGCAGGGATGGGGCCTGGAGGGGAGTCTGTAGGGAGGGTCAACAGATGCCCAGGAGGGGTGATGGAGGTACGGTGTTGTGTCAGCAGATTCTCCTTCCCACCTGCAGCCCTCCTGAGGAGAGCAGGGCGGGAGGGGCCCAGGGGCTCTAAAATAACCCTGCACGAAGCCGAGCTGAGGCTCCCTGCAGCCCACACCCCTCTAGCCAGGCCTGACGTCCTCAATGAGGGGCTACAGTCACTGCCTGCATGCTGGGATGCCAAGCTGAATTATATGAGCTTAAAAACCAAATCCCCTCCTTCCTGGGTTACTTAACTGTCTGCCTGGCAAGGCCAGGGGATTACTGGTGACAGACACCAGGCCTGCCTGGCTGCTCCAGACAGAGAAGCTTTGATCACCTGGAAAACTCCAGACACCAGGACTCCTAATGATGAGTAATGATCTCAAACCATCGGAAAGTTACCCAGCATACCATGCGGGGGGCGAGGGGGGCCACACCGATTCCCATGGAAGCCTGGGCCACAGAGACAGGGTGCAGTCATTCTGTGTCCTGGGGAAGAGTTAGACCCCACTCCCACCCCACCCAGGGTCCTGCCAGCTCACAGATGAGGCAGGGGTATTTCTGGCTCTGGGCACTTGGCTGCCACAAGGGTTGGTTCAGGCCAGAGTTTGTCTTTAGGTCAAGAGTGCAGCCTCCTTGTGGCACCTGGGCGGCTCACCCGGTTGAGCACCCAACTCTTGATTTTGGCTCAGGTCATGATCTCACGGTTGTGGGATGGAGCCTCACGTCAGGCTTCGAGCTGAACATGGAACCTGTTTGGGATTCTTTCTCCCTCTCTCCCTCTGGCCCTCCTCTCCCCTGCTTACATCCTCAATCTCTCTCTCTCTAAACAAACAAAAAAAAAACAGGGCAGCCTCCTCATTCATTCATTCATTCATTCACATATTCAGCACACTTTACTAAGATGAGCCAGGCAGGTGCTAGCTGATCAGGCAGAAGATGGCTAAGATGGGGTTTCTTCCTGAAAGAACTTGGGACCTGCCATGTAGGCGGCCTAGCAAATCCAGCATCACAGGCTTGGTGACAAAGGGCCTGACAGAGGGACTTCAGGGCTCAAGACCACCCAGAGCAGGGGACTCTAAGTTAGACTGCTCCTTCTCCTAGGGACAAGGAGCCGGCTGAGGTTGGAGTTTGAAGATCCCAGGCCCCTCTAGGGTTCAGGTTCAGTTTGATCCTGTGAGAGCCCCCAGCCCCAAGTTTTACCCACATTCCTGTAACTGGGACTTCCTCCAGTTCTGAGATTGGCAGGGAATAGGTCAACCATGAGTCCTCTGTTTTGACTTAGAAACTTAAGCCCAGTGATTCTCAAACTTTGGCATACATTATAGTCTTTGGGGGAAAGTGCTAAAAGTCATTTTTTGGGTCTGGATTTTACCCTTAAGAAATTCTAATTCAGGAGGTCTCGGGAGACTAGAATTAGGATGACCAACCCACTTGATTTGCCCTGAGCCCGGGGGGGGGGGGGGGGGGGTGGGGTTCCTGGGTTGTAAGACTTTCCATTTTAAACCAGGATGGAGGGCACCTGGGTGGCTCAGTCAGTTGAACATCCAACTTCAGCTCAGGTCACGATCTCGAGGTTTGTGGGTTCGAGCCCTGTGTTGGGCTCTGTGCTGATGGTGCATAGCTTAGAGCCTGCTTCGGATTCTGTGTCTCCCCCTCTCTCTGTTGCTCCTCCACTCTTGCTCTGTCTCTGTCTCTCTCTCTCAATAAAATAAAATAAAATAAAAATTCAAAAAAAACATTCAAAAACACTCAAAAAGCTTAAAAAATAAATTAAAAAATAATAATAATAATAAAACCAGGATGGTCCCAGTAAATCTGAGACAAATCATGCTAGCTGGGGCAGACCCTGTTAGTCTCTGCCCAATAACATTCCTTTGTTCCTTGGGTCACAGAATTTTATTTATTTTTAATTTAATTTCTTAATTTAATTTAATTTAATTATCGAGAGAGAGACAGAGAGTGCACAAGAGTGGGGGAGGGGCAGAGAGAGGAGGAACAGAGGATCGGAAGCGGGCTCTGCACTGACAGCAGAGGGACGGCTGCAGGGCTCAAACCCACAAACTGTGAGATCATGACCTGAGCTGAAGTCGGACGCTTAACCGACTGAGCCACCCAGATGCCCCCACAGAATTTTATTTTGATAGGCAGTCATATACTCGGGGAAGGTGAGCCATCACTCAGCCCCAGGTGGTGAACCAGAACTCATTCAATAATTCCATTCCCCTTTGCTACTGCCTCTGATCCACTTCATACCAATGAGTTGTAAAGAGAAGACTTATGGAAAAGTATGATATCTGATGTAGAAGAGTGAGACGCGGAGAGTGGCGGGGGGGGGGGGGGTCCTGCCCCTTTTTCTTCCTTGGATGAAGTTGTATGAGAACACGATGGTTGGAACTGTGGCAGCTATTTTGCAGTCAGGAGACAACAAACCTAAGGATGAGCAAGTAGATAAAAAAGACCCCCTATTTCTTATGACATAAAACACCAAACCTCAAATTGTCTACCTCCAGTCTAGTTGATATGTGATTAAATGTCTTGCTCAAACAACGGTCATCTGGCATTGTGTTCATTGCAGCCAAACACATCATGACTGTTACAGAGGGCCTCGAAATGAATGTTTTTAACAAGAGCCCCCAAATCATTCTGATGCTCTCCATCAATCTAGTTAATCCAGTGGTTCTCAAAGCGTGGTCTTTCTATCAGCACCTGGGAGCTTGCTGGCAATGCAAATTCTCAGGCCCAACCCAGACCTTCAGAATCAGACACTCTGGGAGGTGGGACCCAGAAGTCTGTGTTTTTAACAAGGCCTCCAGAGGATTCTGACAATTGCTGGTTTAAAAATCATTGAGCTAATCAATACCTGAGACTCTACAACTAATACTAGACCCCCCCCAAAACTTCTGGCCGAGGCTTTTAAACTTAACCCAGGTCCCGCCTGCTTCCTTATTTGTAAAATAAAGCGATGTGTCTTCTCAAGAGCCTTCTGTGGTTTTTCCCCTCCCTCCCCAGTCCCTTCTCCAAAATCTTGCACCAGTTGAATGGTTTGGTTCAGATTTACTGACCTATGTTATTAGCCACGTGGTGGTAGGAGCGGGAGGGAGGTCTTTGTGGTCAGAGCCGGCCAGGGCGGGAGTGAATGCAGTAGGCCCAGCTTCCTGAGGGAGAGTGGACGTCAGTGTCCCTGACCCGGCCATCCCAGCTGAGCGTGTCCACCCACCATGAACACCCACTCATCAGTCATGGCGTTGCACAGCGGTGGCCCAGGAGGCGAGGAGGAAGGGTGGCCCAGCAGTTCCACAGTCTCTTCCTTCCCCAGGGAGGCCTGCTTCAGCTGGCCTTTTATATACCAGGGCGTCCCCCACTTCTCCACATCATGAGTTACTCAAACCCCAGCGAGAGCCCAACAGGCGGAAACTGATCAATAGACTTCACGTTGTGAGGGGAATCCATTCTCAGTGAAAAAAGAAGTGAGAAAATCCCTAATTGCACTTCCTCGTTACAATGCTTTTTTCTCAGCAGTTCACGTGTGCTCCTGAATTTTGTTACTCTTCTTCGTGACCGAGTACCCTGTCGAATGATTCTCCTGTAAGCATTACGTCATTAATGACAATTTACTAAGAATAAAAAAAATCATCATCCCTACCACTAATCTGGTGCTTGCCGTGGGCCAGGCCCAGGGCCCTCTCAGGCACTATCCCTTGAGGTCGAACAGCCACCCGCCCAGCAATGTTACTTACCCAAGGCTCATCTTCGTCCCGGTTGAGTTAAATGTGAGTCCTACAGCAGTAGCTTCCTTTTGTCCAGCTTCCGCCCACATTTACCAAATAAGGCTGAAATGCCATAAAATATGTAAACATTTGCACCGCTTCCACGGGAGGGGCTGGGGTAGCCGCGCTGCCGACATTGGCCTGCCAGCCATCAGCCCCCCTGGGATGGCGAGAATGGCAGTCATCAGCTGAGGTTCTAAACACCAAAACCAGGGGCGCCTGGGTGGCTCCGTCGGTAAAACGTCTGACTCCTGATGTCGGCTCCGGTCATGATGTCACAGCTCATGGGATCGAGCCCCCTGTCAGGCTCTGTGTTGACAGTGTGGAGCCTGCTTGGGATTCTCTCTCTCCCTCTGTCTCTGCCCCTCCCCTGCTCGCTCTCTCACTCTCTCTCTCTCCCAGTAAATAAACTTTAAAAGAAATTTAAAAATAAAAATAAGAACCATATCCAGCACGTGGAAGGCATCCAGTGGTCCTGAAATGTGTGGTCAGAAAGTGAGGGATGTGCCAAGTCTCGCCTGGCTGGTCTCTGGTCATGGGTCCTGGTGTCTCTGGCTCCCACCCCCATTGTTCTTGTGTCGGGCTCCCCCAGCCCCCAGCCAACCCCCGTTTTCAGGCTACCAACAACTAAGGACACTTCCTGGGAAGAGTGGGGCTCTATTGGTGTTCGGGGCCCGTTCACACCCACAAGCAGACACGCATCCATCTCACAGTGGCCACTGGCCTGACCCGTCCTCAGCTGGTCTCACGATTAACAGTCTTTGACCAATTGGCTGTAATTGGTCATTATTACAACCGAGACCTGGATGCCCAATGGCCCGTCTCAGTAGGACAATGACATGGCTGCTACTAAGGGCGTGACAGTCGGCATAAGCGGGAAAGCCAGAAAAGGCCGATGACCTCCCTGAAAGGAGCATTTCAGGCTATCTCAGGGCCCTCCTGCTAAGGGGAGACGATTCAGAATGTGAGCCTGCACAGCTAAGCAAAGAAGACTCTCAAACGCCAGATCTGAGGCTGTCTTTGCAGCCAAGCCCTCCGTGTCAAGCAGGCTGTCTCCTCCCACACCCTGTGTCAACTGACAGGAAGTAGAAGCCCCCCTCCTACAGCGCCCCCTTTCCATCTGCTTGCTATCCCCGGGCATCTCAGCTGCTCCCCTCCCCACCAGCTACAGAAACACTTTTTTGCCAAAAGCCTTGTAGCTCTAAGCCACCCACTGCCCGTCCAGGGAACAGAGTAGAAAACCCTGAAGAAGCCTTCCAGGCCTGGCTTTTAAAGCCCCCTTGATGTGATTCATGGCACTCGGGTTGGGGCGGGGTCAGAATGATCTCACGGGTTGGGGAAGACAGCTCAGCAGAGGTTGGCCAAGCCTTTAGAAGGAGTTGCTTCTGAGACACAGTGTTCTGGGCACAATTTAAAAGGCTGCTCCCTCGGAGAGGTGCTAACTACAAAACCCCGCAAGGCTAGAGTGCTTGCTGGAGCCCAGGAATGGGCTGAGAGGGCCCCCCACACACCCTCAGAGTAACAAAGCCTTCAGGAATCAATCACCTTCTGCAGGACGCACATCCTGTCTGAACAGCAGCCTTTTCTCCCTCTGTTCTTGCCGGGGAAGGTCAGAGTTCACATCAAATATCATTAATCATCTTCCCGGGGGCTGGGGGCTCATTGGACAGTCCTATTAATCAGAGGCCTATCACACCCACAGCCTGGCTGGGTCGCCATTGTCCTGTTCCTCACCTATCATAGGAAGATTAGATTATCAGTGACAACTGAGACACCCTTTGAGTCACAGGGAAGCCAGAGAATGAGGTTGCTTTTATTTTTTTATTTATCCTCCTGATTGGAGGATGAGCTGTTTCTTGTCTTGTCACACTGCCTCCTTTTCTTCAAAGAATCAGCTTTAAGAATCCAATTTGTCAAACTGGACAATCATTGGCAAACCCATAAAGAAGAAAAAAAAAAACCCTCGGCGACTTTATCAAAAAAGGTAAAATAAAGCAGAAGGTTTTAAATGGGGCCTGAAAGGATTAGAAAGTAAGTTGCATTTGACAACAATTAATCTCTGAAAAGCAGGGGCTTTGTGAAAAAACAAACGGGCAGATGTGTCCAGAAGGGATTGTGGAGATCCACCCTGGAGTCTCTCCATTGCCTCTTCCAGAGCGGGGTCAAGGTGAGACCCGGTGCTGAAAAAAGAACAGGAAAGAACGTCCTGCATGTTTTCTCCTGACTTTATGCCTACCGGCTACAACAGCAGCAATGAGACAATACGCAACACTCAGGACACGGCAACACAGAGCACACAGCCCCCCGTCTCTCCCAGTGCAGTGACAGTCTCAGTCCCCCGGTAACCTCCGAGCCCACCCTAGTGGCCGCTGTATGGGGTTATGCAGGAAGGGGGCACTTTCCAGCTCTTTCGAAGCGCTGAGATCAGGTGAGCACGGGTGACACCTAAATCGGTTAGATGGGAATCGCCTCGGTGACATGGAACCCAGGGTCTCCAAAGCGGGACACCTGGAGGGACCAACCGCAAGATGAACAGGGAGGTGGGCTTCGTGTGAATCCAAGGTTAACCCGGGGCACGCAGGCCTGCCCAGAGGGTGTGAGGCCTGGTCCTATACTCACGGTCATGCTGTGGGAAGGGGAGTTCAATTCCATCAGATCTTCAGGTTTTCATGAGATTCGGGAGACGCAGGTTTTGATGGGAACACTCCCTATTTTAAGTGTTGGCGATTTCCCGAAACAAAAAGAAAATCACTGTGCATACTAAGCAAAACCTGTCGGGGGGTACACTTTGGCCCCCACACCTGGGATTTGTGAAACTGATCTAATCTACCTGCCTTGGTACAAATAAGGACTGTGGGGCCCAGAGAGGCTGGAAGCTGAGGAGGTAACACAGCTGGTCCGAAGCAGAGCCCGTTCGAGATCCTGGTTCTTCAGACTCCCAGACCAGTGCTCTCTGCTCCAGACCTGAGTACGTGAACATGTAAGGGACCAGTTCGTGGGTACAGTCATCTAAGTGCAATAAAAGTGATAAAATTAAGAAGAGAGCCTAGATCCCACAACTTTGCCTTAAAATAAGAGAAGGGACTGAGTTAGACAAGTTTCAAGTGACTGTCGGACCTTTTATATCGCCTTCTTTTAATTTTTCTACCTGACAGGGGGCACCTGGGTAGCTCAGTTGGTTAAGGGTCTGACTTCAGCTCAGATCATGATCTCCCTGTTCATGGGTTTGAGTCCGGCGTCGGACTTTGTGCTGACAGCTCAGAGCCTGGAGCTGCTTCGGATTCTGTGTCTCCCTCTCTCTCTGCCCCTCCCCCCATGTGTTTTCTCTCTCTCTCTCTCTCTCTCTCTCTCTCTCAGATGTAAATAAACATTAAAACTTTTTTTTTTTACCTGACAAATTAGCTTTGAGTGATTCTCTGTGTGGGTGCTGTAGAGGTCTGGGGCAGGAGGCCAGGGAAAGCTACAAGCACCGTGTGGGGATATTAGCCCCTTGACCACAGCACAAAGCTGGAGCTCGGGAGCCAAACTACCCAGTTCAAATCCTGGTTCTGCCGCTCACTAGCTGTGTGACCTCCAGCAAGTAACTCAATTTCTCTGGTCCTCAGTTTCATCGTTTTATTTATTTACTTTTTAAAGTTCCTTTTTTGTTTGTTTAAAGTAAACTCTACCCCCAACATGGGGCTTGAACTCACAACCCTGAGATCAAGAATCACATGCTGTACTGACTGAGCCAGCCAGGTGCCCCTCCGTTTCCTCATTTTAAAAATGGGAATGGGGGCTCCTGGGTGGCTCAATCAGTTAAGCACCCAACTCTTGATTTCAGCTCAGGTCATGATCTCATGGTTTTGTGGGTTCGAGCCCCATGTAAGGCTCTGCTTGGGATTCTTCCTCTCTCTCTCTCTCTCTCTCTCTCTCTCTCTCACTGATCCCCCCCCCCGCCACAGCTCTATTTGTCTCTCTCAAAATAAATACATAAACTTAAAAATAAATAAATAATATTGTAACTAAATAAATAAATTTAAAAATAAATAAATAATATCAAAACAAATAAATGATGATAATATCTGCCTCAGGAGATTGTCGTGAAGGTTAAAAGTGGCACAGAACAGAGCCTGCCACATGAGAAGTGCTCACTAAATCGTTGTTGTTGTTATAACACGTAATCACAATTTATTTCACCCTCAGTATCAGTGGTGCCTGATATTGAGACACAACATCATAGGATGTTGCATCTGGAAGGAAACTTAGAAACCATTCTAGTGCGACTGTCTAATCTTAGAAAACAACAGTGGCACACAGATGGAAAAGAGTTTATTTTCTGCAATGGGCTCATTCGAAAACCTATGCATTCCTACAGACACGGTTCATTTTTTGACCATGTCCATAGGCCTGTGCCAACCATTTTGTTTTTCTACTGTGACCTCATTGGAAATAAGAAAGTCTCTACTATAAATGGGTTTAAAGCAAAGCCATGAAAGCCTTCAGGCTCCCAAATATTTCATCAACGTCAGCCCAGTCGACACCGCATGATGTCTCCACTCCAGTGCTCGTTACGGAAAGATTTGTGAGACAACTCGGGGTCGCATTTGTCCACTGCAAGTATGTGACCAGCTTCATTTTTAAAAAGGATTGTTCTCCAGGGTGGTTTGTGATCATTAGGGGGAGGCTGAGCCTCAAAGTAATTTTGGTGTTCAGGGAGAGACGCTGTAGTTTTGTGGTCTTGTGGTCTAGTCGGTCCATCGTTTGTGACAATTGACCACATGCACGTGTTAACGGTCAACAACACTTAACAGGTATCTGTCTGTCTTTATTAGGTGATTACATAAAGACTTCTGGTGGGGGTGGGGGGATCTGGTATGGAGTCGGTGCTGGATAGATCAGATCTTGGCTTCTCACTTACTTGGCTCTAAGGCCGTGAGCTAGTTTCTTAAACTCTGTGAGTCTCCAGTCACTCGTGTGTGAAACGAAGGAAATAAAACCTACTTCATAGGACTTTGTGAGACTCCAACAGAAAATGTATGCACTCGGGAGCTGTGAGCTCCCTTCCATCACCCTGCATTCCCTTGAGAGCTAGAACCCTCGGCTCACAGGAAGACAAGGCGGGTGTTATCCGTGGACAGGCGTTCACTTGTGTGACTCGTGACTCTCGTTCGGAGACCCTTAAGTGCTGGGATGAGTCAGCCCGGAGCCAAATTCAGGTTAATGTCAAAGGAGAGGAGGGAACAATGGACACATTCATGCTTTATGCTTCTGTTTAGGCTTCTGATCTAAAAGCCATTTGTTGACTGGTTTAAATAAGAGTTTACACCCTCCTCAGAGCTGATCTGGAATCTGAAGCTCGAGACCTGGTTGAGTTTCGGGTTGGGCAGGCTATTTCCGATGCGTTGACCTTTCTACAAACTTCCACCGGCCGGGAGCAATCTGCAGAGCGGAAGGAGCATGAGGAGCCTCCGTAAGCACCCGGCCTAGGGGGAGGTGCTGGCCCTTAGGGCATTCCAGAGGGGATGTCACCTGCAGCCGGGTGCTTCCTGCTCTGGGGAAGGGCCCCCACGAGCGACTGTCTACCCAAGGAGTACGAAGATGAATGATTCCACTGCCACGTAGGAACCGAGATAGGATGGGCCTCGAGTCTGCAGCCAGAACGAGAGATAATCAGGACAGCCAGCGTGTGTCTAACATTTACTATGAGCTAAGCGCAACGCTTAACGCGTCACATCAGCATCTTCTTCAATCCCACAGCAGTCTCAGAAGGTGGTAACGATGACCATCATGGCTGAGAACATCGAGAAGTTAGGCCTCTTGCCCAAGGCCACATGGCTCCCCTGAGGCGAGCCCCAGAGGTGAAAGCATGACACCCAACCCTCACCTGTGGCTACACGGCTTCCCTAGACACATGGGATACCTTCAGTGCCCTAACAGGTGCGTCAGGAGCCATGCCTGCACTGGGTCCCATCTTAGGGCAAAACCTACCTTCTTCCTGGCACAAACACCCCTCTAAGCAGAGGCCCTTCTCCGTACATTTGGATGTTAGAGGTCACCTGCGCCTCGGTCTGAACTCTGCACTGCCCACAGGTATACCCATCCTGAAGCGCAGGCATAATTCCCAGTGCCCTGCCCTGCCCCATCGGAGGAAGGGCTGGTGGCCTCTCTTCCTATCCCGCCACCACAGGCCTGCCCAGATCTGCCCCCTGCTGGGCTGTTAGAGCCAAGAAGAGCCAAGTTCACTTCCCATTTGCTTCTGTGCCGTGTCCTTTCCTTCTCCTGCCCTTCCGTGTCCTTGCAAAGGCTCTTCCCTTACGCGCTGCTCAGGTTTGGGGCCAAGAAGAAAGGAAAAGAGGACTAGCTGTGGCCTAAAATAAATATATTAGTGACCAGGAGAGAAACTCCGGGCTCATGGAACCAAGTGAAGAATCTGTAAGTGTTCAGCCTCTTGAAATTGTGGCGCTTCCCCCCATCACCGCCCCCCACATGCTTAATACAAGCTGACAGCCCGCATTGTTCTGCCAAGACAAGGTAGCCGTCTCCCAGTGATAGGGTGAGGGGGGCAGAGGGACAAAGGCACAGGAGCTGAGGAGGGGTGGAGGCAGGGGGTGAAAAATAAAGAGAGAGGGCCGGTGGGGGGTGCCTCTTCATCGGGGGCCTGGCAGGAGACCCTGGGAACGGCAGCCCACTGACAGTGGAGACCAGGAGCTCCAGATGGCTTTTTGTCTCGATGCAATAAAAAATGTAATCTGACAGGCCCCGGGATGGGGCTCGGGAAACAAAAGTCTGCGGGGCGGGGGAGCAGGAGTGGGATTGGGCAGCGTTAAAGGTAGCGAGTCTGAGAAAGACAAAAAGAAGCCACTGTCTCTTGGAGCAATTATAGGCTTTGCAGATGACATTTAATTCCAGAGGTGCACGCCGGGGACAAAGCCAGTTGTTTTCTAGTCTTGGCAAGGGGAGACGGATGGGAAATGCACCGGACATTTGGCCCCTGAAGAAAGGTGATAACTTTGCCAATTAACCACGGTGTGGGCTCTTTGTATCCACACCACCCCCCTAAGTCATTAGGGGATGATATAAAGATACAGGACTTCCTGGTGCAATTTAATTGCTCATAGACGGGAAAGTGATGAGCTCTGTCATACTGTGCAGACGTCCTGTAGGAGACCAGATGCCGTATTAATGTGTCTTCTCAGAGGGGGACACACCCCCACCTGCTTCACCCGGAACATGCAGACGCCCAGGGAAACAGTGGCACCTCTGTGGCCTCTGATGGAGCTGTCGATTTTTATTAAGTAATCTCTGCCTTTCACATCACGGCATGTTTTCTTTTCAAAAGTCTTGGTTGCTGTGTGGACCCAGCACACCGCAGGCTCCCGATAAATATTAAACAATGGACGTAGGTGATGTCTCCCGATTTCATTGTAGAGGACAACTTCTCCAGGGAGCAGCTCCCATTGTAGGACCGTGGCGTGGTCACCATGGCTGCATAACAGGAAATTTAAGGTGTGACGTTTTAAGGATTCTGAGGCAGGAAAACAGGGCAGGAGGGTTAGTGGCTATTAGCAAGAACCCGTGGTCGAGATGAAATGATAAAGTTGGAAGGTGCACAGTTCTAGTGAAGATGCAAGGAAACAGATACGCCCACATGGACGGAGGAGGAGTAAAGGCTTTTTCAAAAACAGTGTGTCCACACCCTGTGACCTGGCAAGCCCACAAATCCACCCTAAGGCTGTATGATGGATGCCGGCAAGGCAGCAGGCACAGGGTGTTCACAGCAACCCGGTCACAATTCTAAAAAAAGAGGAAACAATCTTAAATATCCATCATTAGGGACACCGGTGGTATATCCACACAATGGACTACTCTGCACTTATTAAAACAATAATGAGGGCAATCTACACCTACCAATGTGGAAAGACTTTGAAGACATATCATTAAGAGGAAAGATAATAACTGGTCCAAAAACAATACAGACAGCATGATAGCATGTATGTTAAAAAAAAAACAAAACAAAACCCTAAATACCTCTATATGGGTGCGCGAGCAAATATATGTACATAAATGCACGACAGTGGTTACCTTTGGAGGGTTTAGGCAAAAGGAACAGTGGGGGAAAGGTTGTGAAGGACTCTTTAATGTTTTATGTTTGTTTATTTTAAGTTTATTTATTTTTGACAGAGACGGAGTGTGAGCATGAGCTAGGGAGGTGCAGAGAGAGAGAAGGAGACACAGAATCCAAAGCAGGCTCCAGGCTCCGAGCTGTCAGCACAGAGCCCGATGCGGGGCACGAACCCACGAACCGTGAGATCATAACCTGAACCAAAGTCAGACACTTAACTGACCAAGCCACCCAGGCACTCTATTAACGTTTTATGTTTAATTTTATAATGCAAATACCTGTGCATCACACAATTAAAAATTTTAAATATACATTTGACAAATGTCAATGTTTTTAAAAGGCTTTTTTAATGTTTTTTTATTTATTTTGAGAGAGAGAGAGCGAGCTGGCATGACTGGGGGAGGGGCAGAGAGAGGGAGAGAGAATCCCAAGCAGGCTCCATGTTGTCAGTGCAGAGGAAACTGACCCTAGAAAAGGCAATCGTTCTTCTGGAGTTGCACAGCAAGTGGGTAGCCCAGGAAGAAGATGATTCTGAGTCTCTAGGCCAGGGCTGTGCAAGAGAAGTACAATGAGAACCACGTATGTAATTTAAAATCACTTAAAAAGGGGGCACCTGGGTGGCTCAGTCAGTTATGTCTGACTTTAGCTCAGGTCATAATCTCACGGATCGTTGGTTCAAAGCCCCGAGTAGGGCTCTGTGCTGACAGCTCAGAACCTGGAGCTTGCTTTGGATTCTGTGTCTCCCTCTCTCTCTGCCCCTTCCCCACTTGTGTGCGCACGTGCTCTCTCTCTGTCTCTGTCTCTCTCTCAAAAACAAACTTAAAAAAAAATAATTTAAAAAGAGAAATGAGGGGTGCCTGGGTGCCCAGTCAGTTAAGTGTCAGACTTCGACTCAGGTCATGATCTCATGGCTCGTGAGTTCGATCCCCACATCAGGTTCTGTGCTGACAGCTCAGAGCCTACTTGGGATTCTCTCTCCCTCTCTCTCTGCCCCTTCCCTACTTGTGCTCTATCTTAAAATACATCAATAAAAATATTTAAAAAAAAAAGGGAAATGAGACAGGTGAAATTAGTTCTAATAATATATTTTATTCAGCTCAATATATCTAAAATATTATTTCGACATATTATCTATATATGGTGACTCTAGTTAACAATACTGTATGGTATATTTGAAAGTTGTTAAGAAAGTACTTTTTTTTTTAATGGAAGTTTTAATCTTTTTTAAAATCTTATTTATTTTGAGAGAGAGAAAGAGCGCCCACACGTGCAGGGGAGGGGCAGAGAGAGAGGGAGAGACAGAATCCCAAGCAGGCTCCACACTGCCAACACAGAGCCCGATATGGGGCTCAAACCCATAAACCGTGAGATCATGACCCGAGCCAAAACCAAGAGCTGGACACTTAACTGACTGAGCCACCCAGGCGCTCCCCTAAGAGAGTAGATCTTAAAAGTTCTCATCACCAGAAAAAAAAAAATTGTAACTCTGTGTGGTGACGGACATTAAATGAACTTATTGTGGCCATCATTTCACGATATATACGAACATCGAATCGTTAGGTTGTACACCTACAACTAATACCATGTTTTATGTCAGTGATATCTCGATTTTAAAAATTAAATTAAAAAATCTTTTTTCATTATTGTGATATTTTATAGTCTTATTTTTCATACCGAGTCTTGAAAAGTCCGCTGCGTAACTCCCCTAACAGCGCATCTCACCCAGGACTAGGCACACTGCAAGTGCCCCGCAGCTAAGTGGCTGGAGGCTACCACCTCGGACAGGGCAGCTCTAGAATTCAGGTCAGCTCCGTTTCCTCCAAGGGCCCGACTGCAATCCCAGTGCACGTGTGTTGGGGTGGCTTGGGCGGGGGGGGGGGGGCCTGGAAGGAAATCCGTGACTGGATGTGTGGAAGGTGCATCCCCAAACTGCCGCCAGCCGCAGGCCGGGCAGCCAAGGGGTGTGGCTGCAGCTTTAGGAACTGATGCAAATAAGCCACAAAGAGCTGCAGCCCCACCACCAGACGGAGAGAACCCAGGGGCTGAGCAGAGAAACAACCCAGGGCGGGTTGAAGCTGCCTGAGCCCTGAAGAAGGCCTGGCCTGGCCTGGCCAGCCCACCCAGCTTCCAGACACCAGTGAAGGGCCTCTTCCTTAAATCGCAGGCCCCCACCCTGCGAGGTCCGGGTTGCCAGAGAAGGACTGCATTTGCTGCTTTTCCTATGTCTAGGCCACCACCCACTGCACCAGCCTTTATTTGTTCATTCCAAGCCAGAGCGAACAATGCAAGCTTGAGACAGTGATGCAAAATGTAACCGCATTTAGGAACCGGCCACCGGGTCGGGCTTTGGCATCAGGGAGCCTGGATACAGATCCCTGCCTGCCCCACCCCTTACTAGCATGTACTCAGGGAAAGTGACTTTCTGGGCCTCCCCTTCCCTAGCTATAAACTGAGGGTGCCGGTCATGTCAACACTACTGCCGACCTCATAGGGCAGCTGGGAGCAGAGCCGAAGGGGTGGGTGCCAAGCCCTCCACAAAGTGCCCGTCACACAGGACGTCTCCCCCTAACGGCTGCTCCATGCAGGCGATCCACAATTTCCTGCATTATCTCACTTGACCTTGGGACTGCAGGCAGCCTTTGCGGTCATCTGACTGAGAAACAGGAAGAAGGGAGCCTGATGACTTACCCAAGGTCCCACAGCTGATACCTGGCTTCGTGACTCCTACCCCCTGCTCTTTCCATGCTGTTTCTGTTTAGTGTGAAAGGTGGGATTCCTTTTGCTTTCTCTTTGGTTTTTTTAGTCTTGGTTGTTGCTGTTTGTGTTTTGCTTCTCACAAGAGGTAGGGCAGAGCTTTAGGAAGCTGATGTCTCTCCATCACTTCCGTTGGTCGAGGTCATCCTCAGCAGGACCCAGACTGTAGAAGGAGACCTGAGGGTGCTGCCCGAGCAGCTCAAAAGCCAGGACTGTACAAAGAGGTACAGGATGGTGGGGCTCAGGTAGGTGGCGAGTGAGGGAGAAAGATGAGATGTCTGCGGGATACTCGCTGGGCAGGGCTGGGCTCATGGCCCCAGGTCCCCAAGGGGAGGACCCTGTGTGAGTCCAGAAACGCTGCCTCCTCGTGCCACCCTGTCCAGCTTCCCGTTTCCAGGGCAGGGAGCAGGCAGGTCACAGGGAGTGAGGCCACCACAGTAGACCCTTGTGGGGCCCTTGGGTTATCTTCCCTCTTAATCTGTGTCCTGGAGGCCACCTTGGAAGTCAGCTTGTCCAAACACTCTGTTTTGCAGGAGAAAAAAACTGAAAAGAAGAGGATAGGAAATATGCTCCAAGAGTGACTGAGCCAGGTTATATGCAACTGGTTCCAGGAGGTGGTGGGTGGTGGGTGGATGGGCATGCAGGGTGGGGCTGGGCCCAAGGCCGAGGGCAGAAGTGGTGGGAAGAAAATGCTTCTGCAGAGGAAGGGGCTGCACGGCCCGCTCGTGCCACCTGCACAGAGGAAGTGGCCCAAGCCCTTGCCTGGCTCGCTCAGAAAAGCTGGGTTGTCGTCAGGATGAATGACGGCCGGAGGGATATGGAGCAGATCTGACACGGGACAGTCACCCTGGGAGACCCCAAAGGACCACCCTCAATAAAAGCAATCCTACGGTTGCCGACTATAAGCCGGTAACTTTGGGGAAATTCAGGGTGAACACCACACCCTTTCTTGGCGAATGACTTACAGCCCAAGTCAGTGAGGAGGAGGGACTGAGACCAAATGAGGTTGCAGTTGGTGGGACTTGGCTGGAAACGAAGACAGGCTCAGATATCACACTGAAGAGGCCAGAGGACGCAAACAATCAGAGGCGTGTTTCTCCAGGGCTTGAGGGACAGGGCAGGCCACTGTCTTCGTTGAAAGTTCGGAGAATACAGACCAAGAGCTAGGTCTGGGGGCCTCTTAGGGTTTCTCCAACCCTGAAGGGTGTGTGTGGAACCGCTGACCAATTCAGTTACTAGAAGACCACCTCCTTAGCGTCACAGAACCCGGCACGGCCTGTCCCTGGGCTGGCAGGTCCCTCCCAACTTGGAGCTTGCCTGGGCGCAGGAGGCAGGGCGGTGGGATTCCACGACCTCTTCCCAGCTCTGGTGTGACGCTTCTGAGCAACCCTCACCCCCTTACAGCGAGAGGATTAATGAACGTGGCCCACATGCTCAGAGAGCCCTAAACGGGGGCGTTAGCCAAGGGCTGACATCATTAGAGCAATGAGGGCTATTAGTATTACACTATTGTTATTATGTTTGCTCTCTCAACCCTTAAATCACACTCCATCTCGCGATGGCTCACATTTTATGTAATTATAGCTTATATAGGTAACAAATGGATATTTCTGCAAGCCGAGGAGAGAGCCTTCTGCATACATTAATTTGCTTGATTAGTTCTCTATTTGGTATGCTTTGTTCCTCCAAACTCCCCTTTCCTGTCCAGCTTCAACAGAAAATTAATGAGTTTTAACACCTTGCAAAAGTGGGCTGTGCCATGGGAATACTTCGGGTGTACTCTGGGTTTTAAATCCACACATTCAGAGGCTTCCTAAAGGTTATGCAAAGGTTAACAAACAATTAATATGTTGAATCAGTGTGCTAAATCTGTTTACTCAATCTTTGCAATCTAAAGGCCATTAGCCATCAGCTTCAACATTTTAGATTGATCTCTCTCTTTCCTAACTCACCCCTGGATAATTTGGGTGAGAAAGAGAAAGAAAAAAATCTGAATTGAGAGCAGTGAATATCTCTGGGAAGTTGGGGTTTTCTTGCTATCCGAGGCTCAACGCTTTGGGAAGAGTCCTGATAGACTTGATCAAGGGAGTTGGAAGTTTCGAGAAGACAATGCAATATGAGATGCATTCCCGCCTTTTCAACAACGAGCAAAATGTGACATAGGTTCATCAACGGATGCCACGTTGCGTTCGTGTGTTGATTTTCTCCCTTGTTTACAGGGAGAAGGGGGTGGAGAAGAGGTATGAGGTAAGTCCCACCCTGGGGGACTAACAGGAAAGAGGCCTCCTACCACATGGTCCTCTAAGGAGAACACATTGCAGAGTAGTGGGGTCCCAGAATGTTCTTTTCCTTAGCAGGCAGAGGAAGAGGTTAAGAAATAGTCGCATGTAATCCTGGTGGCCCCCCTAGGGGTCTCCTAATCCCACAAAGAAACTCATCCTTCCCCACCTCTTAGGTTGTTGTTGATGATGACAGTCTTGGCAGCAATGAAGGAAATGACTTTGACAAGATCGACAACATGCTATCCTTCCCAGCCTGGCTCCTTTAAAAGACACTGTGCTGTCCACTTAACCCACCTCTCACCCAGGCTCACCAGAAACAATCTTCCATGTTGACCTAGACGCCCCCGCTCCTTTGCCTGTTTCCACCTTCTGTAACTTGCCAATCACCTTGTCTCCCTCCCTAAGACTTGCTTTTTGGATGATCATTCCTGCACACAACTGCCAGCTTCGACGCTCGGGGTGCTTTCTTAGACATCGTTTGACAACAGCTCTGAGACTCTGGTCTCTGGGGAGCTGGTGTCTCCAAAGAACCTGAAAGAGAATCACAACCCAGAAGCCACCAGGTGACAACTGTTCCAGTCAACCAAGACCTAGCCAGTCCCTTAATCCTCTGGCCCGTTCTTCTTCCACACTGGCCAAGACAGAGGCAGCCCTCCAAGTCGGGGAAGGAGGGAAGAGGAGGGAGAAAACAGAGAAGGAGCTGACCATACCCTATACCCACAGGCCAAGCTCACGGAGGGGAGAAGCGATGCATTGCACAAGGGCCTGACAAGAGACAGGACTAGGTTGACATTTTATTACCTGAAGAGATGACACTCTTCATTAATACCTGGGGGTGTCCACAAAGCAAGAGAAAGGGGAAACGAATCCTCAGAGCCAGTGTTCAGTTTCAACGGTGGGAAGGACATTGCTTTCTGCCCACCTACTTACCAAGCCCAGCTCATTCAATCAGCCGGTCACTCCACATTGTCCCCTTTTTATACTCAACTGTGCGATTTATGTACAGAATGGCAAATAAACTCTATCTTTTAAAAAGAAAGAAAAGAGCATTGTTCTCTGAACTGCAAAGTGTTCAGAGTGATAGAAAGTGTCCTGACAAGACCCTAGACTGACCAGGAGAGGAAGGAGACGAGGTGTATTCTTGGGACTTGGCATGTAGTTTTCTTCAAGGCTTTGTATCTAAATGAGACTACAGATTTCAGCAAAAACAAGTTAGGCGGCAGGCTCTGGGCATACATGTGCCACCTGAACCATGGGATCCAGGTGCGTATCAGGGTAGCTGGCATCTTTAGAATGTGAAAGTATTCAAGATCAGCATAAACCCATTCTTTCTCGCAGATTCCTGAGAAACGCACGCTCCGTCTGCTCCCAGGTGGCACAGGAGAAACACCTTGAGGAGAGAACTGTTGGCAGCCAGGATGCTTCTTTGTGGAGACCCCGAGGGAGCCCTGGATCTTCTGATTGCCAGGCGAGGTCTCCGAGGCCGTGTTTCTAAACATGTCTAAAGAAAGAAAACAGTTTCATTGTTTCAAGACATGCCAAGTGGAGGATATGAAGGAAAAAGTAGATAAGCTATATCATGCCCTCCGAATCATTCAGGCGTTTGATGCATAGATTTTTAGCCTTAAAAACAGAGACGGGAATTAGGTTACGTTTGAGAGGGCTGAAAGCCACATCTGGCTTGCCCGGCGGTATGCGTATTGATGGACGAGGTGGCAGTGCTGGGGGACAGACACTGGGAAGACTGGTCCCCCGGCTCTGCAGCAGCCGTCGGGGCCTGACCATCGGCTCCCGTGGAACCTGCGGGGACCGCCCTGAGGAAGAGCAGGCTGGCAGATGGAATCACCCAGCCACTCTCCTCCTGCCAGTGCCAGAGGCCTCCCCTCACCACTGACCGCAAGGGGCGGTCCGCGCTCTGTGGCCTTCACTCCCCTGCTCTGCGAAAAGCCCAGTCCAGAGGTACAGCTCGCCCCATTCGGTGCCCGTGGTCTAGTCTGGCACGCTTCCGTGCTGGGTTTCGCTCTCGGTGTGGGAGGACAAAGGAGGGAGACTCTCTGCAGAAAGGCTTCCCCCTCCCAATAAGTGGAAAGAGGAGGGTTCCGGCCTCCTGCAGCCCAGGCTGGTGCAAGGATGGGGTGGGTGGGGGCTGATCGTTTGCAAGGAGACGGGGGAAGGTGCTGCCACACCCTCACCTGGTGCCTGTGCCGCCAGACCTGGCTTGTTCCAATGAGGAATAGACTAAGCTTGTCTAGCCAGGCATGGCTGCCTGAGGGAGGAAGTCCAGGCCCCAGGCCGATGGCCTGCCTTCACCAGGCCGCTGCCCACCAGCACCCAGCCGCTCTTGAGGGGTGCCACATCCCAGCCTGAGCCTTGGGACACGTGGATGTGCCTCCTCTATATTCCCTTTCCCTCTCCCTGAGGCTGGAACCGTGGCAGCCCAGCCTCACCGCTGTGGACACAACCAAGGCCCGGTGGCAGGAACCCGGGTCCTTCTGACTGCGTGGAAGGCTCGCCTCGAACTGTGATGTAAGAGTGAAGTAAATGCCTATTTTATATAAGCTACTCAAGTACCACTGGCCCTCTTGGCTATAGAGCCTCACCTCTTGCCCATACACTCCTCATGCCTCTCTACCAAGAACGCCCAGCACTCACCTCCTTCTAGAACCTTCCGAGAAGGAGGGCCAGAGAAAGGCAGCTTGAAGTCTCAACCATAACCCAGGGAAGCGTTCTTTCTGAGACGTAACCTAAGTGAGACCAGAGACAAGGAATCAAACCCCAAGCCCCTCTTATTTCTCCTCCTTTCTTAATTATAATCCCATTTGTAAGCTAAACCCTGTCATTCTGTCTCCCTTAATGGCTAGTTTCTATTCTGAGATTCTCTCCACCCTATTATCTTTTGCAATATTTAGGAGCTCAGGCACGAGGAAGGGGTAAGACCGCTCCTTTAACATGCCCGTCCTTCTCTATCTTTTTAAATATTTCAGCCGCTCCCAATCCCTATTTTCGCATTTCGATTTCCTGTGGTACAGTCCATTTATCTCGGTCACTCAATCAAGTTTTCCCCGGCTCTCCCCCCTTATCTTTCCTGCTCGGGGCTGACTGAAAATACCTACATTATCTTTGCAGCCAATATGCCGACTGGAGGGAAATCTACAGATTGTCTTGATAGGGAGACGTCTGAGGGAAAACCGGGAAGGGCTGTGCTCACTCGTCAGACGACAAGGTGAAGTGTATGACCTCAGCAGCAACTTTCTTTCAAGGTGAACCACACAGGGCGGCCTCTTCCACGGGCGTTTGTAAGGATTCTCCTCTTTGTGCTGAGAACCAAACCTTCCATGGTGTCCTCATCTTCCTGTGGGATGGGTTTACCAATAACCTCACCCCCCACCACCCCGGCCTGGCCTCAGATGGCCTTGACCACTGAGTACCTGAGCCCCAGTCTTCCTACTTACGACACCTACATGCCATTTTCAGGTTAATGGGAGATGAGTCCATATCTGCCAGTGGAATCCTAAAACCACAATTTGAGAGGAGAGTTCTATCTTTACTCTCTGGAATGCTGAGGATCTTGAACCGGGGAGTCTCTCCTTTGACTGTGTTGTTTTGCCTCGTGCAGACCAGAGCACGGAGATGAAAACAGATGCAAATCTATGCGTTTAAAGGTGAGAGCTAGATCTCACAGGCTTCGCTGAATAACCCTAAGCTCCCAGGCTTGGTGACAGATGGACCAGACAGAAGCTTCACTGTTAACACACTGGACAGGAGGGGAGGGAGGGGCAGGTCATTGTTCAACAGTCTTTCTGATGGTCAGTCAACCCACATGGACGGGGAACACATAAACAACGGTCCTTTGTCCCAGGCTCCGGGTGTCTCATCACATCTGTTCAGCATCCACAGATAATTTGGGTTCCTGCTCCTCAAAGGACACAAGGCCTTCAACCTCAACTCTTGGCCTTGTGTGGCTACCCCCTCAAAGCCGGGAAGGAAAACCCTTCCCTCGTCCTCTGGGTTCTTTCTTCTCCTCGTCGCCCCTTTTCTTCCCTACCCCGGGTTCCATTACCACTCAATCCCTGACACACATTTTTATCCTTTTGTTCCAATGCATGTGATGACTCTGGAATTGGGGTAAGAGACTGGTGTCTGGAGCCTGCCAGATGGAGAGATTAGCAAAGCCCTTGTGTGTTATAAGACCTGCAAGCTACAGACCTTCTCGGAGGCTTTAACACTAGGGGATTGCATTTATCTTCCTGTAAGAGAGACCTGATCAATGTAGCCTAAACAAGATAGAGATTTATCTCTCTCATGCTACAGGGGGGAAAGAAGAAGAAGAAGAAGAAGAAGAAGAAGAAGAAGACAGAATAAGACAGCCCAGAGCTGACCTGGTAGTTCCCAGGCTGCTTCCATGCTTCTGCTCTAGCACCCTCAGCATGTGGCTTCCCCCCATGGGTGCCTTCATTGTGGCCGCTGGAGCTGCAGTACCCCACCCCCACCCCCCATCTCCTCCCAAGCAGCAGGAAAGAGAAACAACCAAAGAGCTTTCACTTTCGTCTCCTTGACCGTATGCAGCTGCATGGGAGACCGGAAACTAGCTTGTCAGTTGGACAGGTTACCACAGTCCTGGCACGAAGGCAAAAAGAATAGAATGGATATTGAACAGGCAAATGGGAAGGTCTTCCACAGAGGCGGTCAGAGCAATGGTTAAAAGATGAAGCCCTGGGGTGCCTGGGTGGCTCAGGTCGTTGATCACCCAACTTCGGCTCCGTTCATGATGTCACAGTTCATGAGTTCAAGCCCCACGTCAAGCTCTGTGCTGACAGCTCGGAGTCTGGGGCCTGCGTCGGATTCTGTGTCTCCCTCTCTCTGCCCCTCCCCTGCTCACGCTCTGCCTCTCTCTCTTTCGCTCTCTCTGAAAAATAAACATTCAAAAAAAAAATTTTTTTTTAAATGAGGCACTGACATCAGATGCATGGGTTCAAATGCTTTGCTCCACTCATCACCATCTGGAAGAGCCTTGGCGAGTTACCTAATCTCTCTCCGTTCTCATCTATATGATGGGAATAGCCATAGCACTGACCTCATCATTGAATACTATTATTGTTTGATTACTGAGAATCTACAGTGCTCTTGTGCATGGCAAATGCTTGTCAAATGCTGGTTGTTGCTATTCTTCTGCCTAAAGTCACATTATTGATGCCCTAACTATGACCCCTGCCTGGTAGGCACCTTTCCCGTCTGACCACAGAGGGAGAACTGGGCTTGGTGCCAGCTTAGGGAGAAGAGGGTGGAGAAAGGTTGCAGGGCATCTCTGTAATGTCCCAGTCCCCGGGGCCAAAGGAACTCAAGTCACTTGAGAATGTCCCTTCATTTTCCTCTCTCTCTTTCCCCAAGAAGGGCCAAGGCACAGGGAGTACAGGGGAGGTCATGCAGAATGACGCATCCCCATCCTGTCTACTCTCTCCAGCCCTAAGTTCAATGTTGAAAATGTCAGCCCTCCCCCTAGTCATCCTCAAGCCCCTAATAACCCCATTCCAGGGGCCCGGGGCACCCACTTGACGCCTGCTCCAAGAAATTTATGGTCTAGAACAGGGATCAGCAAACTACAGCCTGCAAGACAAATCCAGCCCACTGGCTATTTAGGTAAACAGTTTTATTGGCACAGAGCCAACGGTCATTTGCTTACACATTGTCTGTGGCTGCTCTTGACAAAGCAGAGTAGCTACAACGGACACACTCTGACCCATAAGCCTAAAATACTATGTGGCCCTTTACCGAAAAAGTGTGCCAACCTCCACTGTAGGTGGTGAAAAGGAATGTATTTTTGATGATACCAACAAGTATACATAATCCAATAGGACACTGAGTCGGTGTGTGTAAAGATACAGAAAAGGGCCCGGGAGAACTTCCAGCCCACAGAAAGACCGGGGTTCCTCCATGGAAATGAGGAGAAGAGCAGACAAGGATATGGTCAGGATATTAGCCTTCTCTGTAACATTTGGCTTTACAAGAAAAGACTTGGGTGGTTAAAACCTAATTTTTAACAGAGTATATTGATTGCTGGAAAGTGTGACATGTTTAACACTTTTATAGACTCCTAATAAAGTGTAAATTAATATGACCCTTTTGGAAAGCAATTTGGAAAATATATCAAGAGCCTTAAACATGTTCGTACTCCTGGCCTCATAATTCCACTTCTGGGAATTCATCCTAAGGCTATAAACTAAAATGTCGAAAATATTTATGCACAAATATGTCCACTGTGATACGACTTATAGTAGCGAAAAGCTAGAACCGCTCAGATAGTTAGTCATATCAGAGCTAAATAAATTATGATACAGCCATATGATAGAATCTTATATAGTAATTAAAATGATGCTCAAAAAACTTTATAAATAATTTGGAGAAAATTTAAGGGAACGAATAAACAAAGTTGAGTGTCGTTTCATCAAAGCTGTATTAAAAAAAAAAAAAAAAATTAACATTACCACCTGGGCGTACCCAAATGTCACAGTGTTACCTTTGGAGGAGTGGATGATTCATGCTTATATATATGTTTTTTTTTTTTTCCTGGAACATGTTGGTTTTATTTTCATCATAGGAAACATGGATATCATCTTAAACCATACGAGTTTCGAGAAGGTTCATTGAGAGCCAAGTGGATCAGATTCCATGGCCGCAGGGCATAGGAGACGGGAGTTCATCACTTCATTCCTGTAGAGTCAGGAGAGCAAAGCAGAGGGAAGGGAGAGATTTATACACTACTCGCCAAACTAGCGGGTCAGGGCATGCCCTGTGTACGCAGCTGGACCAGGCGTCACCTTCCCCTGTCCTATCCTCTGCTGCTAAAGACTGGGGATGGGATGGGGGGGGCGGGGGAGGGGGTCACTTTGAAGGGCCGAGGTTTCTGTTTCCTCCAGGAGCTGGAGCCAAGCTCGTCAGCATCACCTCTGTGGGTATCAGCAGAAAGGGGGGGAAGAGAGTATAAACGATGGACAAGAAGCCTGGGATGGGGGTGGGGTGGGTCCATTCATTTTCCCTCGAGGGTCTCTGAGTCACAGAGATCCTTGCCCTCTGCAAGTTTTCCCTTGGCTCAGACCCTCTGCCCAGTTCCGAAACCTCTAGGCACTCTCCTCCCCGGTGTTGTGTTTTCTCTTTGCAGTAACAATATCCGTTTGGACTTCTCTTCCCCTACCCCCCAAAAAAGACAAGAAAATAATATCAAAGCTTCATCCTCAATCCATGAAGTGTTTAAGGGCGGCTCCAAGAGATCAGATCTTCTTGAAGGCAGGCAATTAGACACTCGTGGGAAAATGCTCAGGAAACAGCTATTGACCAGGTCCTTTCAAATCCAAAGCCCCTTGGGTTTGGAATCAGAACAGTCCTCAAATCCTGGCTGCATTCTCACTTAGCTCCTCGACCTTGGGCAAGATATCTACACTCTCTGAGCCCCATTTGCTTCATCTGTAGATTAGGGTAGGGGTTGATCTTCCAATAATTGTCATAAATATCAGAAATAACTTGTTACTGTGCCCCATGCAATGATTGGCACATAGCAGGTGCTCATAAAAGGTCCTTATTTATCAAATTCCATTTCCTGGGGACCCTGAAGATGTGAGGGGCAGTGCCCTGGAATCAGGCATGAATCTAGAAAGGATGGTTAGTCCTTTTCCACAGTGAAAAAAGCAAACAAGAATTACGAATCATTTTCATATTATCTGATGTCAGCCTTCCAGAAGCAACTCAGATCCAGGCCCCTCCCCTTCACTCCCCACTTGTCACCCCCTCCCCGCTCAACCCAGCCCCAGTGGCCACACCCTTCCTGAGCTCCTGGGCCTGGAGCACCCCCTCTCTCCCCTGGCCAGGAGAGCAATTTCTGTAGGAGCCATTCATTTGGTAATTAGTCACGTAGGGACCTGTGACATCCCTTCTGCTGTGGTTGAAACTGTTACACGGTCCCTGGCACCGCACTTCCCATGTTTGCATCTCATCTCTTCAACTAGATTACAAGGCCCCGGAGGGGGAGGCTGCTTCCTCTATTTCTTGCTCTATTTCTCTCTTCAGTGTGCGATTGATCCTTACTTGTCGCACATTGGATTTTTGTGTTTCTTTAGGTCTAGCCCACAGACAGTACAGCCATGCTTGGCCGGTGAGGGGTGGAATACTTGTAGCTCTGCACACATCAGAAAAGCTCTGGGACGGGCTAGTTCCAAAGGGGCAAGGCAAAGAATTTCCAGCAGGAGGGGTTTTCTATAGCCCTCAGAGTGTGACTCCTCTGATGCTGAGCAGATTGGGGCGGGGAAGGCAAAGCCCCTGCTGCCAGACCAAGGGCTAGATGTGTGTCTGGGGCAACACCAGGACGCTGGTTGCTCCCTGCCACCCACAGCCGCTTCTGGGAGTCCCGGGGAAGCCGGACCTCATCAGTGAGCATGGAGGCCAAGGGGCTGCACGGCCAAGCCAAATCTGGAATCGTTTAGAAAGGGGAGCATCCGGTTCCTCTCCTCCTCCCTCTCATCTCTGCCCCTTGGTCTGAGGCGTGGGTCCCAGACAGGACTAAGAAGTGCCTGCTCCCAGCGGGAGCAGCTGTGCCCCAGCCCTCCCTCCGCGGGCCTGGGGTGCCTCTGGGCAGGGGTGGGAGCCGTCACAAGCAGCTGACAGCTGTGGTGGCGCCAGGGCTCAGGCGCCCACCACATGGCTTCCGTTTTGATTCTGGCCCTCCCCTGGGCTGGCTGCGCTCCTCCCCTGCCAGCAGGGCAGCACATGGCCGGTGGGGTCCTCGGAGAAGGGGTGCGGGACAATGGGGAGCACCTGCTCCCTCTAGCCCTTCTTCCTGTGACATTCACTTCAAAGTCACAGGACGGTGCTTCCCTTTCTTTGCCGCATCCCTGCAGATAAGGGAATCTGTTTTGCCCAACTGGGAATTCATATTTCAGCGATTCTGGTGGTTGGGATCTCGAAAAGGAACTTGGGGAAGAAAGCCAGCCTTTGCTGAGGGCCTGCTAAGCGTCACGTGCAGACTGTCCCAGGCGCTGGGCTAGACACCTATCACCGGACTCCGGGGCAGACCTAAGGGCCACAGCCTGCTGGTCCCCCTGCTCTGCCCCCGCTATCTTCACATCAACACCCCCTAGCCAAGGGCCGGTACCTCCCACCTCTATCCCACCTCCACCCAGGACCATTCATCAGAGCAGAGGTTTTTCACGAATCTCCACGGAGAGGTTCTTTCTGCTCCTGTGAAATAGCCTGGCCAACAGCAGCAGCACTAAGTTCTGATGGGGAATGAGCCCCGAGCGAGGGGGCCCTGTTTTCCTCTCCGCTTCCCCGGCAGCCTGGAGCTGTGGCCCGGTCTGTCCGCCTCTCGTGACAGGAGAGCGCCCCCTGCTGCCCGAGATGCGCCGGTGTCGCCCAGCCCCGAGGCTGGGAGCTCATCCGCACCGAGAAGGGCTGCGTCTGGCGAGCAGGTCATGGGGAGCCGCGCTGCCGCCTGGCGGGACCCACCTCGCGGCTCAGCCTGGACGAAAGAGGTTGCCACCCCTCTGTACCGCCGTCTGCCTCCGGCCGCCAGGGGCCTGGACCAGTCCGTCTTGGAGGGCAGTTCTCTAGGGCGCTGTGGTTAAGAATATGGGATCTGGGGGTGCTTGTCTGGCTCAGTAGGTAGAGCACGCGACTCTTGACCTCCCGGTTGTAAATTCGGGCCCCACACTTGGTGTAGAGATTACCTTAAAGTAAAATCTTAAAAAAAAAAAAAAAAAAAAAAATATGGGATCTGGTTCAGAACCCAGCTCCACAATGCCCTGGGCATACAGCTGGGTTTAAATTCTGAAGCTCCAGTTCCCTCATCACTTTACTGAGATAATCGACATTATGTATATCACAGGGATGCTTTAAGGAGAGAATTCGTGTAAAACACACAGTAAGCTTTCAATAATAGTAACTATTATTATTGATCCGGCAGACACCTCCACAAGTCAGGGATAAGACAACAGCAGGCAAGATTTCATGGACCAAAGTCAGGGATTTGTTTTTTCAAAGCATTTTTCATCATTAAATGGAATGGATCTGATCTAGTTCCATGGGCATATTTGAGGGAAACAACTTTGCCTAAAGGGGAAATAAATGCCAGAGACATTCACAGAAGCATCAGCCACAAACAATTACTAAACACATCGATCAATGCTCCAAGCTGTGCAATAAAGAAAGGGGGAGAAAAGTTATGTTTGGGGAGAGTCTGACCTGCATTATCAATTTTTACCATTTTGCTGGATCATATCCATTAACCACAAACATGCTGAAACATCTCCCATATATATTTTAAAAAACCAGGGGCGCCTGGGTGGCTCAGTCCGTTAATCTTGATCTCAGCTCAGGTCATAATCTTGTAGTTTGTGGGATCGGGCCCACATCATGCCCCGCTTTGGGTGAGCTCAGGCCTAGCTTCGGGATTCTCTCTTTCTCCCTCTCTCTGCCCCTCCCCTCCTTGTGTTGTTCTCTCTCTCTCTCTCTCAAAATAAATAAATAAACTTTAAAAAGTTGTTTGAAAAAGCCAACTTGACCCCACATGGCCCCCCACCTAAAATTTCTCAAACTATGCTCAGCAACTCTGCTTCCTCTGCTTCTGTGATCTCTTGAACCCACTCACTCGGTGTTTGTGCCAACAACTTAGGCCACTGTACTGCCCTTGTCCTGGTCGCCAGTGGCCTCCACACAGTGCTTCATTCTCTCAGGCCTCATGACCCTGCTCACTGGCAGTGGTGACATCATTGATGGAGTACTCCTTGCCCCTTGGAACTGTGGTCTTCCTTCCACTTGGCCCTGGTTCTTGTCCTTCCTTTCTGGCCAGTCCTTGTCAGTCACCTTTGGCTGGATGCCCATCTCAGCCTCTGCATGTCAGGACGTCCTAGGCTCTGTGTCCAGGCCTCTTTCTTTCTGCTTCCTCTCCAAGTGACTCCAGCCAGCCCCACGCTTTAACTGCTGTCCCTCCACTTATGAAGCCCACGTTTGTCTCAACCTCCCCTCTCCCTGAACTCCAGACTCGCACGTCCAGCAGTCCCCTCAATGACCCCACTTGGAGATCCTCTCATCATCCAACTTGACATGTCCGAATGGAGCCCCTGATTTCCTCTCCTCCCTCTTTCTCATCAAATAAATGGAAACTTTATACGCCTTTGCCTCTCTTTCTTTCACACTCTACATCAGTCCATCAGCAGATCCAGTCAGCTTTCCCTTCAGGATATATCCAGGATCTGGCCACTTCTTGAATTCTCCACTAGCACCTCCAGTCCAGGCCATGATCACCCCCTGGCTGGTCTCCCAGCTTCTACCCATGTTCCCCTGCAGAAATTTCCACAAAGAAGCAGAGAGAATCTTTTATAACAAAAACCAAATCATGTCACTGCTTTGCTGAAAACCCTGCAAAGGTTTCCCTCCTCACTAAGACTAGGATACAATGAGGGGTACATGGGTGGCTCAGTGGGTTGATCAACTCTTGATTTCAGCTCAGGTCATGATCTCACAGTCGTGAGATCGAGCCCCATATCGGGCTCCGAGCTGAGCATGGAGCCTGCTTAAGATTCTCTCTCTCTCCCTCTGCCCCTCCTCCACTCGTGTTTGCTCTCTCTCTCTATCTCTCTCTCTCTCTCAAAAATTAATTAATTAATTTCAAAAAAGATTTTTCTCTTAAAAAAAAAAAGAACAGAATAGACTAGAATGGTCAACAGGGCCTTACACAATCTTACCCCAAGCTTCTCCTCCAACTTCATCTCCTACCCCCACATTCACTTCACTCAGGCCACCTGGCCTCCTTGCCATTGCTGCAGCGCACTGAGCATGATACAGCCCCAGGGTCTTTGCACTCACTGTTCTCCCTTCCTGGAGTGCTCTGACCCCAGGCCATCACAAAGCTCTTACCCTCACTTCAGTCTGCCTCGGCTTATCTTAGCAGAGAAGCCTTTCCTGACCACTCTGGATAAGACAGACCCTTTCTTGACCACTCTCTGTGTAAGTAATCTGAAGGTGGCTCCTCAGTGGGGAGGTTAATGCAACAATCCAGGCAACACACGGGTAGCGCGATGGTGGATGTTGCCATGCGATGGACTGGACAGCAGGGAGATCCGAGGGATAATGGGAGGGGAAGGAGAGGTGAGGTCCAGGAAGACTCCCAGATTTGAGACCTGGATGACTGGATGCCCAGAAAGGTCCCCACATCCCTTCCTTCTTTTTCTTCCATGCCTTCAGGCTCCGATTCATCTGATTGCGCCCCCCCCTTACCCCCCCCCCCCGTTTATTCAGAGACCCAATCTATGAACCTCATCACATATTCTCTCTGTGCCTCAGTTTTCCATAAATTGGGGCAAAAGTAGTCATTTCTGCCTAGGCCTATAGTGAGGAGTAAACAGGTAATCCATATAAAGCATTTTGGACGATGTCCGGGACATAAAAATCACTCGAGAAATGTTGGCCGTGGTCATTATCATCACGGCTATCATTGCTATCGTCATCATCAGTGTCATTTATTTCCCAGCCTCCTATCCTGGCCCACTGTGCTCCTTTCTACCTCATGAAGCTATCGCTGTGTTGTGGGGCCTCCTCCCTAGGCCCAAGTGCACCCTTGTCTTTCCCAGCTTCATTTTTCTAGTGTTTTCAAGACCACCCCACATTACTGCCCCAGCAAAACTTTTTGCCACAAGACTTTAACTTACTCTCAAAGTAAATCGAATTAAAATTGAGGATCCCTCCCTCAGCCCCACATCAGTAATGCATCCACAGCCCCTGTCCCTCTCCCGAGGCCAGAACTCACAATACAATCAGGACAGAAACTCCATCCCCCTCGGTCCCTGCCGACCACCTGACGGGCTCCGGCTGAAACCTGCTTGTTTCTTTTTCCTGTCCCTAAATGCTCACAGATGTCTGTCTGTGATGCGCCTTTTCTCTATGATGTGCCTCTCAGAGAAGAGGGAAGATCAGATACTTGTAAATATTTTAATCTCTCTTTTTTTTTTCTCTCTCAGTATCAAAAGAAGCAGGGGGTGGGTGAGAGGGTGTTTTCCTCCTTCCAGGTGGAGTTGAACTTGGCCAAACCTGAAAACAACTTCATTTCCTCTCCTAGGGGGATAGGGATGGTGAATTAGCCACCCCGGGAACTAGAGCGAGCTCTTAACCCCTTACTCAGTGCTAATTCCCCCAGGTCCACCAGACTCTGACAAGCATTAGAAGGAACTTGAATGTGGCCACAGGCTAAAGTGGGGACCAACACGGGCAGTTGGTTTCTGAATTGTTGTAAGACCTTTAGACAGGTCCCCAGGAAGAAAGGCGGGAATTACAACTGATGGCCTTAGAGGAGATTGGGAGAAGAACAAGGGCAGACTGCAAACATTTACTGCTTTGCGTCTTTCAGAAAGAACCAGAACGTTTGAAATAGGAGGGGATATTGTCGCAGGCGTCAGAACATTTAAAGTTTATATCTGGGCAGGAAAATATTTACTCTAGAAAGTGTGGTGCATGGGACAATGTCACTCAAAATTTAAAGACTCAATCAGGACTCCTGTGGGAGTGTAAATTCATGCAAAATCTTTGAAAAGCAAATTGGCTCAGTGAGTCAAGAGCCATAAAAATATCCATCATCTTTGACTCAGAAATCTCACTTCTGGGGTTGGAGCCTAAAACAATTGCTCCAAATACAGAAAAAGATGTTTGCTATGGTGTTATTTACGATAGCAAAAATAAAACAGTGAAATGGAGACATCCCGTCTGCCCATTTATAGGGGATGAGAGAGAGCAATCGGGCACATCTTCTAAGACCCATCTGGCAGTGTGCCTCTTACGAAGAGCACAGGATAACACGGAAGCATTTACAACAAGGCTGGAAATGGTAGTTACATAGAAATGTATATACACTAGACTTTCAACCACCAGCACAAGACGATGAGGACCATGAGTTAAAAAAAAACTAGTGGAATATTGGGCTCCTGGGTGGCTCAGTCAGTTAACTGTCCGACTGCCGCTCAAGTCATGATCTCATGGTTCCTGAGTTTGAACCCCACATTGGGCTCTGGCTGACAGCTCAGAGCCTGGAGCCTGCTTCGGATTCTGTGTCTCCCTCTCTCTCAAAAATAAATAAACATTAAACATTTTTTTCTTTAAAAACTAGTGGAATAAAACAGACAAAATGTATTTATGCTTGTGTTTGGGTTGATGGGATCCAAAAAAGCCGTGGCTAGGTTTTTTGGTTTTTGGTTGTGTGTGTGTGTGTGTGTGTGTGTGTGTGTGCGTGTGTGTATTTTCCAAGAGTTTGTAAATGGAGTGTTTCGTTTTTAAAGTGGAAAATAATTATTGGCCTTCAAATTAGAAAACCCATCATGAGTTTTTGTTTTAACATCTACATGAAAAGTTTTACATGGAAATCATTTTTCCAGAATTTTTTTTCATTGTATCGTTTGGTCTAGTGGTGTTAAAATTCTGCTACTCCAAGCATATTAACACATCTTTGCTCCCACAAAATGCCCACATTCTCTTAGCTTTCACCTCCATACAAGGAGGCTATGGGGAGGGGTGGGGGGGAACAGAAGCAATTATGATATCCACAGCTAAATATAGACTGCTGTTTACACAGGAGGACCCAGAGGAAGTTAAGATAAAATTTTCCACTGGATGACCTCATTTGCCTAAAACACTGAGTTGTCCTGGTCAGATCTTATAGAAGCACCGGCCTTCTGTGCTCTGGGCCAGCAGCCCGCAGAAAAGTGATATGTGGGTACTGCAGAAATAGAGAAGAGGGAGAGTCTGAGCCTGAGAAATCACTCTCCCAGGTCTGCATCAGAGGCCGATGAGCTGAGAACAGTAGGCCTGGCTGGGGCCTCAGTGGGAGGGGCCTGGTGGGGCCTCGGTGGGAGGGGGCCTGGGTGGGGCCTCAGTAACTGCTGAGAAGTCTCCTCCAGCAGCCCCTTCAAAAAGGAGAAACACCCCTCAGAAAGGACTGGCGCTCACATCTTGAATCCTAAAAACTGTCAGGGAGTAACTAGGTAAGAGACCAGAAGCTCCAATGGTGCCACCTGAGCGCCTGCTCTGAGCTCCTGTTTCAAATTGCTGACGCCCTCTGTCAAAGAAGAATCCACGAGTCATCTGGGAGCCTGGGTGAGTAAGCCCCAGGCGGTGAGGATTATTGCTAAAGGACACCTGTTGGCAGCCTGTTTGAGTTGGCCTATAAGTATGGCAGCTCTGTTTGGGAGAATGAAAGGGACTAGTTAACAAATACATAAGGAAGCAAACAAACAGAAAGCGGGCTGTCTTCAAAAGCCACTCACTTTGTCAGAGACACCCCTGGTTAGGTAGCCTCTAGGTGACTTGGAAGGGTCCTGGGTCATAGAGCCCTCTGACTTTCTCCCAACCCCAAAGCCCTCCCATCCTGAATACCCATCCCACCTCTGTCCATGCACCTTTTGTTCAGCCAATCAAACAGCTGGATTTTTTTTTTTAAGTTTATTTATTATTTTGAGAGAGATAGCAAGTGTGAGCAAGGGAGGGACAGAGAGGGTGAGAGAGAATCCCAAGCAGGCCCCACGATGTCAACACAGAGCCCATTGTGGAGCTGGATCCTACCAACCGCGAGATCATGACCTGAGCCAAAATCAAGAGTTGGCTCAACAACTGAGCCACTCAGGCAACCCTGGATTTTTTTAAATAAACTTTTCTAAGGAAACATTTTAGAGTATAATAAACCCTATATATCCTTTTCCTAGATTCAATAACTATCAACTCATGGCCAGTCTTGTTTCATCTGCACTCCCATCATTTTCTCCTTCCCCGTCAATTATATGGAGCAAATCTAAACATTACATAATTTCTCCCACATGTATATGTGTGTGTGTGTGTATGATAAAATATATGATATATATATGATATATCCTTTTAAAATCATTGTCACTATAGGGGGCCTGGATGGCACAGTCGCTTAAGCATCCAACTCTCAATTTCTGCTCAGGTCATGATCCCAGAATCATGGGATTGAGCCTCACACTGTGGTCTGCACTGAGTGTGGAGCCTGCTTAAGACCATCTCTCCCTCGCCCTCCACCCTTCCCCCACTCACTCTCACTCTCTCTCTAAAGAAGCAAAACAAAACAAAACATTGTCACTATACCATGCTCAACCTGAAAAAAGCTAATAATAACTCCTCAATATGGTCAAATATCCAGGCAAGGTTTAACTTTTCCAGATTATCTCATACATTTTTGTTTGTTTACTAGAATCAGGATCCAAATAAGGTTCTTGTACTTGTGACTGACTGTCGTGTCTCAAGACAAAGAGCTAAATTCTAAAACTTACAAAATCCAAATTTAGGGCAGGTTAGCAGAGTGTCAGTCTTAATGGGTGCCAGTCACGAAACCCAAGAATTCATTCACTGATTCATCAACAAATATTTATTGAGGACCTCTGGTGCACAAGGCCTGTGTTCTACACTGAGATATACTGGTGCCTGGGATTATTCTTAGAGCCGTATGTATCATAGAGGCAGTCTGGTGAGGATGACAGACATTGATCAAATGGTCACAGAAATGAATGTGGCATTTGAAAGGTTGAGAAGTGCAATAATATGGAGTTTACATAACTCTAAGAAACAGAATTAGCATCAACAGGTTGAGGTGTTGGGAAATCAAATTTGGGCATCGTAGAGGGAAGAACTCAAAAATAACCAAATATGAAAAGAAGCAGGAACATATGATCCATAACCAAGAGAAACACCAAGTACCAGAAACAGATCCGTAAATGACACAACGGATAGAATTAGTGGACAGAGTGTTAAAATAACTATCACTTCATATGTCCAAGAAGGTAAAAGAAAATATGATCATGCTAAGGACAGACATGACAAGTTCAACCCAAGCTGAACTTCTAGACATGAAAAATAAATCTGGGTGGGCTTACTGCAGAAGAAAACAAGTAGTGAACTTGATGATATAATAACAAAAACAGTCTCGGTGCTCTGTGACATAACATCAAACATATGTTTAACTGGAATTCAAGACGAGGAGAAAGAGAGGGACAAAACGGTTTGAAGAAATAATAGTTAAAATTTTTCCAAATTTTGATGAAACTTATAAATCCACAGATAAGATACAAACCGAAGAACAAGAAACTTGAAGAAAACTACATTAGGCCATAGCAAAATCACAATACTTAAAACCAACAATAAAGAAAAATCTTAAAAGCAGCCAGAGGGAAAAAAGACATGTTACATGCAGAAGACTGATGATAAGAATGACAGCAGACTTTTCATCATAAGCAATGCAAATGAGAAGATAGTGGAGTGGCATCTTTGTTAGGGAAAAAACTAGCAGCCTAAATGTCTACATATGGAGAGAATCTCTCTCAAAAATGAAAACAAAATAAGGACCTTTTCAGACACGTGCAAGCTGAGAGAAGTCATGACCAGCAAACCACTTGTACGATGAAATCTTCAAGTAGGTTTTTCAGGCAGAATGAAAATTACATCAAAAGACAATTTGGAGGCGTGGCTGGTGGCTCAGTTGGTTAAGGATCTGACTCTTGATCTCAGCTCAGCTCATGATTTCGGGGTCATGAGTTCAATCCCCATCTTGGGCTCCATGCTGGGTGTGAAGCCTACTTAAAAAAAAAAAAAAAAGAGAGGGGCACCTGGGTGGCTCAGTCGGTTAAGCGTCCGACTTGACTTCGGCTCAGGTCATGATCTCACAGTCCGTGAGTTCCAGCCCCGCGTCGGGCTCTGGGCTGACGGCTCGGAGCCTGGAGGCTGCTTCCGATTCTGTGTCTCCCTCTCTCTCTAGCCCCTCCCCCGTTTATGCTCTGCCTCTCTCTGTCTCAAAAATAAATAAACGTTAAAAAAAAATTAAAACAAAAAAAAGAGAGAGAGAGAGAAAGAAAAGAAAATTTGTGTTTACATAAAGGAAGAGCCCCAGAAATAGTAAATAAATGGGTAAACATAAAAGTCTTATTAAATTATTTAAATCTCCTTAAAATGTAATTGATAGTTTAAAGTAAATGTATAGAAGTTCAAATGTATGACAACAATAGCACAAAGGAGGGGAGAAACGGAAGGCTTGTGGTATAAGGTTCTCACACCATATGTGAAGTAGAACAATATTTCTTGAAGACAGACTGTGATAAGTTACATGTCTACATTATAAATCCTAACGCAACCACTAAAGAAGTTCAGCTGATAAGTAAATAAAGGTGATAAAATGAAATCATAAAAAGAATACAAAAGAAAAAAGAGGAGGGGCAAAGGAACAAAGAACAGAAGGCACAAATACAAAACAAATAGCAAAATGGTATTTTGAAATCTAACCGCATGAATAGGTACCCCAACCAAAAGGCAGAAAATGTCAGATTGGAGAAGAAAGCAAGACACAGCAGCATGCTCTTTACAAGGAATCCACGTTAAATGTGAAGAACATGGGATGCCTGGGTGGCTTGGTCGGTTAAGCGTCCGACTCTTGATCTTGGCTCCGGTCGTGATCTCATGGTTTGTGAGTTTGAGCCCCGTGTCGGGCTCTGTGCTGGCTGCACAGGGATTCTGTCTCTCCCTCTCTCTGCCCCTCCCCCACTCGTGTGTGTGCTCTCTCTCTCTCTCAAAAATAAATAAATAAATAAATAAATAAATAAATAAATAAAACAAATGGGTTAGGACACCTGGGTGGCTCAGTTGGTTAAACATCTGACTTGAGCTCAGGTCATGATCTCGCGTTTCATGAGTTTGAACCTTGCCTTGGGCTCTCTGCTGTCAGCGCAGGGCCCACTTCAGATCCTCTGTCTCTCTCTCCCTCTCTCTCTCTCTCTCTCTCTCTGTGCCCCTCCCCCACTGGTGCTCTCTCTCCCTCTCTCAAAAATAAATAAACGTTAAACATTCTTTAAAGAACAAATGGGTCAGAAGTAAAAGCATGGAAAAAGATATATCTTAGCAACGCTAAGCAAAAGAACGCAGGAGTTGCTATAAAATGTCAGACAAATTTTAGAGCAGGAATGTTACCAGGGGTAAGGGGCATTTCATCATAATCAAGGGGTAAATGCATAATCATAAATAGTGGCACAGCTAACAACAGAGCTTCAAAATACACAGAGCATCCTGCCATTATTGACAGACAACATAATTGGGTACATAGAAACCCCAAACATGTAGAGAACTATTAGCATGAATAAGTAATTTACCAAAGTTGCTGGCTATATAGTCAATAAAGGATCTCTTCCATTTTAGCCATTCTGGTGGGTGTGTAGCAATATCACATTGTAGTTTAATTTATATTTCCAGGATGACATCTTAATATACTTAGTGACTATTGCAATTTTCTTTTGTAATGTATCGGTACAAGTCTTTTGCTTATTTTTCTATTGGGTTGTCTGCCTGTTTCCTGTACTGATTTGTAGGAGTGCCTTATATATTCTGTATATGACTCCTTTGACAGCTTACCTATGACAAATACTCTCTTCCACTGTCTGTGGCTTGCCTTTTCACTTTTGTTCCAGTTGTAAATTTACTACCTTTGTGATTGCTTTGCTCTGCTTTGTGATTCTGCAACCGGACTCTGAAGATGGTGTTTCTCCTTTGCCAGCTGGCTTAATGATATGGTTTGTCAGCAGGAGATACCGGAGGCTCACTGCAAGGCCGGAAGACGAAGAGTTGCTTTTTTTCTTCTGCTGTTACAGTTTTGCATGGAACGCCAAAGGGAGCAGCGTGCAGAGGCCCTGGCTTGTTTACCACAGTGACGAGTACTTTCCAGCCATTCCCTTTATTACTGCAGTAGCGGACAGGGTGTTCTCGAAGCAGCCATGCCTCACCACCCCACCCCCAGCCCCCCGCCTCCAGAGATCTGAATCTTAGCCTTACAGGGCTCTCCTTCTAAGTTTTGTGGGGTTTTTTTTTTAAGGCTTTATTTTTAAATAATCTCTATACCCAGTGTGGGGCTTGAACCCACAACCCCAACACCGAGAGTCACACACTGGCCTGACTAGGCCAGCTAGGTGCCCCTAGGTTTTTAAGCTCCTTCCTTGTTCACTTTTCTGCAATTACCACCTTTATTATATCTTGGCACTTTCCTTTACCTTTTTAAACACTAAGTCACCTTCCTTTTCTTTATATTGTATTTCTTTATCTTAAATGTCCCTGCTCGTATTATTGGTATAATTTCTGTCTCCTGACTGGATTCTGACTTACACTCTCTTGATAGTGGCAGTTAGTGGAAAGAACGTGCTAATTCTTAACATGCTTTGACAGCTTCGCTGAGAATCAATTGGCCCAATATGTGTTGGTCTGGTTCTGAGCTTTCTCTTTTGTTCCACTGATCTATATAGTTACCTTCACACCAGTACCACACTGTCTTGATTACTGTAGCTGTCTAATAAGGTCTTGAAATCAGGTAGTATAAGTTTTCCAATTTCGCTCTTTTCCCCAGTTGTTTTGGCTCTGCTAGGTCATTTGGATTTTCATGTAAATTTGAGAAATGGCTTGCCTGTTTCAATAAAAATGTCTTCTGGCATTTTAATTGGAATTGTGTTGAATCTCTGGGTCAGTCTAGGTTGAACTGACATCTTTTTTTTTTTTTTTTTTTTTTTTTTTTTTTAAGTAGGCTCCACACCCAACATGGGGCTTGAACTTACGACCCGGTAATCGAGAGTTGCATGCTCTGCTGACTCAGCCAGCCAGGCGCACCAAACTGACATCGTAACACTATTGAGTCTTCTGATCCATGAACATTGTGTTAGTGTGCTCAGGCTGCCATAACAAAATACCACGGATGGGGTGGCTTAAACAACAGAAATTTATCTCTCACAGTTCTGGAGGCTGCAAAGCCCCAGATCAAGGTGCTGGCAAAGCAGGTTTCATTCTGAGGCTTCTTCTCTTAGCTTGTAAGCTGCTACGGCTCCCTGTGCTCACGTGACTTCTTTGTGTGCACACAGGAGAGAAGGTAAGAGGGAGACACAGAAAGAGAGCTCTCTGGTGTCTCTGCACGTAGGGACACTAATCCTATCAGATCAGGTCTCCACCCTCTTGACCTCATTTAATTTTAGCTACTTCCTAGGAGGCCCCACCCACAAATACAGCCGCATTGAGAGTTAGGGCTTCAACACACGAATGGGGGGTGGGGGGTGAAGTACACAATTCAGTCCATAGCAAACATCATATACCTTCCATAATTTCAGTCTTCTTTGATCTCAGCCATTTAAAAATCTTTTCTGTGTGTTGCATGGTTTCATCAAATATACCTCCATATATTTAATATTTTAATGATATTATTGGTGACATTTTTAAGGATTTCAGTTTCCAGTTGTTTACTGCTAGTGTAGAGAAACAGAATTGATTTTTGGTCATAATAGGCCTTGTATCCTGAAACTTTTCTAAACACACTTCTCAGTTCTCATAGCTTTCCTTAGGATTTTCTACTTAAAAAAAAAAAACCATGTCATCCGTGAACAAAGATGGCTTTGTTTCTACTTTTCTATCTGTTTACATGTTTTTCCTTTTGTTTGTTGGTTGGTTTTGCCTTATTGTACCTGCTAGAATCTCCAGTTGTGATGTGGTGAGAGCATTCACTTGCCTTTTTTCCCCAGTCTTGGGGAAGAAATATTCAAATTTAACCATCAAATATGATGTTAGCTATTGGGTTTTTCTTTCTTTTTTTTTTTTAAGATTTATTTATTTATTTAGAGACAGAGAGCGAGTGAGAAAGTGCGTGCGGGCAAGCTGGGGAGGCGCAGAGAGAGAGGGAGACAGAGAATCCCAAGCCGGCTCTGTGCCTCCAGTGAAGAGCCCAAGGCAGGGCTCCATCCCACACACCATGGGACCATGACCTGAGCAGAAATCAAGAGTCGGACGCTTAACCAACTGAGCCAGCCAGGTGCCCCAGCTGTAGGCTTTTCTTAGGTGACTTTCATCAAGCTGAGGAAGTTTCCTTCTATTCGTTTCCTCCTGAGAGTACCTATCATAAAGAGGGAAATTCTGTCAAATACATTTCTCTATTAAGATGACCATGTAGCTTTTTTTCTTCACTCTATTAGTAAAATTGATAATGCTGATTGATTTTTGAATGTGACACCAACCATGCTTTCCTGGAGTTAGCCCCACTAGGACATGAGGCATTATCCTTTTTACATATTTCTGGATTTGATTTCTTAAAGTTTTGTTAAGAATTTTTGCATTTGTGTTCATGAGGAATGCTATTCTATGGTTTTCTTTCCTTATAATGTCTTTGGTTTGGGTATCAGGGAATACTGTCTTCGTAAAGTGAGTTGTGAAGTCTTCTCTATTTTTGGAAAACATTTGTGTAAGATTGGTATTATTTCTTCCTTACCGTTTGATATAATTCACCAATGATGTCATGTGGGCCTTGAGTTTTTTTTGGTTTTTTTTTTAATGTTTATTTATTTATTTTGAGGGGGGCGGGGAAGAGAATCCCAATCAGGCCCCATGCTCAGTGCAGAGCCTGATATGGGGCTTAATCTCATGACCATGAGATCACGACCTGAGGACCTGAGACGAAATCAAAAGTTGGATACTTAACTGACTGAGTGACCCAAGCACCCCCTTGAGTTTTCTTTATAAGAAGGCTTTTCAAATTATAAATTTAACTTCTTTAATAAAAATAAGGTTATTTGGGTTTTCTATTTCTTTTTGAGTCAGGTCTGGTAATTTGCCTCTGGGGATATTTGTAAATCTCTTAAGTTGTTGAATTCGTTGGCATAAAGTTGTTTATATTATTTCCTTAATATTTCTTTAATGTCTGCAGGCTATATAGTGGTATCTCCTCTTTTATTCTTGATATTGGTAATTTGGTTCTTCTTCATTTTTTTCTTGATCATCCCAACTATGGGTTTATCACTTTTATTCATTATTTTTTAAAACAGCTTTTGTTTCCACTAATTCTCTCTACTGTTTGTTTTTTATTGCATTTATTTCTGCACTAATCTTTATAATCTCTTCCTTTTATTATTTTGAGTATATTTCACTTTTCTGTTTCTTCCTAAAGTGGAGACTTAAGTCATTCATTTTAAATCTTTCTACTTTTCTAATGTAAGCATTTAAAGCTCTAAATGTTTCTCTAAGCTTTGTTTTAGTTGCATTTCTGATAGTCTGATATGTTGCTTTCATTATCACCCACTTCAAAATAGTTGTGATTTCTTCTTTGACTCAAGGATTATATCGTTTGTTGTTGCTTAATTATCAGATATTAGGATGATATTTTATTTTATTTTACTTTATTTTAAGATTTTTCTTCTTTAAGTAATCTCAACACCCAACATGGGGCTTGAAGTCACAACACTGAGATCAAGAGTCACACGCTCCACGAATTGAGCCAGCCAGCCTCCCCTAGGGCGATATTTTAGATACTTCCTTATTATCGAAATCTATGTTAATCCTACTGTGCTCAGAGGACATATTCTATATTATGTCAATTCCTTTAGTTATTGATTCTTGTTTTATTGCTTAGTATATGGTCTATCTCTGTGAAGATCCCTATGCAGTTGAAAAGAAGATCTGTTCTGCCATTGTTCAGGATACTGTTCTACAAATACCAATTAGGTTGATTTGGTTGCCAGTGTTCTTCAGATTTCTAGAGCCTTACTGATTTTCTGTGTTTTTTCTATCAACTACTGATCATTGCCATTCATCAGTTCTATAAGTTTTTGATTCATGTATTTCGGAACTCTGTTAACTAGATGCATTCAGATTTAGAGTTGTTAATGCCATCTGTATTTAAGCTATGTTTACCCCATATGGCTGAAGCAAAAAACCAATGACACCAACCAAAAATACCCGTGACTGCTTTTTTTCATAAATTCCAATTTTTAAATAAGTAGTAATAGAGATGAACAAAAACAGAAGAATAAAAATCAAGCACAGTGCTACCTCTAGAGAGATGAACAGCATCGCCATTGTGGAATATCTTTCAAAATGCTTTCCACGAATGTTGTAACATCCTTTTATAACCGAATAATCACAAACATTTTTATGTCATTATTATTAAACATTATTTTTAGTGGCCATGTAATATTCCATTGTATGAATAACCATAATAAAATTAACTTCACATCACATTTTCATTTCTCTTTTTTAAGTTTTAATCTTAGAGGTATCCATTCATTGGAATCTTCCTTTTCAACTTTTTCCCTGTGTTCTAGTACCTTTCCTCTCAGTTTAGGATAAACCTTTCCTAATACAGTCCCCAGGTGGAGCCCTGTGGTCTGCCCCTGGAGTTATTCCTCCAAATAACAGCCATCCATTCCATGTTCTCCTGAAATGTTTGTTCAACACACTTTGCGTCCACCTAAGTGTACTCTCATCTTTCCTCTCCAACACCATTCTAAATACGTTGTTGTGGGAAGCTAATTCATTTCCCTGATTTCTTGTTAAGGTTGAGCCCTTAGAGAGCCGTTTGTGCAGCACACTTCGTATTTGCAATGCACTCCATTGAAACCCCTCCTGGCTCCTCTGGGATCCCTTTCACCAGCTCCCCATGCCCACTGCCCACTCTGGGTACTTTGCTACTAACAGCTTCCACTGATGACTTTCAGAGAATTGACCTTGGGCACCAAAGCTGCTTCACTCTGGGAATTTCACACTTTCCCCTCAGCAGCCTATACCCAATAACTGACTGGTTTGAGAGCATAAACACCTGGCAATTTTGATTCTAGGTGGTAAAGCTCTGAAGAGTAATCTGTGCTCCACAGCTCGGGCTGAGTCTGGGATGGGAAATCTCACCTTTGCTTGGTTTCTTCTCTTCCCCATCCTGCCTCTCCCATTCCCCTACAGATTTCTTCTGACAGTGGACTTAAAATCACTGGCACCCGCATCTTTGACCCAGGCTCTTCTTTTGCTAGAACGTCACCTTAAGACAACATCCAAACACCACCTGAGGCATCAATCAGAGGAGGCTTCTCCCCAACTCTCACCCACAGGACGATCCAAAAGCCCAAGGAAAGTGGTGTGTCTAACTTCAAAACAACCTGACATCTGAACATCTATGATTGCACTAAAAGAAAAATAGGTGTTTTTATTCACCTTACAAAAGACTTCACAATAGGGTTCTAAATACAGGGAACTCCACTTGCGCGCTCAAAATAAAATTACAAAATGTTACCCAAAAACTTGACCCAGAGCAACTTTTCCAGAAATAATTATCCTATATAAAGCAGTGCCCTGTATAGCAGCCCAATAATTGAGGCTTTGAAATCCCTCTCGGGGGAAAGTGGCTTTCTCCAGGGGCCCCCTGGTAAGTTTCTGACTCTTCTCCCCCGCTCCCTCCCTCATCCCCTGCAGGGAGTTGCCATGGTGACCGTGGGACGTTGACCTCTGGAGTAGCTCAGACTCCGGAAGAAAGGGTTTCCTCCGGCCTGCGGGGCCTGGAAGCGGGGAACCGAGATGCAAATGGTGTTCTCCTTGGTCAATCGGGCAAATGGGCAGATATTCGACTAGTTTAGGCTCGGAGCCTTGAGCAAAGTACCCAAACAACTTCAGATGCGGGGGAGCTGACACGGGGCTCCCCCTGCTGCTCCCGAGAAGAAGCGTTAACAAAACACCTCGCCCTGAGCCCCATTCAGACAGACGCCCGCACGCCAAGAAAGGCCTTCCTCAGGGAGGCGGGTTAGGGCTGAATGGCTCTAATTAATTTATTATTGGAGTTCACGGATATAAAGAGAGGGTCACTACAAATGTAAATGACGCTGTTTTTATCCCAGGATCTAAGGCACTTAACCAAGGAAATGAAAGCTATCTCACATTTGTTTAATTAGCTCATTTGAATAGAAGAGAGGCCAGGGAGGGACAAAAGGCCTGAACTCAGGAACTTGCCCAGGCGAATCATTCCTCACCCCCTTAACTGGTAGGTCCCCCGCTGAGCTCCTTCCACAGTACTTTTTAAAAAAAATGTTATTAATGTTTGCAATTATAAAAATAGTTGGTGCTCACCGTCACAAGTCAAACAATACAAAATTTATCGTAAGTTACTGTCTCCCCTCCGATTGCAGTCAGTGGAGGTAATCAGTGTTAACATCCCGGAATGTGTATAGTCTTCCATAGCTTTCTTTGCGATCACTTCAGCGTGCATAACCACTCCCCTTGATGGCCTCCCCCTCTGCCTACCTGCTGCAGCCTTGCTCTCACTAAGGTGATCTCATGGCATCCTGGAGATTTCTCCACATCAGCATATATGGATCTTAGTAACTCTTTAGTGCCTCCATAATAGTCTCTAAGTACTACAACTTATGTAATGATTATTGATATAATTTTATCTAATTTTTGCTCCCATGTTTGCTACCCCATCTTTCAAGATTCACCTCCTTCCCTCACCGGGAAAGGGAAAATACCAAAGTGAACAAATAGGGGATTAGAGGTCATTGAGCTAATTGCATGAGAGTCTGCCCTCCGAGATAAGAAGTATAAAACAGGGGCGCCTGGGTAGCTCAGTTGGTTAAGCATCCGACTTGGGCTCAGGTCATGATCTTGCTGTTCGTGAGCCCAAGTCCCGCTTCGGGCTCCGTGAGGACAGGATGGAGCCTGCCTGGGATTCTTTCTCTCTCCCTCTCTCTCTTCCCCTTGCTCACTCGCGCCCTCTCTCTCTCAAGTAAAGAAGTAAGTAAGTAAATAAATAAATAAATACAATAATTTCTCCAACATTCTGCTATTGATGGACAATTCTTTTTTTTCTTTTACATAAACCAGTATCTATATTGCAACTGTTCTACGATCATGATCATGGCATTCAAAAAAAGACATGAGAAATTAATTCATGTAAATGATGCCTCTGTTTGATGGGCAATTCTGATTATACACAGCTTTTGCTACTATAAATAGGGTCAATCTTTTGTGTGCATGTATATATATCTTATTGTATATATACATATTTATGTCTTATTATATGTTGTATATATATTTTATTTCTTCACACTGATGCCATTATTTCTGTAAAATACATTCTCAAAATTGGAGCCAAATGATGTGCTCATTTTTACTTCTAAAAGTTACCTTGAGATTACTTTTTCAAAAAGGTTTAACAATTCACATTGCAGTCTGTTTACCCACGCACTTGACAACACAGAATGTTATCAATCTTTAATTTCTGCCAATCTGATGAGTGAAACTGGTACTAATTGTTGTTTTGTTTTGCGTTTCCCTGACTACAAATAGAGTTGCATGTCTTTTCATATGCTTGTGGATCATCTGTATTCTCTCATCTGTTGAATACCTGTTCATATCCTTTGTCCATTTTTTTTAAGTTTTGCCTTTTCCTTATCAGGTTATACTTTCACAATATTATGTATTGTCTGTCACAGGTATTATCATTGTTAGTTTTTTGACTCAGTAGGACTCCATCATTTCTGTCCATTCTCTGTCGATTTCACTTGTGAATACCAGCTTTCACTGTTTTTTCCAGGTTTAATGGACAAAGGTGAAGGGCTGGGGAAAATCACACCATGACTATAGAACAGAACAGAGAGGAGGTTCAAGTGATCCTTAATCAGGATGTCTGGGAAAACCAGGAGGATGGGAAAACCAAATTAACAGAATTTAGCATCTATAATACTCTTATATCAGGCAGAGAGAGGTGAGTAGCTTTTCCAGAATTCAGTCAATCTCTTTGTTCTGCTTTTCTTTAAGATTTTATTTTTAAATAATCTCTGTACCCAATGTGGGGCTCAAACTTACAACCCTGAGATCAAGAGTCGCATGTGCTACCAACTGAGCCAGGCAGGTGAAGTGCCCCTGTTTGTTCTGTTTTTAATTCCTTCTTGGAATAGAGTCCTTCTCCCACATCCTTTATCTAGCTCACTCCTACTCATTTCTCAAAACTCACCTCAAACATCACCTCCTCTGAAAAGCCTTCCTTGATCCACCCACCAGCTGACCTAGATGCCCCTCCTATGTGTAGTTCTATTCTAGCTCTTGTCTCATCATATCATAACCCACTCGTCAGCTTGTCAGTCCCCCACCTCCAGACTGATAGTCTTAGAGCAGGACTCCCAGGGCTGCCTGGGGGCTCAGTGGGCTAAGCGTCTGACTCTTGACTTCGGCTCAGGTCATGATCTTGTAGTTCGTGAGTTTGAGACCGCATTGGGCTCTACACTGACAGTGCAGAGCCTGCTTTGGATTTTCTGTCTTCCTCTCTCTCTCTGCCCCTTCCTTGCTCATGCTCTATGTGTCAAAAATAAATAAACATTAAAAAAAAAATAGAGCAGGACTCCCTTTGGAGCACATGTCCATTCCCAGGGTCCAGCACCTTCGTGAGTTCTCTGTTTGTTCAGCTAGCTTGAACCAATTTGGCAAACTTTTCCTTGGTACCACGATGTCAGGTGCCGTGGGGGTGATGGAAGAATTATAACACATGACCCCTGATATCAGAGTGATTAAAATCTAGCTGAGGCATAATGACACGCTAAAATGGAGATGGTTGTGCCTGAGAGCAATTACACTTCAGGAGTGTATCATGTAATTGAGAATATAAATGCGATAGAAGCCCTGGGTGAGGGCGTACATGGAAGTCACGGAGGACGTGGAATTTGATCTGGACTGTGAGGGTGGGTAGGATTTGGGCGGGGAGTCAGAAGAAACCAAGGCAGCCAGGTAGGGGCAGCAATGGGCAAAGGTGTGGGACTGGGAAAGAGCATGTGGTCCTTATGTGACAGCAGGGAGGTTTGAGTGACTGGAGCAGAGAGCTTTTGCAAGGAGGAGGAGGAAATCCGTGTTGGACAGCATCTGGCTTCGGCAAGGAATTTCTGGATTACTTAGGAATGTGCGTGCTGCCTCCCCAGATCTTGTGGACTGATTATGGCACTCTGCCATATACTCTAAAGACAGGTTCACATGTCTCTATCACTAAGTTGTGAGCTCCTAGTCCGGAGTGTGGGTTGCAGAATAATGTCCTCCACACATACACACACACACACACACACACACACACACACACACACAAAGATGTCCGTATCCGAATCTCCAGAGCCTGTAACTATTCTGCATTATGTGGCAAAGGGGAATTAAGGCTGCTAGTCAGCTGACCTAAAACCAGATTATCCTGGATTATCTGGGTGGTCCAACATAATCACGTGGGTCCTTACAAATGGAACAGAGAGGCAGAAGGGAGTCGGAGGGAGCTGTGACCGCTGGGGAAGGTCAGAGTGACACAATGTGAGGAGGATTCAGCTCACGGTTGCTGGCTGTGGAGTGAAGGAGGGAGTGAAGGAGGGAGCCAACAAGCCTAGGATCACGGGCAGGCTCTAAGTGCTGGAAAGGGCAAGGACACAGATTCTCCCTTAAAGCCTCCGGAGAGGGAAAGAGCCGTGCAGGCATCTTGATTTTACCCCAGGGAGACCCGTTTCAGACTTCTGATGTACAGGACTGTAAGATAATAAATACGTATTGTTTAAGCCACTAAGTTAGATGTACTTTGTTACAGTAGCAATAGGAAAACGGACACAGGACGAACCATGTCTCGGTCGAATTTGCATCCACACATAACTCAGCTGCCTCTATTCCGGTGCTCAGTAAATGCTTCCTTAATGCAACTGCGTAAAGAACCACTGACTCAACATCCCTCCCCGAGGACATAAAGCAAACTCTACCAACATCCATGGGCGTAGAGCCACGTGCTTCGGGTCAGTTTGCTCTCGGCACAGATTTTGTTTTTGCTTTTATAAAATAATATCAGAGCAAGCATCATCCTTCTGTTTTTGAAGCAATTTGCTTATCCTAAGCAGATTTCCTGGGTCAAAGATGATGGACAATTTTTACGGCTCTTGACCCATTTAATCCAACTTACTTTCCAGAGAGTTAGAGCTAATCGGTGCCCTTGCTTGTAATCAAGCACCACCGTGTACCCACCACTGGGCCCAGCAGGGCCCTCAGGCACAGCCTCCTCCCTGCACATTAAAGTTTTTTCTGCTTTGATATCAGCTGTACAAGCTTTGGTCCCGGGACTCACTGGGGGCCTCCCACCCTGAGCAGACACCCTGGACATTTTGCTGTGGTGGCCTTCCTGGTGGCAAGAGCGACTTCTCCACAGCCGTGAGGAACATTCCTTAGGGATAATGCTGGTCTGGGAGGGAGCAACCTGACAGATCCCTAGTTTATTTTTAGTCAGCAATTACAATGAGACTTTTTTTTTTTTTTAAGAGTTGCAAGAACTGATCTGCCTGTGTTCAGGAAGCTGGTAATTTTCCAGTGTCCCCAAAGACGGGGCCTGAGAATTGGAGCTGACTGGCCCCAGAGGGAAAAGCTGGTTGCTTTAAAGGTCTGATCCTTTTCTCCCCTTCGCAACACGGTGGGTGGGATGGTTTGTTTTGTTTTGTTTTGTTTGTTTGTTTGTTTGTTTTGGTTTTGCTTTTGTTTTTATGGAATCTTTTGTTTACTATGCTAATAAGAGCATCATGGAAGCAAGAACAATATTTAGTCATTTTCCATCTGCTTTCAGCCCATAGGGCACAGACCTGCAGGCTTCATCTTCCCTTAGGAATGACTGTCTTCCCACTTGAGGAGAAAAAAATCACTTTGTCACTCACAAAAGTCTTACTGTGCTTGGGTATGGGGGATGCTGTTCAAAGCATGGGGAGGCAACCAGGCGGGGATGGGGCTAACAAGACCTTCCAAAGCGTTGGGAATCGGAGGCTCCCGGGGAAAATGGGCAGTTCGGGTCTCAGGCTCTCTGAGTGGGCAGGCAGTCGGCTGGCTCTTCCCTCCCTTTTCTCTTTGGCCTCTGTTCTTTTCCCACCGGCCAGCCTCTACCTCTGATACGTCCATATGATACAAAGCCAGAGAAGCCTAGCCTTTAGGAGGCCAGAGGAATGTCCTGCCGCACCAGAGGCACATTCTGGGACTCCGTCAGGCCCAAAGGTACCTTGGTTTTGCCTGCGCGAGCCTGATCTGAAAAAGGAAAAAAGCCTTTGGACTCTAGAGATCTTCACTGTTGTCCTGCTCCTTCTCAGACTTCCCTCATGACTTTCAGTCTCCAGTCCCCAGGGCCTCAGGGTCCCTCTCTGTGAAATGGCCAAACAATCTCGCTTCCCAGGGAGCGAGCACACGGTGTGCCTTGGGAGAAAAGAGCAACAAATATTTATAAATCCATCACCGAGGTGGCAGCTGAAACAGCTGACAGAGCACAGCCCAACCCAGTCAGGCCCCGGACCTCCACAGGGCCTGTTTCTTCCTGCTGCCTCCCACCCACACCCTGACAGAGCAGGGCTGACCTCCAGCCTCTCGGTGGGGCCCCAGGCGACTTCCCAGCCCGTGAATTTCCTTTGGCACTTTGAGGCTCCCCCAGGAGGATTCATGAGACCGCAGCAGGAAATGAGGAACAGAGTTTTAAATCAGAAGGGGAAGCAATGTCTTTGTGTCAGATAAGTGGCCTGGATCCAGGGCTGAGAGACTGTGGCGCATTTCTCTTCACAGACAGCGGGTGCTCTTCTAGATGTGGTTATGGCAACAAAATAAATGATGGATAATTGCTTTTGTGACAACTTGCCAATTAAATTAGACTCAGCAGAATAACATAATGACAATTTGTTATGCTCCGGTGGGCACTAACATACCAATCATAATTAAATGCTATGACTGAAATAGAATACCGCTCGACGCAGGAATATATAACCCCAATTCCCTCTCCGTGAAACATTATAGGTTGAGGCTTCATTTTAATTTCGGAAAGATAATGGCATTAGTGCATAGCCAAGTGGGCTTGTGGAGAGGCCTGTGGCGAGGGAGATGGGCCTGAGTGGGAACACCAGGCCTGTGAGGAAATGCCCTGGGGGCTGAACTCCAAGGTCGTGGGGGAAGAGCCAAGGAGCCCCTGGATGTGAAGATGGTGCTTCACGGGCTGGGGACGTGCCTGGTCCTGTCAGCGCAGCTTGGGAAGGAAGGGAGGAGGCCTTTGCCAACGGCTTCTGCGGGAACAGGGCCCGTGCTGTGGCGACTCCAAAGGCTCCACACCAGAACGTTCCGGGAGCGGGCACATCCTCGAATGAGAAGCCCAGGCTCACGCTTCACGATAAAGGTGCATCGAAGGCCTACTTCGTGCCAGGCATAGATCTGGTACTCTTCGTCCATAAGGGATCTTCTCCTCGCATCCCTTTACTAAAGTGAGGAACCAGCCTCAGAGATGAGGGACCTCTCCAAAATCACAGTCAATTCAAACCCGGATCGTCCGCCTTCAAAGCCACTTCCCCTGTCTCCGTGATGTTCTTCCTGGCTGGATGAGGTAGTTTGTCAATACACACAGGGAAGGAAACACGGGAGAGAACCGGAGAAGCAGGCCCAGCGGAGGCAAAATGTCCGCCGAGGTCACACCGCCCTCCCCGCCTCACAGCTGACTGGGCCGGGAGGGGACAGCTGACCCAATGGGAGCCTATCAGATTCTCCCTCTGGGAACTTTTCAACGGAGCGACTGCAGTTCCATAACACGGTAATGAATGTGCACGTGTGTCTCGATCTGTTTGAGCTGCTCCAGCAGAATACCATAGACCGGGCTGCTGGTCTGGGAAGTCTGGGAAGTCCAAGATCAAGGTGCTTGTAGATTCAGTGCCTGGTGAGAACCCCTTCCCTGTTCATAGACAGCTGTGTCCTCACCAGGTCCTCACATGGTGGATGGGACAAAGGGCAGTGCTCTGGGGTCTCTTTTATGAGGGCACTAATCCCGTTCATGAGGGCTCCACCCTCATGACCTAATCAGCTCCCAAAGGCCCCCACCTCCACGTACCATCTCACTGGGGATTAGGATTTCGATAGATGAATTTGCGGGGTACACAAACTTTCAGTCCACAGCAGCATTGCTTTTAAAGGAGCTTCTCTGGGGTGCCTGGGTGGCTCAGTTAGTTAAGCATCTGACTTCCGCACGGGTCATGATCTCACTGCTTGTGAGTTCAAGTCGCAGGTCGGGCTCTGTGCGGACAGCTCAGCGCCTGGAGGCTGCTTGGGATTCTGTGTCTCCCTCTCTCTCTCCCCCTCCCCCGCCCACACTCTGTTTCTCACTCTGTCTCAAAAATAAATAAAAACATTTAAAAAAATAAAAAATAAATAAAAGAGCTTCTCTGTATTATAATATACACACTAAACACACAGCACAAAAAGGGCTACAACTCAACTATCAAAAATGTGACCTAAATTGGATATTCCACTAATAATAAGTATTAATCATGTACTCAAGCTTTAATATCTTTATTGATGCATTAATACCAAGCCAAGTTCATAAACGATTTGAGGTGGCTTTTAAAAATCAGGTAATTGAGCCTGGCTGGCTCAGTTGGTAGAGCATGCTTGATCTTGGGATTGTAAGTTCAAGCCCCACATTCGGCCTAGAGTTTACTGTAAAAAAAAAAAAAATCAAGTAACAATTATTTATTTATTTATTTATTTTTTAATTTAGAAGGTGGGGGGCACCAGGGTGGCTCAGTCCGTTCAGCGTCTGACTCTTGATTTCAGCTCGGGTCATGGGACTGGGCCTAGTGTCCAGCTCTGTGCTGAGCCTGGAGCCTGCTTGAGATTCTCTCTCTCTCTCTCTCTCTCTCTCTCTCTCTCTCACTCTGCCCCCCTCCCCCACTCATGCTCTCTCTGTATATATAATTTTAAAAATTAAAATAAAATAAAATTTAGAAAGAGGTTCTGTAGAGATAAAAGGGATGATTGAGGTTTCTCTCTTTGTCTTCAAAACTTTACTGAGCTTATTTCAAAAATAAATAGTGCGAAAACAAATCATATAATACTGAAATGTTTATAATAAAAATCGACCCCCATCCATCCCATTTGCCTACAATGACCACTGACATCAACTCGGTGTGATTTCCTCGGGCCTTGCTTCCCTTCCCGCACCGTCCTCTGAGTCTGAAAGTGGACCTGAGCATTTATGGATACAATGATAGGTTATCTGGGATTTGCTTCAGATATTTCATGTAATAGTCAATTTGCTTTCTGCTTTAACTAACAGCTTCTTGTGGACCTTATTCCAAATCTGTGCAACATAGATCAGCCCTGTCCTTTCTAATGGCTTTCTATTGTATGGATATCCCATAATTTATCCAACCTCTTTTACCTTGATGGATTGTTTGCAATGTTTTGCTGTAACAAATGATGCTAAGTAAATATACTTGGGCATACATCTCTTCTCTCGCTCTCTTTTTTTTTTAATGTTTATTTATTTATTTTGAGGGAGGGGAGGGGAGGGGCAGAGAGAGACAGAGAGAGAGAATCCCAACCCAAGGCTTGATCTCAGGAACCCTGTATCTCTTCTCTCTTGACGGTAGGTTTCTAAATGATAAATTCCTAAAAGTACAATTTCTGGGTCAAAGGGCGAATGTGTTTTAAATGTGGTTTTTTTGTTGTTTATATTTTATTTTTTAGAAAAAGAGAGCACGAGTGGGGGCAAAGGGCAGAGGGAAAGAGAGAGAATTTTGAGTAGTCTCCATGCTCAGCACGGAGCTTGACGCAGGGCTCGATCCCATGACCCTGGAATCGTGACCTGAGCCGAAATCAAGAGTTGGTCACTCAACTGACTGAGCCACACAGGCGCCCCTTGGGCAGATGTGTTTTAAATTTGACTGGTATTGCCGAATTATTCTTCAAAAACATTAGAGCAAGTTTCAGTTTCAACTACGTATAGCTTTTATCTGTATTCTTCCAAACTCTAGATTGTACCAGTCTGGTTAACCTTTGCCAGCTTTGACAGGCAGAATACCCCTCCTTGTGTTCACGTGTGTTGTTTTAATTGTTGTTCAGTTTGCTCACCTTTTCACGCTTTGTCTGCCATGTGCGTTTCTTCCTCAGCGAATTACCTGTTCATCACCCTCGCTCATTTGTCTATGGGATTTCTCTTTCTTACTGCTTTGTAGCAGCCCTCTGTATGTTATCGACATTAGTCTTTTGTCTAGTATATATGTTTAAAATGTTTTCTTCCAGGGGCGACCGGGTGACTCGGTTACGTGCCCAACTCTTGATTTCAGCTCAGGTCATGATGTCAGTTCATGGGTTCGAACCCCATGTCGGGCTCCATGCTGAAAACACAGAGCCTGCTTGGAATCCTCTCTATCCCTTTCTTTCCGCCCCTCCCCTGCTTGTGCGCTCTCTTGCTGTTGCTCTCTCTCTCAAAATGAATAAACTTAAAAAAAAAAACACATTTTCTTCCATTCTTTAAGTGTTGTTTGTGGTATTTGTCATCATACAGAAGTTGTTGTTTGTTCATGTAGTCACTCTTTCCTTGCTATCTTCTGCATTTTGTGTCATGCTCAAAAAGGCCCTATATTTTCTTCTAGTACTTTCATAGTTTTACTTTTTATTTTTATTTATTTTTTAAAGAACAAATCTAAGCTTTTCTAAAAAAATTTTTTTTAATGTTTATTTATTTTTGAGAGAGAGAGAAAGAGAGAGACAGCGCGAGTGGAAGAGGGGCAGAGAGAGAGGGAGACAGAATCTGAAGCAGGCTCCAGGCTCTGAGCTGTCAGCACAGAGCCCAACACGGGGCTCGAAGTCACAGACTGTGAGATCATGACCTGAGCTGAAGTCAGATGCTTAACCGGATGAGCCACCCAGGCACCCCTACTTTCTGTTTTTAGATCTTTAGTTCACTTGGGGTTTATTTGGGGCAGATAGAGAATTAAACTTAAATGTTCCCTGCAATTCACAACCCATTCCCAACAGTTTATTTCACAACCTATCCTGTTCTCACTGATGTGAAATGCTATCTTTGTCATATACTTAATGCCCATATATGTACCAATTTTTTTCTAGATTCTCCGTTGTATTCCCCTGGTCTAATTGCCTGTTCCTATACCTATATCATGCTGTCTTAATCATTGTCGCTTTGTAATACCTTTGACAGTGAGTAGTTGATGCTATGTTTTGATATTTCAAAATTTGATTAGCCATTCTCATGCATTTCTCCTTGCAGGTGAACTTTATTATCAATTTGTGAAGTTAAAAATCGAACACCTCAATGGGACCTAATTGGAATTGCCCTATCTGTATATATTAAGTTGGGAAGGATGGTCCAAGACTCTTTATGTGAAAGGGAAAAACAAAAACTATGCATGGATTTCTCACCTACCCAGGATGCCATGGCCAGAATCCAACAGGCTCCGAATCAGTTCTGGAATGATCCTGCTCCAGATCCAGTTCTGGAATGTCACCCTCCACTCAGCCTGCTCAGTAGTCAGTTCCTGTGTTTTCTTCCTGTTGGGCTCCAACTTTGATTCCTACTTGCATATGAGTTATGTGTTTCTCTGGCCTTTCAAACGCCTCTTATTCTCCTAGCATGGCATGGCTGCCTATTCTCCAGTATGCCCCCTCGTGCAGGGGAGTGGTCTCACCCACCGAAGCTGGCCAGTAGGGTCAGGATTGGACAATATCTTCAATGTCATGGTAGCAGGAGGAAACATGAATCTTCTAGCTCAAACTCCCTCCTCTGACTTCATTGCCGTAACACAGAGATCATGGGGAAATGACCATGGGCTTAGACAAAGTTACAGAAGACGTGGCTGGTTAGGAAAAGTATTTCAAAAAAATTTTTTTAACAGTAGTAACAAGTAACACCTTTCCCTAGTGTCCACCTTTCCATTCCCTGAAGAGAAATAAATAGAAAAGAAATATTCTAAGACTGTGTTGCCCAAGATTCCACCAGTTCCAGAAAGAGGCTGCCTTCATGGTCACTGGGATGTTTATCCTGGTCAACCTGAAATTTCTACCATTTTTGATATCAGATTCCCATGAGTGTCTGACAGGGCCAGGACTAAGGTGAGACAGGTGCCAAAAGTACATTTGTATGACCTTGAGAATGAGTGACTCCTTGAATTTGGGACCTACTCTGGCCCAGCCCTGGAGTTTGATCCTTTGTGTGGATACTGTGGTCTCTGTCCAGACCCTCTCTGCACCCATTCTAGCTACTGAGACTATCAGCTGATGATGGCTTGTGGCTAACATCCCTCACTGGGGGTCACTCTAGCCCAGGGAACTGCCTTGCCCCAAATCACAGCCTATGGCCAAGGACTTCCAGGGGGCAGCCTATGGCCAAGGACTAAGGTGGGGGTGCAAACACTCGGCCTCCTTTTTTTTTTTTTTAGGTTTATTTATTTATTTTGACAGAGAGAGCAGGGGAGGGGCAGAGAGAGAGGGAGAGAGAGAATCCCAAGCAGAGAATCTCTGCACTGTCAGCGCAGAGCCCGGTGTGGGGCTTGAACTCACAAACTGTGAGATTATGACCCGAGCCGAAGCCGGACGCTTAACTGATTGAGCCACCCAATGGCCTCCTTTTCTCAACTGGAAGAGTTCTGAAGAGCTGTTCCAGCTTTAGAGTGCCAGGACCTCAGCTCCTGCCACCAGTCAAGAAGTACGATGCCGCGCTGTGAGTGCGGAGCCTGCTTGGGATTCTCTCTCTCTCCCTCTCCCTCTCTCTCTCTGCCCCTCTCCTGTTCTCTCTCTCTCTCTCTCAAAATAAATAAAAGAAAGAAGAAAGGAAGGGAAGGAGGGAGGGAGGAAGGAAGGAAGCACAGTGGCAAGGGGGAAAAAAAGGCAGCACAATGCCTGGTAGGCCCCATCAGATCCTGGAGGTTCCAACGTCCACACTTTGGACATCTCCGTAGAGACGGAGCTAACTTACTGTATGAAGCAAGTGAATCTGAACAGCTCAAAGAAGTCTGCCATGGGTTCTGTCTGCTGAGATTGCTCCTGTTCAGGGCCACCCATCCATCCTCAAGTTGTTGAAAACATGGGCTACTGATGGCTCAGAGCTTCATGCTGGAAATTGCTTTACCCGAGGTGCACCCCCGCCCCGGGGGATGGCCCTAGCAATGACTAGTCGATGAGGGATGGGGATACAAAGGCCCATCCCCATTACCTGGGGAAAACTTTGAAGGGCCACCCCACTTGCAGAGTTTTTGTACAATTAGCCGAGGTCTCCATGGCAACCACACTGGGGGACATCTTCTCCCTCTGTCTGATCCTGCCTTCCTTGCCCCCTTCCAGGTGTATCTCCAGAGAACAACCCTAATTAAGGGTTTACATGTGGCTCTTCATCTCAGAGTCCGCTTCCAGAGAAACATCCCCAGACTCAGGCTGAGATATTAGGAAACTCCAACGATGCGGACTTGGTTCCCTGACACAAGGAACCCCAACAGTTGTACAGCAACCCATGGATCGACAGTTAAGCCTTAGATCAATTTTCAGGTTGGCTGTTTCCAAACTGTCCCTCTCACCGGGGTTCAAGGAAACTACCCAAAGAAAGGAGAATGCAGCCTAAACCACACTTCATTGGTGAATTTCACTCACATGCCCTTTTTCCTCACTTTGAATCACATGACTCAAGAAAACTTTAAGTATTAATAGTAAAGCCTTCAGGAAGACAAGGACGAACCCAGGGACATCTGCTAGGGAACACAACCAAGCTTGTCCTTCTGAAAGGAAGGGAAGAGAGATTAGCAATTATGATGTCTACAGGGGGTTCAATGTTATACAGGAATATTTTTAGTAAATGACAGAGAAAAACGTAGAAAACAGGCTGATTGATTGACAGACAACCCAATTTTTAATCTGGACATCTTTAATAAATTCTGCAATGCAGGATTATCAATCTTATCTTACCTGGATTTCTACTTTCGCAAGGAGATGCCCTTGATTTTAGAGGCCAGAATAAGTGGCTTCTTTATCAAAAGGTTCACAGTAAATGGCCAAGCCTGAGCAGCTCTGAGCCAGCCCCCAGGAGCCAAATCTCATCACCTTTTCACGGTAAAAGAGTTTTTCTGACTAGTTACACATAGGGAATCAATCTTTCTTACGTAAATCCTTCTGGACTTAAATACAAGCAAAATGCAAATGCCAACTTCACCTGGATGTGGAAATGCGGTTCTAAGGAGCCAAAGTCACTGTGGCATGTTTCATGTGTCAGCACAATGAAAGCTTTTTCCATCCGGGATCTTTTTTGGCTCCTTCAACCCTTGGAGTCAGGTACAATGCTATTATTATCCCCATTTTGTTGATGAGCAAACTGGGGCTCTGAGAAGTTAAGTAATTTGCCCAAGATTATGAAATGTATATGGGAGAGCTGGAACCCCAACCAACCCACCTGAGGTACAGCCCGTATTTTTAACTGTGATGTTTTAGTCTGATATCCTACAGATGTTTAGCAATGTCATATAGCATCATAGCCATAGCATCATGCCGCTTACATTTCAGATTTTAACACTTACGTATCAAATGTAATATTATATTTTCTTTTTTTTTTTATTAAAAATTTTTTTTTTAATGTTTATTTATTTTGGGGACAGAGAGAGACAGAGCATGAACGGGGGAGGGGCAGAGAGAGAGGGAGACACAGAATCGGAAGCAGGCTCCAGGCTCTGAGCCATCAGCCCAGAGCCTGACGCGGGGCTCGAACTCACGGACCGCGAGATCGTGACCTGAGCTGAAGTTGGACACTTAACCGACTGAGCCACCCAGGTGCCCCTGTAATATTATATTTTCTATGACAATTTAAAAATGTGAGGCTGTATACTTTTTTTTTTTTCTTTTTTTTGCAAAATAAGGGTGTGGTATATTGTCTGTTGTCTGTTTTCCAGATTTTTCAGTCAGTTTGTCTATAGGTGTTTCTTGCTTCCATATTAATGACACTTTTCAAATTATAATTTTTTAAAGTCACAAATAAAGGCCAAAAGGAAGTTCTGTGTCTGACATGAGGAGTGAGAAGGAAGAACAGTGGATAGATAGCTGCATATTTGTTCTGTAACAACTTCTTCTTTATTGTTCTCTGCTCTCCAAAGATATCTTCAAACTTATGTTATTTTTTTAAACATATTAAGAAGGAAAAGTCATTTATTGTCTGTAGTCTGATGGCTTCATATTGAAAGTCTTTATAGATCTGCTTCTATTGTCTGTTTTTGCTGGTTCTCACTCATGGAGTCATGTTTCCTTGTGTGTCTGGTTGTCACTGACCGCAGTCCAATATCTTAAAAATAATTGACAGGAATAATATAAGACCTAATGGAAAAGTACCTATGCCCAAAAATCTGCTTCTCTAATGCATGAGAGCCATACCAGTCTGGGTCCAAATTAAACCAAGTGCAAGGCCTGAAATTTCCTGGGCCAGGACAATCTGGTAATTGGAACCTTGTGTTGTAATTCTGTGTGGCAGGTGCTCCATTTCCAGATCTCCCTCACCCACCCACCTCCTTGGACCAGCTCCTGGCCCCCTCTTCCCAGTAGGCTACAAGGCCACCCAGGATCAGTAACCCTCAGGGCAAATTCAGCCTCTGTGCCCACTCACCTCTTTATTCCTACTCTTCTGTCTGTTGACCTAGTCATTTCTTACCGTTTGTCAGCAATACTATTTAAGAAGATTTCAGAAGTTATTTTATGTAGTGGGAGAGTTGGTCCAGGTAGTTTACCTTGCCATTGCTAGGAAGGTTCATCCTACAAGTTTCTCAAGAAATAACCAACTCAGCGTGCCTGGGAGGCTCAGTCAGTTAAGCGTCCAACTCTTGATTTCAGCTCAGGTCATGATCTCATGGTCATGGGATCCAGCCCCGTGTTGGGCTCTGGGCTGGGCGTGGAGCCTGCTTGAGATTCTCTTTCTCCCTCTGTCCCCTCCCCTGCTTGTGCACATGTGCACACGTGCGTGGTCTCTCTCTCTCTCTCAAAAAAAAAAAAAATAATAATAATAAAAGTCAGCACCTGGGTGGCTCAGTTGGTTAGGCAACTGAGTTCAGCTCAGGTCATGATCTTGCTGTGCATGGGTTCAAGCCCCGTGTCGGTCTCTGTGCTGACAGCTCCGAGCCTGGAGCCTGCTTCAGATTCTGTCTCCATCTCTCTCTCGGCCCCTCCCCGCTCATGCTCTCTCTCTCTCTCTCTCTCAAAAATAAACATTGAAAACAATAATAATAATAAATAAATAATAAAAACGAAATAACCAACTCAGAACAAATTTGGGACCCTATGAATACCTGAGGTTTGATTTATGTGTCTTAAAACAAAATAATCAAATTTTCAACAAAGCATCTTTAATTGCGCTCACTGAGGCCTGCAGTTCACAGCCGCACTGGTTTAGGGTCCTCAAAGGAAGGGGGTCTGGAGGTGGGAAGGGAAGACTGTAGGAGTCCCCACAACATCAGGTTCACTGGGTCTGCCACTGAGCCACTGTGCAACCTTGGCCAGTGGCGCCTGTCTTAGCTGGTTTTCTCAACTGGAAAATGAGAAGAAGAAGAATGTCTATCTGACAACGTTGTCGTATGGACTAAACGAGATTAAATAATACATGCAAAGCCTTTAGCACAATGTTAAGTGTCTGATAAACATGATGATTATTATTATCCCTAAGACGCTGATGTTTCAGACACACACGCACACACACCCTCCCCGGGCTGCCCCATATTCCTCACACGTGCACGTAGATCCAGTCAAGAACCACTGCCTTAGTTAATGATGATTTGAATAAATCACTCAATTCCAGCGGTCTGGTTGCTAAGGACATCATTCTGGAGGCCTTAAAGGCAGGCCTCCTGGATTTTATCTCCCTTAACTCATTCTGTGACCTACAAATTGAAAGGACGACAATAATTCAGACGTGGAAAGGGCCTCGAGACCCCCCGATGAAAGGTACCCCTGCAACCACGTGGCAGGTTGTGCTGTTGTGATAAAGCAGAAGGCTGTTTGAAAATAATCAAAAATTCTCTCAGGAAGCCCAATTATATTTTTACATCAAGAATCAAAATGCCAGTGCCGCAGACTTCAGCCTATCATTCACAAACCTTTTATCCTGTAATTAAGCCAGATCGGCTGCTGGGCTAATTCTTCCCTGAATGACACCACCCTTTGAGCCAGCCCGTATGTCGGCAGAAGACTTCACTCTGATGATCTATTACACCAATACATCACCGCGGTGAGCTGCCTCCTTAATGATTTATCCATAACACATCATCAGAGTGAGCCACACTCATAATATATTGCTCAATAAGTCTGCGGTAGCCAAGGGGGAAAGCCACGAACAGCGGCCAAGTCCGTGACCTTACATGGTTGGTGTCAGCGTGCGGGGCCCATGCTGGGCTCCCCCTTCCTCAACAAATGTTTATGTAGGCGGGAGGGCTCTCGTGCCGATAGGCTTTTAAAACATGAAGAACCATGACCTTAAGAAAGTCTTATAAATCCTGAGCAGAAAAGCCCCTCAGTGGGCAGTGGAGGCTACCCTTCTAAGCCTGTCAAGTAGGTAGAAAGCATTTTCTTTAAGCTCTTACTTGGAAGGCCAGGACCACTGCACTGCACAAATCCAAAGGGCGCCATTCACATCGCAATCTGTGCAAATGGTGCCTCCTAGAGTTGTGCAATGTGCAGCCCGAGCCACCTCACATGACCACCCTGTAGGAGGTCCTGATTAAGAGCATAGATTCTGGTATCAGACGGCCTCATCTGAGTCAAGGTTCTGGGAATAACGGTCCTACTCATGGGGTTGCTATGAGATTGAACAGGATAATGTATGCAGAGCCCTATGACATAGGAAGCACTCAGCCAACATTAGCACGACTGGTAGCAACCTTAATGAATCTTGAGAGCCAGGAAGCCTGTAGGTCAAGGCTGGGGCAGCAGGCAGCCCCTGGGTATTGTGCTCTTCATTCTGTGGGGTCTTGTTTCATTGGTATGTATTTACATCCCGCATCATTCAAAAGAAAAAGGGCCAATTCTTTCCTTTGGGCAAGAGAATGCTTACAGAAATACACACTACGATAAAAATAAGTAGATGGGGTGGGGGGAGGGTGCCTGGGCGGCTCGGTTAAGCATCTGACTCTTGGTTTCAGTTCAGGGCCTGATCTCATAGTTTCATGAGTTCAAGCCCCACGTTGGGTTCTATGCTGACAGCACGGAGCCTCGTTGGGATTCTCCGTCTTCCTCTCTCTGCCCCTCCCCTACTCGCACTGTCTCTGTCTCTCTCAAAATAAACTTAAAAAAAAAAAATGTAGATAGGGACATTCAGGGAAAGAAAGATTTAGCAAAATTTAGGCAAAAATGGTGCACCAAAACGGCACTGAGAACGGGCCGGGAAGGAGCAACGGGCACACTCACGCACTCAGGCAAAAGGGAGATTTGGCACAGCCATTCTGGGGAGCACACTGGCATTGCCCAGAAAAGTAAAGCTGGGCACACCCTACAGCCCAGCAATCCACTCCCAGGTGTGTGTCCCAGCTCAGAGGAACTCTGTCTTGCACCCGTGCACAAAGGAACCGATGTAACAACGTTCCCTATCCTGGAGACAGGGAAAAAACTGGAAACGCCCACCAATAGGAAAAGAAATAGGTAATGGTACTAGCCAGCTCTTACATAGTGTGCGCTGTGTGCCAGGCATGTTTTAAATGTTTCACATCTGTGACGTCATGTAATCTTCACGTCAATTCTCTGAGGTAGGTGCTATCATTTGCCCATTTTATAGCCGAGGAAACTGATGCACAGAGAGGTTAATTTGCCCAAGGTCGGAGAACTAGTAAGTGGCAGAGCTAGGATTTGAACCCTGGCATTCTGTCCCGGGGCCAAGCTCTGAGACACCACATAATCATTTGTCTTCTCTTCCAGGTAGAATACTACACAGTAGCGAAAAATGAATTAACTAGAGCTACACGTGTCAGCACAGGTAAGTTTCAAAACATAAGCCTTGGGGCTCCTGGCTGCCTCTGTGGGTGAAGCGTCCAACTCGTGATTTCAGGTCAGGCCGTGATCTCATGGTTTGTGAGTTCCAGCCCCACACTGGGCTCTGCTCTGACAGCGCTGAACCTGCTTGGGATTCTCCTCTCTCTCTCTCTCTCTGCCCCTTCCCTCGTACTCTCTCTCTCTCTCAGAATAAATTAAAACCTGAAAAACAAAAGCATACTCCTCGAGTAAAACCAAAAATTACAGAGCAATACATATAATATGAAACCACTTATAGAATGTCTTTAAATATGGAAAACAATACCATATGTTTGTTACAGAGGCATATGTTTGGAGAAAAATTATTCTTTTTTAAATAGGAAGGGAGAAAGCAAGTCCAAGAAGAGCCCTCCCACAGGGCTGGGAGGAGGGGGAACGGGGTCAGGACCAGGTGCTCAGAGGCCTGCGTTTGTCTTTGCTCAGTTCTACGTCTGAAGCTGGGTGGCGGGACATTTGTTATGTATTCCCTGTCATTTTTGTACGCCTGATCTATTTCATAATTATCAAAACACAGCCATCATAAGTTCCTATGCGACTGTGAGCTGCATGTGACCGTCAATTCAGCTCTGAATTGACTCACAGCCAGAACTAGGAGGGACCCTAAGGTGCCAGATTGGCAGAGACCACGACAATAAACTACCCCCGTAGTTCAGAAGCAACACGGGGTTCCTCTGAATCAAGACGTAACAGGAATTTCGTCCATGCGTCACCACAGTGGAAAAGATGGTTAGTAACAACATTCCTACAGAAATAAAAGGGGGGGAAGGGGCATCAGCCATTTTCTAGCGTCCCCCAACGCGTGCCAATGGCTTCACGTGAGGGCGGGACTCAGAAGGAGCTGCTGTATGAGGGCCCCTCTCTATTGCCAGCGTCTGGGACATTTCCAGAGCAACAGGCCTGGGTGAAGCAGCAGGGAAGCAGGCAGACTCTAGAAGGCATCCCCCTGGAGGGGAAGGAACTAACCTCGACTCTGGGCAGTTCTCTCCCTCAAACGTCTGCTCCTCTTGCTGGGACACGTTGCTGTGGACACAGCATCCAGGCGGCCAGCGTCTCTGCAGGCTGAGAAGGTCCCGGCCCCGGGACCAGAAGGCATCCACCCTTTGCCTAGTGTTGCTGGCGATCACTCTGACTTCTCACACCCTGGGTCCATCCAGCTGTGTTTAAACCTTTGGTTTTTACCCTCATCGTACAAAGTAGGGAGTCAAGAGGTAGTAGATGGAACAAGAAATAGAGGCGTAAGTACTTTACGTGATTATAATATTGTGATTTGTAAAAAGACATGCATACTGGTCTCTGCCCCCAGCTCCTAACACAGAGCTCCTGAAACCCTTGTAATTTCCTGCGTGGACAGGAGTGTCTTTTGTTCTAACGAGGTGACTCTGCGTGGCTCCTGGATGAGGGCTGGTCGCTGGAAAGCCCAAGCCGAAATTAGAAGCTTGGAATTTTCAGCCCTGCCTCCCATTCTCTTGAGAAGTGGCATCAGTGATCAGTCACGCCTGCGTGATGAAGCCTCCTTAAGATCCCAAAAGCACAGGGTTCTGAGAGCTTCCAGGTTGGTGGACACGTGGACGGAGGCGCTGGGAACGTGGCGCAACCAGAGGGGGCATCGGGGCTCCGCACCCCTTCCCCCATACCTGTCCCATGCATCTCTTCCGTGTGGACATTCAGCTGTGTCCAGTGTCCTATCCTTTACTAAACTGGTAAATGTGTTTCCCTGACGCAGCTGCTCTAACAAATCAATCGAACCCAAGGAGAAGGTCGTTGGAACATGCGATCGGTAGCCGGTTGGTGAGAAGCGTAGGTGATAATCTAGACTTTCAACTGGCATCAGAAGTGCGTGTGCATGTGTGTGTGTATGTGGGTTGAGGGGCAGTTTTGTGGGATTGAGCCCTTAACCTGTGGGATCTGACACCATGTCTGGGTAGTGTTAGAATGAAAGTAAATTATAAGCCACCAAGCTGGTGTAGCAGACAATTGCTTGTTGAAGGGACAACACCCGCCCCCGCCCTCGCCCCACCACATTTGGTGATCAGAAATAAAGTGTTTTATATGGGTGGTAAAGGAGGGTCATGGGGAGGAACGCAGTAGGGAGGAAGAACCGGGTTTTCCCCGCACAGGAAGGTGGAAAACCAAGTTTTCCCTTACGGAAATGTTCCAAAAGCAGAGGAACTGTGTTAGTTTCCTGGGGTTGCCAGAACTAATCGCCACAAATGGAGTGGCTTAACACAACAGTAATTTCTCTCACACAGTCTGGAGGTCAGGAGTCTGAAATCAAGATGTCAGCAGGGCCGTGCTCCCGCTGGAGGCTCCAGAGAGATTCCTGCCTCGCTCTCCCAGCTCCGCCCCCCCCAAAATGGTGGCTAGCAACCCCCCATCCTCCTTGGCTCGTGGCTGCACCACTCTAATCTCTGTCTTCGTCTCCACAAGGCTGTCTTCCCGCTTTGTGAGTGTTTCCAAAGCTCTCTCTCCTTACAAGGATGCCAGTCATTGGGTTTAGGGCCTGCTCTGCTCCACCATGACCTCATCTTTACTCGATTACATCTGCAAAGACCCTAATGCCAAATAAGGTCACACTCGCAGGTATCAGCAGCTTGGACTTCAACGTATCTTTTTGAGGGGGAAGGGAGTACACAGTTCAACTCCAAACAGAACCTTAATAGGTGTGAATAACAGAGGAACTAAAGGGGGGAAATACCACGGTGGAAGGAAGAGAGAATCTAACTCGCCTCACCCTCCTCCATCATGGCAGAAAGCGAGGACACACTGGCTGCAGTAGGGGGTATAAACTGATGGGCGAAGGTAATCACCAGAAGCACCCAAACTGAAAATAGTTAACCCTGGTTGGCCCCAGGGACAGGCTGAGGTAGAAGGAGGCAGAGAGCCCGTTCAGGGGACTGTGAGGAAATTTGAATATGGACTGACGATTAGGTAACATTACAAAATTACTGTTAATTACCATTTTGTCGGGCTTCATAATGGTAATGGTCTTGATGTAAGAAAAGGTCTTATTTTTCAGAGAAGCAAGCTGAAGCCTTGAGTGAGAGAGGTTATGTCTGGACTTGCTTTAAAATATAGATGGGGCGCCTGGGTGGCTCAGACTCTTGATTTCGGCTCAGGTCATGATCCCAGGGTTGTGGGATCAAGCCCCACGTCGGGCTCCACTGCAGAGCATGGAGCCTGCTTGGGATTCTCTCTCTCTCTCTCTCTCTCTCTCTCTCTCTTTCTCTCTCTCTCTCTCCCCCTCTGCCCCTCTCCCCCACTCACATATGCTCTCTCTCTCTCTAAAAATAAAATAGAAAACTGGGGCACCTAGGTGGCTCAGTCGGTTAAGCATCTGACTTCAGCTCAGGTCATGATCTCACGGTTCATGAGTTCAAGCCCCATATTGGGCTCTGTGCTGACGGCTCAGAGCCTGGAGCCTGCTTCGGATTCTGTGTCTCCCTTGCTCTCTGCCCCTCCCCCGCTTGTGCTGTTTCTGTCTCAAAAATAAACAAACATAAAACAATTTTTGTAATAAATTAAAACAAATAAAAATAATATAAAATATAAGAAATATACGGATAAGCAAAATCTTTGGAAAAGATCGAGAGAGCAAATAGAAAAAAATATTAATAATGGTTACGTCTACATGATGAACATATGGAGGATTATACCATTCTCTCCACTGTCATAAGTGTTTCCACCATCAAAATTTTAAGGCGGCAAGAGTTGAAACAAGTACTTGGTAAGTCTTGGGAGGCGCCTTCTCTCCCACTGCAACTCTTCTTGGACCCACAGACCCAACGATCAGGGCTTCCAAGGCCTTGTACTTCAACCTCCTTATTTTACAAACGGCCAAAAAGGTTGAATGACTTTCCAAACCCACACGGCCAACGAGTGGGATGAGTTGGGGCCGGCCCGGGGTCTCCAGGAGTCCCATCCAGGTCCCCGGCTGCTGTCCCATGCCATCTCCTGCCTCAGTTGTGGGCTGAAGGAGCTATTTTTCAGTGTCAGTTAACAATGGAGGCACACTCAGTTCTTTTTTTTTTTTTTTTTTTTTTTTTTTTTAAGGCAGACATTGCCTACGGGTCACTGGGTTCTCATATATAAGAAATCTTGATTATACCTGAAAGCTCTATTCTCTTCAACACGACAGTAAAGTACGTTCAGGTCCTTTATGCCTTAAAGTAACCCCTTGGAGGCCTGGCAAGGTGTGTGTCAGTTGAGCCACAAGTATCTGTCATCTATCGTCCACTGACATTAATTATAATATTAATTAACTTCATCAATATTATTATATAACAACTATAATCAACTCTATTATAATAATATTATAACATAGTTATTAATTATAAGACAACTGCATGGGGGAACTAAGTCCTTCCTTTGAGACTTTCCTAAATTTGACCTTTTTGACTTTTACAGGTATTCAAAGTGGCTCTTTTGAAAAAGCCATGGTAGGTGTGTCGATCAATAATCAAAAGGGAAGGAATAAACAGCTCCAACCTTGAGAACACGCGGCATTGGAGAAGGCCAGGAGAAACAGGGCTGGACTGCAGCAGGACCGTGGAACATTCTGGTACCCTCTACCTGCCTGCAGTTCAGATTACCCGACCCCTCCTACTCTTCTGGCTTGTCTCCCACAGCCCCTTTTTCTTCTCTCACAACCAAAAGTAGGAAAGTTAGGGATGCGGCAGGGTGGCCAAAGACCAGCTTTGCCTTCTTAGGATTTCAGTTGGAAACTTTCTGGGATTAAGCTGGCTACCTCTTGCTCTAACCTCAGGGGCCCCGGCAGTGTGGCTGGACCCGGAAACCGGGAGCCGAGGCTCATGCATGCGCACTGAGGTGAGCCAGGCACTGAGCCCACGCTTTCCCAGCCTGAAAAGGGAGACCCTGCCTGCGCTGAGTCAGCTCAGGGCTGCGGCAGAAGTGGTAACACAAGCCCATCGGCCCTTGAGTTATACCTTTAAGGGGCTGGAAGCCCCGAGAGCCAAAGTGACATATATGCCAGGGCAGGGGAACATGGTTCCCAGCAGGGGGCCAGGCCGGAAGAAGGGATGAATTCCAGCAGGGCAGGGGGGCCGTGACCCTCTGCTGCTGAGATAGAGCAGGGCCGGTTCACCTCACCTGGCAGGAGCCAAGGGAAGCGGGTGATAAAGCCCAGCATCCAACTGTCTTTGTGTTTACTATTCAAGAGATAATCCCGAGCATGTTTGGGATTGAAATAAAGCACCGAGGAGGGGGTTTGAACAACCCGGCATTTCCTGCAGAATTCCTCAGCAAACAGAGATTAGACCAGTCACCCTCCCCGCTGCCGTTCCTCTCCTGAGTCCACAGTCTTGGGCTCTGCTCTCCTCAGGCGGGAAGCCCAGCCCCAGCAGCTCCATAGCCATTTTCTTCTGCCCGGCATCTTTATTTTGTGTAACTGCAGAAGGCTTGCGTTTACAAAGTTCTGCCACAACCAGCACCTTCTTTGGGTTCTGCACCCCCAAAACATCCTTGGAGCAAGTACTAGTATCCCTACTGTGGTCAGGGAAACCATTCATTTGTTCCTTCACTCACTCAACAAGCACACTTTCAAGGATCTATATCAGGCTCCAGACCCTGTGCTGGAACTGAATGCAGCTCAGAAGGGCTAAGTGACTTGCCCGAAGTCACCGTCACACGAGGAGCAGCAGTGCCACGATTGGAACCCAGCTCTTTCGACTGAGACCTAAAAAGGAGAGAGACCAGAGCTCTGCCTCGGTAAGGTACCTCGGTGGCACCCTCAGCCCTTGTGTCCTCTAGCCTAGCATCCCAGGTGAGCAGTGGTGGAGGGGCTCCACGGCCCACCTACAGACAAACCAACGTCAAATGGAGTGAGAGGGGCACAGGACAGTGGGAAGGACATAAATAGATCTTCCTGGCTTTCCAGACCTCATTCCCATGCCACCCACCATTTCAACCCTGATATCCCCCCTGTCCTTCACTGGGAGGAGGACCAGAGGGAGTTCCAGAAACTCCTGCCCCAACTGTTAGCAGCACTGGACCCCAGAAACAATGTCTTCTGAGGTTGGAGCCATTTTCTTCTGCTGGACCTCTAGGTAGTGACCTCTGGCTTCCCGCCACAATCTGGGGAGACAGGGGGAAGGAAGAAGGGAGCAAAGTCTACTGCGAGGAGGGCGGAGGGGGGCAACAATGAGGAAGGAAAGAAGAAACAGAAGGAAGGCCACTAAGACGTTGGTCTCTACTCACTCTCTGTCTCTCTGCCTTAAAAATAATTTAAAAAAGGCAAGTTTTCCAGTGAAACCTACCAGCACTGGGTAAGCTCCAATAGTGGACGAGTTCCCAGGTTGTTCTTTAGTTTCCTCCTTTTTTTTTTTTTTTTTTTTTTTTATAATTGTTTGATTGATTGGCCGATTGATTGGTTTGGCGCTAGAAGGTTGGAAGGAGATAAAAGAGATAGCAACTGCTGTGGGGAGGGGCCCAGAAAAGAGAAGTGGTTAGACAAGTAGCTGGCGAAAAGGTACACAATCCTAGTTTTTTGTTCCTTCTCTGTTTTAATATAATGCACATTCGCCTCCACCCAGTGGGAAGCAACAGTTGCTGAGAACCTTCCAAGCACTGAGAGGGAAGACTGACTCCGTGCCAAGAACTTTGTTCCTGCTTTTATTTAACCCGCATAGCAACTTGATGAGGGAGATGTTAGGACCCCTGCTTTACAGACAAGGGAACCGAGGGTCAAGTTATTCACCAGCTCCCTTAATGGCACAAGACAAAGCAATCAATCAGGGCTTCCGTCCCAGGTCTGACTCCACAAGGCCTGGGTTTTTTCCACTGGCCCACACTGCCTGCATTGCTCTCCCGCCGACCTCCGCAGCAAATTCGCAGATTCTGTCATTGACTGGGGAAGGTTAGGAAACACTGATCTGAGCAGTCTGTAGGGGCTCCGCGCAGTTAGCGCTCTCCTCTCCGGCTCCCATGATGGCGCAAACAGTGTCGGTTTCCCCCTGCAGGCTTTTGTCATTTGTCCTGTGGCCTCTCTGCTCCCATCTCTACCCTATCCCAGGCACCCCAGGACCTCGGCTTCCTAAATCTCAGCCAGAACGGTATTTTACAAGGACACTCGCCAACCTTGAAAGGCAAGGTACCCCGAGGCAAGGTAATAAAATTACTGTGGCTGAGCAGCATGAGCGCAGCGCCACCTAGTGGTTCTTGGGCCAACGGTCCCTGGCGGTGACATTTTCAAACAATCAATATCTCATTATTAACCATAATCACAACCTGATGTTTACTTTTGGAGAAATGTTCAGCGGCAAGGGATACACATGCACTTTTCTGCATGTTTCAGAGGCCTGCGATCTAAATGCCACAATGACTATTAAACAGTGTCCTGCCCGTGGGCAAACAGGAGGGAGCAGAGATTGATTGTATATCTTTTTCATCTAAGCTACTCACCAAAAAACAAAGCATCCGTTGAAGCCACTGACCTTTTACTAACTGCTGGAAGGAAAATGCTTGATAAATAATAAATAGACCACTACTGGATGTTGCTTAGAACCATCTTTTAATTAAAAGAACGGAACAACTAGAAGGTCAGGTGACTGACATTTAACTTCCAGTCCAAGAAAAGCATCAATCGAGACTAAAACTATATCCAAAACATAATTTCATTGTCAGCTACCATTCAGCAAAAGTCCTCTTCCTGTGATACGTCTGGCCGGAGAGGTCAGTGCCGGCGACATCTTGGAGAAGAGGTGGCACTCACCTTTGCCGCCTCCTTTGCCTTCCCCTAGCAACCTTTTCATTTGAGTGCTGTAGCAAAAACAAAAAACAACAGTCGCGTTCGTCATCTCCCCAGAAACCGCTCCAGCACCAGACCCACCCAGTCACAGACCCAGATGCCCCACGGAGCACTACTCTAGGAGTGACACGGAAGCCATTTCCCGTCTTGCCCACGGGAAGGCAGGTGCCCTTCCTCCACCGTTCAAGGTGACCCCAAGTGGCCCACCGAACTTGCTCAGGCATCCATCTCACTGAGCACCGGCAAAGCTTCAAAACACGTGACCAACCCCGCCAGTCAGTCCTCTACCTTTTGGCTGTTCTGGAATAGAGCTCAGGAACGTGGAGACCCAGAACAAAGACATAATCGCATGCCCCGGCCCACGCACACACACATACACTCACCTTTCCTCATTCCCAGCTCCGCATGCCTCTGAGGCAGTACCAGCACCTGTCAGAGCCACATCATGCCATATGCCCTAGTGCCCTGGCGGTCAGGAAAACTGACAGCCCAGTTCAGAGCTAGACTTGGTCATAGCTGTGTGCCTGTCTGGATTCCCAAGGGCAGAAGTGCTAGGCTCAGAGAAAATCTTACCCTTCCACTTGAATGATTTTATGTTTTTATTTTTTTACACTTGAGACAGAGAAAGAGAGACAGCACGAGCAGGGGAGGGGCAGAGAGACGGAAACAGAACCTGAAGCAGGCTCCGGGCTCCGAGGTATCAGCACAGAGCCTGATGCGGGGCTCGAACTCACGAGCGGTGAGATCATGACCTGAGCCGAAGTCAGAAGTTTCACTGACTGAGCCACGGAAGCTGTAGGATGTTTTAAGTGGCAAGCCACCATTTATTTACAGGGAAGGCTATCATTTTAATAAAATCAGGAATCCTATGGGAGCACTGATTTTTCTGTAAAACCACTTTCATTATCAGAAAACATGACACTAAATATTACACAAAATTAGAAAAACACTAGGGCTTGCCTTTTAAGGACACATGATCAAGGATCAGGCCTGCTGAACAAAAGGAAACGAAGAACTCTATAAAACCTTGTGAATCCAAAACCACTTTAAAGTCTTGCTATGTAGACGATGGAAGATGGGGGACCTATTGCCTTTGTTGGCTTTCTTGTCCCTTCTGTCCTTTAATTAAGAGGATTCAGCTGGTTCAGCCCCCAGCATCCCATACCTCTCTATCCTCCCCTTGGAGAGCTCATTCATTCTCCCACCTCCAACCTTTACCCTTTGCTAGGGACTTCCTCCCCATCTCCCAGACATCTAACTCATCTCTATCTGCCACTTGGATGATGCAGCATCACCCCCTAACTCAGTGTGTTGAGGACCGCCCTCTTCCCAACCTTGCTGCCTGTTAGTGAGGCACATATTCCTCTGGTCACTCGGGTTTGTGACCTTGGAACCCGCCTCCAACTGGGATGGCTGCAGAGACCAAGTCGGACGGGCCTCCTCTTCCCTCCCTCTCCCTCCCCTGCGCACTCCGCCAATCCCATTCTTTGGATCACATCTGAGCAAATCTTCCTTCCACCTGACGCTGCTTTCACTACATTACTTCCTGCTCAAACTTTCTTACAGCCAACAGAACAACTCTGAGTAGTTATTGGGGCCACGTGGTCTGATCCCAGCCGATCTGTTCAAACCTTTTCCCACTACTCCTCAAGAGTAATGAAAGCATCTGTAATATTACAGGTGAGCTTTACAGTCTGTCTCAATTTCCGCAACACTATCTAGAAGCCAAAGAGGCAAACATTACCCCTATTTTGTAATCTGAGACTGCGATAGGCACGAGGTCACACCAGCAAAAACTGGAGGAACCAGAGCTAGTCCCGGATCTTCAAACTTGTCTTCGTAAACTGCACTGTAACCTGGACGTGGACCCTTCTTGGCTTGAGTTCAGCAAACCCACATGGAGGGCCTGCTCTAGAAAAGCTCTGTTTAATGCTTTAGTGGGTACAAGTAAGAATTTCCACACTCGTTTACACTCTGGATGGGAAGAGGGACCCTGGGGCTCCTGGGTGGCTCAGTTGATCAAGTATTTGACTCTTGATTTCCACTCAGGTCACGATCTCACAGTTTGTGAGTTTATCCCTGCATCGGGCTCTGCTGACAGCATGGCACCTGCTTGGGCTCTCTCTCTCAAAAATAAATATACATTAAAAGAAAAAACTGCCAGAAAAACAAAGGGAATGGGAGGGGAGGGGAGGGGAGGGGAAGGGAGGGGAGAGGAAGGGTTAGAGAAAGGAAGAAAGAGGAACCCTGGAATGACAACCAGGTAAGCAAGGACTGTAAACAGCAGGCCAGGTGTGCCAACTGAATGATGGGCATGAGTGCGGCCTGGAAGGGACTCCGTAAGGGACTTGAGATCTGACTTGAACATCAGCTAACGTTTCTGAGCAGACATCACTTGGAAATGGCAGTGAAGGTACAGTTTCTGAAGACCGTGGTGGCAGGGAGGGCACTCCTGGCAGAGGAGACAGCATGCATTCTCCAATTGCTCCCACCTCGCAAGGCCCTCTGTGCGTATTCCTGAACTGGTCCAGACCTGGCTCCTCCCCCCAGCTCTACTGTAATTTTCTATCATCATTTAAAAGGATTCCTGTTCATCTTATGGCTTCCAAAGTCACTCTGGTCTCCCAGCTGGATTTTAAGCTCCTTAAGGCAAGAATGAGGTCACACTTCCATTCTCTCCAAACATCCCTATAGGGACCCGACGGTGGCTTTTGCCCCCACAACTGTGGGGAAGAGCTCTGAAACCCCCGATAAACTTCACGACTTTCACCGTGTTGACCACGGAAATTCAACCTAAAGGAAGTTTGCCATAAGGGCTAGTCTCTCTCCCTTCTATCAGGCTTAGGGTGTCCTCACGGAAGAATCCTTGCCTGATTTAACAAGACTAGAATGTACTGGTGAGGATGTGGGGATACAGGCATCCCCCTATATTGCTGGCAGGGGTAGAACTGAGCAGTTTCCATGCAGGGCAATTATCAGAAGTAAAGACAAGCTATTCCCGAGTCCAGCAGCACCACTGCTAAGAATGCACCCACAGCAACACTGGCCTGTTTACAGCACAAGAAAACACACAGCCACCTTTGTCACCTTGGCACTCACTAAATCACTGTGCATCCATACAGAGGATGGGAGAAAATGAGGTGCAGGATGGCAAGCATAGTGTCCCCATGCATATGCCCAAAATATTTCTGAACAGGGAATGGTGATGATGGTGGCCTTGAAGGGAGCAAATAGGTGGCTAGGAACAGGTTTTGGAAAGGAGCCAGCTTTTTACCTTTAAATCTTGAACCATGTGCATGTATAGTTTTTTTAAAAAAGTATGTGAAGGGGCTCCTGGGTGGCTCAGTCAGTTGAGTGTCCAACTCTTGGTTTCAGCTCCTGTCATGATCCCAGGGAGTGTGGGATCAAGCCCCATGTCAGGCTCCACCCTAGGTGTGAAGCCTGCTTAAGATTCTCTCTCCCCCACTCCCTGCCCCCTCTCCTTGGCTCATACTCTCTCTCTAAAATAGAAAAAAAAAAAAAAAAAAGTATGCAACAACTTTCTAAAAATGTTTTCATCGTTATGGCAAAGAAACTGCCTTTTAAACCCCAGAAACCTAAGGTTTAGAAAAATAATGAGTGACTCTCCGACTGTTCCTCTGAGAGCACGATCATCTTTTCCACCTGCTTAAGCCCTCCTCCCAAGGCCTGGCACTCACTGGTTGTCTACGGTTGTTGAATGGATGAGATTTACTTTCCCATCTAAAAGTAAAGCATCCCCAGGGCGCCTGGGTGGCTCCGTCAGTCAGGCGTCTGACTCTGGATTTCAGCTCAGGTCAAGATCTCCCGGTTTGTGGGATCAAGCCCCGTGTCAGGCTTTGCACTGGCAAAGTGAAACCTGCTTGGGATTCTCTCTCTCCCCCTCTCTCTGCCCCTCCCACCCCTCAAAATAAATACACTTAAAAAATAAACAAGTAAATAAAAGTAAAGCATTCCCAAACAAGAGGAATTGCCAAACAGTGATAAAGGTGGCAGGAGGATGCAGCATGGCTGAAAACTGCTCCCAGTCAGTGGGTTCGAGCCCGGTGTCGGGTTCTGTGCTGACAGCTCAGACCCTGGAGCCTGCTTTGGATTCTGTGTCTCCCTCTCTCTGCTCCTCCCACACTCATGCTGTCTGTGGCTCTCTAAAATAAACATTAAAAAATAAATAAAATAACATAAAATAAACAACTTATGAAGCAGCTTATTACTAGTAGCTGAAAACCACTGGCCTGATCACAAATAAAAGGGCTACAAACTGAAAGGAATATTTCACATGTTCAGTAAAAGATATGAAAATGAAGAAAGCAGAACAGTTGATAAGGTCGTGTAAGCACATCACACCACCAGGGAGGCAGGTGAACACTGGTGGACAACAGCATCTAAATTAGCTGGCCCCCTCTTGGCAATCCAGGTATCTACAGAGAGGTCCTCTGAGTTCAGTCTTTAGCTGGATGTAATCACTTATTCACTCAAATCCTTACTGAGCAGACTACTATGTTCAGGCCTATGCTAACTGTCTCCAGCACACTCAATCTATGAAATTAAAGTTATGGTTCTGACCTTTGTCCATCGTCAGTGATAGATTCTCACTCTTACTATAAAGCACAAGTCAGCTTAGCCTCTCAAGTTGAAGATCAAGATAGTTCCAGAGCAAAATCTAAAGATTATCTGCAGACAGAAACAGTTGGCCCAGGGAACATACCACATGCACAAGTAGAAGCCTGATGGAAAAAAGACACCAGAGGATCAAATAGAGCCAACCCACATGTTAACACAGAAATCCAAGCAAACCTACTCAGAACGAGTCTCATTCAAACAATACTTACAAAGGTTTCCTTATGCTATTTACAATTTTAAAGTAAATTTACTTTATAAGCAGACAGGGAATTCTTTATTTAATACCATCCTAACATAAAAGTTCATTCAAACCATGAAACTGAGTTTTATGACAACGTACAAATAGGAACTGAAAGGCGGCAAACATAATGCCTTAGAGATCAAGAAACATTTACACAGTTCCACTGTTAAAAACAGTTCAACATTCATCCAGTGAATACAGTTTGGATGTCAGTATACACGTTCGTCAGGGAGGTGAGAGACCTTTCGACTGTTCCTGCGACGGCTCCATATGCTGGCCCTGTAGAGCTTCCGGCAGAGGCTTGTTGTTTTCCAACACTGTTTGGGATTTCACATCCGGAGGTTCAGATTCCCAGGAAACGTGACTACCTGCCTTTTGCTTAAAAGACCAGACAGAAATATGTCACTTTCTGTGATGCTGTCATTTTCACTCCACTGACTGGCTGAAGCTATATGACTAAGCACATTCTATCATGGAGTCAAAACCGGAACATTTATATTCCAGGTCAAATTCCATTATAACAAGCAATACACATGATAAAAATCTCTACAGAACCATAATTTCAAAAGTCCTAACGACAACTCACTTGTTCCAAGCAGCAGTCATTATCACAAAATTTCAGTGTATATACGTGTGTGTGTATGTGTATACATTTTTTCAAGTTTCAGTATATTTAATCTACCAGTATTTGACCCGGTGTTCAGGGACATAAACCAAGGTTGGGGAAGGAAAACCAAGCCTTCCTTTAACCTCTAATGAACAGGCAGTTAATCTAACAACAATTTTAATAACAAAATACTCACAGTCCTTGCTTCTCCTACTCGTCTTAAAATGACACCTTCTGCCAATAAAGCCTTTCCTGTTTCCACAAATAATTTCTCTTCGTCTGTTTCTCCAAGCTTCTGTAGCTCAATGTACTTCTCCACAAACCTGGAATTCCAAGCAGTCACATCTTAGGTCTGTGCATGGAGAGTCATCAAGATGTGCTGTGACACAACATCAAGCGGCTCAACAGGTCCGCCTACAGGAACATCTTTTTCCTCAAGTGGAATTCAATGAAACTCCTCACACTGGGAACTAAATTCCTTACAAAACAAACAAACAAACAAACAAACAAACAAACAACAACACAGGACCTGTAAAATGGCTTACTGTTGACAGGTAGACTTGAAGTTTGGATTGAACAGATCAAAAGCTTTCTGACCAGATCCATAGGCCGAATAAAATTTCCTAGAAAATACAAACAACACAATATAAATTTCCAACTACAGATCACGGCCAAGAGCAAAGTAAAGAAAAATTACTAGGCTAAGCATAAGCTTTTTTTTTTTTTTTTTTTTTTTTTTTTAAGTAATGCATATGGTAAATATAACAAATGTTACAAAAAGGTAGCCAGTGAAAGTGACATTCCTGCTCACCTCCTCCCACCCCCAGTACCCTCCCAGGAATCAATACCAATCTGTTTCTTCTGCATTCATCCAAGAACATTCTCCTAACATATAAGCATATACACATCTATCCTTCCCTGTTCCAAGCTGTGTAATTTAACCCAAAGGACAGGAAACACTCTAGTACATCTTGTATCTTCTCCTTTTTTTTTTTTGTTTTTGTTTCATTCACCAAGTTTATTTTGAGTCTTACTAGGCATTGTGTTCAGCCCAAAAAGAATCAAATATTGAAGAATATTTCTATTGCCCTGGCTTGAACTATATTAAATTTGTTTATCGTGTTATAATCTTTATCAAAGACATCAACTAAAATATCCAGTCATAATAAAAAGGTATTTACGGGGGCGCCTGGGTGGCGCAGTCGGTTAAGCGTCCGACTTCAGCCAGGTCACGATCTCACGGTCCGTGAGTTCAAGCCCCGAGTCAGGCTCAGGGCTGATGGCTCAGAGCCTGGAGCCTGTTTCCGATTCTGTGTGTCCCTCTCTCTCTGCCCCTCCCCCATTCATGCTCTGTCTCTCTCTGTCTGAAAAATAAATAAACGTTGAAAAAAAAAAAATTAAAAAAAAAAAAAAAAAAAGGTATTTACAAGGAAAGGTATTTCTAGAGGAAATAAAAGGAGTTTCTCCATGCAATATTTTTAACTATCCAAGGGCAAATCTGAGTCTTGGAGAAAATTCTTCTAGCTGAGAGAGCAAGACAAAGATCACTAAGTTATTTTAATTAAAGTGATTCATTTGAGGACAAAGGGACAAATTCTACGGAAGATAGAACCCCAGATTTCAACTCCTGTTGTCAGTGGTGGATTCCACCTCAGAATGAGAAGGGGCAATTCATATTCTAAGCTAAGAGCAAATAACTTTAATTAAGCCTTTGCCTCTTCTCCTTAATAGTTCTTTTTTTTTTTTTTTTTTTAACGTTTATTTCTTTTTGAGACAGAGATAGAGAGAGAGCATGAACAGGGGAGGGTCAGAGAAAGAGGGAGACACAGAATCTGAAACAGGCTCCAGGCTCTGAGCTGTCAGCCCAGAGCCCGACACAGGGCTCGAACCCATAGACCACGAGATCATGACCTGAGCCGAAGTCAGACGCTTAACCGATTGAGCCACCCAGGCGCCCCTCCTTAATAGTTCTTAAAGATCATTTCAAATCACTGAACTTTTCTGTTTCCAATCCTTTGCTACTCTAGAGAGTGCTGCAATGATTACCTTTATCAATATTTCTTAGTACACTACGCAAGTCTGGAATAGATTCATAATAACAGTACTATTAGCTCAAGGTATGTGCATTTGCAATATGGCCTTGCAAACTGCCAAATGCTTCCAAGTGTATGCAATGAGCCTGCGCAGAAAAGTGCTGTCAAAGTATTTAATACCCCCCAAGATCTCATGTCCTACTCTGAAAATTTCCACGTAGAGCAGAACATACTTGTTTACTACCTCAAGGAGTGTCGGGGGCAGGGAGGGGAGTAGAGAGGAGATTCCTCAAAAGAAAGGGGCCTGGACCTCAAATGAGAATATAATGACTTTACAGGTTTTGTTTTCTTATAACCAGAAATAGAGATAAGAATAAGGTGTATATATTAAATTGACTAAAGTACAATCCCTGATCTTAATATTTAAGAGAAGCGGAATCCTACAAATTCTAGGTACTAAAAACTGGCATCCACATTTGAGGGAAAAAGTTCTTCCACTGAATTCTCAGCAAGCTCACTTCCTTGAACCCCATAGTCCTATGAATAAAATGGAGACAAAATACTGTAGGGTTAAAGTAAGGCCTAAACGAGAGAATGTTTTTGAGGGTTTAGCATAGTGTTAATCCATGCACAGAAACAGGCAGCTATAATTGCAATGATCAGTCCGTTGCTGAGCTCCAGACTCTACTTCCCAGAACTTGTTTCTCTCACATGTGGGAGGGGCACTGGTTCCCTCACCAGGCTAGATATTCAAGACCTTCTCCACAGGGAAAGCCCGGACTCAATTCCTGGAAGTCACCCGACTGCTAGCCAAACCTTTCCTTCTGAAATCGCGCTGCCTCCTGTCCACCACGGGGGCTTTGCACTCACGCTCTAATCCGATCCTCGGGGTACAAGATGTCCTGGATGGCAGCTTTGGCTTTGCCATATCTCAGGCGGGGCCTTCGGAAGACCGGCTCTCTCAGTGGAGGAAAAGCGTTATATATGTCAAACCAGAGGGGCTTCTCCTTCAACACCCCAGCCCGAATCAGGTCCCGAGTCCTTAAGGAAGGAAAAATAACGAAGGTCAGCCAGTTACAACAGCCCGTCTAAGCCCAAGAATCAGTCTAGTCACAGCCTGGGGCATCAGTGGGATTGCGGAGTCCGAAACACAGAACCGGAAGGAGGCCGCAGCACGGGTGTTCCCCACCTACAGGTAAGATACTTCCATATTCCAAAACCAACCTAACAACGCTCAGGGGTTAAGTCCTTCTATTTTCTCAGGTGCGTCCCACGCCCCCTCCCCCCATCCCCGTCCAGTCAAGGAAAATAGAGGCTGCAGCTGGGCCCATCAGCATCTTCCTCCCCTCCTCTTCCCAGAGACCTCCACCCCGGCAGGGGGAGAGGTGCAATCTTGAACGAGAAAGGTACATTCGGGGAGTGATGTCAAGTACACCTATTCAGAGACGGCGGACAGCACGAGAGGGCCTCACCCGGCTCCCACTCCGCACTCTGGAGAATGCCTCGCCCTACTCACACCCACCCAGAAAAAGCGCGACCGGTCGAGAGCCCCCATCCCGGGGGAGGCGCCCTCAGCCCACCCCGCCTCCGAGCACACACCGCGAGAAAACGCTCCCCACCGTCTGCAACCGGCTCCCAGCCATGGCAGGCGCCTCGGATACACACGGCCAGCGGCTACCGGAACCGGAAGTGCCCGCGGCGGCGAAGGGGGCGTAGGCTGCTGGCCGAGCCGAGGATCGCGGCGCTCTCTCCGCAACCCCAGCCAGAGAGCCGAGCCAGGCAGAAGCAAAGGATGGGCCGAACTGGCGCGGCCCTCGGCTCCCGGCCAGATTCAGACGGGAGCACTCGATAGCCGAGACGAAAGGAAGGAAGCCGGCCAGAGCCGGGCAGAAGCAATAAATGACCGATCTCGAGGAGGGATTCACGCTGGTGACTGCTTTACCCTTTCTGGCCTTGCTGAGCCACCCAGTCTGGAAGGTGGGGCGGCGCGGAGGGAAGACGAGGGGGAGGAAGGAGGGAGGCGCAGCCTACGTCCGGGGAGCCAGCCCGGCCAGGACACACGTAAAGGCACAGATAGAAGTCACGCTGGCGCTGGGCCCGAACTGCGCCTTATCTTGCTTGGAGCCACAGACTCCGCAGAAGGAAACCGAGGCCGGGACGGGCAGTCACTGGCCTGGCGTGACACTGGGACAGGCAGGCACTGGCCTGGGGTCACACTAAAGCTCAAGCGTCTGTCCTCTGTGCCCTGCTGTGCAGCGCGCCCCGTGAGTCCTTAGGCCCTGGAGCGCCAACTGCATCTGCTCCCTTCGGGATGCGCCCGGCAACTAGTGTTTTCTCCGCGGGAGGCGTCGCGGGCTTGCTCCTCCGTGGGGCTGGCAAAGCGAAAGTGAACGAAACAAATTCCCAGACGGAGACCCAAAAATCTGGGAAAAGTAGCCTCTCGGGGTTACTTATTGGTCCAATAATCGTGCTTCGGGTAAAGTACCCCAAAGAAATGAAAGCACAATTTCTTTCATGAGGATGTTTGTGCAAGGATCGTCACTGCACTGGAGGAAAAAAATCAAATGGAAAATTATGGTTCTTGTGTCCCATGCAATCCTATGCAGCTGTTAACAATGAACAAGTTATATCCACTTGTGAATGCCCATGACTTATAGTTAAATGAAAAGGGAAGTTGCAGAGAAACATCTTTTAGTGGGATCCTAACCTGTTAAAAGAAAAACGAAAACACCTGTACATGTGTTTGTGTTTCTATGAAGATAGACACTACGTAGAAGGCCCCCAAGGCTGTGAACCTTGGTTATCTCCAGTGAGACTGCCAGAGAAGACAGCATTTTTTCTTTATATTCCCTTCAGAGTTTGATCGGTAGAGTTTTTATTCGTGTTTGAACTTTTTAAACCAGTGCAATGTTTTGAATTGCATACACACAAAATATCTCCCGGGGCCCATTATCATCTTTGTCAGCCAGAAAGAGCAACAGGTCATTCCAGAGCACTCCCACTCTATGGGAGGCTGGTGAGGAGGAGGAAAGTAATGTTTCAGGAGCAGTTACTGTTTGTTTGTTTGTATTGTCTTGGATCCACACACCTAACCAGAAGGTAGCTATTATTAGCCTTATTATAGATGAGAAAGTGAGGCCATAGCAGGTGAAGTAACCTGTCAGACACCTAACGAACAGAGCCAGCCTTCCCACACAGCCTGGACCTTTCCCAGAAACGCACAACCCTCCTTAGCTATGTCTCAAGCTGGAGATTGGTAGACCTATGAGGTCAGCCAAAACTGGCCCCAGGGGCAGGAGAGGAGGGATTTGAGGCCCAGGGCTAACCTGAAAGGTGGGTTTCATGGCTGCTGCAGGGCCCTGTGACACAGGGAAGAGAGAGCACAGTGCTGGCTGCTGGGCCAGGTGTAGAGACTCCAGTCTCCCAGTCTTAGGAAGGTCTGGAAGGCTTTGCTCTAGGTCGAGCAAACATACTCCCAACTAAATATAGTCTTCCCAGGCCTCATAACGAGTTTCTAATTCTGTCCAAGTCCCAGCTAGCTGCCAGCCCAGACCACAGACACACTTCCCTTCTCCCACTCAGGCCTGCTCTCCTAGGCCACTGCAGTTACCACTGGTAAAGAATTAGGAGAATTTATTCAGGGAGGAGAGCCAAGGACCCAAACCCTCAGTGGGGGAGGAATTGCAAGGTTGGAATTTCTCCTCTAGATCTTCTTAGGGAAGTTACTTCCTCTTCTGAGCCCTTCAGGTTTCCCCTCCTTGAGGCATCTGGGTGGCGCAGTGGGTTGGGCTTGATTTTGGCTCAGGTGATGATCTCATGGTTCCTGGGATCAAGCCCTGAGTCCGTCAGGCTCTGCGCTGACAGCTCTGAACCTGCTTGGAAATCTCTCCCTCTCTCTCTCTGTCTCTCTGTTCCTCCCACTTGCGCACACGCACACACTCTCTCTCAACATAAATTAATAAACTTTGCAGTTTCCCCTTCGGCATCCTATTTAATGCCTCTGTGACTGAGAGAGTGGAATGTTGGTGGGTAGATAGGAAGACCTTGGGGATGTGACAGCAGGATGAATTGGGAACCCTCTGACCCTGCAACAGGAAGTGTGTGCCCAAGGGAGTACTCATTCATGAAAAGGAGGAAGCTGTGGGGCAGCTGGGGGCAGGGAAACTGGACATTAGAGGCCTCTGTCTTCTCACCAGGACCTCTCAAGGCTGCAAGGGGCTGATGCACTCATGCCTTGCACTGCAGCAGCAATCTGGATTTGTCCTATTCAATTGTTCAGCTACCTGATGCCATAGGTAACGTCCTGACGAATCTCACACAGAAGCAAATAGAACTCGTCAACTCTCCAAAAGGCCGTATTCCTTCCGCTACCCTGCTCGACCCCGGTAGATGTGCCCACTAAATAGTATCAACTACCTGCGTAGCTTGCTGCAAGAGTAGAAGCCACCATTCTGCAAAGACCAAATGAGAGCTGGTAAGTAACAAGTCTGATGGCAGTTACAGCATCACTGTCGCTCTTGTGTCCTGATTGCCACCTGGGACTGCAGCATTTTGATGATATTTCATAAATTGCCTTATTGTTTCATTTTCTTGGTAAATGATCCCGTTCAGCTCACAAGCGCTTAAGCACCTGCCTGGCCCTGTGCCGAGTCCTGGACAAGCTGACTATCCAGTGGGGGGAGACTGGCAAATTCGTAACTGAGAACTTCTGTGTCGAATAGCATGTGGATTGTATCAGTTTGCTAGGGCAGCCACAACAAAGTACCACAGGCTGGGTGGCTTAGGCCACAGAAAGAGACTTTCGCACTATTCTGGATGCTAGAAGCCCGAAATCAACTTGCCAGGGTGGGTTTCTCCTGAGGCCTCTCTCCTTGGTTTGCAGACGGCCGCCTTCTCCCTGTGTCTTCGCATGGTGTTCCCTTTGTATGTGCCTGTGTGCTCTTATGACACCAGTCATATTGGACCTGAGCCCAACCTAATGGCTGCATTTTAACTTCAATACTTCTTTGAAGACTATCTCTAAACACAGTCACATCCCAAGCTACTGGGGGTTAGGACTTCAACATACGAATTTTGAAGGGACACTGTTCAGCCCCATGACACTGACTGATAAGTACTTGGCTGAACAGCATCCATGTGCCCTGCCAGATGCACACGCACTCTGTGCTCTCCTTCACCCTGCTCCGTTCCCTGGGAGGCTGACTTCTAGGAACGGCCACCACGGCCCTCTCCTTCCAGTTGGGTTCCAGGAGGTACCACCAGTGGGAGGCATTGGCAGGGGAATGGAAGGGACGAGGAGAGTGAAGGTAGTCTCTATTCCCCTGGCTCCCTCCACGTACAGTCCAGGAACATAAAGTTACAGCTCTACAGGGCGACCTGTTCACACAGAGCTCTCACCGGGTTCCAGTCACTGTTCCCTCCCTTGCCCCTGAAGGCCGAGACTCAGCAAACTGTGCCCCTCTGTTACTAGCCATAGGTTCTAGGCCGTCCTTTGTGGCTTCCCTACACTCTGCCCACGTCTTTATAAATAGCACCCTTATTTAAGTAGTGCCTGGGAATTTGTCAGACAAAAAGTGGAGAAGCATCCCCGATGGCAGAAGGGCCTTGGTGAGTAAAAATCCCAGCGTATTGATGAAATCATGAATACCGTTACCCATCTTTGGCAGAGAGCCAGGATCAGGGAGAAATTAGCTGCTCGCCTCAGAAGAGGAGGAAAACAATAGTATACATTCAATGCACAGTACAGGGACCAGGGGGAGGAGCAGCAGCGGGGGAGATGCGCGAAGAGGAGGCCGGAGCGTCGTCTCCCACCTCCAGGCTGTTGTGTCCTGTCTCTCCTGGCACGTGTGGGTTGGAGGCCCACACCTCCTCGGAGGCCCACGCCTCCGCTTCCTTTCGAGGGTCAGCCAGGAGGGCACCTCGGCCCGCAGCACACACTCTGCCAGACTCTGCTCCCTCGCTCCCTAAGCTTTTCCCTCTCGGAATGTGGTGTTGTAACTGTGTTCACTGGTCTGAGTCTGTCTAACTGGGCCTCTCTGAGGGCAGGAACTGGCTGTCTTATCTCTGCCTCCCCACGCCCAGGCTGCTGCTTGGCTCGGAGGTGGCTCTCAGAAAGTTTTGTCATCAACAGCATGGCTGAATCAGGCCAAGTTAGGACAAATGACGGAGCCACCCCGGCCCTCCTTTCTGGAGGCCTTCCTCAGACACGCTATGGGTATGTGGGCAAAAGCTGTGGCTGAATGGGGATAACCCTCCACTCCTCCAAGAACCTGGTCATTTCTAGTCCTGGCTATCCTCTGTGGCCCACTGACAGGTAGATCCAGTTTACAAACCTCGGGGCCTCAGCTCCGTTACCTGTGATATGGGCATAATCGGATCACCCACCCTATAGCCTTCTTACGAGGAGTCAGTGGGTTAATATCTGCCGAGTGCTTAAAACAGTGCCTAGTGTACAGGCTCAATAAATAAGAGTGATGATAACGTTTTCTGACCACTGCACGTTTAAGAGCAACAAATCACAATTTATTAAATCACACCTACAATTAAATCACACCTAACAATTTGCAAGGCATGTTCACACAGCTGCCTGTTCATTTCTTCAGCAGTCTTACCCCCAACAAGAATCTAGTTCAAGCAGAGGAAAGAAAAGCACTTTATGCCACTACCAGCCCTGTATCACTGTGGCTCCTTTTGTAGCCAAGGAAACAGGAGCCAGCTGGGCCTGAAGCAACAATCTGGCCTTTTATTATTAGAATTAAAGGCCAATTGGAATCACTCTGGAGCTTTCCCAGCAGAGGATGAGCCCCTTGCAGGCAGATGTTGCAGGCTGGTGTGGGCCCCCCTCTTCTTGTGGAAGGCAGAGCAAATCTATCTTTAATATGCTCTGGAACCTCCCGGATCTTGGGAAATTCAGATTCTGACTCGAGCGGTCTGGGGTGAGGACTGAAACTCTGAATTTCTAACAGTCTTCTTCCAAGCCGATGCCAGCGCTGCTAACCTGCAGGTAGGGTAGACAACTGGCCTAAGTTTGCCCAGAACTTTCCCAGTTTTAGCACTGAGATTTCCGCATCCGAGGAACACGCAGACCTGGAAAACCAGGACAGTTGGTCACTGGATCCACAGAACCACACTTCGAGTAGCAAGGACATAGCCAGCTGAGTTTGTACTGAGCTTTACAGCCCTTCACTTCAGAGTCCCCTGAATAATCCTCTTGACCCGATAAAGAATTGTGACTCTTTAATCTCTAGAAATGACAGGGTAGATGCTGGCTCTGTAGGGCCTAAGGCTTATATAATCTTAGTGGCTCTTTTAAGAAACAAAGTACAAAAATATCTTTGTTTTCTAAAATTTGCAAAACATATAACCATGCAAATAGAGTAAAGTCCCTTCTGTCTCTTTGGCCTCTGGCCAAACAGGTGCTCACTTCCTTCTGGGAAAATGGTGTTGGCCTCTCAATGGCCGGTTCTGTGAGATGACCACCAGGTGGCAGTAGATTTACACAGCCCCGTTTCAACCACCCGCCCTGCTCCCTACCCGCTCCCCCCATCTCCAGAAATTTCTAAATCTTCCTCCAGCTGGCCTAGCCAGCTAATCCAACAAATTAATCTATGCTCTGATAATGGGCAAAGGAGTTCATGTGCTTCTCTCTAAATAGCATATTTTCCATTTAATGGGAATGCTAAGATCATTTTTAAAACCAAATAAAGAATGCTAATAGGTGACGTCCGAGCACACTGTTGGATCACACATCACACTATGGAGATGTTTTTAAGCAGGTAGAACTTTCTGTGTTCGGCAGATCCTGTCTATGGCGAGGTTCTAGTTCTTACCACCTCTTCCCCCGCCCCAGTGTATAGCTTAGTGTTTAGGTAACAACTTTGGAGTTTGGCTGCCGGGGTAGTAGGTACTACCACTTACTGAGGGGCATGTGTGCCTCAGTTTCCTGATCTGTGAAATACAAATAATAATACTGATTTCATATAATAGTTGTGGGGATCATGTAAAATAATGTACGTAAAGCTCCCCAGAAAAGTTGCATACAGTAAGCACTCAATAAGCAGCCATCATCTTCATCATCCTATATCTTGCCTGTCTTCTGCCTTCTTCAAACCAAATTGTCCTCCTGTCTTTCTTCCAATCTCAGGCCCCTACCAGGTGCCTCAAGTGAACAGAGGAAGGGTTGAGACTCCAGGATGGTAATAAGCAGGCCAGTTCTTCTGGGCACAGCATTCTTCAGACCCATGATCTCTCAAGTTGGGGCTGAGCCCTTGCTCCTCCTGAAGCAAGGAGGAGAGGCACTAGCTGGACCAGACTCCAGACAGCCCAGCTCAGCACTTTAGCAGGTCACTCTCCAAGGATCACTTTGTGGATACCAGGAGCCCAACATTTGTAGATGAGCCTGGCATGTGAGGGCAGATGGATAAGGGGGTTGCCTGGCCCAGCCTGACTCCCTTCTAGGTCCTATAAACACTGTTTGGCCCAGAGGGACTCGTCACGGAGCGGAGGCTTCATCTGCTGTGTATCTCCATTTTCCAGTTGTATCTGGAACGCTTTCTTTGCCTTCTCTCCCCACATCCCCTCTCTGGATACAATTACCTTCAGTCAGTTAACTAAAAGGCAAAAGAGTGGATGGTTCCCAAACTTTACTGCATATTAGAATCACCTGAGGCACTTTTACACTCTGATTCCCAGGCTAAATCCCAAACCAATGAAATCAGAATCTTTGGGAATGGGACCCAAGTTTCAGCAATAATTCCAGTATATGGTGCCTGGCTGGGAAGAGCAATGGAGAAATGTGCAACTCTTGACCTCAGGGTCATGGGTTTGAGCCCCACATTGGGTGTAGGGATTACTAAAAAAAATTTAAAAACTTGAAAAAAAAAAAAAAAGAATTCCAATGTATATAGCAAGTTTGAGAACCGGTGTTCTAGAGTAGTGTTTGTCCAGCTTCAATGTGCATTCAAGTCACCTGAAGAGTTTATTAAAATGGACATTCTAGGGGCACCTGGGTGGCTCAGTCGGTGAAGCATCCAACTCTTGATTTCAGCTCAGCTCATAATCCCAGGATTGTGGGATCGAGCCCCACATCAGTGCCCATGCTCAGCATGGAGCCTACTTCAGATTCTCTCTCCCTCTCCCTCTCTCCCCTGCTCTCTTTCTCAAAAAAAAAAAAAAAAAAAAAAAATTACATATATATATATATTAAAGTGGACATTCTAGTCCAGTAGGTCTAGGGTAGACCCTGAAATTGTGTGTTTCTATCAAGCTCCAGGTGATACAGATGGTGCCGGTCCATAGACCAAATTTTGAGTAGCAAGTTGTGGAACTGTGCTTCTCAAACTTGGCATGTATCAGAATCATCTGGAGGGCTTGTTAAAATACTCCCAGTTTGAGATTCAGTAGATCTGGAGGAGGGCCCCATAACATGCATTTCTAATGTGCTCTGTGATGCTGATGCTGCGGGTCCACACAGAACACCTTGAACAGCATTTGGAGTCAGGCACCCCTGGACCGTGTTTCTGGCTTCACACCTTGCTACCTCTGCAACCTTGCAAAGTTACCATTAGTGGCCATTGGGTCAGATTAATTGAGCTAATATGAAACACTACCAGACTGCCCAGTGTGCTGGTCCTCAAACTTGATTGCAAATTTGAATTACATGAGGAGCTGTAAAATAAATCACCCCATGGCTGTTGATTTAATTGATCTGGGGTACTGAGCATCAGGATTTTTTTTTTTTTTTAAGCTACTCAGGTAATTCTGTGCAGCCAGTAGTAGGTAGGGGCCTGGCACTGTGGTTCCCAAACACAAGACTCAGATTGCTGGGCTGCACTCCCTGAGTCTCTGATTCAGTATGTCTAGGGTAGGGCTGAGAATTGGCATTTCTAACAAGGTCCCAGGTTACACACCTGAGGGTTACACACCTATCAGTAAAAAATGCACAACACTGGGGCACCCGGCCGGCTCGGTCAGTAGAGCATGCTCCCGATCTTGGGGTTGTAAGTTCAAGCCCCATGCTGGGTGTAGAGATTACATAAAAATATTTTTTTAGGGGTGCCTGGGTGGCTCAGGTCATGATCTCGCTGTTCGTGGGTTTGAGCCCCACATTGGGCTCTGCACTGACAGCTCGGAGCCTGGAGCCTGCTTCAGATTCTGTGTCTCCCTCTCTCTCTGCCCCTCCCCTGCTCGCACTCTCTCTCTCTCAAAAATAAACATTAAATATATATAATATATATTATATTACATATATATTATAATATACAGTATATATATATATATATATATATATATATATATATGTTTTGTTTTTGTTTTTTTTAATGCACAGAGCCAGGGTTAGAGGATCAGCTTGGTTTGCCCACATCCAAACAGTATGTATGGAGAGCATCACCCGCTGTCTTACCTTGGTCTAACTGGGGGTGAAGGAGAACCTGTTTATAGGAGGGCAGGGAGAACCTGCATTGTTCCTCCAGACTGAGCTCAAATGTGGCAGCAAGGGTTAGAGCGGTGGCCTTGGCCTGGGTGACTGAGAGCCCAGAATAAAATGTGAGTGAAAGCCACAAGGAGGCCTATGGGCTCCAACACAACAAAGAACCTTTTAACCTTCAGAACTGCCCTGTCTGCAAAGGGCACCAGCTTCCTCTTTGGGCTGGGAGTTCCCTGGCAGGGGCAGTAGTCCTACACTGCTGGGGAGTAAGGGAAAGAAAGCTAGAGGTCCTTGAATGGGAAGATCTTTACGGGCCTTTGCACCTCCCTGCAGCCTCCCGTCAGCGTCACTCCTGAAGCTTTCTGGATATCTGGGTAAGCTTTCGCCACACACTGGCTTTTGCCTTGGAGTTTTCCTTTGCCGAGGAGCTAGGGATTTTCCCCAGGGCAAACAGGAAGGCGACTGCGCAGGGCAAAGCAGGTGGGCGAGGTTGCCCTGCGGGCGGCAGGTCTCTTCTCGGGAGTGCGCTGCAGAGAAAGCTGAGCCCTCGGGGCCTTAACAGACGCTGCGGGTAACTGAGGCAGGTGACCCTCGGGGGCGAGGGTGGGGCTCCAGGGGCCAAACCCTGCCCAGGACAAGAAGAGAGGAGGAAGGGTCCAGCCCACACTGCCGGCCACATCAGAGCACCAAGAGAACACCAAGTCTTTATTACAGGAATTCCTATGAAACAGCTCCAAGAAAAAACCCACACATAGGAGAAAAAACAACTAACAAAGCAACACACACAGACGTGGGGCTGGGGCTTCCCCGCCATGCGCCGGGAGGGTCACGGCCACAGCCCAGAGGCCCCTCCTCTGCGCCCCCCCGGGCCCAGGCTGTTCGGAGCTCGGGCTGGCGGCCCAGGGGCTCCTCGGGGGCCACAGGCGGGTCGCAGGGAGCAGCAGAGGGCGGGCGGCCCCGCGCCAGCGCCCTAGGCCCCGCGCGGGTGCCAAACTTGGTCGGGCTCCGCGGCGGCGCTGCGCGTCCCGATCCCCACCCCCACGTCCTCCGGGGGCTGCCTCTTCGGAGCGCGCCGGGAAAGCTGGGCCACCGAGTGCGCCCGGCCTCGGCGGAAGGAGGTGCGATCGCGCCCGCCAAGTCCTCACTATCTAGGGGCGACTTGCGGCCACCAGGGCCCCGCCGAGGCTTGGCTCCCACTTCCAACCTCCCCACCCCGCGCGGTTGGGCTGGGCTGGTTCTCCACTGCGGGGGCCGCGACGCCTCGTGCCTGCCCAGGCTCCCGGGTTCTCCGGAGAGGTCAGCGCGTTCCCGTCTCGAAGTCTGGCCGGAGAGACCGGGCCAGCCACCCTCCCACTGGCAGTGGTCGGTGCCCGGTAAGGCTCGTAGAACCGGAGTGTGCCTCCTCGGATCATTCACCTTCTTGTTCTAGGCAAGAGACGCCCAGCAAGCCCTTCTGCCCCAGGCGCCCCGCCCCCACCCAGGCTGGCAGCCTCATCCCCCACGCTCCTCAGTCCTGCACTTTCTCAAGGATCACTTCAGAACCTGCTGCTGCTCACCCTTAGTGACAGCAGGACTTCTGCTCAGGGCCCCTACCCCACCCGTGAACCGCGCCCCCCCCCTCCCCCGCCTCCCCAGTTCCCATCCAGAATTGGTTTTTGTCTCCTGCCACAGTAAAGAATCCTCCTGCCTGGCCAGAGTCCTCCAGCTCCCTGGGGGCCACCCTCCCCGTCCCTGCTGGGGGCCCATGCAAACCCCAGAGGCAGCCGGAGGGGCGGTCAGTAGATACCTCTCTACAGTGGCCAGTAACTACTCAGAGGGAGCCTGAGTGACTGCCCAGGGCTCTCCTACCCACCACTCTGTGCAGGGATGGTACCAAGTGTCAGCAACCCTGGGGAAACGGCTGGGATGCAGGAAATCATGGGAATCAAGGGCCCAAGGTGCCCAGGAGGGAGCTGATGATGGGGATGGGGGGGGGGGGGTGGTTGTCGGGCAGTATCTGCTGCCCAGAAGGAGAGATGGGGAAAGGAGAGAGGCAGGGGCTCTGCCTTCGGGGCTTCACCATCCTGCCCTCTTGGGCACCCCAACCATTGCCTATTTTTCGGGATTTTTTTAAACAAGGGGGGGGGGTCAAGTTGATGGTGGTTCCTGCATTTCTGCTCATTGCCCGTAGAACAGCCTGGCTACAAAAGGGGCCATGATTGGCTGCTGCCCTTAGGGGCCCAGGTCCTTCCTCCAATCACAGCACAAAACTCCAAAGTTCTAAGTCCCGTGAAAGTGGCAGTGGCAGTGGCAGTGGCTGGGCTGGACTGGGGCCGGAGAATCACGAGGCCTCAGTACTCAAGCACCATCTGTCCGGCTGCAGCTGGGCCCTTCAGCTGGGGGCCGGTTTTGCTCTCCAGCCGCCTCTGCCAGGTCAGATCTTGTCCGGTGAGGAGGAACTGCTGGCATCTGGTGGGGAAGAGAGATGGATGAAGTGTTTCAGTGGAGCCCAGGGGTCTTTCCTTGTCAGTGGTTCCTGGAGAGACAGTTTGGGGCAGATGATACCAAAGACAGGTGCCCTGTCCTTCCTCCGGGGACTCTATGCCAGCCTTGGAACTCTGCCTCGGGTCATACCCTGCCCCCCCAAACCCAAGCTCCTACAACAGCGAGAGCAGAGCCTCTGGCAGCTAGAGATAGAGTAGGGGGCTGGGGAAGCGGCTGGATAGGAAAGGCCGAGAGATGGGGAAGGGGCCAGCCCATTCCGGGTCGCAGCTGTAGCTCAGATAAGCTGGACCCAGGGGACCTGGAGGGGCAGAAAACTAAACTGGGGTCAGAATTCAGTGGGCCACACACACCAGGCTGGGAGTTCGGAAGCCTGTACTCGCTCAAACAGCAAGAGGGAAATAGCAGAAGAGTGGTGTCCCGGAGATGGGGTAAGCAGAGCAGGGGCAGGGAAGAGACCAGCAAGCGTTAACCAGGCCGTGAGAGTTTGCCAGCGCGGGGCTGAAAGGGGTAGGGGAAATGAAATGGGGAAGTCGGGGGGAAGGTGTTGTTTGGCTGCCAGTGAGTTCATACCCAGGGCTGGAAAGACAATCCTGGGCACGGTGGCGATGCAGGGTGGATGTGGCGGACTGACTGAGAGGGAGATTCAGATTCTGGAGCCCACTGCACAGAAGTATTGCTGTTGCTGTAAACGAGCGTGGTGGACTGCCAGAGAGGAGTGAGAAGACTTGGAAGAGAGTCAAAGGTGGACCTCGGGGGAGAGCTGGGGTGGAGGGACCCGGAGGGGCATCAGGAGCAGGAAGCACACAGCAGAGAGGAAGAGAGGAAGGCGGCCCAGGAGCCCTGGGCCACAGAAGCAGGGTAGGGGGGCAGGGCATGGCACAAAGATACAGAACCGGAGAAGGACCTGGTCCTGCCGGTGACCTTCCTGAATCAACCTTGGGATGGTGGAGAGGAGGCCACTTTTTCACAAGTCGGGCAAGGAAGGGAAACGATGAAATCTCTTGGCTTTTAAGATGAGGAGGAACAGGGTATAGACTTGAGGAAGAAGCTGGAAAAGGAAAAGCTCGAAGACTTGGGGAGAGAAATAAATGATGGCAAGGTCCTGATGTGGGGGGTGGCTCTGGACCAGACACGGTTTCCCAGGGAGCAGTGGAAAGGAGACCGAATGGCAGCAGCGGTGGGGCTGTGGGCGCCCTTCCCCGGCTGGCTGTATTTGAGCATTCTGGACCAGTGGAAATCGTGGGTGCAGCAGCTCCGTGCATGACGAAAGACTGAGTGTGTCCACATCAAGGGGGGGTGTGACAGGCAGTCACCTTGAAGTGATGTGAAGGCCAGCTGGCCAATCTCCCTCCACTACAACTATCCTGAGGGAGGCAAGTATCTCTTCAGTCAAACGGGGTCATACCTGCCACACCGTCAGCTCAAGGAGCCTTGTAGGACAGCAGCTAGGGGAAGGAAGCATGGGCAGAGAGGGAGTAGGAACAGGGACAGGTTCCGCTGAGCCCTGGAGGAGGTGTTGACATTCCCTGATCCACACCCCCACCCCCCGCCCCCTGCCAACCCCGGGCATGCACAGGTTAAGAGGAGGAAAAGCAGCCTGAGGGCCCAGGGCTGCAGCCAGAAACAGAGCTGCCTCCAGAGAGGCTGTTTCTTCATCTGGTTTTGGCCGATCCTACACCACCCAACCCAAGCAGGCAGTGGGAGGGTTCCGTGTGCTCGGCTGTGGTGAGGCCATGTCACTTTTTCTTAAGTGGCCCTCCCACTGTGCAGTGTGTATCCTGGACTGTCTTCTCAATTTGGCTGTAAACTCTCAAGGTCAAAGCTGACTTTCCCCCCCTTCTTCCCAGGATCTGGCACAGGCAGGTGTGATTACTCTGGTGGAAGGAAGGAAGGAAGGAAGGAAGGAAGGAAGGAAGGCAGGCCAAAGATGAGTTCCATGCAGAAGACCATGTCCCCTCTCACAACAAGGGAAGAAAACCAGGACCTGTGCCATCCAGTTGCCTGAGCCCAATGCCTCCGGAGCCCTGGGAAGACGCCTCGAGGAGGGCATGGCAGGCCGGTCTCTGGGCAGCTGTGACTCCAGGCCTTACCTCTTACTGTCCTTCCCGTAGGGCTTCCTCCATCTTGGGTGCCTCCTGACGCCTTCCCCGGAAGTCTTCATCTGAAAAGCAGAGGGAAGTTGTCTCATCCTCCACCGTGCAGGGTGTCGCGCAGGCACATCCTCCAGGCTGGGCAAGGGAACTGACCCAACTCTCTCCATCCCCCTTGTTTGCTGGGACACAAGCTGACTCTGGGGTGGGGTGGGGGTGGGGGGATATGTGGGTCTGGTGAGGACACCAGGGCACAGTGTGGAGTTAGAATACCTAGCTGCTGGCCTGGCTGCATCACTGAGCTCTGAGACCCTGGACAAGTTCTTCCCTCAGCTTCCTCATCTGTAAAATGGGTGCGGAAGTTGCACCCTCCATATGGCCTCTAAGACCCCCCTGGCCCTTGCTTCTGGGTATCTCCTGACCAAAGGGCCCCTCTGCTCTGAGGCCTAAGGATCAGGTTCAGCTATGGGCCTGCTAGCATCTAAGGCAGTGTCTTTTGGGAGGGACTGCATGCACGCTGAAAGGTGTCTGGGCCCAGAGACTAAAACTGCACAGCGCTTGGTTCTCAAGGTGAGGCCCTTCCACGTGAGTAGGCCTGCCTGCCCCCTCCCACCCCAGGGAAGACTCCCCAGAAACAGCACCTGACACTTTGTGCTCCAGGGAGAGATCTAGGTGGAGGTGCGGCCGGGGCCCCCTTCGGGGAGTGGAAGGGAGAGGCGACACGAACCAAGCAGGAGGACCCATTTCCTTGGTCACCTGCCCACCTATCCATGATGTATCCCCCCCAGGTTGGGCCCACCCATGAAATACCCGGGCCCTCCTCTTGGAGGATCACTCATCACAAGCAACTTAGAGCTCCGGCTTCCCTGCCCTCCTCGCCTCACCACAAGTGTGACCCTCCACGTCGTCCAGCAGATTAGCCGTTGACACCGCAGCTCCCAGCCTGCCAGGCCATTCAGGAAAACGTCTCAGGGGTGGGGGGCACTGCCATCGTCCTCCAGTCGTACCGCCCCCTGCCCCTGGCTGGCTACCACTCACTGCAAGCCCAGGAGACTCCTCCCCTTCCAGCCTTCTCCCCCAGGGCTCCCCAAAGCCTCCTTTCCTTGGGGTGGGGGCGGGGGGAGACTTCCTCACCCAGCTCCCATCTCCGGGGGTGGAGAAGGGGCTTCCTCCCTGTTCCCCACTGGCCGTTTCAGCTTCTAATAGCCTGGGTCCCATGTGACAAGCATGGGTGGGAGTCTAGGTTAAAATGTGGAAAACCCTATTTTTCCTCAAGGAACCACTGAAAGCGAGGAGGCGGGGGACAAAGAGGAAAGTGGGGAGGTAGCAAGATCTACAGATCAATTCAACTCAGGAAATCAGGGAGAGGTTCACTGGTTTCAGTGGAAGAACCAAGTTTTCTCCCAAGAGCAGATTAGCCCGGCCAGAAAGTGGAGCTCTCTCCTTGGGAGCCCACAGAAGGCAGCAGGAGACGCTGGCCTGCCCCAGGGCCGGTCAAGGTGGTCCAGGCAGGGTGGTGGGCTGGCCTCGGGCACGCGGAGGAGAGGGGTGGCCGCAGAGCCGGTCCCAGCCCCAGAGAGAGTGCAGCCCCGGCAGTCTGGCCAGGGGGTCGGCGCCCGCAGCCCCCCAGTGCCAGGCCGGAAAGGATACGACTGGTGCTTGGACAAGTGTTTCCTCTTTGACTTCCTCATCCTGGTCTTCTCGGAGAAGGCCTTGGCCAGCTCAAACAGCTTCCTCCGGGTGGCTGGGGCAGAGAGACCCGTGAGCGGAGAGCCGCAGCCACAGGGCCATCCCGCCTTCCCTCCCCTGGGTGGGAGGGCGACAGGAATGCGGCGGCGGTGGCTGCAGCGGCGGGTGGCCGGGCATCCCCAAGCAGGGAGGCTGCCCTCCCAGCCCGGCCTGCAGGGGCAGCAAAGGCCACCGAGAGCAGGACCAGGCCCGGGCAGGCAGCCCGAGATCCGGGTATTCCTTCCCCAGCTGTGACAGACACCGATGCGTCTTGGCTGTCTTTCCCGCCGCCTCTCCCGCCCCCTTCACCACCTCCAGAGTCGGTTCTGGGATTTCCATGACTAATCCGAGATTTTCCCTGAAATGGAGCCTGGAAGGATGGCAGCCTCACTCACACGTGGTTGGGTGGTGGGGAGGGAAGGAGGGGGGTAGGTGCGTCCTGGCCGGCAGGACTCTGCGGGGAGAGGTCACCGACCCCTCTGGCCTCCTGCCTGCAGACAGTGGGCTTAACACGGGCCTCCCCACTCATCAGGCCAAGTCCCCTCAAGCCACAAAGAACATGAACTCTGAAACAGGGACGGGGTGGGGTGGGTGCAGCACATTATTTTTCTGCAGACAGCTGGCTCAAGAGGATTTAAAACTTAATTTGTATCCACACTCAGCCGCAGAGAGGGAAGCGAGGCAGGAAGGCTGAGGGAGCCAGCCTGCGATTAAAATGTCACTTTGGTTCACCCAGAGTCAGCTACCTTAAAAACACCCATGGCTCCTTGCCTCCTACGAGGCCACAGGGCCTGTCTTGGAAGAGATGGGGAGGGGGACTAGGCAGGACTCACATTTTCCCATGTGTTTTAACTTGTCCCTGAATAAGGCATCTTCAGACACAGCAGGATTGGCGTCACCGGTTCCTGGAAGGGGAAGACACCTCTGAGGTCCGGCTGCAGAGGGAGAGTAGCTGCCCAAGGCCCCGGGGCTGGGGCCCCAGGGGAAGCAGGTCAGGGCTGTCCCCATAGGACAGGGGACGGCCCCAACCCTTCCATTTGAGGAGAGAGGCAAAAATCAGGCTTCTTCCCTAACCAAGAGGGAGCTTTAAGAAAGGAGGACACTACGGGCACCTGGGTGTCTCGGTAGGTTCAGCCTCCAACTTTGATTCAGATTATGATTTCACAGTTCCTAAGTTCGAGCCCCGTGTCAGGTCTGTGCTGACAGCTCAGAGCCTGGAGGCTGCTTCAGATTCTGTGTCTCCCTTTCTCTCTGCCCCTCTCCCGCTCATGTTCTGTCTCTCTTTCTCAAAAATAAACATAAGAAAAAAAAAAAGAAAAAGAAAGGAGGGGTGCCTGGATGGCTCAGTCAGTTAAACAACCGACTTCGGCTCAGGTCATGATCTCGCGGTTCGTGAGTTCGAGCCCCACGTCGGGCTCTGTGCTGACAGCTCAGAGCCTGGAGCCTGCTTTCGATTCTGTGTCTCCCTCTCTGTGCCCCCCACCCTGCTTGCACTTTCTCTCTCTCTCCTTCAAAAATAAATAAACATTAAAAAAAAATTTTTTTAATAAAATAAAAAAAAAGAAAGAAAGAAGGACACTAGGGGTTTGAGGAGGACTTCTTTCTCTGCCAAGCCCTGCTTTGCTTTTTTGTGTAAAAGGCAAGACAGTGGTATGTCCTGTGTGCGTGGCTCACACACTCTTCCAACCGTCCACTGCTCTGACCAACTCCGTGTTCCGCAAAGCCGTGCTGGTAGCTTGAAACCAGTATGGTGGGAGTGTTTACATCACGGAAGTCACCAGACGCTTAGCACTGGGGCTGCCCCTGCACCCTGATCTGGCTGTTAGATACTCACCAGCACACAGAGGCTGGCCTGCAGCCCGACCCAGTAAGAGTGTTAATAAGGGAATGGAGACGAGGCGTGGGCACAGAGCAGACATCTGTCCGTGCTGATTCCCTTTTCCTTCCTGCCTGGGTCAGCTCCTCCATTAACTCCCTCCAGACATGCAGTTCCTGACTCCTTAGACAATGAGTAGGAATGAGAATAGGGCCAGTTCCCAAGCCAAAACCCAGTTGGCCACCTACAGTCTCCCCGATCACTCAGCACCCACTTGCATCCCTCGCTGCCCTTCTAAAGCCCCTGCTCTCCACCCTGCAACTCGGCTAATCCCGAGTCACCTTGCCTGCTAAGTCCCCTGTGAGTCATTATGATCCATCCCAGCAGCCCTGGTGTGTCTAGTTAATTCAGGATCAAGGACAAGAGACTGTCGTTAAGACTACCAGATGCACATCTGGTGGGGCCTAAGCTCCGAGCCTGTTGCTTATGAATCAGTTCCGCAGGATTTTCTTTCTCTGAGCTGGGATCAGCTGAGGTCCCATCCTCTGCTCTAGCACCCCACTCCACGGCGTGACGTGAGGTGTGCTTTGGGCAAAAGCCGCTGCTGCTGCTTCCTCTGAGGTGGGCAGCCTATGTACGCAAGGAGGAACCGACTGGCTAGGGGCCCCGACGCACACACAGGGACACATGGGCAGGGTCCAGATGTCAAGTACGGAATCTAGGCCTCCTAGACCTCTCTGTTCCCCAGCCCGATGCTTATTCGTGCATCCCAACAGCCTGCTGTCCCTTCCCGGCCCACCTCCAGCGGGTTAGGGCTCCTGGAGGGGCCTGCCCCTCTTTTGAGGCAGTTCTTGCCTCTTACCACCTTGCACATGAAACTCAAAGTTCTCTTCTTCCAACACTCGGGCAGGGCCTGGCTACGACGGGGATTCCCCCAGCGACTGAACGAATAAACCCTTCCCTGCCCTTCTCACCATGAGCATTTGCTATAATCAGTGTGTCCTCAGCTTTGCTGGTTGGCTCTACCCATTTTGGGGATGTTTCTCCTGCATTCCCCAGGGCAGAGATCAAGCCTTAGAAGTCTTTGAGTCCTTCCTGAGCCCACCCACCACGGGACATATGTGATGTGGTATGTCCCCTTCTTGGCCATGCTCCAGGCACTTTCTGAGCTCAGCCAGCCTGTTAGCCAATCCCAGGGGGGGGCTCCAGCAGCCACTGGATTGGTAAGAGTCCAGGCCTGCTAAGTGGAGTGCCATGTCACTCACAGTTCTGACGCCACAGTGCAGTGGTGGGGTCAGAACACTCCCCTCCAGCCTGTTTCCTCACCCTACCTCTAAACTCCAAACATGCAAAGCACAGCTGGGGTGTGAGCCTCGATGCCCTCTGGGCCTCTCTCCTAGGAAGGCAAGGTTACCTGGGGCAGGAGAGGGAAAGCCAAAGTCATTTCCCACAGCCACGCTGTTGCTGCTGCTGCTGCTGCTGTTGGATTTGGATTTCTGGGACTCGTATTTCAAACGATCTGGAAAAGGACCACATTCCTGTCAGGACAGTTAGCTCTCTCCCAGGGGCACCCTGGGCTGAGACACAGGAGGTCGTTGGCGGCTAAGGCCCCAGATCTCACATGACACACACAAAATATGTGCACACACACGTCAACCGGCTCTCAAAGAACCAGCCGTACCGTAGAAACTACTGCCCTGACAAGCACGTGGAATGTTAGAACATCAGAATTAGAAGGACGCTGAGAGATCATGTAGTCCAACCCTTCATTTAAAAGGAAAGGCCCTGGGGCGCCGGGGTGGCTCAGTGGGCTAAGAGACTCTGGATTTCAGCTCAGGTCATGATCTCACGGTTCATGGGATACAGCCCCGCGTCAGGCTCTACAGCTGACAGCATGGAGCCTGCTTGGGATTCTCTCTCTATCCCTCTCTCTCTGCTCCTCCCCCTCTTGTTCTCTCTCTCTCTCTCTCTCAAAATAAATAAATTTTAAAAAAATAAAGTAAAATAAAATAAAGTAAAATAAAATAAAATGCCAGGCCCTGAGACCCCAGCACCTGTGCTGCAGGTCTGGAGCCAACCTTCTCTCTGCACACCTTACTCCTCCCCAACCACACACTGTCAGTCACACACACACACACACACACACACACACACACACACACACCCTCATAAGACAGGCCTCCCACAGGCGTCTCACCGCACCCCACCACAAACACACTCCCACCCTGAAGGAGAAAGGCAGCCAGACTGGGAACTACAGTCCCCAGCCAGAGATAACCCAAACTGCCAAAACACTTGAGAGGCCCCGCTCTGATGTCCTCTGCTCAGACAGCCCCTATGGACCCAGCTCCAGGCCACGGCCAGTGCCTGGCACAGGGGCAAAGAGAGGGCCTAAGAAGGCACATCCCCCTTGCTCTGAGTCCCAGGGGAGGGAGAAGAGTTAGCCGCTGACCCGTGTCCCTGTTGGCAGAATCCCAGAATCCCGGGGGGGGTTAACTTGGTGGGGGTCGTGTATCAACAGGACAGAAGCCACCTTGGCCTCCAGCTCAGTGCCTCCTCTGAGCCCCAAGGCTAAAGCCAACTCCAGCCCCCTTCCCCACCACAGAAGTGACCGTGGCACCACGCCCGATGCACCACCTCTCTCCAGCGCCAGGAGGAAGTCCCGGTTGCGCTGCAGCTCCTTCATGAACTCCTCGTTCTGCAGGAAGAGCGCGATCCTCTCGTCCTCCAGGTACTGCTTCCAGCGGTTCTCCTGGTCCCGGGACCCGGGCCCAGCCACGGGAGGCAGGCCTCTCTCTCCGCTCGTGGGCTTGGAGCCCCCAGTGTTACCCTGATGGGGGAACAAGCACACCGAATGGCTTCTCGCAAGGGCACGTGCCGCACAGACATCCACGCACATCTGGGTGCACACGTGCTCTTTCCCAGGAGCCTCCGGCCACATCCTGGGGCCTGCACCTGCTACTGAGCTCTAGGGGTCAGCCAAAATCCAACCTAGCAGGCCAGAGGCCTCTCTGCGGGGAAAGTGGCTAGGTCTTAAAAACTATTTTTTCTCCCCCTTGGACCACTCCCTCCCTCGTCAGTCCCGAGGGATCAGTCCTGAAAAGTGATCTGCAAACTGCTCAATAGCTTGGCTAGCTCCACATGGATTCCCAAACTCCCAACTCCCCCTGTCCTACCTGTCCCAGGGCGAGGCCCCCTTCTGCAGGGCCCCTCGGGCCGTGCCAACGTCAGGGGCAGGAGCTGCCCCTGGCCGTTTCCCACGGGAGGGAGGGAAGGTGCTCTGCCCTCCCACGGCCAGTTGCCCCCAGGCCCACCTCCCTCCAGCCTGAGCTGATGGCTGCAGCCACGGACTCCTCAGGGCTGTCACCTTTCCTGGGTGGAATAGGAAACCTGCAGGCCCAGACAGGAAATGAGGCTTTGGGCTCAGCGTTTTTTCCTTGCGAACCCAAGGCAACAGAAATAGCTCACCCGGGCTTAAACATCAGGAAGTGAAAACGGCTGGCACAAGCCGTGGGCAAGCGGAGGTGTGGCACAGGCAGCTAGGGGCTTCCCCCGTTACCTGAATGCTGTCCAGCTGCTGGGGCAGGATGCGGAGAAAGTCATCCGGGAGGTTGCCCAGCAGTGGTGGGTTCCAGTTACGATAGCGCCTCTGGCTCGAAGCAGGTCCGGAGCTCAGCACATCGATGCTGGAGGATGAGAGGGAACAATGAGGAGGGAACGGTCAGGCCCAAACACGGGAGTCCCAGCCCATCACACTGGGAAGCTGCTCAGAATGGTGTTTCTGCTCTGAAGCCTCCCAAGGCCTCCACTGCCTCCAGAACGAAGACGGAGGGCTCCAGCTCATTTTCCCAATCAGGCCTCTGCTAACCTCAGTCTCTGGCCCCAGGCCCTAGCCTTCTCGTGCTCCAGACAGTCCTTGCTCTCCAGCCACCCTGTGCCCTCAAGATCTCTAGGCCTAGAGCACTCTGTGTTCACGGCGCTCAAGTTGCGTGTCATGGATTCACAGGTAGATGTTTACGAATGTCCTCTAAACACAGCGGCATTTCCCTAGCACCCAGGACAGTGTGCCCTCACGGCTGCTGAGAACAGGTGTGCTCCCAGTGACCAGACACATAAACCACCAAGCCCAGTCCGCCCGAATGTTGGTTTGTCGGGGTGGGGGTGGGGTGGGGGGGACATGGGGACGGCAGGATCCCTACAGAGTAGAGCAGATCCAGGCTCCAGTTCTGGCTCAGTCACAGCCAGCAGAATGGTCCTGGGCAAGACCTTGCTCCCCTCTGGGACTCAGCTTCCTCATGGAAAAACTGCCTCCCTGCCCAAGCATACAGGAGCCCCTCATGAGGCTCTGAGGCTATGTCTTGAACAGAGTTCTGAAAAGGCACATTGAAGGTGGGAATGGAAAGTTTCTCATTCCAAGGGGTGCTCAGGAGCGGCTCCTCATTTGCAAGGTGCCTGGCAGGAGGTCCGAGGGCCAAGGCAGAGGCCAACGGTGGAGGGGAGGGTGTGTGCAGGCAGAGAAGGGGGGCGATGGGACCCCCCTGACCCCCAGCCTTCTGCCCTGCCATCCCGGGCCTGAGGGTAGCCTGGGGCCCGGCCAGGAGCTCCCCACAGCTCCTCAGCAGCCTGCAGCGTGGCAACCGCAGGACACGTGTTCTGCTGAATCAGGGAAATGACACACACAGAAGGCAGCGGGCCGGGGGTGGCGGCCGCTCTCGCCTGGCTTTGATTTGTCTCCAGCTCCAGGAATCCCGCCCGCCCCCTCACTAGAGGGGAGCTTTTCCGGGCTGCCGCTGACTGTGGAAATAACTTCCTTTCCTTTTCTATTTTGGGCGGGTGGCCTGGCAGGACGAGGGGGGGTGCGGGGGCGGCAGCAGACGGGATAACAAGCTGCTAAGTGCGCGGTGGGAGCCAAGGAAACCAGCACGCTGTCCACCCTCTCGTGTACAGGTGAGGGACCGCTCCAGAAGAGCACACATTGCCACCCGGGGCCTCTGAGTCCTAGGCGGATCTCTCTCCACATCACTCTGCCGCCTGTCACTGTTGGAGGCTTCATTTCTCCCAAGGGCCCGAGGCAGAAGAGAGGATGTCTCTTGGGGACTCGCAGACCACCCGGGGTTGGTCCCAGCACAGCGAATTCCTCTCCAGCATCTTCCCCTAGGACACAGGTACCCACCCCAACTCAACCACACCCAGAGCCACCCAGGCAAGGGCAGAGAGAGACTCCCAGAATTGCATTGGGACCCCTCTGGCCATTAGTTACTGAGACCAAGAGGCGAGGGGGGACAGGAGCCGGAGGCCCCCTCCTCAGCCCCATTTCCCTGACTGCTGGGCCCGTGGTCCCAAGGAAGGACGTGCCCAGTCCCTCCCCAGCCCTTGCCCTGGCACCAGCAGAGATGAGGTCAGCCACAGCTGCGGGAGCCGGGGGGGGGGGGGGGGGGGGGGGGGGGCCTGAGCCCAGGCAACTCCATTGTGGTAGGAAAGGAATGTCAGAAATGAGCTGAGAGGCAAATAAAAAACTTCTAAGGCTGTAATTTCAATGGAAAAACAGCAGGTGGCCAGTGCGGAGGGGTGCCTTTGGGTTTGAGAGACCTCTTTCATCCCTCAGACAGAGGGAAGGGCAAGCTGGGGGAGGGGAAGGAGAGAGAAGGCTGGGAGGCTCTCCTGGCCCCTAGGCCCCAAAACTAACACTGCACACCCATCAGACCCGCAGGTTTACCCATGGAACATCACACTCGAGGAAGATTTCAGACATAAACCTCCCAGGCAGGAATTTTGGTAAACACTGGACACTGAGGCCCAGATGGATCCAGGCCCTGTCCAGGGACACACAGATGGGGCCAGTGAAATCTGGGCCTAGGGGTCCTGACTTTCCGGGCACTTACCCCTCGGATCACCCTGCCTCTCTGTGTCTCAGCAAGGCAAGCTCCCAAATCCTGCTGCCCTGGCTGCAGTCCCTCAGGGACCTTCTGCTATTCCTCCCCCAAACCCCTTCCTGGCAGCCAGACGGAGATTGTTAAAACACTAACCTGATCCTGTCACTCTCCAGCTTAAACCTGCTGGCTGCAGGATAAGGCCAAAGCTCCTCAGAGGACCCAGAGGCTCCCCATGACCTCCAGCCTTCAAGGCCATTCCACATCTCCCGGAGTTCCCCGGACTCCTGAAGCTCCTGGATGGTTCCCCCTTTCCTGCCTCCTGGCTTTTGCACATGCTGCTTCCATTGCCTGAAATGCCCTCCTGTCCTCTACCTCTCCAGGACACAGCTCAGACATGAGTTCCTCTACGCAGGCTTTCTTGCCCCCAGCCCTGTACCTCCCCCAGACTCCGATCTCCTTGGGGGTCAAGGCAATGCTATATTCATCTCAGCGTCACACACATGGTTCAGCACCTGCATGTTGCAGGTGACTCAATAAATGCTGGAAATGAATGTTCTAGGCCTGGAGATGGCCTAGGGGCATATCTGGGCTATCCTGGGACAAAGGGGCACACGCTCAGAGCCTGCCCCGCTTCTCCTGAACACTGGCCCCTGAGAGAAGCCTCACCACTGGTCTCAGTGTTCCACATTAGAGCTCAGAGGCCAGTGGTACAGCCAGGGATGGGAGGGAGCAGGAAACCACAGATAGTAGGTCTGATTCACGCCTGGGACTAAGTGCTCCACGCACGGTATCTCTTTTAGTCCTCACAGCAGTGCCGAGGCCGGGATTAGTAGTCCCACTCCACACGTGAGGGGAGCAAAGCTCAGAGAGGTTAAGTAGTGAGCCAAAGCCCACACAGCAGAAGCACCTAAAGTATCAGAAGTTGGGCAGCTGAAAGGCAGGGGTGGGAGAGCACTTTCCTTTTTTTCTGACTGCACAACTCAAGTTCTCTTCCCTGTATCCTTCCCAGGCCTAGCGAAGCCTTCATTTCCAGGTCAGGACCCTGAATCTCAGGCCTCTGGAGCCTTGGTCTAGTGCTGAGGTCATCCTGCCCCCAACAGTGGCTTCAGTCACTGAGCTGCACCGCCCCTGCCCGCAGCCCTACCGCACCCACAGCAGCTGAACACCCGGCCAAAGGAGAGGAAGAAGGATGTGGCCGGGGTCCCCCTGGGTTCATGCTGGGATCCCATCTCTTATGGCCTCAGTTTTTGCTTCTGAAAAGCAGGCAGAACCACTTTGCCTGACAGAAACTGAACCTTTTGCGAAAGCATCTCAGAATATTTTATTTTTATTTTTAAAAAATTTTTTTTAACGTTTATTTATTTTTGAGACAGAGAGAGACAGAGCATGAACGGGGGAGGGGCAGAGAGAGAGGGAGACACAGAACTGGAAGCAGGCTCCAGGCTCTGAGCCATCAGCCCAGAGCCTGACGCGGGGCTCGAACTCACGGACTGTGGGATCGTGACCTGAGCTGAAGTCGGACGCTTAACCGACTGAGCCTCCCAGGCGCCCCTCGGAATATTTTAAAAAAAGAAAAAAAAGTCAAAGGAAAACTATTTAGCCGTGGGTTCCATGACCTGTGCCAGGCTGCCAGTCCTGCCGAGGCCTCACCCAGACCAACCCACTCACTCCCTGCCTCTCCCCCGCCCCACACTGCGGCCTCCTGGTACCCCCTGCAATCAAGGAAGGGCCCAGCTCTGCTCCTGCCCCTGCCTCAAAACATTGTCCCCTCTGCCCTGTAAACTTCTAGGCCTCCATCAGCTCCTCTGAGCTGCAACCGCAGAGAATGTTCTCATAAAGGGAGGCAACAGACAGCAGCAAGGACATTGGTTGTGGAGTCAGAACCAAATCAAAGCTCAGCTCTGTAGTCTTGAGCAAGTTACGAAACCTCTCTTAGGCTTCGCTTCCTCCCCTGTGAAATGAGGATGACAGTGCCTGCCTCCTAAGCGGCGAACGTACAAAGCCTCACCGGTTTCCAGCACTTAGTAAACGGTAGCCGCTGTTACTCTCCACGCGGGTGTGACAGAGTTCACTACTGCCATCTGAGGCTCCCAAGATCCCCAGAAGGAACGATCCACTGGAAAAGTCCCCTGTCCCATCATGTGTCCCCACTCCTCAGCACCCCCGCCCTGAGCCATTCTAAGGAAATGAAACTCCCGGACACAGAGGCACCTGGGCTCCACCCAGCAGCCCCCCTACAGACACGAGGCACAGAAAAACAAGCACCCGAGAGACCGCGGGACCCCGCTGGCAACGAGCTTCCTGTTAAACTTCGAAATTACAGAGTCCCTCACCTGCCAGAAGTCTCCAAGGACCCGGCAGTCCATTCCTCGGTCTCCAATTACCAGACTATCCCAGAAAAAGACTTAACTGGCTCCCATTGCCTGAAAATGCCCACGACATGCCTAGGCCAGGGACAGCCGATAGATCTCCATTCCATCAGTCACTGAGGACTCTGGGAGTGCTGTGTTGGAGAGCATTCTGAAGCTCTGTCTCAACGGAGCAGGAAAGAGCACAGTGATCAATTAGTAATGTTTGCCGACGGCTCAGGAGGGGAAGCGTCAGTACATGTTTCTCCCACGTGCGTCAGCCTTGACTGTAAGATCCCAGAGAGCAGGGCTGAGCCTTATTTAACATCGTGTCCCCAGTCACCTTCAGCACAGCACCTAGCCTAGAGTATGAATTTAGTGAGTATTTGCTCTTTCGGTCCTTACGGCATGAAAGTTCTCCTTGGTATCTAGCTACAGTGTCTCTTGCTGCTGTAGAAGCCTGCTCTTGGTGGAATAATATACTGAGGGGTCCAGCCAAGTTTCCCACTGTGTTTGTTTCTCAAGCCCAACCCCTGATCCCTTGCCCCACTGCCCTGAGCCCGGAGAGGAGATGGATTCTCACCGGGGAGGTGGGGTGGGGGGAGCCAGCGGGTAAGGCCTGTCGAACATGTGCATGTGGTAGGCTGGCGGGGAGTATACAGGCGGGGGTTCTTCATCGGAGCTATCAGGTTCCAAAGTCCTCTCCAAGATCTATATCAGACACAATAAAAAAAAAAAAAATGTTAACAATCCTTCCCTGAATTTACATAACATTCAGACAAAATCACAAGTGTGGGCAAGGATGCATAGTAAGGGAACGCTGTGTTGCTGGTGGGGGTGTAAAGGGACACGGCCGCCACTCTGCTAAACTGTTTGGGCTTCTGTAAAGCTAAACGCATGGCCGCCTCTGACCCTACAGTTCCAACATACTCAATGGGCATGAAAGCACACGTCCCCGAAAGAATGCTCAGAGCAGCATTACCCATCCAAGCAAGGTTTAAAAACAGGCGAAACAAATCACAGTGCTAGAAGTCAGAGCAATATGACCTCTGCGGGGGGTGGAGAAGGCTGCGAAGATACCCAGATTCCAGGCTCTGCTGATGTTTCTTGACCCGGGTGCTGGGGAAACTCCATCGAGCCACATGGCCACGTGTACCCTTCGGTATGTGTGTTCCTTCTGATAAGTAACTTTAACGTCATTCATGCTCTCAGACTGCCTCTACCTCAATTAGCTCACCTTAACCTCAAACGACTTGGCAAGGTACGATAAGGATTGTTACTCCCATTTTACAGATAAGGAACTTGAGGCCCAGGTTGACTAAGTGACATGGCAAAGCCATGTGTTATTTTCAGAACTGAGTTTTCAACTTGGACATGGCGTCCACAGCAAAGACCTGTCAGGCACAACGCCTACACACCCTGGTTGGATTCTCAGGGGGCACAGTGGCAAGGGGAGAGACCCAGGTCTCAGGGAGACCTGAGAGACCCAGAATGTCTCTCCCTCCTGGACTCCTCTCTTCATCCAGAAGCCAGAAAGAGGGGCAGGGAAAAGCCAAGGGCTGGGCAAGCCCCAGGGCTCCTGCACCATGGACTGACCTAGATCCTTCCCCAGAGATCCACAGGGGAGTCCGGGGCAGGAGGCGACCATCAACCAGGAGATCCCAGGTCAAACCAACCCCCAGCTGACCTACACCTTAGCTTCCCGTCCTCTGCTCCCCATTTCTGTTTCCATCTCCTCCAAGACCAAGGAACGTGGGAAGGGCTCAGAGGCTGTCAATGGGCCTGAGGCCCCAGGCCCTGCCTTTTAACCCCGCGTGAGTTTGCAGAAGTCACGCTAAACTGTTTCTGCGAGCCGAGGCGGGGCCAGGCTGCACTACCCCCTCTCTGCCCTGAGCCCACCCATGCCCAGGCGCCCAGGGTCTTGCAGGGACACCCTGGCAGGTGAGTGAGCACACACACGAGTGCATACACACTCACACACGCACTGCCACACTTCGTGCATGCACAGCCAGCCCGACCCAAGGAGGCCTCCCGCCCTGGAATGCACTAACGTTCTTTCCTTTGAGGCGGAAAGTATTTAAACAGATGCTTTTGCAGAAAAAGAAGAATGTAGCTGCTTTGTGGGCCACTGCTCTGCTTACCCCAAATTTCCACAAGAAGCAAAAAGAGAGACAGAGAACACTGCAAGCTCCAGTCCAGTTCACTGGGGAGCCCCTGGTGCCTGGCACAGGACAGGGGCTCAGCAACTACCAGGTCCCCCAGAGAACGTGTTGCTCCTGACCCCCAGCCCGTTCTTCAGACCCTGCTGCTCTGAGGGCCAGGGTTCCAGACCGGGGCCTTGAGGCCAGCTTCTCGCTCAGTGGCTGGCCGACCTGGCCCACTGAGGCTGGTGTGAAGGAGATGGGGGAGGAGGGGAGAGCTGGGAAGGAACTCTTCCCAGAAGGAAGCTGCTTGGGGTTTCCTAGACTGTGGCCTGCAGCGGCCGGCCTCCAGACTCAGGGAGATCAGGCCTCGGGGGCTGCACCAGGAGGCCCCCTCCCCTGGCAGCCACTCCGTTCCTCAGCACACCCTCCTGGGGCCGCAAGAACCAGACGTTCATCAGAGGCTCCTGGAGCAGAATGAGGAAACGCCAAGGAGGCAGGCAGTGGGCCAGGCACGCTCCAGAAAGGCTGATCCCGAGCCTCCAGGGAGAGTAACCCCAGCCATGTTTCTGGCCTCCCTCTGCCGCTCTCCCTGCAACCCCACCAGCCACAATGAGGTGGTTTTTCTGGCTCTAAAGGTGCTGAAGTTTTCGGCTCTGTGGCCTCTTGGCTTAACTCCGTGTGGGTGACAGATGCCTGCCAGGTGCTCTCGGGGCTGGGGGCTGGGCCATTTGTCTGACAGGAGATATGTTTCTGTAGCAAGGATCCCCCTCGGGCAGCCCACCATCCACCAGTCAGCCATTATTGTCATTCCAGCTGCTGCTCATAAATTTTCTGAAGCACTTTCCGCTGGCTCAGGAACTGCCTGCCGACGGGCCAGGCAGAGCTCCAAAGGTGGGGGCTTGGGGACACAGCCAAGGCGAGGTGCTGAGAAGGGGCTCAATTTGGAAAGCAAGGGTCTCAGAAAAACAGAAGCTCGCACAGTACAGGCCTAACTAGGGGATGGTGAAGCCCCACAAAGGTTCACAGCCCTGTGGGTGCCATGGACAAAGGAGGAAAGATTATTCTCCCCTACCTGCCAGACTGCAGGATAAATGAGACTGTGGAAGGGGTCAAAGTATGCAGAATACTTTCCTTCCTGCTCACACTTAAAGGATGTATTTGCAAACACACGCCCACGCCTACACACACACACACACACGCACACCCTCCTTTCTACAAAGACCATCTGGGTTTTCTAAGATTCCTTCCACTGGCTAATCCAGGCAGGTCAAAGAGTGGTCTCCTCAGGAAAGAGACTGAAGAAAGCTGTGCAAAGACAGCAGCAACATTTATTCACTCAACAAACATTCCTTGGGTGCCTGCTATGTGCCAGGACCGTGCTGGGTGCTGCAGGTGACACGGGCGTGAGTCAGATGCCACTGCCCACAGAGCTTCTCCCCTGCCTGGAGACAGAAATCCCAGGCAGCACCCACTAAGGGAGGGCAGGTGGGCATCTCCCTGCAGGGCTGTGTTGACATTGAGATGGAGTCTGAGGCCAGAGCCGGGTCTAGGTTTTCTCTGTAATAACAATGCCACCTCACAAAGCGTATGAGGGCTGGAAGGACCGACACATCTAAAACATGTAGGGTGGTGCCTGGCACAGGCTGGGACTCCATGAAGAGCGGAGTTAAATCCCACCTGCTCAGTCTTGCCCATGGCCACATGTCCCAGATGTCCCTGCAGGTGGTGACCTGTGTGCCCCTTCTGCACCCAGCACTGCAGGTCCTGCGGAGACTGACGGGCCGAACATTTACTGGACTCTTAGATGCGGCCGGCTGGGCCCTGATGCAGCAGGGTGGCCCTTTCTCCCCCAGTGACCTCCCTGAGGAAGGAGGGAACCGCTCGGGCACTGCTTGCTCCCGCCTCCGGCATGGCTTGGCCAGAGGAAGTTAGTAAGTCTGAGGTCACTCCTCTTCCACGGCTCCCTGTGCTCTAAGGATACAGCCCTGCTCGCTCTCAACCACCAGGCCTCCTCGAGCTGCCGGTCTCTACTCATTCCAGGGTCCTGACAGATGGTCCCACGGCCAGCTCCCTAGTGACTCATGCTCTGTTTCGCCTCTTAACCTTTGCACGAGTGGTTCCCTCTGCCTGCACACCCTTTCCCTTGCTCCGTACTCTTTCTTCGGGCCTCAGCTTAGCCCTCCCTTCTCTGGGAAGCCATCCTGGAAGCCTCCCCTGCTTCCATTTCTCCCATCATAGCATTTACCACTGGAGGCTGTCATTGCCTGATTCTTGTGAGCTCTGTGCAGGCCGAAACTTGGTCTGACTTGGCCAAGGTGGACACCCAGAGGTTCAAAAGGAGCCTTTCTAGAAAAATACAGGCTAGAGGGCCCCAGCCTGGAATTGCGTTTCAGTATGTTGGGGTAGGGCCCAAGTGTCTGCATTTTTAACAAGCTCCTCGATTCTGATGACCCCTGAGTTGGCTCCAGTACAGTGCGTGGCACACCACTGAGTAGGTGTTCAATGTTTGTTGAATGACTGCATGATTTCTGCCCATAAAAGGCCACTGGCTGACTTGGGTATGGTGTTCCTAGGAGAAACCCGCTACCCGCGAGTTAGAACTCATCCAGGGGAAACAACCCAAGTCCTCTGTGAGGTTCAAACAGCGCTGGAGCTCCAGGCGAATGATCGGGGCCGCGCCCCTACCTCCGGGGGAATGCTGTCCTCCGAGTCGGAGCTGTCCTCGTAGACACTGCCGCCACCGCCCTCCAGGTTCATCTGCAGCAGCTGGTCGATGGTGGCGTCCACGGCGCCGCTGTTGGCGCGCAGCACGCACTCGATGATGTCGTAATCCATGTTGGGGAACATGGTCTTGAAGTCGTCCATGGCCTGGTTGAACTCGAGGCGGCGCACCTGGCGGGCGGGCCGGCTATTGTTGAGCTCCTGCGAGGCGGGCGCGCCGCCCCCGGCCCCGGCCCCGCGCGCCCCGGCGGAGCCGCCGCCCCCGCCGCCGCTGCTGCTCCGGCGGAACAGGCTGGTCATTTTGCCGAGCCGCTGGGGGAAAATGTTGGCGGCCGGCGCCGAGCCCCTGCCCCCGGGTCCCTGCGCCGTGGCCGCTCGCTCGGCGGGCTCGGGAGGCTCCTTCCCGTGGCTCCCGCTCCCCTGGGCGGCCGGGGCGGGGCGGGGCGCGCGGGGTCCCCGGGTCAGGAGGCTAGGGCGCGGGGTCACCGGCGGCCCTCGGGGAGCGGCCCTTGCGGGGCGGCGGCATCCGGGCTGGGCAGCTGGTCATCCACACCCTCGGGGCATCCTGGAGCCGGCTCCACCGACGGTCCCACCTGAAACCGAGGGAGGAGGAGTCAGGAGCTGAATGGTAAGGGAACGGGGTGCTCCTGCCTCGCCCGCGGGAGAACCACTTCTTTGTGCTTTCTCTCCAGCTGCAATAATTAAACAGCCACCGTTCTGTACTGACGCAGGATTGCTACCTGTTAGCCACGGCTAACTCTGGGCCAGGCACCATGGGTTCTGCGTGGGTCGACGCAGGACACCACTGTGAGGTAGGCCCTAGCATCCCCATTTCGCAGGAAGGAAAACTGAGGCATACATGCTGAGGAAGTGGAGTTAGGATTTGAACCCAGGACTGTGGCTGCTGGTTTCAATCACTACTCCTACTGCCAAAGAGCCCTGAGGACCTGAGGGCAGGAGGGGCCTGTACAGGTCCCATCCTGACCCTCCGGTCTCCGACCCACCCAGTCTCTGCTTCTCACATCAGGGTCCCAACTTGATCCCAACACCATGGCCTCCAGTTTGTGGAGAGTGCCATCATATCTGCGACAGAAAACTGTCCTGCCCACTCACCACCAAGCATGTAAATCACTGCGAAGGTCACAGTTTTGTTAATGCAGTCAACTGAAAGGTGAGTACATCTAAAAACATCAAATTCTGAATTTCTCATGCTTACCCCAAGATTCACAGTAATTTTGTTAGTTGTAGAAAAGTGGCAGCTTTATTTCAAGGGACCGTTCCGTCAAAGGGTATTTCCTAAGTTTGATGAAACAGGTGCAAACCTGTTTTCCCTTTTCTAGGACTTGGGATCATAATCGTTAACAGCTGACACTGAAACGTGCGTGTGAGCAAATCGACATGATGATCTTCCTTGCCATGATTCCAACAGTCAAACAGCTGATGGTATAGGAAAGACAAGAGCAGAGGAGCGTGGAAAGTGCAACAGATGGGCTCTCACCCCCTCTGGGGTCAGAAGAGCCAGCACTACTACGGATTCCCTCTCTGCCCTTAGGACAGTCTCCACATAGGTCAAATGAGGCTGCATATTGTTCCCCAGTGCCACCATGCTGAGATTCTAACCTACTAGAAAGATCTGCGTCCTGACAGGCCTGTGGAAATTGTCCAGGGCTCCTGTTCTGGGGCCTGTCGGGTGGGCGTCTGCCGAGTCCAGAGAAGTGAGCTGTATTCAAGAATGGAAAAATAGAAGAACTTTGGCCCCATGCAACCTCTGGACACAGATGTTACAGAACTATAATCCCTCCCAGCTTCCGGAACACACCTGTGAACACTCTGGTGTATCTACATCTAGATACTTCCTTTATGCATCTACTACCATAGGTATGATTTTTTTTTTCCTGAAATGTGATCAAACCATAAATTCTCTGCAACTTGTTTTTTCCGCTTAGTAATGTATTGTAGTCATCTTCTCGTGTCAGAACATAGAGATCTACTGCATCATTTTTGATGCCTGAGTAGTATTCTGTTGACTGGGTGAAGCATGATTTACCATCCAACTTGTTACACGCCCTCTCTTCCCAAATGAGCAACTCACGTTCCAGAGAGGCTAGAGCCATTTCACGAGGAGAAACGGAGGGGTGACCTCAAATGATCAGTCCAGGAACTGTTATGAACATGAGCACAGGAAGGTCGCCAAGTACAACATGGCCTCCCACAGCCGGCTTTAGACACCCCAACCCCCATGTCCACACCTCCCGCCAACCCTGCCACATCGGGAGGTGAGGATGCTGGTCTGACTTTGCCAGAACGCTTTCCAGGGCAAGGCACTACCCCGAGCTCTGGAAACCTGCGCTGAGGCCTCTAACAAGGACCTCAGGGACACGGGGCCCGGGAAGCCAGTGCCCAGGGCCGCCGTCTGCTGTCCTGGTGTCATCACACATTCGAGTGAGTGCGTTGTGTGAACACCCTCTGGAGTAAAGCCACCTTCTCCCCTGCCCTGCAAGTAACTTACTAAGACAGAGACTTGGTTCTCACTTAGCCAAGGGGAGACCCTTAGAGATGGAAGCCAGGACCTGATCCACCCCTGGTGGAGGAGGAGGGAAGATGATGGGGTCCACATTTCCCCCTTAGCGGCAATCCGGACCGGCCCCTCAGGATGTGACTGTCGGGAAGTTCCCACACCCCCACCGTTTACAGGAAGTGCAGTGGCTCAGACCCAGGCTGCAATCCCTGCTCTGCCACTCCCCAGCTGTGGGACCTCCCAGGAGTGTCCTCTCCTCTCGGTGCCCAATGACCTCACCCGTACTTATGGGGCTTCAGTGAGAATTAAACCAGAGAGCCAGCAGTCGGGACACTGGCCGAGCTACTACCCAGGGTTGGGCGGGGGGCAGGGGGGAGGGCGTCCTTCAGCCCTTGGAAGGAATACTGATCTGCGAAGCCCCGGGGGAGGCCTGGCTGGCCTGGGCAGCTGGAGAAACCGCAGGTCAAGCAGCCTCCTCTTCCATTTACCCCAGGTGAAAAGCCTGGAAAAACAGCATTTTTCTGTGTGTGCCCCAATATGTGACGGATGACAACTCTGGGCCAGCCCCACAGCGTGCTCCACATTGCAGATGAAGAGACTGACGCCCGAGACTTGTCAGAATTGCCCAAAGACATACGGCCGGCAGTGGCAAAGCCTAGACTCTTCCATCAAAGGTCATTCTGTGAGGAGAAAGTGGCTCAGAAAGGCTAATGGGAAGTGTGAGGGAACAGAGGTCGTTGTTCAGAAACACCATTTCCACAGGACTCTGCCAGAATGCACAGATCCAAAAGCCAAGTTGCCTATAATCGGCACCAGGTGGGGCCGTGCATGCCCCTCCCCCCTTCTGACAGAACCATCCCTTGCTAAGCTCAAGTGCAAACCGTGAGGCCAGGGCTGAGGTGGGCTAGCACCACTGGGAGCAGGGAGAAGGACTGTCCTAGGGGTCAGGGTCATCCGTGCCAGGCTGCCTTTTGCAACGAGCACAGCTCAAATGAAAAGCAATTTAAAACACATGGAAGAGGGGCACCCGGGTGGCTCAGTCGTTTGAGCGTCCCACTCCATTTGGCTCGGGTCATGATCTCAGTCGGTGGGATTGAGTCCTGCATTGGGCTCTGCACTGACAGCTGGAGCCTGCTTAGGATTCTCTCTCTTCCTCTCTCTCTCTCTCTCTGCCCCTCCCCAACTCACTCTCTCTCTCTCAAAATCAAACTTTTAAAAAATTTTTTTAAAAACCACATGAAAGAATTAAGGCAGGTGACTTAGGTTTACAGCCCTGTGCCAGACACTTTCACATTTAATCTTTATTACAACTCCAGAGATAGACACTCTTGTCTCCATTTCGTAGCTGTGGAAACCAGTTCAGAGAAGTTAGGTAACTTGCACAAAGTCACGCAGCCAGTACGTAGAGAGGCCAGATTTAGGAACCCACCTCCTAAGAGCCCAAAATGCCAAGTCAGGCTTGAAGGGCTAGGAGCCAAGGAGGCTCAGAAATGCAACCGTGTGTGGCCCAGGCTCAGGAGACTGGGCCCGGCCTGGCTGACATTCCAGCAGAAGAAATGTGACCTAGACAGCACTGGGGGAGGGAAGGGGAAAGGGTGTCTGTTGGCTCAGCCCCAGAGCTGGCTCTGTGACCTTGGGGAAACCACTTGACCTCTCTGAACCCCAGCTGCGGGGCTCTGGCAGGGCAACAGAGGGAGATAACCCCTGACCCACTTCTGAAAAAGGAAGTGAATGAAACCCGTTGAGCCTGTTGGAGGTCTTGGTCTTGGAGGCCAACTCTAAGGCTCTCCTGAACTCTGGGCTGCGTGTGACCTAGGCACTGGGAAGCAGAAATCCCACACCTGTCCTCCCCCAGGTCCCAGGGAGCCAGGCCTTCCACTTCCCCATAAAGGAATCTGGGACTGGGGGGAGGGGGGCAGCAGCCTGCCAATCCTCACTCCAAGCGTGAGGAGACAGCCAAGGCCTGAGTCACTCCTGGCCTGGCGCAGGGAGGTGGGCAGGCTGCCGGCAAGCTCGCCGCCTGACCTTGCCCAAGGTCATCCCAGCCCGTCTCCCGCAGCACCAGGTAGGCTCCACCTGGGAGACTTGAGCGCCTAGGAGCCAGAGTCCTGGGCTTCCATTCTCACTGGGCCTAGTAAGGCTGTGTGACTTGGAGAAATCATTTCACTTCTCTGAACCTCAGCTTCCTCATTTGTAAAAATTGGTAGAATACGCCCTGGAGGGGGTGCTCTGATGGAACTTACACGGGTGCCTGGAGCCAGGAAGCACCCAAGAAGACAGGTTGGTGTGGCCTCAGGCACAGGTCTTGGCCCTTTGCCTTGGCTACACTTGTGGCTTGAACAATGTAATCCAGTCCCATGACTTTAAATACATACCATCTACATGCTGAATACCGGCTCCCAAATTTCTCTTGCCCTGAGGCCTCCTGGGAATATGCCCTTCAACTCTACACTTGCACATCTGACCTGCTGCCTCCACTTGGATGTCCGATAGCAGCTCCGACATAATGGGTCATCTGAGTTCGACTCCCTGGTTCCTTCCAAGCCCAGCCTGCTCCCCCCACCTTCCCCGTCTCTGTTAACCGCAACTCCACAGGGCTCAGGCCAAAAGCTTGAGCGTCTCCTTGAGTGCTCGAATTCTTACATCCCACACCCAGTCCAGGCAAATCCAATCCTCCCTAGCTTCAAAACCTGGCATCTGGCCACGCCCTACCACCTCTACGGCTACCACCCCTGCCTGCCTCTGTGTCCCCCATTGCCTTTCTGCAGACAACTCACCACGGTGGTCATGTCATTCCTCTGCTCCACCCCCCACAATGGCTCCTCATGTCCTCAGAACACAACCTAGAGCCTTACCGTGGTCCACCAGGCCCCACACTGTCCTGCCTGTGCCACCTGCCTTCACTGTCAAACCTCACTCTGTCCCCTCCCTTCACTCGCTCTGGGCATCCTGGATCCTGGCTCGTCAACCTGCAAGCCACACGCACTCCCATGCTGAACTTACTCTTTCTACTACCTGCCATGTTCTTTGCCCAAATATCGATGTGCGCCCTCCCTCCCCTCCCTCTGGCCCCTACTCAAGCACAACCTTACCAGAGAGGCATCACCACCCCCCTCTGCCACGTTCCCTCCCCTTTTGCCTTCCTTTCGTTTCCTCATGGAACAGGCCACCTGAGAGATTATTTCTCTACTTGTCACTGACCACCTCCGCCACTCAAATGCAAGGTCCGTGAGGGCGAGGTCTCCGTTTTATTCACTGTGCTGAGTAAAGTGCCTAAAATAGTGCCTGGCACTAACAACAGAGGTTTGTTAGGTGGATAAAGAAGGGAAGGAAAGACGCAGGAGCACAATTAACTGTGGGTTGTCTTCCCTTCCCCTCCTCCCTCTGGCTCATAGCAAGATGGGGGTTAGCGGGAGGACTTTTTAGTTTCCAAAGCCCTTTCTCCTCTATGTTCCCATTTAGTCCTCACACAAAAAAGCTATAACTTCTATAGGGGCTTGCATTATTATCCCATTTCACAGACAAAACAGCTGAGGCCAAGGCAATCAGTGACATGGTTGAGGTCCCGTGAGCCTTCTGCTGCCTGGCCTGAGGGCCTCATCCCTTAAAAGGCACACAAGGCTAATGGCAGGATGGTCCCCTTTCCAAGCCAGCGTCAGTTCCAGGGGACAGGAGGTCAACCCCCTCCAAGATCTGACTTGACATTCTACTGCACCCCGGGAGAACCCAACCCTGAAAGCAGGGATAGAGCAGGAGGCCCTAGGAAGAGATGTGGGGCTGGGAGGCCAGAGGTCCCAATTGCCCGACCCTTTCTCTTCTAGAAGGAGGAGGGACTGCCTGAGGCCAGCTCTGTCTCTGCACACCCCTGGCTCCCTCCTCTGAAAATCCCTGAGGGACAAGGGACAGACCAGGTCTTGTGACCCCTCTGTAATTGCTGTGATCCCGCCCCGCAGAGGGGACTCAGAGGCCCAGCCCTGTGGCACTGCCATGCCAGGCCACTAGGTGGAGTTCTAGGGCTCAGGCCCAGGGGCTCCCAGGGAAAGGGCAAAAAAAAAAAAAAAAAGAAAAAAAAAAAGAGCAGCTTCTCTCCTAGAACCCAAGAATCTGTCCCACCCCCACCTCCGACTCAAAAGGAGAGGAACCCAACCAGCCCAAGGGTCTCAGAATCCAAGACTGGAAGTTTCAAGATGACTTATTCTCCAAGTGGGAAATGCAAGGCACACAGGCCACCGATTTCCAGCCTATGTCCTTGGCAGACATCACTAATCTATCCAGGTATTCTTGTCCTCTGGAGCCCACAGAGCCCCTACCAGGTGATTAGAATTGGCAAGCAAGATAGGCCCTGCTTGCCAGCCCTTTCATTCCCATATGAGAAGCCGAGGCCCGGGCTTACTTCGTCTTATCGGGAATCCAGGCTGCAAAAGCCAGCGGGGCCAGAATGAGGTCATATGACCCCTGGGACGCTTGTGTAACCATGGTTAAGTCCCGGGGAAACCTCAGGCGGGTAATGGCAGCGCTAATGGAGAGGCTGCTGGACTCAGGGCAGCTGCGTCCTTGTCCAACTGTCACCTCAGACGCCATGGGGGCAGGGCTCAGGCTAGTCTGCTAAGCATCTTGGCTCCTGAGCCGGAGAGGCCGCAGAAGAGGGGGGAGGAAGGAAGGTGGGGGCACAAGAGACAGAGAGAGGCTCTCGGGGGCTGCGTGTGGGTGCACAAGCGTATAAGCCTGTGTGGATGCGTGTGCGCGCCCAGCGGGAGGAGGAGGGGCGGCCCTGACAGAGGCGCCTTGTCCTCCTGCCCCTGCACAGGCTTGTTTTCTTCCCAAGCTATTAATGTCGCTGCAGCTTCAAAAGCCGGGTGACCTTTAAATGCCGAGCCTCCTGCTCCTGCCCAAGGCGCGGAAAAGGCTTAATGGAAACTCAAACGGCCACAGCTGCTGGGGCTGTGACAAAGCCAGCCTCATTCTGAGGGACTGAGCTGCTGGGCGGCCACACCTGTGCCCACCTCTGGGTGGCACTAGGAGCAGAGAGGACCCTCAGGCATAGCCACGACAGGGGTGGGGGGGGCGGGGGGGCTAGACCTGAGAGCAGCAGGAGAAAAAGAAGGAGAGACAGACTCAGCTCTGACATGCCCTGCTGTGTGACCTTGGGTTGCCCACTTACCTTCTCTGGGCCATGCCCAATCATTTAGTCCAGTCTAAGGCTGAGGCAGAAAAAAAATCCCCTTTCCCCAGAAAAAAATCTTTTAAAAGTCTGTAGAAGAAAAAAAGGAGAAGAATGACATTTTCTTTCCTAATTTTTCCCTCTCTTGCCTCAACTCCCACGGCCAGGTCTGTGGCCAACAGGAACTATACACAGTAAGGACTAGGGCAAGAGGTTTCCAACGAAGTTAAAAAGGTCCCTCCCCTATGGAAGCATCTGCCTTGGAGCCTCAGTCCTAAGGACACCATCGTTCATCTCTGTTCCTGAGGCCCAAATACAGGGCTTGGCTGTGTGAACGGCACCACCAGGAAACCACTTCTGCATTCCAGCTGAAAAAGCCCAAGATGAAGCTCCTCAGGCACGAGGGACATGTCACTTGTTTGGCGCATCTTGGTAGGATAATGGTACATATGTTGCCTGCTTCTTTACAAGTCAGCCATACTCCCTGTGCCTTATGCATGTTAGCTCTTTTCACCCGCTCTTTGTGCCTTGCAAGGTGCCTATGTCACTGCGATTTCTACTTTACAGATAGAAAAATGAAGCACAGAAGAGTCGAGTAACTTGTTAAGGTCACACAGCCAAGCTGACATTTCAGCCCAGGAGGTCTGACTCCGGAGCCAGCACTGTAAATCCATCCAGCTCAGCCACTCCTCTGTATTGCTAGAGCTGGGCACATGGCAAGAAGTCAGCACCTGTGGACTGAACTGAGTCCTAACCAGGCAGAGTTGCCCCTCAAGAGGCTGGGGGTGACTGGTGCCTGTGTTGGGGGAGCAAGAGAAGAGGAAGGGGAAGTTTGCAGGCAAAGCCTCATCCTGAAGGACAGACAGAACCGTGGCAGTTTCCTTACAAAACCCTTTTCCGCACCCCACCAAGGGTGTTGGCCGGGCGACCAACTGTTTTCCACTTCTACCTGAGCTGCTTAAAACCGATTTCTACAACAATCCCTCTCCCCATCAACAAATTGTACCAGCTTAGCCAAGACACTCAGCCCAGGAGACTAGGAGGAGATCAAACCTCAGTGGACAGGGCGGGTGCTACTCCCCACTGCCCTACCCAGGGGCCGTAGGCCCGCCCCTCAGGGCTGGCACCAATGTATGTGTACCTGGGACCGAGTCCGTGGCCCAAACTGGGAGAAGGGAGCCACTGGCAGCTCAGGTGCAAGGTAGTAAAGCTGAGCTGGCTCCAGACATGAGCTCATGCTGGCCCAGATCCAGCGCCTTGGGAGAGACGGGCCAGCGGCCCCTCCCTGGGCCTCTCCTTCAGGCGGTCAGGCTGAAGGCCCCTCCGTAGGCAGGGCCTGTGTGGTCTGGGGCTGAGCTCTCAAGTCTAGACAGTCACAGATGTCTCTGGGCCCCTGGGGACAGGTAGTCAGTCAATGATGCCAGACAATTTAGTATCTGAGCATGCCCAGGGAATCCAGCTCAAGGAACCAAGATTAGGGAGGGGTGCTCAGTGTGGGCAGAGGAGGGTCCTGGGAACAGAATGCCAACTCCTGCCCCCATTCCCTCCCCCCACTAACATACACTGTGCACCCATCCACTGATCCATGAACCCCACTTCTATGGAATTCATCTAATATGTATAATGGAATACTATACAAGAGTAAACAAAAATGAGGCATCTCTTTATGTCTCTATGCTCAAGACCCATCACTCAGGGGAGCAATCCAAGGCCGAACACAGTGCGTACAGAACGTACTATAGTGCGTTATGGCACGTGTATGGCAGTGTGTATGGAGAAGACACTTGGAAAGGATTCGTAAGAAACTGATTCCATAGGTGTCCACTGGGAAGGATTAGGTCAGAAGAGACAGACCAGGAAAATTTGTCTCTGTAAATCTTTGTATATCTTTTAAGTTTTGATTCACGTTCATTAATTTAAAAGTAAAATAAGCAGAGGCACCTGGGTGGCTCAGTCGGTTGAGTGTCTGACTCTTGATTTCAGCTCAGGTCGTGATCACAAGGTTGTGGGATCGAGCCCCGCGTTGGGCTCCATGCAGAGTGTGGAGCCTGCTTGGGATTCTCTCTCTCTCTCTCTCTCTCTCTATCTCTTTCTCCCCCACTCCCCTGCTTGTCTTTCTCTCTCTCTAAAAAATAAAAACATAAAAATATAATAACCTATAAAGAATAGCAAAATGACAGCATTACAGTGATTTTTTTAAATTTTCCTTTTGCATATGTATATTATTTACAATGGACGTGAATTACTTTTTAATAATAATTATAGCAAATGTCTGAATGTTAACTGTGTGCCATCTACTTTCTAAGCACTTGGCATGCATTATCTCATCGAGCCTCAAAGTAAAGCAATTATTATACCCACTTTACAGATAAGGAAACTAAGGCCCAGAGAGTTCAAATAACTTACGTGGGGTCACACAGTCAGTGATGGAGCCAAAATCCGAGTCCAAACTGTCTGGCCCCAGAGTCCATGCTCTTCTTAACCTCCACCTTATACTGTCTCTCTAATCAAAACAAAACAGGGGCACCTGGGTGGCTCAGCCGGCTGGGTGTCCGTCTTAGGCTCGGGTCATGATCTCACGGTCCATGAGTTCAGGCCCCGCGTCGGGCTCTGTGCTGTCAGCTCGGAGCCTGGAGCCTGCTTCAGGTTCTGTGTCTCCCCCTCTCTCTGCCCCTCCCCTGCTCATGCTCTCTCTCTCTCTCTCTCTCTCTCAAAAATGAATAAACGTTAAAAGAACAAATTAAAACAAAGCAAAACAAAACCTGAATGGTGACAGAAGAAAAGCGTATGAAGAAAGCAAACCCCAGAGCCTCCAGGACTCTAGAACTTTTGTAATCCTTAGAATCCAGCTCCATCCCTCCGGCCTCTACTATTTCAGCAGGTCTCCTGCAGTCGTGCCTCAGTGGGAACCGGGCGCCACTCCTCCCACTGCGCCCCTTCGTGCTCAGGGACCCGCGCGCCTCCTGGTGGCCTCACAGGGCAGAATGAAGGCCCACGAGCAAGGTGGAGGCCCAGGCCACAGCTATTTCAGAGGTTAGACCAAGGCGTGGGGGATCCGCTGGAGCAGGGCAGGGTCGGGTCTGGCCAGGAAGCTCCTTGCAGAGGGGAAACCACAGGTTGCTGTTTCTTTCTTTCTTTCTTCTTTTTTTTTTTTTAAGTTTATTTATTTATTTTGAGAGAGAATGTTGAGTGCTGAGCCCGACACGGGGCTCGATCTCACAAACTGTGAGACCGTGACCTGAGCCAAAATCAAGAGTTGGACGTTTAATTGACAGCCACCCAGGCGTCCCCACAAGCTGGTTTTTGAATGGCGTGGAGTCGGGGGTAAAAGACTGTAGAGCACAGAGGTTAAAAAGGGAGCTTTAGCTCCAAGCCAACCTCAGCTGACATTCTGATCACCACTGCTTGGGTGAGTGGACTTCCTGAGTGAGTTTCCTCACCTGTAGAACAGGATGCCTGTTCCTCTGAGGATGGGTTCCCCTCTGAGGGGGATTCATGCCATGGGCACACACAGGCTCCACACAGATGCTCTCAGCCTGGGGTGGCTGTTAGTAGGGCTCTAAGGCCACACAGTTCTCAGGGGCTGAGTCTAGAGCCTGGCCCAGGAGTCAAGCCTGGAGTTAGAATCTTGAATCCAGCCCCGAAAGGACAGGGTACAGCACAAAGGCCTCCCCTCAGGGGCCTTCAGGACCTCCGGCTGAGGGGCTCTGTGGCCCCTGAGTGGAGTGGGGAGCTGGGCCAACAGCCCCACGCCTGTCCGTACTCTGCTGTGTTTCCTAGGGGGAGAAGTGACTGGAATATAACCAGGGCCTGGGTCGCCCAGGCCCTCCCACTCCTCCTGGGGGCCCGGCTCTCCGGTAGGGGCTCCCTACTCGGGGCAGCAGGAGCACAGGCATACAGGCTGAGTGGCCTTCTCAGAAGTGCCGCCTCTGGCAGCTGAGGAATGCAGGCTCAGGGCCGGGGAGCAGAGGCTTGGGGAGGGGGTGGTTGGCCCTGAGCTTCAAAAGAACAGGCAGCAGCTGTGGCTGGGAGGGCCGTGGCCCTCCCCCTCTGGCAGCCAAGACATCATCAGAAATTCCACCCCAGCAAGAAGGGCCAGCCCAGACAGCAGATGGGATTGTTTAGAGCCACTTAGCAGGCCAGCTACTTTCCCGACCGCAGGCTGCTCCCCTCTCCTCGCCTTGGCCCCTTCTTCATCTGTGCAGAGCAGAGCTCCCCTTCCACAGCCTGGGGCACCCAGTAGCCAGCTGTCGGGCATCCCCTCCCCACCTGAGGCCTTTACTCGCCCACACGGCCTCGCCTCCAGACAGCCATGTGCCCACACATGCCCTCTAGAGAGGCCAGGTTGGGAAGGCAGAAAGAAATCTCAATGTTGTCACTTCCAGATGGTGCCCGTTGCCAAAGGTCACAAAGCCTGCAATCTGAACCCAGACTCCTGGGCCAGTGCTCTCTCCCCCGGTGGTGCACACACTAGTAATTACAAAACAGCCCATACGTCTGCGTGTGCTACGCACACCGGCTCACCCAAACCCGTTCACTCATACAGCCACGGGACACAGACAACCCTCATTAGATCTTTCCCGAACACTCCCAGCCAGCCTAGGTACTCAATCCGTTCCTCCCTTCACCTTACTCTGAAGCTGTGTTTTTAAAATTACAGCCACACTCTCCTCCCCACACACTAACTGCACTAACACCACCCTCCATCCGTCTTGCAGCCCACCACGCGAGCCGCTCCCTTCACTAGGCTGACGGCAGGACCATGGGAGCCCCCAGGCCCTTTCCCTCGTCCCCATCTGTGCCCAGAATTTTTTTTTTTTACAGCGTCTGGTGCAGCAAAGGTGAGGTCAGGCCGACCTGACCTGCAGCAGAACTGGCCAGAACCAGGAAGCGATGCACCCTGGCCAAGGCACTGCCTTCCCACTTGCTTGTAGGACCAGCTCCTGGAATGGAGTGCAGGGAGGGGCCTCAGGCCAGCTGGGGCTGGGAGCCCTGGCCTTCAAATCTGAAAGTCAGAGCAAGGGGGCAGGAACTCTTGGGTGTCCCATAACCAGCCTTCTTTGCCTGTAGGGGGTCTCAGTCTCCACCGCTAGAGACAGAAACAGTCCCTATTCAGTCGACCTTTCCCATCACTGAAATCTCCCAGGGATGCAAGGACAGGGGTGGGGTAGGGGTGAACTGGGGCCAGAGAAAGGCACCACTGTACTAGTTACAAACCATGACGGTGTCTCTGCAGAAGGAGGTGGCTGGATCCCAGTACCCTAGGGCTGGAAGGACTGGCACCCTTTCTTAGATACAGAACCAGACCCCTTTCCTCGTACGAAATCCTCAGCAGAAGTCCATTCCATAATGACACTAAGCAGAAACCCACCCTTGCCCCCACCCCCAGCAGCTATGCATCATCAGAGAACCTGCCATTTACTGAGTGCGGGCAATGTTGCCCGTGCATGGGGTCAGTTAATCCTCACGATCATCCAGAACTGTAAATCATCGCCCTCTACCATTATCAGAGCCACTTTCCGGAGTCATGTGTGGCCTAGAGGTTGTCCAGGGCTGTGCCACCTCCAACCTGCATGGCCTTACATGGCAAAGGCCAGTGTGCCTGCCAAGTCTCCTGACACCCTAGTTACCTGCGAGAGTTTTAAAGCCTGGGAGAGTAACCCCCATGCTCTCATCTCCTGAGCTGTTTGCATCTCTGCCTGTTTGCCCTACTGCTTACCACCCACTCTTTGGGAAGCACAATCGTGCCTCCCTATCAGTCTCAGAAGCAATTACTCCTTGCATTAAAGCAGCATATCTCTGGGGCACCTGAGTGGCTCAGTCGGTTAAGCATCTGACTTTGGCTTGCGTCATGATCTCACAGTTCGTGGGTTCGAGCCCTACGTCAGGCTCTGTGCTGACCGCTCAGAGCCTGGAGCCTGCTTCAGATTCTGTGTCTCCCTCTCTCTCTGCCCTCCCCCACTCTGCTCGTGCTCTCTCTCTCTCTCTCAAAAATAAACATTAAAAAAAAAAAGTGTGTCCCCAGAGGGTGGTGAGACTGCATCAGACTCCCCCAAGGTGTTTGCTAAGAACACATATTCCCCTAAAATCAGGGTGGGGAATTTCCCACTACTAAAATCAGAATCTCTGGGGGAATGGTCTTGGAATCTGCATTTTAACAAGCTCTCTCGATGATTCTGGTGCCCAATAAAGCGCAAGGACCACTACCTCCTGATGCAGTATGAAACCTTTGATTCTAGTTTTAGCTCCATCAATAACCAGCTAAGTGACCTTAGGCAAGTCATTTTACCTCCTGGGCCTCCAGCTTCCCTCCATTTTCCCAAAAAAAATGGGCAGGGAGGATTAAATGATCTCTAGACCTCTCTCTCCTCTGACATCCTCTGTGTCTGCCCTAAGTCCCCAGATGGTCCACAGGTGTATGAACTGAACTTTATGGACTGTTCGTTCCCCGTAGCCTCCAACGTATACTGTAGGCACACATTAAAAAGAGTTCCAGTCTGATTGATTTAGGGAGATCTGCAAAAATACCTTATCTCTGGCTCCAGGCCCTAAACAAATGGCTTTTGGATTATCCATAACACTTCCCCCTCCCCTGAGTATCGACTTTCTTCATTCCAGCCTGAGCCAACCAGGACTCTGTAAACACTGGGTCTGCACACCTGGGCTTAGTCAACAGTCAGCAAACAAAGGCCCTGCCAAGTCACCCCACAAGCCCAAACTCGCACCCGCTCTGTTTCTCAAGGGGAAGCACCCGGCCTGTGATGTGCGGACCCTGCACGCCCTCCTCCCACCACAGAATGGTGGCTGGGTCAGATAGAGGGTATGGCCAGAACGGCCCCAGCCATGGGAAGTGGGCCGCAAGGTATCCAGACCTAAGGGGTGTGAGGCAACAGCCTGGGGAGCACCCAACGATTGCTGGGACCTTTGAAAAGCAGCTGGGCATTCCTCAGTCCCCGGAGTTCCTTGATAATCACCAGTTAAAATACAGTGTATCCAGCTAGTGCTCAAGCATTGCTTACTAGCAGCAAACATATGATTGATTCGTCCTTCAAGGTCTATGCATCTTTAACAGTGGAGTTGTGGGGATTATCAGGCCCACAGCCCACAGACACAGGGTGAATTCAGCTTTGTGCCACCTTTGCATATGGTGAACCTGTACGTGTTCTCACAAAATTAACCAAGGGGAAGGACAAACAAGAAAGGCAAGAATGAGGCACACCTGGGTGGCTCAGTCGGTTGAGTGCCCGACTCTTGATTTCAGCTCAGGTCATGATCTCGGGGTCGTGGGTTCGCACCCCACATTGGGCTCTGTGCTGACAGGGTGGAGCCTGCTTGGGATCTTCTCTCTCTGTCCCTCTGCCCCTCTCCCCTCCTTGTGCTTTCTCTCTCTCTCTCTCTCTCTCAAATTAAAAAAAAAAAAAAGGCAAGAATGAAAACCCAACTTCTACAGTGGGAAACATCTGGGAATCACTGCTAGGGTCTGCTGATTCTACTCATTTAAAGGTACCAAAATAGATCATTCTCTCACTCTGAGCGTGCTGACTGCCCCAAATGACCGTGCTTTACATGTGCTCTGCACTGCACAGTTTATAATGCTGGAGAAAGAGTCCACAGCCCTTTCCATTCAGCCGGGCTCTAGGCTGGGCATGGACGCTCCAGTAGGGCCTCACCCTGCCACTGTGTGAGGCACTTCACCTACACAGAATCCTCGAAACAATCCTCCAAGGCAGGAAGTAGATTATTTTGTAGATGAGGAAACTGAGGTACAAAGGAATGAACTCGCCTGAGGTCTCATAGCCAGGAAGTGGTGAGTCAGTATTCTTCCCCAAAGCCCACACTCCCGACCACTTAGCGCACTCTCTCTGTATTGCACCATCAGAGGGCCTCTGACCTCTGCATGGGGCAAACAGGGAAACTGAGGCTCCAGTCAGCCTGGCAACTGTTCCCTACCCCCCTCCAGGTATCCCGAGCAGGAGCAGAAGCCCTGCGTGGAGTAGGCCCCAGAGCAGGGAAATAGAAACGAAGTGGGTGCAGCCGAGCTGAGAGCTGAGCCAGTCCCGCCACATGCCTCCTCTGCTACGGCAGCCCCAGGCCCAGAGGGGACAGCGCCAGGCTCCCTCTCCCACCCGCTGCGCGACCTCCCGGTCAGGGTCTGGGCTGTCCTCAACAATCCGCTGCACGCCCCACAGGAGGAAGTGGCCACACTTGAAAATCATTAACATGCAGGGCTGAACTTGGGGCTTTTGTTCTTGAGCAAGGACTGTAACATTTCACTTTCAGGAAGGAGCTGGAAGGGTGGGGCTGGCTCGGAATTGCACAACGAAAAAAGCAGGCTCAGACACACACAGGTCCCACGTGGAAGTCTGTATAGACAAGCCCCTGGAGGAAAAGCACAAGCAAACCCACGGCCGGTCCACACAGAGGAGGCAGGCCAAGCCATCTCCACGGTCTTTTTTTTTTTTTTTTTTTTGTACATTTATTTATTTATTTTGAGAGACTGTGTCATGCGAGCGAGCGGGGCAGGGGAAGAGAGAGAGAGGGAGAGAGAGAGAATCCCAAGCAGCCTCCGCACTGTCAGCGCAGAGCCCAATGCAGGGCTCAACCTCATGAAACCATGAGATCATGACCCGAACTGAGATCAAGGGTCAGATGCTTAACCAACTGAGCCACCCAGGCTCCCCTTCACTGCTTTTTAAATCAGGGCGTTGTAGTCAACCATCCAGGGAAGCCAAGTAAAGGAAGGAAATAACAAGGCAGCAGAGGGGGGTGGGAACTCAGGCCTCCAACCACCCCCTGGGGGGGGGGAGGTGGGAGCCCCAGGTCTTCCAGAGGGATGGCTCTAACACATCTGGCTGGGAGGGGCTGCCCCAGCTCTGGGAAGCCTGCCTACCATCCCGCCTCCCACCAAGCAGGTGCCACCGCGTCTCCCAGAGGCAAGGGAAGTACAGCAAACAGCCCTCACAGGCACCCCAGCAGTGTCTAGACCAACTTTTTCAGGGCGGCAGCTCTCCCCTGAGAGAGTCACATCCTGGCCACGGGCAGTGGTGGGAAGGGATGTAAAGTGAATTAGTTAATCCTGGGGGAGGGAGGATGAAGTTGGGGAAGGAAAGGGAGGGAAGGAAGAAGTCAGTCAGCAGGGGAAAACCTGTTTCAAAAAAAGTAAAACAACAAGAATACAACAGGTTTTGAGCAAGTCGCCTAAGCCCTTGGAACCAGGGCTGTCCCTAGATCCCTGGGAATGGGCCCCTGCTCCCCCCACCGCCACCTAGCAGGGGTCAGTCAGAGGCTAAGGTTTTCACCTGCTCCCCTCCTGCACCTCATTAAAGCTTCACCTCCAGGCCTGCAAGGAAATTGGTAGAAATGGGATCCTTGTCGTTTGTCAGTTACAAAGTAAACAGCTCTCTGGGGGCTCGCCCTCCTTTGGGGGGTGTCTTCTCACACCCTCAGACAGTCCCCTAGCTCACATTCTCCGGGGGGCGCAGTACAAGGGAATGGGCTTGTTTAGGGCCCCCGCTGGCAGGGGCAGGCCACCCACCAGGTCCAGCTCACCCCCCTCAAAGCCGCTCTGTTTGTAAAGGGCTTTCGGGGACAGGAAGCAATAAACAGAGTCAAGCGGCCAAGATGCAGGGGCTGATTATGCAGTTTATGGATTTTCCAGGCCGCTTTGTACTCTCCCACCAGCTGCCTGGGGCTTTGCAGAAAAAGGTGCTGGCAAAAGACAGGCTGGTCCTTGGCTTAAAAGGTGGACTCTTGCCAGGCCTAAACTGGGTCTTTCCTAGTGTGTCAGAGCACTGGATGCCTTGCCAGCCTCACAAGCAACTTCTCCGTGCCCCTAAAAGAAACCCCCGCCCTGCCCCCCTCCGCACCAGAGCCCAGACTCTTTCCCTCTCTCCCTCTCTCCAGCCCACTGCTCACCTCTCCATCCAGCTCTAAGTTACTTGACTCTGGGAATTCCCAGAGGGGAGGGCGTGCCCGGCCAAGGCTGTCTCTTGGCTGAGGTGGGTGGCCCGCCTTCACAAAGAGGCCCACAGCTCAGCTTAGCTTAGCTGCCCTGGGAGAGGAGAGCAATTTGGGAAAAGCGGCCACTGGTGGGGAAGGTGGTTCTGGGCCGCATGGCCTCCCCAGTACCAAGCTCCGCTCACATTTTTCCCACATAGGCTGTGATCTGGTGAGATTGTAGCCCACGTGTGCAAAGCAGTAAGCTCAGTGCAGTTTGCTAGAGCAAAGAGGGGAAAGCCCCCCACTTGTCTCTCAATACCCACTAACCAATAAATAACACAGGATACACCCCCAACACGGGAAAGCATGCAGCCGAGACGTTCAGGGGCCAACAAGGAATGACACGAGAAAGCCAAGTTACTGGGCCACGTGCACACCCACTGTTTGCACGCAGGTGTCTTGAGTGTGTACTTGCGTATCTAGACCTGCACAGGAAGTGCAGACACCCCAGCTACTAAGTAGCAGTTATAGTAGAGGTGGGGCTGCACCAGGGGGGGATCTTCTGCTGTTTACTTCCCGTCTCCCTGCATCCTTTGAAGTTTTTCAACAAACACGTATTAGCTCTGTAGTTTAAAATTAAGAATTAAAAATAATAGTAATAAAGTGCACTGGTGGTGGGAATGTAAAATGCTGCTGCGCTGGAAAACACTCTGGTAGTTCCTTCAAAGGTTAAACCCAAAATTAACATATGTTCTAGAAATTCCACTCCGAAGGTATACACCCCGAAGAACTGAAAGCAGTGATTCAAACAGATATTCGTACACACCCATGTTCTTAAGAACATTATTCACAATATCCCAAAGGTAGAAATGACCCAAGAGTCCATCCACAGATGAATGGAGAAACAAATTATAGTGTATACATATGGAACAGTGGAACATTATTCTGCCATAAAAAGGAAGGAAATTGCAATATATGCTACAACATGGACGGACCTTGAAAACATGCTAAAATCCAGACACAAAAGGACAAATGCTGTATGATCCTACTTCTACGAGCTACCTAGAATAGAGAAATTCCACGAGACAGAAATTAGGACAGAGGTTACCGGCGGCTGAGGGAATGGGGGAATGAAGTTATGGTTTGAGGCACCCAGTTTCTGTTGGGGATGATGACCAAGTTCTGGAAGTGGATGGTGGTGATGATCGTATACCAGCGTGAACGTACTTAATGCCACCGAACTGCCCCTTAGAAGTGGTTAAAATGGTAAAGTTTATGTTATACAGATTTTACCACAACACGAAGTAAAGACCTAAGGAAGCCAGGCAGGAGGAGGTGGCGGAATCACCAGACAGAAGGGGGCGCCACTCGGGCTCTTTTCGGACACAGGGCAACCAGCGCACAGGAAATCCTGCCGGCACAGAGGGACTCTGTCCCCATCTGCATGGAGTGGGCCAGGGGACAATGACACCCCTGTTGATGAGGACTGCTCACGTGGTCCTGCAGAGTCACACATGCCATGGGGCCGCGGGGAGATGGCAGTGCAGGGATACGTTCCGGAACATTCGGAATAGGTGGGTTACGACACACTGGGAAACAGCTATTGGAAAAGGTTAGCGTGCTGGAAAATGAAGCACGCGACTGAGAGCCTGGGACAGAAAGGGAGCAGGGAGGGGAGGTGGCTTGTACTGCAGGGGCAGAAGAAAAAAGACAGAAGGAGCCTAAGACAGAGGAGGATAAGAAGAGGTCTGTCTTACAGGGTGCTCTGGCAGGGGGAAATCACTCATTCGTGCATTCAGCAAACATTACAGGGCACTCCTGGGCGCTGGACACTGGGAAAATGGGAGGCAGGGGGCAGGGGGTAAGAGAAGCGACTCATCTGGTAAACATCCGTGCCACCACCCATCCTGCTCAAAAATATGTACATATAGGGGTGCCTGGGTGGCTCAGTCGGTTAAGTGTCTGGCTCTTGGTTTCGGCTCAGGTCACGATCCCACAGTTCAGGAGTCTGAACGCCCCATCAGGCTCTGCACTGGCAGTGTGAAGCCTGCTTGGGATCCTCTCTCTCTCCCTCTTTCTCTGCCCCTCCCTGCTCACTCTCTCTATCAGAATAAATAAACTTATATATATATATATATATATATATATATATATATGGATATATGTGTATATATATATATACACACACATATATATACACACACACATATATAAAGCCGAGAAGCCCAAAACTGCCCCCAGCCTCCACCTTCTTAACAGAAAGGAAAAATCCTTTCTACTTGAGGGCCAAGCTGTTCAAAAGGAAATAAGATCAAAACTGCCAGTGTGGGCGGATCACCCCGGTGACCAGGCCTCATTCACACAAGCGTTCGGGTCGGCGAGCTACCAGGCAGGCATCAACTGGTACTGGACTCATTCCTCCTGAAGGCGAGGAGCTGGGAACGGCAAGACCCTATGCCAGGGCGCAACAGCAGGCTTGTCTGCTGGATTGGGACTTCTCAGGGGCACGGTTTCCTGAGGTCTTACCCCGCTTGCCTTCAATTGTGCAAGGACAAAGGGAAGCCGTGCGTGGGGGCACATTTGTGGTCCGTGGCTGCTCCGCCTCATTCGAGATAAGAATATTCAAACAGTGGCCTTTGTTATAAAAGGACATTGTATCCAGGGCCTTGCTGAAATGTGTAATGTGTGTACGTGGGCTTGTAGGAAAGAGGGCGGCAGGCACTTCTGAAACATCTCGACGTGGCCACTGTGGACTTCTCAGAGACACATTCCCTCTAGAACTGTCCAAGAAGGTAGCCACTAGTCCCATATGACATGTACATTTAAATTACAATTAATTAAAATGAAATAAAACTTAAAATTCAGTTCCTCAGGGCACCTGGTGGCTCAGTCGGTTAAGTGTCCGACTCCAGCTCAAATCATGATCTCGAGGTCTGTGGGTTCAAGCCCCGCATCGGACTCTGTGCTGACAGCTCAGAGCCTGGAGCCTGCTTCGGATTCTGTGTCTCCCTTTCTCTCTGACCCTCCCCCATTCATGCTCTGTCTCTGTCTCTCTCTCAAAAACAAATAAACATTAAATTTTTTTTTTAAATTAAAAATAAATAAATAAAATAAAATTCAGTTCCTCATAGACCACATTGCAAGTGTTCAACAGCCACCGAGGCCAATGGCCATCGTATTGAACAGTACATATTTTCGAACATTTCCAACATTTCAGGAAGTTCTATCAGTGCTATTCTAGAACCGAAAGGGGAGCCTTCCTCCTTAGCAGTGTGAAAAGCCCTGGAGCCCTTTGTTACAATTATCTGGGAGAGACCAAGGACTGTGGGCAGCTGATCCCCGACAGAGGAGTCATTCCACATCCTTCCAGGAAGGGTGGGTAAGTGCAGAGACCGCTTCTCCTGAGCAGGCAGGGCTGGGGTGAGCCCTGGGACCCCTCCCCACTGGGGTCCTCACAGAACCTCAGCTGGTTCTATGAAACTTGCCAGTCTGGGCAGAGAGAAGCAGAGGTCCAGCTAGAAGCCCAAGTCCTGGGTTCAAAACTCGCAAAGCCCTGGCCTCAGAAGCCCAGATTTGGAAAAGGCCCTCCTATTTGTCTGCCGGGAGAAAGGGTGTGCTTCATATCATCAGGGCTCATCTTCTGTCCCCTCTCCTAGGTGTGCCCCGTGGTGGCCCTGGCACTGCCTCCTTGGGCTTGTCCAAAACAATAGGAAAGAGAAGAAAAGAACACCTGAGGCAGAGGGGCCACGTGTATGGGGGGAGGGGGGACGGTAAGTGCTTATTAAAGAAAAAAACAGTATTTTAAGGAAACTGATGGACCGGGCTAAGGAAAGGGATTCTGAGAAGTAAGCATTATTGGGTGTTTGGGTGTCTGTCTTTGAACCAACCGGAGACAGCAGGACTGGTCAAGGCACCCCCCGGCCCAGCACACACCGCACAGGATGACGGGAGATGGTGTCAGACACACCTTCACTCTTTTTTTTTTTTTTAATTTTTTTAAATGTTTATTTTTGAGAGAGACAAAGAGACAGAACGTGAGCAGGGGAGGGGCAAATGAGAGGGAGACACAGTATCCGAAGCAGGCTCCAGGGTCTGAGCTGTCAGCACAGAGCCCGACACGGGGCTCGAACTCATTGACTGGGAGATCATGACCTGAGCTGAAGTCAGACACTTAACTGACTAAGCCACCCAGGAGCCCCTACACCTTCACTCTTAACGTGGCCAATCTCCTTCAGAGTTTCCCCATTTCAGTCAAGGGCCATCACCGGTCTCCCCAAGCGTGTTCTGGCCTAGCCCTGAAAGTCAACCAACACGAACCATCAATCTGTAGTTTCTCCAGCAAGCGGCAGATGGAGGCTGGGGGCTGGGAGGCAGGTGAGCAGACAATGCACGAAGTGTGGGAACGATGGGGATTGGAGACCTGAGGGGAACCTCTGAGCCTGGGTTCTGCTCCTGGCTCTGCCACATAGATCCTTGAGCAACACCTTCGTCCCCTGAACGTTTTCCCTAAATAAATAAATAAATACATAAATAAATAAATAAATAAATAAGAGAAAACGGCTCTAAACAAATGTAAGTTTGTGACATTCGTGCCAAGAAAGGAGACTTGGTGGGACTCCTGGGTGGCTCAGTCAATTAAGCTTCTGACTTCCGCTCAGGACATGATCTTGTGGTTCATGAGTTCCAGCCCCATGCTGGGCTCTGCGCTGACAGTGTGGAGCCTTCTTGGGATTCTGTCTCTCTCTCTCTCTCTCTCTCAAAGTAAATAAATAAACTTAAAAACAAATTTATAAAAAAGAAAGGAGACGTGGCCAGCCACTCCATAACCCCTCCACATGCCACACACTGACTTTTGCAGTAACCACTTCTGTGCACTTCTTTATTGTTCAAATGTACATCCCTGGACACTGTACTTTTAGTCTTGCCTATTGTTTGTCCTTTAAGCCTATTTTAATCTACAGCTTCTCCCGTCATCTCCCCTTTTTTTCCCCCTTATAATTTGTGAATTGATGAGCCCAGGCCATGTGACTATGGACTTCCCTAACTGTCTGAAGTTCATGGACCAAGTTTCCTTTTCTCTCTGGGCCTCAGTTACTCCTTCCTTACCAGCAATGCCTCTGGGCAATTTACAGGGCTCTTATGACAATAAAAGAGACAGCCTGAAAGCACATCAGGAAATGCTTACAATATTTTGTTAAGTAAGAATGCAGGATGCAAATGGATACATATGGTATGCTTTCAGCCCTGTCAAGGAAACACACATAGGGGGATGGGTGGCAGGAAACACGCTGTCTGTCAATAGTTGTCTTGGATGGTAGATTTCTGCGTCCCGCCCCTACCTTTCATTCCTTCTTACATTTTTTCCATGATCAGCATATAAGTGTGACAGGGCACAAGTCATTTTAAACATTTAAAGAAAAGAGTGCTTTGTTTATTTATTTAGAGAGAAATACACAGCAGGCAGGGGAGGGGCAGAGAGAGGGAGGGAGACAGAGAATCCCAAGCAAGGTCCATGCTGTCAGCACAGAACCCAATGCAGGGTTCGAAATCACAAACCATGAGATCACGACCTGAGCTGAAGTCAAGAGTCTGACACTTAACCGACTGAGCTACCCAGGTGCCCTGAAAAGAATGCTCTTAAAGTGGGGCAAACCTCAAGTTTATCCCATGCCTGCTTCTCTGATGTCTCCTAGCGCTCTCCCGTCCCCCTCCTGTCTTCTCTCTGTGCTGCCAACGGAAGGACTCATCTACGATATGCCGATATGCCGATATGCCGTGTCTCTTCCCAGCTCCTCTCTCCTGGAAAGATCAGACTCCTCCCTTTGTCTGCATCAGCGGTGGCCACACTCAGAGAGCACTGGGGTCACCTGCAGGGCTCTTGAACACACGCTGCTGCTGGGCTCTAACCCACAGCTCCTGTTCCCTAGGCCTGGGGTGGGGCCCCAAAATTTGCATGTCTAGCAAGTTCCCAGGTGATGCTGACACCACTGGTTCAAAGACCACACTTTATTTTATTTTTGAGAGAGAGACAGAGAGAGAGAGGGAGAGAGGGGGGAGAGGGAGAGAGAGAGGGAGACCGAGAATCCCAAGGAGGCTCCACTGTCAACGCAGAGTCCAATACAGGGCTCGAACTCACGCGAGACCATGACCTGGGCTGAAATCAACCAACTGATCCACCCAGGCGCCCCCAGAGACCACACTTTAGAACACTGATTTGCACCTCTCCTCCGTCTCCTAAACAAGCCCTGTCCAGCTTTCAGGAGCTAGTGCAAGTTCCCCTTTCCATGAGGCAGTCCCTGGAAACGTCAGCCCATATCGATCTCTCTCTGTTCTTCTAGACCATGCCTAGCACTGAAAGTGTTCTGGTGGTCTGGAAAAGGGGAGAAAGCACTTAGTGGCCATGAGGATGGGCAACGTGGCACTTTTGCATTCACTGCCTCCTTCCATCATATCAGCTCTTAAGAGCAGGGGCTGGGACGAACATTTCTTCAGTGACCCCACATTATCCAGGAGGTATTCTAAATGTCCCAGGAGAACTGAATCTGTTTCACTCACACAGACTCCTAACGATGCACCCATTCATTCAGTGTCAGTCAAAAAATACTTAGGGGGCACCTACTGTAGGTCGGATACCCAAGAGGAAAATATCTTTTCTTCGTGGAGAACAAGAATTACAATAGCATACGTTGCCACAGAAGCCTGCAGAAAGGGCTCCTCCCAAAGGCAGTCAAACAGCCCACCTCTGCAGCCCCAGAGACCGCTACCCACACACTGCCTTGGCCGTAGAGGTGACCACAGCTGTGGTCACACCCACGTGTAGCCATGGTGAAGGTTTGCTTGCCGTTTGCAGGCTTCGTTTTTCCCTGGCTAAGCCACCCAGGACTTCCTGGAGACAAGATTTATGGGCAGGTATTGGTAGGAGAACAGATTTTCAAGAAAGTGGGCAGAACAATGGTTGTGAGATAGGGAAGCAGAAGGGACTCCATTTTAGAAAGGCTCCATTTACGCATGCTCCGTATCCCACCTTGCGTCTGGGTAAACCAGAGAAGCTACGTTCCCACTGCAAGGGGGAAACGAGGAAGTTAATCATTCTCTGAGTCTTGTCCCAGGCCCCCAAGACACATGACACCATCTAAGAAGAACCAGATCTCAAACATGTTCCAGGACATTAGCTTCGAACAAACCTTGGCCCATGCTGGCATCAATACTCCCTCCCTTTGATGATTTATGAAACAACACCTATTGTTCACCTGACACTCACTTTGGATTGGACCCTATCCCGGACTCCTGAAGGAACACGTACCCTGGACCCCTTTCCAATATAAACCCCTAAGCCCAAGAGACAACTTTCCTTTCTGAGTCTTTCAGACAACACCATCTGCTATACCCAATCACTTAAGCTGTTTAGTAAACTCTGCTTGCATTTGATTTCTATCCTGCATGAAGCCAAGGACCCTCTTGACTCGTCCTGTGCCCCCCCCCCCCACTGCCCCGGGTCCCTGGACCGCTAGCCTATGTCAATTGTGATGACACAGGCCTGGAACCCAAGGGAGGGAGGCAAGAAGATACCCTGCCTTATAAAAAGGTAGCGAATGTCTGAGGAGCAGACCGTTGTCCCACTTCTGCAAACATCTGGGGCTCTGGGCACTGAGGCTTCTGCCTGGCGAGACATTCTGAGCAGGCTGAAGATCCCATGGATTCTATAAGGCAGATGTTGGCTTCTCCGTGACCTTGGGCAACTTCTACTTCTTTGTGCCCCCATTTCACTAGCTAACAGTATCTTTTTAAAAAGTAGTAAAGCCCCAAACAAGATGATAGAGATCCCCATTGGAAGAATAAAAGGAGAGATTTAAAAATAAGCAACAATAATGCCTCCTGTAAAAGTAAAATAAAAAAACTGCAAGGAGACCAGGCAGGGGGGTCTGTGCCCCCGCCCCTCTGTGCAACAGGATCACGGGGTGGGGGGGTGCTTGTGAAAGACAAAGGTCCAGGGCCCCGTACTGAATCAGAATTTCCTGAGGAACAGGCAATTCTCATTCCCCAACCATCCCCACCCCAAGCAAGTCAAAGAGGCTCAGGGTATTCTGGGGGCTTCTATTTAATTTTTTTTTTTTTCAACGTTTATTCATTTTTGGGACAGAGAGAGACAGAGCATGAATGGGGGAGGGGCAGAGAGAGAGGGAGACACAGAATCAGAAACAGGCTCCAGGCTCTGAGCCATCAGCCCAGAGCCTGACGCGGGGCTCGAACTCACGGACCGCGAGATCGTGACCTGGCTGAAGCCGGACGCTTAACCGACTGCGCCACCCAGGCGCCCCGTGGGGGCTTCTATTTAAAAGACACTACCCCTCCCCTCCACCCAGCTCCCCTGAAGAGAGTAGCAAATCATTATCTAAGAAGGGAGAAGGGAGGGGCAGGGGCTGTAGGGAAAAACATCACCAGAACCTAGAGATCAGCTGGAGAGGAGAAGGAATGTCAACACTGAGGTACTCTTAGTCTCTGCCCCCCAGCCCCACCCCGGGGCACACTCAGAGATCTGGTTCTGGAGAGGAGATGCCATCCTCCTAGTTCAGGTGGACCTGCCCTCCAGGGACCTGCTGATTTAGCCAGTGCATGTCCGAGTCCTGGGCCACGGCTTCCTCTGACCACTGCTGATCCTGGCACATTTCCTGATGCTCCTTTTTTTTTTTTTTTAAATGTTTATTTATTTATTTTGAGAGAGAGAGAGAGAGAGCAAGCATAAGTGGGGTGGGGGAGGGCAGAGAGAGAGAGAGACAGAGAATCCCAAGCAGGCTCCACGCCGTCAGCACAGAGCCTGACGTGGGGCTCAAACCCACAAATCGTGAGATTGTGACCTGCGCAGAAATCAAGATTCAGACGCTTAACCAATTGAGCCACCCAGGTGCCCCTTTCCTGGTGCTCTTAATGCCTTGGCCCCAACAGCCTCACCCTGATCAACTGCAACTCTTTATCTCAGGATTCAGTTTGCAGTCCTCCTCCTCCAAGAAGTCTTCCCAGAGGCACTCTTTGGCTCACCCCCACGTAGCCTTGGCCTGTTAGATTCTTGTTGCACCATCAGCACGTCACATATCACAATTACCAGTGTGCGGCTGACCGATGGCCCCAACAGGCCGGTGCCCACCTGCAGGGCAGGGATTGTTCTGGTCTCATTCAGCTCTTCTGCCCCAACACCTAGGTCAGTGCACAGCATAAAGCGGACGAGCAATATGGATATTTATGCTGACCAGGAGAAAGGTGGAGGGGATTTTAAATCAAACAGCTCCACTAGGCAAATTTTTTTAGTTATAGCAAATACTTGTTTTAGCACTTCCCATGTGCCAGGAGAAGCCTGAGGCCCAGGGAGGCACAGTGGGAGCGCTGGGCAAGAACCCAGGGAGCATGGCTCCCCGCTCCTTGCTCTCAACCAGTCTGCTAGGGCATGTGGGGTTGAAAGGGAGAAAGAGTAACACCCAGAAAAAAACCTGCTACCTCCGAAGCCCTCGCTCCCTGAGGTTTAGGGGTCGCCGCAGCTCATACCTCGCGCTTTGGACAAAGCACGGATCCAGGTTGCAGAGAGACCAGGCGTCAGCAGTTCCAACTGGGAGCAGAGGTCGGGTGAGAAACAGGGACAGGGACAATGCCATCCAAGACCTTGGCGTAGAAAGGCTTTTCTCCCCCACACCCACATCTCTTCGGGAGCAGCAGAGGGGTCGCCTGCACGTGCCCCACCCGGCCTGTCTGGGCCAGGAACAATGAGGAGGAGGTCCCACTAGCCCAGGGGCTTTACTCCAGACAGGCTGTGCAAAAAAGCAGGGACGCTGAGTGGCATAACAGTAGGCAGGAAATGTATTCAGGCTCAACTGGAGTGACTGAAAATGAACCACAGGACAGGTGCACAGTGAGGTGTATTCCCAGAGCCTCCATTTAATTTTCACACCAACCCAATGAGACAGCTACTATTCTCCTTGTCTTACCAACAGCAAACTCGGACATTGTTCTGCGGGAAGGAGAGAAAGTGAGAAGGCAACCCTCAAAAATGGGGTGTGTTTGGCCAAGGCTGAGCAGAGATTTAAGGCTCTTTGAGTTAAGCATTAAGGATACTTGCCCTTTGTTCTCTATCTTTCCTCAAGCCAGGACAAAATGAGATGGGATTTAAGTTAGATTCCATTAGAAACTTGTTGACTATGAAGAGGCATTAGAGAGTTCACTCTCCAGCACAGAAACCTGAAAGTTGTAGCCCCACCATGTGCCCATTCTGCAGGCAGGAGACTGGACAACTTGACCTTTACCACCACTAGCGAGTGTATCTCCTAACATGCTCAGCAGTCTCCTCAGGGAATTTTGCTCCAGGTCCGGTGTCGAGGGAGGCTTTCAGACAATGCAAAGCCAAGGTTAAATGCAACCTTTGCTGCATTTAACAAGCAGCTGGGTGGAGTTCAGATATGAAAATGAAGTTTGGAGTTTGCTGATTCAATCAAGAAGTGGATGTGACTGCCTTAAGGTTAGCACGAGTGCAGTATTGCTAGAAGCCTACTGTGTCTATTGGATGACGGAGTTGGTCAAAGCAGTGGTGACCAGAGGTGACTGTGGGAAATACGGCAGGCAGGGCTCAGGCAGGACACTGCTGCTTCGAAGCCCACCCGCCCATGAACTTCTGGGAGGGTTTTGAGAACACAGAGCGGATCTGCTGTCGCCCCAGGCTGCTGGGGCCAACCCTGGGGCTTTGACCTGGAACAGAAGGTTCACCTACTAGACTGTGATCAGCCAGGGATGCAGAATACCTTGGGCAGGAGGAGGGGGAGCTTGGGAGGAGGGGGGCTGGATCAGAAGCACGAGGTTCAGTCTAAAGAGAGGTTCCTGATTCTGAAGGTTCATCGCAAACCAGGTAACTCACCGGTTTGAGTCAAACACAGCATTTACTCTTCACCATGGGACAATCATGTGACACTAATTTAGCAGAGTTTACCCAAATGTGGGGTTTCCTTAAGGTAAAAGGAGTCTAAGTACCAAAGAGGTTTAAAACCTCACTCGCTCTCATAAGACACCAAGGCCCGCAAAGGTCAAAGTCCTCGCCCCCGCAGGTCCTGCCAAAGGATCGGTGCTGTTGTCACCTTTCCCACCCAGCCTCCCATCGCCCCCCCCTGCCCCGCCCCTGCCGCCGTGGCAAGCAGCTGCCCCTGCAAATACAAAGGGCCCAGGAGGGCTGCGTGTCTACAAACCACTGCAGGCTCCCCTCCCTCTGACAGCCTCATGATGCGGCAACCACGAAGGGAAGCCAGGCCAGGCTCCAAGTCTTGGAGTCCCCGCTGGAGGACTGCCGAGAGCTCCCCCACCCTGGGTGCTCCCGGCTACCAGAGTCCCCCTGTAAATCCCTGCGCTGCCCCCACCTCTGTCTTTGATGCCAAATTGGGGAGGGGGGGTGGAGAGCAAAGAAAAATCCCCACTAGGCATCGATTTGCCCCAAGCAAACGCAACACAAAGGCTGCACCTGTTTCCATGGAGACACGACTGGCGAAGCAAAGGAACAAAACAGAGCGAGAAACACAAACCCGTCACCACCTTCCAGGCGGCATGATCGATGTTGGCGGGCTAGAGCCCTGACAGGAAGACGGCGGAAGGATTAAAGGTAATCAGAAGATCTAGAAGCCATACCCTGAGCTTTTTCAGTTGGTAGAGAGGGAGGTGAGAAGCCTCCCCACCCCCCAGGCCTACGAATGAGCCTGGCCCCACTCTTGAGAAAGTTCCCCAACAAAAAAAATCCCGGATAGAAATCCAAAGTGAGCAATTATTCACTTTACAAAAGGATTCTTTGCTTGACAAAGGGATTCCTTGGAACAGCAAAAGCCCATGGTGAATTGGAGCGTTTATTTTTTCACTATTTCCGTGTCTGAGGCTGAGGACAGAGAGCCAGGGAGTGACTTCCAGCTGAAAGTTTGTAAGAAAAGATGACAAAATTCCCAAGGGGAAGGGATGGAGGGGTGGGGACAAGACTCTTTATGAAATATCTGCTGGGAGAGGCCCATGAGAAATGGAGACGGGCCAGCTTGGAAACAGAAGGGTGAGTCGGCTGAGCGTCTGTGGCCCCACGCACCCCCAAAGAGCACCCCCAAAGAGCGTAGCAACCCGCAGCAGGAGGGGCCAGGCAGGTGGACCCCAAAAGCAGGGCACTCTCAAAGCTATTAGCTGAGGGGAAACGTGGGGAGCAGAAGGGGGCAGTCTTCAGCAACCCCCCCCCTCCCCCGCCCACCCCGGGCACAAGGCCGGAGGCTTGAAATCCTCCCGGGAGGGTGAAGGCCAGAGGAAGATGCCAACCGCAGGCTCAGCAGGTGGCAGGGGCCCAGGGCAGTAATGAGAGCCTCCGGGCTGGCTCCCGTCAGTCATCAGGTGACACCTATTAAGCGCCCCTCCGCACGTGTTGCCATCCTGGGAAGGAGACGATGCCACACACTAGCACAGCCCTGCCCTTGGAAAGCCTCAACTGGGACTTCACTCCACTCAGTATTTTCTCCTGACTACAATTCCTACGGAGAACAAAAAACAAGCATAACAAGCAACAATAATATTTACTGAGCATGCTGTGTGGGCCAGACGCTAAATAGCCTTTGTTTCATTGACCCTCTCAACCGGCCCAGGGGGGAGATACTATCCTTATCACGGTTTCCTGAGGGGGAGACAGGCACAGAGAGGTAAGGAACTTGCCTAAGGTCACTCAGCTAGTAAATGGCAAAGCATGGTGTGCCCAGCTTCCAAGCCTGTGAACACTCGGCCAAATGCCTGCCACATCAGCCCATTTAGCAGAGATGCTGAGGACGAGAGAGTGCAAGTGACTTTCACTGAGGCAGGGGATGAGCTCTGAAGACCAGCTCTTCTGACCCACCCAAGGCTTTTTTGCCTTGTGATGCTCCCCCTGGGAAGGCCAGTGGCTTTCTTGGTGGGGTACGTGGACTGGCGTGTGGCCATGAAGTTAGTCTCCTGTTCTGGGCCTCAGTTTACCTGTAACAGGGAGGTATACGGTGTGAGCTCTTGCCATCTCACTGGGAAAAGGGGAGCTGGGAAGAGACCTGGGGCATGGGTCCAAGGTGTCACTGGGGAGCCCACAGGAGGAAGACTCCAGCTCCAGCAAAAGAGTCCCAAAGGCCCACAAGCTCTGGAGTGAGCGGTATAACATTTGCAGAGCAAAACCCTGGGTAGCATCTCTGGTGGGGCACCTGGTTTAGTGTTCTTCCCACCAGCATACATCTGGGAAATGCGGGCACTTCCCGGGGTGTTGGCTTTCAAGGAATCAATTTCCAAAACCTCATTTCCACAGACAGTCTGCTCACTTCCTCGCTTTCTTTCTTTCTTTCTTTCTCGTTCTTTCTTTTTTTTTTTTTATTTATTTAAAAAAAAATTTTTTTTTTTCAACGTTTATTTATTTTTGGGACAGAGAGAGACAGAGCATGAACGGGGGAGGGGCAGAGAGAGAGGGAGACACAGAATCGGAAACAGGCTCCAGGCTCTGAGCCATCAGCCCAGAGCCTGACGCGGGGCTCGAACTCACGGACCGCGAGATCGTGACCTGGCTGAAGTCGGACGCTTAACCGACTGTGCCACCCAGGCGCCCCTCGTTCTTTCTTTTTCTTTTCTTCCTTCCTTCCTTCCAAAAAAAAATTTTTTTAAGTTTATTTATTTTGAGAGAAAGAAAAAGCACCCATCAGGATGGGGCAGAAAAGAAGGGAGAGAGAATCCCAAGTAGGCTCCATGCTGTCAGCACTGAGCCAACGTAGGGCTCAAACTCACAAACCATGAGATCATGACCTGAGCTGAAATCAAGAGTCAGGTGCTTAACCGACTGAGCCACCCAGGCGCCCCAGGTAGTCCTTTCCAAAACGAGAAAAGACGGTGCTGGGAACCATCTGGATCTACAGCTCTCTTTTCATGATGGCCCTCCTCAACATTTCCCAAAAGAAAGACCCACCCCTAGCCATCCTAACTGCACGCTGGTGCTCTCCGGGGAGGGGGGGGTGGGCGGTGAAAGCCACCAAACAAAGGGACTACTGGAGAATGCAGCCCCCGTGGGCAGGGGGCGGGGGAGGGGGAGAGTCCCCAGGGGATGGACATTGAGAAGGGAGCTGGCCTTATTTTACCAAGGCCTTATCTACCTCCTTACCTACCCATCTGTTTATTTCAGGGTTAGGATCGGGAAGCAAGGAAGCGGACACAGGGACATCCGTTTAACACATTTATTCAAATCGCAAAATAAAGTCTGACTTTTTCTGACACAAGGTAAGATTTGGCTGAGGGCTGGAACAACGAGGTCCAGTCTGCCCATTAGGAATTATGACAGACATTTTCCGTAGTTGCACGGGCTGAGCCTGCTGTGTTAGGGCTGTGTTTGACAAAAATATATTCGAAGCAAGTAGGTGACCTACCGTCAGCCTGGTAATACACTCTACTTAAAGTTATGATAGAAGTTTTTACATGTGAATTTTAAAAATGTGTAAGAGGATACAGTTTTTCAAAATTTCCCTGGCACCACCCTCAGAGGCTCTAGCTCCCGCTCCGCAGGCAAGAGAAGTCAGCTACAGCGTATATACAACAAGCACCAGACCTGGAACCTGGGTGTAAGTTTGTTTCTGCTACTTCTTAGCTCTGTGGATCTGGTTAATTCACTCAAAAACTCCCCGAGCCTCAGTTCCCTCATAAGTAAAGAATACCATACAAAGCGTATTAAAAATCCTGATGATGACAATGGTGATTATGACACGGAACGAATAATGGAGAAGTGCATCAGTACAGACAGTTCCAAATACTAGCCAACCAGCAGGCGTTTTCTGTTTGGCTTAGACAACATAATGGTATTCATCTCTAGGTCACACTAATAACTTATATTTATCGGGCGCTCACTACGTGCCAGGCACTGGACTAAATGCTCCACGTGCCCCAGATCATTTTGTTTTCACAAGAATCCCATGGATAAGGTGTCCTTCTTATCCTCTTTGTACAAGCACAGAAAGCTTACACACTTGCCCAGCTCAGTCACCTGGCCCGGCAGGTGTGTTTGAGCCCAGGGCCTGTGCTCTAAACCCTTCCTGCTTAAAATGTGGCCTACAATTGGCAGAATCTGTGCCAACTGGGAGCTGATTAGAAATGCAGGATCTGAGGCGCCTGGGTAGCTCAGTTGGTTAAGCGTCCAACTTCAGCTCAGGTCATGATCTCACGGTTCATGGGTTGGAGCCCCGCGTCGGGCTCTGTGCTGACAGCTCGGAGCCTGGAGCCTGCTTCCAATTCTGTGTCTCCCTCTCTCTCTGCCCCTCCCCTGCTCACACTCTGTCTCTCAAAAACAAATAACCATTAAAAAAAAAAAGAAAAGAAAAGAAATACAGGATCCTAGGACCTATACCAGACCTACTGAATCAGAATCTGCATTTTAGAACAATCTATGGGTGATTCATATGCACATGCAAGTTGGAGAATCACTGCTTTAAACCCCCAGTCCGGCTGATTTACCACCCTGGTTTTATCTTGCTGAAGGTAATATTAGAACGTTTGCTTTCTCTACACACATGCACTCACAGCTGGCAATTAAAGCAAGCAAGATGGTTAGGGATTATAATAATCCATCAGTAACACATGCAAAATGCATTTTTTTTTTTTTTAACGGACTAGGAGGATTCACATCAAACTGTCATCAGTGGTTGCTTCTGAAGAGTGGGGTAGGGAGAGGGTAGTCAAAGGGGGCTATTTATTTGTATTATTTGAAATTTTTAATGAAAGTAATATAGTTGTGCATTGGCTATATAATTTAAAAGGAAACCATGTTTTAAAACAGAAGTGCAGGGGCGCCTGGATGGCTCAGTCGGTTAAGCATCGGACTTCGGCTCAAGTCATGATCTCACGGTTCACGAGTTCGAGCCTCACATCGGATGAGCTCGAGCCCCGCTTCAGGTGAGCCCCATTCTCTCTCTCTGCTCTCACAGGATTCTCTCTCTCTCTCCACCCTCACTCGCTGCACCCTTTCTCAAAATAAATAAATACATAAATAAGTAAAACACAAGTGCAGATGACTGAAATTGACTGTATTTTATGAGCTACACCTACACCAAGGCTATGACAGCGTCCAACTCCAGACCCTGGAAGGCCCAAGGAGGGAGTCACCAGAAAAGCACTGGTGGGACACAAAGACTGCTGTGCTTGGGGTCTGAAGACCCAGATTCCAGGCCAGGCTATGCCCCAATTTGCTGTGGGGCCTCAAGGCTCTCATTTAGCATCTGTGGGCCTGTGCGTCCTCTGCTACACATTGGGGGTCATTCACACACTCTTTGGGCCCCACAGAGATGGTGCAGGGATCAGCAATGCAGTGACATGCACAAAGGCCCCTGAGAATAGCAAGGTGCCATACAATACAAGGGCGAGGAGTTTTCTTAAAAAGAAAAGCAATGAAAGAAAAAAAAAAAAAGAAGCAGTGAAACACCCACCCTTGCTCATTCCATTCCCTCAACGCAGCGATTCCATGACTTTATAAGGAAGATGCACACAGTAACCTGGATTTAGATTCCGTGGGAGCCTCAGGCTGATTTTCAAATCCTTATTCGAACTCAGAAGTTAGGTTTGGACATGGTTCAAAACATGAAAGAAAAGGGCCATTTCTCAATGTCTGGCCCATTTTCTTTGCACTTCTCGCCTGGTTTCTCTGCAGGCTCACAACTCCCGGGGAGGTTCCGCTTCAGGGTTCTGTGTACTCCCCCCTCCACCGTGCGCTGACTCCCCCATGGCAACCATCCCCAGTGCGGTGGCCTCCCGGCTACTCCTGGAGCAGACGACTTAGGGTCTGCGGTCTGGCTTGCTTCTGGCCAATGCCTCAGTCTCCCCACTGTTATCGTAGAAACTCAGATTTGCAGAACTGGAAGGAGCACTGCTCATCTGGAGGAGTGTGAAGTTTGGGGACACAGGGACACAGGGACTTGGTGGAACCCACCGCTAGCTTCACACAGACAGAGCTGGGCTGGGGCTCTACGACCTGTGGAAATACCTCCCTTCCCTGAGATTTCTCTATCATTGTCTGCCATTCACCCCACCCCTCCATCCCTTCATTCTTTTTTTTTTTTTTAATGTTTATTTTATTTTTGAGAGAGAGAGACACCAAGTGTGAGCAGGAGAGGATCAGAGAGAGAGGGAAACATGGAAGCCGAAGCAGGTTCCAGGCTCTGAGCTGTCAGCACAAAGCCCGATGCGGGGGTCGAACCCACGAACTGTGAGATCATGACCTGAGCCAAAGACGGACGTTAAACTGACTGAGCCACCCAGGCGCCCCCATCCCTTCATTCTAGGAGACACATGAATCTGAGGGCTAAAAGCTGCTGTGCCTTTCCTCGAACTAAATGATCCCCAAGCCACACCATCTGAAAGTATCATTGAAACTGAGGCAGGAAAGAAAAGAACCCACTGCCGGATTTTCCAAGGAGAACCAGACCCATCTGAACCATCCGGAGCTTCAGTATAGCGTCTGGGCAGGCAGTTCCAGCCCCACCACTTACGTGGCCTTGGGGGCCTTGCGTCACTTCTCTGAGCCTCAGTGAGAGGGCTACAACCTTCAGGTTTAAGTAAAGATTCTAGATAAAGGTAAAGAACCTTCATGCAGGATTCTAGATAAAGCTAAAGACCTTCATCCAGCACTCTAGGTAAGGGTAATGACCTTTATGCAGAGTAGAAGGTCAATAAACAGCAACTAGCACGCTCATGATCATCGTCATTTACGAACATCCATCCCAAAGATAAGGGTCTAAATTAATTCTCTGCTACAGCTGCATATTAGAATCACTGAGGAAATTTTTTTCTTTTTTAATACCAGTGCCCAGGGGAGCCTGGGTGGCTCAGTCTGCTAAGCGTTGGACTCTTGGTTTCAGCTCAGGTCATGATCTCATGGTTTAGTTCACGGGTTAAAGCCTTGCATTGGGCTCTGCACTCACAGTGCAGAGCCTGCTTGGAATTCTCTCTCTCTGCCCCTCCTTCCCTCTCTCTCTCTCAAAATAAATAAACAAACTTAAAAAAACAAAACAAAACAAACAAAAAACTCACCAGTGCCCAGATCTTATCCACAGTGATTCTGATTCAGTGGTCTGGGGAAGGACCTAGGGAATCGGTACATTTTTTACAGCTTATACTTTTTTTTTTAACTGTATTTTTTAATGTCTATTTTTTTTTTAACGTTTATTTATTGTTGAGAGACAGATCATGAGCAAGGGAGGGGCAGAGAGAGAGGGAGACAGAATCTGAAGCAGGCTCCAGGCTCTGAGCTGTCAGCACAGAGCCCGACACGGGGCTCGAACTCACAAACCACGAGATCATGACCTGAGCCTAAGTCAGGACACGTAACCGACTGAGCCATCCAGGTGCCCCACGTCTATTTATTTTTGAGAGAGAAATCGAAAGAGAGAGAGAGAACGAGAGTGAGTGAGGGGCAGAGAGAGAGGGGGGCAGAGGATCCGAAGGGGCTCTGCGATGATAGCAGAGTGACCAGTACAGCGCTCGAACCCACGAACCATGAGATCATGACCTGAGCTGAAGTCAGACTCTTAACTGAGCCACCCAGGTGCCCCATTTTTACAGCTGATTCTAACTTCACCTGGCTGAGAACTGATCTAAATCAGTGCCTCCCAACCTCTAACATGTACACGAACCCCCTAGGGATTTTGCTAACCTCCAAGTCCTGACTCAGTAGGTTTGATTTGAGGCCTGAGATTCTGCATTTCCAACTAGCTCCCAGGTGATGTCGATGCTATGGATCCGTGGCCTCCAGAGGAATGGCATCCAAAACTCAAGGTCTTGGGAAGACGGCTGGAAAGTCTGTAAGATTCTTCTCTGGACACTCTCAAGAGCCAGCTCAGTCTAGCCAGGCTGGAGTTCAGTGCCTGCTGGAAGCAGCCAACTTTGTGACCTTAGTTAGGGTGGCAGGACCCAGAAGCAAAGCCTGTTCCCAGATGACTCTCTTGGGCTTCCTGTTGGCTTTTTTAGGTTCCAACAAGAGCCTGCAGACATGTGTGGCCACGAAGACATACTTGCAAATTAATCATGACACCACACCCAGCATTTATGTGGAGCTGCCTTCTCCAGACCAGCCAAGGAAAAAGCCAAAAGGAAAAGGCCCCAGTTACTTTCACTTGAATGAGCGAGGTGTAGGAGAACATGGCCTGTCTTGGCAGAATGTCCTAGCCAGGAGCTGAAAACGATGTCAGCTCTGGCCTGCCATACTTCTCTGATCGGCCCAACAGGAAAGCTTCCTGCCTAGAGCTGGCTAGGTAAACACACAGTTGAAGAGACTCCAGGAAAACGTGAGCAGGGAGGGGACTGGGTGGGCAAGTCCCTCTGGTATTTTGTGACCCTGAACAATATCCACAAAACAACACTGAGGGGGCACCTACTATGTCACAGGGAATTTTACAGAAAGACTCTCATGCGATCCTTGTATCAGCTTTGCGAGTCAGGCATCACTGTTTTCATTGGATATTTGAGGAAGGTTGAGGCTCAGTGGGGGAGCAACAAGGGAACATCAGAGGACAGAGCCAGGACTGGAACCCAAGCCTGGCCAACCCTTCCTGCCTACTTACACTACTGCACCAAACTCAAATCTCTCAATGCCTCAACTTATCCCTTCACTGGGGCAGGAAGAGAGGGAAAGGGTCAACAGAACTGAAAGTGGCTGTGGGTCTCAAGTACAAAGGACACTGCTTATTATCATTATAGTTATTATTAATCCTTATCACCATCAGATGTATACTTCTTTTTAAGCTTTATTTATCTAAGTAATCTCTACACCCAACGTGGGGCTCAAACTCATAACCCTGAGATCAAGAGTTGCATGCTCCTCAGGCTGAGCCAGCCAGGCACCCCCATCAGATGTGGAATTAAGAGGTACTGGGCGGGGGGTGGAGGGGACACCTGGGTGGCTAAGTTGGTTAAGTGTCCTACTTCGGCCTAGGTCATGATCTCGCTGTTCCGGAGTTCGAGCCCTACATCGGGCTCTGTGCTGACAGCTCAGAGCCTGGAGCCTGTTTCAGAAACTGTGTCTCCCTCTCTCTCTGCCCACCCCCACTCGTGCTCTGTCTCTCTGTCTCTCTCTCCCTCTCTCTCTCTCTCTCTCTCAAAAATAAACATAAAAAAAAAAAAAAAAAAAAAAAAAAGAGGTACTGGGAGAGAAGGCTGGTTTCTGCCCTGACATTTAGAGTGGCTAAACAAGGCACTGGCCCTAGGCAGTCTCCAGCAGCCCAGGCCACTGAGCTTCCCAGGCCGTCCAGGAAAGGGTAAACAGCACCTGATGACTCCAGGGTGAATACCCAGGAGGTCTGGAGGGATGGCTCTGCTTGTGGGATAGGGCAAGAGTCCAAAACAGCTCAAGGAAGGAGACCAAGCTGGGTCACAGCAGCATGTTCCTGGCACCTGGGCCACCATGCCAGGCCCAAGGCTGGAAATGAGACTCAACCAATTTCCTGATGGGTTCTGAGAGCCAGTCTAAACTTGTGTCCCACCGAGTTACCCCTGCATAAGCCACAGAAGCTTCCTGATGGCCACTCACATGAGTTCCCCCACTTTAAGGACTAGGAAGTTGAGGATTAAAGGGGCCATGCTAGGAACCTCTGTTGCAGCCAGGCCTATACCATAGCCAGGTTCCTCCTCCCAGCACCTTGGCAAGAAGAGGCCTTGGCAGAGGTCCCAGTTCTGGATTAATATTACACCAATACAACCCAAACAAATGGCTCCTGACTGTCATGTTCCATAAAGTTCTGAGGCTCAAAACAAAGATGAGCTGGGGAGGGAGAGGTCAACAACAGTGGAATGTGCAAATAAACAATGGTATGACCATTTGATGAAATATCTTACAGCCATTTGAAACCACATTTTTAAAAAATTTTTTAAATGTTTATTTATTTTTGAGAGACAGTGAGAGAGCATGAGTGGGGGAGGGGCAGAGAGAAAGGGAGACACAAAATCCGAAGGAGGCTCAGCACAGAGCCCAGTGGGGGGACTCAAACTCACAAACCACGAGATCATGACCTGAGCCGAAGTCGGACACTTAAGTGACTGAGCCACCCAGAAATTATGTTTTAAAATCATGCCATTTCAGGGGTGCCTGGGTGGCTCAGTCAGTTAAGTGTCCGACTTTGGCTCAGGTCATAATCTCAGGGTTTATGAGTTTGAGCCCTGCAGTGGGCTCTGTGCTGACAGCTCAGAGCCTGGAGCCTGCTTCGGATTCTGTCTCCTCGCTCTGCCCCTCCCCACTTGCACTGTCGAGCTCTCTCTCTCTCAAAAATAAATAAACATTTAAAAAGTAATAATAAAATAAAATCATGCCATTTCATTAAAAATGCTCATTTTGCAGTTACACGAAAAAGCTACCTACAAAAAAAGTAGGTAATTAGTAAGATTACAACTATTTTTAAAATCTATGTGCATTAAAAAAAAAAAAAAAAGCAGAAGGAAATACAACCAAACGTTATCAGTGGCAGTGCTTAAATTATCAGAATGATCATTCTGTGTCAGAAATTAAACATTTTCCAGTTCTTCTTCAGTGAGCATGTAAAGTGCGCAGGAATAAGAGGAACACATTCTGACTACAGGCAGTGAGCCTGAGAGTCCAGATGCAGATCTGCGGGGATGGCATAAACCCCAGGCGACCCTCAGCAGTGACACAGAACTGGCCCAGCTGCAGTCCAGAGGCTAGCGGGCGCAGTGCTGACACCTGGGCAACAAGCCAGTGGGGTACCCTTCCCAAGGGGCTGAAATTCTCCAGGGAATGTTAACAAAAGCCCATTAGCCCTTAAAGTGCTCTAAAAGATTTTGGTGAAAGACGCTTAAGTGAAACAGGGCCCAGTCAGGTGCCCTGCCCCAGGCAGAGAAGCAGAAGCCAGCTGCCACCCGCGGGGCCCAGTGTCCCTTGGAGACCCCCAGCGGACAAGGATTCCTGCCTGCGCCACTCCCCACCCGGCCACAAGGAGAGAAAAGAGACAAGCTTCACCATATGGGGCTCGGGAGCCTCGTGGGAATGTCGGTGGGAGTGAGAATGGCAGGTCCCTAAGCCGTGTGCAATTGTGAAGAAGGAAGGGGGTTTAAAGCAAAAAAACTGCACCAGCTGTCTCCTGAAGAGCACTAATTACAGGGGCTGTGCCGCCTGAGCAAGGCCTGGTTCTGCAAGCAGAGATGCTCCCCGGGGGATGGGGTGGGGGGGGCAGCAGGCACCCAGCCGCCTGTGCTTAGCCGCCCGATGGCCGGCCCGGCGATGGTGAGAGGGCATCCGGCTGGGGCCGCAGGCCTGCTGCCTCCCCGAGCTGGGCAGGCAAGCCCAGGTCCAGAAAGCTGATTCCACGGGTGCGCTTACTGGCAAGCTCACATCAGGGTCAGGAGGCCTGTGCCGCATGCCAGGGCCGGCTGACCCTGGAATGTGGGGAGGACTAGAGAATTTCCTTCTCTGGAGTCTCAAAAGACCTAAGCATCTGGAATGGCTCAACACTAAAATGAGGAAGAAGCAGAAGTGACAGCCTTAGTCCTTGAAGCTGGGGAAGGGGACAGAGTCAAGTGGAGAGATTAGAAATGCGACTTCTCGGGGGCCCCTCTCTTGCAGGTCATGGCAAGGAGCTCCAGCTCACCAACACCAACAGGGCCCCTCCTGGACATCCTTCTGTGGCCAGCATTTCTGCTGAGGCACTGAGGAGGCCTGAAAAAGGGCCATGCTCATGAAGCCAAGGAGGCAGGGGGGCCTGGGAGTCCACCCTGGGTCTTGGCCTGGCTCTGTGGCTTCCTGGTCCCTGAGCTCCCCTGAATGAGGGGTCAGGGGTACCCGTCCTGGCTGCCGTACACAAAAATTCCCAAGTCGGTGAGACATGTATGGGACAGCACTTCTAAAAACTACCAAATTCTAAACAAATGGAAGGCATCATTATGATTAGTGGGGTGTCGTTATAAAGTGGGCATTCTGCTTCCCTTTCGTGACAACTTGCAAACTAGAAGCAAAAACAGAAGAGCACATTAACCCCCCCACCGCAATCATTCCCCCCCCCCCCCCCACGCTCCAAACCCAGACTGGATGGGGCAGCGTCCAGAGCGTGCGAGACGGGGCTCATATGGGCCTCCTGAACCAGAGGGGAAAGGGACAGCTCAGGGAGGCCAAGGGAGGAAACGAAACCGACCAAACCAGGGAAGAAGTAAGAAGGTTAGGACTGAGATTCCACCCTCCTGGGAATGCGCCCGCATCCCTGGGAAAGAGGCCCAGATGAAAGGAGGCGCAGCTGGGGGAAAACAGGCCGTGAGAACAGAAGGGCAATTGTTCGGGGACAGGCCAGGCGCTGCACCCGGAGCAGCCGGCCAGCACTGCCGCTTTGTGCGTTAATGTAATTAAGGGCCCGGTGGGGGCCAATGTTTGGAGTCCTTTTACTCCTCGCCATTCTCACAGAACAGCTGAGCCAGAGCGGGGAATGTAACGGGGGCAGCCTGGGTGTCTGGGCAGCTCAGCTGAAAGGGGTCGGCAAGGGGTAGGAGGGCCCCGGGGCAGCAGGAGGCGAAGCCCTCATTCCGGGCCTGAGAGGCACTTCCTCCGCCGCCTCCTCAGCACTGTCCCCAGGAGCTCCCTGAAGCCCTGCCACTGCCCTGACCCCAGTTAACACTCCCACTAATTGCTGGGGCTGCAGAGAGTCCAGGGAGCAAAAGAGCCAGAGTTAATTAAGGAGAGAAAAAAAAAGTCTGCTTCTCCATTCTTCATTTCGACTCCTCCCCAGCCTTCTGGGTAGGGCGTCTAGTTTCAGGGAAGCTCCCGAGGCAGGGATCTGCGCGCCTGCAGCCAAAACCAACAGCGCATGGCAATTACTGAACAGGAGCAGCTGGGGTTAGCGGGTTTCTAGGAGCCTTGCTCCAAAGCTCCCCAGCCCTTCAAATTTCCAAGAGGTACGGCAAGGGGTCTGTGCCACCGGCCCCCCCCCCCACCGCCCCATCCACAGGAAAGCCTCATTTTCTCAGTCCAAATACTGGATGCTGTGAAAAAGGGGTTACGTGGGCTCTTGCTACCGACGTGGGACTCCTTCAGAAGGCAATGGGACATTCTGTAGGGGAAACAATAGTGCGATATGTACATTTGACAAATGTTACCTGTTCTAATCTCACAACTACCCTACTGAGGTAGGCGCACTCTTATCCCCACTTTATCGATGGGAAAGCTGAGGCTTGGAAGACATAAGTAACTCGCCCAAGGTCAACAAGCTAGCAACTAGCAGAAGAATGATTGAGACCCCAGCACTCTGACTCCAAAGCCTGTGCATTTAACCCTTGTCCCATGCTGCAGGTCACTTAGATATTCTGGTACACGAGAAGCAAGCCTTGTGGAAGAGTCCTTGAGGGTTTGATGAGGTCCATGGACCCGACTCCCACCAGTCCCCCAAAATCGAACATATAGTCTTGGTGTTTGTGTGTGCATTCACTGTTCAGGGTGGAAGGGAGTGTCAAAGTTCTCTTTAGATTATCCAAAGGGCCTCGGCCTCAAAAAGAGGCTAAGAACTGTATTCCAATGAGGTATTAGCCTTGCTAAGATGACTCTAGAACACAGATCTTCTGACTTGGGTCCTCTATATCTTCCCTTTACCTCTTTCCTCTGAAGAAATAGCCAAGAGGGCAGCCTGAATTTCCAGAAAGGAAGGATGTACTGGCAGTTTAGAATTAGGCAACTTGGCACTGAAAGTCCACCCAGGTAGAGGGAAGGGAAAGCTTTCAGAGCAAGGCCCTGCAGGACGATAGGGATTTCCTACAGTGCTTACTATTTCTTTCCATCACTTAAAAACAAGTTCCAACACTGTCCTAATTCTGATTTTGGGTTTCGCTTGGATCCATACAGAGGAAAATTCAGTATCAGCAGCCCTAAACTACCAGAAGTTAGCAGGGGAAAAATGTTTCTGTCCCAAAGGAATTTGCTAGTTTTAAAGACCACTATATATCTAGAAACAAAGGCATCCTTTAACCAGCACTACTGTCTTCATTTTCAGATGTTCCAAGACATTAAACAATAACAGTAGTGCCATTGGACAGCCAAGATCATTAAGTGTGCATTCTGTGCGCTGGGCTCTGTGCTTCCCTCATCTAATCCTCATCCCAACCCTATGAGGTAAGGACATTATCATCTCTGATTTACAGATGACAAAATGAAGGCTCAGAGAGGTCAAACAGTTGCCCAAGAAAACACAGCAAATGAGTGAGAGAGCCAAGGTTCAAACCTAGGTCTATCTGACCCTAAACACGGGGTTCTAGACCAGGACCACTGAAAGCAAGTCCACAGACCATCCACAAACTGTTAGTTATGGGTCCCTGGCAAGTTAAGTACAGGAAAAGAAAGTAGATTTAAAGACGTTTCTAGCAATTTGACATTGCCACAGCAACCCAGCAGGTGGTGGTGGACTTGCCTCTTAGAACAGGGAACACATACAGAGCCGTTCAGACACTGTCAGACTTGTGCAGACTGGTCATACTCATTGGGACCCCATACCCATCCCTGAATGAATGAAAACAACCCATCCTTCACCTCAGCTGGTTGAAGAAGCCCTGTTCTATTTTTAAAAAATTTTTTAATGTTTATTCATTTTTGAGACAGAGACAGAGAGCAAGCAGGGGAGGGCCAGAGAGAGAGGGAGACACACAATCCGAAGCAGGCTCCAGGCTGTGAGCTGTCAGCCCAGAACCCCATGAGGGGCTTGAACCCATGAACCATGAGATCACGACCTGAGCCGAAGTCAGACGCTTAACCAACTGAGCCACCCAGGCACCCCAAAGAAGCCCTGTTCTAAAGCACTCTGCAAAGATGGGGGCATATGTGTGCGAGCCTCCAGCCATCCCCTCAGTCGTCCACTCAGCATGCAAAGTCTTCTAGCATGGTGCTTCTCGGACTTGAACGTGCACATGAACCACCAGGGATCTTGGTAAAACGCAGACTGACTCTGGCAGTCTGAGGTAGGGCCTGAGACTCCCCGTTTCTAATCAGGTGATGTGAGGCTGTCAGTCCGGTGTCTGGACTTTGAGCAGCAAGGTTCTAACTGCACAAGCACACCAGGGCAGATGAGGCAGGTGCCAGAAACTTCGCCTGACAAAGCCAGCCAGAGTCTAGCAAAGGGCCCAAGAAGAGGCTCACTACTTGGGCCTGGCTATGAGGAAGGTAGGATTGGGCTCAGCTCACAGGCAGCCCTTGAAACACACCCTTTTACCACACCAGCCTGAGCCTGGGACATCCAGGGGCCCTTTTCTCCTGAGTTGCACCAACAGAAGCCCTTTCTGTCCCAAGGGTTTGACTGAAGGCAGAGAAAAGCCAGCTCAGAAGCAGGAGCAGACATTCAGAGGAATGCTGCCTCTAAGCATACCCTAGGAGAGGGGGTGTTTTGGCTGAACTGTGCTCACGGCCTCGCTCCGCTCGTGCCAGAGTGCCAGCCTGTGGATGTCCAGCAGTGATGCCCCAGGAGCATTACTACACGTGCGTGTTCGGACAGCACTTTTTACTCCTTATAAAAGGATATTCACGTCTACTCTAAGAGCTAAGAAATCTAATTAAAAGCTGGAAGCCTCAGAGGAGGGAACGTAATGTGGGTCACCCTGGGAGGGCAAAAATGGCCCCTCGGTGGCCAATCCTGCAGCCAGAAAAGGCCAGCTCTTCTCCAAAGAGGAACGGCCCCCACTTCCCTCAGGTGACCCTCCGGTTACGCGTTCTACTCCCTGGAAATTCTTGACAATAGAGACCTTCCTCCTTATTGCCAATCTCAGCCTCTCCTATTACAACTTATGGCACAAGGACTGAAGGACTATGTACTTATAAAAGGGGCAATTCACTGCGGAAGGCCCCGATCTTCCATTCATTCAACGATTCATTCGTTTATTCAAAAACATGACAGACCAACTACCATGAGCCAGGACCATTAGGAAGTGGGCAGACAGCATGGACTCAGCAGACTTGGGCCTCTCCTCACCTTCCCTAAAAAGCAGGGAGGACACAAAAGAAGGGGCCACGCACGAAGCCATTAACTAAGGCAAAGGGCACTGCCTGTTCCTTGTGCCAGAGGGATGGCAGGCAGCTTTCCCATATGCATGAGCTCAGGGAAAGCCAGCCCCAGAGTGGGACTGGACGGTACCTGACAGGGGCTCCTTCACTCACACAGAGCGGACAGAGGCCTAAGAGTCACTGACATACACAGCCAACAGTCAGAAGGGCTTGATGTCCCAACCAAAAGTCCCTCCGACCCAATGCAAGCCCAACTCCAAGGGACACGTGGCTGAAAACCTCCTTCTACGTCTCAGATGACTTTCATGCAACCACAAGCCTTTCTCCCTTTGCAAAAACGAAATCACATTCTCCTACCTCCAAACCCCGCCATGTGCTATCTCCCTGCACGATGCTCCCGCCTGGCTCCTTTCCACCCGACCGCTGGTCCTTCCTGCTCTCAGACTTCTGCTCAACACAAATCTCCAGAAGGTCTGGTGCGGTCACAAGAGCAAGGTTTCTTAACATTGTCTTAACTTGATATTTGGGACCAGATCATTCTCTTTGAGGAGGTCTATCCTGTATATTGGAAGATGTGTAATGGCATCCCTGGCCTCTACCCACAAATGCCAGTAACCCCAGGAATGCCAACCAAAAATATCTCCAGACACAACCAATGTCTTCTGGGAAACAGAACCATCCCCATTTGTGAACAGTGCCCTGGGACACTGGTGGCACATGAGGAACACCCGGGGAGCTTATAAAACTCACCCACGCCAGGGCCCCATCCCACACCATTCTGATTCTGGCCCCAGATTCAACAAGCAAACAAGAATGTCTGTCACTTTACAAACCCTTAATGTTCTTTTCATGTGTTGGTTGGTTCAACCATTAGACCGGATCTCTCCAGAAGCAGAACTATATCTTCCTTTTCTTGCTCTCTCTCCACAAAGCTCCATGCAGTTCCCCCTATTTTGTGTTAATCAGAAAAGTTTGGAAAGTTATTGAGCCTCCTCCACTCCAACTTCAAATGAAGAAGCCGCTCCAAATAGCACCAGCTCCCCCAAATTCAGCAGCTAATGACAAGAAGAATTTAGACCCTTCCAAGCTTTGAGAGGAGGAGGGGGCAGAAGACATAAGAGTCCCTGAGAATCTAGCCACCTGCTTCTGCTCTCAGTGTCCAACCTGTGAATGAGAACCCTTCATGCTCTCCCTTGGGTGTGAGGAAACTTGGCTGAGTGGCCAGGGCACCCACCTATGTTCACTCAACTTTGTGGATTCCCACCCCTCTTTTTTTTTAATGTTTATTTATTTATTTTGAGAGAGCGAGCGAGAGAGAGAATGAGAAGGGGAGGGGCAGAGAGAGAGAAAGAGAGAGAGAATCCCAAGCAGGCTCCACAATGTCAGGGCAGAACTGGACATGGGGCTGGATCCCACCAACCTTTCACTCATGCCCTGGGCAAAAATCAAGATTCAGACGCTCAACCGACTGAGCTTCCCAGGTGCGCCCTGATTCCCACCCCTCTTGACCAGAACGTAAGGTGTGACACTGGGGGTCGGTAGCAGTACCAGACAGGACCCTGTGGTTCTCAGACTGACAGTGACTTGAAAATAATATAAGCAGGCTCAGAACCCACTGTCCGAATCTGAGCCTGAAAGGCTAGGGTCTTTTCTCACACATCCCTCAAGGAGCCCCAGTAGGATCAGAACTCACAGACAGAGGGCTGGCCAACCTTAACAGTTGAGAGAGCAGTCAGATCTGTGTTCTGCCTCCTCTCCTCCCCACACCTGCTGGCCTCGTCTTCACACAAGGCCAGAGAGAAGGGCAGCGTCAAGGGGAAAGACCGGGTCACAACCCCACCTTCCCTAGTGGAAATGCATTCATCACTCATTTAGTAACCAACACACAGAAGATGACTTATAAATGACGTGGATGTTTAGTGATCAGCCACGCATCCTTCCCGGTTTTTACACCGGGGTTACCTTAAAGACAAAATGATGGGAGGGGAACCCAGGGCCAGGCTCCCCCAAAGACAGTGGAGTCTATTCAAGCTCCAAAGATCAGCCTTCTCACAAAAATTCACTGGCTCATACATAAGCATACAAACTGCCCATGAGGTTACATTACACTTAATGAATGATTCGACATTTTCTGTGAGATTACACTCATTTGATATTCATTGCCAAAAGGATCTGCTTCCGGTGGCCCTGGCTAGCTTGCTGAGACCTGTCTGGGGACTGAGGGCTTCCGTTATGAGGTGGCCAGAGGGAGAGTGATTTTTTTTTTTCAAGCTTCCTTCCCTCCCCTCAATTACACACACACACACACACACACACACACACACACACACCCTGTTGCCTGGAGACTGAACGAATTCCTGATGCTTACGCTTCTTTTCATTCCCCAGAAGCAGGAGCTCTGGAAACTGGGGCCTCCAGGAAACATTCCTAGGGCGGGGGAGAGGGGGGGACGCGAGTGACACTTCCTCACCAGCACCAGCAGGCCCGCCCCTCCCCGCTGCCCTCCCTTTCCTCCCCAGGCCTGAAAAGCCCCAGCGGACTGGAACTGAAGGGCTCCCGCAGGGAACAAGGCCCCCTTTGAAAGCCCGTGTTTACGCAGCCCCGGGCAGGAGTTGCCATGGCCACGGTCCACCCCTGGCAGGACACAGCAGGCCTCAGCGCCGGGACACCCTCTCCGGGGCCCCGTAGCTGCTGGAGGCGCTGCTTTTCCTCAAGTCTTCGGCTCAAAACATAATCCTGAACGAAACGAAAGAGGATTAGGGCTTCCCCCCAGCAGCCCGGCGGCAGCCCCCCTCGGTGGCTCCCTGGAGGAGGGCCAGTGACCCGTCCACGCTGGGGGTGACACTGCCCGCCGGCCCCTAATGGGGTCACTTCTTTATGTAACTCATTATCGTCTCGCACAGGAGCCTAGCAGGACCCGGGAGGCCAGCCGGGGTCGCCGGGCTGTGGGAGGCCACCACCGCGCTGACCCCAGGACAAAGGGGCAGCCCAGGCCGAGTCAGGGACCTTCGGCCCCAGCGGGTCCTACATTCCTCCCTAGCCCCCCTTCCCCCAGGACCGGCCGGAGGGATAGCAGCCTCTAAATAATTCAGCCCTCAAATTGCTCTGCGCTCAGAAGGGTTTCTTCATTTATTTTTCAGCTGTCCGAGGTCTGCAGTTTCACAAAGGGAAGCACTTTAATCCCAACCCTGAGCCCGCTTTTGCACCCAGAGCCTCCCAAACCTCCGCACCCACCCCCCAGGACTGAAAGGAAGGAGCCCCCCAACCCCCGAATTCAACAAATTGCTGGAAGCAGATGGGGCATGGGAAGAATGGTGGGCAGGCAGGCACTCCAGGGGCTGTAAGCTTCACCTGGCACCTGGCAGTGCTGGCAGAACTGAATGAATACAAGGACCTGAGCGTCAGCCTGCTAGACCTGCCTCTGTCAGCAGTCTCCCCAAGCTCCCTCCAGGACTAGCCTCTCAGGACTTCTGGCTGCACCCGGCCCGCCACACCCCTACACAGCCCTCATGCTCATTCCAACGCAGAGGGTCTGCGGGCACAGAATTACCAGGTCACAGGTCCCTGCAAGTGGCCAGCTTTGGCTTCTGTTAATAGTATTAGCTGATATTTTATGGGGCACTCATTTCATGTAATCCCCACCATAACCATATGAGGAAGGTACCTCAAATATCATCATTTCACAAGTGAGGAAACCCAGACTCAAGGAGGTAAAGACATTTCCCCAGCTCATACAGTTTAGCAGAGTGAGAATAAGGACTTGGCCCCAGCTGTCTTAATTCCAGACTCCAGGCCTTAACCCCACCTTGCACAGACACACGCATATACTGCACTTCAGGATCTTCAGAGAACTCAGCCCAGAGAGGTGAAGTGACTCGTTCACAGTCACACAGCCAGCTGGGACAGTGCCAGACAAGGAACGAAGTGCCATAACCTGGGCTCAGTTCCTTTCCACATCACAGTTTCAGCTACAGAAGCATCCATATTTAGGCAGGTGAGAGCACAGTCAAGGTACTCTCTGTTTCACCATGGTAGGGTCTAAATGGCCTGTGCACCTAGCTTGACCCTGGGCAATGCCCCAAGCCAGCCCTGTCCATTCCCTCCCATCCAGGGTCCAGGCTCCGTGACCTTCCCACACACAGCTCCTCTGCCTCTAGGAGAGTTTTATCTTTTGTTTCTGTTTCAAAGTAGGCCCCTCTCTCACAAGATTACAACCTCTCCCATCCCCCTTCGGGGCAGTGCAATCTCCGAGATTCCTAATGAGAAATCGCACACCAACAGGCCAGCTCACGTCAACGCAGCACTCCAGAGATTACCCAACCAACTCGCCAGTCCTTGAACCAGCTAAGCACAGGCCCCTTTCTGAGCACCATCTCTACCCCCCTTCACAGGGTCACCCCCCAGGCCTTGGTGGTACTATACAGACCATGGCCTCCTGGCTCCAGCTGATGAGACCAACAGGAGACAGCTGACACGAATGGGCCAACCAGCTGCTTTCACCAGGAATTCGAATCAAGGTTCTGAGCTGCTATTCAGCCTGATGGTTACTGGAACCAGAACCGGTCTAATTGGAAGCTGAGGGTCCATGACCTCTGGCACACACACACACACACACACACACACACACACACACACGGAAGCAGTGGCGTCCTGCATTTGTAGGTACTTGGGAGGCCAGCCGTAGTCCCTGCCCTCCATCTTCCATTCCCCTGTGGTTTCGAATAGCTCAAGCCAGGTTTCTGTTACTGGCTGTCAGTAGAGTCTGAACTAAGAGATGGGCTGCGCTATTATCCTCCTTTTATAAATGACGAAAGAGGCTCACAGAGGTGAAGTGACTCAATGGAAGTCACATGACCAATGTGTAGTAAAGGAGAGGTTACAATCGGTGCTGTGTGACTCTCCTTCAGTGCCATCTCGTGCCTCCTCCCCTTAAAGGATTAAAGGAAGTGGCAGGTAAAAAACAAAACAAAACTCGGATAACCGAGGATAAGTGATTAGGCCGGGGGCACTCCAATGGACTAAAGCCACCGGCAAGAAATACAAAATCCTCGCCTTTGAAACCGGGAAGACAGCCCTTTGCCCCGCTGTGTTTCCCAGCCTCAGTAGCGGTTAGGTTGAATCCATGGGACTAGTTCCCGCCAATGAAATGTGAATGGAAGTAGGGGTGTCTGTTCCTTGTGAGGCGGCTAGAAGCCGGGGGCTGTCTCCATCTCTCTTCCACTCCTGTGATAACTTTAAAGGTCCCAGATTTCAGACGGTGTGGATAGGGGAGGACTGCTGAACGGCATCAGACTCTCCATGAGCACAAATGAAACCCAGATTGTGTCAAGCCCCTGGCACGTTAGGGTTTGATTATTACACAGCACAGGTCTAGCCTCTCCTGACTGAAGTTCACAAGTTATTCGACGTGTTGTGCCCTTCAGCACATTTGCCTGGTCTACAGGATGCTACATTTGTTTGTTTTAACATTCATTTGCTTAACAAATATTTTTAGAGGACCAGTGCCAAATGCTGTAATGGGGAGAGCCAAAAGCACTGCACCAAAAAAAAAAAAAAAAAAAAAAAAAAGACCCAGTCCCTCCCTCAAGAAGGTCCTCATCTGGTGACCCACATGCCCACTCTGGGGCTTTTTTAAAAAAGAACATTTCCACAGGTGTGAAAGCAGCTCCCCCCTCACACACCCCCCAGCCCCACTCCCCCCTCCCCAGCCAGCACCTGGCTACACTGAGCTCTGAGAAAAGGTAAGCTGCCAGGAGGGAAAGGCAGCTGGTCCCAGCAACTCCAGGACGGTGGCAGCCAAGAGTGAGTTCACAGCAGGTTTTCACACCCTGCTCCCTCCCAGCTCCCCTCCCACCGGCCTCATGGCCACACACAAGTGCTTCCCCTGCCCTGGGCACAGAACATAAGAGAGAAGGCATCAGGGAGGAGTCACCAAGAGAGCAGGTGGCTGGTAGAAAGCAAGAGCAGCGGAAGACACAACTCCTCTGCCCGCACCCTCCTCTGTAGCAGAAGGATCTCCTCTGGGAATCACCCCCCCCACACACACACTTCATTTATCTTAGCCCCAAAAGTCTCCAACGACTACGCTTTTCTCTCCTGACCCCACATAGTTGAGGACCAACCAGAGAAATAATCATTGTCCAGAACTGGTATCTCGCTATTGTCCCCTTTCTTTATGCCAAAAGTTAGACGAGAAGTTAGCTGGTAGGGTTGCCATATACAGTTGTGTGAGCTGTTCACTTCACAAGGTGCCCATCCAAGGGGGCAAATGGGGCTGGAATCTAGCCTATGCTCTGCTTACCAAGCTCGGTCCCCCGAGAAAGGGTCCTGTCTTCTAATTCACACGGCGGTATCTGCTGTATGCTGAACCCACAGAAGCATGGAGACAGTGCTTCTCCATAAATAAAGCTTGGAGAAGTCTGATGATGAGGATATGCGAATGTACTATACTGGTCTCTCTACTTCTGTGTATATTTGAAAATTTTCACAATAAGGGGCGCCTGGGTGGCTCATTTCAGTTCAGGTCATGATCTCACAGTTCATGAGATCGAGTCCCGAGTCGGGGTCTACACTGACAGAGCTGAGCCTGCTTGGGATTCTCTCTCTCTCTCTCTCTCTCTCTCTGCCCCTCCCCTGCCTCTCTCTCAAAATAAAGAAACATTAAAAAAAAGAAAGAAAAGAAAAATTTCACAATACAAGTTTAAAACCAAAAAACCATCCTACCTAGTAAATGGCTGCATTATTTGGACAAGTTACTTCACACCTTAGTCCTTAGTCGCAGCTCCTACTTCTAAACAGACAACAGTCCCGAGCTCACAGGGCTGATACAGGACTAAATTGAATTACTTAAGTGAAATGCTTGACACAGAGTAAGTCCTCTTATGAATGGGAGCTGTTAACAGTGGCGGCTGCTGATGGCTGGGGCAGGAAGGAAAACGAGGCAAAATGGGGACAGAGAGACATTGTTGAGAAAAGCCAACACTCTGGAAAATGTGTGCCATGAAGCCAGAGAGAGTCTGAAAACGCGACCACCCTTTTAACATTCCAGGGGCTGGTGTGAGGGGCTTCCTTGCAACCCTCCCCACCGCCTCTCCCGGGCAGACTTCACATTCCCCTGGCGTCCCCAGCCTCAGCTCAGAATCCAAATGAAGGTCCACAAAAAGGTCACAAAGAGTGGCTCAGAAAAGGATGTGTTCCCCAGCCTCTTGGCAAACTCAGAGAACAGGACGACTTGCCGGTGGGGTTGGGCAGGCAGGATGTGCTCACACCTGGACGCCTCCTGTCTGGAGTCCCGGAAGAGGCCGAGAGATCCCCAAGGACAGTCCAAGGCATCAGGCATCAGCACAGGGAGGGCCCCTGCCACCTTCACAGGAAGGGGTCAGAAGTAGCCATTCACATCCCCGAAGGTCAAAAGCTGTTTTTGAATTGTCTAGTTTTATGTAATGAATGTGTATGTTAATGTCTTCAAAATGATCACTGCTGTGTGTGAATCTCACCAGTGGTTTGTCATTTAAAAATGACCCTTACACCCCCTATTCATTTCCCCTTAAGGCCTGTTCATTCCCCAGAGCCTCACAGGGATGGCAAGGGCTGAGGGTGGCAGTGACAGGAAGCTGGGAGCTCTTCCCAGAGCCCCTGGAGGGACCTCAGCCTTGGCTTGAACCTCAAGGCCCCTCGTGTCCGCCTGGCCTCTGTCTGGGGAGACTGCCACAGAAGGCTTCTGGTTTTGGTCAAATGCCATCCCACTCTCTCGCTCTCTCCTTTCTTTTTTCTTTTCCAGGATGATAGCTAATAGGATGATTCAGTCTCTTATTAAGTCGATTCATGAGAAAAAAGGAAGTCACCCAAGTTTCCAATCTTCTCTTCATTGAACGGAAGCCACTCTATGGCTCATCCCCATAAGTCCTTGATAGAAATCTGGTAACGAGGAAGAAATTCACTAAAAAGCCCTTGCTTCACCTTTCCTTTCACGTCCCAAGAATTCACTATCCTTGGCTCGTTTTCTAAGTTTCTATAGCTGTCACAGCTGAGGGCTGAGTTGGGATTTAAAGACAGGCTTCCAGATAAAATGGGATAGAAGGGGAAAGAGGCACGTGGCTCTTAAATCCATAGACGGTGCACTCCCTCATGGCAGACAGTAAAAATCCACCCAGAAAACGTCCTTCTCTGTCCCTGCGGCTCTCCTCAACTCTGTCCCAAACTTAGAAGCAGCTGTTTCCCTATAACTCCAAAAAAAGCTCTCATATGCTCCGTCCCCTCATTCTTTCCAACACTGTGATCTGTACACTTAATCTACCTCCAGGCTCAGCTTATCCCTCCCTCGGCTCCTCAAATCAAAGAAGAGGAGCAGTGAAAGAATAAAAAGTCCAACGCTACCACAGAATAAAGCCCTCTTGTAAACACCATCTACAGACTCAGCAGCCTGGCTTTCTGGGTTCGCATCCCACTTCCTCAACTAACTAGCTGAAGGATCTCGGGCGAGTTGATTCAACCCTCTGTGCCTCAGGAAAGTGGTGATAATACCATACTCGTATAGGGCTGAGTAAATAAATTCATGTGCTTAAGAAGGTGGCTGGCAGGCAACAGGCATGCAATAAAGGCTAGCTGTTATTACTGGACCACCACAACGATCCTGCGCGATAGGGATTATTATTAACAGCTCTGTTTAGCAGATGTGTTCAATAGGCATTTGTTGTTGTGGGTATAACAATAGCTTAACTCAAGAAAAGTACAAACCAAGAAGTGAGGTGATCTGCTCAGAACGACACGGTCCATTCGTGGCAGGGGTGAGACCGGACCTCTGGTCTTGGACTCCAAATGACACGCTGACGAGCTTCACACTTTCGCACGCTCCCTCTCTCAGGCACAGAAACTTAAGAAGTGCCATGGATCAGCATCAAAAACAGATTTCAGTTCCGTAGCCCCCAGAGAGTGGCAGTATGTCAAGGGAAGGGTGCAGGATTTGCCAAACAAAATCGATTTCCATTTGTTTTCATATTCCAAGAAAACACACCAAAGCGGCCTTAGGAGAAGGTGCCACCCCATCAGAGGTGTCAAAAGACCACTCACGGCGGAGGCTTGTACGGGCCTCAGTAATGTTTCAGACTAAAAGGGCTCCCTCGGGAGGCTCCTAGGCTGTCAGCGATTTGCAAAAAAGGTCAGTGCAAATCATTTGGGAGCACATTTATGCAGGCCTGGCCTAAGCCGTGTGGACTTCTGCCAAGCCCATAGTTTTTTTGAACACGCACTGTCTTCACCCTTGATAAATAGCAGCCAGGCTACAGAAATATTTCCATTACACCCAAAGCCTCACTTGCCGCCACAACTCATCGAAATGGAGGTTTCCAGTTTGAGACGAACTCTTCCACAAAAACATCAGAAAACACACCAACCTTTCCAGCAGAGGTAACCAAGCTGGCATTTAGGGAACCTCCAAACACGAGTAAATGATATTTGTGGAAACAAATTATTTGGTAAGCATATGCTCCTGCCCAAACTCTTAATTGTTATCTAATAAATGGACTAAGCCCATCTCTTCTAGCTCTGTTATGAACGCTCGTTACAAGACTTCTACACATGCGCTTCCATGAATGCTCTTCAGGTCGTATATCAAGACTGATGAAGTCACCTTCTGGCCATGCTGGAGAGCTAGCAATGAAAAGCGTTTCACATGTAGCCCTGGCCCTACCACCAACTACCACGTCATTTCACGAAATGATGATACAAACAACAACTGGCACCAGCAACAGCAGCTGACACTTACGTGTTAGCAAATATGCTAACTTGCAAATATGCTAAGCCTTGCGCTAAGGACTCAGTACGTATTTGATTCACGGGGCACCTGGGTGGCTCAGTCCGTTAAGCGTCCGACTTCGGCTCAGGCCACCATCTCATGGTTCATGGGTTTGAGCCCCGCATCAGACCCTCTGCTGTCAGTGCAGAGCCTGCTTCAGAGCCTCTGTCCCCCTCTCTCTCTCTGCTCCCCACCCCCCACCGCGCTCTCTCTCTCTCAAAAATAAAAATAAACTTTAAAAAAAAAGTTAAAAAAACCGTTAAGTATTTGATTCTCATTAGCAGTTATTAGGGAACAGCGATACCCTCATTGTGTGGGTCAGGAAACCAAGATTCTGAGAGACTAACTTGCCCTAAAAACCCAACAGCGACTGCAGAGGCGGCGTTCAAACTCATGTTCTTAACCACATACCATAGGTCTTTCTGAGCTGCCTTAACAACCCAGGATCACAAATTCTTCCAGGAACGGGCTGGGCGAGCTTCGAAATCCTTTCTGGCTTTAAAATTCAGTGATCCTCAAGGGCTACCTGGGTGGCTCAGTCAGTTAAGCCTCTTGGTTTCAGCTGAGGTCATGATCTTGTGGTTTCCGGTTCGAGCCCCATGTGGGGCTCTGAGCTGAGAGTGCACAGCCTTCTTGGGATTCTCTCTGCCCCTCCTCTGCTTGCTTGCTCTCTCTCAAAATAAATAAATAAACGAAATTCAGTAATTCTTATTTTTTTATTTTTAAAGATTTTTATTTGGGGGAGGTGTGTGGGTGGCTCAGTCGGTTAAGCATCCGACTCTTGATCTCGGCTTAGGTCATGATCTCACGGTTCATGAGTTTGAGCCCCGCATTCAGCTCTGTGATGACAGCACGAAGGCTGCTTGGGATTCTCTCTTTCTACCTCTCTCTTTCTGCTCCTCCCCTGCTCACGCTCTATCTTTCTCAAAATAAAGAAATAAACTTAAAAAAAAAAAAGGTTTTGGGGCACCTGGGTGGCTCAGGTGGTTAGGCATCTGACTTCGGCTCAGGTCATGATCTTGTGGTCCGTGAGTTCAAGCCCCTGCCTTCAGGCTTTGTGTTGACAGCTCAGAGCCTGGAGCCTGCTTCAGATTCTGTGTCTCCCTCTCTCTCTGCCCCTCCCCCGCTCATGCTCTGTCTCTCTCTCTCTCTCTCTCTGTCTCTCTCAAAAATAAATAAAACATTTAAATTTTTTTTAAAAGATTTTATTTTTTTAAGTAATCATTACACCCAATGTGGGGCTCAAACCCACATCCCCAAGATCAAGAATCACATGCTCTACCGACGGAGCCAGCCAGGCACCCCAGTGATTCTCTCTTTTAGAAATAAAATGAATTTATGACTTGGAGAAATAAAATGCAATGATGTGGTGGGACTGCTAAGATGGACTGAAACATCTGTGTGTACCTTCCCAGATCCCACCAGCGGAGGAGAACTCCTGGTTTTCCAGGATAATGATACCCTGTAAAACAACCAGACAGGCCCCAAACCGTCTCTGGAAAAATGACAGCTTGAAGTTCTTACAGGACACCCCAAACTTGCTAGGGTCTGCTAATTCTCAACTGTCAGCGCGCAAACCTTAATTTGACTTCTTCTTCTTTTTTTCCTTTTTTTTTTTTTAAGGAAAGTCAAATGCAAGAAAATGTGCACAGTGGGGGCTAGTTTCAAGGATGTCAGTCCAAGGTGTGTGTGGGCCTTGTGGCATACTTACACCTGCTCTCCCCTCAGGTCTACACCTGCTCGTGGAAAACCCACCTGACGCAGATAATGTGTTTCACAGCTTCCCTGTGACCGCCCAGCCCGGTGGCTCAGCAGTCAGGTAACTGCGCAACGTTGTGTCCTACATACTCCTGTCGATATCTTCATACACTCCCTTCCTCATCGCGCATCCCAGTCCCCAGACACACAGACCCTCCACGGCTTCCTAGCCCGACTCCATCTCTGATTCATCCTCTTCCTCTCCCTGTGCAACCCAGGGGCTCCCTGTCTGGCCACCTTACCACGGGCCCACACGTGGCCAGCGGGGAGGCTCTCTCCCAGCTCACCCCTCCCGCCGCTCGCCCGAGCTCGCTGGCTCTCTCAGCTCCTGGCACAGCCTGAAACCGAAACTAATCTCAGACCTGGACAAAATGAAATCATTTCCTATGCCTGATCACCCTACATGACCACTGAAAATCTTCTCAACAGAGCTCCAAACCAGAGCTCTGGAGAATGGCCCCCTAGTACCTACTGCTTCCTTAACAAACAAGGGACAACAAGGTTAGAGGAGGAGGCAGAGTGATTTCTGTTGCTGCTTTGTTTTAATTTGCATGAGTCCATTTAAACTGATCCCAGCAAGTGAAGCCCACCACCCAGTATTTCAAAGCCACTGTTCCACATCTGTTCATATTTGGCTCATTCTTTTTTTTTTTTTTTTTTTTTTTTAATTTATTTATTTTGACAGAGAGAGCACAAGTTATGGAGGGGCAGAGAGAGAGAGAGAGGGAGGGAGAGAATCCCAAGCAGGCTTTGCACTGCCAGTGCAGGGCTCAATGCAGGGCTCGAACTCACAAACCGTGATATCACGACTTGAGCCGAAGTTGGACGCTTAACCGACTGAGCCACCCGGGCGCCCGTTGGCTCATTCTTAATCAGATTCCCTTCTGAGAGCAAGCCTTGTTTCTCTTCAGAGACCTCTGTGGCCCTCTTGCTGAATGCAGTTTAGATCACTATATCCTTATGCTTTTCCTCAATTTGGAAAATTCAGCCTTTACTTTTGTGCTAGGAACAATGACAAACCCAAAACAAACGAAAAAAGCAGGTCATTATAAATGAACATAACGTCAGCCCTTGATGTTCTTTCAAAGAACTGTACATTTTGAGGAAGATCCTAAACTGTGTTGTGTCAATTCCCCTCGCCCCAGCACGCTTTGGGACACCTTTCTCTGCGCCTGGGGGGATTAGACAATGATTCTACTGTCGGCCTATGCTACACAGAAGTGCAAGGACAAGGGTGCTGGCCCAACAAGTGTATGGCAAAAGAGTAATAACTTCTGCTATTTACTTTTCATTCGGCAAGGTTCGCCAAAGGCGCCAAATGTGCACCCAAAGCTCTTCTGGGTGCCAGGCCAGCAGGGTGACCTGGATGACCCAGTAGCTCCAGCAGGGAACAGGCATCCTCAGAAGCATCTGAGCACAGCTGATGCTTTTCTCTAGTGCCAACAGCCCAAAGGTCAACTCCTTGCGGGTTTCCTGCAGGCCCCGTCACAAGGCTTGGACCCCACCCCGTGGGCACTCCCGGTAAGCATCCCCTCTGACTGGGATCAGCGCAGGGCAAGACCCCAGCTGTTGGGCAGATGTGCTTTGTGTCCCGGCTCACTGACTAATGGATGAGCCGCTCCATATTACGGCAAAATAAGGACCTCGGCCAGATTTGAGCCATCTTCTAGCTCAGAAATTCCAGCTCCTTTCACCCTCCTATCGCTGAGCTGACACAGACCTCTAGGGGCCTCTAGTTCATCTTCCTGTCTCCAGATGAAATCTCTGAAACCACCAAGACAAATGAAACTCGTTCCCATTTCTAAAGACCTTCAGGGGAAGCCATTCCCCTCTGCTCCTATGAGTCACTTGTTCTCACATCTCACATCCTATCTGCAAGGAACGTTTTCCTCATCCCTTACTCGAGTCCTTCCTCCGCAGCTTACGTTCATTTGCCTCTGGTTCTGCTTCTAAGTTCGGAGAGACAGGAGTGAATCACTGTGCTCTGAGCAGTAACTCTATTTTTTTTTTTTAAAGTAATCCCTACACCCAACGTGGGGCTCAAACATACAACCCCGAGATCACGAGTCGCATGCTCCAGCGGCACCCGGGTGGCTCGGTGGGCTAAACATCCAACTCTTGATTCCTGCTCAGGTCATGATCTCACAGTTCATGAGCTCGAGCCCCACATCCGGCTTCGCATCGTGCTGACAAAGCAGAACCTGCTTGGGAATCTCTCTCTCTCTCTTTTATCTCTCTCCCCCTCTCCTGCTCTCTCTCTCTCTCTCTCTCTCATTAAATAAACTTAAAAAGAAAAAAGAGTTGCATGCTCCACCGACTGAGCCAGCCAGGTGCCCCTCTGGGCAGTAACTCTTAGAAGATTTCTATTTCTTCTTCAGCAAGTTCACTGCAAGCATTACAGGAGGTGACTCTTAAAAACCACAAAGACATCAAGGAAGCCAACTGCACTTCCCAGTTCCTGCCTCACCCCAGCCAGGGTGTTGCAGGATCCAGAAAATTTGACCCTCGGTTCTAATCAAAGTTCACAGAGTGGGAGAGTGATGTCCCGGAGACAGCGGCCACCTTTGCTCTCACTCAGCTCAAGTGCCCTCTCTTGCAGGCAGCCTTCCCCACCCCAGCTCTTCTGGACGGTAGAGCGTCCCCTCTGCAGTGCTTTGTCTCACAGCAGTGCTTGCCGTGGAGTTCTGGGCTAACCTGTCTCCCCTACAAGGCCACAGGCATCTTGCAGGCAGGGGCCTCAATGACCTTTGTACGGGGGGTCAGCCCCAGCAGAGTGCCTGGCACTTGGCCAGCGGTTCTCGGCAGACTGAACACTCCAGGCACCTTCTGGTGATGTCTGAATGTGGCCTGGGCTGCCCTTCCAGCAGAGCACGAAGCCCTTTAGCCCCAGCCCCACCGTCCTCGCCTCTCTCCACCCCTAGCCCAGAATTTCTTTAAGGATGTAAGCTCTACAGAGACAGGCCTCTTGGATTCAAATCCTGGCTCTACCACCTTCTAGACATGGGATCTTGGGCAAGTTATTTAACCTCTTTACGTCTCTGTTTCTTAACTGAAAAACAGATCTGACATCTCATAGAGTCTTGTGAGAATTAAATGAGCTGATCCGTGAGAAGCACCTGGAACAGGCTTTGAGCCATAGCAAGTGCTCAGGGAGTGCTGGAATTATCATTCAGCAGATCTATTCCTTCCCGAAACCCCCTCCACCTTGCAGCTTTCACTCTCGACTGCATAGGGGGCCTGCCCCCCACCCCCGCTACACTCCCTTTCTCCAGAACCAATGTTAGCATCAACATAAAAGTCATGCAACTCTCCTACCTTATTATGACCCTTTCCCAACTCCCCTACTCTCATCAGCTTATTCTCTTACCCAAAAAGAAGGGAGAAGAGGCAGTTCCACAGCAGGGCTACAGATGCTGAGTCATTCTGTACCCAACTACGCTTCTCTATCATCACCCTTGACATTTCAGGCTCCCATCTCCCCACCATGCAGAGCCCTTTGCTCATAATTTAAAAGCCTGAACACACTTCATCCTACTCCTCCTAAAGCCAGCTTCCACCTCTACAGTCTTTAGACTGCAAAATCTTTACCAAAGATTTTCCTTAACAAGGAGCCTCAGAACATTAGCACCCATGCGCAGAAATAATAATAGTAATAATAGGGGCACTTGGGTGGCTCAGTCCGTTGAGCATTGGACTTTGGCTCTCAGGTCATGATCTTGTGGTTTGTGAGTTCGAGCCCCACACGGGGTAGCTGCTGTCAGTGTAGAGGCCCCTTGGGATCCTCTCCCTCTCCCCCTCCCCCACTGCCGCACACCCTCTCTCAAAAATAAATAAACATTAAAAAAAAGTTAACAAAAATAATAGTACTAATAGCTTCCACACTAAAGAACATTTATTCTTTGGCACACACATTAGCTCTCCTTCCACGCTTTCTAAAGCTGAGAGACTGAGGCACTTATAAAATCAGAGAGGAAGAGAGAGGGCTGGGACTCTAACTTCGGATCTTATGCTCTAAACCACTGAGCTAGGGGGTGGGGGGGAGGGCACCAAAGGGCCCCAACTGCCTCTGGGGGAAGGAGGTTAGAGGGAGCTGGAACTTCTTTATCCCACCAATCATTCCTCAGAGACACTTGGTGCCACCATAACAGAAATGGAAAGGCCACATTTTACAAGGGAGTTTCTGTTTACAGGCATTGTTATAGCATTTGCCATTTATGACCTGTTTTAAAAATAATAAGAGAGGCCCCTGTGGGTGGCTCAGTCAGTTGAGCGTCCGATTCTTGGTTTCTGCTCAGGTCACGATCCTTGAGTCGTGGGATCAAGCCCTGTGTCCGGCTCCGCACTGAGCGTGGAGCCTGCATGAGAGTCTCCCCCGCTCCTCGGTCCCTCCCCCACTCATGTGCACTCTCTAAAAAAAACCAAAAAACCAAAAATTAAAAATAAGCGTAATAGCCGCGTTATTACGAGTCCACTATAACTGCTCTGACAGATCAGACGTGCTCACTGGGAGGCTGAAGGCAGAGGTCAGAGAAGCACTGAGTGAGCCACCACAACCAGCATCCTCATCTCGCCAGTGCTATCCAGGGCAGCAGCAGTGAATGTGAAATTTTAGACACTGCCACAGGACCCTGACATCTCACCAAGACAACTTCCAAGTCCCAAATTCGGGGACTTGGACTATGGCGTCTCCAAGGCCTCCTGTGGCTCTTCCTGTAAGCAAAGGAGCCTGTCAGAGTCAATGAAATGGAGGCATCTCCTCCTCCGGGCCATTTTGCATAGTTAGAGGTGACCCCTGCCTGACTCCAGCTTCCTGCCCCCAAGGCTTTAGAATACTCCTGAGGAAATGTAGGAAGCTCTGAAGGAGGGAACAAGTGTGGGTACTGCTGTACCCCAAACACTGCGCTGGCTACTTAAATAAAGCAAAATGCCCATGAGCTACCACTGTCTCGGGGCACTTGAGCCTCAGAAGTGCTTCTCAACACCAAAGCAGAGAAGTCAGAGATGGCAGCCCCTACTAAAGACCCTTCCAGATCCGACAGCAAGCGTAGGTGCCACGAACACCTGAGCAGCCAAACTAGGGCACTTTGGTTAAGAAACCAAAGGCAGGCCACACCTCCTGGGGTGCACTGGGGTCGGTGACATCTGTCTCCTCTGGGCCCCTCACTGTCGTTTAAAGTCCAAAGGAACCTACAGTACCTGGATCCTGGCCTTGGACAACGGTGCCCCAAAACTCCTCAAGAGGGGGAGTGTTTTCACACTTGCACTCTCCACTGAAGCTCCTCCTTCCACCTCAAGCCCTCTTCCCCAAGAATAAGCTGGGGCTCTTAAAGCGCCTGGCTCCATACCCAGTGAAATTATACTTGCCTCTAATCCGATAGAACTGTGGCCCCCACGCAGCGCCTAGAGCCTTCTCGCCACACAGACAGCCCCTGGAGAAGCCCCCTGCCCCAGCCATCTGCCCCCATCCTCTGGCTGACTGTAGGGAGCTGGGCTCTGGTGCAGAGTTTCCAGGTCACCGTGGCCACACGCCCAAAGTTGCATGAGAAGGTCATGAGAAACGACCTCCTGAGAAGTCTACTCTTCGCACACTGGGATTATTCACTGACTGGCCACAAAGGAGAGAACCGTTCTGAATGGACTTTGCTGGACCAAGACTGTAGATCAGGGGTCTTCCAAGGGGTTCCAGTTCCAAAGGGTATGGTAACATCGTGATAGCGTATACAAAATGTGTCCCTGCACACGTGCACTTTGGAGACAGCAGGAGCTGGGGCTTTCACCAGATTCTCAAAGGGGCCCATGACCCCAGCCTCTGGCCCCAAGTCCCCCCCTAGTCATGTTACCACTGCTGGGCCATCCTAGTTGTCCAAGGTCTCTCTCCTGTTTAAGGATGTGCCCAGGCCTGACGCACCACTCCTGTTCCCTTGTCTCCTGCTCCTTCCAGCAGCAGAAAGGGGACAGGCGGATTTCAAACCCAACCCTCCTGCACACACCCTTCAGCCTCCTGGTGACGTGGGCCAGGTTTCTCTCTCCATCCCAGAGATGCCACCCTCCATTCAAAATAGAGGTCCCAATGGCATCGACCCCTGACAACAGAGAGGGCCCAGTTTCACACTTGATTCCACAAAGGGGCCAAATCTCATGGTAAGGTGACCTCCTCCATGAGAATTCCCTGTGTCCCTCACTTCTTCAGGCATACATGGCTAACTCCACCAGGCGGTAAAGATGAGCATGCCTGCCAGAGAAAGAGCATGAGAGGCCCAGAACATCTCCCTGAGTCCTTTCTGCAGGACCAGGTGGCTCAGGATGCTCAGAATAACCAACAGGCAAGGTTACTCCCCATGTGGGGTGGTGTTCCTGCCTCAGGGCCAGGTGGGGAGTGAGATGGTCTCCTTGCATCCCGTACCACCTCTAGGACATCTTACATCTAAACTCCCAGTCATTCCCCTCACTCTCACCAAAATACATACGTGTGTGTGTGAATGTACACACACACACACACACACACACACACACACACACATATATAATAAAATTAATAAAATAAAGGAAAATCTAAAACCTCCTTTCCCCTAAAACAAGTCCCTCTCCAGGAATTCAATTTCAGTAAAAATTTCCTGTAGCCAAAACTTCTTTTAAGGAGAAAAGAAAAGGCCAAGCCAGTGCCGGGTGTAAGGCAACAATGCAAGGAGAAACTGAAGAGGAAAGAATGAATAAACGCCAACACCAACCCCCTGGAGCTTAGAGCCGGGGGCATACCGAGCCGGAGGGGCGGGGGAGCAGGGGCGGGGACAGTGCGTTCTGAACTTTCCCTAGCGAGCCACCGGGAGATGCAGCTCCCAGGGGACCGGGTGGGACCAGAAAAGGCTGAGCCGACCTGTGACATCGGCGGGGACGGGAAGCCAGCCTCCCCTCCTCCTAGGAGGGGCTCTGCCCTCAGCAGACGCCCCCCGCCAGCCAGCGCCCCCAGGCCCGGGCAGCGCTGCGAGGGGCGCCCACACAAAAGGGGGAGCGGCCGGGGCAGGGGCTCAGGGCGGCGCCGGCTCGGGGAGGCCTCGCAGCCCATCCCGGCGCCGCCCGCCCGCCCGCGACCACCCCCCGAGCCCCGAGCCCCGCTCCCCGCTCCCCGCCCCCCGGTGCCCGCCCGCCTCGCGCGCCCACGGCCTGGGTGAGGAGGGGGCTCGGGGAGGAGGCGAGGGCCGCGACCCGGCGCACGCGGCTGGGGCGGCGCGGGCTCCCGGGAAGCCGCGGCGGCAGCGCCGGGAATCAAACTCGCGCCGGCCCGGCCCTCCCGGCGGCGCCGCGGCGATCGGCGCCCGAGAAGGTGGGGCCGCCGGGCCGGGCCGGAGCCGGCTCGCGCGGGGGAGCGAAGGGAGGGTCTTACCGAGCAGCCGCCACGCGCGTCCGCTGCCCCGCGGGCCCGAGGGGCCGGCGGGCGGGGGAGGGGCCGCGATCCCGCGCCGGCGGCGGTGGCGGCGGTGGCGGCGGCGGGCCCGGCGCGGCGGCGCGGCTGGGGCGCGGGAGGCGGAGAATGCGAGGCGAGGCCAGCTTCCTAGCGGCGGGCGGCGAGAAATGCAGCTGTCCCTGCGCGGCCGCCGGCGGGGCCACAAGTGGGGCCGCGCGGGGAGGAGCGGGACCGCGGGCGGGGCGCCGGCCAGGCCGCGGCGCCCCCAGACCCGCTCGGAGGCCCGACCCCCTCCGAGAGAGGAGGGAAGCAGGAATGGGGGGGGGGGCGGGAAGCGGCACAGTCGCGGGGCTGGGGGGCTCCGGGGGACGGTTGGCGGGGTCTCCCCTGCGTCGCCCCCGCACCAGCCGCCGTGAGCCCCCACCGGCGGGCCGGAGGGCGTGAGCTAGGAGCCTCGGTCTCCCCCGGCTAGTGGGGTGCGGGGCGTCCTGCCCCTCCCTGCTCGGGGACCGGCGCCGGGAAGGCGCTCCCGGAGACGGGCCGGTGTGGGGCGGGGACCCGAGCGCGTGGCTCGGAGGGCCACCTAAGAGCAGAGCTGCCCGGGCGGGTGCAGAGGGTGGACGACGCACATCTGGGCCTGGGACAGCTGCGGTGTGGGGGAAGGGTGGCCCCTGGGAAGCTAGGGCTCCGAGATGGAAACAAAATGCCGAGGTCGGAGAAGATGGTGAGGAGGGGGTCAGGAGATCAAAGCTGTTATCCATCACATCACATCACCAGATACCTCCTGCCATCTCCCCATCTCCCAGCATCCCCAGTCACTTTTGGGGGCTTCTGAGCCCTGAGAAGATTTTCCACAGAAGAACTTGTCCAATAAATGGGAGATCAGATTTGACTATTCTTTTTCATGTGGTTTGGCTTCAAACTCCAATGTGGGGCCGGGTGGGGGGCGGGGGGCAGGTGGCGACAGCCCAGTGTTCTGCGTTGAAGAGGAGCTACATAGGAGGTCTGAGGAGGGTGCAGTTCCAGCCCCGCCCCCCCCCCGGCCCCCCCACCGCTTGCGAAGGGTCTGCACCCTCCTCTTCCAGGAGCCTGCCTTGGAGGCCCACTCCCATGTGGGCCCAGACTCCAGGGAATAGCCTCTCTCCCCTCTTCCTCTGAGGGCTTCCCCCTAGCTCTGCTGAGACAAGTCAACCTGCTCAGCCACAGAGACATCTGATGGTAAAAACCACAAACCAGAGTGCCCCAGACACCATGTGTTTCCATCATTTGCATGTCAAGGGAAGGTTTCTTTAGCAAGTTGGGAACCTGTGAGGAGGAGAAACCTCAGAACCACACCCTCCTTGGGGAGGTCCAACATCAGGTTAGCATTTGGAGTACAGCTCCAGGGTGGGGTGCCCAGACCCTCTGAGGATCTCCTCTCCACCCCGCCCCCACCTCATGCTCCTTCACTTGGTGGCACATGCCCTTGCAGGTGAGTGGGGGGGGGGGGTGCTTGAAACCTCAGGAGGTAGTCCCTAGACCCCAGATCAAAGACCCTTAATCTAGACCAACCGCCTCCTGCCTCCCTGCTGACTCCTGGCTCCTGTCCTGAAGTTGTAACTGGGAGTTTGGGATTGATCCTCTTTGCCGGTCTTCTAGATTATGTCATCATGAGTGTTACCTTATACCAGCCCACAGTGCGGTTCACTTTTCTGCCTACTTGCAAGATGCTTCTGCAGTTCCTCCCTGTTACCTGCAGAGCCCGGAAAACGCATCCGCAGACTTGGAGATACCGCTATTTGCATTTGCCCCTGAGTGTTCATAAAATCTTTTAATATGCTATTAATACAGTCATCAAATGAAATCAGTCACTCGAATGGACGCTCTTCATTGAAGGACACTTCTTGGGCATTGCTACCTTATCTTTCCTTTCAGGGCTGTCTTTCTGGAAGCTTTTCCTCAGACCCCTCCCCTGCCTCTGATACCCACCCTGGGTAACTTCCCTCCCTCCTACCACTGCCTCTGAGCCATAAGGGCCCAGAGGCTCCCAGGCCAGGCCTGCAGGTCCCTCGGACACCTCACAGGCAAGGAGGCTAAAATCGAACTCCGAGCCTTTGCCTGTCCAATCCTCCTCCTCATCCTCTTTGGCAGCTGGAAACCTCAGATCTCAAGTGTCCCTTGCCCTATATTCTATTGGTTACCAAGTCCTGTTCCTTCCTCCTCCACCCCCACCCCCACCTTATTCCCCCAGCTTCTGCCCTGGGTTGGGCCCCCCTGTTGTCCCTGCTCAGCTCAGAGGATGACATATGCTCTCAGGCACAACCCCCACGCTCCGGGAGGCTCCACTGGTTCTTTCTCCCCTTCTCTGCTTCATACCTTCAAACCTGAGGGATGCCCCCCTTTCTAAGAAGCCTGTAACCCTGCCCTGCCCTCCGGCCATTGCCCTGGTTCTCTCTTGCCCATTCCTCAATAGCTCAATAAACTTCTCCAAAAAGAAACCAGACATGCTGTCTAATCCCTCATGCTGTCTAATCCCTCAATCCCCATTGGATCCTGCAGTTGAGACCCTGCCCCCAGCATTCCAGGGGCAGTTAACACCCTGAAATGACTCCCACCCGGTGGCTTCCCACCTTCTTTGTTTTCCTACCAGCTCCTTCCTTTCTTCAGCCCTGCCTGCTCCAGGAGCTTCTCCAGGGTACAGTCCTCTTGCCTTTTCCTTAAATCCCACAACTCCCAAGATGTTCTCCCAGTGGGGCTAGAGTGGAGCAGGTACCAAGCCCCGATCGCCCCCACTTGCGTGCTGCATGACTTTAGGGCAGTAACTGAACTTTCTCTGGGCCTGTTTTCCTCACCTGAATTTGGAGCTCACAACAGTGCCTTACCTCCAAATATCGGGGTGAGGTTTACACAAATCCATGCATGTGAAGCACCCAGACCGCTGCCTGGCACATCAAAATGTTCAGTGACGGCTAGCATCGTTACTGATGATAGTAGCACTGCGTCTGCCGCCACTGTCTGGGGTGATGACCCATTCTGGGGTCCCCACTCCCTCTCCTGAGCTCCTGCCTGGAATGTGTAACTGCCATTGGACAGGCTGGCGCAGAACCACCTCACCTTCAGCGTGGCAAGCCTGGAAGCCGTGAACTCCACATCCTCCTTCGCCAGAACTCTCCGTCCTGAAGAAGGGCACCTCCCATTCATCTGAGCTACCAAGTTCACATGCTGCGAATTCAGGGCTTTCTACTTCCTGAATGTCTCTGGAATGTGCCCCCTCTGCATTCCCACGGCTCTGCCCTTGTTCTGCTGGTGCCACCAGGGCTCCTGACTTTCAATCCGTCCTTCTCGATGCTAGCAGGTTATTTTCTAAAGCTTAGACTGGTGATGTCTCTGTCTTGTTGAAAAGATACGAATGACAACCCATTGCTTGGAGAATAAAATTTGAACTCCTTCGAGAGGCCCTGCCCAGCCTGCCCTTCGCCTACACTCCAGTCCCTCCCCTTTCCTGTCCTTGCCCCTTACCCCCATGGTAGGACAGTCAAGACCACTTGCTGTTCCCACTGAGCAAATGGGAAGGTGAGGAAAGCTTCTTGCCAAGTCTGTGGCTATATTAAGCACAGATAAGTGGGAGCATATCCGCTGTGTCCCACCTCTGCAAGGAGGCTGAGGCTGAGCTGTGGGGCTCAGGCTTGGAAAAAGCGGGTTCCAACTGGACCCCAGGGAAAACCAGACATTGCCCTTCTGGGATTTCCGCAGCCCCAGACAAATGCTGGGGCACAAGAACACGTGGCTGCGGCTTGGGAAACAGCCCATTCTCTTGCCTAAAGAGAAGCCTTCTAGCATCACTGAAGCTTAGTCAGGTCCAAGGTGGAAAAGAACGTGGCGCAAACATCCAGATAATTGGGGTAATCCTATCCCTTTCTCCAGCTTCACCGAACTGAGCAGGAAACTCAGAGGACGCTGACAAGTAATTAGCAGTAACACGTGGGGGTTTTGAAAGAACACATGAGAGAAACACGGAAACACGGGAAACATTTTTTACTCAAAATAAATGAGTACGCACCTCCCCTCCTGGGATGGTAACTAGATGGAAACCTGTGGGATTGCCAACCTGACTTCCAACTGAGAGAAGGATTCCCAGGCCCCTCACCCCTTTCCCGGGGCACCAATGCCAATGTCATGCCTGTAGCACTTTCTGTGAACTCTCCTTCTCTTGAGTAGCCCGCTGCTCCCCAGCGGTCCCTCTGTCCATCCTGCCTACATACAGCTCAGGGTAAGGTAGTAGCTCTCCGCATGAGCTCCTGGGAGACAGGGGGTGTCCTCTGTCTCAGTGCTTGCACCACCCGGCCTGGCAGCGCCATGAGTGAGTACAAATCTCCCTCAACTTACAGTAGTTACGGCCCGACAAACGCATCATAAATTGAAAGTGTCATAAGTCAAAAACACATCGAATACATCTAACCTGCTGAGCATCACAGCTTCGCCCAGGCTGCCTGACCTGTGCTAGGAACACTTAACATTAGCCTACAGGTAGGCAAAATCATCTACCACAGGGCCCATTTTATAATAAGGTGCTGACTGTCTCATGTCACGTATTGAATTCTGTACTGAAAGTGAGAGACAGAACGGTTGTATGGGTACAGAATGGTTATCAGTGTATGGGTTGTGACCCTCCTGATCTTGGGGCTGACTAGAAGCTTCGTCCTGCCGCCGACATCACGGGAGAGCCTCGTATATCACGAGCCCGGGAAAAGATTCAAATTCACATTTCAAGGTAAAAGATCCAAATTCACAATTCGAAGTAGTTTCTACTGAGTGTGTATGTGCTTCGCACCATCATAAAGTCGAAAAATCACAAACTGGACCACTGAAAGGCAAGGACTGTCTGTAACTATTTGCCAAAGGACTGACTTCTGACTGGTGCGTGAGACGCGTCTGGTTTGCCCTTACAAAAACCACATGTCCTCCCTTCACGGGTAAGTTTGTAAGGCTGCAGGGGTCCTGACCTCCTGTACAAAGTCTGCCAGCTTGTTCTCTACAAGGCAGTGGGGTGGAGATCAGGCATATATAAATGGAATTTCAGGTAACGTTTATCCAGGGGCCTCAGGTGGCTCAGTTGGTCAAACATCCGACTTCAGCTCAGGTCATGATCTCGTGGTTTGTGAGTTCGAGTCTGGGTTGCTGCTGTCAGCACAGAGCCCGCTTTGGCTCCTCTGTCCCCTCTCTCTGCCCCTCCCCTGCTTGCACTCTCCCCAAAATAAATAAATAATAACAAACGAACAAAAAGGACATTTAATGTCTACAAAAATGTTCACAATGTGTTTGGAAAAGGGAGGCTATGAAACAGCTTATGCATTATGAGCCCGTTTATTTATTTTCATTTATTTAGTTATAAGCATAGAAGAAAATTTGCCAACATATTAACAAATTGTTGAATGAGAGTTTTATAGATAACTTTTATTTTATCTTTTTTTTTTAAGTTTATTTATTTTGAGAGAGAGAGAACACTCAAACACATTTGGGGCTCAAACCCATGAACTATGAGATCATGACCTGAGCTGAAATCAAGAGTCGGGCACTTACCCAACTGAGCCACCCAGGCACCCCAGATAACTTTTGTTTTATTAATAATTATTATTAATTAATACTTTTCTGGACTTGCCAAATCTCCTACGCTGAATGTACATTCCTTTGTAATCATATATATGTATATGTCTGTGTTAGTTTTCAGGGTCACCTTGATTGGAAGGAGGAAAGTTAAACATAAATACCTTTCCCTCCGTAATTACATTTAACTTAGGCAATTTCAAGCCAGTTCTAGGGCCTTTTTCACCCACTTCCCATACTGAGACCCCCAAAATGAACAAGGTCTAGCCCTTCCTCACCTCACCTCCCAAGTCTAAGGGGAAGGTAGATGTGGAGCAGCTGGCAAACAAGACAAGGCAGAATGTGACACGAAGGTCAAGGTGTAAGCAGATCTAGGGAGGAAGGGGTTCATTGTCACGGGGGAGAGCTCAGAGAGGGCGCCTTTGACGAAGTGGCTTTTGAGCCTGCACAAATATTTCACGAGGCTAGACGTTCAATCCTGGCTCGGAGCAGCAGATTCCTTCTTCCTCGTAAACTCCCTCTAAACCTGCTCCGTCCGCATAGTGTGGTGACCAAGACCTTGGCGCCAGTCAGACCAGGGCACAAGTAAATCCCTGCTGTACTCCTTACTGGCGAGGTACTTAGCCTGAATCTCAGTTTTCTCATCTCTAAAACGACAGCAAGAATATCACTGTCTTCCTCACTAGATTAAAAATAATAATGGTATGGGGCGCCTGGATGGCTCAGTCGGTAGAGCATACGACTCTTGATCTTGGGGTTGTGAGTTTGAGCCCCACACTGGGCGTAGAGATTACTTAAAAATAAAAACAGTGAAATAAAAATCATAATAGTCAATGATAAAGTTTTTTGAGCAATTTACAATGTGTCTGACCCTGTTTTAAGCACTTTGGCACATTTTACCTCATTTAATCCAGAAACACCCTAAGAGGCAAGCATTGTTTTTCACTCCTATTTCACAGATGTGGAAACTGAGGCAGAGGGAGGTCAAAAGCTTTGCCCAAATTCCAGTCGTAAGTGGGAGAACCATGGTACAAACCCAGCCTGTGACTCCAGAGTCCATACCCTTCACTACACTCCTGGAGTTAACAATTACAATTATTATAAAAGCAAACACATGATGCTTACTATGTGCCAGTTAACCTTTACATTATTTTTAAAAAGTCTTTTTATTAATTAATTAATTTATTTTTGTTAATGTTTATTTTTGAGAGAGACAGAGCACGAGCGGGGGAGGGGCAGAGAGAGGGGGAGACACAGAATCTGAAGCAGGCTCCAGCCTCTGAGCTGTCAGCACAGAGCCTGAAGCAGGGCTTGAACCCACAAGCTCTGAGATCATGACCTGAGCCAAAGTCGGATACTTAATCAACTGAGCCACCCAGGCGCTCCTATTTTTATTATTTTTAAACTCTACCCCCAGTGGCTCGGTTGAGCCACTGTCTTTTGATTTTCTCTCAGGTCATGATCCCAGGGTCCCAGGATCGAGTCCATGCTGAGTGTGGAGCCTGCTCGAGATTCTCTCTCCCTGCCCCTCTCCCCCACACTCTCTCTCTCTAAAATTAAAAAAAAAAATTTTTTTTAGGGGCTCCTGGGTGACGCAGTCGGTTAAGTGTCTGACTCTTGATCTCGGCTCAGGTCACGATCTCACCGTTCTTGAGTTCAAGCCCCGCATCCGGCTCTGTGCTGATGGTGCAGAGCCTGCTTGGGATTCTGTCTCTCAAAATAAATAAAAAACTAAAAAAAAAAATTTTTTAAACGTTTAAACTCTATGCCCAATCTGGGGCTTGAACTCAGGACTCTGAGATCAAGAGTTGCACGCTCTACTGCCTGAGCCAGCCAGGCTCCCCAACACTCACATTCTTACCTCATTTACTCCTCAACAGCCCTCAGGTAGGTACTACCATTAGGCCTTGTTCACAGATGAGGAAACTGAGGCACAGAGAGATTAAGTAACTTGTGCACATTTGTTTTGCAGAGCTGGGATCAGGAGGAGGTGGTCTGGCTGCAGTGTCCGTTCCTCATCACTGTAATACACTTAGACAATGATGCCTGTTTTGCTTACTGTCATTCTTATAATTCTAAGAGGCCTGCCCGAAATCAAATTAGTCTAAGACGTTAGATCTGGTCCATCCCAGCAATAATGATTCATGGAGGGGGTTGGGGATGGGGCAAGATGAATATTCCTGAGTCGGATTTGGGGAGCAGAGCCACAGGTAAAGGAGCATCTGGGGAGGACCCCTCGGGCGGGCCGGTAAATGGCCAAGGAAGGAAAGAGAGGAAGCTGGCGCTACATCATCGGTCCCTGAGTGAGGCTCTGGGCACTCGTGGAAAGGCAGGAATGTCTTCTTCTTTGGCAGAAGAGCTTCCCTGGGGTTGTACCACGGCCAGTTCCAAGGTGGTGGGCAGGGGACCCTCCCTAGAGGGCTGAGTGATATCTTTGAGGGAGATTCCACTTACTGGGTGTCTCTTTTAAGTTTATTTTTATTTATTTATTTATTTATTTATTTATTTATTTATTTATTTATTTATTTAGAGTGAATGAGCAGGGGAGGGGCAGTGAGAGAGGGAGAGAGAGAATCCCAAGCAGGCTCCACGCTGTCAGTGCAAAGCCCAACGTGGGGCTCGATCCCACAAACCGGGAGATCATGACCTGAGCAGAAATCAAGAGTTGGATGCTCAACTGACCGAGCCGCCCCTACTGGGTGTCTCTTTAAAAGGGAAAATAGAGCCCTCTGGCAGAGCTGAACCCTTGGGACAAGGGGACCCTGAGGCTGTGACTCAGTTTCCAGGGTCCAAGACCCTCAGCTCCAGGTCCCATACCTGATCCTGCAGGGCCTGCTTCCCTTGGGGCAGGAGGAGATAGAGGCCAGGGCTCAATTCAGCTCTGTTTCCTAATTAGGAAAGTGTCACATGATGGTGGCAGGTCAGAGGGGAGGCACAACAATATAGTAGCATAGAGGGGCATAGCTACCACTGCACAGTGGGGTCACTGGAAGCCCAAACTGAGATTTATGCTGTTGTTTTTTTTTAATGTTTGTTTATTTTTGAGAGAAAGAGCACAAGGAGGGGAGACACAGAGATGGGGGGGGGGGAGACACAGAACCCAAAGCAGGTTCCAGGCTCTGAGCTGTCAGCACAGAGCCCAACGTGGGGCTCAAACTCACAAACTTTGAGATCACGACCTGAGCTGAAGTCGGATGCTGAACAGACTGAGCCACCCCAGGCTTGGTTTACTGTGGGTTCATGGATTATTACTTTCCTTCAATGTTATAATTTATTATCATTATTTATTTCAATGCTTAGATTGTTCCAGATTTTGGCCATTTCCTTGCTCCTGTGTTCTTTCAGTATGTTCCCATTTTATCTGATACATTCCTATCTCTACAAACTTGTGCAAAGAGATGTTTACACCACCATGGTAAACCTGAATTAGACCATCAATGGATGCTAAATCTAGGGGGAAATTTTGATGAGGAGGATATTTGAATGGTCTTAAAGTGTTTTTCCATAGACTGCTTATTAGTTGCAAGGGGGAGAAAAGTAATCATAAGTGGAGAAACTGGGCAACACCTTGACTGGGTGATCTAAATTAACATCATCTATGGGGGACAGAGGGACATCATGTGCCTCCAGATAGGATATCCTGAGGACACATTGCCTCAGCAGTATTCCTGCTGAGAATGCATTATCTCAATTTAACCATGGGAAAACATCAGATAAACACAAAACGAGGAATGTTCTATTTTTTAAAATGTCTTCTCGTTTTTTAATGTTTATGTATTTATTTTGAGAGAGAGATAGAGAGCAAGCAGGTGAGGGGTAGAGAGAGAGGGAGACAGAGAATCAGAGGCAGGCTTCGTGCTGTCAGTGCAGAGCCCCATGCGGGCCTCGAACTCATGAACTGTGAGATCATGACCTGAGCAAAACCAAGAGTTGGACACTTAAACGACTGAGTCACCCAGGCACCCAGAGGAACGTTCTATTAAAAAAAAAAAAAAAAAAAAAAAAGCAGGGTCTGTAATTTAAAAAATAATAAGAATAAATAAAGGTAGTCATATAAATGTTCCAGTTTTAAGGAGTCTAAAGAAACACAACAACTAAACACAATACCTGACCCTAGACTAGACCTTATACTGGGTGCCGTCAAGGATATAATTAGACCATCTGACGAAATTGTAATATGGAAGGTAGCTTAAATGAAAGTATTATATAGATGTAAGTGTATAAAGTTAATAAGAGTATAAGAGTGTAAGAGCATTATCTATGTTTAGGAAATGCATACAGAAGTATTTAGGGATAAGGGCCGTGATGTATGAAACCCTGTAATAGTTTTTAAAAAATTAGAGATAGAGAGAGAGCCTATATGTAATTAAACACGGAATAAAATGTTAGCAATAGGTGAATCTGGGTAAAGGGTATACAGGTGTTTCTTGTACTATTTTCATTTTTGCAACTTTTTGTAATTTTGAAATTATTTCCAAATAAAAAGTGTTTGAAAAATATTTCAAGCTCACTTTATGTTTTCTGTGCCCAAGCCCTGCAATCAGGGTTTTCTCCGGAGGATCCTGGTGAGCAGGAATATTTAACCACATTTGAAGAAAAAAAAAAAAAAAAAAGTGAGTGAGAAAAGCATTCCTAGCATATGGAACAACATGACAGAAGGCAATGAAATGTGAAATGTAAGCGTAGGCGGAAGAACGGACTGGTTTCTAGCAATAGCGAGTCTTCTGAAAGGCCACCCCAGCAAAGGGCATCCCAGGATGAACGGCGGCCTTCCCAAGGGCTGCAAAACGCAGTCCCCCCCCCCCCCCCCCCGCCAGCTTCCCGCAAGCCTCTCCCGATTCGCCGCACCTGTGTGATTTGGGTGCTGGCTACAATAAAGTGACAGCTCCGGCCATCCTTCAGGGGCCAACGCTATTCGGCGGCACTTCACCTGCGGAAGCATAGAGCTGCACTGTACCTATTTACATAGAAAACGTACCACTACCGTGCGGGGAGAAAAAAGTGAAGCAGCACTGGAGAAACTTCTGCAGGAGGACGGCTCGGCGTGAATGAACACCCTGACTCGACCAATCAGAACGCAGGAGATTTCAACCAATCCCGGCTCGGGGGTGCTCCGGTGGGGGCGGGCCGTCACGCCCCGGGTTGGTGGCTCGCAGCTGCTCCCCCGCAGCCCCGCGGTAACTCTGGTCGGCCCAGGGGCGGGATCGCGGAGGGGAGGCCGGCAAAGTAGATCGGGCCAAACGGTGGAGGGCACCGGACGCTAGGCATGGCAGTTTGGACACCACGGGAGCTTGACCGATGCGGCCCTGGCAAAACCCACGTTTGCAGCGCTCTCTGCGGGGGGGCCCCTCTCTCCGAGCGCGTGAGCCCCGGGACGCCTTCCTTCGGGAAAGCAGGTGGAGCCGACTGGGACTGACTCGGGAGCGAGCAGGTGTGAGGAGGCTGTCAGGTTCTCTCCCCCATCCTGCCTGGGCAGGAGGCGGCGCTTCCTTTCCTCTTGAGAAGGCAGGAGGGCAGGCCCGAGCCAGACTTGCAGTCCACTGTGAGAACTCACTCTCTGGTCAGGAGGTGGGACCGCGGATCTTGTGTGGATGTAGTGCGTGCAGGGGCAGGAAGCGAGATGGAAAGACTTCTCTGAAGCAGGATGCACCGTCCCCAGCTGGGCACATGTCATGACCACTTTTCCAGGTCTCCCAGCCCAGTGGTTCTTCCCTGGGTCTAACCTGAGCCCTGTCTGCCACATCTCCGGCCAGCCATCAGTTAGCGGCTTTTCCGAAGATGCGTCTTCCATCTAACCGTCTCATTCTTGCATGAGGCTCTGGTTCCTATGCTGGATGCCAGTCCTCAGAATCTGAGAGTCTGAGGTGGGGAAGCCATGCAGGAAAGCACTCGGCTCCTTTGTAGGTCTTAGGGAGAATGCAGTTAGTGTCTCTGAGCAAAGTGATGTTGCTGTTCCTGGGATAGGAAAATAGGAGGACCAGGTGAAGGGGTGTCCATTCTTACTGTCATTCTACAGCTGAGGAAAGGGAGGCCAGAGAGGTTATGTATCTTGCTCAAGATCACACAGCTCCAGGTGGCACGGCCTGGATTTACACCCAGGCCTGTCAGATTCCAACTCTGCTTTTGATTGCAACCCTGTATTTCAGGGACGGTCTGCCAGGTCTCACCCTCCACTGGATCCTCTGGGGGCCACACTTACCTGTTGCTGTTGTTTCTAGTCTTGGCACTTGGTTCTTTGCTGTGTTTCAGGCTTCCCGGACACTGGGACTCATCGATACAGGGCAAAGTCAGTAAAACCACAGGCTGTCACAGCCCCACTAATTTGGAACCAGAGATTTAGGGGATGTGGAACCCACAGTCGGACTTAGAAACCAGAGGGTGCTGGCCTACCTCTACTTTATTTGGGTATCTGCCAACTTCTCCTGTCACACTGAGGAGGAATGAGCCAACCACCTAAAGTTACAGGGGAGGTTTCAGAGGGAGCCACCTTTACATTGGTTTTGCAAGACCTCTAGGGGTTCACAGTGGGGGAAATGGGAAAGTTGCTTGTGGGGAGGCCATTCTAGGCCTAGGGAACAGCATATAGAAAGGCTCCGCCTCCTTTGACTCTCTTTCCCCACCTCCAGCCTTGCCCCATTCTCCCTCAGCGATCCTTGATGGCCACAGAGCTCCTGGTGTTGACAAAGTGGCAGAACTTCTCTTGTGTTGGACAGGCCACCGTGAGTCAGGGCCTGCTCTCCTGGGATGACGCTGTGGCATTCCGGGAAGGATGCCCACCTCTTCAGCTAGAAGTGGCTCATGGACCCCCACCGTAGGGGGATTCCATACTAATCACTTGAATCTTGCCTGTTTCTTCAGCTACTGATTTCATCCTTTTTATGGCTGAAGACACATCTTTTCTGCCCCTTGACTGAAGCTGAAATGATCACAGCTGGCTTGGACTAGCAGCCTGTCTCTGAGGCCTCGGAGTCATCATGTCCAACCCAGGGCAGATGAGTGGAGAGGGGAGGGGACCGGGGTGAGGGTTACACCACAGGAAGCACAAGGACATTTTCTCCAAAATCTCTCTCCCCGCCCTGGGCCTCTTCCTAACCTCCAAGTCTCCCATTTCCCTCCTCCCTCTCCCCTTCCCCCCACTAAGCAAAGTTGATGTCTCTCTGGCTCTTTTCCCCGCTAACAAAGCGAGGATTCCTTGGCTCCTGAGCAAGGGCCTTGGGGATCCAGGCTCCAAGTCAGATCTCTGAGTGGATTAAGCGGACTCTGTAAAGACTGTGCCTTTGGTGGCCCCTAACTGCCCCTAAGATTGACAGAGATTTAAATTCGCATCCCAGTCTCTGAGGCTGGCTCCTCTCTCCATGAGCAGCCTCTAGAATTGGTACATCTGCTCCCAGTCTTGGACCTGGCACTGACTTTCAGACAGAGCTGATGGGCATGATGGGCAGCACGTCCCTTCCATTCCCCCTTGGTCTCCTTGTCCTCTCCATTTGCTTCTGCACTGCCCCTCCCCCCCCCCCCCCCCCCCCCCGCCCCGTGCCAAAGGAATAGTTCACTGGCAGAACACAATGTTGTCCTCAAATGTCCCTCTTTAGCCTGGTAGTTCTTACTCCAGGCCCTTTCTAGATGTGTTTAGGGAAAAGTGACATACAGGTAACAAGGCCGATGCAGCCAAATGCATATGAACCTCACTTCTGAGAAAAAACCATAAAGAATATAAATTTACAAAATACTCCAGAGAATTCCTCCTGCATGGTTGGCAGGTACACACTCAGAAAGGATTCATTCCCATAAGAAGAGTGATTTTAAATTCTTATTTTACGTCCTCTTCAAAGAGATATTTAGGATTGGGAAGGAGATGGGATGGCAATTTAAGATAATCAAGGATGAAGAAAATCTCTGAAATTATGATGCAAGTCAGGGGTGATACAGACTCTTAAGTGTGAAAATCCCTTCTCTTCCCATGACATGGCAGTTTTTGTAAAGTGAAGTATACTTGACCCTCATGGTCCAGGGCCAAGATCTGGGTCAAGTGCCTGTTTTGGGAAGGGAAAATCTAACGAGCCAACCCCTGATGGGTTGCCTCAAGGAGAGGGCTAGATTACAGAAAGATCCAACAAAGCAAAGCCCTTGACCCTCTCTCCATTCCTTCCTTGGGAACCACATGGGTCTGATTGCCCAAAAGTGGGCAACCAAGAGAAGCTGGTGTCCAGATCAATGCACAGTCAGCCAGTCAGTACTGAGCCCTAAACCATTACACTGACCTGCCGCCCACCCCCCGCCATTTTTACAAGACCAGGGGGAGATTATCCAGTAATCTGTCAAGGTCAGACCAGCTGTGGGGGAGATTTATAGGCCCAAATGGGGACAAATGGCATTTGTTCAGACTACGAGACTCCTTAAGGAGGAAATGCAAAGACTGCAGGACTGAGGGCCAGATTTATTAGAGCAGGGAGGGGAAAGTGATTACATCCCATGAGCACACTGGACTTTTAGTCCATTGATCCTCGGACACTTCAGGGAAAACCTTCACTATCCCCTCTCCATCCCGCACCCAGGTCTCTTCGGAGAGGACTAAACTGCAGAGTCCCTCAAGAAGAGCAGAGAGACCTGTACACCCAGGACTGTAAAGATTAACTAGCAACTCAGTGAAATAACACTTCCTGTTTCCGGACAAAAACACCAGGTACACTTTTCCTCCAGCTGTTTTCAGAGTCCATAGAGACTAAAGCAATCGTCAGAAAAAGTTTGAAAAGCCTCAATTGTATATAAAACAGGTGTAGGTACCCAAAACTTTTTTATTAAATGAAGTGTCAGGTTCATCTTGATTTGCTATCTGGTGATACTGTCACTGGAGTACTTGTCATGTCTCTTAACAGCCTCCTTCGAGGTGGCAACCACATGTGAACCACCTTTACTGTCCTTTAGTGCCGGATGGTGTCTGGCACATTGTTGGCACCTAACGGACATCTGATGGATCTGGTTGAACACAAACGGGCCTAAGACCCTTTACAAGTAAAGACATTGGCTTCTAGAGCATGAGAAATGTTCTAAATCCATTTTCTCTTTTGGGTGGAACAGGGGCCTAAGCCTGGGCCACCGCCCCAAGGCCTGGCTGCCTAGACTTTCCTCATGCAGACTGGCAGTACTTGTGGGGTCAGTCTGGTGCATTTCCACCCTCCCTTCTCTGCAGGAGCTCGGTACCAACCAGCTGGACATCAGTCCCTCCCCGTTCCTCCAGCCCCGTGCTGATGCGTACTACCTGGAGAAGCAAGTGCTTTCAACATTGCTGTACCATCACGGTGAACCGGTGAAGCTTCTGAGATATTAAGCAATCCATAACATTTGTGACCGGTTAACTTTAATTTGTCAAAATAAATCTGCAGTATTTTGCATGTTAGTAATACAGTGCTGGTATTGACAGGAAAAATCATCATCTGCTTACATAGAAACCTTCGTTTAGGAGCACACCTTAGGAGGGAAATGGGTATACAATAAAAGGCAAATGCAGGCCAAGCAGCGAGCCCTAGAGCATAACAGGCTGATGTCAGATTTGAGGATTATCTAATACAACTGTTTAGCTGCCAATCTGATAAAGGGAAGCTCTCAACCAGGTTACAACCAGAAGGGAAAAATAAACTCTGCTTTTCTCGTAGCGCGGTGGCCGTCGTGCCTTCAACACTTGGTTGAATCAGTTCATCAGCATCAAAACTCAATTCCAGTTCCAAGACACAGGAGAATCTTACCACACAACCTACCGCCACCCCCCCTTCAGTGGCCCGCCACCACCCCCTTCCTGCCAACTCTCTCCCTCCCAAAAGAAGACACGACGTGGCTTTATTATTGCAGACAAGCTTCTTAAGTGAATAAAGAATGCATACAAAATAGCATTTTAACTGAACTCATACAATGAAGTCTCACTCCTGTTTATTATACAATGAATTGATAAAACAATCATTTCTAGTATATATCTTTTTTTTTTTTTTTTTTTTTTTTTTTTTTAAGAACTAATACTTTCAGGGTTCTGACAACCACACTCTAGCCTGGGGGTAGGGTCCACACCTGCCCCCACTGAGGACTGCTCCTTGGGCCACTGTGGAGAAAGCCTGGGCTGTCTGAATCACGGTGGACGGTGATTGCCAGCCCAGCCAAAGAGATGACAGGTCCCAGCAGGCAGAGCCAGAACCCAGTCCTGGGGCTGCATGCCAGGAAATTGGGCTTCCTCCAAATGTGGCCACTACCTGCCCAATCCAGGCCTCAGCAGGGCCACGTATGGGCCTTCCCTACACAAGTCCTTCCAGTAGTCCACACATAATGCTCTACAGATTAAAAACAAACCATCTTTGTACTGTGGATAGAACAGTTGTAACAAAGTCATAGCTACATATTTTTCTCTACATTTTGTTTATTGAGACAAACTAATTAAAAGGCACAAACATAGGGCATGTTTACATGGACATTATAACAAACATATACATTAAAAGTGTAGGAATGTGTTGCCTTCCTGCTAAACAGAAAGTTCCTAAGCTTTTATATATACAAAAGTTGTACAATTTAATGTCCTAAAGTACAAAAGATCATTTATAAAATTATTTTACACTAAGTACTATTTTATTTTTTACTACGTAGTTCAACCCCCTCGAACTGTTTTGTATAATGACACACAGATACCTGTCCCTGATGTAGGAAGTCTGCCTCAGATGTAAGGTGTTTGATGCTTGAACTGACACAGTGGGGTATAAACGGAAGTCATCCAGTTTGATAGTCAGTCCTGCAAACATTCTGCAAGATTAATACAACTAAATTCCACTTCTCTTAACTGCAAGATTAAAAAAGAAAAAAAAAAAAAAACAAAAAACAACCCAAAACATATTGCAACTTAAAAAAATCACAGCGTCTTGGTTTTAGTAACTTTTTTTTTTTTTTTAAACACAATGCTTTAAAAACATGTGTGGCATGATGGTGTAAAGAGTATCTGTTTCCCTAACTTTTGGTTTCTACTTTATGTACAGAGATAAAACATCCTGCTAAGAAATAAAAAGCACATGTCTTAACGTGCACAATCATTGCTGGGTTTCTACAGGGAGTACAGATAGCTGTCTCCCTGAAAACACCACAAAGCTGATACAAGTGTTTTTTCAAAGAAAAAAAAAGTGATGTCCATATTTACAAAGTTGAACAAATCTGCACAATACTTGATTAAGAAACGGAAGGAGAAATTTAAAAAAAAAAAAAAAAAGATACACTCTGCTGTTCTGAAGGGGCATACTACCTAGTTAGTGGTTAGAATAAAAACTGTATACAATTTAATATAAGACATAAACTCTAGTGAGCAACTAACACATCCTTCCCTGTTGTAACATCAACAGGCTCTGATTGGGAGAGAGAGGGGCATATCACATCCCAGTGCCTCCAGCATCTTCCAATTTAAAGCAATATATTTTAACTGTTCCAAAGTACTCCTTGGCTCCTGAAAGGAGTCCCACTGGCCTCTGTTTGTTAGGAGTCTGCCTGTCCACACACTTGACTTCTCCGCTGTCAGTTGAGGCCTTTTCTTACCAAAACACAATTTGTATATTTTGGTTGTTGTTGTTGTTTTTTTAATTTTTTTTTTTTTTTTAAAAAGTCAACTACAATGCTATATTCCATCAGGATTAATATGCTGAGCAATATTTACATCTCCAAATATCAGGTCACAATCCCTATTATATGTTGAAGTTAGAATGATAAATTATCATATGCTTTGCATATCAGAGCTGGTATCACCTTTCCCATAGGGAATGCTGCCTGAAATTAACATATTCCCAAAGGTAAAATGCATATTCTCTGAAATGCATTTTATTATGACAATGCATGTATTTACTCATAAAAACAATAAACACAGACAATTCTACACTAGCTCTCTATCTGTGGATTTAGGACTTCAGGTTAAAATCAGCCATCCACCCATCCACTTTATATGGGGAGAAGAGTTTTGCTAGTGTTTAGAATAAAATGATTTCTTGGGATTAGAAACAATAATGCTGTTTTTTTATTTTGAAATGGGTTTTGCTTTTTTATGATTGGTTTTAATTCTGGCATTTTATCTTGCCAACTACTATCCTGTTTAAGCAATGCTGTCAGCTAAAAGGAATTTCTGATTAGACTAAAGTGGTCCAGTGATAAGTTACATACACACCCTACTTTGAATAATCCCAGCCAAATTGGAGAAAAATGCTACTACACTATTATTAACTAATGTAATAAAATCTCCCGATTTCATGGTTTACTTTTTGCTTTAATAAACTAAAAGTAAGTTGCTGGTAAATATTTACTTTAACCCATATTTTGATTTTATAATACTGTTTACCAAGGTGGTGATGTAGGCAAAGCTTGGGGTAAGAAAGGCATGCTCTCTACAGGCCTCATTGCTATATTGAGAGGGGCAGCTAACGTCATAGGTGTGGGCAGGTTCATTGGAGATGTGATCGTGACAGGGTGTGCTATATTCACTGGAGCAGTGACAGGGGTGGGAAGGTTGACTGGGGTAGTGAGTGTTAAAGGAGAGGTCATGGATAACGGACTGGTTATAGTTACAGGGTGCCCTATGTTCATTGGGCTGGTTATGTTAACTGCACTTGAAACATTTACTGGACTTCTCATGCTCATTGCAGCTGCCACTGTGACTGGGTTTGACATCGTCCCAGACGACACAGAGGACGTTATATTGAATGGAGTAGTGAGAGTCACAGGTGTCGTAGCAGCCGTGGAGGTTTGGCACAGGTTAGCAGCTTCTAAAATAAGAAGACAAAATGGCCTTTAGACTCCCAAAGCAATGAACAAAATGCACAGTTTCTGAATCAACTTTTTTTAATTAAAAGGACAAACATTTTATGAATGAAAATACAGTTTTCTACCAAGTGGTCATCAGGAAGGGAGGTTCTCTGAACACAGAACTGGGGGGGTGGGGTGCATGAATCTCTTTTCTGATGCTGTACCTCCCACAAGGACTTGGGCAACCTGTTCAGCCTGGTGCTTTTGGTTTCAAGTTTAGATTTATGTACCTACCTCACAGTGATGCTGGGAAGATCAGTTAATTTCTGCAAGGCACTCTGGGGGGCAGAGATAGCAAGCAGGGCTTAGTATTCTCACTACAGCTTCATGCAGGCAGAGCCAACCATCGGCAGGCCAGGAGAAAGACCCTGTTTTACACAGCGCTGGGCCAATGGTCACACAAGAACAAGTAATCAGAAAAATCTTCTGGTAAGGCACACTGTAACTAGCGGAGAGAGTTGTGCGTCCTCATTGCTATGAACTCTAAAGATTCAGAGGTGAAGCTACATTCTGTTAAGGTTTTAAAAATCTGTAAGTAGGACTGGTAAAAAGGCTATTTTAATATCATGTTCATTTCAGTCTTAGAAAAATTGTTTAGTTAAATAAATAATCCTGTTTCCGGTTAGGTTTCCTAACTATGTTAAGACAAAATATCTCTCAATGGGTTTATATTCTCCTTCCCAAACTCCCATTTCTTGTGTTTCTGATGCTGACACAATTTTATGCCTAGTGTCATTTAATTGCCTACACACACACACACACACACACACACACACACACACACACACACATATATATATAAAATCAACCATATCAAGGAGGAATTATTAAGCAAGGAGCCCTTGCAGTGATTTGGGGGACCCTGGTCCTTGTTATCCAGCAATGCCAGGTCATTTCTTAAAATCTGCCTCAGAGGTGACCCCCCACCCCACCCCTCAACAAAATTCAGCACCACCTGCTGGTGTGTCAGAAAACAGCAGTAAGAAGACAGGTGGGTGGGCTAGCTGTGTGTAACCTGGCTGTCAAAACGGAGAAATACATTTGAGACTAAAGATGGAGGTCTGCATACTCCCACACGGAACCTGGGGTCAACATGCAGCCCTTCCTTGATCAATATGATGGAACTCCATACTCTCTGTCAGGAATTCCCAAACCTGGCTGATGATCAAAATCATTTATCTAGGGAGCTTGAAGGAAAAAAAGAAAAAAAAAGGCCTCCCAGGAAATTCAATAGTGAGATTTACATGAATCTTGGAAATCTGGGTTTTTTTTTTTTTTTTTTAATGTTTATTTGAGGGAGAGCGCACACACACACAAGTGTGTGTGCAGGGGAGGGGCAGAGAGAGATGGAGAGAGAGTATCCCAAGCAGGCTCTGCAATGTCAGCACAGAGCCCGACATGGGGCTCAGTTCCACTAACCTCAAGATCGTGACCTGAGCCGAAATCAAGAGTCCAGACACTTAACCCACTGAGCCACCCAGGCGACCCGGATATCTGTATTTTTAAAAAGTTCCCAAGATGGTGATCTGATTGTCACTCAGGTTTGGGAACTTAACATTATCTTATTTAAAAAAGAGACACGTTGATTCAAGTTCAGATTTTCAGGGCAGGAGTCTCCTCTGCCCCCAAATGTGACATTTTACTAACATGAATATAGAAGTTTCTAACATCAGTGGTGGTTTCCAGAGATATTCATGCTACAAATGGGACTACAATAGCATTTTGTTTCATGGAGGTCAGAAGATGAGCTAAACAATCAAGTCTTATTGTGCAAGCAAACTGAAATACAACACCAAATGGAAGATTGCAGAAAGAAAGAGAAAACCAACTCACTTTTGAGGTGATGGTAGCACTGCTAAGGATATTCTTGTTTATACCAAAGAGGGAGCTTTCACCCTCACATGCGCCACCTTCCCAACCCTGCACATTTTCCTTTCAGTCTGACATCATCCTTTTCCAGGACTTCAACAATTTTACTCTCAACTCCTTTAAGTAAAACATCCTCCGTAACATGCTTTCTTTCACTCACTGGGCAATTGTCATGGCACGTATACATTCCCCCCACCCCCCCAACCCCTTCTCCTAACCATATAGCATTTTATGAGAACAATGACAAATTTTCATTTTCAAGAGAGGAGCAAGCGGCAGCTGAGGAAGGGTGGAAAGCCTGTCTGGCTGCGATGCCAGTACATCATGTATGAGAAAGGAGGCTATTCCTTTTATCTTTATCCAAGTACAGGGTGTTTAGAAGGGATCTGTGCAAGGCAACAGCCGTACTACATGAAAGCGAAAGAGGGAAAAAAACCACACAGCAAAGGATTACAAGAAGCCTACATCCAGGGGATTCCTTATGAATTTAAAATAAAACAGGAATAAGACATGGTAGGGGTCAGGAAGGAAAGAAGGAATTTCGGGAATCTCTCCCGTGGCTGATGGTACATAGACAAAAAGATTGATTTGAAATGGCTGCACAACAGTCTAGAAGCCAAAAGCTATAGGTATGAAGTTAAAAAGCTATGTTGAAAAGTGATGCTCTGATTCTTTAGAAGATACATGAAAGGAAAGGGAACCATTCTCAATTTTAGTAACAACTAAAGTTCCTGACAACTTGGTACATATATGTTAAGCTAATGCCAGCCCCAGTGACAGACTGAATGAGATTAAGGATAAGACCAAGAGAAAAGATTATCAGCACTATAAAGTCGGAAACACGTAATGAATAATACAATACAGAAAGAACACTACAAAGCAGAAAATTGCAAAGCTTTAAGAAAATAAACTACAGAACGAAAACACTTCAGCCACACTTTGAGCACTGACTGCCTCATCTTACCTTTCTTTCTTGCTTTGACAGCTTCTTCCCACAGTCTCAGTGTCTCCACCTGCTTCCCTGGCCAGCTCGTCACATGTTGCTGCTGCTGCTGCTGTTGCTGCTGCTGCTGCTGCTTCTGGTTGCTGGTCTCTTCACTCATGCATGCTACTCCAAAGATAAACCAGAAACGCTACATTTACCTTGAAAAAGTGCAGCCATTTTTTTCAAAACCCCAAACTTGGATACTTAGACTCCTCATGCTTCTCTGACCTTTATCATTGGACTTGATAGTTTTTACTACAGAGCATCTTCTTTTGCTGCTTCTGTCTATATTGGTCAAAATAGATAAATTAAGAAAAGAATCTAGAAAACTAGGGAAAATCAATATAAAAGGAAAAAAGAATTCTTTGCTATATTGAAAAGCAAGTGTCTTTTGGAAGGGAACTTTGTTAACATTAGAATGGACAAATTCACACTCACCAAAATATCTAATATAGTTGGTCACTTGACCACAACAAATATACACTAGGAGTAAGTTTTTGTAAAGTTAACAAAGTGTGACATGCTAGATAATAAACCCAATGTACTTACAAAGAAGGAAAATGGATGAGATTAAAACACAATAAACGTTCTTTCCCACTCACTTTTGGCCACCTATTCTGAGAACTTAATGTTTCTGCTGCACAAAGTACATATATAATAGGATACGGAATGAGAAATATACTTCCTCCTGGTGGTTAGGGCAATCTCAAAGAAAAAGCCTGGGTAGATGCAAGTATCAAGTTTTATCCACAAGTCCCTGAAAGAGTCCATTTTCAATTCTGAATTTAAGGTGGGCAAAGCACTTACACCTCCAAATGGATAGGATATCCTATCTCTACAGATCTGGGTCTGAAAAGCAAACTTAATAACACTCCTTTCATCTTTAAGGTTATTAAGGGCATGTTATTAACTCAATCAGTAGTTAGGAGACATTGATGCTTGAGAATCTTCCTAACACTGAATAAAAACAATCAAAATTGCCCAGCATAAGATGCAACTTCCTAGTGTGGCTTCTGCTGCCGCAATTCTAAAACACTAGAGCCTTTTAGTCAAACTCCATAGAAGAAGGAACGCATTGAAAAACAGCTACGGGAAAATTATGCTTTTCTAACTTGGGTGTCGTTAGTAGACAAGCACAGGACTGAAAGCAAAATTATTGGAGGGCTTGTCAGTGCTGTCTGTATACACACAGGTGAGGTCTGTTTCTAACATCAGTATCTACTCTCCATTGATGTGTGTTTACGCGCTTTGGTGATGGGAGGAAACATGTAAGATGAACGTGAATGTACTGACAGCACAGTGAAAATACCTTCAATACATTATCAAAACACTCAGATTTCGCCAATCTCAAATGTGACAGAAATATAATTTGAAGTGTCACCTACTTTTACTGATGCCTTGTTTACATGTATTACAGTTGATACTTTGGCTCTGCCCATGTGTCTTTAAGTGGCTGGTGATGTACGCTGCACTCAGAAGCTTCCCACAGATGTTACACGATACCTTGCCTTCGTGGCGCACCATGTGTGTCCGCAGTCTGTCTTTGGTGGCAAAGGCAGCAGTGCACGTCTGCATGAGGGAGGAAAACTTTTTTTAAATATAGACTATCCTGTTCTACTCATTTTAAAGTACGTTATATTCTAGGCATTACCCTATCCATGTCCGCAAGCAGACTGAGTTGAATCTGAACTGCATGTGTTACCTAGAATCGCCATCATGACAAAACACTCGATGAATTTTAGACCCTTACGTTTTGAGGGAAGAAAAAATATCAACACAGAGTAAGTACTGAAAAGATGTGAGCCGTAGAGTCAGTTAAACCTGGATTTAAATCCAGCTCCTTGATTCACGACAAGGTAACACTGAGCAAATTAGTTAACCTATCTGAATGTGTTTCTTCATCTGTAAAATGAAGGTAAATAATACCTACCTCACAAATTTATTGGTGGGATTAAGAGACTGGCCCGAGGCCTCGCACATAGCAGGCACTCATTCAAATGACACTAGCTTCCTTCCTCGAATTGGATTTTTCTTACAGTTCAAATCATTTACTTAATAAAGTCCGTCATTAACACATTTAACTGAAAGGAGCACAAAAAGACTTCCAACAACAAACTAAAATTACTGAGGTCTAAAAAAGTCATTTGATTTAGCAAGATTCCTAACCTTTTCATTATCACAACTTATGTGAAATAAAATCAACAGATTTTCAAACAACTAGAAAATACCCCAATTTGGCAGACAAACATCCAGTAAGTGATAACATTTGGGAGAAAATTCCTAGTTTTCTTCTATTACAGTTAAAACAACCTCAATCATCAACCCAGCAAATAATTTAAAGCATTTCATTCATTTATTTCATTCATTTCAAACACATAATGACCTTTGCCAGACTATAAATTTTGTTCTTATAACAATAAATACTGTTGCCTAAGGAAAGGGAAATGTAGCTTAACAAAAACAACACATTTACATTTTTAAATGCTCTTGCCTCACAGAAATAGAAGCTGTCATTTATCTCGTATAAAACCAGAATTCAAATGGACCACATTTACTCAAGTCAGTGATTTTAAGACTATTCAAGAACGGTGAGATTTGATTGGCTCAGACCTTTTGGATAATGTGCATTAAGTGCTACACTAAGGATAAGTCATTTTAACTCTTACTTGGCATTTGAAGGGTCTTTCTGTTGAATGGACATGTTTTACGTGACAGCTTAAGTGGTCAGGCCTGTGAAAGAGAGAGTTTCAACAGAAGATGTAATGGAACACACATTGAGAAATGCTACTCACTGTGATGTTTACATGCTTGGCAGCTTTGGGTGGGGGGCATTTTAAAGAAAGCTAGCCAAATTACCAACTCCCCCTCCCCCCAGCGCAAGCCTCCTTACCTCTCTTACCACAAACAAAAGTCTTAGTCCTTTACCTGTTAATTTTTCTCTCCTAGTCAACATCAAATCATGTTAGGTCTTGGTTCTTTAAATTATAAAATACCCAAAGTTTTAGTCCTAACACTTGCCAGAGACAGCTACTACTCTATTAATTTTAAAAGCCTTGAAAATGAAAATTAGTGAAATGTTAGTAACCACAGATAAATGGAAAAACGTCCTCCTACAACTTTTACTAAGAGTATCCAAGGTCATCCCAACTTCCAGGAAATAAGTTTCTTTGATTTGCACAGTGAACCTCATATCTAGTCACCCGGCTGAATTGGAAACTGGTGGCTTTGCAGTGACCAGAATTACTGATGTGCCAAATGAAGACCCCAGTCCACCAAGGCACTTCTCAGCTGAAATATTAAGCTAATCACTGTGTCATCACTTGCCAACCACACCACACTGAAATGAGACCTGGAGGTGCAATACTTTATCTATCACCAATCTCCTCTAATAACACAGGCCTGCCCACAGCTATTCTCACATAAACCTTCCAGATCGCAAAGAGACAAAACTGAAGTTCACTGATACCATAATGAAAGCAAAGCAAAGCAAAATGCAGTACCTCGAGAAGCCTTTCCCACAAACACTGCAAGTATAGGGTTTGGTGATGCCTCCTTCGTGAGACCTCACATGGTAAGTCATCCGGTCCTTCCTCTTGAAGCGCTGATTACAAACAGGACACTCGAAGGGCTTTTCGTCCGAATGGGAGAGCTTGTGCCGGTTGAGGTGGTACACGTCTCGGAAGGCCTTCCCACACATCTCGCAGGCATGGTTCTTCTTGACAGGCTTACTGGGTTTCTTGACAGACTGGGTCACGGGCATAGCTGTGGTGCTGGCACTGCTGCTGGGGTTGGTGCCCGAGGAAGATGTAGTGACTGTTGATAAGATGCCAGCAATGGTTGAGACCAACGAAGTTCTGCTGCTGTCCCCAGCGATGGTGGAGATGAGGGGAACCACCGTAGTGGGAGTTTTCTTTGACCGGGACACCAACTTGATCCCTGTGTGGCAGGACTCGTGGCGCCTCAGGTGATAGCTGTCCCTGAAAGCTTTACTGCAGTAAGTGCACACAAATGAAGTTTTGGGTTTTTCTTTTTTAATCCCAATGGCATCCTTTAATGTTTCTGGTGCTGCTTGAGGTTTCTGAGTTATTGGTATTGGAAGCAATGGTTTCTGATCAGGGGGTTCCACAGCAGAGCTCAGGAGGGGCAGCAAGCTGTTCTGTGCTGCCTGCTGTTGGTGATGGGAGGCTTCATGGGCCTAAAACCAAACATTTACACTTCAGAAACTCAGCCTCTCACAATGGCCTTCAAAATTCAACATGTCCCACAGACAACAGAGACCGGAAGAAACAATCAAAGAGCCTGTAAGCTACTCCCTGCAGCAGTGATCCAGCAACCACCTAGAGACCCTTAGAGCTTCCAGTACAAAGCATTAAAATCACTGTGCAGACACAAAACTTTTACGACTAAGTTGCTGACAGTGATCTTGCTTTCAAACAGCTGACTACACACTACCCTGGTGCATAAGGGACATACCAGTGGATGGAATCAGTTTGCATTAGTCAGTGCTGAAACCAAGTTTAAATAACTTGTCCAAAAAAAAAAAAAAAAAGTCACACTCCAGACTAAGTATCTGCGAGTACCTTACTGCAGTAACACACACACAGTACACATTCATATACATACACATGTATACACATAATCATCTATTTGTCTATTTTACCTAGGAAAAGAAAGGCACTGTCTCTCCCTTTCCATCAGAAAACTTAGTGCTGGAGGAAGGAGGCTGTTGCTAAGTGATAACAGGAATCTAGCTCTCTGAATACATACGCGGTTTGGTAAGTTTCCTTTTAAAGTTTTTACTTTACTTTATTACTAAAAGATTGACTGAAATTAAACCTGCTATTAATCAGCCTGGAAGGCATGTGTGAAGGTAGCCCACAGCAAAACACCTGTCAGTTGTTTCCCAGTTCATTTACTCTTACGCTGGAAATCTGCATCCTTTAACAACACTAGTTGTTCAAACCTGAAACTCTCAAAGACAGACTAGCAAGAGAACACAAACCGTAAATAATTAAAATTCCTTTCATTTTCATCTTCTTCCAGCACGTGGATGTTTCGTTAAAGTATTAGACATTTGCTGTTATAATGTGCTTCTCCACTCCAGAACTGGACGCTGTCTAGAAATTTTCTTTAGCTGCACTGAAACCAAAATTTCGTCGTGGATCATGTTCTTGGTATTTATGAGTAGTTACTCTCTTGGTTTTGCTTCTTTTAAAATTCTCCATACTGATAAACAATTAGGAAATGATGGGGAAAATTCCTGAAATAGTTCTTCCTGATACGTTGTACTTTTTACCACCATTATTTTTGCAACTTTTGATAGTGGGCTCAAGCCCCTATGCTTGAGTTTTGTAATCCTAAAAGGATACATGCATTCGAAGGCAAGAGTTCCAAATATTTTAAGCATACAACATCCTAGGAGGGCCCATCCCATCATCTTAGACACCCTAGCCACTTATTTACCCTTCTCACTCTATAATCACAAATCCTACAGTTAACTTGATTAAGAAGAAAATAACAAGGAGACAGACACACATGCTCAGAGCTTCTCCCCTGATGGATAAGAGTGTCTATCTCACATAGCTGTAATATTTACGTGATGGCAGCACAGCAGCTAAGCCTGGAACGAGTCTCCCCAAATCATTAGGAAGTGTGGTATCCACAGCTACCAGTTTCAATTTAATAATTTTGGTTGAATCACCCTTTCAGTCCTGGAAATACAGAAATTGTGTGCTTACTTATGAGTATCTTTCTGGACTCAGGGATCATACTGAATTACAGTCCACTTTTAATTTAATTTATGGAGCTACTGTAAATGTCAATGTCTGCCCAGGAGACATTAGTAGAAACTTTACAGAATTTGGATGCAAATCTTACCCCCTTTCCAACCTGTATACCCAAGTTTCCATACAGTATACAAACAGTTAATAGCTGAAGATAGCTCACGATATACAATTTCAAAGGCTAACAGATCAGATAATAGGGAATGCAAATCTTCTGGCCAAAGTTCAGACTTACAGTGTTTAGAGGCATTTTTCAATTCTGAACAACCATTAGTTCGATGGAGTACTAAAAGCACTTACTGCCATTTTACCAATTCAGATGTCTGTCGCAACATAAAGTATTTTTACAGCAATGCTGAAGCTCACTCTCACACGAGGGTCACACCAGGTCCCTGCTTCTTGGGTGAAATGCTGTAGAATGCCTCGACCACTATGGGAATCACTCTCTGAGGATTCCTAGGATCCCCATACTTCTACATGAAGCCTTCTAAGAGGGGAACTGGATTTCCCCAACTTGTTCACTGAGGGAGAGACAGAGTAAAATAACCACCATGGCCTGCCTTCAGTTAAGTGATTTAAAAAAAAAAAAATTCTGGGTAGACTTTTATTTGACTAGTATCATCAGACCAAAGCTTTCATTTTATCTCCCATCTCTTTCAACTTGAAGGCTTTTTTAACCCTGCCCAAGCTTTCCTTTTTCTGGGGTTGGCAAAAAACAAAACAGAAATGTTATTTCATCACCCAGGGTGGTAGGATATAGCACCATGAAATCTCCAGTGCCAGAGGGCAAAAGATTTTGTACTGAAACAAATTAGCATCAGTGAGTCATATCTTGAATGTCCTGTTAGGAGAATCATCCATCAAACATCTTAACAGCTATGGCTTTCACTTTCCACCAGGTTATCTGGAAAGCAAGCAGGTATTAAACTGTTTTAAAATATAAATTCCACAGTATGCTCTAGGAAACAAACGAGAGAGTTTAACTCTCCCATTTCCCCAGGGAAAATTACTTAAAACTGAAACTGAATAAGTCTATTCATACCTTTCTATAGAAAAGACTGAAATATTCTCTGAACCCATTCCACTGTCTTTGGCTCTAAATTATTTTTCCAACAATTTTCACTGCACACATTGCCAAGCCCAGGATCAAATATTAGCTTTCACACTTCTCCATCAGGTGGAGAAAAAGATTTTAATTGCTGAAAAAAAAATTCAATAATATAAAGTCTAATTAACAAGTTGATCAATAAATGATTGGTATTTGTCTTATCCAGGAAAAGAATAAAAGTATTCCAAAAAAATGTTCAACTAGCTTTCCAAAAATTAGTTATAGGTTTTTCCTTTACATAAAGAACTCTCCTTTTTTTCAATCACTATTAAGTTTACATACAGCAGATTTAATATGGTAAATCTAAAGCATTCTTCAAATGAAAATCACTTAGGTGGCCCATTAATCCCATGTTTTAAAAAGACCATTTGAAAGCGTTTTCTAGAGAGGGCATTTGCCACCTTTACACCAATCTGGATGCCAGGTAGTTATACATCATATCTTCCCCAATGCATTTTTTAGGTAGACTTAAAGCATGATAAAACAATACTAGATCAGAATGAGAAAAGAAGTTTGACAAATTTTGTGTATCTTCAATTTTAAGAAGCCCGAATATATTTCAATAACTACTTAAAAATCAAATTTACTCACATTTGAAAGAAACTATATTTGAAAACAATATACCAGCTCTACACAATAGGTAATGTCTGAATTATCCAATTCCCTATATTATCTCCACTGGGATGGGTCCAGTGGCTGGGAGGATTTTTTGAGAATTCTGCATCCATTCCTGGTTGGTTTCAAAGGTCTCCAGCGCCCAAGCAAGGCGTTTGGGATTTCACAAAGTTATTCAAAGAAGGAAAATAACCCAGAGAGGCGGGAAGAACGCATTTAAAGTGACAAGCTTCTTAACCTCCTCCGGTTCCGAAGTTTTCCCGTGAGCTCATCACTACTGCCCACTAAGTGATTCGTTTGCAAATAGAAATGAGGCAGGGAAAAAATAAGTTCCAGCCTAGGTCTTCCCAACAGGGGTCCCCCACCTAAAACAGGCGGGCAAGAGGAGTGCCAACGTATCGGCTACAGTCACTTTTAAGTTTCTTGCAGAAAGTGTAGACCAACACCCCAACGAATGACTCATCTGGGGGCTTTGTAAGCGGACTTTGTTTGCTGTCTCCACTTTCCGTCTCCCCCACTTGGTAGGAGGAAACGTTCGAGGTGGGACGAGAGGGAAAAGCGCTCCGGGAGAAGGTCGGGCCTCCTGGAGTCCCGGCCCCCACCGCTCCCCCCGCCCCGGCCCGGCTGGGGGATTCCCCGGGCTGAATGGGACGGCGGGAGAGCTGGACAGAGGGAGAGGGTGTCAGCTGCCAAGGTTCGGCAAAGGCTTGCGAGAGAAAAAATGTAATCCAGTGAAAAAGTTTGGGGAGGGGAGACTCACTCAGAACACCCCCCAACAGGGTAAACACGGGGGGGGGGGCGGGAAGGGGGAGTGGCGGGGAACCCAGGGATACCCGCTATTCGCGGGGATGGGGGGGGTCAGAAAGTCAACACACACACAAAAAGAGGAGAGGGAGGTTAAACGGCAGGAGAGCGAAAGATGGATGAAGTGTGTGTGTGTGGGGGGGTGTCTCAGAGTAGGACCTGGGGACCCCCCCTCACCCCACGGTGCGGGCCCGGGCCGAGCGCGCGGTGGCCAAGCGGCCCGCGCTATCCAGCGGCCCGGCGCCCTCCTTTCTCTGGGCCGCGGGTGGTGACAGCGACCGGCCTCCTCCCTTCCCCTTCAGGGCGGGAGGGAAGGGTGTGTGCGTGTGCGTGAGTGTGTTAGGGGGGGCCCGGGGTTCACCCCGAGGCCTGCTCTCTCCCCCGCACCCCGTGAGGCCGCCTCCTTTCACCTCAGCAGCCCCGCTCCGCCGGGGCGGGCGGGCGGAAAAACAAAGGGGGATTAAGGCCGGGCCGGAGAGCGGAGCCGGGAGGGAGGGGAGGAGGAGCGCCCGCCCGCCCGCCAGCCCGGGGCCCGGCCCCCCTGTCCCCCCCGTGCCCCCCCCGGGGGGGCCCCCAGTACCTGGAACAGGAACGCGGTCCAGTTGGCCTCCATGGCTGCGGCGGCCGACCCCCCTCCTCCCCACTCCCCCCGCTCGGGGAGCCTCCTCAGCCGGAGGAGGCGACAACAAAGCGGCGGCGGCGGCGGCGGCGGCAGCGGCAGCGGCGGCTCCTCAACATGGCAGCGCCGAGCGCGGCCACTTCCGGTAACCTCCGGGACGCACCACCGCCGCGGCGAGCGCGGGCGGGGGGGGAGCCCCGACCCGGCCGCCGCCGCCCCCAGCCGCCCGGACCCCTTCTGGGCGTCCCCGCCGCAGACTCGCCGCCTCGGAGCTCAGCCAGCGCCCGCCGGCGGTGGGGTCAGGGCCTCCGCGGGGGGGCTGGGGTGGGGCCGGGGGCGGGGATGGGGCGCGGCGTCCCCCCCCGCGGGGGTGTGTGGTGCTGCGGTCCGCGGCTCAGGCAGCCGGAGCAGGGGGAGCGCAGGAGAGAAGATGGAGGACGCCAGGGTCTGGCGCGGACTCGCTGGGCACTGCGGCGCCGTCTCCTGGGACTCCAACGCGGTGCCCAGCAGCGTCGCGTCCCTGTCAGACCCTCGGCGGCAGGCGCAGGCCACGGCGGTCACCTGGCTCTTCAGTCCCGTATGCGCCGCGCTACCGTGCCTCCAAATTGGGGGAAGCCCCCAGGACTTGGAGTGTCTCTCCCGTCTGGTATTTCATCCCCAGCCAGCTAACCCCTCCGCACTCCTGCTTACGATGTGCATCTACCTCGGAGCGGCCCTCCAGCTCTAGCAAGGAATCCCACTGGGGTGCAGCCTCAGATCCTCCCAGCTGAGGGAAACACTTCCCACGCGTAGAGATGTCATTACTGGCTTATTCTTGGGCGAAGGGCTGAGCTTTCCCATCTTCCCCTTAACGCCAGAGAGGATAGGAAATTTTGCCCGAACATCCCCCTCTCCCGCCAAAAAAATAAAAACAAGTGAGAAAGTATAGATAGGAAATTATTTTTGTCTTTTAGTACAGTCTTTCTCGCCCCACAGAACAAAAATCGAACTTGTGGTTGGACGGCGTCAGATGTCACTGAGGTGACCCCAGCCTCTGTTTGCAGTTCCAAGTCTTCCATGTAGGCGTCACTGCTACTGGAACTTTGTAGGATGATGTCCTGAACGTTTGCTATCCTCTCCTCAGAGAGGTAGCTACTGGGAATATCAGAGACAAGCTATTATTAAACAAATGCCTCCAGTCCAAGAAGTCTCCTGTGGCGGGCAGTGAGGGGGCAGGCTGTATTGGTGATATTTTTATAAACTCTGGCTTAAAAAAATTCCTCAGATGGTCACATTATTTCAGGACTTCAACATCTTTTCATAACCAACGGTCTCTAATCTCATACACTCCATTTATTCCTCTCCAGACATATTCTAATCAAGGTCACCATCTTGAACTTCCCCTATATTTACACAATAGTGATAGTATGGTTGCAGAATTCTATTCTAAAAGAAACTGAAGAGATATAGTAATTTGACAGTCTGTTTCCCTTCCATCCACTACACATGTATACCCCCCCTCCCATTCTTTCCTTCCCTCTCAGTCAGTCACCACAATGAAAGGGCTGCACACCTTTTTGGTCTGGTCTGGTCTGGTTCCTTTTAGAGTCGATTCCCTATTGGACATTGCTTGGAGGCCTTGGGGATGAATGAGAAGTCTGCAGTATGGGTCGGTAGCAGAAGCAGGTAGCACATCAAGGGACAGATCAGCCTAAGACAGGAGGGGACAGAAAATGAACAGTTTCTCATACGTTCCTCAGCTAAGCTGCTGCAGTGGCCTCTATGTCTCCTATAAAATTAGTCTTATTTGGGGAGAAAAATAAAATGGCTCAGTAAGCCTAAGTTTATATGCACATGCAAGATAAGGTGGGAACTAAGATGTAAATCTAAGGAATTAACTAGGTAAACTAAAACCTTTCAGTTCTGACCGTAGACACTGCCTGTTCTTTCATGTTCATTCAGTGACTCCACGTCTCTGCTTCTTGAGCACAGATTCACCTCAAGGTCTATGTAATTTATCTACTAAGTTTTCCTCCTCCCCAGTTTAGCCTTTCCTACTTTACAGCCTTTCAAAGGGTGTTAAAAATGAAGCTTTAGGATCATGAAAACTAGTGCTTATGAAGACCATTATTCTAATGACAATATTGCCAGACTCTTGAACTTATTCCGCGAGATCTAGAAACCCTTCTCCAGCAATCTTTCTCACAGCACCTCTGTTTCCCACCAACAGGAAGTAGAGGTCAAGTGAAAACAGTCCAGTTCTCATTAACGAAGAGCTGAGATTCAGAAGTATCACTTTTCTTGAGGAAAATGGCTAATTTTATCTCTGTCCATGAGAGGAAACCCAAATTCCTGATTGCTCCCCAAACCCTCCCTTAAAAAGAAAATTTAAGGGGCGCCTGGGTGGCGCAGTCGGTTAAGCATCCGACTTCAGCCAGGTCACGATCTTGCGGTCCGTGAGTTCGAGCCCCGCGTCGGGCTCTGGGCTGATGGCTCAGAGCCTGGAGCCTGTTTCCGATTCTGTGTCTCCCTCTCTCTCTGCCCCTCCCCCGTTCATGGCCTGTCTCTCTCTGTCCCAAAAATAAATAAACATTGAAAAAAAATTAAAAAAAAAAAAAAAAAAAAAAAGAAAATTTAACAACTTTTTAAATTCAGATGAAATTTTAAACCTTAGGATATTTTCCAGAGGGAAAAATATCCAAAAGTTTGGAACAATTACTCAAAAACAATCAGGTCCAAATGTTTTGAGGAATATAAGGAGGTTAACCAATAAGATTAAAGACTCCATCCCTAGAAGGGGCATTTCTACCCTTAGGACAGACAATATCCTTAACCACAAACGAATGAGCCTCTCCTCAAACCAGCTTCCACAGACAGTACTGGAGAAAGTGAAAAGACTAAGGATGTCTAAAGACAGTAAATTCATCCTGATTACTGTGAACAACTTTCAGTGGGTGAATCAGTGGTGTTACCTTTGAATATGATAACTGAAATGTTTGGTGTCTAAGCAAAAAAAGAAAAAAAAAAGTGTGCCTACATCCACCCAAATAAAACTCAAGATCCCCTCCTCCTCATCTTATTCAGGTTCTTCTTTCCCACTTCCTCTGCCCCAGCTTGTATAACCTGTCATTTAACCTTCCAGGGATTTATTTCCTCATCTGGAAAATGAGGACAAAATAAATACGTTATCTCACAGTGATGACTTATGAATTAAATGAGAAATGTATGTAAAATGCTTAGAACATTTCCTGTAATATAAGAAGTCCTAAGTAAATATTTTTATTGGTGCTATTAGTTGGTTCTAGATTAATTTTGGGGCTGTGAACTCCGCAAAAACAGTTAATTATTCCTCTCACTTTCTTTCAAAGTAACAGGTTTTTCACCATGCCTCATCCCTCTCTCTCTTTTTAAGAGCTCTAACTAATGTAAGTTGACAAAAGGCTAATGACACATGACAAGGGAAGATACCTATTAAGATCAGCTTTTCTAGGGGGCGCCTGGCTGGTTCAGTTGGAGGAGCATGTGACTCTTGATGTGGGGGCAGAGATTACTTGAAAACTTAGATCAGCTTTTCTAAAGACAACTTTTAGCAAACATTAGAAAGTAACAGGATATTTCCTTCCTATTTCGGAGAGAATTTTAAAATCCTGTGAGTACATTGGGGTTATAATTAGATTTAGAATCCTAAGAATAGGAAACATCTCTGCTGTTGTCAATTACCTGTCCCCAAGTAAGACTTCTCAGCAAATTGAAAACAAATCAAATCCAAAACTTTCAGTAGGGAATATCTACTCCAAAGAAGTTAGAAGAGGCTTCAAATCTGTCAAGTTAATGGACTTATTCTTCATGCAAAAAAGGTAGAACTGACAACAAATCTAGGAAAAGCCAAGAATGGAATATTTGCAAATACCAAAAAAACATTGACCAGAGAGAAGTGTTTACCCTTCATTACCAGCCTCAATGCAATCAAGGAGGAAAGGAAGAACATTTTACCAAAGGAAGCACCCCGCCCCCCTCCTCCAAACCAAACCAAAACAACAACACCCAGCCAAGCTTCTCAGGAGGAAAGCAGAAGTAATCTCCCCACCCTCTTCCAGTCCACCCCAACTTCATAACCACACTAAGGGCTTAAGCCAATTGCCTGTGGCCCATGTGGTCAGAAGCTGGGTTTGTGTTTCAATTCTACCACCTAAAGTGTCATCACTAGTTATTTCTGCTTTAACTGGTAAGGTGAGGAAGGGGAAACAAGGGGAGAATTTTTTTCTCTGAATACCTATTTAAGTTCCTTGACAGCTAGACAATCACAGAGAACAAAGGTAAAGGAAATAAATCCACTCATTTTCCTGGTAGACGTTTAGTTCAGCTAGTAGTTGAGGGTTCTAAAACACTTGTTTCTAAGAAGGGTCACATCTCCAAGATGCCAAAAACAAGTCCAAAGCCATAGAAACACATTTATCAGTTTAACTCTTCTAGAAAGAAGCTACCGGAAATCAATGTTAAACCTATCAGTTCCATCCACAAAGCATTTAAGTAGAAAAGCTAACTTCCATTTCACAACTCCTAAATGACAGAGAACATCTAACAAATAGCCAGCAAAATAGCATAGCACATAAGAAGGAAAGAAAGTAAGACAGGTCAAAAATACACCAAGTAAGAAATTCAATACAACTGGAAAACATACTCTCAGGCACCAAACATTTCTCCTTTGGCCACCTGTTCCTCCCTGCCCTCAGATGCCCCAAGCCCCGGGTAATGGCTCAGCTTGGAAAAAAGTTGATACCTAACAAGTCACACAAACTTGGTGGGCCTAAACCCAACTAAAAGCTTAGCTCAGTTACATCATCATGCTAATAGTCAAAAACATAAATTAAATCCTTACATGAAGCTATTCTGGTACAGAGGTAAAACTCTTTTCAGTGGCTTTAGCCTCCACCCCATACACATTACACTAGTTAAAAGATGGATATAATGAAACTGAACAGCATTGTGCTGTTTCATCTGCATTACCAGAAAAACACTATTCATTTGCAACAAGAGATCACTACTTATTAATGCCTGTCCAAATGTCGTGAAGAGTAGGGGCGAAGCAAAAACAGATAAATCAAATGAATATTCTTTAACCCGAACCCTGATAGACACACCTCATTGATAATTTCTTCACACCAGATTTAGTAGTCCAGAATTCAGGAAGGATTGTGTTTCTCAGAAATCTCCAAAGAGTTAGCATATTAATTAATACAGGCGGATCTTATGGTTCCCTCTTTCTGAGTCCGTAGTCCTTCCTCTCCCTTTCATGGACCTAGAATTAAGAAAAAGCCTCATTGGGTCAATCTGATGTTCTGCTGTGGATCCCTCCATTCCTGGTAAAAAAGGGAACAGGGAATAATGAAACAGGTGTTGAGGAACTGATGTATTATGCTCCCTACATGAGGGAGGTGAGCAGTGGTGACCTAAGACACTGATGCGGCATCACAAGACTAGCTAGACTAAGCTTTAGGAAGGCTGCTCCACTCTAGAAAGTAAGCCAAGAGATGGCAACACAAGGCCACGACAGCATAACATCTGGCTAAGGAGGGAATTCACTCCTTTAAAGATGTTTCTTGACCCTGAGCAGTCCCTGAACTAGACACTGCCTAAAGCTCAGTCATTGGGTCCAGGCCTACAAGCAGGTGCAGGAACCTGGCAAGCTGTTAAAGCTCAACATAGGGACAACAGCTGTACTCCACAGTTGCTCCTTAAGCTGTGAATAAAACATCAAGCTTACAGCTATCCACAAATACTACTCGAAACATTGTATCCTTGATTGCCTGAGCAGAGACAACAAGCTCTTTGCTAGAATTGAAGAGGACCAGAATTCCTAGAAGACAGTGTAGGTTGACTTGATGAACAATTTACTCTGGTAAACAGGGAAGATGGGAGAATCTAGATTTTTCTCCTGAAGTTATCTTTTCAACAAAACATACAAATCTCTACTAGTTGACAGGATTAGCTCTCTAGCCCCAAGGCCTGACCCTGTCCTCTTCTGTTTTACTGGCCTTACATAAGTACCCCCCCCCCCCGCCCCCGCCATTTCCTTGTTTTTCCAGCCTACTCTGCCTGCCCCACCTCTCCTTTCACTTTCTCTCACCTTTCATTCAACACTTAATCACAAATAGTCAATCTAAGCTGGTGAAAAAGCTTCTGGGAGCATCAGGTAGGTATAAAGTAATCCCAGAAACAGGCATTCCGGGGGTTAGGATACACATTTCTGCCTTTTAGTAGTTTGCACTTTAGATAGGAAAGGCAATATACTTACTCTTCATATATGGAAGTGCATCTTCAGAATAATCTATTAATGCATTTATAGATTTATAATTAAGGGATGAAAAAAATCCTTTAGTGATGCTTCTCAGGAACACTGGAACTAGTAACTTTTATTCCTAATTATTCATCCAGTCCCCTACACAGTACACTCAGAAAAACTCATGAAGCTTGAGGAAGCCCCCATATGTTTGATATGTTAATTTAGCTCAGTTATTCTGATCACTTAGGCAAAGCAGACAGAAGGGTCCAAATTGGTACAGTAATCTGTGATTAGCCTCTCACCAAAGACATGAGAAAACTGAAAAGGGTGCTGGACTACTACAGATAGGTTTAGGATTTATTCCAGTGATTTCCTTAAAACCACAAGAATTTGGGGATGGGGACACACTGGGAAGACGGCAGCAGTAAGGGAAAAGGGCACTACCAACCCAACATCTGCCATCAGTAATTTTTAACTTAGTAAGCCTATCCTGGTAGCTCTAAGAGTCCTGGTGAACACCTAATCTTAGAGATATTGCATGGTTAAGGTCAAATCCAGGCTATGCTAATTTCTACCCAGAATGACATATTTCATTCATATTTTGAAAGGCAGTCCAGGACCTCTCAGGGACTACTTTCCCACTTCATAAAGGGTTCTAATCAGCTTAAAGACAAATCAAAGTGCTCACTAACTCTCTCCCTAGAGAAACGGCTCATGTATCACCATCCCATAGCTATTATGGAAGTTTTGCTATTTCAATATATAAGTATTAATTGAACACCTATTAAATTCTGGAACTGTACTAGTCACTGGGCATACTTTTATGGAGCTCCTCCCAGAAGAGAAATTAAAACTTGAAAAGAATCATAGACATTTGTATGAAGTGCTTAAAAAGGATTGGAAGGAAAAAAATATTTAAAGCAGGCATTTGATTTCTTTACTACTAAATAGACTTCACCTCATTAGTTCTCACATAAATTATAGCTTTAACACCAAAGATCATCATAAAGGATTGTTAAATATCAACACGGATGCCTAAGAAGTTGTATACATACTCAGGGCTAAGTGTAATGCAGACTATTACTGAAGTCACCATACATTGGCTTTTAAAATTCATCTACCTTGAGTAGTAAAGCAATTCAATCTTTCTGTAGTGGATCTCTTTCACTAATACAAATTTGTGTTAAGTGTATATTCAGCTACTAGAACAAATGCATGTTTGTGGACATTTACCCATTCACAGGGTCTTTTCTATCTTACTGTCCTTTGTGGCCTGCCCCCAGTTAGGAGTGGCTAGCCAAGCCCTGGTTGTGCCCTGAGGCCAGCCTGACTAGTAGGAGTTAAAAGAGGGCAAGGGCATTTCTGATGCTGGCTTTGCACTGCATACTAGAAAATCAGGGATCACCTGACCTTCCTGCTGCTGAGCTCTGGGCCACAGCCACGAAGACTAAAACATGGATCAAAGACAGCACCATGGGACACCCTGGTGGCGTCAGGTGGATATTACAGGTGATTTTCACTTAAGCCCTTAGAAACCACCACACTGAAAAAGGCAGGCTGGCTTAAAAAAAAAAAAAAAAAAAAAAAAAAAGCAATGTGGTAGTAAAATGAACAAATTTGTCACAAGATTCAAGTTCTGGGCCTGTCACTTTTAGTATCTTTCAGCCTATTATCTCAACTGCAAAATGAGGCTAATGCCACTCCAAGATTAAAATGAACCAAAGTATTTAATGGAATAGTTAACTACTACCATTGAGAATAAGGTATTTAATGTCTTTGCATTTTTCCTTTAAAAAAGGTAGCAAGGGCATGAACCCTTGAAGTCACTACTTTGGAAATAAGCCCAATCTGATTAGAGGACCATATTACTTAAGCCATGCAGTGCACCTGTATAGGATTTTATGAACGGATTTATTCATAAATATTAAGGTATTAGCATATGAGCATCTTGGAAGTGTCAAAAAGTTAACAGTGCTTGCTCAGTTTACTATGTAGCCAGGGGAAATATATGTACACAAAACAATTATACAACAGATTAAAAGCAACATGCAAGCTCATACATCATATGCAACAATATATAAATGTGAAGAAAAGCAAAGCAGAATTATAGTGCAATTAGTCCAAGAATGCTTAAGTCTTTAGCTGATCATGAAGGGGTGGTTGAATTAGAGGCAAAAGGAACGGGATGCTGGTAGTGAAGGAAAGGTTTGTTGAGTCTCTTGGCTTTGAGACAATTAACCAGGGCAGGGTCCCAGAGTCATGTTAAGATTCTCCCAAACCAAGGAAATATATTACCCATTTCCTAAATCCTATATAAATCTTCACATATGAATGCCTTTTTGGATAAATAACCACCAAAAGAATCCAACCCAAAGGGAAATCTGCAGGAATTCTCATTGAGGTATGACCACAAAGTCTGGAAGTAATTTAAAGCTTCTTCTGTTAAAAATCGTGACTAAGAATGATGTAAAAAGGAGACACAGGAAGAAGCACCGGGAGGGAACCATTCTACCCTTAGGGAGACAACAGCATCAATTCTTGATGATCTATTCTCAGAGTGTGCACAGCTTACCAAAAAACAAAAACAAAAACAACTTTCTTCTGGACTTTGTAAGACTGATCTTGGGGCAACATTATAATGGGAAAAGTTACTTGGATTAGGTTAGAATTTAAATTTGAATTTCCTAGTTTCACATCTGAGGAGCCATTATTTGATGCAGTGTTAAGAACACAATAGTTTTCTCAATCCAACCAGTTAACCCAAGCTTGTGAAATAGACTTCTATAGTGTGTGGCTTCTAAGGAATAAAAGTTCTTTCAGCACTGCATTTGGCTGAATGGGAGATACAAATACTTTTACAGAAACCTCACTGGGTACTAAAAAACCACAAAACTTCCAATAGTAATAAAATAAATTTGTGAGATTAAATGCATCACAGAGAAGAAATGTGAAGTTTATAGTTTCAGGAATGAAGTTTAACAGAGGATGATCAGGACTTGAAGCTTCAGGGTGACTAATGGGGAGGGAAGGAGAAAGGTCTACAAACACACAAAAGTAAAAACAAGCATGATCCGTTATTTACCAAATCAACCAGAGCAAGGGAAGATGTGATTGAGAATAGTGATAAATTGGAAAGGTAGACCTATTGTTGATTCGTATTAAGGGAGTTGACATGAAATCAGCTAAAACACTTCAGTAATGAATTTGGGTGTATAGATAAGGATGCTGGTATGGCAAATGGAGATGGAACACAAACTGAACAGCATTTTGAACTGTATCTGGCAAATAAGCTCTAGTTCAAGTTGTACATACAATGGTACTGGGCTAAAAACTGGTTACACAGAAAGTGGTATGCAATTTTACTACCTAGTTTTAGAGGACAAAGGAACCATTTTCAGTTGTCTTTGTTTTAGTGCCAGCCAACATTTCACGCCTTAAAACGTGGATGTCACTTTTGGTTTATTTTATAACTCAAAAAAAAAAAAAAAAAAAAGTCTCCAAAAATAATTAGAAACACTCCAGGAGGTCACAGAATGGAAAATGATATTTTAATGTTACATACAAATATTTAGCTTCTACTACTACACAATCAATAACAAAGATTTATTCCCAACTTAGACACAGAAAAAATATAGACCTATATTTACTGATTACTTATTCAAGATACTCAGAATGGGAAATAATTCAAATTTCTAGGTTTCTCTTCCAAAGCAATTGAATGATTATCTTGAGTGTCTATTCAGTGCATAGCTATTTTGTGCTATACCTGGAAGGGGGAGGAAGAAAGGTTATGAACCTGTTAGAAAAGACAGATACATAAACAACTCACTGATAATCAAGACAGAATGGCAAAAGTTAAGATACAGTAGAAATACTCTGTGGGAACAGGGGAAGGACCAATAGTGCTCATTCAAATAAGTTTATTTAGTGACTATCGTGCCAGACACCACCTTGGTTCCTCAGGAAATTAAAATTCATGACACAAGGAAGTTGAAGTAGATGGCTGGATAGTGCAAGCAAGCTAGGTGACCTAGCTATACTCGAGGTACACACACACAAGTCTGTGTCCACACACAAAGGAATGATTCTGTCCGTATGACAGGTATTAAGTTTCCAGGAGGTGATTTTTGACATACTATCCAACGTTAAATCTCTCTAAATGAAGAGATGGAAGGCACTGCAGGAGAAAAAAAACACTAGGACCAAATGCAAGAAATGCTGGGGAACGCCACGTCCTGGGATATGGAGCGTATCAGGGGGAGGGCTAGAGATGAAGCTATAAAGGTAGGCTGGGGGCTAGGTTACCAAGGGCCTCAGGTGCCTTATTTCTAAGACTAACCTCCAAGCAATGAGATTTCAAAATACTCTAGTAGGGAGTGACAGGATAAATTTTTCATTAAAAAAAAAAAAAAAAAAAAAAATCACCCTACCAACAGTGGCTGGTGGACAGTTGGGGCTTGCAGTGAGGATACTAATGAAATTCTAACCACACTTAAAATTCACTGACCATACAGATGTTGTTAACTCAAATTTCCAAGTAAGCCACTTTAAGGGCAGGAGAGATTCAGCCCAGTACTTCCAAGTCCTATTTAAAGGCTGTCAGTTGTCTTTTGACTGATACAGCAGTCCATTCCTAAGTTTTACACCTTAATCGTTGCCACAACTTGAAAACTTATCCCAAACTTTGTGTGTTAAGGCTTCCCTAATAGCACCTCAGGACATAATTCTACCATGCCTCTGGCAATTTACAATCTCCAAGTTCAGCTTTTTTCTTTTACAAAGTCAATTCTGGAGTTCCAATTGTACAATTTTGGTTTTAGAGTGCTTCTTCACAAGTTCGGCTAAGGAGACCCCATAGCTAACACTGCTAAGATTAAAGACACGGGCATAATCAACCTAGAGTCCTCTCAATCCAACCTGCACCAAGCCTGCTAGTCAGCAACCACCTTCTGTGGCTACACTTGCCACATAAAATGTTAGTTAAGCAGGCAACCTCTGTGTAAACTTGATTCTGCTCTCTCTTGGAAAAATACTTTTATTTGCTCTTTTAGAATCTTATTCTTCAAAGCATACAAGCTTCTAACATCAATGTTTTAAGGTGTGTGCTCCCATACCCATTTTCTTGAGTAAACTGTATCATCGACTGGACCTAAAATTTTTTAACAGTATTTTTATAGTTAATTTAAACAAGAGTTAAGTTTGTGTCCTTTGAGTTTTTTTGCAATATAAGGTTATAGAGAGGGGAATGATGGGAATGACGAATGCTGAAATTTAACCTTTCTTTAAAAAAAATGGCATTAAGTAAACATGACAAGAGAACTATGTGTACAGACGTTATGGTCACAAGATACTGTGTGTCTAGTTAAGCAAAGCCTAGAGAACAGACAAATGTAAACAGTTAACCTGATGAATAAGCAGGATTTTAAGACACACTAATACTCATTAAGTCTTTCAGTAATGCTAAGAAAGAAGATTCCAGAAACCTGTTTCACGTCATATAAACAAGCAACAAAGGTCCCAGAATACATATTTGTTTTTCCTAGTATAGGACCGATTTTATGCCTAGATTGCTTTATGTAGCACATCTACTCCTGTATCCAATTCTTGTACTTCTGGCCTTACTGATCTATACCTGTAGGTGTACAAGGGAAACAGGGAAACAAGCAAATTCACATCTACAGCGTTTTCTCCTAAGTCCCCAAACCTAGACATATTTGTCTTTATAGGTTCGTTCAGTACTAGTAAATCTCTATTCAAGACCTAAATGGATTCCTACTCAACAGATGGGAAGGCAAAGGTAAAGTTATAGTAAGGAAACTTACTCAAAAAACCCCACTTAACTTTGAAGCTAATAGGATTAAGGCAGTTGCTTTCCACCTTGCTTTAGGGATGTTTTACAGTAGGGATAATTTCCTGGTTGATTTTGTGTAATAGCCCCCTCTAGTGGCCATACGGTTTTCCCTAGCATTTATTCAAACAGGAGTGGAATATTAAAAAAAAAAAAAAGAGAGAGAATTAGACATCTGGCATCCCTACAAGTGGTTTTGTTCATATTTGGTGAAGATGAATATAGCATTCTATAGAGGCTCTCAATTTCCACTATCTTCACACCGATAGTTCTATCAATAGTTGACAGATTACAGTCCTAAATTACAGGAGTTAAGACATTTAACTTTGTTGAGCGTTAACTCCTTTGTGCTTAAGAGGTAAAGACAAACACCCAGGATCTGCAGAACTCAAGATCTTAAGTATTGTTTCATCTATCTGTTTTGCACACCTACCTACAACTGCAACCACCTTTTGCAAAAGTATGCGTTAAGTGTAAATTTTCTCTCCCCAATTACCCAGCTGCAGAACTTATTAGAATGTTTATTATGAGGTTATTTCTGCCTAAATTAACTTCTACATGACAAAGACTAATTTATTCAATTTATTTTTTCAGAAGCATCAAGTGCTTTTTGTAACAAAAATTCGATTCCTACAAAATCACAACCACCTTTAATGTAAGCCTGTCAGGTATAGCTTTTGAAGTTAATCAAGAAGCATCCCCAAAGTCCTCAATCACAGGAATAAGTCTAACTTCCTGGGCCTCTTTTTAAAGTTTTTGCCAGGATTGCTATTTGTTCAATAGGCAATCAAAATGAACACAATGAACAGATGCTTCCTTATAATCTCATTACTTCATGCCAATCCCAGCTTCTCATATAGGATCAGACTGATCAATGTAAAGTCCTGTAAAGTACTGAAAAAAATTACCCCCCAAGAATAAAACGTACCACTACATACACTAGGATGGCAGAATTTCCTTCAGTGGAGTACAATTGTTGAGTCCACAACAGCGACAGAATATAAAGAAATGTGGGTCATACCTTTTTTCTCGTGGCTGCTTCAGCCTAAAAAGATGGGGAACTTACATCTCAATAAAGGATCCACACTTAACAGGTTTTTCACTCACAAGCCCAAAGTTATACAGGTTTAGCTCTTCATTCTATTAGTTCTACAATCTCTTACCCAAACTTGTGGAGGCAAATGTATTTGAAATTTAGAGTCATTTTCACTTTATAATATTAAAATATATGGTGTATAGCCCCTGTATCATGTAACACCCTCAGCAAAGCCTATGGTAACTGTGTAACAAAACACCAATATTTCTGCAGAAGACCGCGTAGCCCCAGAAAGTGCAAAATGAAGGCATCAATTCTGGTCAGGTTTTACATTCAACAACAAATTTTGTTTTCAGAGTTTTTTGGATAAGAGATTGTGAACCTGTTTTCCGCCTTTGCACTCTATACCAGGATAAAACTAAGTGAAACCAAAGGATGGTTATGTAACAACAGAACTGCAGCCTAATAGCTTTCACTACTACTTATGATAAATACATACATATAACTTAATTTGTAATTTCAGCGCTTCATCTACAAAGTGAAAAGACGCAGTTCATCTACACAGAAAACTTGAAAAAAAACAAAAAACCCCACGTCAGCCCTAATGAGCAAGATGTTTCAAAGATAAAACTGAGAAAGCTGAAATTCTAAATCAATCTTATTCAACTTAAACACTACAATGAGTGTCCATGGGAACACTCAAAATTTATAAAAGTATACAACTTAGGAGAAAAAACATTTTAAATGAGGAAAATCTGTTATACAAAATTTAAAAAAATTATTAAACAAAATTTTAAAATAAAATTCAGATCCCAAACAATTACAAATCAGAAAATGGGTTTCTTACCTTTTGTTTCCAGAAGGATGTGGGCTGAACAGCAAGGTGGGTTATTCAATCTGACGTTATGAAAAATAATTGCTTAGAAAGACTTAGAGGAGTTTTTCCTTGGTTAGAAAATAACAAACTAATTATAGGTTCCCTACACTATTCTAAGGAGACACAAATAGGGAGAGAAAAGGGGAACAATACAGGGCAGCTTTTTTAGTTCTAAAACAATGTGACTGACTTTCTTCTAGTAGCTGCCAAAACAGGAGAGGTTTAGGACTCATTTCCTAAGACTGGAAAAAACAAAACAAAACAAAAACAACAAAGCCTACATCTCCCCTCACAGCTTCCAGGGGTCTGGACCCACACCCCTCTATCTTTCATAAATATGCAGTCAAGTTCTCTCATCTTCAGACAGCCTATTTATGACACATTTCCCATCTCACTTCAATTCTGAGGTTGGAATTATTATGATTTTTAGTAGAGTACATCTTTCAACTTAGGTTTAATACACTCAATCTTGAGTGAAGGCATTTTCATTTTGGTCTGATTTCCAACACATTCAATGAACAAAGGCTTAAGCCTAGCTCACATTAACCTTCCCAAAATTAGTTGTTTAAAATACTTATGTTCTACACATAAAACAGAACTTGTCAGTTTTAATAGTAAAAATCTTTCCACTTCTTGAACATTGGATTTTGAATTCTTGCATAAGAACTAGTAATTTTCTTAGTCTATACCAAGTTCTTTAAAGAATCTGTTTTGAATTTAAGATCCCTTCCCTTCCTCCCTACATTCCACAAGATTCATCTACATGTTTTGGTTAGGTGCCCTTATGCAAATCTCTCTCGGGGCCCATTTCCTCTACCACCAAGATCAGGTCTAGTTTTTTCTAGGTTTTAAATTATGTCACCTGCATAGTGGTCTTAAATTCAGCTTCCAACTCTGATTAGCATCCAAGGCAAATGTTAAGATTTAGTTATTTCTTTTGGGTGCAAAAAATGTGTTTTGATGGTTTTTGACTAGCTATGAGGAAATCAAAAGAAAAAGATTAGGGATTTTAACTAAAAATCTACTTCCCCAATTCACTGAAAATTTAGCACCAAGGGGCTGTCAAGTAAAAAGATACAAGAACTAGCAGACTAAGCTATAAATCACTGCTTTGGTAGGTTTTGGATACAGAATAATCTTATGGTTGACAAGGGTTCACAGGCAAAATTTTAAAGCCCAGCTTTTTATTAACAATAATTCACTCAAATATAAGCAGTTAATATTCTAGTGTAGTATTCACATTTCAAAACAAAGTAATTTGTTTCTAATCTGTGAATTGAACATTTAATACTTACCAATTTTTGACAAGAGCTTGACAATCTCCAACACTATCCCCAAGTTAACATTAACTAGTCACTACCCAAATTTTGCACAAAAACCTATGCTGTCTAGATTATCACCAAAAAATAAACATCTATAAATTTCTAATCATTTTTGTCAAAGTACGGGAAACTTATCTTTCAGAAACTAGATCATCCCATTTACCATATTATATACACCAAATTCCTTCTTATCTCCCTGAAGACTTTTACAATTAACATTAAGAGATGGCTAATACCATTTATTAGAGACTACCTTTCAAGAAGCTTTAATTTACTAATACATAACACAAGAATCAGTATCTTATCAAAGTATTAACGGATAGTCACCCACTTAAAATTTTACATGAAGAGGAAAAAGGACAACCATGCATAGTTTTTTAAAAAATGTTTATTTTTTTTTTCAAAGAAAAACGGCAATAGCCAATTGGAAACCTACTTATTCTTCAACTCCAATTTTGTTCTTTAAATTTAGAAGTGACTTACTGATTTACTATTTTAAACAAACCCCCCCTTTCCCCTTTAAATGTTTACCATCTACTCGTGCTGAATCCTTCCAAGGAGATTGCTCCAGCGTATTATCTCCAGGTCCTCGCTTTGCTCCTTTTACCAAAAAATGCAAAACACAATTCCATCGTGCATCTTAAGGGCTCCAATCGTCAAAAATAGGAAAAAAAAAATCTTTGGAATAGCCAATTAAGTTGAATAAAAAAAAAAAAAAAAAAAATCCACACGAATGCGGTTTGGTTGGGGCAGGAATCCACTCCTATGTTCCTGGTAATCTGATCCCGCTCCATGAATCCTTGTAATTCATCCTCCCTATCCTATCCACATTATGATTTGAATCCAATGATCCAGCTCCAAGGATTGGGATCCAGTGAGCCCTCTCCAATCCAAACCTTTATAACCAGCAAAACCAAAAAAGAGGAGGCAAAATGTTAGATACTGTAATCAAAAAAGGTTTCTGGGGAATGATGAGTTATGTCTGTCATCAGTTTAACAGATGTACATCAATAACTATCAAATTCCCCAAAACAAGTTTCTGAATGGTGTTCAGATAAATTTTAGAAACTTAATCATCATAGAGACTAATTGGAAGAAGCATTTTATATTTACAGTTCAACTGATAATGCCAACACTTGTTACTGTACAGCGTATTACAGGTTTTGTGGTTGCAAAAAGTTATGTAGTTGAAAAGTTTACTGGTATTGCTACCCACCCTAAGTCTAAACTAAACCTAATGCTCCCATCTGCAATTTAATTTGTAAATTAAAGTGTTTTAAACGAGTCAATTATGAATATTAGTTAAAAGGGGAAGGTGAGACTTAAAAAGTATTCCCAACTAGATTATCTACACCAATACATTGGAATTCTCTATTTTGCTTTCATTTTGTCTTAAAAAAATGAAATAGCAACGCTATATCAGTCACACAGAGGACATGCAGATTTAGCAGTATTGATATTATACTCTATCTGGTTGGAATTAAAGACACCCTGTACCCACATGTACACCAACAGCAGGTCACACATTAACAGTTGTAACTAAGCACTGTGACAAATTAGCCAGTTCTTCCCACATTAGTCCCTATTAAAACAAAAAAGGGGGGAAGGGAGCAAAATAAATTGTTACAAAATGGGCAATGTAACATTTGCCACAATTGCCAAGGTTTAAAGAGCAAAGCAATTGTAGCTAAAGATAACTGCATAAGATGTTTGCAAGTGTTTTAAGGTAGATGCATATAATCACTTTAAACCCTTGCCTTTTAGTATAAGGTCAATACTGCCAATTTCATCTGTGACAATAGCACTTGGAGTCATACCATTGCCTCCATTATTGATCTGATCCTCCTCAATCCTCCTTTTGACAATCCTAAAATGATTGAAATGTGCTCCACAATCCTTAATCCAAAGCATTCTTAATCCATCTCTTCAGATATGTCTACAGAAAGACACATGAAAAGCAAGATAAACATAAGAACTTCCCCAGGTAAGATAACCACAAACACCCCCCAACATCCCCAGTTCACACAAACCAGAGCAGAATAGACATTTACACAATATCACAGTCTGAAGAGCATGGAGAGTTAACTAAATTTAAACAATCCTGTCTATGACATCACTTAAAATACATTTTATCAGACATGAGGGGAATGTAGATGTTAGGAGCAAGGGGATATTACACAAGAATGCAATTCAACACTTTAGCCCATTCTGAACAAAACAGTTTGAATTAAAAAATGAAAAGATTGTACTGAGTAAAGGAAAACTGTATACAACATGGGTTCTACAAAAAGTGTCACCAATCATCTTATGTACGAGAGCGAGATCTGCTATGACGGGGAGAATAGCGTGGTGATCCTCTGCTTCTCCTTGGGGAATAACTGCGACTCCTGCTGTTGCTTCTGCTACGGCTTCTGCTACGACTACGGCTTCGAGATCGTGATCTTCCATAACTTGGACTTCTGGGCCCATCAACTTTAACCCGGATGTAGGCAGTTTCTCCCTATTGAATAGACAGAACTTTCGATTGAAAGATCTAAGCTTTCACCTGTCTTCAGGCATGCTGAACGAATACAATGTAACTAAAACCAGAAATCTGGTACTTTACTTGGACACCCTTGCCTGAATCTTACCTTCAAATTCCACTGTTAAGACCACTGTATCCAATTCTGGCCAAAGAAAAGAGTAAGTGTAAAAAACCTACCTCATGGGATCTAAACTTAGTGTTATCCAGTTTTCGAACTGCATAGGTCATATCTTCTTTCCGTACAAACTCCACGACACCAGTGCCATCTCGGTAAACATCAGCATAACATACATCACCTGCTTCACGCATGTGATCCTTCAGATCCTGCCAGCTTCCACTTGGAGGCAGTCCTAAAAAGGTATTTTTTCAACACCACTCACTCTATATTTCACATTAAACTTGAAATTTACACTAGAACAAAAACTACTTTAAAATTAATTAGACTCAAGATCCTAGGTTAAGAGCTGCTAAGATCCTGGAATCCAGAGTCCAAACTTACTTGCAAAGCAAAGATCTTCATATTCTAGGTACTCAACCTAATAGTAAATAACTACGTGGTAACAGGTATATCTCCACTACAGTGTTCCTTGTTACTAAATTTACCCGAGCAACTAATTTAAGACCTCTCACAAAAACTTGCATTTGTCAACACTGCTCACGCAAGGAAAAACTTAAAAGTGGTTTCTGTCCCTTCTCAACAACCCACACGAACAGTAAACTCACCAGAGACAACCACTCTGTTTTCAGAACGCCTGGATGGGGGGCCATAGCGGCCTCGGGGAGCCCCGCCACCTCCACCCCCGCCGCCGCCTCGGCCGGTGCCACGGCCGCTTCGAGGAAACTCCACCCGCAGACGGTATCCATCGTAATCATAGCCGTCGCGACCATATACCGCGTCTTCCGCGTCTCTGCGTGATCATAGAAAGCAAAAGGCGTAAGAAAAAGGACCGGGAGGGGCAGCTAACTCAGTCGGGAACTAGCGGCCCCCCGCACATGCGCACCCAGCATGGAAGAGCCCACATGCGCTGCATAATAGGAATGGCCCCTCCCCCACCCAGAAGCACGCCAGGTTCCCGACCACTACACCAGCCCTCAGCGCCTCAGTTTCCCGCTCCGAGACCGAAAGTCCGCTCTGGGGACGTCCATGGGCCCAGTCACCAGAGAAGCCACAGCGACTCGGCTCCTTACTCGACTCCTGCATGGGCGACATCGTCTTACCCCCAACCTAAGAGCCCACCTCCCCATTCTTTGTATCAAGGCCTTTCCCAACTACTCCCAACTTATTGCCTCAAGGCCGCAAGCCCCGGGCCGCCTCACCGAGGGTCCTCGAACTCAACGAAGGCGAAGGGCGGTCCTCCGCGGCGATTCTTGAGATCGATGTCACGGATAGCACCGTATTTGTAGAACACGTCCTCAATGTCCTTGGTTCGGATGTCTGGAGGTAAGTTACCCACGTAGATGCGGCAATCGTTGTTCCCTGCCGGGCCACGAATCACACCACCTCCCGACATGGCGGCGACGAAAAGCGCGGACTCGAGAACAGGCCTTCCCACCAAGCCTAGCGCACGGCAGAGCGAGCCCGCAGCGACACCACGTCTCCCGCGGCCCCTCCAAAATGGCGCCTTTATCAGCTCGGCGCACGGATATGGGGGGAGGGAGGAAGAGAAGCGGGAGGAAGCAGCTATTCGATCTCAGTACGCACGCGCAAGAGCGTAACGGGCACTGCGATAGGGACGCTCACGCACGTGCGACGTCACCCTCCGCGCGAAGGGAGAAAAAAGTTCCCCGCGTTCCCGATTTGCGGAGTGGCCTGCCAGTGAAGTGACCAGTCGTTTGGTAAGAATTAAACACAGATCCATCGGTAAACGGGCTACTAATCCCTGACGAGTCTTAAAGGATAGTCAACCTTCCCAGGAACGAGTCCCTTTTAAAAACAAGTCCGCGCCTTGAAAGCCTTTGGTGAAACCTAGCCTTGAGCTGTGTCCCACAATGCTCTGCGGCGTTAACGGCCTTTGGCGGGAAAGACTGCCGGGGGCGGAGTTAAAGGGGAAGGGACCTGGCCGTTGCTCCGGAAACGCGGACATTCTCGGAGAGTGCGGCTAGTCCAGGAGTTCCGCCGCTTGTGATTCAGGCTTGTGATTCAATCAGGAGCCGAGGCTTGACTGTATTCCCGCCCCTTCTCCTGCGCTCAGGCGGTGAGCTGCTTAGAGAAGGGTCTAATTTAGGGCAACCCAGCTTAGACTCCTTGGTAAATACTTTGCACCAAGTACCGTTCCATCGTCGGTTTAAAACTTAACTTTGTATGGGCTCAGTCCAACACACCTTGATGTAGTGGCGGTGGTTTGAACTGTATTCAGTCAGCCAGGACTCAGACCTCAGCTTCTCTTTAATTGCCTAGCCCTGCCTCAGAGGAGAGGTCCAGTGAAGGCTTGAAGAGTGACGTGCCTGTTATGTATCCAGCCCTTTGAAAGAACGAGAAAAGCGTGTGTGTGTATGCAAAATCTTGAAGTTTGTTCCCTTTTATGAACTCCTTCCGGGCCTCTCAGGTAATATAAACGAGCAAAATGGATGTGTGAGAACTGTGACCACTGGAGACCACTGTTGCTGCTCAGGACTGAGCCCTTTTGCCTGCTGGCCCAGGGAGTTAGGAACTTGTTTAGAGAGACCTCTGAAGTCTGGATTTTTATGTGAAGTGTTGGGATTTTAAAATATTAGTAATGAGTTCAATTTTTAAGAAAACTCTGCAGTCATAAATATGCTAAAACATCTGCACCCTGTGTTTAAGGATGATTTTCTTCATATTCTGTATTTGTTTGCAACAGTCCCCAAGGATGTGTGTGAGGCAATTTACGGAGATACCGTAAAACATTATTAGAACTGGACCAAGAACGCAGGGCGAATGGGAAAATAAGCAGGGAGGGATTAAGGTGAAATCAGGGTGAGGTTACTACACAAAATGCCAGCAGTAATATCCTGATCGGTTCCTAAAGATGCACTGCAAGTCTCACTCCGCTCATTCCGAAAGTCATGGTAAAGAAGGGAACACAAGTCTATTCAAAAGTCTAAATGCCTTTGAAATTAGAAAATAAATAGGTTGTTTAGGAGAATGGCATGTTTTCTTAGTTCTAAAAGTTGACAGTGCATTTTACAAACGTCTGAGTGATCCCAAAATACAAATTCAATTTGATCCTTAACGGACCCATAGAGGATCTCTGGTTGTGTTTGAACTCTCTGTGATGGTTTCCAAAATTATGTGTATATGTGCATGTACTTTTTCTTCAAAGAAGATTTGAAATTGTAATCAGATTCTTAAAGGGGTGTCTAGATTCTCACAGGGGGAAAAAAAAAACCTCTGAAAATTTTAGAGGGAAGGACAGATTATCTTTCAGACCATCCTTCACTGAGTATCCTTCAATGATATTTTTTGACAGTGAGCTTTTAATAAAAACAAAAGAACCTGATCATTTTTAAAATGAGAAGCTGACCAAAAAAGACACTATTTCAACAAATTGATTCAGTTTCTAGCCCTGTCCTATTCAGTTAGTAGCAGAAGAGATGAGAGTTTTTTAAAAAGTTGCAGGCATATCATGTATTGATTGGTTCATTCAATAGTTATTTAGTTAGCACACTTTGTTATTTTATACCTCCACTTAAGAGTTATTCAAGTTCATCTGTTGAATAATGTTAATGATAACTGAATTGATTTAAACATAGTTGCTTTTAATTTCAAGACATTTTTGTTCCAGAAAAATAAGAAAATTGTGAATTGGCTTTGATTTATTCTTGTCCAATTTAATGCAGTCATTTCTGATTTTGTTCAGTTCAGAGGAATACAAGTAGAAAATTTTTTTTAATTTAAAAAAATTTTATTTATTTTTGAGAGACACGGAGTGTGAGTGGGGGAGGGGCAGACAGAGAGGGAGACACAGACTCCAAAGCAGGCTCCAAGCTCCGAGCTGTCAGCACAGAGCCCAACGTGGGGCCAAACCCACAAATGGTGAGACATGACCCCAGCCGAACATGACCCTGACACTTAACCTACTGAGCCAACCCAGGCGCCCCAAGTAGAATTTAATATAGAGTGAATAAGACATTCTTGTTCCTCTGTTGGCTCCTTTTATTGTATTTGAACGTTAACCAAATTATAGGCTCGGGTCCATGATGAGTTCAGGATGTAGCAGGAAAAGTCTGGCTGTTTATCGAGATTTCCCAGGATGACATTAGTTTGGTGATTATTACAGTTCCGGGTGTGATAGTAATATCAATGTCCCAGAGTTGATTAACATATTTTAGTCCACAAGAGCAAAAACTAAGAAAATAAACCAAGTCATTTGTTCATTTGTTGGGGACAGATTAATTTTTGGTAGCCAGGATGCTCAAATTATACAAACCAAAGATAACTGTTTTGGCGGGTCTGGAAAGCATATCAGACAGTTGCTTAGTAAATGAGGAATCAAAGCAAAATGAGGCGAATTGTTTTGAGGGATTTCATTGAGACAATGGTGAGGCCTGAAAAAATGATCCCTGCCCCATCTCAGAGTATACCTCTTCAAAGACAGGAAAACTCATACCCCCATGGGTTTTGTGGGTCTGTTCCCTGGACAATGCTGGGTAAAGATTGGCAATTCTCTTTCTGTAGGCTAATCTGCACATAAACTTTGTCTAAACAGTATACTAGACAATTGATTCGATTTCTGCGGACCAAATTACAGCCACTTCCACCTTGCCTCCTGAGATTATATCCTCATCTTTTTTGTTTGTTTGTTTGTTTGTTTGTTTGTTTTCAAGTAGGCTTCATGCCCAGCGCAGAGCCCAGTGTGGGGCTTGAACTCAGGACCCTGAGATTATGGCCTGAGCTGAGATCAAGAGTTGGGCCACCCAGGCACCCCCATCTTCATCTTAATTAAGGATTCAGAGTGTTTGTAAACTCCTCACTTACACGTTCACTGGCAGTTTTATGGATTGCTCCCACAACCAACTAATCTACTAAGTATAGATTTTACTAGCTTAATTCTCAGAAACTGCCTTATTTTCAGCACTGTCGCTATTTATGAAAACTTCCTCAAAAAATTTTCAAGCCTTTTGATTCAATTTAGTAAGTATATACTAGTGTCAGCACTATATTTTATCCTGGAAATAATTACTTGAAAAAAAAAATTCAAAGAGTTAATTACCATGAAAGTTGAAATTACAAGACGCAGGTTTTCAGTGATTTGCCAAACACTTAAATCTCTATACCTGTGGTGATAGTTATGAAACTCTGTAAACATACTAGAAATAATTGAATTGTACACAAAGCGAATGAATTGTATAGTATGTAAATTATAACTCAATAAAATTGTGTTTTTTTAATACCATTTTTAGTTTTTTAGTACCATTTCTCTAAGGGCATTGGGGATTAGGAGTGTTCTAGAGTAATTTGCACTGAAATACGTCTTTCCAAATCTGGAAATCCTGTTTTCCATACACACGTGTCAATCCCTACTGTCTTCCTTGGGGATAACTGTTATTTTTCTGGGCGAAGAGACCCAAAGATTAGGAGCACTTGATTCTGCTGTGTATAGGAGTTCCCTCCAGAAACAGTTCATTTGCGTGACTCTATTCCCTTGTTCCGCTTGTTTCAGTAATAAAAATATTCTCTGAAAAAGGAAGAAATAGTATATATCTTTTTATTTCATTTATTTTTGTCTCCTCTTTAATAAACTATATTGAGGACAGATTTCTGCTATAACTTCCTACCAGTAAAATCTCTGTTAAAATGAATATTACTGACCATTTGCTGACTGCTTTTTGAAAGAGGTGGGGCATTAGGTGAGCAGAATTAGATGAGAAGGTTTCTATGGAAACCTTGTCATGTTGCTACCAGCGGGTAGACACAATGGGTACAAGCATTATTTTTCATTTCACAGCATAATAATGATGGCCACTTTACAGGCCCAAATAAGTCATCTAATAATACAGTCTTGGTAATCTTACTTTTTAAAAAAATTGTTTATTTTTTATTATTTTTGAGAGACAGAGAGAGGCAGAATGCAAGCTGGGGAGGAGCAAAGAGAGAGGGAGAACAGAATCTGAAGGAGGCTCCAGGCTCTGAGCTGTCAGCACAGAGCCCAACACGGGGTTTCAACTCATGAGCCATGAGATCTTGACCTGAGCTGAAGTCTGATGCTTAACTGATTGAGCCACCCAGGTGCTCCTTGGTAATCTTATTTTAGGACTGGCTTCCCTTATTCTTTGATTCTTCTTGTTTTGTTTTTGGCTAATTCTTCCCATCTTTAAGGTCCCATTATTAATAACAATAGAATATGATTTTGCCAGAAAACAGCTCTTAAAATTGTCTGTTACAAAGATATATTTTCACCACGTCTTCTTCTTCCTGTTACTATTATTACTCCCTCTTCCTGCTTAGTTCTTTCTCTTAAAAATTAAAACTCTATTCATGTTGTACATTCCCTAATTGGGGTAATTGGCTCTTTAAGGAATTTTGTTAAAAAAATATGGCAGACGGGCACCTGGCTTGCTCAGTTGGTAGAGCACACAATTCTTGATTTGGGGGTTGTGAGTTTGAGCCCCATGTTGGATATAGAGATTACTTAAAAGTAAAATCTTCAGGGGCACCTGGGTGGCTCAGTCGGTTAAGCGTCCAGCTCTTGATTTCAGCTCAGGTCACGATCTCATGGTTCATGGGTTCAAGCCCCACATCTGTGCTGATGGGGTTGAGCCTGCTTAGGATTCTCTCTCCCTCTCTCTCTACCCCTCCCCCTGCTCACTCACTCTCAAAATAAACATAAAAAAATCTTTTAAAAAATAGCAGATTGGGGCGCCTGGGTGGCGCAGTCGGTTAAGCGTCCGACTTCAGCCAGGTCACGATCTCGCAGTCCGTGAGTTCGAGCCCCACGTCGGGCTCTGGGCTGATGGCTCAGAGCCTGGAGCCTGTTTCCGATTCTGTGTCTCCCTCTCTCTCTGCCCCTCCCCCGTTCATGCTCTGTCTCTCTCTGTCCCAAAAATAAATAAACGTTGAAAAAAAAAATTAAAAAAAAATTGCAGATATGCTTTATTTGCTAGAAATGCTACCCTTTTTTGACAAATAGTGTGAGTCCTATGTAAATATTAGCTATGATTAGTAGTAGTAATAGTAGTATTATATGTTAATGCTACCAAGTATTATATTGGAAGTAATTTCTTTTTAAAATTTCTTTTTAATATTTATTTTTGAGAGAGAGAGAGACAGACAGAGTGGGAGCTGGGGAGGGGCAGAGAGAGAGGGAGACACAGAATCCGAAGCAGGCTCCAGGGTCTGAGCTGTCAACAAGACCCAGTGTGGGGCTCAAACTCACAAACCCTGAGATCATGACCTGAGCCAAAGTTGGATGCTTAACTGAGCCACCCAGTGCCCCAAAATGTATCTTTTTTAAAAATGTGTATTTATTTATTTTTGAGAGAGCACCAGTGGGAGAGGGGCAGAGAGAGAGAGAGAGAGGGAGACATAGAATCTGAAGGTGGGCTCCAGGCTCTGAGATGTCAGCATAGAACCTGACGTGGGGCTCAAACCCACGAACCATGAGATCGTGACCTGGGCTGAAGTTGGACGCTTACCAGATGGAGCCACCGAGGCGCCCCGAAATAATTTCAATAAAATTTTTTATTTGAAGTTTTGAGAGTATGACTATTTTTTCTTTATTGTTTTAAAAGGTATTCCAGGTTAGCTGAAAACTCTTAGAATTACTTTTCAAGACTTACTTGCAGAGTGGAGTAGTTGCAACAAAGACTCCGTGGCCCACAAGCCTAAAATATTTACCATGTGGCTCTTTACAGAAAAAGTTTGCCAACCTCTGACTGAGAGGAAAAATAACCTGCTTTTGTTATTTTTTTAGTACTTAAACCCAATTCAAAAATTCAGTTTTGTCATGGTCTCTCTCTCTCTCCCTCTCTCTGTAGTGTTTTTGTCATGGGTAATATCTTACTTACATTGCTAATATTTGTAAACATAAGTAGTACGCTTTTCAAGTGACTCATTGTTTACTCACGCTTCATCAGCCATTACTGCAGTTTAGGGATAGGGTACCAAGACCTGCTGGCAACCAACTGCCCTGCCATTTGGACCAGCTTTGAAGAGGAGCTGTTGCTCTGCTTCTTTGGGCTACATTCTTTTGTAGTCTAGTGGACTCAGAATTGCCAGTGCAAGAGTGCAGGTCTTTGGAACCATTCTTGCATGGAAGTAATGTGACCTGCAAAGAGTTCATAACAGGCTTTGGTCTAAGGAAGTATCTGTTAATGCCCACTCACTGTGGGGTTTGCAGATGAAATTTCTAAAAGTTGCAGATCGTCTTCTACAGTTCTAGGATCCCACTGGCTTTTAGGCTGGTGTTGGTACCATCATGCTGGACCTCTGGGTAGTCTATAATCTAGACCCATGCCCATGAGGTTCTTCCTTGTCTGGCTCACACCTGCTTGCATGTGTCCAGGAGCCACTCTGCCTCACCAGCTGCGATTTCTTCCAAGTTACTGTCTACTCTCCGTAGAATCCAGACTCCAGGGGAGAAAAATTCTTTCCCTTGGCTCAGAGTCTGCATTTCCTGTCTTGGAATCTGTCTTTATATAAGATGATTGAGAATGAGAATGTTTGCCTTTAGAGGAACTTCCTCTCTTTTCTGCAGAAATATAACCTCTCCCTCCAACTCCACCAGAACAATTTCATCAGGTCATAATGGGCTGACATTGATGTATTTTCTGAAGTCTGGATTGTTCACAATTTAAACCACATGTAGGACACTCTCAGTACATAGGCAAGGATGAACCTTGCCAGCCCAACATAGTCCAGTACATTTTTCCTTTTCCGGTTCCTCTAATAAGAGCTGAAAAACAGGTCTCAATAGCCTTTATGTAACCTTGTGGATCTCAGTTTGGACAGTGCAAGCAACAGCTTAAACAAGCCATCCCCACAAAAACATATCTACGTTAGTAATGAGGTAAGAAGTATTTCTATCCATACGTTCCTAAGCCTCTATAATAATTTTATACAGGCATGGCACGAATTCACCGAAAACAATTTATATGCCCAAGCAGTATTTTCAGCTTCTCAGTCTAAAATATCTGCATTTAGAAAAAAGCTTTCTTTATAGTTTTTCTCAAAATGAGCAAGTGGGTGTTGCTTTAAATTGGTGCAACTAGAAAGCCCCATTAGGTAGGCTTCTTAACACAAAAGAAACAGTCTAAAAGATTACTCAGATCTTTCACCTTTTTGGATACAATAACTGCTTATCACTCTAACGTTTTTTAAGCCTCAACTAAATCCAGGTTTTAAAAAAATTATAGAAATTTCTTAAAAAAAAAAGTTTATTTCTAAGGAATTTCTACACCCAGCATGGAGCTTGAACTTTAACCCTGAGATCAAGAGTCTTATGCTCTACTGACTGAGCCACCCAGGTGCCCCTAGGCATTTCTTCTAATAATGTTTTCTCAAGTCACAGTTCCAGAAAGTTTCTTATAAACTCTTAGTTTGCAAGTACACTTAGGACTATTTGGGGCTCCAGTTACAATTCCATGTGACAATGTATTCTTCAAATACTCTAGTTGCCCTTAAAACTATTTATTTATCTAGATGTTGATGCAGCAATTTATATTCAACTATTTGAATGCCAAAGCCATACTGCCACAGATTCAGTCTTCCCTGTGGAGTGCCGATCATTTTTGAGCCTTTCTCCTAAATCAAAGGAGGTACTTGGGGATAGTATAAAGTAATAGAGGCTCTCACTAAGCATGATTTGCACAGTACCAAGTTATTAAATCAGTTTCCAAAGTTTACAGCACTATAAACAAACAGTAAATAAACATGCTTCAACCAACTTCTGTTTGGTAAGGCTGCAGTAATACAAGGGTCCCAGAAATTTCAGTGGCTTAACAAAATAACCAAGGTCTCACTTGTTACATAATGGCAACCATGGGCAGGCAGTGGCATTACTCTCTGTGTCCTATTCTGGAATCCAGGACTCTGGTGTGGTGGAAAGATGGGCTTCTGTTGAAATCCCCTGTACTATTTACTAGCTGTGTGATTTTGCACAAGTCCCTTAACGTAAGCCTCTGTTTCTTCATCTATAAAATGGGGATAATAATAGTACTTCCCAGCGTCGATGTAAAGATTAAATGTGATAGCATGTAGAAGTCAACTAGCAGTAGAATGCCCTTCACACAGAAGTTCCCACTAATTTTACAGGGTTCTTATTCAGGCTCTGAAGACCTATGCCCTTGGATTATCACCATTTGTGGTTCAGTTGGTGGTCCCCTGTACTATTCTTTGGGGGAAGGAATAAGTGAAACTCAACTCTGTTTTGCAACTAACTTGATATTGTGGGTATATAGCTTAGTGGAAAGTAGGTTGAAGTTCTTGTCTTAATTAAATTTCTCTGTTTGTTTTCAGGGGGGGAGATATGGCCTATGCCGTGGGGAAAAAAAAAAAGTTCTGAAATTCCCTCCACATATCACATAGAGAAACAAAAGTGTCCCTGGCCTCTAGTCAGATGCAGGATGTAGCCTCTAGTGCTAACCAAATATATAACTGGAGGGAATGTGATGTAGCTCTTTTGCCTTTGTCTATGTTTCTGAAGAATGTCTCCCTTGTGGAAAAGCTGACAGGATGATAAAAACCTCCTGATTAACGTAATGCTTTTCTCTGTTGCTCGGGGCTTGTGTGTGTGTGTGTGTGTGTGTGTGTGTGTGTGTGTGTGTTTATGCGTGTGTGTTTTAAAACTAACTAGTTGGAAAAACATCTTCGGTTTCTCCTTGCTGATCTGTTTCTGAGCAGTGACATGTTCTTATAACAGTACGGACTTTGGAGGTGAGCAGATTTGAATTTAAATCCTGACACCTTCACTTACTAGTTGTGTTATCTGGGCTAATAAATAAATGTCCTTTTGTTCACTTATTCATTTTACGGTTTGTTGTATTAGGGCTTCAGTACATCTAATTGATATAATTCATTGAACCCAGAACCATGGGTGCAGAAGTGTGCTGGGAATGGAACCCATCTGTGCCACTTGTGGCCATCATGAAAATCTAATACAAAACGAAATTTCCTAACATAACACTCCTTACCAACCCAATAATAATAAAATTCCATGTAGAAAATTAACCAAATTCTCTTCAACTTTTCAGATTAAAATCATAAATATTAAACCTTTCTAAACAAGCAGGATTCCAGAAGACTTCAGATTTTCGGACGGTACAGTATGGACATTTCGGTCCCATTCTCATCTCAAAAAACATGAGGATAAAGACCAAATACAAGATCAATCTTGGATAAAACGTACAAGACATCTGAGGCCTTAAGCCATCCAGGGAAGTAGAAAGTGGGAAAAGTAGAAAATAGAAAATGGAAGGGGGCAGTAGATGACTCAGCAGACTGGTAGAGTCCCAGAAGGGCAAACCTAAGCACCTGAACCACAAGCCGAACTCCCTCACACAACCCATGAAAGAGAAACAGGGTACCATGTTCGTAGGTGGTAGAGGCTGACACCATGATAGAATCTCTGGAAAATTTCAATTTGACCAAAAGCAGAAGAATTGTAGCCAGTTCTTCCTACAGTCAAGTCCTACCCATATATATGCTGCTTTCAGTCAACTATGTGGTGCCTACTTATAAATATGAATGGCCAGTCAAGAACTCCCAGATGTTTGTTTGTTTGTTTATTTTTATTTGTCTTTTAATATGAAATTTATTGTCAAATTGGTTTCCATACAACACCCAGTGCTCATCCCAACAGGTGCCTTCCTCAATGCCCATCACTCACTTTCCCCTCCTCTCCACACCACCCCCCCCCCCCCATCAGCCCTCAGTTTATTCTCAGTATTTAAGAGTCTCTTATGGTTTGCCTCCTTCCCTCTCTGTAACTTTTTTCCCCCCTTCTCCTCCCCCCTGGTCTTCTGTTGAGTTTCTCAGGATCCACATAAGAGTGAAAACATATGGTATCTGTCTTTCTCTGCCTGACTTATTTCACTTAGCATAACACTCTCCGGTTCCATCCATGTTGCTACAAATGGCCAGATTTCATTCTTTCTCATTGCCAAGTAGCATTCCATTGTATATGTAAACCACATCTTCTTTATCCATTCGTCAGTTGATGGACATTTAGGCTCTTACCCTAATTTGGCTATTGTTGAAAGTGCTGCTATAAACATTGGGGTACAAGTGCCCCTATGCATCAGCATTCCTGTGTCCCTTGGGTAAATTCCTAGCAGTGCTATTGCTGGGTCATAGGGTAGATCTATTTTTAATTTTTTGAGGAACCTCCACACTGTTTTCCAGAGCAGCTGCACCCGTTTGCATTCCCACCAGCAGTGCAAGAGGGTTCCCGTTTCTCCAGCATCTATAGTCTCCTGATTTGTTCATTTTAGCCACTCTGACTGGTGTGAGGTGGTATCTGAGTGTGGTTTTGATTTGTATTTCCCTGATGAGGAGCGACATTGAGCATGTTTTCATGTGCCTGTTGGCCATCTGGATGTCTTCTTTAGAAAAGTGTCTGCCCATGTCTTCTGCCCATTTCTTCACTGGATTATTTATTTTTCGGGTGTGGAGCTGGTGAGTTCTTTATAGATTTTGGTTACTAGCCCTTTGTCCAATGTGTCATTTGCAAATATCTTTTCCCATTCCATCGGTTGCCTTTTAGTTTTGTTGATTGTTTCCTTTGCAGTGAAGAAGCTTTTTATCTTGATGAGGTCCTAATAGTTCATTTTTGCTTTTAATTCCCTTGCCTTTGGGAATGTGTCAAGTAAGAAATTGCTGCGGCTGAGGTCAGAGAGGTTTTTTTCCTGCTTTCTCCTCTAGGGTTTTGATGGTTTCCTGTCTCACATTCAGGTCCTTCATCCATTTTGATTTTATTTTTGTGAGTGGTGTAATAAAGTAGCCTAATTTCATTTTTCTGCATGTTGCTGTCCAATTCTCCCAGCACCATTTGTTAAAGAGACTGTCTTTTTTCCATTGGATATTCTTTCAAGAACTGCCAGATGTTTAAAGAAAATGTCCAACAAGAAAGAGGGAGACTAAAGAAAATAAATAGGAAAGAAGGAGATCATGCATGTGTATATATGAAACAATCATGGAAAGGAACACTTTTTTTTTTTTTTTTTTTTTAAGTAGGCTTCATGCCCAGCACAGAGCCCAACATGGGGCTTGAACTCATGACCCTGAGATCAAGACATGAGCTGAGATCAAGAGTGTGGCAGCTAACTGACTGAGCTACCCAGGTGCCTAAGAAAGGAACACTCTTGAAACTTCAAAGTATGATAGTAAGAATTAAAGAAACGAAACATGGGGCACCTGGGTGGCTCAGTCAGTTAAGTATCTGACTTCGGCTCAGGTCATGATCTCATGGTTCACAAGTTCAAGCCCTGTGTCAGGCTCTGTGCTGACAGCTCGGAGCCTGGAGCCTGCTTCAGATTCTGTGTCTCCCTCTCTCTTCCTCTCCCCTACTTACACTCTGAATTTCTCCCTCCCTCTCTCAAACATTAAAAAAAAAGAAGAAAAAGAAACAAAATAGAAGAATTGAGAGATAAAATCAAGGAGACCTCTCAGAAACTAGAAAAACAAATAGATGACAATAAGGACAGAAAAGGTAAGAAAATCAGAGAATTCAAGAAGGTTAAAAGGTACTACTGAGTGTCCTCCCCCCACCCAAAAAGGCAAAATGGTAGGGAGAATGTTATCGAGATAGTACAAAAATATTTTCCAGAACTAAAAGGTATGAGTCTTCAAATGGATAGAGACCACCAAATGCCTAGCACCATGAACAAAAAGGAAACTCTTACCAAATTATATCATTGTGAAATTTTAGAATCCTATAGATCAAATATTCTAAAAGCTTTTAACAAAAAAAACAGATCACCTACCCCCACTCCCAGCCCTGAATCGGAACATTATTAGATTTCTCATTAACAACACTGGAAGCTAAAACAACAACAATGGAACAATTCCTTGACGTTTCTGAGTAAACATTTGTTTTCAACGTTCAATTCTTTACACATCCAGACTCTTGATCATGAGTGAAGCCAGAATTTTCAGTGATATACCTTCCATTCATTATTTCTCAGCAAGGTGCCGCAGGATATGTTTCACTAAAAGGAGTAAACCAAGAAAAAAGAAGACATTGGTTGCAGAAAACAAGAAGTTTATGTAGAAAGAGACAAAGGAATTTCCAGCATGATGTCAGAGGACAAACCCAGGAGGACAATTCTGCAGCTCTTTTGAGGACAGCTAGTTTAGATTGGATCAGGACTGGAAAACTGCAGGTGTGGTGTCTCTAACAGGAAAAAAGTAACAGACAGATCATCTAAAAAACTTGACCATGTTAAACTTCTACTGAAACATTTCAGGTGTGCCTTGGTGGCTCAGTCAGTTAAGCATCCGACTCCTGGTTTCAGCTCAGGTCATGATCTCTAGGGTTATGAGTTCGAGCCCCACATCGAGCTCTGTGCTGACAGTGCAGAGCCTGCTTGGGATTCTCTCTCTCCCTCTCTCTGCCCCTCCCCCACTCACTCTCTCTGTCTCTCTCTCTCTCAAAAATAAATAAACAAACTTAAAAAAAAGAAAAAGAAACATTTCAATACTGAGGAGTATTACAAGATTTAATGGTAAGTTCAAAGAAATTTAAGTGCATGAAAAATGAGATTTGTGTACCTATATAATGGGTGTACCTATACAGTGGGATAATGTAATTACAATGAAAAGAAATGAGCTATGAAAAGACATGGGTGAGTCTTAATGCATACTGAGAAGGGAAAGAAACCAGTCTGAAAACAGTAAATACTGTATGATTCCATTTATATGACATTCTGGAAAAGACAAAACTACAGAAATGATAAACAGATTGGTGGTTGTCAGGGGCTCAGGAGGAGGGGAATGAAACTATTAGGGTGATGAAACTATTCTGTATGATACTCTAATGGTGAATATAAGACATTAAAACCTGTAGAACTTTTTCAAAAGCCCATAGAACTTTACAGCATAAAGAGCATAAAGTTTAATGCATACAAATTTTAAATATCACTTAGGAGATTGAGGGAACCCAGTACAAAATGCAGAATCTAACAAACGATTCTAAATACATTGCAAATATATGAAACAACTTCTCTGAAGGTGGTGGGAGAATGAAGATCTGACCTAAGTAACTTTGGAAATGAGTGCAGTCTGTAAAACTAAAGACAAAAGGAACTGTACATAAACGAATTGCTTCCCAGGTTGATAATTCTGAAAAAAACTGTGTGTGTGTTGGAATTGAACCAGCAGGTAAGTGGATGGCTGATAGTGAGAGCTATGTTGTCCTTGTCCGAATAGGAGCTTACAGATAAGCAAGGGGAAGAACTAGAATGATCCCTGTGGTAACGGGATAGAGTTGGAGATGGTATGAACTCATGTGTATATAGCTACACATAAAAATATGTATAGATATGTATGTATACATGGTTTAGTACACCATGCGTATCTCCTATCTCTGTCAGCTGAGAGGGCCTAGAAACAAGACACCCCAGTGGCAGTGAGCACACCAAGCATCCAGATCTTGGCTTCTAATACTATTCTCCAGGAGAAGGAGCCGGGACTCGTTAGGGAAACGACTGATTCTAGAACTGGAGCAGGAAAAATACAATATGAGCCTGTAGCATTTTCTAGTGCCAGAAAGTAAGAGAATGCTTTAAAAAAAAAAAATCCTGCTACAATGGAGATACGTCAAAGGAATACAGGTGGTACCCGACAGAACTCCCAATGGCCAAGCTGGGACAATTTAAACAATAATGAAAAAAAAAAAAACAACTTGTAATGGATTATAACCCAAAGTATAAAAAATATATATCCACGGGGCCCTGGGTGGTTTAGTCAGTTACACATCTGACACTTGATATTGGCTCGGGTCATGATCCCACAGTTTGTGGCCCTGTGCTGACAGCAGGGAGCCTGCTTGGAATTCTCCCACCTCTGTCTTTCAAAAACAAATAAATAAACTTAAAATATATATCCGTGAGTCCATACTGTACAAATAAGTCATTGAATAAATGGGGAGAATAGATACATCTGCCATATAAAAGAATTCCAAATAATTTATATAAAGCTAACTCCTCATTCATTAAGTGTGGGCTGAACATAGTGACTTCCTTCCAAAGAGTATAGTATAGAAATGGGGTGGGGGGAAGAGTTAATGTTATAGCGGTAAAGCTGGTAAATACTCCCTTAAGCCAGGGGATCAAGGTTAATGCCAACATATCAATAACATGATATGCTTGATGATAACATACTCTTGGCATGATGTGATGAGAATGGTCTTCTTCCCCAAAATAAATTACCCCGGCGTAATCATAAAAACTTAAGACAAATCTTAACTGATGGTTTTCTACAAAATACCTGGCTAGCGTTCCTCAAAACTGTTGAAGTCATAAAAAGAAGGAGGGTCTGTGAAGCTCTTAGGACCAGGAGAAGTCCAAGGATACAGGATTCTGGAACAGAAAAAGAAAATTGGGGAAAAACTGAGGAAAACTGAATAGAATATTAAGTTTAATAATGCATCATTACTGATTCATTAATTGTGACAACTATACCCTAGTGTAAGTAATGTAAGTTGTTAATAATAAAGGAAACTAGGTGGGGGCTTTATGGGATCTCTCTGTTATATTTTTGCAATAGTTCTGTAAATCTAAAACTGTTCTAAAATAGAAATGTTTATTTTAAAACTGAGTTAATTATTAATTCCAGGAAAACTAAACAGACTTACAAGAGATGAAGTAAAATCATTGTATACTATTGGATCAGCCTTGAACAATATTTACATAGTCATGGTAACTAAAATGTGAAATGTGGATCCGAGCAAAAATTGTGATTTTACTATATTTGGAAGTTGGATAGGGGATGTAAGAAAGTAAACACTCTCATACATCATAAGAAGTCACTGAATATCATCTGCAATTGATGAATCCAAAGAACAGTATATCACAGAAACGTGGAGGCAATTACAAGAAGAGCTAAAAGAATGGAAAATATTTACTACTGGAATCGACCAGGAGCAATTGTTTTTTGTTGTCTCAAGTCGCTGTTTCACTTTTTAAACTACGTTTAAAAACATAGTTTACATTGGGGCGCCTGGATGGCTCAATTGGTTAAGCGGCCAGACCCTTGATTTTGACTCGGGTAATGATCACAGGGTTGTGGGATCGAGCCACACATCGAGCCCCATGTGTCTGTCTGTCTGTCTCTCTCTTTCTCTCTCTCAAATAAAAACAAACAAACAAACAAACAAATAAAAATTTAAAAAGAACATAGTTTACACTGCAAAGCATGGAATCCTTTTTTAAAATTTTATTTTCTTTTGAGAGAGAGGATTGGGGTGGGGGGGGGGGGGCAGGCGGTGCATGCACCAGCAGAGGAGGGGCAGAGAAAGAGGGAGAGGATCCCAAACAGGCTCCGTGCTGTCACCTCAGAGCCTGATGCCGGCCTCCAACCCCATGACCCGTGAGACTATGATCTGAACCAAAATCAAGAGTTGGAAGCCACCTAGGTGCCCTGGCATGGAGTACTTAAAAAGAAAAAAAAAATTTTTTTAAACGGTTATTCATTTTTTTTTTTTTTTAATTTTTTTTTTTTTCAACGTTTATTTATTTTTGGGACAGAGAGAGACAGAGCATGAACGGGGGAGGGGCAGAGAGAGAGGGAGACACAGAATCGGAAACAGGCTCCAGGCTCTGAGCCATCAGCCCAGAGCCTGACGCGGGGCTCGAACTCACGGACTGCGAGATCGTGACCTGGCTGAAGTCAGATGCTTAACCGACTGCGCCACCCAGGCGCCCCGGTTATTCATTTTTGAGAGACAGAGAGAGACAGGGCGTGAGCGGGTAAGGGGCAGAGAGAGGGAGACACAGAATCCGAAGCAGGGTCCAGGCTCCAGGCTGTCAGCACAGAGCCCAACGCGGGGCTGAAACTCACGAACTGAGAGATCATGACCTGAGCTGAAGTTGGTTGCTCAACCGACTGAGCCACCCAGGCACCCCATAGGCATGGAGTACTTTAATAAAAAATTTAAAATACCTAATGACAGGTTTGTGAGATGGAGCCCCACGCTGACAGCAAGGTGCCTGCTTGGGATTGTCTCTCTCTCCCTCTGCTGCTTTCCCCCATGCTTGCTCTCTCTCTCTCTCTCAAGATAAATAAATAAGCTTAAGAAATATAACTTAAAAAAATCCAATGACATTAAGCATTTCAAATTAAAATCACAAATTTGATAGGTTAAATTCTCTAATATGTTAGCTTTTCTAAAACATTTCAAACATCTACATCCTCTATACCTTTATGGGATGGTAAGATCTCTTATCTAAGAGAAGCCAACCGACCAGACTTATTTAAAGACTGAGAACCACAATATGGTTATAGATTGGAATTACAATAAGATATTCTGTACTGAGACATTGGTTCCTAGTTACTAATTCCACAATGATTCTACCTAAACTTCAGGTTTTCATGCCAATCTCTTCCTGTCCCAGGAATGCGGCCTTCAGACACAGGCAGGAGAGGCTCCCGCTCTAGTCTCAGCACATAGCACAAATACACATTTATTTTAAAAACACAGGCACCTTGGGGCACCTGGCTGGCTCAGTCATTAGAGCATGTGACTCTCGTTCTTGGGTTTGTGGGTTCGAGCCCCATGCTGGGTGTAGAGATTACTTTAAAAAAATCTTAGGGAGGTGCCTGGGTGGCTCAGTCAGTTGAGTGTCTGACTTTGGCTCAGGTCATGATCTCACAGCTTGTGAGTTCGAGCCCCACGTCGGGCTCTATGCTGACAGCCCAGAGCCTGGAGCCTGCTTCCGATTCTGTGTCTCCCTCTCTCTCTGCCCCTAACCCACTCGCATTCTGTCTCTGTCTCTCTCAAAAATAAATAAACATTAAAAAAAAAAAAAATCTTAGGGGCATCTGGAGGGCTCAGTCAGTTAAGCCTTCAACTTCAGCTCAGGTCATGATCTCACGGCTTGGGGGTTTGAGCCCCAGGTCCAGCTCTGCGCTGACGACTCAGAGCCTGGAGCCTTCTTTGGATTTTGTGTCTCCCTCTCTCTCTGCCCCTTCCCCACACGTGCTCTGTCTCTCTGTCTCTCAGAAATATTTTTTTAAAACTTTGAAAAAATCTTAAACAAACAAAACCACAGGTGCCTTGATTTTGTTATGTAGATTTTGCCAAGTATTAAAAAATCCCTTTTCCCCTTAGGAAAGGGGATATGCCTATTTTAGGCATAAACAGGCCTCTGAATGTGGTAACTTTTTTTTTTCCCACATAAGTGGTAGTACCTGCTACATATAGAAGAAGAAAAAAACAAAAGAAACCCACGAGTGCCTCTGTTACTCTCGATTCTATGCTCAGTGTGGAACCAGCATGACTTCTAAATATCGACCCTCGTGTCAGATGCTCTTCAGGCCCCAGATTGGCACTTCTCCACAGCTTGTGCCCAGTGTCTGTGAAACAGAATGGGTTGTGCTGCTCTCTGTGTTGGGGACAGAATGCTGTGGATTTGAGTGGCAGAGGGTTTAGGTAAGAGAAAAGACAAACTAACTTGTTAAGTCCTTTCTCTCAGACGGCATCAATGCAACAGATTTTTACATAATGTAGCATTTCCCAGTCGTGCTAAAGATCCATTTCTCTTGCTTCTCTTCAAGTTCCGTTTGTGGTCCACGCTGGTTAGTGTGGCATTTGCCAAAGTTACACAGAGGGACTGAGAAACATGTTGAAATATTAAACAACTCCTATTACTCTTAAATGCGCATGTATGTAGGTAATATGACGTGAAGCATGATAAAGATAACTTACATTATCACTAGATGGACATTGAATGCTAGAATTGAGAACAGTTTTATTTTTGTAAAAATATTACAGTTTGACACTCCTGGCTGGCTCAGGCAGGTAAGCCTCCGACTCCTGATTTTGGCTCAGGTCATGATCTCAGGGTCATGAGATGGAGCCCCGCATCAGGCTCCTCGTTGGGCATGGAGCCTGCTTGGGATTCTCTCTCTCTCTCTCTCTCTCTCTCTCTCCCTCTCCGTCTTCACCCCTTTCCCCACTCGTGCTCTCTTTCTAAAAAAAAAAAAAAAAAAAAAGATTTAATTAAAATTTCCAAAAAAATTAAATTAAAACATCAGTTTGAGTATTTTAATTTCTTTAAAAAACATTTTTTTAATGTTTTTAAGAGAGAGAGAGTGTGAGCAGGGGAGGGGCAGAGAGAGAGGAAGACTCAGAATCCGAAGCAGGCTCCAGGCTCTGAGCTGTCAGCACAGAGCCTGATGTAGGGCTTGAACCCATGAACCGTGAGATCATGATCTGAGCAGAAGTTGTATGCTCAATCAACTGAGCCACCCAGGCACCCCTCGAGTATTTTAATTTAAAGGTTGGTGTTTGTTTATCATAATTTTAATTAAAAAAAAATTTAATGTTTATTTTTGAGAGAGAGAGAGGCAGAGAAAGAAGGAGACACAGAATCAGAAGCGGGCTCCAGGCTCTCAGCTGTCAGCACAGAGCCCAACACGGGGCTCGAACTCACGAGCTGTGAGATCATGACCTGAGCTGAAGTCAGACACTCAACCGACTGAGCCACCCAGGTCCCCAATTATAATTTGGATTTTAATTTCAATAGATAATTTCTAATTTTTAGAGGAAACTCCGAAGCATGACTATAACTTTACATTTTAAATATTTGACACTTACTTTAACATTTTTGATGAAATGTATATATTTTGAATACAATTACATTTTGTTTTTTAATCTTTTAAATTGAAGGTTGGCAAGGCTTTTCTGTTTAAAGGCAGATAGTAAATATTTCAGGCCTAACGGGGCCTGTGATATCTGCCACAACTATTCAGCTGTGCTGTTGTGGGGAAAGCTGCCATAGACAATAAATAAATGGATGACTGAGATCGTGTGACAGTAAATATTAACTTACAAAAACATACGGTGGGCTGAATTTTCCCAGTGGGCCTAATTTGCTGACCCTTGCTTTAGATCATTACTGTCAATACAATGTGAATTGTGTGAAAAATATGGATTATAATGATATAACTCATGATTTTGCTGACATAAAGGCAAGAAAAATTAGTTTTATAGAACAAAGATATAATAATGCATTAATTAACTCTGTCTCTGTTTTATAATTGACCCAAAATTGCCACACATCAACAGAATGCCCAGAGAAGCAAATAATTATCTTCGTGACTTTGGGTTGGTTGGGCAATGATTTCTTAGCTATGACATCAAAAGCACAAGTGGTAAAAGGGAGAAAATAACGAAATTGGACTTCGTCAAAAGCCAAAACATTTGCTTCCAAAGGACAACATCAGGAAGGTGAAAAACCCTACAGAATGGGAGAATATGTTTGCGAATCGTATCTCTGATAAAGGAGCCTGTATCTAGAATATATAAAGAACTCTTACAACTCAGTAAGAAAATGACGAATAACCAAAATTTTAAATTGTCAGAGGCTCTGAATAAACATTTCTTCAAAGAAGATATATAAATCGCCAATAAGCACGTGAAAAGATGCTCAACTTTATTAGCATCGGGGAAAGCAATGAGATACCACTCCACACCTACTAGAATGGATATAATAAAAAGGTCAGATAACAAGTGTTGGCAAGGATGTGGAGAAATTAGGAGGTTCCTATACCACTGGTAGGAGTGGAAAATGGTGCAGCCGCTTTAGAAAACAGTCTGGCCCTGCACCACATGGTTAAACATCGGTTATCCATACAACCCAGCTCTTCCACTCCTGTGTATGTATTCTGGGACACAGGAAAACATATGTCCACGTAAAAACTGGTACATGAATGTTTATAGCAGCATTACGGTAACCAAGATGTGGGCTAACCCAAAGGTCCATCAACCGGTGAAGAGATCAACAAAATGCATATCCAGACAATGGAATATTACCTGGCAATAAAAAGAAATGAGGTAGTGGGGAGCCTGGCTGGCTTAGTCAGTAGAGCACATGACTCTTGATCTCAGGGTTGTGAATTTGAGCCCCCTGTTGGGCGTGGAGCTTAAAAAAAAAAAAAACCAAAAACCCTTAAAACTTAAAAAAAAAACTATAAAAACAAAAGAGATGAAGGAATGAAACTTGAAAACATTATTGCTAAGTGAAAAAAGCCAGTCACAAAAGACCACATATCTTATGATTTCACTGACATGAACTGTCTAGACCAGACAAACAAGACAAAGTAGATTTGTGGTTGCCTAGGGTGGGGATTGGGCCAAAATGGTGTTGGGGGCATGACTGCCTACGGGTATGGGATTTCTTTTTTAGAGTGATGAAAATGTTGTGGAATTAGATAGTGGTGATGGTTGCCCAACTCTGAATAAACGAAAAACCATTGAATTGTATATTTTATTATTTTAATTTATTTTTTAAGTTTATTTATTTTTTTAGTAACATCTACACCAAACATGGGGCTTGAACTCATGACCTGAGATCAAGAGTTGGAGGCTCTTCCAACTGAGCCAGCCAGGCGCCTCTGAATTGTCTATTTTATCTCTGTTTCTTCTTTTTAATAAACTTTTTAAAAAGTTTACTTATTTATTTTGAGAGAGAGAGTATGAGGAGGGGCAGAGAGAGAGGGAGAGAGATCCCAAGCAGGCTCCGTGCTGTCAGCACAAGCCCTACTCAGGGCTCCATCTCACAAACTGAGAGGTTATGACCTGAGCAGAAATCAAGAGTCAGATGCTCAACAGAGCCACCGAGACACCCCCTGAATTGTATATTTTAAGTGGGTGAATTATATGGCATGTGAATTATATCTTATTAAAACTATTCTAAAAAATGCCATCTAGGGGCGCCTGGGTGGCGCAGTCGGTTTAAGCGTCCGACTTCAGCCAGGTCACGATCTCGCGGTCCGTGAGTTCGAGCCCCGCGTCAGGCTCTGGGCTGATGGCTCAGAGCCTGGAGCCTGTTTCCGATTCTGTGTCTCCCTCTCTCTCTGCCCCTCCCCCGTTCATGCTCTGTCTCTCTCTGTCCCAAAAATAAAATAAACGTTGAAAAAAAAATTAAAAAAAAAAATGCCATCTATGGGGTGCCTGGCTAGCTCAGTAGATACAGCATGTGACTTTTTGTATCTCAAGGTTGTGAGTTCGAGCCCCACTTTAGGGATAGAGTTTACTTTAAAAAAAAAAACAACAACTGTGCCTGGCCTACGATAGAGGCTGAAATAAAAGTTTGCTTTTTTTTTTCTCTTTCCTCTTCCCCAAACTTCCCTACCCAGGTTATCCCTGAAAGAATTGTTAGGTTATTTCACCTCTGACAGGACGTTTACCCACCACCGTCTAGGTGATCAGGGTTTTCTCTCTCCAGACACATGTCATACCCTTTAGACTTTGCCCTTCCTTTTTTCGATACCCGCTGGCCACGAATCAGCAAAGGAATTTCCCAGGATAGGACAGGCTCTGCTAACACTCATTTGATTGCTAAGGAAGCAGCCACACAGACTAGCTTAAAACAGCTTTATCCCCCAGGCTCTACAGGGACTGCTTCTGTGGACCCTTCTCCCTGGGGTCACTTCACAGTTTGAGCTGGAGACTTCCATGACTCATGCCTGCCTCACCTTCACCTCTCTTTCCATTTCTCCCCCCAGCTCCCTTCCTGACTAAATGCTCTTTCTGTCTGGACATCAGGTAGGCCCACTGGTAAAAACTTACTTAAAGTTGAATACAACAACAACCACCAGTAAATATTAATTTCTTCACAACTGCCTAAAACTTGATCGGACAATGTTTCCCTGAGTCTGTAATTTACCAAGATCTCCCAGAATCAGTTCTGTTGTTGACTTGGTGTTAGACTTTGGGCTTTGCTCATCTGTAAAGAGAGGTGAGTGGAGGGTAAATGGAGTCCAGATTCTCTGAGGATCCTCCAGTTCTTACATTTCATCTTCACCTACTTGCAAACTTTTCTAACAGCGACTCATAATAGCTGATCATACTGCTGCCTGTATGTTACTTCCGATTTTTATAGCATTGGTGCCGGATGGGAGAGCCTTGGAACTCACGTTGAAAGCAAGGAGATGAGGGCAGGAATAAGAACCTGGGCTCTGTTCTCTCGGTGCATCTGTTGTTACCCAACCCCACTCTGGAGCGAGCACAAAGCCAGGTGACCATGAGCCCTTGGTGTGGTTATTCATGTTATTGTGATATGAACCACCAGGGCCAAGCATAGTGCTAAGAACTTCACAAGCATTATGTTATTTAATCCTCAATATAATCCTAATGTTACTTCTCATGTTATAGATAACAAACTGAGGCACAGATGGGTTAAGACCCTAGCCCAAGGGCAACCAGCTGGTAAAATAGCTGTCTAGGATTGGTACCCGGAGATGATAAATCCTTAAGGCGAATGTTTGCATATCCGAGGATTAATGTCCATTCTGATGATCCTATGTCCATCTGAAAAGGGCTTCTCAAATGGGTTTATGTTTGGGAAGGAGAATAGGTGTTATGACTCTTGATACTCAGAGTGGGACCCAAATAGTCACTCAGTAGCAGGCAAGCAGGCAATCCTAACATCTGTTGGCAAGATGCCTGGAATGTGGGGGTCTCCAGCCTTTCTATATATTTTTTAATGTTTATTAATTTATTTTGAGACCAAAAGCGAGTGAGCAGGGGAGGACCAGAGAGAGAGAGAGAGGGAGAGAGAGAGAGAGAAAGAGGGAGGGAGGAGCAGAGAGAGAGGAGAGAGAGAATCAATCCCAAGCAGTCTCCATGCTGTCAGCACAGAGCCGGACATGGGTCTCAAACCCACAAACCTTGAGATCATAACCTGAGCCGAAATAAGAGTTGGACACTCAACTGACTAAGCCACTCAGGCGCCCCTCCAGCCTTTCTTGAGTGATGAAATTTCAGTCTGGTTTGAGTTTTGAAAATATCATTGCAACTAAGTAACTAATATACTCTTCTTTAGAATCCTGTTCTGGTGGCCCCAAATGAACCCAGAGTCTTTTGTGTCCAGGTAAAGCTTGGAAAGCAGAACCTTTAAAATACTTGAACCATTTGAAGCAGGGCCTCAAGTCAAGTTGTTGCCATAAAAACATAAATATTGGGACCCAGAAGATACTAAGGGAAAAAAAAAAAAAAAAAGACGAAATTTCATTTGCTGTAGAGATGCTCGTAAAAGCAAAGCCAGCCCATCTCTGGCCAGGGCCCAAGAAGATAAAAATGTACATAAAGGGTAACAGAGGAAAGGTGGTGACATGTCATTAGATTTAGGTCACTCGGGCCTGGGAATTACCTGAGAGGCATAGGTTTGCGTAAAAGCCTGGTAAATGGGAGAATCACTGAACTTTGAGCTAGGGGGAGAAAAAACAAAACAATGGTTCAAAATCATTCAATTTAGTAATTTTGTGACAGAAGAAAGGAGGCTCGCTCAGAGAGTGAGGTGATTTCCTGAAGGTCATGGATCTGAAGAGAGGCAGTGGGAGAGCCAGAAGTGGTGGCCAGGCCTCCTTCAGGCTCTATTGCTAGCAGCTACCCACCAGGCTGACCAGGGGAAGCCTGGGAATAAGTAAGGACGAAAGGACAAAGCATCCTCGGGGACCAGTAAACACAGAAGAGTAGCCACAGAAGGAGAAGGGTTGTGTGGAAGCAAAGTGCCATAGGAGGTTGAAAAGGTAGGTGATTTAAAGCCCTTCTAGGCCTTGGACTGGAGCCGGAAGTTATTGGGAGGAATCTGGGAGATTCACGCTTGACGAAGGGGTGAGGTCAAAAGGGGGAGGAAAAATCTTAGTCTGGTGAAACTGTGCAGGCTGCCTTTGAGGAGGGATATTTTAAGGCAGGGAGGCCAGTGAGGATACTGTGGAGGAAGGTGTGTACATGGGGCGCCTGGGTGTCTCAGTCAGTCAAGCCCTTGATTTCGGCTCAGATCATGATCCCACGGTTCGTGAGTTTGAGCCCTGAGTCTGGCCCCTCGCTGACAGTGTGGAGCCTGCTTGGGATTCTCTCTCTCTCCCTCTGTCTCTCTGCCCCTCCCCCACTTACTCCTATCTATCTCTCAGAATAAATAAAAATAAACTAAAAGAAAAAAAAAAGAAGGCGTGTGCTAGAAGTCCTTTTACTTCTTTTTTTTTTTTTTAATTTTTTTTCAACGTTTTATTTTATTTTGGGGACAGGGAGAGACAGAGCATGAACGGGGGAGGGGCAGAGAGAGAGGGAGACACAGAATCGGAAACAGGCTCCAGGCTCTGAGCCATCAGCCCAGAGCCTGACGCGGGGCTCGAACTCACGGACCGCGAGATCATGACCTGGCTGAAGTCGGACGCTTAACCAACTGCCCCACCCAGGTGCCCCATCCTTTTACTTCTTAAATATACGAGAGACAGAGAGAGAGACGGAGAGGTCTCAGCCTCACGCTCAGCTAGAATTCAGACTTGTTGGGACATGTCTGATGAGTGGTTTGGGCTGCCTTCCAGAAGCATGACTTCTAAACCCCTTGAGGAATTTCCAGATGGTCCGTTTCCATCCTCCCCTGCCCACCTGCCTGCCTCCGGTGGAATGAGTCCACTTTACCCCAGGCACTCAAATGTACGAAGAGGTCTATTGATGGTACATTGTGAACAAGGGAACAAGTGGCAACTGCCCAGCGACCCCTCTCGCCCAGCCCAGGGTGGGATTCCTCCCACCTGGACACTTGGAGCAGATTCTGTGCTCTTGGACCCTCCCGCACCGAGCCTCAACTGCATGACCCTCCGTGTCTCCTGTCCCAGGAGAGCTGGTGGAGTCTTGGGACTCAGGGCGTCCTCAGAATGGGCTGGCAGTGTTCCATCAGCTGCAGACTGTGACCAGGGCCCGACCGTGGGTACCAGTTCCCCCAGCTCCACTCTGCAGAGGCAGGCCTACCCCTGACTGGATGGATCCCGAGAACAGAGGCCTGTCTCTCATTGGCTAATCTCCCCACCAACCACCGTCCACCAGTCTGAAGAGCAGGGTCTATTTATGAATGGCTTAAGTGTTTCTAGCTTTCTTAGGGAAGCAATTTAACAAATCAGTACATTTTTTGAGCAATCGTTAGGTTAAATAAGCACAACTGATGAGATGTAATTATAAACTTGGGTTCTCTCTCTTGTTAACCGTTTAAATTCAGTGGGGCTGTAGGATTGCTGCACCTGGATAAAAATGGAGACAGTCCCCATAATTTTCTTGTTTTTTTTCTTTATTTTTTAATGTTTACTTTTGAGCGAGAGAGAGACGGAGTGCAAGCAGGGGAAGGGCAGAGAGAGAGGGAGACACAGAATCTGAAGCAGGCTCCAGGCTCTGAGCTCTCAGCATAGAGCCCGAAGGGGGGCTCAAACCAAATTGCAAGATCATGACCTGAGCCGAAGTTGGACGCTTAACTGACTGAGCCACCCCGGCACCCCTCTTTTTTTCTTTTTTTTTTTTTTTTTTTTTAAGATTTTTAAAATTACGTTTAAGTAATCTCTACCCCTAATTTGGGGCTCGAACTTACAACTCTGAGATCAAGAGTTGCACACTCTACTGATGGAGACAGCCAGGTCCCCCTCCTGGGGCACAAAAAATCGTAGTCTGTGTTCACCCTAAGTCTGAATATAGATGCAATTCGGTGACGAAAATATTTATATGATCATTAAAATTCCAAATATGATGTAAAATTAAGGCTTTTCCCCTGTCCTTTAGGTCAGGTTGGACATACGTGGTCAGCAACCCTTTTGTCCCTCCTCTCCCAGCTTTCTGGCTGTGGTTTCTGATGCTTACAGTGTTGGAATGGACAGAAGCAGGAAAGTTTCCACTTGATTGGTCCTGGCATGGGGATCTGGCGTTGGTGTTCTCTGCACTTGGCAGGTGTTTTAAGCAGATACCTCTGTGTGCTTTATATCCCTCTCTGTCTTAATCAGTTAGGGCCACTATAACAGAGTACCAATGGGTGAGTTATAAACAACAGAAATTTCGCACAGTTCTAGAGGCTAGAAGTCTGAGATCAGGGCGCCAGCAGGCGCGGGTTCTGGTGAGAGCACTCTTCTGGGTTTCAGACTGCTGACCAGTCTCACTGTATCCTCAAGTGGCAGAAAGACAGAGAGCTAGCTCCTTGGCCTCTTCTTATGAGGACACTAATCCCATTCATGAAGGCTCCACCCTCATGACCTAACTACATCTCAGAGGCCCCACCTCCAAAATACCATCACATTGTAGGTAGAATTTCAACATAAGAATTTGGATGGGGGGCTCCTGGGTGATTCAGTGGGTTAAGCGTCCGACTCTTGATCTGGGCTCAGGTCATAAGCTCACGGTTCATAGTTTGAGTCCCCCCTCTCCCCCACCCTGTCTTTGAGCCCCTCGTCAGGCTCTGCGCTGACATCGAGGAGCCTGCTTGGAATTCTCTCTCTCTCTCTGTGTCTCTCTCTATCCCTACCCCAATCATGCTTACTCTCTCTTTCTCTCTAAATAAATAGATGAACTTAAAATTAAAAAAAAAAAAAAAGAATTTGTAGGGGACACATTTTGTTCGTAACACCCCCATTGCTGGGGACCTCTCACCTCTGGTTCTCTTCCTTTGGGTGATGCATTTACCTCTGGTTCATTGCTTACTGCTTTATCCATCCTTAGACATCCAGCCGTACCTCCAGGTTCTTGCTGAAATGTCTTTGCCCTTCTGGGCTGCCCTCTTAGATAGCACCTTGGACTCTCCCAGGCCAAGCGTCTCTCTCACTCACAGATCTTCTTCTGCCCCAACAACTGTGAGGATAGCTACTTCCCAAGTATAACCCCTACTGTGCCTCTTGCCATTTTGGTTTCTCAGACTTGACACCTGTGAGATGGGGGTGGAAAGGAACTCACAGCACAGCTTTCTCCAAAGAAACTCTCATCTAAAATCTTACTCTCAGCTTGTTTATACCTTAAATACTCTTTGCCACTTACTTTGTAAATCCTGGTCTAACACGTCACTTTGGAAATTGGTATTTCTTGTGCTTCGACTAAAGCTTCTATTTTAATTAATCAATTTATTTATTTATTTATTTATTCATAATATAATTTGTCAAATTGGTTTCCATGCAACACCCAGTTAAAGCTCCTATTTTAACATCTGATTTTGTTTCCTCTAAGACACGTCTTGAACCAAAATGCTTCTCTTATCTGAATCCTGAGCATTAATATATTTACTTCTACTTAAAAATTTTTTTTTCATCTTGATAAGTGTACTCTTCAATCCCCATCATCTACTTCCCCCGCCCCTCCACCCACCTCCCCTCTGGTAACCATCAGTTTTGTTCTCTACAGTGAAGAGTCTGTTTCTTGGTTTCTCTCTCTCTCTCTCTCTCTCTCTCTCTCTCTCTCTCTCTCCCTTGGCTCATGCATTTACCTCTATTTTTCAAGCCAAGGATACTGTCTACCATTTGGATTTATTTCCCCGGCTCCACCCTTATAGATCCAAATCTGGATTATAGTGTTCTAGTGAGAGAAGGGGGCTCTAATTTAAAAGAGAGAGAGAGAGGCAGCACTTCAACCAAACTGTAAGGCCCTGGGGGGGGGGAACACCTGTATGGTCCTCTAACTCTGGAGGAGAGTTGCTCTCCCTCTCGGATTTCTAGCATCTCTGGGATGTGGCGAGAGGTGATAGAGCAGTGGCAAAGGGAGACGTCTTCAACCGAAGACTGAGACACTGCTGGGGATTCCCTGCAGGAACAGGCATGAGCAAAAAGCATTCAGAAACGTAGGGCATACATGGCCTTGAGCAAGTTAATTCTCTAAGCCTTGGTTTCCACGTCTGTGGGATGAGAATAAGACTCTCTGTGTTGCTGAGAGCCAAGAGCCTATGAAGTGCATCTGAAGTTGAGAAGTGGGTCACGAGTGTCCAGAATTGGTATCGACAGTTAGACTCGATTTAGTCTCCCATCTCAGACCGTGTGGACCTTGAAAGTCAGGGCCCATGTCAAATTGTTTTCCTTCTGTCTCAATGGGAGCACAATTTACTGGATGGAATTGTGGTGCTGTTGGCCTGGATGTTTGTGGCGTGGATTTGCTCTACAGAGCCACATGTTTCTTTCCCGTGTGCTCTCCATCAGGCCGAACCTGCAGAAAGTGAGTGAAGGACCAGTAATTACCCCAGCTTCATCACATCCCAGAAAACCCACTCCAAAGCCCCTTTAATGATTGATGTGATTACTTTGTTTCCTTTTCCAAGATATTTTTTGAAATGTTGAGCCCAATTCTCTTTGCTTCTGCTTTTGCTGCAACTCAAGGTGTATTTCCCGAGTTTCTTTGCTTTTCCCCCTATTCTCTTAATAATGTTCCTTTTACCTTCACCTGCCTCTGGGTTTTTAGTGTGCCCTGTGACCTGTATTCATTTGCTCAGACAGGGGTGTGGAGAAAGCGTAGGCCAGGAAATCCCAGCAACCTCCAGCTAATGCACAGAGTCTTTAGTTTGGTGATTACTACAATTGTTGCCTCGTGGAACAGTGAGCCATTAGCTGGTTCTCACCCCCCTATTAGTATTACCCTGTAATTTAATCACAATTAGACTCCTAGAAACACAGACATAGAAAACAAGTGGGCAAAGGAGGGAGATGGCAGAAAGCAACAGCAGCCAGGGGTTCCAGTCGAAGGCACTGTTTTCAGAGGGTGCAGGGCCAGAGAAGAGGGAGGTTAGGGCTCAGAATGAGGTAACTGGGCAAACGATTAAGGGGACTTCACGTTTTACTCCTTGGTATTGGGGTTGGGGTCTACGGGGGCATTGATCTGATGGACTAGGCTGAACTGGGCTTGTTTGACAGCAATGGGGATTGAAAGAGGTCTTAAGAAGTGACCCCATGTCCCCTTCACCTTCTCTCCTTGGAATCTGTGGGAGGAAGGTCTCAGAGAGGACCCCCAGAGGAGGTGTTTCTTTGTCTCATCTGGCTTCCTCTCTTGGGGCCCAAAGAAAGCTCTTGAATATATGTTGAAACCAACCTTCTTTCTGAGGGGCTCACAGAGATGTGGAGATACCATTCCCATTGGCTATGTGTCCTACTGGGAGGTCTGGATGTAGGCAGTGGACACAACCAGGGCTAGAAGTAGGAGGCATCGTGAGGTAGAGGAGATTTGAGGAGGGTGTCCTTAGACCTTTCCACAGTACTGTTGTCCTACTTAAGCCTCAGAAACCTGGAGTGCAGTGTAGGAAGGAGGAAGCCCAGTATTTGAGCCCCCAGATGACAAGGAAACTATTATATCACACTCTGACGTGGATTGATCCAGGAAGAAAAGAGCCAAGTGTGCAAGTTCAGCACAGCCCTGTCCCCTCATTCTTAAATAATAGCAGCCGCCTTTGGCCAAAGTCAATTTGCACAGTTGACTGAGGGCACGATGAGGATATGGCAGCGGGCAGGGGGAAGGGTGACCGGAGCAAGGCAGGGTGAGCAAGAAGCTGGGAGCCCAAACATGTGTGAGCAAAATTATAAAATGCCTCGGAGGCCTCCCAGTTCCCTTGACCCTACCTCTCCTCTTACAGTTAGGATCCAGTCTTCCTACAAATCCACTAATGTGTTTAATAACTGAATATCCTCAAGGGTATTAAGAGAAGTTTCTGGTACTCCAGAACGTTCTGGAAGTCCAAGGCTCCTTTCCCCAAATCAGGAGGCAAGACCTGGGTGCATGGGAAAGAGGACTTCTTCCTTCTGACTCTCTTGGTATCAAATTCTCCAATTCTCATGGTAAACTTGCGATCCCAAGTTGGAGGCTTTCCAGGACAGTTCTAGTTTTAAATATTGTATCCTATTGTCCTCACAAGTACTTGTGAGGCCACATGCCCTGATTTTGTTATGGAAAAAAACTGTAAGTACAGTCCTAGCTCAGAGCATTTCCTGTCCAGCTGAGTCTACATAAATCTTGCCCTTCCCTGGCACCTAGGCGTAGTGGCGTTTAGCAGACTCGCTGGAATCCCAGCTAAGGAAACATTAGCTTGCAGGTTGGTGTAGGAACAAACCTCCCGTTTTTTGAAGCTTGATTCCGAAGCCCCCCAAAATGTATGCAAAAGCCCACCCTCATTATGGATGAAGATTAAGACTTGTTTTCACCTGTAAACCTCAGATGTGGTCATGTGGCTTTCAGCTTTTCAGAATTCTCTCTCCCCCTGGCTCCCTGACACAAGTCCCTTTAATAGAGAACAGAGCCTTTTACTCTCTAACGAGAGACGAGAGTTAACTGGCCTCTTCCTTCTGGGGCACCGTTCTTCACACCAAAGGTTTCAACCCATGGTTGGGTCATGAAATCAATTTAGTGGGTCCTGACCTTTGGCAACACTTCAAAACTCTATCTAAAAATGGATATAGATATAGCTCTACATATAGATGTGGATGCAGAATGGAAGAGAGAAGGGAAAGGAACACATTAGTACACACCACACTTGATTCGGGTAACTACGGCTTCATGAAACGTTTGTTTCTGTCTTATCTACCTGTATGCACATGTATGTGTGTCTTACATGTGGGTCACTATGTAAAATGTAGTTTTTCCCTGTGAGTCACAGTAAGAAAGTTGGAGACCACTCTCCTAGGAGAGGTCACCTTGACACTGAAACCGCTAAGGCAGACCGTCCCCCGAGAGCTGGTTCCACCGGGAAGGCAGAAAGAGTAGCAAGCTGCCCAGCACCTGTGTGGGAGGAGCCTGGCCAAGGGCAGGGGGACAGAGGGTGCAGGAGGAGAGAGGAAAGGGCCTGAGCCAAAGCCCACTCCTCGTTGTCACCTCCGCCAGAGCAGCCAGGATGCACTGAGTGCCAACAGCGCCCCAGGCGCTCCGCCAAGTGGCTTAAGTGAATTATCCTTTTCAAGTCTTACCACATCCCCTAAGGGAGATGAGTACTGTCCTTACCATCCCCATTTTTTTTTCTATTTTTAGATTTTTTAAAGTTATGTCGATGCCCAAACACAGGGCTCGAACCCACAACTCAGATCAAATGCTCTACTGATTGAGCCAGCCAGGTGACCCTACCACCCCCATTTTAGAGATGAGGAAACTGAGGCTCAGGAGGCTCAATAACTTGCCTGAAGACACACAGCTTGTGCCTAGCAGACAAAACTTGGTCTCACACCCGGGTGTGCCCAATTTTTCAGCCCACGCTCTCTTGCAATCAGAGCGGGCAGTTCTCTCTGGCCTGAGGAAGGGGTCTGGTATTGGTCCGGTATCGATCAAGTTCTGCCAGCCAGGGGCCTTGCCTGTGGGCGCAGGGCAGGCGGGGCCAGGGCGTGAAGGAGCTCAGGCTTGGGAGCCCCGGGGCCAGGGGCTGGTGGCTGCGAGGGTGGCGGAGCCCTCCCCCAGCCCCGCTCCTGCTGGCAGTAGGCTGCAGCTTTGCCGCCGCAGAAATCGCTGCTAATTATAACCAAACAATGAGCAATCACAGCCTGCCGGCGGTTAAGCTCTCGTTAGAGGTCTGGCAGGCTTTTCATTAGAACCTCCCGGCGGCCTGAAGGCGGCGGCAGGAACTCTGGGCTCCAGCTCCCTCCTCCCCTCCTCCCTTCCTCCCAGCCTGGGCCCCAGGTTGCAGTGGGGCTTAAGCTAGCTCCTGCCCCGTGTGGGTGCTGTGTTCAGTGCTGCAGGGGGTACCGGAGGCAGAGCTTTGCTCTTGGCTTCAGGGAGTTCACCGTCCCCCCAGCAGTCTTGTGATAGGAATCAAAAAAAAAGCCAGGCCCACTTGAGCCTGGCAGAGAAGAGAAAGGTTTTGGAAAGTTTTGTGTCCTTGGCTGCTTCTATCTTGAGGGCCTTTCTTGGATGCTGCGAAAATTTATTTTCTGCTGTTCAATAATGTGGAGCACAAAAGTGCTTGCTCTGGGTAAAGGATGTCTAGTGGTGCTCATTTCTACAGGACGTCCCAGGGAGAGGGACTCTCAGAATTTTGGGAAGTGTAAAGTGGGGTCAATAAAAGAGACACATGGAGGCGCCTGGGTGGCTCAGTCGGTTGAGTGTCCTACTCTTGGTTTTGGCTCAGGTCAGGTCAGGTCATGATCTCATGGTACGCGTGGGACTGAGCCCTGCATTGGGCTCTGCACTGAGTGCGGGGAGCCTGCTTGGGATTCTCTTTCGCCCTCTCTGCCCCTCCCCCGCTTGCACTCTTTCTCAAAATAAATAAACATTAAAAAAAAAAAAAGACACACATGAAGTCATTATAGGCCTTGGAACCCAGAAGAATTCCTCAGATGCCTAATTTGAGGGCTCAGGACTTTGGGAAGGGTGTGAGGGAACAGACAGCCCCAGATGGTAGAGCATCTGCTTCTGGTTGGGGGGAAATTTACGCTGTTATCCGGTCCCGGGCTGAACTGTGGACAGGTGGATCTTTGGCCAAACTTCAAAGTAGATCAGGTTTATCTTTTGCCCCTTCATCCCCCTCTTACCTTTCCTGGCATCTAACTTCCCTCAGGTGTGCACTGGGGACCATTCTTCCTGCCTCCATATTAGGGCTTCCTTGTCAGCTATCAACCAATCACGCAGGTCTCAGCTGAAAATTCATCAAGATATTCTCTCTCTGGGGAACCATCATGGATGTTCTGGATACACGGGTCCCATTCCCTGAGGAATCTGTAATGCCTCCCTAGCAGAACACCTGCCCAGAGCTGTGTGGCATTGGTACATATTTACGGGGTGAATGAAGGAACATCTGAGAGGGACATGTGAGGGCCTCTGGTCCTCATTTTGCAGGTGAAGATCTAAGGCCCAGAGCTGGGCGACCAGCTGTCTCCATTTACCTGGGACTGAAAGGATTTCAGGACATGGGATTTCCACTTTTAAAACCAAACTAGTTGGTCACCTTGTCAGAAGCGGTGATAAGTAAACCAATGTGGGCAGAGTAGGAAGCCAACAGGAATTGGCTGGATTTTGTTCATTAGAAAGATGGGAAGCACCAGAGAGAAGCCTGTGGGAAGGCAATTCTTTTTTTTTTTTTTTTTAATGTTTATTTATTTTTGAGAGAGAGAGACAGAACTTGAGCAGGGAAGGGGCAGAGAGAGAGGGAGACACAGAAGCAGGCTCCTGAGCTGTTAACACAGAGCCAAGATGAAGCTGGAACTCATGAACCACAAGATCATGACCTAAGCCAAAGTCAAATGTTTGACTGAGCTGCTCAGGTGCCCTGGGAAGACAATTCTTAAAAGAAGAAATAGATGCAGCCAATAAACACACAAAAAAGTCTTACTGGTAATATCAAAATACAAACTAAAGCAATTTTCATCTATGTGTTAAAGATTTTAAAATATATGAACACCTTGGGAAACTGGAAGTCTCACTCATTGCTGATAGAAATATAAACTGTTTTGATTTTTTAAAAATATTTTAAGTAATCTCTACACCCAATGTGGGGCTCACACTCACTGCCCTGAGATCAAGAGTCACATGTTCCATGGACTGAGCCAGCCAGGCACCCCTAAACTGTTTTGATCTTTCTGGAGGGCAATTTGGTGCCAGGTAAAAAAAAAAAAAAAAAAATGTCTTTAAGATATCCATGCCCTTTGACCACATAATTCTATGTCTTAAAATCTGGTCTGAAGGAAATAGAGATATAATCAAAGTCTTGGGTACGAGGATGCTTATTTATTCATGATGGCTTCAAAATAAAGTCAAGTTGGAGGCAACCTAAAATTTCCTCGTAGGAAACCAAATTATTAAAAAAAAAATCCTCTTGATTTTTAAGCAAAGCAATTCAACTCCCCTTTTGCCTTGCCCTCAACTTCCAGCTTATGTCCAAAAGCCCGTATTTTAGACTCAGACAATTGTTTCTTAAAGAGGAATTTTGTCATCGGCCAGTACAATATTTTTTTTAGCCACTCAGAGCTTGTACCACTCACATAGACTCTTCTGCCCCTTGGTGTAGTTACTCTGATCAGAGCATTTTTCGTTGTAAATAACAGAAACAAACTCAGACTATCTCAAGAAGAAAAAGGAGGAGGAAAGGGAGAAGGAAGAGAGAGGCAGGGGAGGGGGAGGAGAAAGAATGGTAGCAGGGAGGGTTTGCCTAAAATCCTCTGCGTTGGCTGCATTTCCAATAGGTTGTCTCTTTCTCTCATTTAACATAATTCTGAGTTTGAGTCCCTAACTCTGGCCCTTATTGGCTATGTGCCCATAAAGTTACTTAACCTCTCTGTACCTTAGTGGCTTCATCTGTAACAAGGAATTACTGATACCTTATACACCATTTCCTACATGGCGGGCTGTGGTATAATAAATAAGTACCTGGTTGTGGCACAGAGCTCCTAAAAACCATGGAATTTCCTGAGTGATAGGAAGTGTGTTATGTTATTCCTAATGAGCCCTTTCTGACCACTTCTGAGTTTATGCTGAGATGGCTCAGGGTGGGACCCCTAGATGGCTTCAGGATGGAGGCTGGCCACCACCAGTAAGACTAACAGGTATGATTAGAGTAAGGAACTTTCAGCTCCACCTCCCAATTTTCAGAGAGGGAGGAGGGCTAGAGATTGTTCAGGATCAAAACTCTTGAACAGCAACCTTTGAAGAACTTCTTGGTTGGTGAATGCACCATGTACAGGAAGTATGGTGCACCCCAACTCCACAGGGACAGAGGCACTTGCATTGGGATCCTTCCGGATCCACTCTATGAATCTCTTCATCTGACCATTCATTTGTATTCTTTATAATGAACCAACAAAGCATTCTCCTAAGTTCTGTGAGTCATTTTAGGAAATTACTGAACTTCAGCGGGCATTGTGGGAACTCCCAAGTTTGTAGTCATCTGGGCAGAAGTGTGGAATGTCTGGGCACCCCATTCACCGTTGGCATTTGAAGTGGGGGCAGTCTTGTGGGACTGAGCCCTTTAACCTGTGGGATCTGATGTTAACTGCATGTTGACAGTGTAAGAATTGAATTGTTGTACACCGAGGTGCTGTTGGAGAATTGGTTTGTGTCAGAAAAAAAACCCCACACAAGCACTGTCTAAACATGAAGTGTTAGCTCAGTTAGTCCTTTTTTTTTTTAATGTTTATTTATTTATTTTGAGAGAGAGTGCCCATGAGCTGGGGAGGGGCAGAGAACGGGAGGGAGAGAGAGAATCCCAAGCAAGCTCCTCAATGTCAGTGCAGAGCCTGACACAGCGCTCAATCCCGTGAACCATGAGATCATGACCTGAGCCGAAATCAAGAGTTGGATGCTTAATCAACTGAGCCACCCAGGCACCCCACTCAGTCCTTTTAACAACCCTCTGAGATATGTACTATTATCTGGTTGTTTGTGAGTGTGTGTGTCTGTGCTCAGATCCTCTGTTTCTCCTCCTCTTCTATCAAGCTTTTTCGGAACCTTGGCTATGCACTTGGCTCCTTAGTAGCCACTTCAGTACTAACACCACAACCCTTCCCCCAGACTCTCAGACTACAACCTGAAATGTCCCTTTGAGTCCCACCTGCTGTCAAGTTCTGCCCCCTGCCACTACCCTCTTCCTCATTACTCCCCATTCATTGAAGACCTTACGCCTGGTTCACTGTGTTTCTCTCCATCCCTATACTTGGTGTCATCCTGGTCCCTTCAGCATCTCTTGAATGATCTTTCCAACATTCTGCCTCTCTGCTAATCTTCTTGCCACCAAAGATCTTTCTTTTCCCTCTCACCTGAGTCACCTCCTTCCATCATCTCATCCTAGATCTTGTCACCAGCATCAGCTGTGCCATGTCCAAAATCTCCATTTCGAGTCACTCTTTTCTGGCCACTACCTCATATCTGTTCAGTTGCTTCCCATTCCTACATTTCCCTACCCACTCAGGGACTTCTTCCAATCAGTGATTCACAATAAACACATTTGCACATACCCTTGTACTTTGTAATATTAAGATATGTCTTCAAGTTCTTTGACAATTGTTTAGACTTTCTCGTGCTGCCATAATGAAATATCATAGACTGGATGGCTTCTACAACAGATATGTATTTTCTTGCCATTCTGGAGGCTAGAAGTCTAAGGTCAAAGTTCTAGCCAGTTCAGTTTCTGGTAAAGGCTCTCTTCTTGACTTGCAGATGGTCACCTTCTTGCTATGTCCTCACATAGCTTTTCCTTCTTGTGTGCACATGGAGGAAGCAAGCAAGCAAGCTCTGTGTCTCTTCTTATACGGACACTAATCCTATCAGATCAGGGCCCCACTTTCATGACCCCATATAACCTTAATAACTTCCTTAGAGACTTCATCTCCAAATACAGCCACACTGGGGGTTAGAGAGTCTATGTATGAATTTTGGGGAGACACAAACATTCAGTCCATAACAATACTCCTCTATTCAAAAGGTGGAGTCAAATTCTCCTCCCCTTGAACATGGATTGGTCTTGGTGACTTGCTTCTAAGGAATGGAATGTGGCAAAAGTAATGCAAAGTGACCCAAGTCAAGGTCATAAAAGGACAGCTTCTGCTTAGTCCTTCTTTGGATTGCTCGTTCTGCAGGAAGCCATATGTCAGGTTGTGAGGACACTCGAGCAGCCTTTGGAGAGGAACTGAGTCTGATTGCCAACAACCACCCCATGACTCTGCTAGTCATGAGTGTACTATCTTGGTAGCAGATTCTCCAACCCAGTCAAGCTTTCAGATGACTGCAGCCCAGTTAACATCTTGGCTGCAGCCTTATTACAGATGCCAAGCCAGAACTGCTCAGCCAAGCTACTTCCAGATTCCAAGTTGTGTCTCAAAGAAACTATGAGATAGTAAATGTCTATTGTTTTAAGCTACTAAGTGTTGGGATAATTTGTTTAATAGCAATTGATAACTGCAACCATCTTGACCTTTTTCCCTCCCAACCTAGAAGTAGCAAAACCCCGACATGGGTCAAATCTTTTACCTCTTCCACACCTGCACCCCAGCTGCTGAATGTGGTGAAAGGTATCCCTTTAAACTCATGAACTTTAACCTCAGGAGGACCACATGCTGCCCAGCAATCCTATAATCTGTCCCTGAGGAAGTCATTGTCCTTGGGATAACTGAGTCTTACTCCTCCCTTCTCAGGCTCTCACACAACTCCCCCTGCTTCTCATTTTCAGCCCTTGATATTATCTTTTCCTCACTGAGAAAACAGAAACTGGGGTTGGGGTTGGGGGACAATCATTATCTTCCCACCACCCAAAATACCAACCTTCCTGATTCAGGCTCTCATAATCTGCCTTCCCTCCTCTTATGATGAATGGACAATCCATGTGTCTGAGGCCAGGCCCTTCCCTTGTGCACTAGATCCCTTCCCTTCTTGCTTATTAAAAGGTGTCAATCCGGTAATTCTCTGCTTTCTCATCTGCATTGTTAAATTTTCTCTCTCCTGGATCATTCCCATCAGCAACTAATGGGACATAATTCTCATCTTTAAAAAAAGAAATCCTTGGCTCTACCTTCCCCCTTTAGTTACTTCATCATTTTTCTGCTAACCATTCATAGCAAAACTTAAAAAAAAGTTTTTAAGGCTTGTACTGTGTTGAGGCACCTAGCTGGCTTAGTCGGAGGAACATGCAACTCTTGATCTCAGGGTCCTGAGTTCAAGCCCCACATTGGGTGTTGAGATTAGTTAAATAAAAAATGAAAACAAAAACAAAAACACTTGTGCTGTTTTTATCTCCTCCCCTCCTATTCTCCATCACACATCATCCAATCAGGCTTGTTCCCCTTACCATGACAGTGAAACCACATTTATCAAGGTTCTCAATGTGCTGACAAATTCAACAGTCAGTACTCTGTTCTTATTTGACCCATCAGCAGCAATTTCTGTCATTTGATCACTGCCCTCCTAGAAATACTTTCTTTAGGTGCTTTCAGACACCCTAGTCTACCAATTTTCCTCCTACTTTACCAGCTGTTTCTTGTCAATTTTCTTTTCTTGGTTCCCTTGTCCCCTTTCACTAGCCCTAAGATTGGAATACCCTGGGGCTTAGCTCTTAGATGTCCTCTTCCCTCTTCTCTTCCCTGCCCTTCCCCTCTCCTCTCCTCTCCTTCCTTCCTTCCTTCCTTTGGGATGGCCTGATCTAGTCCCACGGCTTTAAGCACCATCTACACACAGTAAGATCTCCTCCTTATATCTCTCACCCAGAGCCTCTCTCCTGAGCCAGGATGATTAAAAGGCAAAGCGTGTCTTCAGCTTCCTCCCTTTAGAGCACATTTCTCCCCACCTCTCTGCACTTCCTCTTTCTTCTGATATCCAGTTTATTCATACTCAAGTGTAACTGATAGGATTACAATGCTAACAAGCGCTCAGCACAGTGCCTTGCACATAATGGAAATATTAATCAAACGTAACTAAATTACTCCTTTCAGGAAACAATATTTACATCCGGCCTAAAGGCAAAGTTACGCCTCTCTACTGATGAAATTTCAGATATGGGTGGGTATGGTTTCTTCCTAATCAGGCCTGGGATGGACAAGGAGGATGTGTGTGGATTTTTGTCGATCGCTGACTCAGTCTTTCTGTAGGAGGTACTCGGTGTTTCTCTCTCTTTTATGGTCTTGCCGTGATCAGGAGAAGGTTGAGAGCAGCAAAGCCACACACTGAATTTTAGTGGTTGCTGCCTGGTTGTGGCAGTCCATCATTAGATCGCAGTAGTGATAAGCTTTGGATTCTTTTTCCATTTAGCTTTTCAGAGAGACATTGTTCTTCAACCACAGACTAAGACCTTAACTTGGCTCAAAATGGTGGATAATCCAGTCCAAAGATGCAAGTTAGACCTTGACACTTGACTGAATCATTTTTGTAAGTTTCACATGTTAGATCCTCCATGAAAAAAAAAAGTATAATCCTCTCTCCCTTCCCTCTCTACTTTACATTGATAAGATGAGACTCAGTGAGGTGACAATGCCGTGGATGTCAGGGGCACACTTAGGTAGTGAGCAGGCTTGGATGAAAGAGCTGTTCATAGGGCTCAGGGAAGCAGCAATGGAGAGAAAGCAAGGGAAGGTGGTAATGAGTTCCAGGAACCAGAAACAATAGGGAACCATTGCCACCTCTAGGCTGAAGGAGCAGGTGGGGAGTAGTGACAAGACCCCAGGGGTAGCTGCAGCTGGGAGAGGGCCTGGGACAGGAGCCTTGGCCAACCATCAGCTCACCAGGGTAGGATCTGGCAGAATAAATACCCTGACCTCCTTCTCCTTCCCATCTCTTGTCAATGCCTCTCAGTGGTCAAAGACAACCAGAAACCAGAGGACGAGAAAGCCTCTTGGTATGGATCACCAGCTCAGCCTCCTGGATCTCAGAGCAGGGTGGACACAGCTGGAGAGTGGAGAAGGAGAGGCCAGTGGAGATTATTCTGCAGACTTTTTCTGAAAAATAACTCCTGGTGTCAAAGCTATTGTAAGGTAATAGTCTCAAGATGGATGGTTTATGACCCATGTCCCCACTAACAAAAACAACTAAAGCTGATGTTCTACTTCAAGATGGGGTATGTGATTGTTAATTTTATGTGTCAGCTTGATTAGGCTGAGGGATGACAAGATAGCTGGTAAAACATTTCTGGGAGTGTCTGTGAAGATGTTTCTGGAAGAGCATCAGTAGACTGAGTAAAGAAGATCCACCCTCACTAATGTGGGCTTTCATCATCAAATTCTTAGAGGGCCCAAATAGAACAAAATGATGGAGGATGGGTGGATTCTCTCTCTCCCCCCCCCTCTCTCTCTCTCTCTTTACTTAGTAATCTCTATACCCAACATGGAGCTCAAACTCACAACCCTAAGATCAAGAGTCACATGTTCTACCAACTGAGCCAACCAGGCACCTCTCCCTCTCTCTTTTTGAGCTAGATTTTATCTATTTTTTCCTGCCCTTGGACACAGGAGTTCTTGGTTCTCAGGCCTTCAGGCTTGACCTGAATTATACCACCAGCTTTCCTGCTTCTCCAGCTTGTAGATGGCAGATCATGGATTTCTTGTCCTTTATAACCATGTGAGCAATTCCTTTAATAAAAATCTTATATGTATCTGTCTATATCCTATTGATTCTGTTCCTCTGGAGAACCTTAATACACACTATGAGAATAATCTATGCATATATGAGACTGGAAGTCTGTTCCTCAATAATGCTTATGTGACAGGACAAGATTTATTAAAGTGTGAGTATTCTACAGAGAGTTCTGTGTTAATAACTTTGATATCCAGATCTTCTCAGATGTAGAATTGGGGTAATGGGTGTGAAGAGAGACTGGAGGAAAGAGGAAGGACCTGACACAAGAGGCTAACTTGATTGACCTCCATAATAAAGAGCTCGGAAAGAAGGGAGACATTTGGGTGCTGGAGAGACTATAGGAGATTTTGACATGTAAAAGGCCCTTGAGTAGCTATCTATGTGACAGAATTAAGGAGGACAAAAGGGGGCTTCAGACCAACTTTGCAAAGTGTTTATATCTTTTCAAAAGACATTAATAAATAACTGGAATTCCTTTTGAAATGACTTTCAGTTGCCGAACCATATTTCTTTATATGAGTGTCTGAGAAGAGCCAGGGCCCACACAGAGCCCGTAATTTTATTGGAGTTATACTAAAATACCTTCTGGATGGTATTGACAAGTGAGGACTGGTCAGAAACCACTCCACACACCATGATCTCTATGCTCTGAGCAGTTGTACACAAGCCTGGAATCCTCTGAGAACCCAGCTTCCTCCAAACTGTTGCTCCTTACATATGGAAGGGAAGACAATTTGACTCTTTCTGGGGCCAAAGAGGGTAAACAGGTTGTTCATGGTCACCCAAAGGCTTAAAGGAGAAAGGAGGCCCATCCCAGGCCTCTGAACCCCTGTGTGGCCTGCATTCTGCTCAGCTGACTGGCTGTAGATTGTGTTTCCTTCCCTTTCTCTAGAAAATGAAAATCCATTCCCCCTTACCTTCTTGAGAAGGTCCATGCTCTTGTCAAGGGGCCAAGTGTGGGACAAGACTGGAGCCTTAGCATTTATAAAATCATTTCTTTTGAGTTATCAATCTCTTTCTGGAAAGCAGTTTGAATTGTGTAAGGGTGGGAGGCCAAGCCCAAGGACCTGAGGTCTGAGCAATGAGGCATGCCATTTATACTATGTTCTGAATTTCCTAGCCATGCAGTCCTGCATCATCGGAGGCTCTAATCAGGATGGGATGTTTCCCAATGTAGGCTGATAGAATGTGGGAGACACTGACTGAGGGGTTCTGGAAAGAAGCTTCCATTTTCTTTCATGGGTACTATCAAAAAAGCAGCTTGCTCTCTCTCCCAAGTAGGGATGAGGGTGTGTACAGTTTTGGTTGCTGCTGGCAAGACCACATTGCAACCTTGAAGGCTGGAAGTTTTTGGATGAGGTTGATGCCATGGAGGAGGCAAAAAAGCAAGCAAGCAAGCAAGCAAATGAACAAAAACAGCTCAGAGCAGATGGATCTCACCTGGATGGGCAAAAAGTCCAGCCACCTTGAAATTTTTTATTGTCATGGACCAATAGATTCCTTTTATTGCTTACGCCAGTCTGAGCTGTGTTTTCTGTCATCATAGTAAAGACCATCCATCCTCCTGATACCTTATGGCAGCTTAGACCCTGTGCTGCAGGATCAGGAACAAGGAGGCATTGTCTGGGTCTGAGAAGATTCTGTTCAACACAGGTGATGTGTCACTGTGTCACTGGGTTTTAACTCTCTTTCGTGGGGAGGGAGGGGAGGTCACTCAAGTTCATCTCACGGCTTGTGGTGAGGAGTGAGAAGTCAGACACTCAGCCGAGGCCCAGCTGAAAGGATGCCTCATGTGCTTGAATGTGACCCTCTAGAAGCTCAGAGGTCTTGGGCTGCCAGAGCCACGTGGGGCAGGGGTTGTTTACGGGGGATTCCTTGGACTCCTAGAGGGTCCATGGAAAGACATCAGGAAGTCCATGAAACCCTGAAACCGTAGGGGGAATTTTTGTGAGCACATTGTCACCACGTTTTCAAAAGGAAATAATCACTGCTCTATGTTTAAGTAGTACAAAGCCCTCTTTATAAACCCCCTTGTTTGGGTTTCCCCTTATCATAAAGCAGAGGAGTGACTCCTCTTCCTTCTTTCTCCCCAGAACTGATGAACATCGGAGAGATTATAGACGGTAGATAAACCCATTAGATGGAAAAATCATGTTTCAGTGATCAAGGACTGTGCCAAGCTATTAGGAGAGATGAGCAGAGCACATGTCCTGGAGTGAGAAAGTCCATCTGGAAGTGCAGGCAGATATAAGCTAAGGTGAAGGACAGTGATGAACACCAGACCTGCCTTCTCTGTAGGGCATCTGGGGACATGGATACCCATGAATGTGTATCAATGCATGCCATGTGCCATGTGTGTGTGGGAAAACAACTAATTTTGCAATGTCAGCTGGTTTTCAATGGGCATTTCTGTAACACTGCCTCATATGGGCCATGGGAACTGGGTGTTTCCCCCAGGTTCAGAGAGTGCAGGGCCCAGGGTCCCTCAATAAACGGCGATGCTGTTACTCAAATTCAGGTGTTCTGTTTTCTCTTCTGGTGCTCTATGCTTTCTGTCAGTGGTTTCTAAACCTGACTGATCAATGCGGAAACTTGGGCTCTGCTCTAGCCCTAGAAATGCCGATTCAGTATGTCCGGGGCAAGGCCTGGGCACCTGCATTTTTGGAAGTATTCCCCGGTGAATACGAACATCACTTAGGTTTTGGGAACAACTGCTGTATATAAAGAGCACTGTGTGTGTGTGTGTGTGTGTGTGTGTGTGTGTGCACGCACGCTTCTATATATGCACACGGTGTATCCAATAGGCAGGCCTAACAAACTGTAAAATAGGTAACATTTCTTGGATGCCTCTCATCTACGTTTTTAGGGCTCTTCTATCCTTTAGCCATTTTTCCTGATGCCTCATGGTTCTTTTGCTAACCCCTCATCAGATGGCAGCTTAGTCCCTTTTAGGGGTTGGTGCATTGTCACAGTAGACTCTTAGGGATGGATAATCACCCAAGTTCAAAAGTAGTAAATCTCTAATGATAGAATTTCAGGCTTTGGAACAGGCAAATGGGTGTGAGAGATGTCTTAGGGAGGGGAGGCATCTTACCGTGCTGTGTGGTGGTTGTGTATTTGCCAAGGCAGCTCTCCACCACAGAACCCCCACGTGTATTATCATATGCTTGTGTGTCTACCATACAAATATAATACCCACAAAACTCTCAGAATGAAAAGCAAACACATATAATGAGCAGGTGGATTTTTAGAGTGTGCAATCTTTTTTAAGGGGGAAAAAACATGAAAGCATTTTCAGTGTCAAGTCTCAGCACAAGGCATGCTCTTGAAGCTGGAAGAGAGGCATCCAGAAATACGAGTTTGTCATGGAAACGCTGACAGGGCTTCAGCCGAGGGATGCTCACAGGTGCAGCCTAGAATGGTGCAGCCTTTTATGGCTTATTTACATCCCAGCCCACTGAATGAATTCTCTTTTCCTGTTTCCTGGCCATGGAAAGCCAGCTGGCCCTCTGGGACCTAGGGAGTTCCTACCAGGAAATGGCTATATCTCTCCTGGTGGTAGTTTCTAGACTTTTTTTGGAGCAGAGAATAGAGATGGTCTTAGGATTGGCTTCACATTTGGGAGACGGGGTCCTGGAAGGAGCAGAGAAAGAAATGAGGGAGGGAGGGAGGGAGGGAGGGAAGGAAGGAAGGAAGGAAGGAAGGAAGGGAGGAGGGAGGAAGGGAGAAAGGAAGGAAGGTAGAAAGATAGGAAAGAAGGAAGGAAAACATACTGATTCCAAGTGCCAGGTGCACCCCTAGAAGTATAAGCATCGTCTTCGTGTCTTTATCACCATCAGCTAGAACCCAGTGAGTTATGAAAGGTTATTGCTGCGTTACAGAGGAGGAGACAGGCTGGTAGCACATAAAGATTGGGAGCATATAACTCATCCTTGGGTAGACTAGCTGACTGAGTGGTGTGAGCGTTAGGAAGTTTCCCTTGAACCTACCACTTTTGTTGATGCCAAAAGCAGGGCACAAAGGTCTTCCCTTCACGAGCAGTGACAAAGCTAAGAAGGCCATGCCTCCTGGGAGAGGCCACACAGCGACCACCCCTGGTCCTGTACTGTGAGCGGACCTTGCTTGAGGTGGAGTGAGTGGACCTTGCTTGAGGTGGAGCACTGGGCCCCTGGAAATATGGGTTCTTTCTTCTTCCTAACTGGGCCCCAGGAGTCCAGCAGGAGCTGACAGCAGCTCCATCAGCTGCTTTATGGAGCCAACTAGGCAGGGTGTAAGAGCCTGGGGAAGAGGGTTGGGAAAAGGAAATATGGTTTCTGTCTGCGAGAAGTTTCCATTTGGGGGTAAAATGTGGCCCCTTTGGGTCTCCCAATCCAATCTGACAGGGAGGGCAAGAGCTCTGCATGAGTCCAAGAAAGATGGAAGAAAGGAGGTACAGTCCACGCACTCCAGGGCTTCATGGCCTGCAGAGAGAAAGACCTGTTTCTTCTATCTTGACCATAGGCTGCCCTACCCCTGACCAACCATGTCAGGAATCGAGCTACCAACCCACCTTGGACTGTGGCAAGTGCCGGGGTGAGACAGAACCCCTTCCTGTGCACCTGCCCGGCCTGGCGGTCCCTTCTCTCAGAGCTGCCTGCTCCTGGGGGCTGCAGCTTTGGCCAGACCCAGGCACTCTGCTGGAGCCTGGCTTGCAGTGGGGGCTTCTCTGCTCAGGCCCACCTTTCCTTCCCCACCAGGAGCCTTGGGAGCTTGGGAGACATTCTGGGGCTGGCTCTGACACGAATTTGCTGCTCGGTGTGCCAGGCGATCAGAACTCACTCCTCTCCCTCTTCCCTGGGAGGTGTTGATAGTAACAGCAGAGACGAGCTGCCAAGTTGGCAGGAGAACAGAGCGACTGTGCACTGCGGATTGAGGGGGGCGGGGAGCAGCCAGCCGGCAGAGGGCTGGGCCAGAGCCACAGTTTGTTTATCCCTCCCATCTCAGCAGCCGGCATCTTGCATGAGGAGGGGAGACTGTGCGGGAAGGTGGGAGGCTCTAGGCGAGGCCCGCCCGGGGCACTGGTGAAGAGGGAGGCCTCTGGGAGGCTCCTGGGTCTGGGTCCTGCCAGAGGCGACAGTAGGTACCTTCTGCCCCAGGAGGCAGGCCTCACCAGCAGGATAGAGGTCCATCTTTGTTCCTGCTGTGGAAGCAGCCATGGAGTTTCCAAACTGGAGTGGACCTGGGTGGGAGCTGGCGAGTTCTGGAGCTGCTTCCCGAGACAGAGAGAGAGAGAGAGAGAGAGAAAGAGAGGATCTTAGGAGGGCACCTATGCTGTCTGTCAAACAGACCTGGGACCTTCGGCAAGCATTCGACTTCTTTGAGCCTCCGAGATTAATAGCTACTCTAGGTGAGAGTTCACCAAGGTGGTAATAGCAAAACTTAGCTCACTACATGGCAGACACTGTCCTAAGGGTTGTTGTGAGTGAATGCACTTAATCTTCAAATGACTTTATCAGGTAGGTACTGTTAATCCCGTTTTATTAATGAAGTAACTGAGGCACAGAGAGGTTAAGTCACTTACTCAAGGTCATAGAACTAGTGAGTAGCCAAGGTGGATTGAACCCAGTCATGAGTCACTTAGGCCATTTTCTTAGCCCTTATACAAACTGCCTTCATAGTACAATAGAGTTCTTAGCACAGTGCCTGGCATACAGCAAGCATTTAATAAATGTTAGATCTCACCATTAGCCCAGAGCAACTCCAAACAGGGGACCCAGGCTCCTGACGTCCCCCCCCCCACCCCCCAGGGACGCCATGGGGCCCTACTGTTGTCTTCCCTGCCATCTTTGGCCCACGCTACCTGGCTTATTTGAGGAGCTGGAACATTTCCTCCTTTGGAATGAGAGCCACTGGCCTTCCCATTTCCCCTCCTCCTGTCCCCTCTTCCTGCCGAGGCAGAGCAGAGCAGAGCAGAGCAGAGGAATTCTCAGCTTCCTCTAGTTACCCTCAGCCTGCGAAGAAAACAGAGTCTGCTGTATCGGCTGCCAGTTCCTCTCTGGTGACAGCCACAACCCATTTGCTCAGCACCAGCCCCAACCTGTGCTATGGGGAGAACGGGAAGCCTAGGGCCAGACATGGGTGCCCTACATTAGACCCTGGGCCTGTCACTTCAGGGCTGGACCTTGGGGGCTGCTCATGGGGAGAGGGCCGGGCCAAATAATTTCTTGAAGACCCTCTTGGCTCTACGAACTGACTGAAGGCTGGTGTACTGCGTTCATAGTCTCTTCCCTAGTGTAGGAAGTCCATTGCATAAATGTGTTCCTCGTATTTTGGGGCAGTTCATTCATGCAGCCTTGCAAATTAGTAACCAGCTCTATGAGCCCATTATACTGTGCTACTGGCTACCTTTGCCTCTTAGAAGGTACCAGGGAATGAGTCCTTTGCCACGTTCCGGGCAGCCAGAGCTACCTCTGTCAGCTGTGAGATAACCACACCAGAGCCAGGAGTCTGGATTACCAACTGCTTCTGAGGCCTGAATTCCTCCCTGAGACAATGAAACCCCAATTATCAGTGCTGGGGGAAAGGAACTGCAGTGTAGATAATCTGAAAACAACACTGTTGTGTTACGTGGGGCGGCGGGGGGCGGGAAGGGGGGAACATTGTGGGTATCTTAGCTACAGATTTACCCTCCTAATCATTTCCTTCAGGTCATGACTGATGGCAGGCCGGCCCATAGGCAGGGGGATGCCCAAGATGACCTGTAAGTGTTCCTTCCCTCTGGAGGCCTCCGTAGAAATCCAGAATGAGCGAGCAGAAGTGGGTCGAGGTTCGATTTTCCTGAAGAAGCTCTGAGCTGGAGACAGGATGCGTTGACTATTTATTTATTTACGAGGCTATCGATTATAATGCAGCTTTTCCACAGGATCCTGGGCTGGAGTTGGGGGAAGAATCCTCTTATCATTTAGCTTCCTTTGCCCTGAGATGTCAGGCGCTCAGATAGGCTGCTCCTCCCTCTCCTTGTTCTTCCTCCTCTTCCCACCCCTTCTGTGGCCCTCACACCTGAGCACACTGAGGGTTGGGGGCTCCGGACAGCCTCCCTGCTTTCCTCTTTTCTCATATCTGAATGTTCTGGGTTTCTTCCAATATTTAGGATACACACCCCAAATCTTAACAGCAGGGAGTTGCTTAACTCAGGTACAGGCATTCGATTTCTGAGCCGTGAAAGACCTCTGAGATCCTTCCAGCAAAACCCTTTTGTTTTACTGAGAAGGAACAGAGTCCAAGGGGAAGTGATTTCCCCAAAGTCACACAAAGAGAGACGCACAAGGTGGACAAGAATGGAGGCCTCCTGATACCCCCCGGTTGAGGACACTTAGCGCCTTACCACGTGGCCTCCCAATCTGGCCCCTCAACCCCGGGTTGGGGATGGCACTGAGCTAGGAATCCCTCTCTGGGAAGGTGGCCCCTTTTGCAGCCACTCCTTAGTTTGTTTTGAGCTTGGTGAAATCTCGCTCTCAGTCTCCCCCACTCTGACCTGGGATCAAAGGGTTTGTGTATAACCCCAGAGGAAGACGGAAGCCAGTGACAATGATAATGAACCAGCTCAGCCTCTTCCCGCTGAATCCATCCTCTAGCCCTCCCTCCCTCCCCATCAGCCACCTTTCCAGAGGCCTCTCCCAGCCTCTGTGCTCCATCACTGGCCTTCAGATTGGCACAGCTACCCATGTCTGCTTGTCCTTGTGAAAGAAAACCAGGGCTCTCCCTCAGCCCTGTTTCTCAGGCTCAATTTGCCAGAGAGGCAGGAACAGGCCTCCCTCGGTGGGCAGAATCCAAGACGCAGGCCAACACTGCACCAAGCCCCAAGGGCTGGCTCCCCACTTTGGGGACCCTCCCCACTTTGGCCCAGTTGAACTTGGCTCTAAAGATGAGGACAATTGCTTGGGGCTAGGTGGGCACTCTGCCCTATGTCATTATACTTCACACGTTTGTTTTGGCATCCTGTGTTCCAAAGTTTACCCCCAACTGAATTCACCGACTTCAACTCTTTTTCTTCCCTTTTCAGAGGCTATGCTGTAGCAAAAAGGAAATCCTTCCAAGCACCACACTCTCTCTCCCTGTGCCCCTATCATTCTAGACTGCCTTTCCCTCCTGCTCTACACATGCAGAAAAACCATGTTCTATGCCACTTTCCAGCTGACATCCATAGCAGGTGGACCCCTGAAAATTCTCATTTTTCCATGGGGTTACATAGTTAGTAGGTGACAAAGTAAGGATTTGAACCAGGTCTGTTGTTCCAGAGTCTGTACTCTCAGCCATTGCACTATATTGACCATCAAGAAACAGCCACCCTTCCCAAAATTATCTTTCTCTCATCTAGGATTTTACCTGCACTTTCCTTTCGCGCCCCCCCCCCCAATGTTTATTTATTTTTGAGAGAAAGAGAGTGCAAGCTGGAGAGGAGCAGAAAGAGAGAGTCAGAGGATATGAAGCAGCAGGCTCTGCATTGTCAGTGGAGACCCCCTACATAGGGCTTGAACTCACCAACCATGAGACCATGACCTGAGTGGAAGTTGGATGCTTAACCGACTGAGCCACCCAGGAGCCCCTTACCTGTGCTTTCCTTATCACACATCACTTTTTGATTTTTTTTATTGTAACTATTTATATCATATACCTTACCTTCCTTACTAGACTATGATCTCCTCAACAGTAGGGATTGGGTCACATTTGGTGTGTCCCCAGCACCAGGCCCTGTGCTAGCACATGGCAGGGGGCCATTAAATGTGTGTTGGATGAGGGAATGAATACACGATTGAATGGATTTGAATCGTAGTGAGGTCTAGTGTTTGCCCATGGTGGAGCAGAGAGTCAGAACTCACTTTTCTGATGGGCCCAGCTTCCCGCTTCCTTGATAAAGACACCGTGGGAAGTGAAGGGGACGGAAGCGTTTCATCGATGAGTGAGGTCAGGAACACAAACCCCTGCATGTCTGTAATTACAGAGCTTCTTCACGCTGGCAGCATGCTGGGGAATGTTTTCAGTTCTCCAGGTTGGGAACTGCAGGTATTCCTGATGGCTTTGTGTGATCTCACACGGCTCTGAAAGGAAAAGAGAGAAGAGGCTGATAAAACTTGTGAGTGATCACTTTGTCAAGTATAGGGTCTGCCCGTAGAGCAAGGGCCTCCAGCATGCACCCCACCTTCAAGACCCACTTCATTAGCTCAGAGGGGTCTCCAGCAACCCTTTCTGTGCTGGCTGGCCTCTTTGGGGGATCAGGGACTCCACATGGAGCAGCTCATGGTCTCTAGCTGGGTTAAGGGCAGGGTCAATCCACTGGGAGTCCTTCCAAGTTGAGAAGGAGTAACAGGAAGCTCTGAGGTTCAAGGCACTGGGCGGAGGACCTGGAGTGTGTGTATCATCTACAAAGGGTGTGTATTTGTGTGTGTGTGCACATATGGGTGTTTGTGTGTGCTCATGCTCACCTGAATGTGTCAGAAGCAGTGAGGGGGCCCCAAAGTGGGACTGTGCTTTCTGCAAGGCCTTGAGGATAGCTGCTGGGTGCACTTTCTTCAAGGCTCTGTTCAAGATTCAGCTTTTCTGGGCGTGTCTGGGTGGTTCAGTAGGTTGAGCCTCTGATTCTTGATCTGGAGTCAAGTCTTGATCTCACGATTGTGAGTTTGAGCCCTGCATTGGGCTCCATGCTGGGCATGAAGCTTACTTAAAAAAAAAAAAAGAATAAAAAATAAAAGATTCAGTTTTTCTGCTCCAAGGCAAAATAGGCAGATAGGCTGATCAGACTCCTGGGAGGATCATGGCTGAGAGAATGGTTTCCGGCTTTGCCTTCTGCTCTCACTTTTGTTGAGAGAATGTAGGTTCCTAGCCAGCACTCCCAGCCTCATTCCCACAACTGTGGGAATCTCCTGCCCAAACAGAACCACAGCCTAAAAACTTTGCCTGTGCATGGTAGTTTTACTCTGATACTTGTCTTTTCAAAGCCCATTTACATCCATTATCACCTTTCATTCTTACAACAACCCCTCCAGAGGTGCAGAAAGCTGATTCTTTTTTTTTTTTTTAACTTTGTTTTAATGCTTATTTATTTATGTTGAGAGAGAGAGAGAGAGAGAGAGACAGAGAAAGAGAGAGCGCACATGCATGTGCAAGTGGGGAGGGGGCAGAGAGACAGAGAGAGAGAGAATCCCAAGCAGGCTCTGCACTAACAAGCATAGAGCCCAATGTGGGGCTCGAACTCATGAACTGTGAGATCACGACCTGAGCCAAAATTAAGAATTGGATTCTTAACTGACTGAGCCACCCAGGTGGCCCAAAAGTTGATTATTTTTATTATAAATGTTTGTTTGTTTGTTTGTTTATTTATTTATTTATTTATTTATTTATTTATTTATTTTGAGAGAGAGAGAAAGAGAGAGCAAGCAAAAGTGGGGGGGGGGCAGAGAGAGAGGGAGAGAGACAGAATCCCAAGCAGGCTCGCATTGTCAGCTCAGAGCCAGACAAAGGGCTTTATTTCATAACCATGAGATCATGACCTGAACCGAAATCAAGAGCTGGATGTTTTAATGACTGAGCCACCAACGTGCCCCTCTTTTGATTATAGATGAGGAATTAAAGCCCAGAGCAGCTATATGGGCTTGTTTTGGGTCACACAGTAAATTAACAATGGAACCCCAGGCACTCCCTCTCTGGCTTCTTGACTCCAATTTCTTTCCTATCTTCAATTCTGGGTCCCCATCTCCCCATCTCCTCCACCTCCTGTCTCCTCAAAGGAAATCTTCACAGAGAGGCTCACACTTTATAAGAAACATGTACATCAATTCTCCTGGTGCTGGGTAGACAGCAACTCAAAATGGGCACCCTTCTCACCTCCTTCCCTCATTCTGACCCACCCCACTCCACCCCACCCAGGAGGAAGCTCATTTCTGGTAAGTATCCTCAATATAGCTCTTTCTGAAAATGTTGGGGGCACATGCCAGAGAGCTTCCTTGGGAGGAGATCCAGTACTGTTTGCCCTTCTTGGGAAGGGGGAAGAGACAGTGGTGGCTTGGGTCTCTATAAATGAACATATGTGGGCCTGGAGCAGGACTGGAGACCGGCAATGTGTTGCAAATTTCCCTTTGCCTCACTTCCCAGACTGGGAACCTAATGGTCACCTGGCCATTTCTTTGAGGCTTAGAAGTCATGAGGTCTGGTGTTACCCTACCTGAAATTTTGTTTATTTGGCTTTGGGGTGAGTCATTCATTGACTTGTTCATTGGCTCAGCAAATGCTTGTTGACTACTGGCCACATGTCAGTAGTCTTTCCTCTGGATACCACAGTGAATGCAACAGGCAGGATTCTAATCAGTCTGGAAAAGGACACAGCTAGTTGGCAAAACTGTTAGTTGGGGGTGGGGTAGAGTGGGGTCAAGGTAGAGATGTAAAGGGAGCTCAGAGAAACAGGGTAGCAGGGAAAGCCTCCAGTGTGTATTTGACACTGATAATGCATCTCAATTTGGACTAGCCACGTTTTGAGTGCTCAATAGCTACATATGTTTGGTGGCTACCGTGTAGATGCAGAGAGTGTGCTTGAGAGGAGCAAGAATGGCAGAGCTATCGCAGTGGACCTGGAGGAGGATGGTGGCTTGGGGATAGAAACAAAGGGACAGATCTCAGAGAGATGACTCCCAGGCTGCCATACCAGGCCGGAACTTAATACCTGTAGACTCCTTTTATCTGAAAGAGAAATAAACTTCTATCTCATTTGGGCCATTTTACTTGGGACTTCCCTTCTAGTCACATCTGGACCTAATTTTATTTTATTTATTTATTTTTTAATGTTTATTTATTTATTTTGAGAGAGAGAGAGAGGCAGAGAGAGAGAGAGAGAGAGAGAGAGAGACTGAGTGCACACATGCACACACGCACAAGAACAGGGGAGGGGCAGAGAGAGAGGGAGAGAGAGAATCCCAAGCAGGGTCTGCCCCAGCATAGGGCTCAGCCTCACAACAGCGAGATCATGACCTGAGCTGATATTAAGAGTCAGACGCTCAACTGAATGAGCCACCCAGGCACCCCTGGACCTAATTTTACAGAATATAGCACCTCAGTGGAGATCTCTAATGGATAGTTAGATCTGATGGGTCTAAATAAGTAGACAGGTCTGAGAAAGCTACACATAGATTGGAATTTCCAGTCCATAGTTGGTCATGAAGCCATGGTAACATAGAAGATCTCCAAGGGAAAGTGGTCCAGTGAGAAGAGAAAAGAATCTAGAACAGAACTCTGAGGAACACCAGCACTTAGGTTGGGCAGAAGAAGAAGAGCCTGCTAAGGAGACTGAGAAGGAGCAGCCAGAGAGGTAGGAAGGCATCAGGGAAGTGCTGTGCCATGGAGCTTAAGGAGGAGAGAGTCCCAAGGAGGGTGTGACCAACGGTGGTAATGGCAGCTGTCACTGCTTGCTTCTGTAGGTGTGGATGGCACCAGAGAGTCTAAGTAAACCAACTTCGGTTTCTGTTGCAGCCCCGAGTTCCAACAAAGGCTGGTCACATCATCCTCCTGCTCAGTGCCCTTCAGTGGGCTCCAGGTTTCTTAAGGATAAAGTTCTAGCTCCACAGCATATCCTTTAGCCACCTCCAAAGTCTGGCCTTAACTTTTCTGTCCACCCTGTTTCCTTCTCCAGAACACTGCTCTCCTGCCAGGCCTGACTTCCTACCATTCTCTACCTTAGCCAGTGAGCTTCTCTCTAACTAAAGAAACATACTTCCTCCCTTTTCTTTTTTTTCCTTCAAAACCTACCATGCTTCAAGACTTACCTCAAATGTCAACTCTTCTGCTCCCTGATTCTTCCAGAAAGATTGATTACCACCCAACCCTGTGTCCCCCATGAGCATTTGTTCACTCTTGATCACAGTTCTCATCATATTCTAGCCTGGGGTCAAGTTGGTTGCATACATGTGTGTCTCCCCAGCTTATAGGCTGTGAGGGTGGAGAAGTCTGAGGCTACTTCTGGATACTCATCCATGTCCCCTTTCCACAGAGCTTGTTACAAATGTTTAAGAAATGTTTATGGATTTAATGAAATTTTGTCCCTCACAGCCTTCAATTAATAGTGTGGTCTCTGTTTTTTTTTTTTTTTTTCCATATCACTTCAGGGATTGGGGGGGCAAGGGAGCCACTAAAATAGAGAGAACTCTGATTTAGAAGAAAATAGACAAGGAACTGAGTTTAAATCCAGCTGCTCAAAGAAATAGTTCCAGTCTGAGCTTCCCCTGACCCAGGAGCTTTTATCATCTGAGTGCTGGAGAACCACCTTATTCATAGGAAAGCAAGAGAAAAATTAATGCAATAAAAGTTGGTACCTTGAAGAGATGAACAAAGGTGACAAATCTCTAGCTAGACCAAGAGAAAAGAGAAGACTCAGTTACTAAAGTCAGGAATGAAATAAGGGACATTTCTACAGATCTTAAAGAAATAAAAAAGATTATAAAGTAACACTATGAACAACTATATGCTATCATATTAGGTGACCCTAGACAAAATGGACAAATTCTTGAAAGACACAAACTACTGAAACTACTTCATGAAATAGATAATATGAATAGACCTAAAAGAAGTAGATTGCTTTGGTATTTTTAAAACTTCCCACAAAGAAAATTCCAAGCCTAAATGGCTTTACTGAATTCTACCAAATGTTTAAAGAATAATATCCATCCTCCACACTCTTCCAAAAAAAAAAAAAAAAAAGAAAAGAAAAGAAAAAGAAAAAGAAAGAAAGAATAGTAGGGAACACTTTCCAATGCAGTCCAGTGTTATCCAGATGCCCAAACAAGACAAAGACATCACGAGAAAACTATACATCAATATTGCTTATGTATATAGATACAAAAATCCTCTGTTAGCACAGAGCCTGATATGGGGCTAGATCAGTACCTGAGCCAAAGTTGGCGCTTAACCGATTAAGCCACCCAGGCACCCCATAATAACATTAAAAAAAAGAATGAGGGGCACCTGGGTGGCTCAGTTGGTTAAACATCTGGCTCTTGATTTTGGCTCAGGTCATGATCTCATGGTTTGTGAGTTCAGGCCCCGCATCAGGCTCTGCACTGATGGTGGGGAGCCTGCTTAGGATTCTGTCTCTCTCCCTCTCTCTGCCCCTCCTCCACTCATACTTTCTCTCTCTCTCAAAATAAATAAATAAAATAAAATATTTAATAAAATACAATAAAGAATGAAATACTTAAGAATATATTTACCAAAAAAGTGAAAATTATAACAAATTATAACACAGCTGAAAATTATAACACATTATTAAAAGAAATTAAAGAAGACCTAAATAAATGGAAAGAAATCCCATGTTCATGGATCAGAACATGTTAATATTATCTTAATTATCTTAATATTGTTAAGATAGCAATACTCCCCAACTTGATCTATGACTTAACATAATCTCTATTGAAAGTCCAGCTGGCTTTTTTACAGAAATTGGTAAGCTGGTCCTTAAGGTAATATGGAAATGCCAGGGACCCAAATTAGACAAAGAATCTTGAAAAAGAAGAGCAAATTTGGAGGACATTTCCAGATTTCATAACTTACTAAGCTATAGTAATGAAGACAGTATCATACTGGCATAAGGATAGGTAGATCAATGGAATACAATTGGCAGCCTAAAAAAGAAACAAATTTATGGTCAATTGATCTTTGATAAGGGTGTCAAGACAATTTAGTGGTGAAAGGATAGTCTTTTCAACTAAAGATGTGGCACAATTGGATATCCACAAGCAAAACAATGAAGTTAAACCCCATCTCACACCATACAAAAATTAACTCAAATAGGTTCATTTAGAAAGAGCTAAAACTCTTAAAAGAAAACGTAGAAGTAGATCTTTGTGATCTTGGATTAGGCAATGATTTCTTGGAATGACATCAAAAGCACAAGGGACACAAAATTTGACAAATTTGTCTTCATCAAAATTCACAACTTTTGTGCTTCAAAGGTCACTATCAAGAAAATGAAAACACAACCGAGGGGAAAAAAAGAAAATCAAAATACAATTCACAGAATGGGAGAAAATATTTGTAAATCATATCTCTGGTGAGGGTCTAGTGTCTAGTATCTAGAATATATAAAGAACTCTTACAAGTCAATAATATAAAGACAATATAAACCTAATATAAAATATAAAAATGGGCAAAGGATCTGAACATATTTTTCCAAAGAAATATACACACTGCCAATTACATGAAAAGATGCTCAAGATCATTAAACACCAAGGAAATGTGAATGAAAACTACAGTTGGCTTCATACCCTCTAGGATGGCTATACTATAGAAGACAATAATAGGTGTGGGGTGAGAATGTGGAGAAATTGCAACTCTCATACACTGCTGGTAGGAATGTAAAATGAAGCAATTGCTTTGGAAAATAGTCTGACCATTCCTCAAAAGGTTAAGCATAGAATTGCTATAAAACCCAGCAATTCTACACTGGGGTGTATAGTCAAGAGAATTGAAGTCATATATCCACCCCAAAACTTGTGTAAGAATGCTTATAGAGGCATTCCCCATAACAGCTAAAAAGTGGAAACAACCCAAATGTCCATCAACTGATGAAGGGATAAACAAAATACGGTATGTTTATATGATGGAATATTAATCAGTCATAAAAAGGAACGAAGTACAGATTCATGCTATAACATGGATGAACCTAGACAACATTATACTAAGTGAACTAAGACTGTCCTAAAAGACCATGTATTTTATTATTTAAAAAAATTTTTAAATATTTATTTTTGAGAGAGAGAGAGAGAGAGACAGACAGAATGCAAGCAGGTGAGGGGCAGAGAGAAGAGATACAGAATCTGAAGCAGGCTCCAGGCTCTGAGCTGTCAGCACAGAGCCCAATGCAGGGCTTGAACCCACGAGACATGAGATCATGACCTGAGTTGAAGTCAGATGCTTAACTGACTAAGCCACTCAGGCGACCCAAGACCATGTATTTTATGATTCAATTTGTAGGAAATGTCCACAATAGGCAAATCTATAGAGACAGAAAGTAGATTAATGGGAACTGGGGACAAATGGAGGAGTGACTGCCAATGAGTATAGGGTTTCTTTTTTGGGTGGTGAAAATGTTCTAAAGTTAGGTAGTGGTGATGGTTGCACAGCTCTGTGAATACTAAAAACCATTGAATCGTGCACTAAAGCTGCTATATATGTAAAAACAGAATTAGCTTATTACGTTGAAATGTAAGGTGGGCCTCCATATCCTAGTGAGAAGATTTTTTTTTAAAGTTTTTGCCAACTGGAATATACTTCAATATGCCTAGCAATGCAAAGTTTTTCTTCAAAATTGTTCTCAGAGAGGAAGGCAAAGTTGTACAGACCTCATTTTTTAGGACTCCACTCACCATTCCCCACCTCACTCTATGGGACTGAGGGTGTGAGAGCTTAGTGTTTGTTTTTATGACAGTGGGAACAAGGTTCTCCCTCATAAATAATCTTGCCTCCCACTCTGGAGGCTCTCCAAGAGTAGACATCTGTGTTTCTGCCTGCCCAGCACCCACTCTCTTGCTTCTTGCAACTTCATGTGGATTTTCCTTCTGTCAGATATTCCCCCCTCGATCTCAGAAGGTCTTTCAGGCTGCCTTCACTTCCAGGGCCAAAAAGTGGACCTGTGAGCCAATCTGTCCAATCAGATGCCCTTCTTTGGGAATTGAATCGACAGTTGGTCTGACTCAAGGAAAATGCCAGTGATTTGCCCCACTGAGATGCCCTGGGAAACTATTCCATGGTTCCTACTCCCTGGAGTCAGGGGTCTACTCTGGTCCTGCTTTTTTCTTCAGATGTTTCATGCACTCAAGAACCCTAACCTGATCTTTTGCACAAGGACTGACAAATTCCATATTACTGTTTTGGTTCTACCATGGCAGGGGCAGGGTTCCTCAGGATTGTGCAGACAATGAAGGAGGAAGACTCCTAAATTATGAGGAGTTGTGATCTAGAAACCACTACTTGCGTTGGAACATCTTTTTTCTGGTTCTTTCTTGATGACCACTTGTTTTAATATTTTAATTGAAGCTCAAACATTAATTGAACTTTAACTATGTCAAGGCACTTTGTTAGTTGAGAGAATACAAAGATGAACAGAATGATATCCCAACTCTGTTGGGTGGTGGGAGTATAGAGGAATGCTCTCTGAATTCTAAGAGGATCAGAGAGATCAGAAAAGAGGGTATTTAAACTTGGCTACAGGTAGAGATATTTCTCTGACCCACAGGGCAAGTATCCTTTATGATGGGGTATTGAAATCAGAGAATCATAGACCTGTGAAATCTGGGGGCTGACAAGGACCTTATAGATTATCCAGTCCTACATTTTCTAGTTGAAGAAATCCATATTCTGAGGAATAAAATGATTTGACTGAGCCAATTTGGGCTTAGGACTTCTCCTCTGACTCCTATTCTAGTCTCATCTCACTAGTTCTTGGGCGCATGGTTGACCTTGGCTGGCTCCTCCAGGTTTTGGGGGACTTGGGGAGGAGGAAGGGCAATATTTAGGACTTGGTAAATGGTTGCCTAGGGAAACATGTTTTCCAAGGTCACTCAAGAAATCAGTGGGGAATTGGGGCAGATTCCAGTCGTTCTTGTCACATTGCTTTCTTCCTTAGGTCCCCCCCCCCTCCACGAAATGGGGACTTGGCAGAGGGAACTGGCACCAGGGTCTGCACTGTACTGAGTTTGAGGGTATATGTTCCCACCCTTCTCCATCCTCCTGAAATCCTTGAAGCAAGTCAACAACTCAAGGGCTTGGTGAAATGACTTTTGTCATTGCCATGCTCTATTTCTTCTCAGTGACCTGGTCAGCTGGGGTGGAAGAACCTTTGATTATTTTACCTATAAGGGTCAGGATATCAGCCAAATACCCAACAGGGAGTATGAGGAGGAAATCAATTCAGACATCAGGCCTGGGTGTTCCCCAGTGCTGACAATGGTTTACCTTAGCCAGCAACTTGTTCTGGGCAGGAAGGGCCCCAGTGTAAATAGCATGCTTTGCTGGTTCTAGGGAAAGAGAAAACCCGAATACGGTTCTTTGGGTGGAGGAAGGGATGGAGTGTCCTTCTAATCCATATTTTTCAGCCATGGAGTAGTTTCATCCACATTCATGGTTTTTATCATGATATGGGCCCTGATGGCCCCCTAAGTCCTGACCTCTCCACTGTGGGAGTCCCGCAGGCCCTACCCTAATAGAAATGATCAATGTAACCAATACTTCTAGAGAACTTCCCACGTAACAAGAACTGTGCTAGATTCTACAGCCCATACATAAATAAGATGTTATCCCTGTCTGCAAAGAACTACAAACTTAAGCCTCACAAGTTTAATAGAATGTGGTCAGTGATAAGCCCTGGATGTTGTCAAAGCATCTGGGATTCAGGAAGGCTTCATAGAGGACACTCATACCAACGAGTTAGCCAGCAAAGAAAGCCACAAACCTCACAGGCAAGGGAACCACATGAAAAAAGGTGTGGAATCTGGGTGTGAGGAAAACCGCAGGCAGTAGACAGTGTTAGTAGAGCACGAAGAGGGAGATGGAAAGTGCGGGGAGATAAGGTAGGGGTGTGAGATGGGGGAGGTAAGTTATGGGAAAGAGCAGTCTTTTTTTCTGAGCAGGGAAGCAGGATGTGCCTAGGAGATTTGCATTTTAGACAGAACACTTCAGTGTGGATTTGGGGAGGAGGAGCCAGGATTGAGGGCAGGGAACCAACTAGAAGAGATGATGAGTGCCCCATGCAGGGTATTCATGATGAGAGGGGGCACGGACTGGAGAAATAGCCAAGAGGTGGGTGATGACAGACCTATGGTGGGTTCTAGGGAAAGAGAAGATCCCGAACACAGTTCTTTGGGTGGAGGAAGGGATGGAGTGTCTTTCTAATCCATATTTCTCAGCCATGGAGTAGTTTCATCCACATTCATGGTTCGCAGGTTTCTGACTTGGTGTCTGGGTGGATAATAGGGCCGTGAACTGAGGTAAGAAATATAGGGAAGGGAAACAAGTCTGGAAAATAAATGTGGCTGATGGCTAACATTTATTAATCACTTATATGGACCAGGCATCATGCCAAGAGTTTTCCAGTATTTTCTCCTAACTATGAAGTAGATATTGTTCTTGATTTACAGATGAGGAAAATGAAAATTTGAGATGATGAATAGTTTGACTAGATCTGCACAGCTGGTAGACTGGTGGAAAGAATTTCGAATCCAGGCATTCTGGCACCAGGGTCAATGCTTCTAATGACCAGGCTTTGTATGTGTGTATGTGAAGAGTCTGAGGAGCCCGTGGGACACCCACAGTGGGGAGATCTGAGATTTGGGGGGGGGACCATCAGGGCCCTCGGGGACCCTTAGGTTAAAGAAGGGAGCAGGAGATAGGGGGCCCAGAGATAAGGCAAGAATGAAAGTCCCCTGTGATTTTTACATTTGAAGACATGGTTATGTCATCCGGGCAACAGATAACTGGGCAATCACGAATGTGTAGCGGCATCAAATAAAAAGATCCACCAAGTTAAGCTGACGTATTAATTACAGCAGTTCCTGTGTTGCATAGTAATTACCCTAAACAGTACGCATTTCACATAAATAGCAGTAATTAGTATAGCACAAGTTTCCCAAACTGTGTCCTGTGGAATAGTAGTTCCTGGAGATGTTAATAAACGTTTGGATGAAAAAGGGCTTAGGAGTAAGGTAAGTTTACGAAATGCTGGTATAATTCAGATAGAAGACCAAACCCTTGGTTTACAGTTTTTTCTTTTCTCGGTTAGGAGGCAGGATAGCGGAAGGCTAAGAGTATAGGCCCTGGGAACAGACAGCCTGGGGCTGAATCCTGCACTGACAAAAGCTGGGTAACCTTGGGCAAGTTACTGAACTTCTCTAAGGGGTAGTTTCTGCGTCTGTGCAGAAAGATGGTAATACATATTCACTGTAATTGTTTCAGATTTAAATGCAACAACACATTTAAAACACTTAGAATAGAGCCTGGCGCAGAGTGAGGGCTCTATAAATATTAATTATTGTCTATAAACCATACTATTATTAGCAAGTCTCCATGATATCCCACAGAGTCAGTCTTTCTCACACATATTTCACACACACACTGACATTCATATTTCTTAACAGCAAAGCACTGGTTCTAACTCTGTGCCCTTACCTCCACCCCACCACAGCCCAGGACCGGGAATGACCAAACGCTTGCCTACTCTACTTTAAGCATTGAGGCCAGGGAGAGGGAGGATTTATATATACATCAGCAGTATGGCCTTGGCAGGGCCACCACTAGTTCAGTTTCCTCTGTGCCCACTTGAAAAAAAAGTACGCATCTTTTGGGTGAACGTTGTCCTGTACCAGGGCACGCAGTTTAGCAAGTGAAGTGTAGGCTATATTTTAGCTCTCACTTGCCTTTTAGGCTGAATGTCATTGTACAATGAACAACCTGCACAACCATACATGGCTGTTCTGATCTTTAGACCATAGAAGGGGCTGGAAGCTAATGACCATTGGAGAAGGAGGGTAAGAGTTCTCCTCCCAGTAATCCATGAGATTAGCTCTCCACAAACCTTGAGGTGATAAAGCATCCTTCTTCATCTCCTCCCTCTCTGCCCACATGTGCCCCGCCCCCCATTCATTCACACAGAGGCTGACATCAGAATACCCTGGGTGTGAGGGGATACAGCAGGCCTTGTCTATTTCTCTGAAATACCCAGAGTTTGGGAGATGATAGAACTGTGGCGAGCAGAATGGGAGGGCATGATTTCTAGGTTTTCCCTAACACATAATGAACATTAAATTATGATGCTCCTCACCACAGAAGACCAGGGCCAGAGCAAGTCTGACTTCCTGACCATGGTTTGGGACAGTGAAGGGAAAATGGGAATGGGAGCTTCTTAATCCTCACTGTGTGGCCCAAATGCGTAGCTCCCTATACAGAGTCTCACCACCCCTTTAGGTAGATACTTCCTTTGTGAAACAGAAGGGAAGAAAAATGCAGACATTTCCTGTTCTCTGGAGGTGGGTGGGATAGAGTGGAAGGCAGGCACCCTCCCAATGGGCACATGCATTAAGGCTCACTCCCACAAATAGCCCCTTCAGCCACCAGAGGGGCTGCTGCCTAGAAGCTAAGACCAGGCCTGACTTGCGGGTGATCTGGTGAGGGCTTTGGTTCTCTCCTCTGTAAGGTGAGAAATATGGATGGCCTGAATTTTAAGCTCCTCACATCTCTGCCATACTTTGGTTCGCACGTCTAGGGGGTTCTATTCACTCCCCCTCCAGTCTAGACTGACCAGAAATGGCTTATTCTCACCTCTATCCCAGGAGCCTGCGCGCCAAAGACCAACCTCCCTTCTCACAACTGTGCTTAGGGTCGGCCTCCATTGCTCTTGGTGATAAAGAGCAGCTGGAGCTCCAGCTGGGAGTTTAGGTCCTGTGGCCTTGAGACTCGGGAACAAAGGCTGAGCTGCGTGGGGAAGGGACTTTTCCTGAATGTAAGGGGAGGGGGAGCCCTTGGGGCTGTTTGTGCCTATACCTCTCTGTGGAGCAGGCTGTTCCTCTTCTTCCTACAGATCTGGGGGGAGGAAAGGGGTCCTGTCTTTTCCTCTGAGGCTGATGACTTCACCTCCTTCCCTGCGTCTTCCTCAAGTTAGGATCTCTACCCCTTCCCCAGCTGCTCCCCGGGTCTGAATCTCCTTCCCTCTCTCTTCCTTTATTCTTCTTGGGATTGGGGTCTTTATACCCCTCCCTCTGTCTAAGCCTTGCCTCTCTATTCCTTTTTAGGCCTGGCCTCCTAGCCCTGGTAGAAGGGTCTGCATTCTTCTCCTTCTTTCTCTTCTTAAGGCCACATTCCCTCCCCCAACCCTTTCCAGCTCCCCCTCCTTCCGCCCCGAGGCATTGTGGGAGGAAACAAGATGTGGGGCGAGAGAGGCGCGGGGAGAAGCCCGCAGTGCGGGGCCGGGCGGGCGCAGCCAATGGGGAGGGCGGACGGCGGCGCGCGCGGCGGGGGGGCGGGGGCGGGGCGCTATTTCAGTGGGGGCCGCGCGTCGGCCGCGCTCAGCGGCAGAGCGGAGCGGAGCTGTGAGACGCCATCGCGGAGCAGGCGGGCGGGTCGGCGGGCGAGAGGCGGAGCGCGGGCGGCCGGGGAAGCTCGAAGGGCCGACGGCGACGGCGAGCGTTCGGCCCGGGGCTGCGGGAACCGGAGACCGCGGCGGCGGCGGCTGCTGCCGGAGGAGCCGAGGGGACACCGCCCCTGCCCGCGCCCTGCCTCAGGCCATCGCTGCTCCCCCGGGGCCCCGCGCAGACTAGCCTCCGTGAAGGTGAGCGGTGGGTGGGGGCGTCCCCGGGGCGGCGGCCCGCACCTGTCGCGTGTAGGCCCACGCGCCGGGCCCAGCCCCGAGGCCCGGAGCAGGGCTGGCCTCGGCGTGACGCCCCCGGCGCCCCTCCTTCCCGGGGCTGCGCCACCCGGTGTCCTGGCGACCCCTGGGCGCGGCTGGAGGCCCTGGGCTGCGGAGGTGCGGCTCCCCGCCTCCTCCCCGCCCCCCACCCCTACAGTCTCTGCGCTGCGTGGAGGCCTCTGGTGTTTGGGGCCGAGGGAGAGGGGGTGGAGAGGGCTCGGGCGTGACGCGGCGCCTCCTGCCGCCGCCGCCGCCACCCTCTGGGGCGTCCTTCCTGCAGCGAGGACGCCCAGTCACTCCGGCGCTGCTCTAGGCCGGGCGGGGGAGGGCGGCTGACCGGCCGGGGCGGAGGTGGGGGGAGGATGCTTTCTCCTTCCCCAGGTGCTGGCCTTTGGGGACCGCCGCTCTCTGGAGGATGGCACGGTGGAGGGATAAGCCCCCTTGGAGATCTCAAGGGAGGAAATACAAGCGTTTGTGTGTGTTGGGGGCTGGGGAGGGTAGGGTGGTCTGTCTTTCGGAGGCTTAGCCTTTTCTGTTGCAAAACCGGGGTTAGAGGATGGGGTGCTGTCCTGGAGTGCCCTCTTCGCTTTTCACAGGATCCCCTGGCTCTTGACTGAGGCAGCTGGCCTGGGGCCTTCTGGTCATTCTTCTGTCTGAAGGCCCAGGTCCCCCTTTTTTTTCTCAGGAGGGAGGGGTTAGGCCGGGCACCTCCCTGTCCTTTTCTCATTGGCACCTTGGACAGGGCAGGTTGGGGCTAGGCCTCCCCTCTCAGACGCCTGGGGGGCCAGGGGTGAAGAATCGTAGCATTGTAGTCACAAGACCCAACGTTATGTAACTGCAGGCTCTCTCCTACTAGAGAGTAAGGTGGCTTTTAATTATTGTGATAAAGTTGTTCCTTTGGACTTTGGTGATGAGGCAGTGGAGCAGGTGAGTTTGCTGGGAAAACCGGTGCCAATTTCATGCTTTAACTTCGCAGTCTCTAACCAGGCCCCACCCCCACCCTAGCATTTGTAAACAGTGCCCCCTTCTGAGTGGTAACCTGGCATAGGGTACCAGGTGACACTAGTTTTCTTCAAATATAAAGAGCCTTATAGTATCAGAACATTCTTCCTCTGCTGCTGTTGTATATCTGCTCAAACTCCTTGAAGTTGCCCCATATCATATTTCAACCATTGGTTTTTAAAACGAAGATGTTTTGCCCAAGGTCATGTAGCTCGTCAGGCCTTGAACAGGGTTCTCCGGACCTTTCCTCAGCACCAGGTGGTGCACACAGACTCCTTGAGGCTCTTTTTCTTTCGGGTGTGGGGCAGAGGATGCTGGTCCACTAACCCTTTGCTCTGCCAGTCTCTGCTGAAGTGGAACCAGCCCTGCTTAGTTTGAAAGTGCCAGACAGAGGTGGCCTTGGGTGCGGTCAAGGGCTGTGTGGCTGGCAGCTGGCATGTATGCTTTCTTTGCATCTGGTGCAGGCTGAAGAAGTAATCATGAGTTCTGCTTTCCCTTTCAGTTCACCCAGCTCACAGGCTAGTGTGGACTCAGAGATCAGGGTGGCCTGATACCATATCAGGGTATCATTCCCATATCAAGGTATCATTCCCAGGGGTCTCTCTTTGAGCGGGCAGCTCCCCCCACCCCCGCCTTAATATCAGACAGGGCTGGAATGATGACATCTTTTGTCCACTGGGTTGGATGACAAAATTCCTCTTTGGGGGGGGGGGGTCAGTGTGATGGGACTGTGGTCAAGGACAAGATTGGATTTTGCAGCTCATCTCTGTTCTTGCATCTCACCTCACATGGTATAGACTGCCAGCTGGATCCTGACTAGTTTTATCGGGGTTCCTGTCATTCTAGGAATGGACCATGCAAGGTGTATCCCAGAACTCTGGTTGCTGTAGGATGAATGCCATGGCTTAGATAGCAGAGATATGAAAAAAGACTGTTAATAATTTCTTGCCTTTTGTTAGCTCTATCACTATCACTGGGCATTGACAACCTTTTTCTGTGAAAGACCAGGTAGCAAATATTTTAGGCTTTATAGGCCATGCATTCTCTTGCAACTAACTACTCCATTCTGCCATTGTAGCCTGTTTCTGTAAAACTTTATTTACAGAAACAGATGGTGGGCTGAATCTGGCCGACAGACCCCAGTGTAGACTGTCCTTGTTTGCAGGTGTTCTCATATTAACCTTAATTAATCCTTATAGAGGATAGAGAGCTATCCTCATTGCTAAAATGGAAGTAATAAATGCAGTAAGGCTAAGTGACTTGTCCTTAGACTACAAGACTTCATAGTCAGGACCAGAAGTCAGGCCTACTGATTCCTAGTCCCATCTTGTTTCCACTATGATACCAATGATGCAATAATGGTCATTAAATTAAGAATTTATTGTGTTCAGGTGTTAATGCCACCTAGTTTACCCTTGATAACCCTGAGTCTCCATTTTAAGATGATGGTATGAAAGCACAGAGGTTAAGTAACTTGCCCAAGGACACAGCTAGTAGGTTATAGATATGTTGTAATGTCTTGGCAATTGATGCTTTTGAAAATATCAGAAATAAATTTAAAGTTAGAAAAGCCTCATTTTACAAATGATTAAAAACTGATGGCTAATTATGTCTTTTTTACTATCTACCTTGTATTTCCCAGGCTTGGGAACCATGTCTTTGCTTAAAGCTTAGGACCTCCTTCTCCTAATTAATACCTCATGTCTTTGTTTTCTGTTGCCCTCACTCTCTGTACTCCGCTCTCCCACTGAGGCTCCACATTCAGCTGCTAATGCTCATTGCTTAGCGCATGGGGCTGTCAGCTTCACCTCTCTGCTTCTTCTGCAGTGTCACGATGTCTGACCGGAAGGCAGTGATCAAGAACGCAGACATGTCTGAGGACATGCAACAGGATGCCGTTGACTGCGCCACGCAGGCTATGGAGAAGTACAACATAGAGAAGGACATTGCTGCCTATATCAAGAAGGTGCGCCCAGAGAGCTGTGCCTTTTAGCCAGGGATGGGGATGGGCAGCTGAGCTGGGGACTTAGAAAGGCAGGTATAACCCATGTAAACAAAACCCAGGAGATTGCAAAGTAGACAAATTAGGGAATGATTCTTACTAAAGCCTTCACCTTAGGAATTCTTAACAGGAACTCTGCCAAAGTGTGCGTGTGTGTGTGTGTGTGTGTGTATAGATAGTTATGTGATAATAGATACTTTATAGATAATTATTGCAAGGCATTGGGGAGAGAAACTTGGGATCAAATATGACCCCATTAATTCAGAAGTATTCAAAATGTAGATAAGATAAGATCATACACAAATTTTCAGGGAACTGCATCATTTAAAGTGAGATATCCCTATAATAATCCCTATCATGTGGTGGTTTCTTTTTCTTTTAGAAAGGACACAGGTACTATATCATCTCTTTCTCCTCACCTTCTTAAGAAAAGGGTGGGCTTGAATATATAATATTGGATGAGCAATATGGGCAATAGGTTTAGTCCCTGAAAAATTCCTGAGTGAATGAGTGAATGGATATGGTTAACATGGTGAAGAAGCAGCTGAGCTAGAAGTGAGAAGTGGTACCCAGGGTCTCTGATTTTGTTTAGAATCTATGTCCATTGGTGACATAATCCAGTCTTTGGTATTTTCAACTCTTATATCCCAAAAAGGATGTCTAAGTATAGTGGTATTCTGGTCCATAGAGGTGGTAGGGTATCCTTAAGTTTTCCAGAGTTTTGCTTCTCTATGCAGGTAAAGAGGAAACTCTGGAGTCCTGAGAGACTTTCTGTGTAAGGAGCCAATGGGTGCAGACCCAGCAAGGCTGCTGGGGGTGCTAGCTCCTTGCTGAGTGATGGCCTTATCTGTCCCGTACAGGGAATCTGGAATTATGGACTTTGAGGGTCAGGAGAATCCTTAGATTATATCTGTCCCAGGTTCCTTGTTTTGCTGATTGAGAAAATAAGACCCAGGGAAGTGACTATGGCTCTCCTATCTTACACAGAGTAAGAGTTAGCATTAAGTCTAGATTTGGTGATCCATGCCCTTTCTACTGTTCCCTAATACCTCTTGGAGTCCTGTGGTATAGGGGCTGTGAGGAGTCCAAACAAGTTGTATATTGAGTGCCTAGGGGACAGTCCCAGGGTTGGCAGCTTTGCTAGGCCCATGGTGGAGGGCTGCTGCATGGCAGGGTGCATCTACTCAGCCATCTGTTTCTTGCTGCATGCATGGAATGACCGGGAATTGCCTGTCTGATTAGGTCATAAGGATTTCCTAGGTTGCTTTGGTGCTGAACTTGTGCCCTTGAGAGACGTGAAGGAAATTGCCTTGATCTCATGGTCGATGTCCTTGTTCTGCATCTTACAGCCCACACGGTGTCTGGCACATAGGAATGGGTTTAATGTTGACTTACAAAGAACTGCTTCCTGGTACTCCTGACTTTGGCTGTAGGGTCTTGCTTCTTGGCATTTGGAAATGCTGGTTTAATAATGTGGGAGGCAATGGGTGTCCAGTCAGGGAGGCTCTTCTGTTTTCCACATGCTGCGTGACTCTGGAGTGGTCGTTTATGCCTCTGGCTTCCCTGCCTCCTTTGCTAAAGAATCACAGGGTGGGCTATGGAGTAGGGTAGCTAGGAGGAGGGGAGATGATCAGGGTGTAAAGTGCTAGAGAGAAATAACAGAGCCTTTGCAGTGTTCCATTATTAATGAAGGAAGGAGTGTCCTAGCCAGCCTTAACCTGAGCTCCTGAGGTTTGGGGAGCTGAGGCCATGGGCTTGGGGTAGGTGGGGGATGATAACTAAATTAATCAGATTCCTATTCTGATTTCTCATCTTCCAGCTGTCCTAATCACCTTTCTTCTCTCCCTTTTATTCTTCTTTTAGGAATTTGACAAGAAATATAACCCTACCTGGCATTGTATCGTGGGCCGAAATTTTGGCAGCTATGTTACACACGAGACAAAGCACTTCATCTATTTTTACTTGGGTCAAGTTGCAATCCTCCTCTTCAAGTCAGGCTAGGTGGCCACAGTGAAGGTGTCAGTGGCGGCGGCAGCGATGGCAAGCAGGCGGCGTTGCTGGGACTGTTTTGCACTGGGGCCAGCATCAGGATGTCCTCTCCAATGGCTGTGCTACTGCATGGACTGTATACTCGATTTCATGTGTATGTCGCAGTAAACAAAACCAAACTTCTTTCTGTTTAGTTGCCTGGGGAAGAAGGCTGCTTTACGTTTATTTTTCAAGACTTAAAATTTTTTTCTTTGGTTGTATTGCACTAGAAAGTCTCTCCCACTCCTCCCTCTTCTCTTTCTCTCCCTATATAAAATAAAAAGCCCTCCACAAAGTCTGTAAGCCTAGGAGGGCTGGGGAAGGAAATTGGTTTCTGGAGGTGGAAGTAAATGTAGCAGCCTCCTCCTGGCAGCGGATGCTGCTTTGGGAGGGCCAGGGGGGCTGCAGGGGGGCGGCATTAGGATTGGCAGGGAGAGAGGGATAGGAAGGAGGTAGGGGGATTGATCTAGTACCAGGGAGAATATTCCACTGAACTGTGATTTCACGGCTTGGGGCAAAGGGTGGGGTGGGGGGTGGATTCTTTAAGGGGCCCTGAGACGTGTTTGTCTGTGGTGTGTGGGAGTGGGGAGCAGACTTGTCTTGCTGTCTTTGTCAGAAGAGTTTCTAAGTAAGGGCTGTGTCTTTGTGGATTACCTTCTTTTATTCTTCCTGATGGAGCTCCTGCTAGGAGGATGTTGGAGGTAGGATTAGCTTGATTTTTTTTCCGATTCATTCTTCTCTCCTTCTGTCTGCTCCCTGCTTAGCCCTTGGTTTTCTCATTCCTCTGGAGTTCTCTTAGAGCAGCCCCTGTTAGTTGGCTGGCAAGGGAATTTCTGGTGACTGTAGTACCTTAGTTAAGTCTTAGCAATCAAACCAAATCAATGTCTCCCTTGATTCTCCTCTGTGTATATGTATGTATGTGTGTGTGTGTCTTGGTTTGGGGTAGAGGGGAGGGAGGGGCAGGACAGTGTGGAATCTCTAGGGTGTATGGGTAGATAGGCTGCACAGTTAGTTCTAATTGGGCCTTTATGTTAAAAAATCTCTGGGGCTGAAGATAGTTGTCAACTCCCCAGGCCATCTGGCCCAGACACTGCTTGCTCTATGGCTATCTGCTCCCCAGAAGGCTTTGGGAGGATTATCCATGAGGAGATGGCTATGATGCCATCTGCCCTGGAACTGGTTCTCCATGGAGAGGGAAAGTGACGTTGTGGGTGGTTGCAGCCTCTTGTGGGAGGTAGGGATAGAAGTGATAAAGGGCTGTGAGGACCTTTGGGGGAACTTTGGAGGGGATTAGTCTTGCAGTGGTGAAGCTGGGTATCAGGCGATGGAGCAGGGCCGCTAGTGGCAGGAGATTCCAAGGAGAGTGTGGGGGGAAATCTTGTCTGTTGATCAAACAGGGTTGGTGGAGGGAGGGCAGTCATTGCTGACTGAGCTGCTGATTCTTGTAAATCGCATTTAAAACTCTCATGTGTAGGGTTGACACTATGGGAGGGGGGTGGTTGGGATCCAGCTCATTCTTTTTTCTTTTTTTTTCTAAGTCCATCCTTGGGGCTGGTGGGGAGGCAGGAGAATGCCCCCTCCCTAAGCCTTTAGTGTGTGCCGAGTTTTCTTTTTGATGCTGACAGGGGAGGGTGGGTACGGGGATGGTGAGTGAGTTCCCTATATCAAACCCTTCGGTGGGCACAAGATTGAGTGCTTGGTTTTAGGTTTTGTTTTTTTATGATTGTCCAGATCTGTGTTTCCCCCTGCCTTCCCAGACTTGTGTGGCCAGTTGGAAATGTCTGGTTTGTGTTCATCTCTCCCTCATTTCTGGAGCAGGGGCTGAGACCCCACCACATCTTCTATGCTCTGCATCCATGCCTCTTTTGGACATTAAAGGTCGATTGATGCACTTCTGAGCTGTTTGGGTTTTTTTTTTGGGGGGGGGAATGGTGGGTAAAAGGGTTGCCCTGGTGGCAGTGATGCCACATGGGTAGGGGTAGAGGGTATCTAGGGTGGAATAGAATTGGGGCTGAAGAGTTAAGACCAGGCGGAGAGACTGATTGGCCCGAATTAGGTCTTAGTTGTAGGGTCTAGTCTGTGGCCCCTTAATGGCATGGGGCGGGTGGGGGAAGGACTAACCAGTAGTACTCACCCACAGGGCTTTCTAGGTATCTTGGTGGAGATGGCCAGATGAGCCACTTTTTGGGTCTTTGGTGTAGTAGATGTTGCCTCCCCAGTTTCCAGCCCCAGGTCCAGATGGCGGTTTCCAGCTGCTGTCTTAGACCTGAGGAGCTTCTTAGCTTCTTAGAACTTTTGGCCAAAGCTCATAGCCCTCCTACTCCTTATTCTATGCTTCCCTGAGACCTGGACACTGTCTATTAGCTAAATGCTGCTCTAGCCACTTAGAAATGGAAAAGTAGGGGATCTTTAGAAAAGTGGAAACACTTTTGGGGGAACGTGAGTGATTCCCCAACTCCTAGGTTGTCCTGGTTGTTCCACATGGGGTCTCCTGCTCCCACACACCTGAAGAAATCAGCAATACTTCTGAAAGGATCTGCCCACCCCGAATGCCAAGCAATTATTAACAATCCTCGTGGAAGTGTCAGGGAACAGAAGTGCTTCGTACTCTTTTCTGTTGCTTCTTACTCAAAAACATGCCGAGTTTTTGTGTATGTGCGCCTAGGATGCTGTCACACAGAACAACACAAGTTCTGTGTTTCCAAGGTGTACAACCTTCTAATCAAAGCAGGTCTACACATTGAAAAGCTTTTTCCAATGGTGATAATGTACAATCAAGGAAATAAACTGGGTAATGAGCTATTAATTATTAGAGATAGGTAGATTGAATTCCCTCAGCTAGGAAGTTGGTGGGCTGGATCTTGGAGAAGGCTCTGTCGCTGGGGGCAGTGAGGTCCTAAGGGGCTGTCAAACCCCAAATTCTGTTCTGGCCTTTGGTGTGATGAGTAATTTGACAGCTGGAGCACTGAGGGATGAGCGAGGCCGTGGTCCACATTTTGTCTGTGATGGGTGTCTCTAGGGCCCAAACCCCACCCCCTTCCTGCCCTGGTGGGAGAGGCAGTCCAGCTGGCATCTGTGGACAACACATCCCTGCACAGGTAGGTACACTGTGCATCTGGAAGGCTAATCCTGCAACACTTTGTGGTGAGGATGACCCTGTGGGGCACAGGAAGGGCAGGATGGGAGGATGGGTTACAGAGGGAACTGTGGAAGGCAGATGGACATTGTGGCATAGAGGAAAGCAGCCACTGTCAGAACTGGGGCCAGGCAAAGAGTGGATTGTCCATCTTCTTCTACCTCTTTTATCCTGTTCAATCTCTGAGGCCTTTGGCTGGACCTAACTGAAAGGCAGATGGCAAGGCTGAGCAATCTGTAAGGGTCAATCCCCTCTCAGGGAACAGAATGGAGAATAAATCGAAGGGGGACAAACCAAACCAACATGGTAGGGAGTTGTCTCTGTTGCCATGGATATGTGTGTCTGTCTCTAGAACTCTAGTGTCCACAGGCCTAGGCCTAAGAGGCCTTAACTCTCCCCTCACTTCCTTCATGTCTTTACTCAGACATCCTGTTACCCATCAGAAGGGCCTTCTGACATCCTATATGAAATTGCATTCTCCACCCCCCCACCCCCCACTTCACTACTAACCTTATTACCCAGTTTAATTCAGCACAGAACCTGCCAATGCTTGACATGCATGCTGTTTACTTGTTGGTCTCCCACAACTAGAATATAAACTCTGACAGCAGAGCCATTTTCCCTTTTCTTCACTGCCTTCTTCGAGCACACACAACAGCACTTGTCCTGGAGTAAGTGCTTGATAAATGGTGGTGGTTCACATGAAAAAGGAAGAGTGTAAGCGAGCCTTAGGGCAGCTCTCCTGCCCTAGGACAGCCCGGCCTTTCCTGAAGAGACTTCTGTCTGGCTTCATGCCCTCTTGCTGCCCAACCTGTGCATCGTCCTGCTGCCTGGAGAGGAGTGAGTGTGTCACTCCCCAAGTGTGCTCAAGCTTCAGCCCTTTGTGCCTGCCAGCTATGGAAGAATGAAAGCATGTGTTCATAAAGTGCATTTTAAAGCATTTCAGTTTCTGTCCCAGATACCCCTGAGCAACCCTCTGGGCTGGACCCAGCAGTCGTTAGGTGCGTTTTTGGATAAGACTGAATCAGGGTGGGTGACTTGCCGAAGCCTGTGTAACTTCGTGGTGGCGTCACTGGAGTCCAGGCGCTGTGACCCATAAGGCTGGACTGGGTTTGACAGCAGTGGTCTCGCTGATATTCTTTGAGGTTTAGGCCCAGCTCTCTGAGTTTAGGAGTAAATCCCTGGTTGCACTGCTATTCCCTTTCCCAGGCTCTGCTTCAGCAAGGGCGGGGAACTATCCTCCCTTCTCGCTCCTCCCATATACTAAAGATTGAGGAGCTGCTCCTCCCTCCTTGAGGTCTCACCTAGTAAGTCTTCTGGACTTAGGAGAAAAAACAGAATCCCAGAGTCCTGACCTCTTAGGCCTCCCCTGAACTAAAGGTACAGCTTCCCTACCATCCTGGTAACAAAGAGTGGCCCATATCACCTGTTGCAGAGGTCAAGTGTACCTGTATGAATATCTTTGTGATGTAATGGGCCTGGTGTCTAGATCCACGTACAGGCATAGTCCTATGCATAGACAGCTGCTGTGCCAATATAGACAGGTTCATAAGGAAAGATCAAAACCCAGGTCCCTGTGCCTCTCCTTCCTTGCTTTGTCTAAAAGGTGTGCAGTGCTTGTGGTGAGGCTGCTAGACATTGTTCTCTTGAGTTTCCAGAGAGAGGCCAAACATGCAAAAACAGTGTGGTAGTGTGGGTTGAACCCAGTTCTAGAATCAGAAGATCTAGGGTTGAGTCCCAGCTCAAGTCCACTCTGAGGCTCAATTTCTTCATCTGAAAATGGGGATGATACCTATCTACCCTAAAGTATATGACATGTATGCAAAAGTGCTTTGAGAGTGGAAAGCAATGATGAGGAGGACACTGATTATTAGGCTCTGTGACAATAAAGCTTGGGGAAAGAATAAAGGATTCTGGGAAGTCAGGGCCTTCAAATGACCCCTCACACCTTGTACCAGCCTTTCCCTTCATGTCCAAATATACCTGTATTATAGAGAAGGAAATTAAGGACCAGACAAGGAAAGAAACTGACCTAACATCACATGGATGTTTGGGACAATTGGGATGCTGACTCCCAGGCCAGTTCTGATGTAAACATCAGAACATCTCTTGGGGCATGTTTGATTATTTACTTATTTAAAATGTCTTATTGAGAGACAGAGCTTGAGCGGGGGAGGAGCAGAGAGAGACGGAGACAGAGGATCCAAAGCAGGCTCTGTGCTGACAGCAGAGAGCCCGATGTGGGACTGGAACCCATGAACTGCAAGACCATAACCTGAGCCAAAGTTGGACACTTAACCGACTGAACCACCCAGGCGCCCCTTGAAGCATCTTTTATTTTTTTAATGTCAGTTTACTTTTCTATTTTTTTAAAAATCTGTATTGAAATTGCCAATTTTTTTCTGTAAGGGTCAGATAGTAAATATTTTAGGCTTCATGGGCCATATGACATTGTATACGTAGTTGTCACAACTGCTGAACTCTGCCATTGTAGCATGGAAGTGGCTGTGGGCAATATGTAAACAAACGAGCATGGATGTCTTCCAATAAAACCAAACAGGCAGCGGGCCAGATTTGACCTGTAGACCATAGTTTGCCCAACCCTGATTTATTTTTTCTAATGTTTATTTATTTATTGAGAGAGAAAGAGAGCATGAGCAGATGAGAGTCAGAGAGAGAGGGGGAGAGAGAATCCCAAGCAGGCTCCATGCTGTCAGCACAGAGCCCGACATGGGGTCTGAACTCACAAACCACAAGATCATGACCTGAGCCAAAGTCAGACGCTTAAGGACTGATCCACCCAGGCACCCCTGCTAACCCCTAATTTAGATAGATTAACATGATTCAATATTCCAAAGTAGAAAAAGTGGAAATTCTCCCTCCCACTTCTGTCCCCGAGCATTGACTGGGTTTCCCTCCTTAGAAACAATTAACGTTATGAGATTTGTGTTTCCTTTCAGATACAGTTGATAAAAAGTGTATTTTTAAGTGGCTGTACAATATTCCGATGTGTTGCATGTAGTTTAATAAGCATGAAAGGACTAGGACTCCTGAAGACATGTCCTGAAAGAGAACACTCTTCTACGTGTATTGTCCTGACTTGCCCAATGGACTCCTTCATCAGGATAATCTTTTGAACAACTAGGATTTGCCTGGGAGTTTTGGGGATCATACCTGATGAATATGCTGGGCGATCCCTTTTGGGTCAAAAACAACTCTGACTCTTGGGAGTGCGATATTTTTTTTAGGTGGTTTGTGTACCAGTTTCACCAGTAAAACATAACCAGTAGGAAGGATATCTATTTGTTCTATCTATCTATCTATCTATCTATCTATCTATCTAATCTATCTATCTAGTTTCTTACTAGGAATTGGTTTACTTACTTGTGGGGGACAGGTAGGCCAGTCTGGAATATAGTTCAGGCTGTAAGGAAGGTCAGACTGGAAGCTCAGGCAGGAGGTAACACTGAAGTCCACAGGTAGAATTCTTTAGGGAAACTTCAGGCCTTTCAGCTGATTGGAAGTTGGTCCACCCAGATTATCCAGGATAATCTCCTTTACATAAAGTTAACTGATTGTAGACATTAATCACACCTACAAAATAATTTCACAGTAATATCTAGATTAGTATTTGGTTGAATATCTAGGTACTAGAGCCTAGCCAAGTTAACACAAGAAACTGATAATCTCAGTCCACATCTGGTCAACTCAGCACCATATGCCTCTCCTTAAACTATACTTAATCTCTAGGGCCACCTGGGTGGCTCAGTTGGTTAAGTGTCTGACCCTTGATTTGGGCTCAGGTCATGTTGTCACTGTTCATGAGATCGAGCCCTGCATAGGGCTCTGTGCTGACATTGAGGAGACTGCTTAGGATTTCTCTCTCCCTCTCTCTTTGTGTGCCCAAGAGATAAATAAACATTAAAAAAAACTATACTTAATCTCCAAATAAAAACAATAACAAGTCATATTTCCACATAACATTATACAATTATCCTGTGTACAAAATAAAATGTGCTAACCCTTTCCCCAGAAGAGGATGCAAAGTCTTTGGGTGATGTTCATTCTTCTTCTTGATAATCCTGTAACTTCAATAATTTAATGTAAAGTTAGCTATTATTAATATGTTTTATGTAAAAATATGAGAGGGATAAGAGAAGAAGAAACACACAAAAATAAATACATGTATTTTTAAATAAAATAAGGAATAAATAGTCATAATAATTATAGTCCCCATTTCTGCAATTGGTCAGGTGGTTGTAGCCCCAAAACCTTCATTCTTGAAGGGTCTGTGCCATTAGAAGTTTTGCCTAAAATTGGGTTGTTATAGTTTCCCATAGGTTTTAATCACGGGACCTGGGAGTACTAAGAGATGCCTTAAGGGCTATGTTATATCCAGACATACTTTTCTTTACCTCCATTGTATGGTAAATGCCCAATTTCCCCTCGGGGGTCAGAATCAATCACCCCAGCTAGTACAGTAACTCCCTACTTGGTCTGTTAATTCAGAGGAATGAGGAGCCCAAAGTGGCAGTTCTAATTCAATGGAACCATTGTGTCTTCTGGTGAAAGTGTTCTTCCATTTGGAATAAAGCATATCTTTATAGATAGAGCATACGGTTGCAAGGATGGGAAGCAAAAATTTTGCTAGTGGATCACTGGGGGTACAGTGAGTGATAACATTCTATTTCCAATCCTTAATTCCTGGAATCATGAGTCCTAGCTGTGGGAGAAACCGCCATACCTGGATCGCTGATTTCGAACATATGCGGTCTCTGAAGTACATTGCTACAGTCCTGCAAAGCATTGTCACCTAGCTGGTGCTGTAACTAGATCTTCAAAAGGCTATTCAACCTTCCTATCAAGCCAGCTATTTCAGGGTGATGGGGTAACATAGTGAGACGAGTAAATTCCATGGACATAGACCCACTGCTGCACTTCATTTCCTGTGAAGTGAATTCTTTGATTAGAAGCAATGCTGTGTGGAATACCATGACGGTGGATAAGGCATTCTGGAAGTCCACAGAGGGTAGTTTTGGCAGAAGTGTTATATACAAGGAAAGCAAATCCATATCCAGATTAAGTGTCTGTTCCAGTAAGAGCAAAGCACTATCCCTTCCATGATGGAAGTAATCCAATGTAATCAACCTGCCATGAGGTAGCTGGCTGATCACCCCAGGGAATGGTGCCGGCTCTCAGTATTGGTCTCTACTACTGGCAGGTTAGGCACTCAGCATTGGCTGCAGCCAGGTTGGCCGTGGTGGGTGGAAGTCCATGTTAGCCCATGCATAACCTCCAACCCTGCCATCTGGCTGTTATGTTCATAAACCATATGAGTATACATATCATATATCAATATATCAATATAGATATCTATGTATAGATATCTATATCTATATATCTATAGATATATCTATCTACCTATATATATATCTATGTATCTATAGATATATCTATCTACCTATATATATATCTATATATCTATAGATATCTATAGATATGAGATAGATATAGTATCTAGATATCTATAGATATCTATAGATATGAGATAGATATAGATATGACATAGATATAGATATAGATATCTATATATCTATATATCTCATATCTATATCTCATATATAGATATAGATATCTATATCTGTATCTCCTATACAGAACCATTATCATATATATGATACATACAGATATATAATTATTGATAATATAGGATCAATAGGACAATAATATATGATCCTAATAGACATATTGGATATATATACTATAAAAATATAAAATGTATTATATATTATAAAAAATATACATACAAAGAGATTTTATTGCAAGTACTTGGCTTATATGATTGTGAGGGTCGAGTAGGCAAGTTTGAGGTCAAGTAGACTGGCAGACTGGGGCTCTGGCAGGACCTGAAGCTACAGTCCACGGGCAGAATTTCTTCTTCCTCAGGAAAACTTCAGTTCTGTTCTTAAGGCTTTTCAGCTGATTACATCAGGCCCTCCGTATTAGCCAGGATAATCTCCTTCCATAAAATCAACTAATTGTAGATGTTAATCTTATCTCCAAAACACCTTTCCTGCAATACTGGGATTAGTGCTTGATTGAATAATTAACTATATGGTCTACCTGAATTGACACATAGAACACCATCACAGTTTGCAAACTGTATATGTGAAAGTTATACCTTCTCATAGAGGAATCCAAACGTACAAAGAGGCAAATCATTCTTTTAAATGTTTGTTTATTTATTTATTTATTTATTTATTTATTTATTTTATTATTATTTTTTTTTTAATTTTTTTTTCCCAACGTTTATTTATTTTTGGGACAGAGAGAGACAGAGCATGAACGGGGCAGGGGCAGAGAGAGAGGGAGACACAGAATGGGAAGCAGGCTCCAGGCTCTGAGCCATCAGCCCAGAGCCCGACGCGGGGCTCAAACTCACAGACCGCGAGATCGTGACCTGGCTGAAGTCGGACGCTTAACCGACTGCGCCACCCAGGCGCCCCTATTTATTTATTTTGAGAGAGAGAGCACGCAAGCAGGGGAGGGGCAGAGAGAGAGAGAGAGAGAGAGAGAGAGAGAGAGAATCCCAAGCAGACTCCACAATCAGCACTGGAGCCCGACGTGGGGCTCGATCTCATGACTGTGAGATCATGAGCCCAAGATCATGATCTAGCTGATATCAAGTCAGACAATTAATTGACTGGGCCATCCATGTGCCCTAGAGGCAAGTCAGTTTTAAAAGCAGCTTTAGGGGCGCCTGGGTGGCGCAGTCGGTTAAGCGTCCGACTTCAGCCAGGTCACGATCTCGCGGTCCGTGAGTTCGAGCCCCGCGTCGGGCTCTGGGCTGATGGCTCAGAGCCTGGAGCCTGTTTCCGATTCTGTGTCTCCCTCTCTCTCTGCCCCTCCCCCGTTCATGCTCTGTCTCTTCTGTCCCAAAAATAAAATAAACGTTGAAAAAAAAAAATTAAAAGCAGCTTTATTGAAGTGTTATTGATATACACTAAATTGCACATATTTAAAGTGTACAATTTGAAAAGTTTTGACATATGTATACGCCATTAAAACTATCACCACAATCAAGATATCAAACATTCCTATGAAACCCAAAAGTCTTCTCATGACCCTCTGGAACCCTCTCTCTCCCTTTCCTGCCTCCTTCCAGCCCCAGGAAACCACTGATCTACTTTTCATCAACGTAGATGAGTTTGCACTTTCCGGAGCTTTTTAAAAATGGAATCATATGGTATGTATTCTTTTTTTTTTTTGGTTTAGTTTCTTCCACTCAACATAATTATTTTGAGATTTATCCATGCTGCTCTTCTGTGTAGCATAGTTTATTCTTTTTTTATTGTTGAGTAGTCCTACTATATAGATATACCAAAGTGTATTTATCCATCCTCCAAATCAGGGACATTTAAAATTCCATTTTGGCAATTATGAATAGAGCCTCATAAACATTTGTATACAGGTTTTTGTGTTAATGTAGGTTTTTATTTTATTTGGGTAAGTAACTAGGAGTAGGATTGCTGGATTTTATGGTAAGCATATGTTTAACCTTAAAAGAAACTGATGAACTATTTTCCAAAGGGACCACGCCATTTTACATTCCTACCAGCAGTGTGTGAGATTTTCAGTTGCTCCCTATCCTGTTAACACTTGCTATTGTCACTTTTTCTTTTTATATTTAACTTTTCAAAAGGTATGTAGCAGTATCTCATTGTAGTTTTAACTTACATTTCCCTAACGATGTTGAGCACCTTCTCACATGATTGTTACATATATATCTTTGCTCATCTTTTTATTGGGTTGTTTGTTTTTCTCATTGTTGAGTTTTAAGAATTCCTTCTATGTTCTAGATATGAGTCTGTTATCAAATATATGATTTTCAAGTATGGTCTTTCAGTCTGTGCCTTGGCTTTTCATTCTCTTAATTGTCTTCTACAAAGTAAACATGAAGTCTAATTTATTTCTTTTTTTGCATTGTGCTTTTGGTGAATCTAAGAACACTTTGATAACCCAAAGTAACAAAGGTTTCTTCCTCCTTTTTTCTAAGTTTTAAAGTTTTACATTTTAAATTTAGATCCATCATACATTTGGAGTTAATTTTTGTGTATGATGTGAGGTATGGATCATGGTTTGCTTCTTCTCTCTTCTCTCCCCTCACTTCCCCTTTGCATATTGTCGTGTCTTCCAATTGTTTCCACATCATTTTTGAAAAGATTCTCCATCTCCTGTTCAGTTGCCTTTGTACCTTTGTAAAAATTCAATTGGCCATATTTGTGTGTTTCTGGACTTTCTATTCCGTTCCATCCATCCGTGTGTCTTTCTATTTGCCGATACCATACCATAGCTTTATAGTAAGTCTTGAATTTGGGTAATGAAATCCTCCAAGTTTATTCTTTTTTTTTTTCAAAATTATTTTGGCTATTCTAGTGTCTTTGCCTTTGCATATAAATTTAAGAATTGTTTTATTAATATTTACAAAATATCTTTCTGATATTTTGGATTGGATTGCTTTGAATTTATAAATCAATTTGGAGACAATTGACAGCTTAACATAATTGAGTTTACTGAGTCATGATCATAGTCTTTCTTTTTTTGTCTTTTTGATTTTTTCTATGACTGTTCTGCACATATTTTGTTACATTGATATCTAAGTATTTCCTTTTTCTGTGCTATTGTAATAGTATTGTTTTTAAACATTTATGTTTCCAATTGTTCAATGTTGTTATATAGAAATGTGATTGACTTTGTATCCTGTGACTTTGCTAAACTCATTTTTAAGTTCTAGGACCTTCTTTGTATATTCCATGGCATTTTCTATTATCTGTGAATGGAAACAGTTTTATTTTTTCCTTTCCTTTCTGTATGCTTTTTTTTTCTCTTTTCTGCAGTATATATTGAGGACTTCTAGTATATATTGAGTAGGAACAGTAAGAGTGAACATCTGGGCTCCTTCTGGATCTAGAAAGCATTCAATATTCAATCTTTTACTGTAAAGTATGATATTAACTATAGGATTTTTTGTTTTGTTTTGTTTTTATAGATGACCTTTATCAGGTTAAGGATTTTCCCTTTTATTCCTAGTTTCTGAGAGTTTTTGTAGACATAGACATAAATAAATTTCTATTTATTTATTTATTTATTTATTTATTTATTTATTTATTTAGAATCCCAAGCAGGCGCCATGCCTTTGGCACAGAGTCTGACATGGGGCTTGATCTCAGGTCATGAGATCATGACTGAGCAGAAATCCACAGTCAGCTGCTTAACCCACTGAGCCAGCCAGGCACCCCTCTGAGAGTTTTTACATTGAATAAATGTTGAAATTTGCCAAATGCTTTTTCCACACCTGTTGAGATGATCCTGTGGTTTTTCTTTTTTACTCTATTAGTATAAGGGATTACATTGATTGATTTTTGAGTTTTAAACCAAACTTGCGTTACTAGATAGAATAAATGCTGCTTGGACATGATGATTATGTTTTTTATACATTGTTGAATTTTATATGCTAAAATTTTGTTAAGAAGTTCTGCACTTATGGGGTGTCTGGCTGGCCTAGTCAGAAGAACATGCAACCCTTGATCTCGGGGTTGTGAATTCAAGCCCCATGTTTGGTGTAGAGATTACTTAAAAAAAAATCTTAAAAAAAAAGTTTTGTGCATATTTTCAGGAGGGGTATTGGCCTGTAGTTTTCTTTCCTTGTGATATCTTCACTTGGTTTTGTCATCAGAATCATGTTAGCTTCATAAAATGGGTTAGGAACTATTTCCTCCTCTTTAATTTTCTGCAAGTGTGAAGAATAGTTATTTCTTTCTTAAATGTTTGATAGAAATCATCAGTGAATCCATCAGTGTCTGGAATTTTCTTGTACATAGGTTTTTAACTGCAAATTCAATTTCTTTCTTTTAAGTTTATGTATTTATTTTGAGAAAGAGAGAGAGAGAGAGAGAGAGAGAGAGAGAGAATGAACAGGGGAGGGGCAGAGATAGAGAATCTGAAGCAGGCTCCACACTGTCAGCACAGAGCCCACTGTGGGACTTGAACCCACTAACCATGAGATCATGACCTGAGCCAAAATCAAGAGTCAGTCGTTTAATCTGACTGAGCCACCCAGGCACCCCTATCATTTTATTCTCATAGAATCTATATAGCAATGTCATTTGTCACCCCTACTATTGGTAATTTTTGTTTTCTCTCTTTTTATCCTGATTAGTTTGGCTGGAAGTTTATCAACATTATTGATACTATCAAGAAACAACATTTTGGGGGCACCTGGGTGACTCTGTTAAGTGTCTGACTCTTGATTTTGGCTCAGGTCATGATCTCACAGTTCGGGAGATTGAGCCCTGCATCAGGTTCCATGCTGACAGCAAGGAGCCTGCTTGGGATTCTTCTCTCCCTCTTTCTGCCCCTCCCCTGCTCATATTCTCTCTCTCTCTCTCAAAATAAATAAATAAACTTCAAAAAAAAAAAAAGAAAGAAAGAAAAAGAAGAATCAGATTTTGTTTGCATTTATTTTTCTCAAGTTTTATGTTTTCTATTTTATTTATTTCTGCTTCAATCTTTCTTATTTTCTTTTTCTGCTTACTTTGTGATCAATTTACTGTTCTTATTTTTGTGGAAACTGAGGTTATTGTTTGAAATCTTTCTCTTTTTCTCATATAGGCACTTAGTGCTATACATTTTCCTCTACGCTTTAGCTGCATCCACAAATTTTGATAGGTTGTATTTTGATTTTCATTCAGTGAAAATTACTTTCTAATTTCTTTTTTATTTTTCTTTGACCTATGTATTATTTAAAGTAAATTAGGGGCACCTGGGTGGCTCAGTCAGGTAAGCTTCTGACTCTTGATTTTGACTCAGGCCATGATCTCGAGGTTTGTGAGTTCAAGCCCCGCTCTTGTGATTCTCTCTCTCCCCCTCTCTCTCTGCCCTGCCCCGTTTGTCTCTCTCTCTCAAAATAAATAAATAATCATTTAATAAACAAACAAATAAATAAATAAAATTAGTTTCCAAATATTTGGGGATTTTCAGGTTATCTTTATGTTATTGACTTGTTAATTCTATTGTAGTTAGATAATATATTTTTATGATTTGAATCCTTTAAAATTTATTTAGATTTGCTTTATGGCCCAGACTATGGTCTACCATGATAAATTTTCATATGCATTGAAAACTAATGCATATTGTACTGTTACTGGGCATTGGGCCAATTTGATCCATCTAGTCTTCTCTATCCTTACTGGTCTCTGTCCACTTGTTCTCTAAATTATTGATAGAGGAGTTTTGAAAATTCCAACTATAATTATGGACTTTTCTATTTTTCCTTAAATTTCTAGCATTTTTTGCTTCATATATTTTGAAGCTCTTCTTAAATGTTTAAGATTATTATATCCTTTTGATGAACTGATTTATTTATCATTATGAAATGATTCTCTTTATCCCTGGTAATAGTCTTTGCTTGAAATCGATTGTGTCCTCAGCTTTCTTTGGATTAGAATTAGCATGGTATATCTTTTCCCCACCCTTTTTATTTTAACCTATCTGTGTTTTTATATTTAAGTGGATTTCTTGTAAGCAGCATATAGTTGGGGCTTACTTTCCTTTTTTTTTTTTTTTTTTCCAATTGAGGTATAATTTATATGTAACATTGTATAAGTTTAAAGTATACAATATGTTGATTTGAAACATTTATATATTGCAATATGCTAACCACCATAGCTTAGCTCTAACACCTCTATTATTTCATATAATTATTTCTTTTTTTGTGGTGAGAACAATTAAGATCTAGTCTCTTAGAGACTTTGAAGTTTATAATACAGTAATAATCACTCTGCTATGCATTAGACCTCCAAAACTTATTTATCTTCTATTTGCATTCATATTTTTATTTGCTAAATGTGGCAACCCTCAATGGAGAGGAACTGAGGTCCCCTGCCAACAGCTAGCACTGACTCTTCATGTATGTGAGTGAGACATTTGGGAAGCCCCACTCACACCTTCAGATGACTACAATCCTTGCCAGTATCTTGACTGCAACCTCATGAGAGAATCTGAATCAGAACCAACTAGCTAAATCACTCCAGAGTTCCTGATTCTTAGACACTGTGTGAAATAGTAAACATTTATTATTGTTTTAAGTCACTAGATTTTGGAGTAATTTATTTCACAGTGATAGACAAGTAATACGGGTACATATATATTTGTGCAGAGAAAAGTTTGGATAAACTTTAATCCTCTAGGGAGGGAATTGGCTTGGCTGGAGTATAAGGCAATTTTAATCTTATCTATAATTTTTTAATGTTTTATTTATTTTTGAGAGAGAGAGGGAGAGAGAGCATGAGCGGGAGAGGGGCAGAAGAGGGGGGGACAGAAGATCCGAAGTGGGCTCTGCACTGACAGCAGAGAGACAGATGCAGGGCTCCAACTCACACACCAGGAAAGCATGACCTGAGCTGAAGTCGGATGCTCAACCGACTGAGCCACCCAGGTGCCCCTTATCTCTAATTTTTAAGAAGGAGAATGTAGAGGGGGTCTGGGTGGCTCAGTTGGTTAAGTGGTCGACTTCGGCTCAGGTCATGATCTCGCAGTCCGTCAGTTCGAGCCCCGTGTCGGGCTCTGCGCTGGCAGCTCAGAGCCTGGAGCCTGTTTCAGATTCTGTGTCTCCCTCTCTCTGACCCTCCCCTGTTCATGCTCTGTCTCTCCCTGTCTCAAAAATAAATAAAACGTTAAAAAAATTAAAAAAAAGAGAGAAGGAGAATGTAGGATGGAAAAATATGTGCTTTGTAAATATTAATTAAAAGAATCTCTATTAAGCAGTAACAAATGTTGGTGAGGATGTGGAGAAAAAGGAACGCTTGTGGACTGTTGGTGGAAATGTAAATTGGTACAGCCACTGTGGAAAACAATATGGAGATTCCTCAAAGAATTAAAATTAGAAATATTACATGATCCAGTAATTCTCCTACTGAGCATACCCAAAGAAAAGGAAAACACTAATTTAAAAGTATATATGCATCTCTATGTTTATCGCAACATTATTTACAATAGCCAAGGTATGGTAGCAATACATTGTCCATTGGGTAAGGTTAATGGATAAGGAAGATTAAATATATATATATATATATATATATATATATATATATATATACATATATATATGAATATATATATACATATACATATATATGAATATATATACATATATATGAATATATGTACATATATATATATATGTAATATTGTGCAGCCATGAAAAGGATGAGATCTTGCCATATGTGACAACATGGATAGACTTGGGGTATTAGGTTAACTGAAATAAGTCATTGAGAAAGACAAATGCCATATGATTTCACTTACATGTACAACCTAAAAAACAAAACACGAATAAACAAACAGAAAGCAGAACCAGACCTATAAATTGATGGTTGCCAGAGGGAAAGGGTAGGAGGTGGGCAAAATGGGTGAAGGGGAATGGAAGATGCAGCATTCCAGTTATGGAATGAATAGGTCATTATTCATAAGGTACAGAATAGGGAATATAGTCACTGTTGTAATAGCATTGTGTGGTGACAGATGGGAGCTACACTTGTGGTGAGCACAGCTAAATGTGTAGGGAAGTTGAATCACTATCTTGTACACCTGAAGCTAATGTAACACTGTGTGTCAACTATACTGAAATTTAAAAATTTGTAAAAATAAAAGAACGTCCATTACCTTATGTATAGATAAAGAAAAGTGTTGTATTCATCCAATGGAACATTTTTTTGGCCATAAAAAGGAACGGAGTACTGACTCATGCTTATAATATGGAAAAACCCTGTAAACGTTATGCTAAATGAAAAAGACCGGACACAAAAGGTCAAATAAAACCTTTAATAATACTAGTAAGATAATAAATACTTATTGTTTTGGGCCACTAAGGCCTGGGAGGAATTTGTTACATTAGCAATAGATCGCTAATGCAGTGGTTTTGTAAGAATTAATATGAATAAGGGGATGTATGTGAAATGTCTAACATATAGAAGGCCACCATAACAAATGGTGGCTAGTATTACTGGGAAAAATGTCCTCCAGCTCCAGAGATTATCTCTTGTAGGCAACCAGGGGTGAGAAGAAGAGTGGGGCCAGGGCCTCAGCCCTTGCCCCAGCTGGGCATAGCCCCCTCTGGTCACTCTCTGCCTGCCCTCATCCTTTATCTATATCCACCTCCTGTTTAGGGTACTATCACTTTGTCTGTTGAATAGAGTTTTATAAACACAGTTATACAATATGTAGCTAGTATTAACTAATAGTTATCCATATAACTAATATATATTCATTATATAAATATTCCTTAGTATTTATATGACTGGAGGGCAAAGCCTTGTCTTGTTTACTTCTGCACATCCAACACAGTGCCCTGCACACAGCAATGAATATTTGTGAAAAGAACAAATGAAGAATAACATGGGAAGTAGCTATCGAACTGAAAAAGAATGAGCCACATGTATTGACCTAGCTCACTCCTGGGAATCTATCAGAAAGTGGGTGTAGGGAGAAAGCCATATATCCGAAGATGATTATTGCAACATTGCTTGTAATGGTCAAGAAGAAAACCTTGGAAACAACCAGACTGTCCATCTTTAGAGGAGTGGGTGCATATATTGTGTTACATCCATACTTTGGGATGTTATGCAGCAATTCAGAAAGGATGAGTTGAGGGTCTGTCCACTGACTTGATGTCAGGTGACATGAGCAAGTGGCAGAGACATGCTTATGGCATGGTCTTATGTTGTCACACAAACTAGGCCAAAGTACCCTCTAAACAGGGTATGCGTGTCTGGACACAGCTATGTGAGTGTGGAGTTGAGAATAGAGGGCCATGTCCAAACTGCTAGTATTGAGCAAAGTTGGGAAGGGATTAATTACTTTTTTAAGTATGTGATTGTCTCACTAGATGTAATAAACATGAGTAATTTTTGTCATTTTTTAAGGAAAAATTCTGAAGGAAACCAATGGAAAATTTGGGCCTAACTGTCCACCTCTCAGTTGCCTGGAGGGGGGTCCCAGATCAGTGAGTTAGGTGAGGGGAATGTGGACTCACTTCACCCTCAATTTTTTTTTAAATTTTTTAATGTTTATTTATTTTTGAGACAGAGAGAGACAGAGCATGAACGGGGGAGGGTCAGAGAGAGGGAGACACAGAATCTGAAACAGGCTCCAGGCTCTGAGCTGTCAGCTCAGAGCCTGACGCGGGGCTCGAACTCACGGACTGCGAGATCATGACCTGAGCCGAATTCGGATGCTTAACCAACTGAGCCACCCAGGTGCTCCACTTCACCCTCAATTTTGAGGCCGCCACACTCTTGCCTTTGTGTTTAAACCAGGGAGAATTGCCAATCTCTCACAGGAAACCCCTTTTTAGCCTCAAAGCCAACATCTTCTGGCAGAGAAAGACTCAGAGAGAAGGGACTGCCTTTCTCCCAGCCAACATCGGGCCTGGGAGTGAACTCTTCCTGTTCTCTAGGGAGAGGTCTCCTTCCTACCCAGAGGAAGAATGTCTGTGGCTACAGCCCCCTTCATAAGGGAAGGGAGAACAGCCAGTGTTTCTCCAACCTGATTTTGTGCACAGTCCTTTTAAAGGGGGAAAAAAAAAATCCCAACACTCCCAGTGTTGACTAATTTTGTTATAATATTACTTAATATGTATAAGCATAAAACCAGGTATAAATGTATGCTTATAGCTCTTATGTGACCATGAAACTAAAAGCAAATGGGCAAATTAAATACCAACAAAATTGCAAAAACCTATAAAACTCAAGTGAACGACATTAATGGCAATTTGTTTTCTTTCTGTATCTAAGTCACACTTGCTGCCAGGAACATGTATCTGCCAGCCACAGCACGGGGTCTTTTAACTAGCATGCTGTTCTGGGGTGGGCCAGGAGGATCCCTCGTCTCTTCCTCCACTTGGTTTGACGTGAACCCTTACAAATCCTCCCTTCTAACAGTGCTTCTTGGGGTCATTTGACTTTCCCGTGGTTTGAGTGCATTTTCCTCTCATTGGCTCTGAATAATGACAGTAGCCACAGCTACCAGAGGCATTGAAATGGGGAGGCAGCTCTTAGTTTTACTCTCTGTCTCAAAAATAAACAAACATTTAAAAAAAAGGGAGGGGGCGCCTGGGTGGCTCAGTCGGTTAAGCGTCGGACTTCAGCTCAGGTCATGATCTCACCATCCGTGAGTCTGAGCCCCGCGTCGGGCTCTATGCTGACAGCTCAGGGCCTGGAGCCTGCTTCTGAATCTGTGTATCCCTCTCTCTCTCTGTCCCTCCCCCGCTCATGCTCCATCTCTGTCTCAAAAACAAATAAACATTAAAAAAAATTTTTTTAAGTGGACACTCAGCGTTCATTAAAAAAAAGGAAGTTATCGTTGACACAATATGGATGGGCCCTGAGGGGATTGTTCTATGCGAAATAAGTCAAACAGAGAAACACAAATACTACCTCATTTACATGTGGAATTTAAAAGCATCAAAGTCATAGGATGGAGTAGAAGGGTGGTGGCCAGGGGCTGGGGTGTGGGGGAGATAGAAGATGTTAATCAGAGGCTACAAACTGTGGGTTATAAGATAAGAAAGTTCCAGGGATCTGATGTGCAGCATGGTGACTACAGGTGACAATACTGTATACTTGGAAGTTGCTATGGGAGTAGAGCTTTAATGTTGCCACCATAACGACAACAAATGGTAATTGTGCTAGGTGAAGAGTGTATTAACTAAGCTCATGGTGGGAAACATTTCACATTAAATACGTGAAACAAATTATCCCATGTTACATTGTCACAAAGTTACTTATACAATGTTATATGTTAAACCTATACAATGTTTTGTCAAGTGTATCTCAGTAAAGCTGGGGAAAAAAAAAGATCAAATGAAAACATAAAGGAAAAAAATTATTCTAGTGAGTTCTAACCCCAAGGGCACTTGAGCTAAACTGATTTAGGGGAAGAGGGGCAGACTCAGAGGCTGTGGACCCCAACTTCCGATCTGCTCCTCAGCAGTCATGTGTACTTGGGCAATCTTGCTGAGTCTCAATTTCTTCATCTGCAAGATAGAGCTAATAATGCTTACTCCTTAGGGTTCCTATGAGGATGTAAATAAATGAGTGTATATGAAAGTGCTTGACGAATTAGCAAGAACAGTAGAAATATCAACTATTATTCTTAGTTGCGGGCCACACTGTGCTTTGGAGTTACCTGGTGATTTGGCCAGATCCCTTATGGTTGCTTCAGTTCTCTCACCTGTAAAGTGGGGATTAAAAACTACCACCTTGCCGCATAAGTAATGAGATAGGCAAAGGCACTTTATCTATTAATTCAGCAGATGTTTGGGGAGAATCTGCTTTGTGCCAGGCACATTGTTCTTCTTCCCATCTCTCTCTGGGCCTCATTTTGCATCTAGAGGACTGAATGCTCTTTTTTTTTTTTTTTTTAATTATTATTTTTAAATTTTTATTATTTTTTTGAGAGAGGGCGCAAGTGAGCGAGGGGCAGAGAGAGAGAGGGAGAGAAAGAGAGAAAGCGCGCGAGAGTCCTATGAGGCACAGAGAGAGAGAGAGAGAGGGAGGGAGGGAGACGGAGAGAAGAGGGGCTCACCCAGAGCGGGGCTTCAGCTCACCCGACTCGAATCCACAAACTGTGAGATCATGACCTGAGCCGAAGTCGGATGCTGAAACGACTGAGCGACCCAGGCACCCTGAATGCTCTTTGATCCTGCCACTCTGGCCTTAGGCTTTGGGTCTCTATCTCCAGTTAAAACTCAATCAATACAAACTTGCCAATCATCAGCCAAGTGTCCCATCCTGTGAAAACCACAAAGAAGTGGAAATCAACATTTACCAAGCACCTACTTCATACTTTTATCATCTCTGAGCATAAACAGAATGCCAAGTTTTTAAAAGAAGGGCTGTCAAGCAAACTCGCTCTGTACGCAGCACGTTTTGTGCACAGAAATGCAGTTGAACGGGCACGGAGAAGCAGCACCATCTTCTGACTCACGTGGGTAATGCAGGGTCGGGGAGCTAATTCTCTCGGGTGCAAGAAACCTCTGAAGGGAGCTCAACAAGAGGCTGGGTGTGTGTGCGTGCGCGCGCGCCTTTGTGTTAGCACTCTGCTTTTCCAAATTTGCAGCCCTCCACCATTAGAATTTTAGCCTGGCAATGGTTGAGGCATCCTGGCCGCTAGAATGAGAGGGTTGCTTTGAAGAAATCGAATCTTAACCATCCCCAGCCTCCCTCCTTGCAAATAGGGGTATCAGGCTCAGGTGAAGGGCTGGCTCAGTGTCGCCATGTCACCGTGCAAGGTAGTGCAGTGGCAAGACGGGAACCAACACTCCTGACTCTTTCTTCAGGGCTTTTCCCAGAACCCCAGCCAGAGACTACTTTCCTCCTGAAGGCTGTATTTTTGGCTTGTTTTTTTAGAGCCACAATCTCTTTGAAGTGGAAGTGGAACTTGAAAAAAATCATTTGGCTGTTGGTTGCACCTGGGAGCAAGGGTGGGGCGTTGAGGGAAATACCACTTACTGAACACACTATGTGTCAGGCACTTAATATGTACTGTCTTAAACTCCATCATCTGTACAATGGAGATGATAATCGCAGCTATTTGAAGGGGTCATTACAAATAAAGTAATATGAATGTAATAATATACGTAAAATGCTAACATACGTAAAGTTGCTGGAATATAGTAAGAGTAAGTGTTCCATCAGTTTTAGGTTTAGGTAGATTTCCTAGGATGCAGTGAAATTACTTATAAACAGTTTGACTGGTTTAGACCTTGCTTTTATGAGGCAGGTCTGGAGGAGTGGTCCATCTAGGACTAAGTGTTTTCTGCTACAGAGGCACGAGCTTCTTGAATATTCTACTCAATGCCCTGTGAGTATGAGTTTTTGTAGTCTGGCTGGTGGCAGCAGACTTCATTTCTGGCCCTGCGAGAGTGCAAGGCACTGCTCTTTCCTCCTTTCACAGGGTTACCTCCCCGGCCTCGGGTAATTTCCTCACGTGCCTGTGATGATCAGTCCTCCGAGAGGGACCCTCTGCATATCTCCAGGGGTCTGTCTCCTCCACGCTCTGTCCTGAGAGCTTTATCTAACTTGGTCTCTTTAGACACTCAGTTATGTCTCCTCAACTCAGGGCTTCCCCAGGCTTCATCTGCCTCCCCCCCCCCATCTGCACTGCCATCTGGAAACTTTATAGGCAGTTAGCTGGGGCAATCTTGGCTGTCGCATCATTTATTTTGCTGTCTTTTGGGGATCACAGTCCTTCATTGCCCACCCAGTGTCCAGAGCCTTGCTTGGTTATCTTGGTTGCTTCAGGTAGGAAGATACATCTAACTCCTGTTACTTCATCTGGGGCAGAAGCATATGTCTATCAGTTAGATCTTGCTGCGTAACAAACTACCCCAAATATGGTGGCTTAAAACAGCCATTTACTTCCTCATGTTTTGGCACGTTGGTAGTTGGGACCCAGGCAGTTCTGGTTGGGCTAACCCTGGGGTCTGCAGTCAGCTGCGGGTCAACTATGTGGCTTTCCATCCTGGACATTTGCTGGCTGTTGGCCAGGATGATGGGGACAGTTGGGCCATGTGTCTGTCATCATCAGGCAGGCTAGCCTGGGCTTGTTCATACAGCAGCTGGGTTCCAAGAGAGCAATCCCCCGTGATGAGCAACATTCAGGTCTATTCTAGCATTACCTTTGCTACTGTCCCTTTGGCCAGAGCATGTCACGAACTCAGATTCAAGGAGCTGAGAAATAGTTTCTTGGTGAGATGAGGTACAAGGTCACAGTGCAATGGCATAAATATGGGAAGGCAAGAATGTGTAGCCATTTTTAGAGGTTCATCTTCACAGCTATTAGTATTTCATCCAAGCCAGGTGGTAGATCTTATTGTCATGTTACAGGCAAGAAAACTGGGGCTCAGAGAGGTTGAGAGACTTGCGTAAGATATCACAGCTAGCTAAAGGCAGAGTCAGGTTTTAAATCAGCATCTGTCTGACTGAGCCTTTGCTCTAGTCACTGCCCTGTGTGCTTGGGGTGGTGTATGCTTGTGCATGCGTGTGTGTGCATGTGTGTGATTCTGATTAAGTATATCTGTATTCGACACCATTAAGTGTCCATGCCCACTTTGGTCCCTGTTGCCTCTGGGGCTGCCCATGCAGCTTCCTGACACTCTCTCCCATCCCTCACAAAAGAAAGGCCCTGGCCCAGGTCCCGTCCTCTTGGGCCCTGTGGGGGTGACAGATGCTCTGAAGGAGACATCTGTGTGTCAGTGTCTATGTGTAGGGGAGCTTGCAAGGGCTGATGACCTCTGTCCCCATCCAGCTTGTTTCTCAGTTTGTTGGCCAGTCCCTTCCTTTCTGTGCTGCTCCAAAAGCCTCCCTGCCTCCATGGTCTTCCGTGTCCCCATTCCTCATTCAGGTTGAAGACGGTGGGCTCTTGAGAGGCCCATGTTGATCACACCACTCTACTGTCTTTAGTCTTCACTGGCTTCTGATTGGTTTTGCTAGAAAAAAGCTAAATTCATTTTCCTGGCACTCAAGCCCCATATGATCTCATCCTAACCGACTTTCCCATCCTATTTCTTACCACACGTGTTCAATTGCTCCATAAGTTAGCCAAGGACACCATGGCTTTGTCCCTTCTGGGTTTGGTCCCTGGATCATTCTTCTCCATCCGTACATAGCCAACTCCTACTCCCTTGTAGCACCTCCCTCCTTTGCTCTAATTTGTGTGTCGTGTCTGATAATTCCTTTCAGGCTGCACCTTCCTGAGGGGACATACCTTGTCTCATCTGTGTTTGACCAATCACAGAGCCTGTTTCTTGAAGTGCTCCTGAGAAAGATGATTCAAAATATGCCAACTTACTCTTTACCCCTGGGAGGTCCTGCTGCCACGTTCTGTGTCCTTACAGTAAATTTTACTTTTCTGCCCAAGAGAATTTGGATGAGTTGCCATTTATGGAGAATCTGGAGAATTCTGGAGAATCTTGGTTAAGGTAGGGAAAACGTATTTTAGCTTTCCTGGATAATATTTACTAGTAAATATTTACTAAATATTTACTATAATATTTACTAGAGTCTTGGAAACCTTAGGCGCAGAGATGATTTTTTAATGGTGAAAACCTTGTGGGGTAGAGGCAGTGAAGAATAGAAGGTACTATTTGGGGATTAGAAGGGTGTCCTTTGCTGCTTTTCAGATCCTGGTCTAATCTGCAGGGTGAAGTCTGGGAGCTCCTTTGCCATCCACAGCCGTGTGTACTGTCCGTGGTCCTGAACTGCCATCACTGATCTTTAGGGTATGACTTTCTTCTAACCCAGGGAACACTAGTGACTCTCGTGGGACATCTCTCAGGGATCCTGAAATAGGTAAGGAATAAGAGTGGAGAAAAATAAGAGATGAGGGAGAGAGATTGAAAATGTGTGTGTGTGTGTGTGTGTGTGTGTGTGTGTGTGTGAGAGAGAGAGAGAGAGAGAGAGAGAGAGAACACAAAGAGGCTGTTAGAGGGGCACAGGCCAAAGGGTTCTTTGGTTTTGAAATATTTATTCCTACTATGAAAGAAATCACCTTCGACCTAGACTATGGAAAAAATACTGAAAAGCTGAAGAATATGGAGAAATTTGTACCCAAAGCTAAGCTAATGTGGATGAGTGTGAATAAGATTGGGAGAATAATATCAAGATGGTTCAAGTGAAATAATATCAGTTATTATACTAAGAAGCCCACAGTTTTTATTTCTTTATTATTAAATTAAAGCCATATGAAAAGTTTACATATTATGTAATATGCATATTTATAACTATCATGTGATATTATATATGTCTTATGAACATCATATATAATGTATCATATATTTTATATAATATATTGTGCATAAAATATATTTGATATACACTTAGAATGATATAATATTACATGTAAGATCAATAATGTTCCCTATCATATATTTCCTACAAAATTGAGTCATATGGAACACCTTAAAGAAGAAAGCAACAAACTATCCAGTTGTATCACACAGAAATAGCATATATATTTCATCAAGTCTAGGTTTTGATTCTAAGACAAATCATTTTTTATACTGATAAAAAATGCTTCCAATTAAACCATGACACAATGCTTTTTATCATAGTTTTTTTATTGAAAGAATTCCTTTAGACTTACTGAAACATACATTTTATAATATATTATTCTTATGCAAACATAAAAAGACAAATTGAAGTGAAATAAATTGGACAATATATTCCTAAACTATTTCACATTTAGAGTTTAATTCTTGAATCACTTCTTGACCCTAAGTCACTGTGTGTGTGTGTGTGTGTGTGTGTGTGTGTGTAAATACAATATAACACTTTGTGCTCCAAGAGTACAGGTAATGGAGCATTGCATTTCTTAAAAGAGTGCTCAGCTAACATCTCTGGACTTTTCCTTCAAAGAACTGATACCCAGGTATGAAATTCTGATGCTGGCATTTTCTTGATCTTACCAGAAGATGTCAGCAAAAACAACTACTTCACTACTGGCACCTGGCCAACAGCCTTTGTAGGATCTCACTAGATTTCACATTTGTTTACATGAGAAAAAAATAAATCTGTATTTTAGAATGGATGAAAACAAACTCTGACAGACATTATTTCAAATCTCTCTTCATGCTCACAAAGAAGGATGAATAAGTGAAAGAAAGTTTTCAATAAAGTTAGACTGAAATGGGGGAGCCTGGGTGGCTTAGTTGTTTGAGTGTTTGACTCTTGATTTCGGCTCAGGTCATGATCCCAGCGTTGTAGGATCAAGTCCCACGTTGGGTTCCATGCTGAGCATGGAGCTTACTTGAAACTCTCTTTCTCTCTCACTCTGCCCCTCTCCCCACCCTCACTCTCCAAAATTAAAAACAAAATATTTAAGGAGTGCCTGGATGGCTCAGTCGGTTAAGCATCTGACTCTTGGTTTAGACTCAGGTCATGATCTCGTGGTTCATGAGTTTGAGCTCTGCATCGGGCTCTGTACTGACAGTGTGGAGCCTGCTTGGGACACTCTCTCTCTCTCTCTCTCTCTCTCTCCCTCTCCCTCTCCCTCTCCCTCTCTTCCCCTCCTATATTCTCTCTCTCAAAATAAATAAACTTTGAAAAAAATAAAATATTTTTTAAAAAGTTAGACCAAAATGATTTTGTAAAAGTTGATCCCCACTCTACATTTTATCAACACATACGCTTAATTGTAATTAAATCCAACAGAAGAGAAAGAAATTGAAGTAGTTCTGAAGGAAATGATGTACTTTAAATATTTTTCCACCACAGGAGATATTAATTACTAAAAAACCTCCCGAAGGTTAAGGCAAAATGATTATGAAAACCATAAAACCATAAAGAGGTTAGAGTCATTGATTTTTCAAACCTCACATTTCAATTTGAGACAGTATTGATTGATTTTTTGCTATATAAGTGCCATGGCTAGTGCAGTTACACTTCCTCTCTATCAACCTCCCAATTTTGTTACTTCTGTTGCTTTTCCTTTCATCAGGGTTTATAGTATTCATATTCTGTTCTGTAATTATAATTTCCATATTATATAATTAAATGTATCTAAAGCTGACTGCCTAGTCTTTTCACACTGACTTCCCCATTCTCAAGTTCTTTTGATTTTGTAATTCTTTCTTTTCAAAGCAATACATGCACATAGTTTAAAAAGTCAAGTTTTACCACTTGGCTCTATGTGCAAGATAGCATTTCTCTGCTCCATGTCCTTACACATCCAAATCTCCATGCTCTGAGGGAGTAATCCCCATCTCCTACAATATTCATATTTATGAAATTCAAAATAATTATGAATTGAATCAGTTGCTGGATTCACAATATTGCAAATGACTGCAGGCTCTCCGAAGTTCCTGTAGGAAAAAAATCACAACTATTTATCTATGAGTTTTTATATCTACTCAATGGACTTTGTAGCTTTGGGATATAGTCTGGTATAATAATATTTTAGGTAAACAATTGCCCAGTAACTATTAGGTGATTTTTAAAAAATAAAACTAGGGCGCCTGGGTGGCGCAGTCGGTTAAGCGTCCGACTTCAGCCAGGTCACGATCTCGCGGTCTGTGAGTTCGAGCCCCGTGTCCGCTCTGGGGTGATGGCTCAGAGCCTGGAGACTGTTTCCGATTCTGTGTCTCCCTCTCTCTCTGCCCCTCCCCCGATCATGCTCTGTCTCTCTCTGTCCCAAAAATAAATAAACGTTGAAAAAAAAATTTTTTTAAAAATAAAACTGAAATGTCTCCAAAAGGTACATAAGAAATTAGTACTCACACTACTAATGCCATTAGTTTTCTGGATCCATTCTTTAGCTTTAAAAAATTAATAATTAGGAAGATACATTTTAAATTATTCAAATTAAGTAAAAAATTATGAACTAAAATTTGTATTTATCAACCAAATATATTACACCTTGCAGTTTACAATATTTCACTGTTTTATATATATGTATTTTTTTAATTTTTTTTTTTCAACGTTTATTTATTTCCGGGACAGAGAGAGACAGAGCATGAACGGGGGAGGGGCAGAGAGAGAGGGAGACACAGAATCGGAAACAGGCTCCAGGCTCTGAGCCATCAGCCCAGAGCCTGACGCGGGGCTCGAACTCACGGACCGCGAGATCGTGACCTGGCTGAAGTCGGACGCTTAACCGACTGCGCCACCCAGGCGCCCCATCACTGTTTTATATTTTAATCACAAATAAAAACTCTGAGTCATTGCATGAAATGATAATTAAGGTAACCCAAATTCTGTTTCTTTGCTCTTACAATTACCATGATTGTTTAAGAGCAAGGATATGTGGTACCACAAGATTGGAGACATGAAGTGTACCTAAAATGAACTTGAACAATAATTCATAACCATTAGAAATTTACTCTCAAAACAATTGCATATAACTGACCCCATGTGTGCTGGAGACCATTTGTACAACTGGAAACTCCTCAACCTAACTTTCATATAACATAAAATGTTCACTAAAAGATAAATAATAAAAATGTGTTAATTTGAAGCCTACAAATGTTATTAAATCTCAACAGTAATTTAAAATTTTATTTATAAATTAGACACATAAAAGATATTTTTTGTGTGTGTGGGGGAGGAGTGTTTTATCATTGACATTATCTAGAATTGCTAGTACACAGGGACAGTGAAAACCATACTGACTTTTAGTAAGTTATATTATTGTTTTTAAGTTACCTGCAGAGAATTATTGCTGCCCCTTATTGCTTGTGCTTGGGGCAGGTTGTTCTCATCATCCTGCTTTAGGTATGCTACTGGTTCAGTGCTTCTATTACCAACATAATGCAATTCATATTGATAGGCAAGGCATACACTGTACTGTAATTACATTTCAACTTTTTTATTTCCTGGAGATGATGATTGCCTCCTTTTTATTTACTTAGGTCTCTATACACTAATTCATTTTTAAAATTGTCACCAGAACTGAAAATCTTCTTTGAGCTTATGTCCAGACACACCAAATGAGCTATCTATTCCACTTTTTTTGTGATATCAATCCTCCAGGACCTCTATGTACTCTTACTACACTTTCTACAAACTTGACAGATCACTTCATAGACCTGTTGCATGTCTGTCTTCTTGGCACTTCTATTAAATATTACTCAGAAAGTTTACATTATTTTTCTCTTGCATTGATCCTCATGTTGTCTGGATACCATGTTTTCCTTTTTCTTGTTTAATCTTTTCATCATGATATTATGAAAGAACATCTTTCAGTAGCTTTTGGAGAAAGGGTATGTTGCGGTAAATTTTTAAAACTTGACACATTTGAAATGTCTTTATCCTCCCAGCTTTTTTATTTTTTAATTTTAGTTTTAAATTACATATAGGAAAGTTGACTTTTTGGGTATACAGTTCTATGAATTTTAACACATGTGTTGATTCATGTAACACCACAGGATATAGAACAGTTTCATCACCTCAAAAAAATTCCCTGATGTTACCCCTTATAGTTACACTCTCCCCCAGCTCCTAAGCCCTGACGACCACTGATGTGTTCTTTATGACTACAGTTTTGTCTTTTTCAGAATATTATGTAAATAGAATCACATAGTATGTATTCTTTTGAGACTGGCTTCTTTTACTCAGCATAGTGCCTTTGAGAATTATCCAAGTAGCTGCATATATCAGTAGTTCATACTCACTGAGCAGTATTCTATTATATGGATGTACTGCATATTTTTATCTATTCACCCACTGAAGGACATCTGGGTTGTTTTCAGCTCTCTTTTACTCTAGAGTTGTTATAAATCTGTAAATTTATAGATTTTTGTATGAACAATTTTTTTCCCCCTAGGGTCAATACTTAGGAGTGCAATTGCCAAGTTATATGGTAAGTGTATGCTTAATTTATAAGACTGCAAAACAGTTATTCAGAGTGGCAATGTCATTTTGTATTCCTGTCAGCAGTGTTTGAGCTTCACATTCTTGTCAACACTTGGTATTGTCAATATTCTTTTATTTTAGCCTTTCTAATAGGTGGATAGTAGTATCTCATTGTGGTTTATTTTGCATTTCCTTAATGGTTAACAATGCTGAGCATCTTTTCATGTGCTTACTGACCATCTGTAAATCCTCTTGGTGAAATGTCTTTTGCTCATCTTAAATATGGATTGTTTTCTTACTGTTGAGTTTTGTAAGTTTGTTATATATACTATAAATCCTTTTTTTGGATATGTGATTTACAATTATTATATCCCAGTGTGAGATAGCCTTTTCTGTTTCTTACCGGTGTCTTTTCATAGGGCAAAATTTTAGTGTTGTTTGTTTGTTTATTTGTTTATTTTGAGAGAGACAGAGTGTGAGCGGCGTAAAGGTGCAGTATCTGGGAGAGAGAGAGAATCCTCAGCGGGGCTCAATCCCTCATATGACCCTGGGATCATGACCTGAACCAAAATCCAGAGTTGGACACTTAATTGATTGAGCCACCAAGGTGCCCCCAAATTTAAGTTTTGATAAAGTTCAACTTCCAATTTTTTTTTCTTATATAAATCATGGTTTTGTTATCATGTCTAAAAACTCTGTTTAATTCCAGGTCACAAAGATTTTCTTCTATGTTTCCTTTTAAAAGATTTATAATTTTATATTTATAATTATAAGTCATTTTGAATATGTTATGTATAAATTGTGATGTTTAGGGCTTAGTTCATCTACTTCTTTATGGATGTCCAATGGTTCCAACACCATTTGTTGGAAAGAATATCCTTTCCCACTGAATTGGCTTTGCATCTTTGTCAGGGATCAATTGACCATATTTATGTGGGTCTATTTCTAGGCTCTATTCTCTTTCTTTAATCTATGTGTCTATTATTTTATCAATACACACAATCTTGATTACTTTGACTTTATAGTCTTAAAATCAGGTAGTGTGATCCCTCCAACCTATTCTTTTCAAAATTGTTTTGGCTATTCTAGATCTTTTGTCTTTCCATGTGCATTTTAGAATCATCTCACCAACGTCTACTAAAAAATCTGCTGGGATTTTGATTGCGTTTCATTGAATCTATACATCAATTGGGGAATGATTAACATCTAAACAATACTGAGTCTTTTGGTCTATGAAGACAGTATGTCTCTCCATTTTTTTTTTAAGGTCTTCTTTGATCAGCATTTTGCAGCTTTCACCATACAAATCCTGTACACATTTTGTTAACTTTATACTAAATACTTCATTTTTAGAGCTATTTTAAATGTTTTTCTTTACATTTTGGTTTTAAATAGTTCATTGCTAATACACTGCCATCTCGCTAAACTCATTTATTAATTTTAGGAGTATTTTTGTAGATTCCTTGAGAATATCTATACAGACAATCATGTTTTCTGAGAATAGGGATAATCTATTTGATTTTTTTATTTCTTTCTATTGCTTTTATTTGCTGGCACAGACTTCCAGTAGGATGTTGAATAGGAGTGATAAAAATGAGCATCCTTGCTCTTTTCAACTCACAGCTTCTTACACATAAATGCCTAGGCAGGGATTATTAAACATTTGAAGCAAGAGGTCAATAGGAGTCTTTCTTAGTCAGTTTGGGCTGTTATAACAGAATATCATAGATTTTGTGGCTTATAAACAACAGAAATTTATTTCTCACAGTTCTGGATCCTGGCCAGTCTAAGATTAAGATGCCAGCGGGGCGCCTGGGTGGCGCAGTCGGTTAAGCGTCCGACTTCAGCCAGGTCACGATCTCGCGGTCTGTGAGTTTGAGCCCCGCGTCGGGCTCTGGGCTGATGGCTTGGAGCCTGGAGCCTGTTTCCGATTCTGTGTCTCCCTCTCTCTCTGCCCCTCCCCCGTTCATGCTCTGTCTCTCTCTGTCCCAAAAATAAATAAACATTGAAAAAAAAATTAAAAAAAAAAAAAGATGCCAGCAAATGTAGTGTCCAGTGAGGTTCACTTCCTGGTTCATAGATGACTGTCTTCTCACTGTGGCCTTACATGGTGGAAGGAGGGTGAGAGAGCTCCCTGGGGTCCCTTTTATAAGGGTATTAAGCCCATTGATGAGGGCTCCATCCTCATGGTCTAATTACCTCTTAAAGGCCCTACCTCCTAATACCAACATGTTGGGTCTAGGACTTCAACACATGAATTTGAGGGTAACTCAAACTTTGAGTCCATTGCAGAGTTCTTTCATTAGTTCTTGACACTTAATTGATGTTTTGGCTGAGATTGGAACTGTATATTGAAAATAATTCCTATCTTCCCAAATGTTGAAGACATTCTTTGATTTTCCTCCAGCATCCAGTATGCTCTGAGGATTCTGAAGCTATTCTGTTTGTTCTTTTGTGGTGGCCCATTTCTTATCTCTTATTCTTATCCTTTCAAAATCTCCTTTTTGTCTTTAGTGTTCTGAAATTTTACAAGGAAGTGTTTAGTATGAGTTGTATTTCTTCTACTGATATTTAATGGGCCTTTGCAATCTGGAAAAATTCCTGTATTATTTCTTCAATAGCTTTTTCCACCTCTGTGATTGCCATTCTTTGGGGGAAATTCCCATTGAATTAATTTCTAAGCCTCTTATGTATTCTTTCCAGTTCTTTACCACTTCTTAGCTTTTTATTCTACATTCAAAGGTAATTTTAACTTTATCTTCTAACTCTTCTGTTGAAGATGTATATTTACATCTGTAAATATATTTGAATTTCTAGGAGCTATTTCTTGTTTTCTATTTGTTCCTATTCTTATTTTATAGATATATCTTCTTGCTTCTCTCTAAAGATACCAGTTATATGAAACAGAGATTTTTTTTTTTAAGTTTCTTATGTTCCCTGCATCATTTGTTCTCTTCTCATTTACTTCTTTTCTCATTTACTTCTTTTCTCTTGGAGGCCTTCCTTAAATGCCTGTTGATCCTTGATTGTTTATGTCCGCTTAAGAGTAAGGCAGTGAGGGGTGCCTGAGTGGCTCAGTTGGTTGGGCATCCAACTTCAGCTCAGATCATGATCTCATGGTTTGTGAGTTCAAGCCCCACATTGGGCTCTGTGCTGATAGCCCATAGCATGAAATCTGCTTCAGATCTGTGTCTTCCTCTCTCTCTCTGCCCCTCCCCTACTCATGCTCTGTCTCCATCTCTCAAACATAAATAAACATTAAAAAAAAGAGTAAGACATTGAAATGTTGATTGAAACCTCTATGTATAGGTGGGGCTTTTATAGTGATAGACTTCTCTTTAGGCAAGCAAGTGGGAAATCAGCAATTCAGTAGAGGACCTCCAAGTGCCAGTACATTGAGGCTTATGTTTCTGGGGTTGTTGCTTCTCCAAAGAGAATCCTTGGTTCTTTACCTTTTAGTTAGATGCTAGAGTTTTGTACTGGGTTAAGGAGTGAGGTGAAACTAAATTTTCTTTTAGTCAGAGAAGTAAACTCTCACCCACATCCTCTTGTTTACGTTATCAGCATTTGAGTTTGTGACCCATGGTATTCTATACAAGGTAGTCTTTGACCATTCTCAAGATTCTCTTGTTTTTGGCCCACCACCTTCATTCTTGTTGCCTGGTACTTTACAACAACATGACAGATACTGAAAGTTGCCTATTCAGCAGCCATTCCAAATGTCTCTCCTGTCTCCTACCAAAGTAGCTGAAAAACAGGTATGTATGTTCCCAGACCACTTAGCGGCCAGTAGTAGTCATGTGATCAATCTAGTAATGACCAATAAGACATAGGGATGCTCACTGGGGAGTTTCGGGGAAAGATTTTTCCTCCATGATTTAAGGCAAGAGATGCAGGAGGAGAAAGAAACTTCCCCACACCTCTTTATTCACCTCCAGACTTTGAATGAGAGTGTGTGAGGATACACATGATGATTGAAGCCATGGAGTTCATCTTGGCTCATGAGGGAAAGGCCAGGAGCATCACAGGGTCACTGAAGTGGTGTCTTGATATTATTGGGCCATAGATCCCAGCTGGCTCACTGGCTTTACTCTCTGATTTTTCTGAATCACCTTTTTCTCCTCCTCCTTCTTTTCTTTTTCTTTTTCTTTTTTTTTTAAATATATGTAATTTATTGTCAAATTGGTTTCCATACAACACCCAGTGCTCATCCCAATAGGTGCCCTTCTCAATGCCCATCACCCACTTTCCCCTCTCCCCCACCCTCCATCAACCCTCAGTTTATTCTTAGTATTTAAGAGTCTTTTATGGTTTGCCTCCTTCCGTCTCTGTAACTTTTTTGCCCCCTTCCCCTCCCCTCCTTGTCATCTATTAAGTTTCTCAGGATCCACATAAGAGTGAAACCATATGGTATCTGTCTTTCTCTACCTGACTTATTTCACTTAGCGTAATAGCCTCCAGTTCCATCCATGTTGCTACAAATTGCCAGATTTCATTCTTTCTCATTGCCAAGTAGTATTCCATTGCATATATAAACCACATCTTCTTTATTCTTTTGTCAGTTGATGGACATTTAGGCCCTTACCATAATTTGGCTGTTGTTGAAAGTGCTGCTATAAACATTGGGGTACAAGTGCCCCTATGCATCAGCACTCCTGTATCCCTTGGGTAAATTCCTAGCAGTGTTATTGCTGGGTCATAGGGTAGATCTATTTTTAATTTTTTGAGGAACCTCCACACTGTTTTCCAGAGCGGCTGCACCCGTTTGCATTCCCACCAACAGTGCAAGAGGGTTCCCGTTTCTCCACATCCTCTCCAGCATCTATAGTCTCCTGATTTGTTCATTTTAGCCACTCTGATCAGCGTGAGGTGGTATCTCAGTGTGGTTTTGATTTTTATTTCCTTGATGAGGAGCGATGTTGAGCATCTTTTCATGTGCCTGTTGGCCACTTGGATGTCTTCTGTAGAAAAGTGTCTATTCATGTCTTCTGCCCATTTCTTCACTGGATTATTTGTTTTTTGGATGTGGAGTTTGGTGAGTTCTTTATAGATTTTGGATACTAGCCCTTTGTCCGATATGTCATTTGCAAATATCTTTTCCCATTCCGTCAGTTACCTTTCAGTTTTGTTGACTGTTTCCTTTTTAGTGCAGAAGCTTTTTATCTTGATGAGGTCCCAATAGTTCATTTTTGCTTTTAATTCCCTTGCCTTTGGAGATGTGTTGAGTAAGAAATTGCTGCTGCTGAGGTTAGAGAGGTTTTTTCCCTGCTTTCTCCTCTAGGGTTTTGATGGTTTCCTGTATCACGTTCAGGTCCTTCATCTATTTTGAGTTTATTTTTGTGAATGGTGTAAGAAAGTGGTCTAGTTTCATTCTTCGGCATGTTGCTGTCCAGTTCTCCCAACACCATTTGTTAAAGAGACTGTCTTTTTTCCATTGGATATTCTTTCCTGCTTTGTCAAAGATTAGTTGGCCATACATTTGTGGGTCCAATTCTGGAGTCTCTATTCTGTTCCATTGGTCTATGTGTCTGTTTTTGTGCCAATACCATGCTGTCCTGATGATTACAGCTTTGTAGTAGAGGCTAAAGTCTGGGATTGCAATGCCTCCCGCTTTGGTTTTCTTCTTCAATATTACTTTGGCTCTTCGGGGTCTTTTGTGGTTCCATACAAACTTTAGGATTGCTTGTTCTAGCTTTGAGAATAATGCTGGTGCAATTTTGATTGGGATTGCATTAAATGTGTAGATTGCTTTGGGTAGTATTGACATTTTAACAACATTTATTCTTCCAATCCATGAGTATGGAATGTTTTTCCATTTCTTTGTATCTTCCTCAATTTTCTTCATAAACTTTCTATAGTTTTCAACATACAGATCTTTTACATCTTTGGTTAGGTTTATTCCTAGGTATTTTATGATTCTTGGTGCAATTTTGAATGGGATAACTTTCTTTAATTGTCTTTCTGTTGCTTCATTACTGGTGTATAAAAATGCAACTGATTTCTGTACAATGATTTTGTATCCTGCGACTTTGATGAATTCATGTATCAGTTCTAGCAGACTTTTGGTGGAGTCTATCAGGTTTTCCATGTAGAGTATCATGTCATCTGCAAAAAGTGAAAGCTTGACTTCATCTTTGCCAATTTTGATGACTTTTATTTCATTTTGTTGTCTGATTGCTGATGCTAGAACTTCCAACACTATGTTAAACAACAGCAGTGAGAATGGACATCCCTGTCATGTTCCTGATCTCAGGGGGAAAGCTGTCAGTTCTTCCCCACTGAGGATGATATTAGCTGTGGGCTTTTCATAAATGGCTTCTATGATGTTTAAGTATGTTCCTTCTATCCCGACTCTCTCGAGTGTTTTTACTATGAAAGGATGCTGAATTTTGTCAAATGCTTTTTCTGCATCGATTGTCAGGATCATATGCTTCTTATCTTTTCTTTTATTAATGTGATGTATCACATTGATTGATTTGCAAATATTGGAACAACCCTGCAGCCCAGGAATGAATCCCACTTGATCATGGTGAATAATTCTTTTTATATGCTGTTGAATTTGATTTGCTAGTATCTTATTGAGAATTTTTGCATCCATATTCATCAGGGATATTGGCCTGTAGTTCTCTCTCTCTCTCTCTCTCTCTCTCTCTCTTTTTTTTTTTTTTTTTTTTTGCTGGGTCTCTGTCTGGTTTGGGAATCAAAGTAATGCTGGCTTCATAGAATGAGTCCGAAAGTTTTCCTTCCCTTTCTATGTTTTTGGAATAGCTTGAGAAGGATAGATATTATCTCTGCTTTAAATGTCTTGTAGAATTCCCTAGGGAAGCCATCTGGTCCTGGACTCTTATTTGTTGGGAGGTTTTTGATAACTGATTAAATTTCTTCACTGGTTATGGATCTGTTCAAATTTTCTATTTCTTACTGTTTGAGTTTTGGAAGTGTGTGGGTGTTTAGGAATTTTTCAATTTCTTCCAAGTTGTCCAGTTTGTTGGCATATAATTTTTCATAGTATTCCCTGATAATTGCTTGTATTTCTGAGGGATTGGTTGTAATAATTCCATTTTCATTCATGATTTTATCTATTTGGGTCATCTCCCTTTTCTTTTTGAGAAGCCTGGCTAGAGATTTATCAATTTTGTTTATGTTTTCAAAAACCCAACTCTTGGTTTCATTGATCTGCTCCACTGTTTTTTTAGATTCTATATTGTTTATTTCTGCTCTGATCTTTATTATTTTTCTTCTTTTGCTGGCTTTGGGGTGTCTTTGCTGTTCTGTTCCTAGTTCCTTTAGGTGTGCTGTTAGATTTTGTATTTGGGATTTTTCTTGTTTTTTGAGATAGGTCTGGATTGCAATGTATTTTCCTCTTAGGACTGCCTTCGCTGCATCCCACAGCATTTGGATCGTTGTATGTTCATTTTCATTTGTTTCCATATATTTTTTTAATTGCTTCTCTAGTTGCCTGGTTGACCCATTCATTCTTTAGTAGGATGTTATTTAACCTCCATGCTTTTGGAGGTTTTCCAGACTTTTTCCTGTGGTTGATTTCAAGTTTCATAGCATTGTGATCTCAAAGTGTGCATGGTATGATATCAATTCTTTTATACTTATTAAGGTCTGTTTTGTGACCTAGTATATGATATATCTTGGAGAATGTTCCATGTGCACTCAAGAAGAAAGTATATTCCATTGCTTGGGGATGCAGAGTTCTAAATATATCCGTCAAGTCCATCTGATCCAATGTATCATTCAGGGCCCTTTTTTCTTTATTGATTCTCTGCCTAGATAATCTATCCAGTGTTGCAAGTGGAGTATTAAAGTCTCCTGCAATTACCACATTCTTATCAATAAGGTTGCTTATGTTTGTGATTAATTGTTTTATATATTTGGGGGCTTCTGAATTTGGTGCATAAACATTTATAATTGTTAGCTCTTCATGATGGATAGACCCTGTAATTATTATATAATGCCCTTCTTCATCTCTTGTTACAGACTTTAATTTAAAGTCTAGTTTGTTTGATATAAGTATGGCTACTCCAGCTTTCTTTTGACTTCCAGTAGCATGATAGGTAGTTCTCCATACCCTCACTTTCAATCTGAAGGTACCCTCACTTTCAATCTGAAGGTGCCCTCAGATCTAAAATGAGTCTCTTGTAGACAGAAAATAGATGGGTTTTGGTTTTTTATCCATTCTGATACCCTATGTCTTTTGGTTGATGCATTTGGTCCATTTACATTCAGTGTTATTATTGAAAGATATGCTTAGAGTCATCGTGATATCTGTAGGTTTCATGCTTGTAGTGGTGTCTTTGGTACTTTGTGGTCCTTGCAACATTTCACTCACAGAGTTCCCCTTAGGATCTCTTGTAGGGCTGGCTTAGTGGTGATGAATTCCTTCAGTTTTTGTTTGTTTGGGAAAACCTTTATCTCTCCTTCTGTTCTGAATGACAGACTTGCTGGGTAAAGGATTCTTGGCTGCATATTTTTCCTGTTCATCACATTGAAGATTTCCTGCCAGTCTTTTCTGGCCTGCCAAGTTTCAGTAGATAGGTCTGCCACTAGTCTTATGGATCTCCCTTTATATGTTAGAGCCTGTTTATCCCTAGCTGCTTTCAGAATTTTCTCTTTATTCTTGTATTTTGCCAGTTTCACTATGATATGTCATGCAGAAGATCGATTCAAGTTACATCTGAAGGGAGTTCTCTGTGCCTCTTGGATTTCAATGCCTGTTTCTTCCCCAGATTGGGGAAGTTCTCAGCTATGATTTGTTCAAGTATACTTTCAGCCCCTTTCTGTCTCTCTTCTTTTTTTTTTTTTTAATTTTTTAATGTTTATTTATTTTTGAGACAGAGAGAGACAGAGCATGAACGGGGGAGGGGCAGAGAGAGAGGGAGACACAGAATTGGAAGCAGGCTCCAGGCTCTGAGCCATCAGCCCAGAGCCCGATACGGGGCTCAAACTCACGGACTGCGAGATCGTGACCTGAGCTGAAGTCGGACCCTTAACCAACTGAGCCACCCAGGCGCCCCTCTGTCTCTCTTCTTCTTCTGGAATTCCTATGATAAGGATATTGTTCTGTTTGATTGCATCACTTAGTTGTCTAATTCTCCCCTCGTACTGCTGGATTTTTTTTTTATCTCTTTTTCTCAGCTTCCTCTTTTCCCATAATTTTATCTTCTAATTCACCTATTCTCCCCTCTGTGTCTTCAATCCTTGCTGTGGCCACCTCCATTTTATTTTGCACCTCATTTATAGCATTTTTAATTCATCATGACTAGTTTTTAGTCCCTTGATCTCTGTAGCAATAGATTCTCTGCTGTCCTCTATGCTTTTTTCAAGCCCAGAAATTAATTTTATGACTATTATTCTAAATTCTTGTTCAGTTATATTGCTTAAATTGGTTTTGATCAGTTTGTCAGCTGTCGTTACTTCCTGGAATTTCTTTTGAGGAGAATTCTCCCGTTTCATCATTTTGGTTAGTTTTCTGTCCCTTAGGCGTTTTAAAAGCTTGTTGTGTGCTCTGCACCTGCAAGCACTGTTACATTAGAGGAGGGTCATACACTGTCCAGGGCCTGGCCCTTCAGGAGGTATTTTTTCGGAGCTTGTTACTTGCTCTCTGTTGTTGTGACTTTGGTTATTTTATTACCCTACTTATAGTGATATTTTGGACCCTCCACCAGGTGTGCTTTGATTTGTTCCTTGGAGTAACCCTGTAAAGGAAAACAGACAAACAGGAGACAAAACCACACAAACACACACACAAACAAAAACAAAACCTTAAGTCTAAGAACAAAAAAAAACCAAAACTCTGACTACAAGTAAAGAAGAGGGTGGAGGTGGTGCTGATGGAAGAGCACATACAAGGAGAGAAATGACAGGAACGGGATGGGGGGGGGGGAATAAACATTGACTAGGAGAGAGACTAAAAGACTTAATCCAGAGAGAGAGAAAGGAAAATAAAGAAGGAGACAGGGAAAACAAAAGGAAGATAAAGTTACCCAGACAGAGAAACTCTATGGCTTGATTATTCCAGAGAGAGAGAAGGGAGTGTAAAGCAGGAGGTGTAGAACATGTATCAAGACAATGGATTAAATATGTCTATTTAGACAGACCAATAACCAGAGTAAGCAGCCTAGGGGTGGGAAGAGATAAGGAGGAGAAATGGGGGGTGGTATATATCTATATATCCAGAATTGACCTAGAGTTAATCCAGGCATGGCTTGTCGGGAGTAGCTGTCCACAGGGTCTGTGCCACTCTGGTGGATGCGAAGTTACCCAGTGCAAGGGGGCGTGGTTGGGAGTAATCTGAACCCACCTCCACTATGGGCCCCAGGACTGATCCCTGAGGCCCTTGGTGGTGGCGGGGGGGCAGGGGGGGATGGTGATCCCCCAGTATCTTCTCCATGGAGCCGGACCCAGTGAACTCCGTTTGAGTCGTCCTCACTGTGCCGGGGGCGGTCCTTCTCTCTCCGCCAACTCCCCTGACCTTGCTCTAGGCTAAGATTCAAAGTCCCGCTCGACGCTCTGGCGCTGGGGAAGCGCCTCTCAGCGCGGGGATATGTGGTCCCAGCTGGCTTTGTCTATGCCCCCCGCACTTCAGGGAGAACCGCCTTCTACTGCGGACTGAGCCGTTGCCCTCGCCGTGAGACCCGGAGTGGTGGATGCAGGCAGGCTTGGTCTTTTCCCACAGCACTCCAGGGAAACGTCCACCTTACCCTCCTGCAGACTGCGCCCTCAGCTCAGCCACTGTGCCCGGGGGGGTGGCATACGCAGGCAGATTCTGTGCTACCACGCAGCCCTCCAGGAAGGGAACCACTTTCTCCAGCTGCGGACTGAGCCCCTGACCTACCACCGCACCCTAGGCTGGTTCCCCTCCTCCCCAGGTGCGAGAACAGGGAGCCGGCCCCAGTCCAAAGAAAGCCCTGCAGTCACAGATCAGATTCCTCTCAATCTCAGTCCAAGGTCTTTCTCCTGTCCAGATACGGTCCTGCACTTCCCTAGCCACTCTTTCTTTTTCCTTTGTCTCTCCGCAGAGGGGGTCCCCCCTCCGTGCCCACGCGACCTTTTTTATTTCCCCCAGTTCGCAGTTACCTACCCATCTTCTTTCCAACTTCCCCATTTTCTTCCTGAAGATTCAGTCTCTTATCCTCCCAGACTCTAGTGTTCTAAGTCCTTTTTGGCTTCTGCACTTCCTTGTTTGAGAGTCGCGGGAAGTATGGATCCCCTATTTCTCTGCCATGTTGGCCCCTCCTCCCTAAAATAATTAATCCCTCCTCCTTCTTTTCTTATCTCCCATCTCCTTTCCTTTCTCCTCTCTTCTCTTCACTCTCCTCACATCTTTAAGGGCTTTGAAGCTGGGATGGGATGAGTCGAGGACACAGGCAAAGTTACAGGCCCTTACTGCCCTCATTAAGTCTTTGCTGAAACAAGATAGGGTGTGAAGAAATGGAGGAACAGCTCCCCCATGTCTGTTCCATCCACCCTCTCCTCTCCTTCCCCCTGTGGCTGTGGAGGCCTTCATCTATAGGTCACTCTCCTGCATCATGTTCTCCACTGGCTTCTCATGTCCTGTTAGATAAATCTAAATTCATTAACCTGGTTCTTCCAAGCTCTCCAGAGTCTGATCCCTGCCTCCTCTCCTCCCTCATCCCCCACCACTTGCCCTGTGCTCTGGCCTTGCTGAGGTGCTCGGGGTTCCTGGAGTAGATGCTGTGCCATTTCATCTCTGGGTCTCTGTTCTTCCTGCCAGAAACACACTTCTGCCTACATGCATGAACCGTCCCTTTGTTCAAATGTCCCCTCCTCTGGGAAGCTTTCCCTTCTCTCCCAGGCATGGCTAGGTGCTCAGTCCTTTAACCTTTGAGTCCTTCCCTGATAGAGCTGTTTTCTCCTTGATGTGAGTGCATTTATGTGTTTCTGGGTCTGTTTTCCGCACTAGACTGTGAGTTCATTGAAAGCAAACTGTATGCCTTGTATTTGTGTCCCCAGCACTGGGCAGAGAGGTGGACCCAGACATGTCTCTTGCTGCTTTTTAATTCTTCAAGACATTTCATTTCAAATGATGAATTTCATACTTCACAAAAGTCTGCTGAATGCTCACAATAGACCAGATATGATATACCAAAATAATTAATCACTTTGTAATCAATTTGTAAAATAAAGAAAGGAAGAGGATAAACAATCCAAAGCCCCACATCCCTTAACACATTTATTGTTGAGTTTTGGGTATTTACTGCAGGTATTTTTGAAAAAAACAACTTTTAAAGTGGTTCCAGTGAGCCTTATTAGCTGCAGTGGCCATGGCTCTCTGCCCGGTACTTCCATTAAAAGTTTACAGGCCCAGGAGAGTTGGTCGAGCCAGCTTAGCCCTCCCACGGGTTCTGACCTTCCACTGGGGCCCAGCAGTGAGTCATTTTCCAGTGGGGATTGTCAGTGAGGTTGATAAGCTATCGTTTGAATACAACTTTTTATTTTCCACATTCCCACAGTAGCAGTAGTTAATTTGCTCTCATCTATAATCCTCACTGTGCCCACTGTGCAGATGAGGAAATGGAGGTACTCAGTGAAGGGTGATGGAAACAGCATTGGTATAATAGTGCTGTGTGTAAGACCCACTATGCCATTAACCAATCACCTGACTTGGAGCAGATTATATCATATCTGCAGGATTCGGTTTCTGCATATTTGAATGTAGAATGTTGGATTAGATGACCTCTCAAGGCTTCATAGATCTTCAGAATTCCATGACTTTTTGTGCTCTTCAAGGTTATGTAGGAGCCAAGGGCAAGCTTCCCCAAAATGTGCCACTTTGCCATATTGATTATTTTATTTTATTGTTAAAAAAAAGTTCATTTGTTTTTGAGAGAGAGAGTGTGTGTGTGTGTGTGTGTGTGTGTGTGTACGTGTGTGTGTGTGTGTGTGTGTGTGTGTGTGTGTGTGTGCAGGAGCAGAGGAGGAGCAGAGAGAGGGAGAAAGAGAATCCCAAGCAGGCTCCAGGCTGTCAGTACAGAGACTGACATGGAGCTCGATCTCACAAACGACAAGACCATGACCTGAGCCAAAATCAAAAGTTGGACATTTAGCCAGCTGAGCCATCCAGGTGCCCCCAATTGATTATTTTAAATAAATGTTACTTAAGAGACACCCTGTGCAAGAAGGACACTCAGCTCCTCCTCTGTCCCCCTGAAAGCAGGAAATCAGTCTCCCATATTAAAATTACCCTCCCTATACCAGGGAGTGAAGAGACACCTTTATCACCACAGACAAGAAATTTAAAGCCAAAAAGGCAGTATAAACAAGACTTGTTACTTTTACTAATTTACTACCCCAGCCCAAATTCTGTTTAGAATTGCTTACTAATTGAGGCTTGCAATGTTGTTTTCTTTGTCCTGTCAATGCCTCACAGATTTATTGTCTTTGTCTAAAAATTGTTAAAACTTCCTGCCTTGGTTATTTCTTTAGTTCTCAATTTCATTGTTGAGCTTCCATGCACACATAATAACACTTTATTTTTTTCTCCTGTTAATCTCGCTCATATTAATTTAATTCTTAGTCCTGCTGGAAGATCTTGAAAGGTAGAGAAAAAATTTTTCCTTCCCTACAGTTATATGGCTTATTTGTGGCAGAACATGGCAAGAATCCAGGTTTTTTGGCTTCTGGTCTAGCGCTTACCCAATCACACCACAAAATAATCTGAGTTCTTCTATGAGAATTTCCTCCAGAATGAGTGGATGCTGTGGCTTCTATCCTCTCTCCCCCTGCCCCTGCCCCCCACCCATTACTGGGATAGAAAGATTTGGTTAGGAGGAAGGAACAGGGAGTGGGTCAGGCGGGCTAGAGGGTAAATGAAATAAAAGAACAGAGCTGTAACACTTTGCACTTAAATCTGGGTTATAAGAAAAGTAATGCAGGGTATAAGTGGTGGAAATCTTGGGGGAAAGTGGCCAAGCCACTTTTTTGGAGCATTTTGAGGAGGAAAAGAATGAAACTCAGTCACATTTCCTCAACCTTGAGTAGTAAGGCAGCTTTAACAAGAATGAGATAAATATAAATCTGATTTTAGGGCGCCTGGCTGGCTCAGTCAGTAGAGCATGCAAATTTTGATCTCAGGGTCATGAGTTTGAACTCTTTGTCAGGAGCAGAGTTTACTTAAAAAAAAAGTTTGTGGGCGCCTGGGTGGCTCAGTCGGTTGAGCGTCTGACTTCGGCTCAGGTCATGATCTCATGGTCCGTGAGTTCAAGCCCTGCGTCGGGCTTTGTGCTGACAGCTCAGAGCCTGGAGCCCGTTTCGGATTCTATGTCTCCCTCTCTCTCTGCCCCTCCCCTGTTCATGCTCTGTCTCTGTCTCAAAAATAAATAAACATTTAAAAAAAAAAAGTTTGAATCCATAAACAGAGATATCTTTGAAAGATAACATATGGCAAGGGGACAGGAAAGCCACCTAACAAGGGCAGAGGTGGAAGTTTTGTGAATCTGTAAAATAGCCTTGAGGTTAAAGCAGAAATGAACTGAATCTGGATAAGGAATGAACTGGTTAAGGAAAACTAATCCAAGACAGTTGACCAGAGAAGTGAGAGACCACAGAGCTCTTGAGCTCCTGTAACTCCCATTCACTTTATCATGGGGTGACTTTTACAGCAGAAAGGGGCCAGGAACATGCACCCACGCACATGGAAATGAGACCCTGGAGAGGTGGGAAGATGGTAAATCCACATTATCAGGCCTAAACAAGCTCATCTCTCAAAACTCCAACTACGAGTGAAGTGAGCCAAGTTTGTGGTCTTTTTTCTCTGTTTTCAGACTGGATAATTTCTTTTGCTCTATCTTCAAGTTCACAGACTCATCCTTCTGTTATCTCCATTGAACCCCATTCAATGAATATTTTATTTCTATTGTATTTTTCAGTTCTAAAATTTGCATTTGGTTCTTTTTCTACAACTGTCATTTTTTTGCTGAAAACTTCTATCTTTCCACACGTTTCAAGAGTGTTCACTTTTACCTCTAGGAACATGTTGATAATAGCTACTTTAAAGTCTTTGGTAATTTCCACTTTGGCTTCATGTTAAAGTTGGTGTTTGTTGGCTGTCTTTTCCTTGCAAGTTGTGGAGAATTGCCCTGTTTCCTTTTTCTTTTAATGTTGAGTAATTTTGGATTGTATCCTGGAAACATTACATTGTGAGACCTTGAGTCTGTCAATATCCTGTGGAGAATGCTGATTTTGTTTTTTGTTTGTTTATTTTAGCTGTCAGTTAACCCTTTAGTCCTGACCTGTATTGTGTGAGGTGTGCTTTCAAATGTGAGCAGACTTTTCAAACCCTTTACACTGCTATTTGGGTCTGCACCATGTTTCTGGCACCTAAGAGCCAGTCTGGGACCTCATCGGTGGTATACACTGTACCTCAGTTCCTAAAGCCTTTGCTATGCTACTTCATATCAGTGTTGCCTGTGGGGAGATTTAAGGACTCCTTTTTCTCTGTGATTTATGTCGTCGGGCTCCTAGGAACCCCTTTTCCTGGTGCCCTGGCTACAGAGCCAACGTTTTCACATCCTTGTGCTGTTATGAAATTCCTATGACTAAATCTGGTTTGGGGTAAAGTGGTGAAAATTGAGAGAGAGAAAAAAAAAGCATGAGGATTTCTGCCTCACACTATTTGGACCCTGTGAGCCTGTTGATCCAGGGCCTCTGGCAAGAGAGGGCTTTTGGTCAGAGTTTTACATGCCTGTGCAGCTGCTGCAGGATTGTAGTTCTATGACTGGTCTTTTTACTTGGGATAAGGCCAAGAGAAGAAATGGAGAAATGGGGGGAAATGGAGATTTCCCCAGATATTCTCAGTTCTGCAGTGGCCCCTTTCCCAGTCCTCTGACTGTAAAGAGAGAGCTTTCCTTGGACTTTTTTTTGGGTACACGTCCACTATATCCTTCTGCGACTCTTAGAGTCTAAGGCAATAGCTATGGAAGGCAAAAACAAATCAGGGAACCGGCTACTCTACTGGGGAGTATTCAGGTTTCTACTTCCCTTCCCAAACTGCCTGCTCTTGCTTTCAGTTTGGTGTCCTCAGATTTTAGTTTTTGTCTGTGATAAGTGGGAGAAGTTGGATGATGCCTTAGAACTTCTACACTGTACTTTTGATTTGCTTGGTGAACACCTCCTTCTGGTGTGATCATATTGCTCGGGCTATCATTCTGCTTTTTAGTCTTTTATTATTTTTTATTTATGTATTTTTTTAGTCTTTTATTTCTTATAGCTACTTTGTTTTTTTTTTCAATATATGACGTTTATTGTCAAATTGGTTTCCATACAACACCCAGTGCTCATCCCAAAAGGTGCCCTCCTCAATACCCATCTCCCACCCTCCCCTCCCTCCCACCCCCCATTAATCTTTAGTTTGTTCTCACGTTTTAAGAGTCTCTTATGCTTTGGCTCTCTTCCACTCTAACCTCTTTTTTTTTTTTCTTCCCCTCCCCCATGGGTTTCTGTTAAGTTTCTCAGGATCCACGTAAGAATGAAACCATATGGTATCTGTCTTTCTCTGTATGGCTTATTTCACTTAGCATAACACTCTCCAGTTCCATCCATGTTGCTACAAATGGCCATATTTCATTCTTTCTCATTGCCATGTAGTACTCCATTGTGTATATAAACCACAATTTTTTTTATCCATTTATCAGTTGATGGACATTTAGGCTCTTTCCATAATTTGGCTATTGTCTTGTAACTACTTTGTATGGGATTTTCCCTTGATTTTTTTTTCCCCCGTGGCTCATTTTTAGGCAGAAATAGTTTTGCTGAACTTTTGGAAGAGGGCATGGTTCACGCATCCTCCCTTCTTTTTTCTTCCTTTCTTTTTTTTTTTTTTTTTTGTAGTATTGAAAATGTGGTTTCTTGCTTTCTGAGATTTACTAGCTCTGTTAGAGCTAGCTCTGTCTTCCCCACTGTTTTTGTTGATAGCTCTATTTCCTTTGTCTCTTTTGTCTCATCTGGGTCAGTTTTAATCTCATTTCCGGCATCTTCTCTTCTGTGTGGGGTGTGTGCTGGAAAGAGGTTCTGGTCTATCAGTTCTGGGAGATTTGACTACAGGCTTCTTGCCTTTGTCCTCCACTAGATTTGGAAGAACCACTCTGTTTTAGCTGCTGTTTTTGAAGTGGTCTGCCATCTTTTCCAGATAATACCTGTTGGCTATTTTTACTTCCTTCCTTTTAGGTCTGCCCATTGCTTCCCTCTGCTTCCTCCTTCACAGATGCTGATGCCATGCAGCCCTTATCCAGGGATTTTCTTCACTTGCTTGTCTAGGTCTGTGGAAATACCTCATTATACAGTTTTATTGTAAATATTGTCCATGGATATTTACTTTGCTATCTGTTGCTCTGCTGTTTTTTTTTCTAATCCTTTTATTTTGGAAATTTGGAATAGAAGTTGAGAAAGCCTAAGTGGCATTCCAAACGACATACTGTTAACTTGTAGTGAAGCTGACACTATAGCATATGTCTTCTGAATGCTCGTCCAACATTTTGTTGTTGTTGCTGTTAATTGAAATTATTGTAGATTGATATGTAGTTGCAAGAAATAATAGAGACTTCTTGTACACTTTCCACAATTTCCTCCAGTGGTAATGTTTTGTAAAATTACAGTGTAGGATCTCATCCAAAGTATTGCTGGGTATTTTAAAAGAGTGAAATCATGCAAAGTATATTCTCTGACTACAATGGAAAGAGGCTAGAAATTAATAAAAGGAAAAGTGGAACATTTTCAAATACATGGAAATTAAACAACAGTCTTAAACAACAAATGGATCAAAGAAGAAATCACTAGGGAAATTAGAAAATAGCTTGAAATAAATGAAAACAAAAACTCAACACATCAAACCTTAGGGGATGCAGTAAGAGCAGTACTTAGAGGGAAGTTTATAGGTATATATGCCTACATTAAAAAAGAAGAGGGGTGCCTGGCTGGCTCAGTTGGTAGAACATGCAATTCTTTTTTTAGAGTCTATTTATTTCGAGAGAGACAGAGACAGAATGCGAGTGGGTTAGGGACAGAGAGAGAGGGAGACACAGAATCCGAAGCAGGCTCCAGGCTCCGAGTGGTCAGCACAGAGCCCAATGCAGGGCTCGAACTCATGAGCTGTGAGATCATGACCTGAGCCAAAGTTGGACGCTCAAATGAGCCACCCAGGCACCCCGCAATTCTTTTTTTTAAGTCTATTTATTTCAAGAGAGACAGAGTGAACAATCAGGGGAGGAGCAGAGAGAGAGGGAGAGAGAGAATCCCAAGCAGGCTCCGCCCTGAGAGTGTGGAGCTTGATGCGGGGCTCGAACTCATGAACCACAAGATCATGACGTGAGCTGAAACCAAGAGTTGGATGCTTAAACAACTGAGCCACCCAGGCTCCCCAAGAGTGTGCAACTTTTGATCTCAGGGTTGTGAGTTCGATCTCTGTGTTGGGTATAGAGATTGCTTAAAAAAAATAAAATTAAAAAAAAAAAGAAGGAAAATCTAAAATCAACAATCTAATTTTATACTTTAAGGAGCTGGAAAAAGAAAGCAAACTAAACCAAAGCCAGCAGAAAGAAAGAATATTAAGATTAGAGCAAGATAAATTAAATAGAGACTGTAAAAATAAACAAAAAAAAGAATCAACAAAACCAAAAGTTGATTCTTTGAAAAGATGAACAAAGTTTACAAACCTTAGCTGAACTAAGAGAAAAAGAGAGAGGATGCAAATAAATAATATCAGAAATGAAAGCAGAAACCAACCTTATGGAATGAAAAGAATTTACTAGAATAGAACATATTACCACCTTTATAGAAATAAAAAGGATTAAATAAAATATTATGAGCAGTTATATGCAAGCAAATTAGATAATCCATATTCAATGGACACATTTTTAGAAACATACAAATTGCAAAGAAATTACTCAAGAAGAAATAGAAAATCTCAACAGATCTATACAAGTAAAGATTCAATAAGTATTAAAAAACCTCCTGGCAAAGAAAAGTCCAGGAGCAGATGGCTTCACCGAATTCTACCAAACATTTAAAGGAGAGTTAACAACAATACTACTCAAATGCTTACAAAAACGGAAGAAAAAGGAACACTTTCTAACACATTATATAAAGTCACCATTACCCTGATACCAAAGGCAAACAAAGGTAACACAAGAAAATAAAACTACAGTCCAACATTTTTTTATAAATAAGGAAGCAAAAATCCTCAACAAAATACTAGCAGACTAAATCCAACAGTACATGAAAAGGATTATACACCATAGCCATATGGATTTATGCTGGGAATGCAAAGATAGTTTGCCATAAGAAAGTTAATCACTGAATGCACAACATTAATAAAATGAAGGAAAACCCCACATAATGATGTCAATAGATGAATTAAACACCCTTTTATGGTAAAAACACTAATAAAATTTGGAATAGAAGGGGGCATTTATGAAACTCACAGCTAACATCATACTCAATGGTGAAAACTTGAAAATTTCCCCTCCCCTCTCCCAACTAAAATCAGGAACAAGAAAAAGATGCTCACTTTAACCACTGCTATTCAATACTGTATTGGAAGTTCTACCCAGAGCAAATAGGCAAGAAAAAGAAATAAAAGGCAGGAAGAAAATAAGAAGTAAAACTACCTCTATTTTCAGAGGATATGGTTCCATATATAGAAAATCCCATAGAACCCACAAAAAAACTATTAGAACTAATAAACAAATTTAGCAAAGTTGCAGTGTGCAATATCCAAAAACACTTTATAGAAACATCATTGTGTTTCTATAAAGTGGTAAAAACCAATCAGATAAAGGGTTTAAGAGAACAATTCCATTAACAATAGCAACCAAAAGAATAAAATCCTTAGGAAAAATTTAACCCAGGAGGTGAAAGACTTGGGCAATGAAAAACGAAAAATGTTGCTGAAAAAAATTAATAAGGGTTTCTTTTTTTTATAAAGATGTAAAATAAATGAAATGACACTCCATGTTCACACATTGCAAGGATCAATATTGTTAAGATGGCAATATCTTCCAAGGTGATCTACAGAATCAGTGCAATTCCCATCAAAATTCCAATGGGCTTTTTTTTTTTTCAGAAATGGAATTCACAATCTTCAAATTCATATGCAACCTATAAGAGGCCTCAAATAGCCAAAACAACATTGAAGAATAAAAATAAAGTAGGAGAACCTCACAATTCCTAATTTCAAAACTTACTACAAAGCTACAGAAATCAAAACAGTGTGGTACGGGCATATAAGAATAGACATATAGGCCAATTGAGGGGAATTGAGTGTCTAGAAATAAACCATAACATCTATGGCAATAGTGCCAAGGACATTCAATGGAAAAAAGATAGTCTTTTCAAAAAATAGTTTGGGACAACTGGATAACTACATGCAAAACAATAAAGTTGGACTGCTACTTCATAGCATAAAAATTAACTCAACATGAATCAACTACCTACATAGAAGAGCTAAAACTATAAAACTCTTAAACAAAAACAAGCAATTTAAGAAACAATAGATATATTAGATTTAATAAAAACTAAAATCTTTTTGTATCAGCACATTATCAAGAATATGACAGGATAACCTATAAAATAGGAGACAATATTTGTATATCACACACCTTTATAATGGTTTAATATCTAGAATATATAAAGCATCCTTAGAACTCAACAAAAAGAACTCAGTTTATAAAAGGACAAAGGATTTGAATAGACATTTCTCCAAAGAATATATACAAATGACCAATGATCACATGAAAAGGTGTTCAACATCATCAATCATTAGGAAATGCAAATCAAAACCACAATGAGAAGAACAAGACAAGGATGTCCACTGTCACCACTTTTATTCAACATAGTACTGGAAGTCCTAGCTGCAGCATTAGATAACAAAAAGGAGTAAAATGCATCCAAATTGGTAAGGAAGTAGTAAAACTTTCACTATTTGCAGATGACATGATGCTATACACAGAAAATCCTAAAGACTCTGAAAAAAAACAAAAACCAAAACCCTACTAGAATGAATAAATGAACTCAGTAAAGTCACAGGATACAAAATCAATGTGCAGAAATGTTGCATTTCCATACACTGATAATGAAGCAGCAGAAAGAGAAATTAAGAAACAATCCCATTTATGATTGTGCCAAAAGTAATAAGAGAGCTAGGAATAAACCCAACCAAAGAGGTGAAAGACCTGCATTCTGAAAACTATAAAACACTGATGAAAGAAATTGAACATGACACAAAGAAATGGAAAGGCATTCCATGCTCATGGATTGGAAGAACAAATGTTGAAATGTCTATATTACCAAAGCAGTCTACTGATATAATGCAATTTCTGTCAAAATACCAATCACATTTTTCACAGAACTGGAACAAAAAATTCTAAAATTTATATGTAACCACAAAAGACTTTGAATAGCTAAAGCAATTTTGAAAAAAGAAAAACAAAATTGGATATATCACAATTTCAGACTTCAAGTTATATTACAAAGTTCAAGTAATCAAAACAGTCTGGTACTGTCACAAAAATAGACACATAGATCAATGGAACAGAATAGAAAACTCAGAAATAAACTCACAATTATATGGCCAATTAGTCTTCAACAAAGCAGGATAGAATATCCAATGAGAAAAAGACCGTCCCTTCAATAAATGTTGTTGGGGAAACTGGACAGCAACATGCAAAACAATGAAACTGGACCACTTTCTTTCATATATATATATTTAGAGGGAGAGTGTGAGTGGAGAAGGGGCACGGAATGGAGGGGGAAGGTGGTGGATGGAGGATCTGAAGCAGGGTCTGTGCAGACAGCTTCCATGCTGACAACAGCTAGCCTGATGCGGGGCTCGAACTCACAAACCATGAGATCATGACCTGAGCCAAAGTCAGATGGTCTGCTGACTGAGACACCCAATCACCCTGAAACTGGACCACTTTCTTATGCCATACACAAAAGTAAACTCAAAGTGGATTAAAGATCGAAATGTGAGCCCTGAAACTATAAAAATCCTAGAAGAGAGCACAGACAGTAATTTCTCTGACATCACCCATAGCAACATTTTTCTAGATATATCTCCTGAAGCAAGCGAAACAAAAGCAAAAATAAATTATTGGGACTACATCAAAATAAATAGCTTCTGCATGGCAAAACAAACAATCAACAAAACTAAAAGACAACCTACTGAATGGGAGAAGATATTTGCAAATGATATATCCAACAAAGGGTTAGTATCCAAAATACATAAAGAACTTCTATAACTCAACACTAGAAAAACAAATAATCCAATTAAAAATGGGTAGAAGACATGAACACACATTTCTTTAAAGAAGACATCCAGATGGCCAACAGATACATGAAAAGATGCTTGACATCACTCATCATCAGGGAAATGCAAATCAAAACCACAATGAGATATCACCTCATACCTGTCAGAATGGCTAAAATCAAAAACACAAGAAACAAGTGCTAGTGAGGATGTGGAGAAAAAGGAACTCTTGGCACTCTGGTGGGAATGTAAACTGGTACAGCCACTGTGGGAAACAGCATGGAGGTTCCTCAAAAAATAAAAAATAAGAATTTGGGGAGCAAGATGCTGCAAAAGGTAGGGAACAGCTTTTGCGGGCAGAAAGAGGATGGAGACTGGGGAGGCGGGGAGAATATGGGAAAAGCACTCCTCCCCAAAAGCAGCTGGAGAGAAAGTGGAAAATTGGAAACAGCTGCAGAGTCTAAACTAAAAAGGGAGAAAGGAGAAAGGAGAGGGTTTAAATTCCATTAAGACTGTAAAGGGGAGCGCAAAGGCTGCAACTCTGCAGCTCGATACCTGGTGGTGCTCTGGTGGGAAGGGCAAATCCCCAGGAACAGGGTGGAGTCTGGGAGGTTCTCAGGCCACATGGGGAAAGGTGGTTCCACTGCTGGAAGGACATTTGGTAGAGACTGTTGAAGCTACCTGGTCCCAGCAGACCCTGGAAGGCGGCCACATTTGCTGGTGCTGGGGCAAGGCTGTTAAGGGTGAAGCCTGGTGGCAGATATGTGTTGTGATTTTCCACAATCCCTGAAACGCTGCTGCTACACTGTCTCGCAAACTTTTTCTGGGGTGGGCTGGCACCTGGCCGCAGTCTCAGGACACCAGCAGCAGCAGGGTCCAGCGGGGCATTGGTGCAGCCAATATTCAGCATTGCTCCTTCAGCTGTTGCTCGGTGAGACCCTCCCATAGAGGGGCAGAACGGGTCAAAGCCTCAGTCCTTCAGAAGTAAGGGGCTGGGGAAAACAGCCACATCTGAGACAAAACTTGGGAGAGAGGTACTGCCTGGGGCCTGGTCACGGAGAGTGAAAAAGTGGTGAGTGGATGAGAGCTGAAGACAGAGGACCTGTGTGTGATTGCTGATCTGGGAGAACAGACTGGGTAGCTGGGTGGCGCCATTTTCACCACTCCCGTGCATACACATATGCGCCTATGAGTGCCACAACAATCCACCCCAGTAGGCTAGCAACGCCATCTAATGGAGAGCTGAGCCGTTACACTGAGCACCGCCCAACTGGGCTAACTTCACTCTTCAAGAACACAAGTCTCACTGCCGGCTTAATTTATGGGCTATAAAGAGCTACATAGACTGACCTCTAGGGGAAAACGAAGTAATTTCAGTCCTACTTCAATCTGTTAACAGGTTCATCTATTCAATTTTCTTTCTTTTTTCCCTTCTTTTTCTCTTTTACAATTCTTTTCTTTTTCTTGAATACAGAAAAAAAATTCATTATTTTTAATTTTTATTAAAAATATTTTTCTTTAATTTTTGTTACTATATTTTTTACTTTTGTGTGAATTTTTTCAAATTCTACTTTATTTCCATCATTTTATTTTAGTCTACTTCAGTGTATTCACCTTTTCAAATTTTCAAATAATTTCCTTTTTTGTTCTTTCTTTTTCTTTTTTTCTCTTTTTTGTTTATTTTCTTTTCCTTGGACGCAGAAAGATAAAAACTTCATTTTTACTTTCAATTTCTATTAAAAATATTTTTATTTAATTTTTATTACTATATTTTTTGCTTTTATGTAAATTTTTTCAAATTCTATTTTACTTCCATCATTTTACTTTAGTCTACTACAGTGTATTCACTTTTTCAAATTTTCAAATGATTTCTTTTTTCTTTTTTTATCTTTTTTCTCTTTTTTGTTTCTTTTCTTTTTTCTTAAATGCAGAAAAAGAAAAAATTCATATTTATTTTTAATTTTTATTAAAAACATTTTTCTTTAATTTTTTCTACTATATTCTTTACTTTTGTGTGTATTTTTTTCAAATTCTATTTTACCCCCATCATCTCATTTTAGTCTACTTCAGTGTATTCATTTTTTCAAATTCTCAAACGATTTCCTTTTTTTTTCTTCCCTCCCTTTTTTTTCTCTAATCTGTCAAACCACTTTCAACACCCAGACCAAAACACACCTAGGATCTAGCATCATCTATTCGATTTGTGTGTGTGTGTTTAATTTTTAATTTTAATAATTTTTTAATTTTAATTTTTTTAAATTTCAATTTTCTACCTCATTAATTCATTTTCTCCCTTCAAAATGACAAAATGAAGGAATTCACCCCAAAAGAAAGAGCACGAAGAAATGACATCCAGGGATTTAACCAATACAGATAAAAGCAAGATGTCTGAACCAGAATTTAGAATCATGATAAGAATACTAGCTGGAGTTGAACATAGATTAGAATCCCTTTCTGCAGAGATAAAAGAAGTAAAACATAACCAGAATGAAATTAAAAATGCTATAACCGAGCTGTAATCATGAATGGATGCAGCAGCGGCAAGGATGGACGAGGCAGAACAAAGAATCAGCAATATAGAGGACAAACTTATAAGGAATAATGAAGCAGAAAAAAAGAAGGAGATTAAGGCAAAAGAGCACGATTTAAGAATTAGAGATGTCAGTGACTCATTAAAAAGGAACATCAGAATCATAGGGGTCCCAGAAGAGGAAGAGAGAGAAATAGGGGTAGAAGGGTTATGTGAGCAAATCATAGCGGAAAACTTTCCTAACCTGGGGAAAGACACAGACATCAAAATCCAGGAAGCATAGAGGACTCCTGTTAGATTCAACAAAAACCGACCATCAACAAGGCATATCAGAGTCAAATTCACAAAATACTCAGCCAAGGAGAGAATCATGAAAGCAGCAAGGGAAAAAAAGTCCCTAACATACAAGGGAAGACAGATCAGGTTTGCAGCAGACCAATCCACAGAAACTTGGCAGGCCAGAAAGGAGTGGCAGGATATATTCAGTGTGCTGTATCAGAAAAATATGCAGCCAAGAATTCTTTATCCAGCAAGGCTGTCATTCAAAATAGAAGGAGATATTAAACGTTTCCCAAACAAAAATTAAAGGAGTTTGTGACCACTAAACCAGCCCTGCAAGATATTTTCAGGGAGACTTTCTGAGGGGAGAAAAGAAAAAAAAAAAAAAAAAATATATATATATATATATATATATATATATATATATACACACATACCAAAAGCAACAAAAGATTAGAAAGGACCAGAGAACACCACCAGAAACTCCAACTCTACAAGCATCATAATGGCAATAAATTCGTATCTTTCAGTACTCACTCTAAACATCAATGGACTCAATGCTCCAATCAAAAGACATAGGGTAACAGAATGGATAAGAAAACAAGATCCATCTATATGCTGTTTACAAGAGACCCACTTTGGACCTAAAGACATCTTCAGATTGAAAATAAGGGGATGGAGAACCATCTATCATGCTAATGGTCAACAAAAGAAAGCCAGAGTAGCCATACTTATATCAGACAATCTAGACTTTAACATAAAGACTGTATCAAGAGATGCAGAAGGGCATTATATCATAATCAAGGGTCTATAGACCAAGAAGACCTAACAATTGTAAACATTTATGTGCCAAATGTGAAAGCACCCAAATATATAAATCAATTAATCACAAACATAAAGAAACTCATCCATAGTAATACCATAATAGTAGGAGACTTCAACACTCCACTCACAGCAATGAACAGATAATCTAATCAAAAAATCAACAAGGAAACAATGGCTTTGAATGACACACTGGACCCGATGGACTTAACAGACATATTCAGAACATTTCATCCTAAAGCAGCAGAATATACGTTCTTCTCCAGTGCACATGGAACGTTCTCCAGAATAGACCATATACTGGGACACAAATCGGCCCTAAGTACAAAAAGATCGAGATCATACTGTGTATATTTTCAGACCACAATGCTATGAAACTCTAAATCAACCACAATAAAAAATTTGGAAAGGTACCAAATACTTGGAGACTGAAGAACATCCTACTAAAGAATGAATGGGCTATCCAAACAGTTAAAGAGGAAATTAAAAAGTATATGGAAGGGGCGCCTGGGTGGCGCAGTCGGTTAAGCGTCCGACTTCAGCCAGGTCACGATCTCGCGGTCCGTGAGTTCGAGCCCCGCGTCAGGCTCTGGGCTGATGGCTCGGAGCCTGGAGCCTGTTTCCGATTCTGTGTCTCCCTCTCTCTCTGCCCCTCCCCCGTTCATGCTCTGTCTCTCTCTGTCTCCAAAATAAATAAACGTTGAAAAAAAGAAATTAAAAAAAAAAAAGTATATGGAAGTCAATGAAAATGATAACACCACAATCCAAAACATCTGGGACACAGCAAAGGCAGTCATAAGAGGAAAGTATATAGCAATCCAGGCCTTCCTAAAGAAGGAAGAAAGATCTCAGATGCACAGCCTAACCTTATGCCTTAAAGAGCTGGAAAAAAAAAAAACAGCAAATAAAACCCAAAACCAGCAGAAGACAGGAAATAATAAAGATTAGAGCAGAAATTAATGCTATCAAGACCAAAAACCAGTAGAACAGATCAATGAAACCAGAAGCTGGTTCTTTGAAAGAATTAACAAAATTGATAAACCACTAGCCAGTTTGATCAAGAAAAGGAAAGGACCCAAATAAATAAAATCAAGAAAGAGGAGAGATCACAACCAACACAACAGAAATAAAAACAACAATAAGAGAATATTATGAGCAATTATATGCCAATAAAATGGGTAATCTGGAAGAAATGGAAAAATTCCTAGAAACAGATACACTACCAAAACTGAAACAGGAAGAAATAGAAAATTTGAACAGACCCATAACCAGTAAGGAAATCATATTAGTAATCAAAAATCTGCCAAAAAACAGGAGTCCAGGGCCAGATGGCTTTCCAGGGGAATGCTACCAAACATTTAAGGAAGAGTTAACACCTATTCTCTTGAAACTGTTCCAAAAAAATAGAAATGGAAGGAAAACTTCCAAACTCTTTCTATAAAGCCAGCATTACCTTGATTCCAAAACTAGACAGAGACCCCACTAAAAAGGAGAACTATAGGCCAATTTCCCTGATGAACATGGATGCACAAATCCTCAACAAGATATCAGCCAACCGGATCCAACAATACATTAAAAAAATTATTCACCACGATCAAGCGGGATTTATACCTGGGATGCAGGGCTGGTTCAATATCCGCAAAACAATTAACGTGATTCATCACATCAAGAAAAGAAAGGACGAGAATCATATGATCCTCTCAATAGATGCAGAGAAAGCATTTGACAAAATATAGCATCCTTTCTTGATAAAAACCCTCAAGAAAGTAGGGATAGAAGGAGCATACCTCGAGATGATAAAAGCCATAAACTAGTGACCCAACACTAATATTATCCTCAATGGGGAAAAGCGGACAGCTTTCCCCCTAAGGTCAGGAACAAGACAGGGATGTCCACTCTCACTACTGTTATTCAACATAGTATTGGAAGGCTTAGCCTCTGCAATCAGACAACACAAAGAAATAAAAGGCATCCAAATCGGCCAGAAGGAGGTCAAACTTTCACTCTTCGCAGGTGGCATGATACTCTATATGGAAAACCCAAAAGATTCCACCAAAAACTGCTAGAATTGATTCATGAATTCAGCAAAGTGGCAGGATATAAAATCAATGCACAGAAATCGGTTGCATTCTTATACACCAACAATGAGGTGACAGAAAGAGAAATCAAGGAATCGATCCCATTTACAGTTGCACAAAAAACATAAAACACCTAGGAATAAATCTAACCAAAGAGGTGAAAAACCTATACACTGAAAACTATAGAAAGCTTATGAAAGAAATTGAAGAAGATACAAAAAAATGGAAAAAGATTCCATGCTCCTAGATAGGAAGAACAAATATTGTTAAAAGGTCGATACTACCCAAAGCAATGTACATATTCAATGAAATCCTTATCAAAGTAACACCAGCATTCTTCACAGAGCTAGAACAAATAATCCTAAAATTTGTATGGAACCAGAAAAGACCCCGAATAGCCAAAGCAATCTTGAAAAACAAAACCAAAGCAGGAGGCATCACAATCCCAGACTTCAAGCTATACTACAAAGCTGTAATCATCAAGACAGTATGGTACTGGCACAAGAACAGACACTCAGATCAATGGAACAGAAAAGAGAACCCAGAAATGGACTCACAAACGTATGGCCAACTAATCTTTGACAAACCAGAAAGAATACTCAAAGGAATAAAGACAGTCTCTTCAGCAAGTGGTGCTGGGAAAACTGGACAGCGACATGCAGAAGAATGAACCTGGACCACTTTCTTACACCAGACACAAACATAAACTCAACATGGATGAAAGACCTCAATGTAAGACAGGAAGCCATCAAAATCCTCGAGGAGAAAGCAGGCAAAAACCTCTTTGATCTTGGCCGCAGCAACTTCTTACTCAACAAGTCTCTGGAGGCAAGGGAAACAAAAGCAAAAATGAACTACTGGGACGTCATCAAAATAAAAAACCTTCTGCACAGCGAAGGAAACAATCAGGAAAACTAAAAGGCAACCGATGGAATTGGAGAAGACACTTGCAAATGACATATCAGATAAAGGGTTAATATCTAAAATCTATAAAGAACTTATCAAACTCAACACCCAAAAAGCAAATAATCCAGTGAAGAAATGGGCAAAAGACATGAATAGACACTTCTCCAAGGAACACAACCAGATGGCCAATTGACACATGAAAAAATGCTCCACATCACTCATCATCAGGGAAATACAAATCAAAACCACAATGAAATACCACCTCACACCTGTCAGAATGGCTAACATTAACAACTCAGGCAACAACAGATGTTGGCAAGGATGCAGAGAAAGAAGATCTCTTTTGCATTGTTGGTGGCAATACAAGCTGGTGCAGCCACTCTGGAAAACAGTGTGGAGGTTCCTCAAAAAACTAAAAATAGAACTACCCTATGACCCAGCAATTGCACTACTAAGCATTTATCCATGGGATACAGGTGTGCTGTTTCAAAGGGACACATGCACCCCCATGTTTATAGCAGCACTATCAACAATAGCCAAAGTATGGAAAGCGCCCAAATGTCCAACGATGGATGAATGGATAAAGAAGATGTGATATACACACACACACACACACACACACACACACACACACACACAATGGAATATTACTCGGCAATCAAAAGAATGAAATCTTGCCATTTGCAACTATGTGGATGGAACTGGAGGGTATTATGCTAAGTGAAATTAGTCAGAGAAAGACAAAAATCATATGACTTCACTCATATGAGGACTTTAAGAGACAAAACAGATGAAAATAAGGGAAGGGAAACAAAACTAATATAAAAACGGGGAGGGGGACAAAACAGAAGAGACTCATAAATATGGAGAACAAACTGAGGGTTACCGGAGGGGTTGTGGGAGGGGGGATGGGCTAAATGGGTAAGGGGCACTAAGGAATCTACTCCTGAAATCATTGTTGCACTATATTCTAACTAATTTGGATGTAAATTTTAAAAAAATAAAAATTAAATTAAAATGTAAAAATAAATAAATAAATAAAAATAAAAAATAGAACTACCTTATGATCCAGTAATTGCAGTACTGGGTATTTACCCAAAGAATATGAAAACACTAATTTAAAGGGATATATGTACTCCTATGTTTATAGCAGCATTATTTATACTAGCCAAATTGTGGAAGAAGCCCAAGTATCCATCAGTAGAAGAATGGATAAAGAAAATCTCATGTATAATATACACAATGGAATATTATTCATCCATAAAAAAGAATGAAATCTTGCCATTTGCAACAACATGGATGGAGATAGAGAGTATAATACTAAGCAAGTTAGAGAAAGACAAATACCATATGGTTTCACTCGTGTGTAAAATTTAAGAAACAAAACAAATGAGCAAAGGAAAAAAAGAGAGAGTGACAAACCAAGAAACAGACTCTTAGGGGCACCTGGCTGGCTCAGTTGGTCAAGAGCACACAACTCTTGATCTCAGGGTTGTAAGTTCAGGTCCCACGTTTGGTGTAGAGATTACTTAAAAGTAAAATTTTTAAAAAATATTTCTTTATTTTGAGAGAGAGAGAGAAGAGTGAGTGGGGGGAGGGCAGAGAGTGGGAGACAGAGAATCCCAAGCAAGCTCCACACTAGCACAGAGCCTGACACAGGGCTTGATTTCACGACTGTGAGATCTCATGACTGTGAGATCTCAAGACTATGAGATCTTGATTTTGGCTGGCTGAGCCGAAATCAAGAGTTGGATCCTCAACCGACTGAGCCATCCAGGTGCTCCAAAAAATAAAATCTTGAAAAAAGATAAAGGAATAGACTCTTAACTATAGAGAACAAACTGATGGTTACCAGAGGGGAGTTGGGGGGGGGGGGTAATGAGTAAAATAGGTGATGGGGATTAAGTTTTTGTTGTTGTTGTTCTTTGTTCTTCTTAAAGTTTTATTTATTTATTTTGAGAGAGAGAGAGATCACACAAGGGTAGGGGCTGAGAGAGAGGGAGAAAGAGAGAATCCCAAGCAAGCTCCACACCAGCAGTGCAGAGCCCAATGCAGGGACTGAACTTATGAACCGTGAGATCAGGACCTGAGCCAAAACCAAGAGTCAGACACTTAACTGACTGAGCCACCCATGTGCCCCAGGAGTGCACTTGTGATGAGCACTGGGTGATGTATGGAATTGTTGAATATTGTACACTTGAAACTAATATAACACTGAATGTTAACTATACGGGAATTAAAATGAAAACAAAACCACTATGAAATACTTTATTCCCACTAGGATGGTTATAATAGAAAGATAATAAGAAATGTTGGTGTAAAAATTATCCCTGCTTGTACACTGCTGGTGGGAATAGAAGATGGTGTAGCTGCTGGAAAACACACCGGCAGTTCCTTAAAAGGTTAAACATAGAGTTATCATATGACCCAGTATTTCAACTCCCAGGTATATATTCAGGATAATTGAAAACATATGTCCACACAAAAACATGTGTACAAATGTTATATAATAGCATTATTCATAATAGCAAAAATTAGAAACAAGCCAAGTGTCCACAAGCTGACTAGTGGTAAACAAAAGTGGCATGTGCACAAGTGGAGTATTATTTAGTCGTAAAGAGGAGTGCAGTACTAACACAACATGGGTGAACCCTGGAAACATTGTGCTCAGAGGAAGAAGCCAAAAGAAAGAAGACTACATATTCTATGACTCAATTTATACGAAATGTCCAAAATAGGCAAATCTGCAGGGACAAAAAGTAGATTAGTGATTAGTGGTTGCCAGGACCTAGGGAGAGAACAGGCTGGGTAGAAGGTTGCTTTCAGAGTGAGGAAAGTGCCCTGGAGTTAGATAGTGGCTGGTGATGGTTACACAAACCTGTGAATATGGGAAAACCCACTGAGCTGTGCACTTTAAATTGGGGAATTTTATGGCATGTGAGTGATATCTTGAGGGTAAACTTAGCCAAGTTGTTTTTGAGAAGGTCACGCTGGCTGTGAGGAGAGCAGACCAGAGACTGGGGTGAGAGATACCTTAACAGTTGGACACGTGAAAAAAGGCTTTGGAGTTTACTCTACCGAAGCCTTGACCTGCACCGTGTCCTAGAATAGAGTTCACTTTTTCAGTTACTGTGGTGGTAGCAGAGGGTGGAGGCCTTGCACTGCCCATGGTGCTGACCTGAAAGGCTTTGGTTCTTATAAACCTCTCTGGGAATTCATTTCCTGAAAGCGCTCTTAATCCTCTTCATCGTGGTCCTATGATCAGCGCCCCCAGAGTGTTGGGTCCCAAGACAGTTTCTCAATGATAATGTGCATCTGATGCAACAGTTCACACACTTTTTAATAACTCCCATTGCTCTTGCCCTCAACAGCCCCAGCCCAGCTTCACTGCATGAATTAAGCCCAAGTTTCGTACCCTGAGGAATGTCCCTTCCCTTAATTAGGCCAATCTTCTGTGTGTTCTTGGTCTGAGATAGGCCAAGAGAAGAATGGAGCTGTGGGAGAAGTGTGACCTGGAGGGTGGAGGCTCTAAGTCCCCTTGGCCACTTTGGGCTGAAGGTAGGTGACGGCCCCAGTGTCCTTCCCATGGACAAGTCAGCACTGAGAAGGCTCCCGCAAAGTCTATTGTAAGACAAACATGGAGTGGAGGGAAAGCGTGGGAAAGAATGTTGGGGCAAAGGGATTGGGGGAACAGTTGATTTTATCTGGAACTACGACTTTGGTCTGTACTAGCTTATGTGTTGTGTAGAATTTAGGACAGAGGGTGGGAGGGAGAGCAGAATATAGACACAGCTGGTTTCTCCCCCATCTCCCACACACATGCTCCAGCTTCTTCCCACACCTAGAAGAAAACACACCAGGTCTTTATCTCACACTTCCCACCCTCTAATGTTTCCCTTTAAATCCCCTCTTCCACCCACTCTGAGTTTCCATCCCCTCTCTATTGCTATACCTCTATCCTCCTTTCTCCTAAATCTTGTGTTAATAAACCTATTAATACTTCCAAGATGACCCCAGACTAGATTCACCGCCATTTTTGGAATTGCTTTTTCTCCCTCCCCTCCTCTCTTTCAGTCCCGTGTGGATGGATTTCCTAAGAGCAAGAGGGATGGGAAACAAGGCTGAGCAACAACAGAAAAGTGTCTGGGATCCATCTCTTTATTTATTTATTTATTTGTTTGTTTGTTTAATTTTATTTTCCATCTAAATCTATTCTCTTTGCATGTAGGTGGAAGAATCATTTCCAAAGATTCTTACGAGTTTGTGCTAAGCATGCTGGCCATGCTAAGATGATGCTTCTGTAAATGTGGCGATGCTGGGAATTAGGATTTTGGGTTCCTTTCAAATTCCCTTGAACTGAACTCTTTCATTCGATGGCTACTCCCTCTCTTCTCACCTCCCACAGTGCTCGGGGCCCATGCCAGCACTCCGCCCACCATCAAGCCGCCAAGCATTCTTTTGGGAACCATCTATGAGAAAGGCTATGTGCACCCTAAGGAACTGTGTAGCACTTGACATATCAGACTTGCACTGAAATTACAAACACAAGCGAGAAAATAGAACCATCCTCATGGAAAAATACTAGTCCATGATAATGTTATGGATTGGCTAATTACTCTTGGGCCTTGAAGGAAAGGTGAGATTCAGATAGGTGAAGATGGGAAGGAAATCCAGGTGGGGCACTGGCCTGATGAAATGCCCTGATGCCTAAGGAACTGAAGAGGAGATCAGTTTGGTTGAAGCCAAGGGTTCTCATCAGGGAGCAAGTAGGAAGAGAATAGTAGTTAGGAGTGCAGATTCTGGGACTAATCAGACTGGTTCAGAGTCCCAGAGTACCAGAGCTCTGCTACTCACTCTGTGTGACCTGCGGCAAACTATTTACCAACTTGAAGCCTTAGTTTACCCATCTGTAAAGTGGGGATAATTAATATAATTTACTGTATTTTATAAGCATGCAAAGATTATATGAGAATTAAACAGACTAATGTTTATGAAATTCTTAGCATAGTGCCTAGCACATAGTAAACACGCAATAAATGTCTACTACTACAACGACAACGATTCCTGCTACGAGTGCAAGAAACGTTTACTACCTCAACTACTGCTAAGTGACAGATGGGTGTGCAAAGAAAGGTAGGAGCCAGTTTGTGTGGAAGCCCTTGAAAACTCATGTAAGTGTGAATTCTTTCTTGTAGGCAATGAAGAACCAGGGAAAATTTTTGAAAGTTTGGATCTAGAGGGAAAATGTCTTTTAGGAAGTTGACGTTACACAGTGTGTATTTCTGACTGATAAAGGGATATAAAAGTGCCTTAATGGGGCATAAATCTTAATAGGGATAAAGATAAAAACAAGGATAATAAAACTGTGCTGTTGGCATTTTGGAATCCATGATCAGGTGGGAGGGTTGGGATTGGGGTAAAGAGTTAGGAGGTCAGGAACTTTCTCAGAGAGGTCAAACCAGGCCATTTAAACTGCTGCCCACCCAGATTGACCTTGACACCACGTGGTAGAGCAAGGACACAAAGCCAGAGACAAAGACATATGATCCTCTGTTGGGGTTGCTCTGACAACACCCCTGGAGTGCCAGCTCCACTTTCGCCTGTCTCGGGGCTTATCCCTAGTGTGCTGGGATAAGCCTATTTTAACTCTGTCTCATCACATCGTTTCCCACCAGAAGGCTTACAGGGGTTCTTAGTTATCCATGGGGACATTTTTCAAATAGTTTTATGCTGGAAGTTGGTGAAGCCACAGAATAAACAGAGTGAATCTTCCTGGAACACAGTTTTTACACAAATATTGGGGACAAATGTGAGTTTTAGATAATATAAACATGACAGTATTTTCAATACTGTAATACCTCACAGATAATTTCAGAGATAATTCTGTTTCATATTTGCTAGTAGAAATCTTTTCACACATATTCATTCAATTCCCTGTGAAAAGTACCTCACTGCAATTGCTGCTGTCCTTCCCATATATTAGGTGGGAACCAGGGAGGAGAAATCTTGTTCTGTTCTATTATCTTCACAGGGTGGGGTCTCAGGGCAAATTTTCCGGAACGATTAGAGAAAACAATTTTAGAAAAATGTAACTCAAGTGAATGGGTTTTAATAGTAAAGAACTCAGCTTATTTTTCAAGTGAATGTCCTTCTGGAACTTTCACTTACTGAACTAAAGAAATTGATTTCTTCTTTACCTTATATTTTCTATAACACCTTGGCCTTAGCAATCAAATTTACAAGCCACAATACTTAAATTTTAAAAAGCCTCTCAAAGATTGTCTAGAGATATGTGTATAATAGAAAGTTATGTAAGTGTTAAAATATAAAGCTTGAGAGTTCAAGGAATTTTTGCATTTGTCCTGGGCTGATTTGAATTACCCCCACAGATGGCCCCATGGCAACAGATACCATTAGAGGAGTTTTTATGTGGAAAAGTTTGAGAAGTGCCAATCATCCCAGCCCAGCTTCAGCCAAGATCATCTGCTTGTTTGCTTTACATTTGTTTCTGAATTAGGACATGACAATCTCTTCTAATCCACACCTCTCTTCCTTCAGCAGTGAATCATGCAGCTCTTCAAATCCCTGCCAGGAAAAAGCATCTATGTGTTTATCTAAAATCATTAGTTTTTGTATCCTCTCAAGATTTATGCATCCGGGTTGATGACGTTTGTGGTCACAGGTATTTGCTGATATGTTTATTCATTCATTCATTCATTCATTGTATTTGGGGAGCCTGTAGTTCACAAGGCATTGGGCACATCTGGTGTGAATCAGACTTGAAACCCATGGATGAGGACAGTGATACAAAGGGGAAAAGATCCATAAATGTCTGTAATACATTGTAGGGTGTGGTTAGGGAGATAAGTCTGTGAGAGCCTTGAAAATATATTTATCTCCATGGAAGGCTCCCCTAAACTCCATCTTGAAATATATTCAACAGTGACTTTGATCAACCAATTCCTGACTCTAAAGGAAAACAATGGAATTTTCATAATTTTTGTTTTGCACGGTTTTCCCTTAGGCATGTGGGGAAGAGCCCATGGAAGCACAGAATATCACAAGGGTGTCAGACTTTATCCTCTTAGGATTCTCACAGACCCGGGACCTTGAGAAATTCCTGTTCCTGGTGTTCCTATTTGTCTATGTCACCACCGTTGTGGGAAACCTCCTTATCATGGTCACAGTGACTTTTGACTGCCGGCTCCACATGCCCATGTATTTTCTGCTCCGAAACCTGGCTGTCATAGACCTCTGTTATTCCACTGTCACTTCTCCAAAGATGCTGGTGGACTTCCTTCATGAGGTCAAGACCATCTCCTACCAGGGCTGCATGACTCAGATCTTCTTCTTTCACCTCTTGGGAGGTGGGACTGTCTTCTTTCTCTCAGTGATGGCTTATGACCGCTACATAGCCATCTCCCGGCCCCTCCACTATGTCACCATCATGAACACTCAGCTCTGTGTGGGGCTAGTGGTGGCTGCTTGGTTAGGGGGATTTGTTCACTCCATTGTCCAGCTGGCTTTGATGCTCCCCTTGCCTTTTTGTGGTCCCAATGTTCTGGATAACTTCTACTGTGACATCCCACAAGTGCTGAGACTTGCCTGCACTGACACCTCCCTCCTGGAGTTCCTCATGATCTCCAACAGTGGAATGCTGGTCCTCATCTGGTTCCTTCTCCTTCTGATTTCTTACACAGTCATCCTGGTGATGTTGAGGTCCCATTCAGAGCAGGCGAGGAAGAAGGCAGCTTCTACCTGCACCACCCACATCATTGTGGTGTCTATGATCTTCATTCCCTGTATCTATATCTATGCCCGGCCCTTCACCCCCTTCCCCATGGACAAGGCTGTGTCCATCAGCTACACGGTCATGACCCCCATGCTCAATCCCATGATCTATACTCTGAGGAACCAGGAGATGCAGGCAGCCATGAAGAGATTAGGCAAGCGTCTAGTGATATGTAACAGGGAGTGAACTTAAAATATCTTGACTCAGGGGTGTCTGGGTGGCTCAGTTGGTTGAGTGCCCAACTCTCAGTTTTGGCTCAGGTCATGATCTCAAGGTCGTGGGCCTCTGCCCCTCCCCCCTCAAATAAAAAAATTAAAAAATTTAAAGATCTTCGCTTTAAAATGACAAGTCTTCCCTCTGAACTTCTGTTTTCCCATGTGAAAAGTTGAGGAAAGTCTTTATAGAGTATGACATTTGAGATGAAATCAATATTTCTATGGATCCACACCTGTGTCAGGTTACTGTATTCGGCACTTTCTCGCTTCTATCTCATTCTCATAAAACTGATAGCGGATATGTTATTATTATTATTATTGTATTAAATGCTTTAACAAATGAGAGAACTCAGAGAGAAGTGACTTGCTCAACGATGAATAGCGAGTGGCAGAGCCTGGCCGGGACTTGGTTCCTCTGACTCCAAGTTTAGAGGTAGGGCTATGGGTGGGATTTGAAACTCAGGATCTCCTACAAACACAAGGGAAAACCTAAAGAGTTCCTCGGCTATGGATGAATATCTGTGATAAATGGTGAAAAATTTCATCTTAACCCTGGAACAATAACACTCTTTTCGGTTCCCTGCTTTTAATCTTCTTTCTTTATCTTTGGAGTTCTGTAACTTTACTCAGCTATGTCTTTGCATTCATTGATGGTTGTCAATTTTCCTGTGGCCTTTCAATCTATTGATTCCATTTATAAATGATCAGAAGTCACTTACTGGTTTTATTTTTTAAAAAGTGATCTTGAGTCACTTTTTTAATTTATGAAAATTTTACTTTTATGTGATCCAGAACATCAATTCTAAGGATGGTAGGAAGCATAGAAATTCTAATTATAATCTATAACATTGACCTAAAGGAAAGAAATGGGGAGAATTTCCTCAGATTTATCTTACAGGTGATCATTTCACAACACGAGATACTCAATTCTGAACTGACTTGTGGAGACATATCCCCTTTTGATGAACATAGCTATATCCATGAGAATTTAAGACATCTCTTACTGAAGTTATGCTATGTTTATGATATAAATGTGACTCAGATATAAGTTAACACTAAATGGTTAGGTGCAATGTCTCTCACTATAAAGAATGTAGAGGAAAAAAATATAAAATACGTTGTTCATAACGGCTTAAATTTAAAAAGAGCTCTGGGAATTCTGGTTAACAGAAACTTTCTTTTTTGTAAATTTTTTTTAATGTTCATTTATTTTTGAGAGACAGAGTGAGAGCAAGGGAGGGTCAGAGAGAGAGAGGGAGACACAGAATTTGAAGCAGGCTCCAGGCTCTGGGCTATCAGCCCAGAGTCCGACGTGGGGCTCAAACCCACGAACTGTGAGATCACGACCTGAGCTGAAGTCAGACGCTTAACCAACTGAGCCACCCAGGCGCCCCCAGAAATTTTCTAGTAAGACAGAGGGCTTTTTTATAATTTTATCATGTGGAGAATTGGAATATTTACATATATGCATACTTTCATAAAATACAAATGTTTTAGAGAAGAGTTAATTCCCCATTTCAGATATTAGGTACTATAGGTACCAAACAGTGGTTTGGATATTTTTTTGCGGGTTGCCTGGCCAGTTCAGTAGGTAGAGCGTGCAACTCTTGATCTCAGGATCTCTTGAGCCCCACATTGGGTGTAAAAGTTACTTAAAAAATTTTTAATGGCTTTAATTAAAACTTTCCCCATGTTCTGATGCTGTCTTAAATTGTATAGTGAGACAATAACAGGATTTGAAGCCATGGCATTCCATCCAGGCTTTAACTCCTGCTGGCTGTGCTCCTTTTTCGACATCATTGAATCTCTACTTCTTTAGCCATAAAATTTAGCTGTATTTCCTCACAGTGTTGTGTGGGTCAGTGAGGTAAACGTAAAATTCCAATACAGTGCTTGGTATATAGTAGGCATTTAATTAATATTAGTTCCTCCACACATTCCTATTTAAAATTATTTTTTTTTACTTTCCATCAATACTTTTTATTAAATTTCAATTTCAGTATAGTTAATATAGAGTGTTTAGTTAGTTTCAAGTATACAATACAGTGATTCAACAATTCTAGACGTTACTCAGTAAGTGTGCTTAATCCCCTTCACCTACTTTACCTATTCCCGCACTGACCTCCCCTCTGGTAACCATCAGTTTGTTCTCTAGAGTTAAGAGTCTGTTTTTTGGTTTGTTTCTTTTTTTTTTTCCCTTTGTTACTTTGTTTTGTTTCTTAAATTCCACCTATGAGTGAAATCATATGATATGTGTCTTTCTCTGACTGACTTATATTGCTTAGCATTATACTCTCTATCTCCATCCATGTTGCTGCAAATTGCAAGATTTAATTTTTTTATGGATGAAAAATATTCATACACACACACACACCTATATATATACCTATACACACACACACACACACATATATATATATATATATATATATATATATACACACCTATATTTTGGGGTTGGAGTATATATATATATATATATATATATATATATATATATACACATATATAGGGGTGCATATATCCTTTCAAATTAGTGTTTTTGTATTCTTTGGATAAATAACCAGTAGTGCAATTACTGGATCATAAGGTAGTTCTATTTTTTATTTTTTTTGAGGAAACTCCATGCAGTTTTCTACAGCGGCTGCACCAGTTTGCATTCCTGCCAGAGTGCATGGAATCTTTTTCCACATCCTCATCAGCACTTGTTGTTTCTTGTTTTTTTAAATTATTTATTTTAGCCATCCTGACAGGTATGAGGTGATATCTCATTGTGGTTTTGATTTGCACTTCCCTGATGATTAGTGATGTAGAGTATCTTGTCACGTGTCTGTTGACCATCTGGATGTCTTCTTTAGAGAAATGTATGTTCATGTCTTCTGCCTATTTTTAATTGGATTATTTGTTTTTCTGGTGTTGAGTTGTGTAAGTTCTTTATATATTTTGGATACTAACCCTTTGTTGGATATGTGATTTGCAAATATCTTTTCCCATTCAGTAGGTTGTCTTTTAGTTTTGTTGATGGTTTCCTTTGCTATGCAGAAGCTTTTTATTTTGATGTAGTCCCAATAATTCATTTTTACTTTTGTTTCTCTTGCTTCAGGAGACATATCTAGAAAAATGTTGCTATGAGTGATGTCAGAGAAATTACTGTCTGTGCTCTCTTCTAGGATTTTTATAGTTTCAGGTCTCATATTTAGATCTTTAATCCACTTTGAGTTTACTTTTGTGTATGGTGTAAGAAAGTGGGCCAATTTTATTCTTTTGCATGTTACTGTCCAGTTTTCCCAACACCATTTGTTGAAGAGACTGTTTTTTTCCCATTGGATATTCTTTCCTGCTTTGTTGAAGATTAATTGATCATACAATTGTGGATTGATTTCTGGGTTTTCTGTTCTGTTCCATTGATCTATGTGTCTATTTTTTGCCAGTATCATATTGTTTGATTATTACAGATTTGTAGTATAAGTTGGAATCTTCCCATCAATACTTTTAAATTAAACCAAGATACAGTAAAACTTTGGTTTGCTAGCATAATTCATTCAGGAAACATGCTCGTAATCCAAAGCACTTACATATCAAAGCGAATTTCCCCATAATAATGGAAACTCAGATGATTCATTCCACAACCCCAAAATATTCACATAAAAATGATTACAATACTGTTATATAGTACAAAATAATAAAGAAAAATAAACAAATGAGCCTGCACTTACCTTTGAAAACCTTCGTGGTTGGTGTGAGGGAGACAAGAGAGAGGAGGGTTATTGTGTAGGATGATTTTCACTATCACTAATGGAATCACTGTTACCTATTGGCTCAGTGGAACCTTTTTCTTTTCATGCAACTTTAACAAGGAACCTATCCAATGACACTTGCTTTTGCCTTCTTTCAAGGATTTTGTGGAAATGTGAATTGCATTGTCGTTAAACAGATTCATCGTTCACACTGCTACAGCCTTATTTGGGTGGTGCTTTACTACAAAAATTTCACTGTTTACCACAATTTACACATCTCCCTAATCTCATCTGAAGTGAGGGATTCCTCTGCTTTTTCCCCCTCCTCCTCTGCAGACGAGATGCAGACGTAGACATCTTATAAAATCTTGCAATTTCAGCCATTTGCATACCTTGTTTGTACTTCTCAATGATTTCCTTCTTAACTTCCACTGTAATCATCTCCTTCTTGCCACCTTTCTTCTCAATCTTTTCCTGCCTGGGGGCCATTGTGTACACTTGCACGGATGTTGACTACAGTACAGTATTAAACACTTGTCATATACTGTATATAATGTAACTGGCAATAAGGCAGAAGAAAGGGTCTATATCTGCAGGCAGCCTGACCTAGAATGAAGCAAATCATTCCTAAGCTTGCTCTTCTATGTAAAAGCAAAGGACTGTCCATAGGTACTTTGAGGTGACAAAAAATACACTAATGCCAGTTTAGGCACCACCCAATGTTCTGAAAAATCACTGATTTCTGCCAGACACCACAGCCTGAGACCAAGCATCTGCGCATGGGAGCTGATCATCCATAAGCATGCAGCATGAGAGAGAGAGAGAGAGATTGAGAGAAAGAGGGAAGAACCATTGGCTCAGTTGTGATCAGGTGACATCTGGCATCATGTATTGTTCATATTGCAAGACATCGCTTGTTTATCAAGTTAAAATTTATTAGAAATGTTTGCTCGTCTTGTGGAACACTTGCAGAACAAGTTACTTGCAATCCAAAGTTTTACTGTAATTATCAGGTTCCTTAGGGTCTAAATAATCAGGTTTAGTCAAGTAATGCTTTTTAGTCACTTTGTTTACATAGGATTAGTGAAAACAGATACAGATCTCTTAGAAGTTGTTGAGGGAAGGCTGTAAATTATTTCAGTGATAGATTAAAAAAATCAGGGGGTGCCTGCTGGATCAGTCGGTTAAGCACCCAACACCTAATTTTGGCTCAAGTCATGATCTGATAGTTTGTGAGATCGAGCCCCACGTTGGACTCTGAACTGACAGCATGGAGCCTGCTTGGGATTCTCTCTCTCTCTCTCTCTCTCTCTCTCTCTCTCCCTCTCTCTGCCCCTCCCCTGCTCATTCATGCTCTCTATCGCTCTCTCTCTCTCTCAAAAGAAATAAATTAAATAGATAGATGATAGATAGATAGATAGATAGATAAAAAGAGTAAACATTCTGGAATCTTTATAAAATTTCTTTTCTATTGGAGTGTAACTATACTCAACTGACACAATATTACATTAGTTTCAGGTGTACAACACAGTAACTCAACTTTTTTTTTAAGTTTATTTATTCTTAGAGACAGACAGCACGAGTGGGGAGGAGTAGAGAGAGGGAGAGAGAGAATCCCAAGCAGACTCCATGCTCTGTGCTGAGCCCCGCGCCAGGCTCAAACTCATGAGTGTGAGATCATGACCTGAGCCAAAATCAAGAGTTGGATGCTTAACCAACTGAGCCACCCAGGCGCCCCATCATCTTCTCTATGTGTTATGCTCAGTGGTTGTAGATTGGGTCTGGCTCAAAGAATACTTCACTTCTCAGCCTTATTAATCCATCCATCTTGCCATTCCAGTTGTATTTATAATCAAGTTCAGGGATGATTGATGTATGAGGAGGAAAAGACCTCAATCAACCTCGCATAAGATGTGTTTTTATTTTATGTTTGATCCATAAAAGGGGGTGTATTGGTCAGGGTTCCACCAGAGCAACAGGACCAGTCAGATATAGATATATGTATATTAAGAGATTTATTGCAAGGAATTGGCTTACATGATGTGAGACTGAACCCTGGGCCAGTAGAAATGCATAGGATGGGCATGAGAAAGTGCAGGAGAGGACTCTGTATGAGCTGAAGCTGCAGTCCAGAACACTTTCAAGAAAACCTCAGTTCTGCCCCCAAGGTTTTTTAACTCATTGAATCAGGCACGTCCAGATTATTTAGGAAATTCTCTTTTACTTAAAATCAACTGATTATGGGGCACCTGGGTATCTCAGTCCATCCATTAAGCATCTGACTCTTGGTTTTGGCTCAGGTCACCATCTCACGGTTTGTGAGATCAAGCTCCATGTTGGGCTCTGCGCTGAGCATGGAGCCTGCTTGGGATTCTCTCTCTCTCTCTCTCTCTCTCTCTCTCTCTCTCTCTCTCATCCTGCCCATCCCCCACTCACTTGCAGGTATATGCACGCATGTGTAAGCTCTCTCTCAAAATAGATACGTAAACATTTAAAAAATCAACTGAGTATAGACATCAATCACATGTGCAAAGTACCTTCACAGCAACTCCTAGGTTAGTGTTTGATTGAATAACTGGGAACTATAGACTAGTCAAGTTGACATATAAAACCTACCACCATAATGTAAGAATAACTAATTATCAGAGATGCGGGGTCCCCTCAATGAGAATATAAATGAAATTCCTTCTGTATGTATCCTGCATCCATTTAAGTTTAAAGTTGTAACAACAGTTAAATCTGACAAATATTTATTTTCTTGGGTATATAGTGCATAGGGAAATACTTTTCTCAGTTCAGTTTTCCGTGACTAGGTCTTTAGTGTAAATACTCCATTCCTGCCATCTGGTCTTTGGAATTCATTACATTGGCTAGTGGATGCAGTGGTGAAGAGATTAGGTTTGGAGGGCATTCCGCAGACCCGTATGTGCCTTGACAGGGGAAATATATTAATTGGAACATATCAGCTTTCTCTTAGTGAAAGCTAAGCCAGAATCAGAACTTAAAATCACCCACATGATAATCAACAAAATACATAAGTCCTGTCTCCTTCCCCAGAATCAATCCAGACCACTTTTTCACATGACTATATTTTAAAATGGACTGAAGCTCTAAATGAGAATTAGTGGTTTGTTTGTTTAAAACAATTTTTTTAATGTTTTATTTATTTTTGAGAGACATAGAGGCAGAGTGTGAACAGAGGAGGAGCAGAGAGAGAGAGGGAGACACAGAATCCGAAGCAGGCTCCATGCTCTAAGCTGTCAGCACAGAGCCCAATGCGGGCTCGAACTCACGAACTGTGAGATCATGACCTGAGCCACCCAGGTGCCCCTGTTTGATTATTTTTTAATCTACATCTCTTGAATGTGGAAAATCTTCACATGGTATTCTTGTCTGCCAGAGGCAGATACTTTATTTAGCCAAGTGTAAACATTTGCAATGAAAGAATTTAGAGTAACCTGGAAATGCTATGTAGATCAGAGAGCTCTAAGAAATCAGGTTTTATGGCACGTCAAGTTTACAATGGCAGTTAATTCCAGTTTTGATCTGTTTTCATAATGAGAAAATATAGGGGTTTCTTGCACCAATCCTCATGTTAGAAGTAATAATAATTCACATGTAAAAAATGCTAGCATTCTATAGATAATGTGAGTAGACCTGGATACGGTTGGTAAATCAACACGGGGGTAGGGGGTCTGGTTGGTAAAATAAAGGACAAGATTTTTAATAAGTTCCTATTGTAGCATACAAACATTTCCCCACTTATGACTTTCTGTAAATAAATATCAATTAAGTTTAAAAGTAGAAGGAAAAGGAGAAAGAGAAGAAGGAGGAGAGGAGAAGAAGAGAGAAAGAAATCAAAACAGTTAGCTTGATGATTCTGCACACACGCACGAGAGAGAGAACAGTCAGTGGTGCTGAATGTGTGGCCCTAGAAACAGGAACATCAGCATTATCTAAGAACTTGTTCAAAATGCAAAATCTTGGCCCCATTATTGACCAACTGAGTGAAAAAGTCTGGGGCCTCGGGGACACACTAATCTATCTTTTCACATGATCTCCAGGGGATTCTTTTAAGGGTAAGAATCACTGGTCTAACAATTGGGTTTGTCTAACACTCCCAGAGTCCATTTCTTTGGAAGAGACTCTCATCCTTTTAGACAGTGGCCTGAAAATCCTACATCCTGAAAATTTCTAAAATTTTCAATGTCCTTGGTACTTTTGGCCCCCAAGGAAGACCTCTGAGAGAGTAAGTGTTTTTGAGACATTTAGAAACTTTTTAACAACTCCCATTGTTCCCTTGCCTCCAGCGGGAATCGGGCAAGAATCAGCCCAGCTCTGCTTCCTGAGCGGAGCCCAGTCCAATAGCATCTCCCTGAGGATATGCCCTCTTTCCCTAGGGTCACCCCCGCTGTCACACGTGATGTGTGGGCAGTGACCAGGGAGCTGACGCTGCAGGAAAAGGCTCTCCAAGACAATGTAAGACCTGAGGACTTTCTCCGGTTCTGGACTGAAGGAAGGTGGGAGACCAAGGTTTTTTCATCTGTAGATAAATCAGCTGCAAGAAGGACCCAGAACCACTTCCTGGAACATGGAGAGAATATGTCAAATGACATAGGCTTTATGGTAGTAAGTCTAAAGTGTGAGGAGAGTCTCGGGAAGTTATTCAGGGGAACTGTGATGTTGAAAACAGATGCCTCAGGTTGCATGTGGAAAACTCGGCTTTTAACAACCAAGCAGGGATGGAGGGTGCTGAGGGCTGAGCGTGAGGAAGCGCACCACACAATCCCCCACCTAGTTGCATAAAATCAGGTCACATACTTACTTACTCATACATTAAGTTAGCAAATAAGTTTTGAGCGACTGCTAGATCAGGGTTGCTGTTAGAGGTGCTGGAGCTGATTTACTGAATTTACAATCTAGTTTAGAGGGACAAGGAAAGAACATGGAAGATGCTATAATGTAGGTATTTATAAAACATTATTGGAACCCAGAAAAAGAAGGGATTAATTCTGCATGGGAGAGATATGGGGAGGAGTCACAAGAAGGTGATATCTGAGTCCTTCTAGGTTGAGAAGGTAGTAGAAGATATTTCAGGAAACAGAACTCATTACCAAGGCTACGGAAATAACTGAGCATATGGCACATGTGAGAAGCTATGAATTTCTTGAATGGCATTCTGTTCCTGGGTAACAGGGGTATTGATTACAAAGGCAGATGAAGGCTACATTTCATAGCCTTGTGTGACATGCCGATAGGGAGTTGCAGGCACTACTGTAAGCATGTTTCACCTCTGTATAAATCCACAAAACCTGTGAGACAGCTTCTAAGAGTTGGAGTTTTAAGCTGTGAGCTCTAGGCAGTCATTGAAAGATTATAATGGGAGAGAAACGTGATCAGACATGAGTTTAGAAAGGTCTTATTGACTGTCTTATAGAACCAGACTGCAGTGGAAGCAAATGGAAGCAGAAGGATGAGATTAAAATGACCTTTAATACATAATGGATCTCAATAGGCACGTGAGAGACAACAGGACTGAGACAGGGCAGGAGTGGGGAGGCCACCCACCCCTAAACTTGTGCCCCTCCATCTCTTTCCTTCCACCTTCTTCTCCACCTTTGACACCATTCTCTGCCCCCTCCGTTGCCCACCACCTCCCCATTTCCCCTTCCTTCACCTGCTCTGTTCCTTCCTCTCCCTTCTCTTCATCTCCTGCCTTGATTCCTTTGTCTATTTCCATTGCTCTTATTTCAACATCTTCCTTTGTCTTCTACCCTTGTATTCAGTAACATCTTCTAAACTTCTTATTCCTTTCAGAAGATCTCCTTGAGTCCCCATCACACTATATTCATCATCTAATTTTTAATGCATTCTTTTTTTAATGTTTATTTATTTATTTATTTAGAGAGTACACACAGGCACCTGAGCGAGCAGGGAAGGGACAGAGAGAGAGAGGGAGACAGAGAATCCCAAGCAGGCTCCAAACTATAAGTGTTTCTCACGATGGTGAGATCATGACTTGAGCCAAAATCAGAGTCAGACACTTAACTGACTGAACCACCCAGGCGCTCCAAGAGAGTCTCTCTCTCTCTCTCTCTCTCTCTCTGGACTCTCTCTTGTCTCAGCACACACTCCATCACTTCCCTGGCCTCACTGGGTAAGGGGCTATACCCCATAGCTCCTCTCCCACTCACTAGTCCACACCACATGCTTTTGGAGTGTTGACTGTCCACCAAGATGGGCACCGTGGGGCAGAAATAAAGATCTATGTTTCTGCCTCTGGGAATGTTCAGTTAAATTACAGAGGAAAAACATAGACACAGGAACAGTCCATTAAAATGAGGATGGGTTACATGTTGCATGAAAAATGATTGCTAGAAAAATGTATTGACACTGGCAGAAGGGAGGATGTATTTAGAGGAGGAAACTACCCAGAAAAGAGTGATTGCCAGAGTGATTTATTTCCAGCACTGTTCCAGGAACTTCATGTGTTATTTTATTTAATCCCCTAGACAATTCTATAAAGATGATGTTTTAATTCTTATATTGCAGATATGGAAACTGAGACCCAGAGAGATGAAGTAGCTTAATCAAGGTCAAATCTCAAGGAGGCAGAAGCCCTGAAATTTTACTGATGTTCTGTTGGACTCCACCTATCTCTCTACCATTGTATCACATGGAATCTTTGAAAGGCAGGTTGCATATGTCTCTGGATGGCTTTAAAGATATGTCACGAATGCATATGACAGCACCAACTTGTAAACTCTCCACAGACAAGCCAATTTCATCAGCACCTAGTGATATGGTCTACACATGAGGCTCCAGCATCTGGAGCTGGACAACTCTGAGCCCTGAGCACTAAAAGTGACTTCATGCATGTATACCTGTGGTTCATTTTCTCTAGGTGTATGGATGAGACGCCATGGAACCAGGGAATCTCACGTGGGTATCAGAATTTGTCTTCCTGGGGTTCTCACAGACTCGAGAGCTCCAGCTTTTCCTGTTTCTGGTATTCCTGATTGTCTACACCACCACTGTCATAGGAAACCTCCTCATCATGGTCACAGTGACCTCAGACACACGGCTCCACACACCCATGTACTTTCTGCTCCGAAATCTGGCTGTCTTAGACCTCTGTTTCTCCTCTGTCACTGCCCCAAAGATGCTGGTGGACTTCCTCTCTGAGAAGAAGACCATCTCCTACCAGGGCTGCATGGCCCAGATCTTCTTCTTCCACTTTCTGGGAGGCGCCATGGTCTTTTTCCTCTCAGTCATGGCCTATGACCGCCTTGTTGCCATCTCCCGACCCCTCCACTATGTGACCATCATGAACACACAGCTCTGTGTGGCACTAGTGGTGACAGCCTGGATGGTAGGTTTCGTCCATTCCATTGCCCAACTGGCTCTGATGCTTCCATTGCCTTTCTGTGGCCCCAACGTCCTGGATAACTTCTACTGTGATGTCCCACAAGTGCTGAGACTCGCCTGCACTGACACCACCCTCCTGGAGTTCCTCATGATCTCCAACAGTGGGCTGCTGGATGTCATCTGGTTCTTTCTCCTCCTGACCTCCTACTCAGTCATCCTGGTGATGCTGAGGTCCCACTCTGGGCAGGCGAGGAGGAAGGCAGCTTCCACTTGCACCACCCACATTGTCGTGGTGTCTATGGTTTTCATACCAAGCATTTACCTCTATGCCCGGCCCTTCACCCCCTTCTCCATGGACAAGGCTGTGTCCATCAGCCACACGGTCATGACCCCCATGCTCAACCCCATGATCTACACCCTGAGGAACCAGGAGGTGCAGGCAGCAGTGAAGAGACTAGGGAGGCGCCGGCTGGTTTGTAAAAGGGAGTGACAATGAGTGGGTCACTTCTCTTTGGCTTTGTTTTCCATTTGTAAAATGGAGGGAAAGCTACTGTGTCTGCTGGCTATCTTCATAGCGTGTGCATATGTTGTGGAGGTCATCATAGAAGTGAGTGAGTTTTGAAACTAAGCAACTGACTCAGATTTTTGGGAAAAAGGGAAAAGTCCCCTTTGGTGGCTAAGGTTTGTGCCAGGTGTCTAAAACCCCTGCTCACTGAGAAGTGTTCTCATGACTCTGGAAAGCTACACCCTTCTTTCCCCCTTCTTGGGGGAATCGTTTCCTCTTGTGATGAGGGCATTTCCCCCAGCGAAGGCACTTCTAGTTTATGTGTTTTGACTTCTCTTCCCAGCACCCCTTTTGACCTGTGTCCAGAGTGTTAGAGAAAGCACAGACCTTGAAGACATAGCCTTAGCTTGGGAGCCCTGGACCCATATGTTACCAGACTGCTGACCTTGGATAAGCTACCTGGCCTCTCTTGAACTCATGGATTCCTCCTCACCAAACTGGCATAAAGCAATATCTGTCCCAATAATCTCACAGATTTGTTATAAGATCCAAAACGTGTATAAGAATATTTTATCAACCTTACATAGAACCTATGTGAGGGTTATTGTCATTGTTATGATTATTCCTGACATGTATTTTTTCATGGGTTGAGCGGTGTTTTGGAAGTGTTTGGTGGCAATTCCTCAGTGCGGTGAGGGAGGCATGGAGAGGGTGGGAGCTGAACTTCAGAGGGCCATGCAGCATGCCCATGAATGAAACAGAGAACAGAGAGTGAGCACAAATTCAGGGGCATATCTTCAAGGCAATATTCTTATTTTTATTTGTGATGGATGATTTGAACTCTTCTATGACAGTAAGATATATTCTCATAGGAACATTCTGGAAAGCCACACTCTCACATATTTCTGCCTTCTTGGTGGACAGTTTCCTGTTATTATGACACCATTTCTCCATAAGAGCATTGTATTTTCTTTATTTTGACCCCTTTTTCCAATACTCTGTTTTGGTGTGAGTCTGGATTGGTGGAAATAGCACAAGACTTAGAGGTTAAGCTTTAAATGAAAATCTCTAACCCATAACTTACCAAACTGATGATGACCTGGGATGAACCACTTGACCTCTCTTGGCCTCATGACTTCTTCTTCAATAAATTTGCTTAAATTAGTATCTGACCTCCAAACCTCCCAAATTTATTATAAGAATCAAATAAAAAATCATGTGAGAAAACATTGGGCAAACCATGTAAATATTTTTTCTTCCAGTCTTTTTTTGATGATTTTATTTTATTTTCAAATTTGAAAATATCATGAATGTTCAGATTATTTCTGCATTACATTTTCAGTGTAGAATAATAATTGTTACAAACAAAGGATTATGTCTAAAATACATGTAAGTTCTAGAACATTATAGCATTATGAGAGCTCCTAGAAAGACTACTTGATTTAAGAAATAGAAGTTACCAGTAACTTATACCTACCCACAGGGTCCTCTGCCTCACATTCACTCTCTCCTCCCCAATGAAACTCTTTTCCTGAATTTTGCATTTGCCATCCTATTGCTTACAAAAACACTTTTATCACGTTTTTACATAATCAGTAAATATACTGATTCTGTTTTGTTTTATTTTGAGCTTTCTGAAAATATCCTACTGGACATAATATTCTTGGATTTACTTCTTTTTCCACTCAGCATTATATTTTTAAGCTTATTTGGGTTGTTTCCAGGTTTGTTTGTTTGTTTGTTTTGCTATTGAAAACAGTGCTATTTTGAATATTGCCTTATTTGTCTCCAGTTGCCATGTTGAGGAGCTATGGGCTATACCTTGAAGTAGAATTGCTGGGACTCCTGGGTGGCTCAGTCGGTTGAGCGTCCTGACTCTAGATTTTGGCTCAGGTCATGATCCCAGGGTTCTGGGATCAGGCCCCGTGTTGGGCCCTGAGTTGAGTGTGGAGCCTGCTTAGGATTCTTTCTCTTCCTCTGCCCCTCTCCTCCACTCTTGCTCTTTCTATAAAAGGAGAGTGAGAGAGAGTGAAAGAGAGAGAGAGAGAGAGAGAGAGAGAGAGAGAGATGGAAATGCTAGGTTTTAAGATCTTCAAAGATAAAACTTTACAAAACGGTGCCAAATTGTTTTCCAAAACTGTTGTACCAAATTACACGTCCATAAGCGGTGTCTAAGTGTTCCCACCAATTCACATCCTTTTAGCAGCTGATATTCCGAGACATCTTAATTTTTGCCAGTTTTATGGGTAAAAAATATTTTCTCTGTAGTCTGTAATCATTTGCATTTCTCTCCTCCCTAATGGTTCTTTCCATGTTTTTATTGCTTTCACTTTTCCTGTAAGTGCCTTTCGTTAATTTTTCTCTTAACTTTTTCTAGTGAATGTGGGAATTCTCACATAATTTGATTACTGATCAATTGTTGGTTATGTTATATACAATACCTTCTCCCAGTTTGTGATTTGTCTCTGTCTGTGGTGTTAATTTTAATGTAGTTGGATATATTAGTCTTTCATTTCAATATGAACTCATTGATCTCTAATTAAAAAAAAAAATTGCTTCTTACCCAGAGGACAGAAAGATATTCTACATATTTCTTTTATCTTAAACAAATTTTAACTTCTTGAAAAATCTGAGATTTACAGAAAAGTTGCAAGTGTAGTAGAAGGACTGTTTTCTCCTGAAGGCTTGAGGATCAGTAGCCAATCTGATGCTCACCATTCCTTAATACTTGAACATGCATTTTCTGCAAAGATGTTTTCCTATGATACTGCCACACAGTCATCAACACTGTTGCAGTAACAATATGTTGCTAGAATCCAGTTTTCAGCCTCTATTCAAGTTTTGCCAAATATCACAGTAAAGTCATCTAGAAAGAGAAGCTGGATCCAAATCACATGTTGCATTTTGTTGTGTCTTTTTAGACATCTCGAATCTGGAAGAGCTTCTTGAATTTGGTTATCTTGGCACTTTCAAATATTACAGGCCAGTGATTCTGTAGAATGTCCTTTAATTTGGATTTGGCTGATATTTCGGGTGATTAGCTTCAGGTGATGCATTTTGGTCACTCTTTCAAGGACATCCCAGAAGCCATGCTGTGTGTTCTTATTGCATGTTATGAGGTGCGATTGATGTTGCTTTGTCTCATTACTAATGCCCTATCACTTCGATTACTTGACTGAGGAGGTGTTTGTTAGGATTCTCATCTTTGTTATCATTTTCTCTTGAAAAATAGTAAATATTTTGTGAGGAGGTACTTTGAGACTATGTCAATATCTGGTTCTTTATCAAACTTGCAGTTTATTCTTTTGTTTATTTCTCTCTGTGTGGACTTGTATTTTCCTTTTTTTAATCAATTGAGTTATAATCTATTACTAATTTGTCCCAGAGTTGGCCAGTTGGAGTCTCTTCAAGGTGCTTTTTCAAGCACATCCTTACTTTCTGGCACAGTGTCATGCACATGCTTATCTTATATTTTCCTGTTCTGGCTCTGGAATCAAGTATTTCTCTAAACAGTCCTGCCAAAAGCAATTTTGGTGAAGAATGGTGTTTACGGGTCACTATCTGGGTGCTGGGAGTGCTCACTGATTTAGCCAGGGTCATGAAGATTTACTCTAGTTTTCTAAGAGTTTTATAACTTTAGCTCTTATATTTAGGTCTTTTTTGAATTATTTTTTTAAGTTTATTCATTTATTTTTGAGAGAGAGGGAGCACGAGCATGAACCAGAAAGGGGCAGAGAGAGAGGGAGAGAGAGAATCCCAAGCAGTCTCCACACTGTCAGCATGGAGCTGATGCAGGGCTTGAACTCATGAACTGTGAGATTATGACCTGAGCTGAATCAAGAGTCAGACGCTTAACCTACTGAGCCACCCAGGTGCCCCTCGAGTTAATTTTTGTATATGGTATAAGGTAGCAATCCAACTTTATTCTTTTTTGTGTGGATATCCACTTGTCCTCGTGCCATTCATTGAAGAGACTATTTTCCCCCATTGAAAAGTTCTTTGAAAATCAATTGACTGTAAAATAAATAAATAAATAAATAAATAAATAAATAAAAAATAAATCAATCGACTATAAATGTATGAATTTGTTCCTGGACTCTCAATTCTATTCTTTGGTATATACATCTTTTCAATGTTTCTTTGGAGGGATGAGTCCTGGGAGTTCCCCACTCTGCCATCACTCTATCCTTAATTTATTAACTTATTTAATTTATCTCCCTCTATACAACCCACTGCCCATACCAGATCCATTTCCTTACTGCACTTGGGCTTTGGTATCACACTGCAGGCCAGCCCCCCAACTCAGTCAGTTTCTTACACTACTCATGCTCCAAAAATCTCACCTCACAATGTCCCCCATGTGGACATCCTCCTCGCCCTGCTTGGTCTCCAAGTCCTGGTGTCAGACTGAACCCCTGCATGAACACACACCTCATCCCTTCGAAGCTTTGATTCCTTGCACTGAGTGATGTTCTCCTCACCTTGCTTTAACACCCACAATGGGCAGGTCCCAGGAGGGGATACCCAGGCTCTGACAGCCCGTACTGGGTCACATCCTATGGACACCCCATTCGAGATATGTTTTTATTCTACATTCAGAAGGGATTTTCTCAACTCTATTTTCAAATTCTGCTATTACAGTTTTCATTCCTGTCAACACATTTCAATTTCCAAGAACTCTTCTTTGTTCTGTGACTTTTGTCCATGCCATCCTGTTCTTATGTTATGGCTACTTTACCTTCTTGCTTCTCTCAAAGGATGCTAATTATATAAACTGGAGATTAAAAAAGTTTTCTTCTTCTTCCCAGGCCATTTCTTTTTTCTTCTCATTTATTTTTCTATTTATTTTGTGTTTGCCCTTTCTGTTGGTGGTCTTCCTTAAACTCCTGGTGATCTTCGATTATCTGCATTTAAGAGTAAGGCAATACAATGCTAATTGGTACCTCTATGTATAGTGTAGATTTCACTTCAGGGGTTCAGGTAGAACCCCTGAAGAACCCCCAAGTGACAACAAATAAAGGTCTATTTTTCCAGAGCTTTTTCTCCAAAGGAAACAAAAATCTTGATTTTCTGTCTTTGGCTTAGATGTGAGAATTTTGCACTGGGGTGATGAGCCTCAGTACCTCTTAGTATAGAAATATTCCTACCTGACATCCCTCTCTCAAGTACATTACTCACATCTGAGTTTGTGACCTCTGCTATTATGAATTTTCTTGTGTTAAGAGAGACTTTGCATCACTGTCAAGATGCTTTTGCCTCTGGCCCATTATGTTCATTCCTGTTCCTAGGTGCTTTATATGAATATAGCATTGCTCTTGGGTGCCTACCCAACAGTCATCCCCAGCCACTTGTCCCTTGCTTGTCCCTCTCATAGGTGTTCACTTTGCCAGAACACTTTAAAGCTAGGAGCGCTCACATGTTCATGTGATCCAGGAATGACAAATACTACAAAAAGTGTGTCTGCCAGAGAGCTTTTGGGAAAGATTTTTCCTCCATGATTAAAGGCCAGAGATGTAGGAGGAAAAATAAACTGTCCCACACCCCTTTGCTTCCCTCTAGCCTTTGAATAAGAGTGTGTGAGGACACACATGATGATTGAAGCCATGGAGTCCATCTTGGCTCATGAGGGAAAGGCCAAGAGCATCACAGAGTCACTGAGGTGGTGTCTTGATATCATTGGGCCATGGTCCCACCTGGCTCATTGGCTTTGACTCCCTGATTTTTCTGAATCACCTTTTTCTCTCCTCATTTTGTTTTTGTTTTTTAAAATTTTTTTAATTAAAAAAATTTTTTTAATGTTTATTTATGTTTGAGGGAGAGACAGAGTGCAGTGGGGGAGGGTCAGAGAAAGAGGGAGACACAGAATCCAAAGCAGGCTCCAGGCTCTGAGCTGTCAGCACAGAGACCGATGCAGGGCTTGAACTCACCAACCACAAGATCATGAGCTGAGCCAAAGTCACCCAGATGCCCCCTCCTCCTTCTTTTCATATCTCCCATCTCCTTTCCTTTCTCCTCTCTTCTCTTCTCTTCACTCTCCTCACATCTTTAAGGGTTTTGAAGCTGGGATGGGATAAGTCGAGGACACAGGCAAAGTTACAGGCTCTTACTGCCCTCATTAAGTCTTTGCTGAAACAAGATGGGGTGTGAAGAAATGGAGGAACAGCTCCCCCATGTCTGTTCCATCCACCCTCTCATCTCCTTCCCCCTGTGGCTGTGGAGGCCTTCATCTATAGGTCACTCTCCTGCATCATGTTCTCCACTGGCTTCTCATGTCCTGTTAGATAAATCTAAATTCATTAACGTGGTTCTTCCAAGCTCTGCAGAGTCTGATCCCTGCCTCCTTCCCTCCCTCATCCCCCACCACTTGCCCTGTGCTCTGGTCTTGCTGAGGTGCTCCGGGTTCCTGGAGTAGATGCTGTGCCATTTCATCTCTGGGTCTCTGTTCTTCCTGCCAGAAACACACTTCTGCCTACATGCATGAACCGTCCCTTTGTTCAAATGCTAACCCTTTTCCCTTCTCTCCCAGGCATGGCTAGGTGCTCAGTCCTTTAACCTTTGAGTCCTTCCCTGATAGAGCTGTTTTCTCCTTGATGTGAGTGCATTTATGTGTTTCTGAGTCTGGTTTCCCCACTTGACTGTGAGTTCGTTGAAAGCAAACTGTATGCCTTATATTTGTGTCCCCAGCACTGGGCAGAGAGGTGGACCCAGACATGCTCTCTGTGCTCTCCTGCTCTTCAAGGATAACTTCCACTTGTGCTAACAAACATTTACCGAATTTTCAAAATAGGCCAGCTACAAAACTCCAAAGCAATAAGCCATAGTGTAATCAATTTTTAAAACAGAAAAATCATCCATAATCTCACACGGAGGAATCAACTTTGGGGTTGACATGTGGTTTAGGAGACATTTTACAGACATTTATGTGCCTTGAGAGGAGACATATATAAACTAGAGCATACATGGGCTTTCTCACTGAGAGGTAAATCAGAATCATAAGGATTTAATCTAGGTAATTTAATTAGTTACTGTGAATTATCTTATAGTTAGTGACATCTGATAGTTAATGAGATTGATAAAGGCTATTCCCTTTTCCAGCATTAACACAGGCTATTTTTACAAGCAGCTGGATTTTAAAATGGAGTATAGCTCTAAATCTTGGGAAGAATTAGCTTTTTAAGTTTATAGCTCTTGTATGTTGGAAGAAACCAAAGCTTTGCATAGTGTTTCTATATGCCAGAGGGACTTCATTTTATTAAGTATAAATATTTGTACTGAAAGAACTCAGACCAACTTGGAAACCTCATGTGGAACAGAGAGATTCTAAGATATCAAAGTTTCCATAGTGCACCAAATTTAGGAAGCCAGGCAATTCCAATTCTGACCAGTTCATCATAATAAGAAAATATATGCACTTCCTGTACTAGTCCTTGTATGAAAGGAAAGATCTTACTGAGTAATAAAGAGTACTAGAATTTTATAGAAGGCCCAATAGAATTGGATATGGATGGGGAATCAACTTTGTGGTCTGGTTGGCAAAAAGAACCCCACAAAGTTTACATGGTTTCAGATTCCAAGACGGTATACAAACATTTTTCCACCTATGAATTGCCCAAGTTAAGATCAATTAAAATTATTTTTAAGATAAATATCAAATAAAAAATTTTTTTTAATATATCAAACTGATCGTGTTGGTGATGCTGTGAGGGAGAACTGTCCACGTGCTGACAAACCTGAGGTAAGTCGTTCTCAGACTGTGGCCCCAGAGAAGCAGCATCAGAATCATCTGAAAGCTTGTCAGAAATGCCAGTTCTCAGGCGCCCACAAGACCTACTCAATCAGACACTCTGTGCGGGCTGAGTTTCAGTGCACCCTGCAGGTGATTCTAATGCATGCTCGAGTGTGTGAACCACTGCTCTATGAAACGGGTCCTTCCAAAAGTCTCAGACATGTTAATTCTTTTGCAGAGACTCTGTCCTCCTAATTCTATATTTCATGAATCTCTACAATTTTCAATGTCTTTGGTAGGGTTTTTGTTTTTGTTTTTGTTTTGCCCTCAAGGCAGACCTCTCAACTAGTGTTTTTGAGAGACTTAGCAACTTTTTAACAACTCCCATTGCTCCCTTGTCCCCAGTGGGAATCATTCCAGCTCTACTTCCTGAGCCCAATAGTTTCTCCCTGAGATTATGCCGTCTTCCCCAGGGTCACGCCCATGAGGGTGCATGGGGGTATGGGCTGGCACCAGGAAGCTGCAAAGGGACATGGAAAGAACCCCCCCAGAAAGATGTAAGACCTGAACTCTCTTCTCCCATTCTGGGCTGAGGAAAGGTGAGAGACTGAGGGTTTCCTCACCTACCAATAGGTCAGCAGTATTTGGGTTCTTGAAAACACCTGCTAGAGGGTGGGCAGAATAAACAGGTGACATAGACTTGACGGCAGCTAAGTCTAAAGCGTGAGGAGAGCCTCAGGAAGTAATTCAGGGGGAATGTGCCGTTAAAACAGTGGCTTCGGGTTGCATGTAAAACCTAGTCATTTTAGCAACCGGGCGTAGAGGGGGCCTTAGGAGGTACAGACAGGGGATAAGTAAAATCACTCAAAACTTCTCCACATAATCAGTTGCCTACTTGAGACATTAATTTGACAACATTTATTGAGCATGTGCCATATCAGAGTTGTTGTTCCAAGTTCTAGGGTTACTGAGATATTGAAATTATAATGTACTTGGTTGACAGAAGATGGAACAAATGAGTGATGATAAACCTATAACCGAGGTATTTTAAAAAATATTATAAGAAGCTGAGAAATAGTAGTTCTGCAGGGGAGAGTTGGTGAAATAAGTGGCAGAGAAGGTGATGTCTGAGTGGGTAGTTTCTAAGGCTGAGAAGGTGGGGAACAGGATTCTAGGAAACAAACATGGAAATAAGCAAATATGTGGCATGTTTGAGAAACTACAATCCATTAAAGAGACAGTGGTTCGTCAGATGCAGAGATACTGATTAGGAAGGCAGAAGGAGGCTTCATTTTGACAGCTCGTATGACATGCTGAGTGGATGGTGTGTGCGCATATGCAGGTATGTATTTCCCCTCTGACATGATCTACAAAAAGTATTCAATGTGGCTCCTAAGGAATGCTAGTGAGCGGTACTGTGCGGAAGGTGGACTTGAGGGAAAGCAAATGGATGTGGGCAATTCAAAGAGAAAGCTAATAGATACTGGATTGCACAGGCAGGTGAGAGAGGATGGGAGACTGAAGCCCCCCTAACCCTATTTCTGTTGACCTCTCCACCTCCATCACCTTCTCCAGCTTTGGCCCTGTTCCCTCCCCCACCCACAGCCTTCCTATTTCCCCTTCCTTCACCTGCTGTGTTCCTCCCTCGCCCTTCCTCTTCATCTACCCTTAATTCTTCATCGATTTCCTTTTTTTTTCCCTGTAATATTTTCCTTTCTCTTCTACCTCTGGATTCAGTACCCTCTTCTGAAATTGCTGTCCTTTCAGAAGAGCGGAGTCTTCTTCAAACAATATATTCGTCACCTATTACTTGATGTCATGAAAGTCCCTTATCCCTCTGCCTCTTGTGTCCACATATGTTCTGGGGAGCCTCACCAAGTAAGGGAACACCTATGCTAGGGGGTGGGGGAGACCAGATATCCCAGGTGTTCAATCATGTCTCCATGGGCTCCTCCATGGGCTCCTCTGCACGAACCCGCATACCCTACTCACCCACCCAGCAGACAACATCTGGCACTTATTAAGTACCGACTGTGAGCGAGGATGGGGACTGAGGGACACAAATATATTGTGAAATTGAGACCATCTGTCTGTAAGATGACATGGTTGAATTGTGGAGGAAAAACAGACAATATAAAAAGTTCATTAACATGATGATGTGTTCAATATTGTGTGAAAAGTGACTAAAGAAAAATGTATTTGAGATGGGAAGAAGGAAGGATGTCTTTAGAGGAGGAGGCTACACAGAGAGTGATTACCATTTATTTCCAGGCACTATTCTAGAAACTTTGTATGTATCATTCTACTTCAGCCATCTGAAGAGGCCATAAAGTATTTTTATTCCTAACTTTCAGATAATGAGATGGACCCAGAGAGATTAAGTAAACTTAATCAAAGTCAAATCTTAAGGAAATGGAAGACTTGATATTTGACTGATGTTCTGTTGGACTCCAACTGTCTCCCTACCACTGCCTTTGAAAGGCAGGTTGATATGTCTCTGGATGGCGTTAAGATATCTTATGAATGTATATTACAGCACCAACCTGTAAACTCTCTAGAGATAAGCCCATTTCATCAGCACCTAGTGATATGGGCTAAGCATACGATGCCCATCATATAGACCTGGACAACTCAGTTCTGAGCTCCAGAGCATTAAATAGACAAGTGGTAACTTCATGCATCCTGTGGTTCCTGTGGTTCCTTTTCTTTAGGTGTATGGAGAAAATTGCCATGGAACAAGGGAACCTCACGTGGGTATCAGAATTTGTCTTCCTGGGACTCTCACAGACTCGAGAGCTCCAGCTTTTCCTGTTTCTGGTGTTCCTGTTTGTCTATACCACCACTGTCATGGGAAACCTCCTCATTATGGTCACGGTGACCTCAGACACACGGCTCCACACACCCATGTACTTTCTGCTCCGAAATCTGGCTGTCTTAGACCTCTGTTTCTCCTCTGTCACTGCCCCAAAGATGCTGGTGGACTTCCTCTCTGAGAAGAAGACCATCTCCTACCAGGGCTGCATGGCCCAGATCTTCTTCTTCCACTTTCTGGGAGGCGCCATGGTCTTTTTCCTCTCAGTCATGGCCTATGACCGCCTTGTTGCCATCTCCCGACCCCTCCACTATGTGACCATCATGAACACACAGCTCTGTGTGGGACTTGTGGTGGCTAGCTGGATAGGAGGATTCGTCCATTCCATTGCCCAACTGGCTCTGATGCTTCCATTGCCTTTCTGTGGCCCCAACGTCCTGGATAACTTCTACTGTGATGTCCCACAAGTGCTGAGACTTGCCTGCACTGACACCACCCTCCTGGAGTTCCTCATGATCTCCAACAGTGGGCTGCTGGATGTCATCTGGTTCTTTCTCCTCCTGACCTCCTACTCAGTCATCCTGGTGATGCTGAGGTCCCACTCCGGGCAGGCGAGGAGGAAGGCAGCTTCCACTTGCACCACCCACATTGTCGTGGTGTCTATGGTTTTCATACCAAGCATTTACCTCTATGCCCGGCCCTTCACCCCCTTCTCCATGGACAAGGCTGTGTCCATCAGCCACACGGTCATGACCCCCATGCTCAACCCCATGATCTACACCCTGAGGAACCAGGAGGTGCAGGCAGCAGTGAAGAGACTAGGGAGGCGCCGGCTGGTTTGTAAAAGGGAGTGACAATGAGTGGGTCACTTCTCTTTGGCTTTGTTTTCCATTTGTAAAATGGAGGGAAAGCTACTGTGTCTGCTGGCTATCTTCATAGCGTGTGCATATGTTGTGGAGGTCATCATAGAAGTGAGTGAGTTTTGAAACTAAGCAACTGACTCAGATTTTTGGGAAAAAGGGAAAAGTCCCCTTTGGTGGCTAAGGTTTGTGCCAGGTGTCTAAAACCCCTGCTCACTGAGAAGTGTTCTCATGACTCTGGAAAGCTACACCCTTCTTTCCCCCTTCTTGGGGGAATCGTTTCCTCTTGTGATGAGGGCATTTCCCCCAGCGAAGGCACTTCTAGTTTATGTGTTTTGACTTCTCTTCCCAGCACCCCTTTTGACCTGTGTCCAGAGTGTTAGAGAAAGCACAGACCTTGAAGACATAGCCTTAGCTTGGGAGCCCTGGACCCATATGTTACCAGACTGCTGACCTTGGATAAGCTACCTGGCCTCTCTTGAACTCATGGATTCCTCCTCACCAAACTGGCATAAAGCAATATCTGTCCCAATAATCTCACAGATTTGTTATAAGATCCAAAACGTGTATAAGAATATTTTATCAACCTTACATAGAACCTATGTGAGGGTTATTGTCATTGTTATGATTATTCCTGACATATATTTTTTCATGGGTTGAGCGGTGTTTTGGAAGTGTTTGGTGGCAATTCCTCAGTGCGGTGAGGGAGGCATGGAGAGGGTGGGAGCTGAACTTCAGAGGGCCATGCAACATGAGTATAAATTCAGGGGCGTGTCTGCACGACTCTACCATCAGAACCTGCCATCTACCCATTAAACCCCATTTTCAGACTCAACACTTCTTGCAAACAGGAATGGGAAGATCCATTCATTTGTTCATTCATTCATTTTTGTAAAGATACATTTGGGGCCTGCTGTAGTACTTTATGCATAGACAGTGCTCTGTAACAGTTTGCTGGCTCTCTTTTTCTCTTTATCCCCATCCCTTTTTCCTTCTTCACCTCCCTGCATTGATTTCTGCCAGTTCAGTCTTTACATCCATCTGGGCTTTCCCTCCATCCCCAGTTCACTGGTGTTCCTTGCTTCCTCTCTTCCTAAACCTCATTGCCATGCACCCATCATATCTTTCCTTCACTATCACACTGGGGCTTTGGGGTCAGGTTGTTAGAGTTGAAGAGAAGAAATAGGTTATGGTTAGAGTTGCAAGGGGTTGCAACCCCGACAACTTTCAATAAAAAGAGGAGGTTTAAAGTTCTCTCTGAAGCTGCATATTGTGGGTATAAGAAGCTGTCAGGACTGACACAGCTGGTCTCTCTTTTCCCTCCCTCCCTCCTAATGCGGTCACCTTATATATGGCTCAGATGGGAGCCTCAGCCTGAAAACCTGACTTTCCCATTCTGCTTTCTGCAATCAACTAGCTCAGTGTCTCAGGTTCCAATTCCAAAACCCTATGAAAATAATCTGATTGGCTGAGGTTGGGCCACATGTCCCATATGGCTGAGGGGATGTGAAGATCATGTGACAGAAGCATGACCATCAAGGTCCGTCCCTTCAGCGAGAATTGTGGGTGAAGGTTGTTCCCAGAGAAAGAGCATGTGGGTAGACAGACTCCCCCATAGATATATCTGCCATGAAAGGCACGAGGAAGATACCCCTTAAATGACACCATCCAAGGAACTTGTAATTAGTTATGTCTAGACATTCATGTGTTTATTCATCCATTAAATATTTATTGAGTGCTTTCCAATTTAGTTTTTCTGTTCTACTTGTCCTTTTTACCCCAAGTTCTTAGGGAAACTGTCTTTGTCTTGGCTGAACTGAGGGGAGAGAGGACAGGGTCCTGGGGAAGCAGGACATTCTCAAAGGACACATGTGGCAGCAGCAGTGGCTGATCCAGGAGAAGCCATCAGCAGTCGCTGAGGGAGCTGGGATGCAGAGAGAACTGAAAGCAGAAGAGGAAGCAGCTGAGGCACCAAAGACTATGGTACCTGCCTGGACAGCCATGTACAGGCATATCTCCTGCATCTCATGGATGCAGGGACATACCAAGGAAAGGGCAGAGGGTGCCTGTGCAGGGCATAGAAGGATCTTTTTCTGTGGAGAATTTAAAACAATAATAAAACTGACTAAAGGTGCTTCAAAAAGTACCATGCCTAGGCAACTCTAAACAATGTTGGAGCTAAAATTCTCCCTGCCAAGTGGGTTATTCCCACCACCCTGCCCTTCATAAACCTAGTGTGTGTGTGTGTGTGTGTGTGTGTGTGTGTGTGTGTGTGATATACAGGCAGGACCCTGGGAAAGTGGGAGAAATAATTAGAACTAGAGAAGGGAGAAGACCAGAGACCTTATGAAGGAGGAGAGTGTATGCAGTGGAAAGAAAGAACTTCATGCTTTCTCTGATTCTGTACTGATGTCAATAAAACAGCAAGGTTATGGGGAGACCACTGAGGTGAAGGCCAAGGGGGAAAGACGAGTTTGAGCTGTAGCTCTGTCTCCCATGACAGGGAATCTGACCAGGAAGCCCCTTGCAGCCCCCCTCAAGAACACGAAAATGGGGCCCACAGGCCCTTGGGCTTGCCCCATGCTGTGAATTGACAGAGAAGCCACAAAAACCAGGACACCTACTGCTTTGCAGTGAGAGCTCTCATAAGAAAAAGACACATCATTTGCTCCTTTCATCCTCCCCACAGGAGGTGCTGGAAAGAGGAAGGAAGAAGTGTGAAGGGACAGATGAGTAATAAATGGACACATAAATAATTTCAGGAACAAAACCTATGAAGGAAAGGCATGGAGCAATGTGTCTGGTAGGGTGGGCAGTATATAGTAAGATGTGATGGGGGAAGGTATCTCTGAGGAGGGGATATTTGAACAAAGATCTGGATAATGAGGAGTCAGTTCAAGATCTGGGTGATGGGCAAGCATTCCAGATAGAATGAAATAGCAAGTGCAAAGGTCCTGAGGTAAGAATGAACTTGGTGGCCAAAGGAAGAAGAAAAGAGACTCTAATAGGAATGTGGTGAACAAAGAGGATCTTGGTAGGAGGTGAGCTCTAAGATGTTGTATTAATTATCTACTACTGCATAACAATCCCAAACCTAGCAGCTTACAAATAGTCATATGTTATCTCTCATGAGATCCATGGGCCAGGAGATCTAGCAGGGCACAGCACAGACATCCTATCTCTGCTTCTTGGGCCTCAGCTGGAAGACTCAAAGGTGAGGGGTGGAATCGCTTGACTTTCATTCACCCGACATGTCTGGCTATTGATGTTGGTATCGGCTGAGTACCTAGGTGGGGCAGTTGACTGGTATCTCCGTGTGGCCTGGGCTCTCTCACAACCTGGTAGCTGGGTTCCAAGGACATATGTCCTGGGGGAGAGAGACAGGTGGAAGCTCATGTGGCTAGTCTCAAAAGTCAATAAGCATCACTTCTACCGCATTCTGTTAGACGAAGTGAGCCACCAAATATAGCCCCCATTCAAAGGGGGGAGTTAAACTCTATCTTTTGAATGAGGAGGGTCAAAGAATTTGTGGATATATTCTTAAGTTACTATTGATGTGTAGATAAGAGCCAGATGATGAGAGAGTTTGAATTTTATTCTGAGTGCAGTGAATCTTTGGAAGGTTTGGATGGGAGGCGGGGTGGTAGCATGACTTAATTTATACTTTAAAAAGGTCATGTTGGCTGCTGGACAGAGGATGAGTTATAGAGGTCAGACCTGGTAGAGGGTGGTGAAAATTTGACTTGGAGAAAAGAGAGCTGGATTCAAGTTCAAGTTCCTGCACTATCTGTTACCTTGGGCAAGTCTCCCAACATGAGGATATAGGAGTACCCTTTTGCATTTATATGAGGATGTACCTCGGGCTTCTCCTCCCTCAAAGCTGCAGGGGCCGATGTTTGTTTCATGTCTCTCCCCTGTTCGATGCCTGTTTTTGCTCACCACCCTAACCCCAGTGCCTAGCACAGGACCTAGAATGTGAAGGCTCTCCACAAATATTTGTTCAAAGAATAAATGAACACATAATATTGTAAATATTGTTCCTTAACAGCAGACCTCTCTGACCTTCTGGTCCTGGAGAGTATCCACCAACGCCATAGGCCTTCAGTGATAAGGCTGTGGTGAGGAGGAGCATTGAGGGAGCATCTGGCTGCATCTCTTCTGGAATGATCCTGTGCCCATTGTATTCAGAATGCCCATTGCATTCAGAACCATTATCACTGTCCAGATGTACATGAAGAAAGCAATTCTAAAGGTTCAGTGCCATCGGGGCTGTGGCTGCCGTTGCACTTGATGCCTGCCATCCCCTGTAGCATTGCATATTCTTGCTTGTAAATAGTTGGTTTGATACAGCAGTGAGAACACGGTGATTGCAAAGATGAAGAGACAGAACTTGGGTTCCTTCAGTTCCGTCACTTTATGTGACCATTTGGAGTTATCAGTTGTGTATAAAATTTAAGACCGTGAAACAGAGTGTAAACTGCAAAGTACAATGTTCTTAAAGGGAAATTTTACTTCGTAGATGAATGGTGTACTGAATTTGAGTATCTTTACCATTGAAACGTATTCTTCTTTTAAAATTCCAAATTGTTTATTTTAAAATAAAACAAATATCACCAGAAACTATAAGAATATATTAAATATTATATTAAAACCACCAATATGTAGGTAGTTTTTCTCCTTTATTTATTTATTAATTTTTAAATGCTTATTTATTTATTTTGGGAGAGAGCGTGCGCACACGAATAGGGGAGGGGTAGAGGGAGAGGAAGAGAGAGAATCCCAAGCAGGCTCCGCATCAGTGCACAACCCCACCTGGGGCTCTGATCTCATGAACTTCAAGGTCATGACCTGAGCCGAAATCAAGAGTCACACACTTAACCGACTGAGCCACCCAGGTGCCCCTCCCCTTTATGTAAAACATAGTCACATAATTAAAAAGTAATAATCCAATACTTTTTTCCTTTTTATATTTTAAAAATATTTTTTAAAAGTTTACTAAGAGAGGGGCGCCTGGGTAGTTCAGTCAGTTAAGCATGCAGCTTCGGCTCGGGTCATGATCTTGGTTCGGGAGTTCGAGCCCTGTGTCGGGCTCTGTGCTGACAGCTCAGAGCCTGGAGCCTGTTTCAGATTCTGTGTCTCCCTCTCTCTCTGCTCCTTCCCCGCTCTCTTTCTCTCAAAAATAAATAAAACATTTTTAAAAAAAGTTTACTAAGAGAACTTTCACACATTTCCAACCATTATCATTACTTTTTTCATTATGTAAAAGAGGGGCTATCAAAAAACAATCTGCTCCTGGTACCAGATACTCGAGGTTGCCACTGGGCAACCTTGGGGCCACTGGGGGGTAGAGGAGGGCCGCTGAGGTGGGAGGCAGGGCTGCAGAGGCCGGAGACTGGGTTTAGGTAGGGCACGGGGACAGGAGGGCCGGGGGCAAGGACTCTTGGAGTAGGTGCAGGTCGATACTGAGGAAGGGATGGCCCTGGGGCAGGAACAAGGACAGACAGGCTGTGGGGCGCAGGGGTGGGGAGTGGGGTGGGGTGGGACGACGTTCCTGGAGCTGAGCAGCAGCTAATGTGCTCTGCAGGTGGAGTAGGATGTGGGGGAGCCAAGGACGATCTGCGCCTAGCGGAGGACACATGGGAGGAAAGGCCTGGTTGTGAGAAGGCGTGGCCCTTGGGGGCCTTCCACCCTTCTAATGTGGAATTGGAGGCCCGGCTGGGGTCACACAGGTAGTGACAGAGCCGATCCAGACCCAGGCCCCCTACTCAGCTTGAGCCTGCCGCTGATGCGCGCCGAGGAAGCCCACGCAGGAGCACTGAGCCCAGGACAGGACCTCTGCTTGCATGGAGGCCTGCCACCATCGCTCTGCTGGTGTGTTCCCGGTGACATCTCATTGTCTCCCCCGATGGCCCCATGATGCAACCCTTTAATTTTCAGGGCTCAGCACTGCCTCAGCCATCACCTCACCCTCTCCTGGCATCTTAGAGCTGGCAGGGATAGGGAGTAAGGGGGAGGGGCCTAGTCACTGACCTGAGGTTTTTCATGCACTCAGTAAACATTCATTGAGCACCTGCTGAATGCCAAACCTTGTGCTGAGGGGTCTGGGGAGATACAAGAGTAAGGCAGACCCAATTTCTGCCGGGGGAGGAGAGGAGCCTTTCCAAAGTTCTGGCCTAAGTCCCATTTTAGGGATGTGGAAACAGGCTTGGAGAGGGGAAGTGACTTGCCCAAGATCATACAACTACTTAGTGGCAGGACTGAGCCCAATCTTCTGAGACTTGCTGCCCCTCAATCTTCCAGCAAATACACACCGAGCAATGCCTGTTCCAGGCGCTGCCCCATGCCTTGGGAGAAACACATCAGTGAGCTCAGTAGCAAAGGGGGCTGGGGGTTCAGTCTCACAAGTCCACTGAAGATCAGAGGGAAGTTCCAGAGCTCCACCTCAAGAGGCTGGACTTCCCCTCCCTCACACTAGGACAGGATATAAAACTCCCTTCCCAGCTACTTCCAGAAAAGAGGAGGAGGTGAGAGGTCAGTTTGGGGATCTCCAGGTGAGAAGGAAGCAGGGGACCCACCTACGTGCAGGATGTGGGTGTCAATCCCTTACCCCACTGTGGCTGGGGTCTCACGGCAGAGAGGAAGCTGTTCCTGGCCCTGGCAGGGGTCTTAGCTACACTCATCCTGGCCCAGCCCTGTGAGGGCACTGTCCCCGGTGATATCCCTCTGCACAGCCAAGGAGGAGGGCAAGGAGGGGGAAGTGCTTGGGTCTGGGGGAACCTGTGGCGCCCCTGGACCTTGAGTCCTCTTCCCTCTGGACACCCTTCCCCAGGACAGTGGAGACCTCGGCCCTTTGGGGCTGTGTAACAGAGGCCCCGTTGCTGGTGGATGCTACAATCAGACTCAGGAGGTGGGCCTGGGAGGGTTGATGAGGCGGGGGCGGGGGCTCCAACCACGGTCATGTCAGCTATCACCTGCCCCTGGGCACCTCGGGCGAGTGCCATGTGGGTAGAGAGCCTTCCTTCCATCCATCCATCCTGTCCACACTGCCCTCACTCTCCGCCACCAGGCTGGAACTTCCGCTAGGTGGCTGAGCTTCCTTTCTCCAGCCCTCACCCTCCTCTTGCAGGTTCAAGCAGCAGCTTCACAGTGGCTTGGCCAGCCCCATGGACCTCCTGATCTACTTCAAACAACCGTTAGCAGCCACCAGGACAGTGGTTCGGGTTGCTGATTATATGCATGTGGCTTTGGGGCTGCTGGAGGAGCAGTTACAACTCCAGGGATCCAGTTCCTTCAATGTCACTGGTACTGTGCCCCTCCATGGAGTCCCAGGGACTGCTCTGGCCTGAGAGGGCAGGGTGCCCAGCTGGGGGTGTTGGGAGAAAGAGGGTACAGGGATGGGAGATGTGGAACAGACCAGCTCAGCAATATGAGGTAGGTTTTATACCTGAGACTCAGCTATATTACTCGCCCCAAGTCTCTTAGCTGGCCGAGGGTCTAGCCTGGATTCAAGCTGCCTCTGGGCTGGGCTTTTACTTTCATGCTTGTAAGTGATGGAACATCTTCCAGACCCTCAGCTGCTACTCACGAGAGGGAGGAGGAAGCCATTGCACCTCTTGGTGGGTGTCCAGCTGAAGGGAAGTGACAGCCTGTCCTCTTACTCAGCTGGCAGCCAGCGGGCCAGGGCCTGGTTGGAGGTCCCCAGCAAGGGTCTTTCCCTGCAGCAGTGAGTGGGCTCTAGTCAGAGGGTTCTGGGGCTGGAGGCCGCTCGGTGTGGAGTGAGGGGTGGAGGAGGGGAAGGGAGGCACCCTTGGGTCAGGGGCAGCCCCTGCACCCACTTGTTGTTGCATTTCCCAGTGATGGTCCTTTACTTGTCACTGCACTTCTCCTCCTGGTTCCGGAGAGCACAGCCACTGGCCTGGGACAGAAGCTGAAGCTGGGGTTCCATCAGCATGTGTGGGGACAGGAAAGGTGGGCAGGGGCCTGGGTCCAGGGTCCTAGCTCCTTCCTGAGCTTAGTATAAGCATCTATATAGGGTGTGATCTATTAGTGCCAGCCATTATAGTACTGTTTTTTCTACAAGAGTTAGTGTCAAAGTATCTTGCTAAATATAAAGAGTGATGGGCCTTGTTCTATGTCTATTGATCTAAATGATTTCACATTTATCAGTTTATCAATTTTCTCTTCATATGTCAATATAACAATCAATCACCTACTCATCTACCAACATCTATTTATTAACTCTTCTTCCATCTATTCAATTCTCTCTGTATTTATTATCTGTCACTTACCAACTAGGCATCTATCTGTCAGTCCTGTCATCTAGGCATCCATTGGTCCATAAATTGATCTATCAATTTGATCTATTTACCTCTTTGGAAATACTCGTGGGGTCTCAGCCAGCCAACCTGGCTTCTCCCCTTCTCTACTCCTGGAATCCTCAGGGCCACACCAGAGACCATCCTTCTCAGAATGACAGCCACACAGCAGGTGGGGATGGGAAGGGAGGGCAGGAGAAGAGGAGACCCTGTGTTAACTCCAGTGAGGAGCAGTCTGCTGCCCCTGAGTCCCAGGGTGGCCCCAACATTTTGTGGGGTCCAGGAGCCCACGCCCCACACTGACCTATCTCCACACTGGGTCTGGGCCATCTCGAACCAGATTGTGCTCTTCTCCAGTGAGAGGCTGACCTCCCACCGGGGCCTGACCCTTATGTTCATGCAGTGGGGCCAGTTCATTGACCACGACTTGGACTTCACCCCTGAGCCCCCAGCTAGAGTGGCCTTCATTGTGGGGGTTGACTGTGAGAGGACCTGCACCCAGTTGCCCCCCTGCTTCCCCATCAAGTTACCCCCAGCCAGTCCCCCAGGCCCCAAATGTGGCCCCCACCCCAGGCCCTGAGCTGGAAGACTGCCATGCCCTCCTTAAGAGCTGTCTATGATGTTTGAGTATCAGACCAAGGCAGGAAGCACGGCCTGGGACAGACCCTCAGTTCTGTGCGTGTTTGAGGGCAAGATTCTGGGCTGCTGTTTTTGAGAGCCTGTAGGTTCCGTTAGTTCTTGCCCTTCTCTCTTTCCTGAAGTGGTCCAAGGGCCCTGTATCTCTCACCATCTCCTGGGATCATGTGTGAGCAGGGCACTATCCTTCAGGCTGAGAGGCAAGGGTGGTGTGGAACACTAGAGAAGAAAGGATGGATTCCAGGGAGCAGAGCCTCTCTGGGAATCTGGGGCGGGCGGTGGGGGAACACATATGCATACACTCCCACATTCGGCGACATTCTTGGGGCATGACGTGTGAGGGCTCCTGGCTGGCTCCTCCCTGTTGCAATCTCACCCCTTCCTCTGGCTCTGGTTCGGGAGCACCTCCTTGGGAGAATCTTCCCATATTTTCCTGTCACACCTTTTGCTTTTGGCTTTTAGATCAAGCATAGCAAATAGCGTCTCAATTTAGAGTTACGTCTCTATGCGTGCATCTGTTTTCACTGAACGCCAGCTTCCTGCAACGTGTGCTGGGTTTTGTTGAACTTCGTAGTCTCCAAAGCACCAGGCATAAGCGTGCTTAGGAAATGTCGAATAAAATGGAATAAAAGAAGCACAGGCCTAAATGTCAAGAGAACTAATCCTTCCTCTCCTGCTGAGTAGTTGTCACTACCCCTCTCTGAGCCTCAATTTCCCCATTGGTAAAATGGGGATCTAAGGCCTCACCCGTTCCTAACCTTTCATGACTCTACAATACAAAGTGCTAAGGCTGCTCAGACTGACCTGGCTAGCAGCACTAGTCTGGATGAGTCAGGGAGGGCTTCCTGGAGGAGGGGATTTTCGAGCAAGGTTTTGAAGCAGGTGGGGGATGATCGAGAGGAGTGAGCTTGCTCTTCAGGGGCCCCCGTGTCAGTGGCTCCGCTTCCACCTGAGATCCCACACAGTGACCCCCGCATCAGGGACCAGAGTGACTGCATCCCCTTCTTCCGTTCAGCGCCCTCATGCCCCCCAAACAGGAACCAAGTCCAAAACCAGCTCAGCGCGCTCACTTCCTTCTCAGATGCCAGCATGCTGTATGGCAGCGAGGTCTCCCTCGCCCTGCAGCTCTGCAACCAGACCAATCACCCGGGGCTGCTGGCCATCAGCACCTGCTTCAGTGACAACGGCTGGGCCCAGCTCCCCTTCGACAACCTGTGTGATGACCCCTACCTCCTCACCAACCCCTCCCTGTGCGTCCCCTGCTCCCCGGCAGGTCAGCCCCAAGCAGCCTACTGAAGAGTACGTTAAATAAGACCTTGTACAAAAGGTTTAGTTCAAAAGCAGCGGATGACTGTGTGTAAGGCCCACCTTCAGGAATTTGCTTTCCTTCCTGGCCTCTAGGAGAAGCTGTGGCCGCAGGAACAGGCTTCTCGTTCTCTTTCCCCGGGGCCCCCTGGGGAGAGCGGTCTGACACCAAGGGCACAGCTGGGGAAAGGTCCAGCCCTCGGCAGGGAATGTGCCGATGGATACAGTTCATGGGATGGGTGGGTTCACAGTCCCAAGGCCAAGGTTCCCAGAGTCATCTGGGTCCCTCGGCCAGCCGTGGTCTCGCTTACTTACAGAATAGAATCCTCAGGCCCGAGTCCAGAAGCTGCTCCATGCTTTCCCACCCTGCCTGAATCTGTTCCGGTAACTGGGATCTGAGACCCACAGTCCCCCTGCTCCTGACCCATTGTGGTGGAGCAGAGGGTGGCAGTCAGTGAGGAAGTTCATAGCACAGTCGAGGAGACGGAGGTCTGGCCAGGGCGGGGAGCCCGGCCCAGGTCACATAGTTCTACCACCTCTTTCTAGCCCCCAGAGCTCTGCCTGCTTCAGCAGAAAGACACTTCTCTGGCTTCTCTGGGAAGGGCTGCGGTGACTCTGAACTCGGGGCTTTCAAGGGGACTGTCGACCATCTAAAACCCCCAAACTGGCAGCAATGCATACCCTGTTTATGCAGGAGCACACCCGGCGGGCTATGCAGCTGAGACCCCTGATTCCCCCGTGGAGTGGAGACACCCTGCGCCAGGAGCCCCGGAAGACCGTGGAGGCCACGGTCCACGTGGGGAGTCCTGGGTCCCAGCATCTCTGAGAAGACAATCTGGCCTGAGACACCATTTGAGGGAGTGGCTCCCACTTCCCCTAATGCATCCTTTGGGGAAGTGCCTCAAATCAGCTAGGTCTGGGTGGTTGGGAGTGTACCCGAGATCCCACCTGTACCCCAAACTCTGCCACTAACTGGCTGTGTGTGACACCGTCCTTGTCATCCAGCTATCTGGGCTTCAGGAGCTTCACCAGCCAATGGGAAACAAACATTTCCACTTTCGACATGATGGCAATAAGGAATTAATATGTCTGAGCAGCCCTTCGGAAAGCAGAAGTTTTGTCCAAAGGCAAGGGGATGGGGTGGGTGGCCTCTAAGTTTATGTTCCTCCGGTCTTCTCTTGTAGATCATCACCTACTGAGACTTTCTGCCCCTGGTTCTGGGCGAGGCCCAGGGTCCCCCCCGGAGAAAACCCTGGGGCCCTACTGAGGGTCTTGCTCCAATGTGGACCGTCGTGCGGCCAGTGTCTTCACCCTGGCCTTCTGCTTTGGTCACACCATGCTCTAGCCCTTCATGTTTCGCTTGGACAGCCAGTACTGTGCCTCAGCACCCAACTCATGTGTCCCTCTTAGGACTAGCTTCTTTGCCAGCTGGCGAATCGTGCATGAAGATGACCAAGTTTTAAGAGCAGATGGGAGTGGGGGTGGGGCCAAGCTTAGTGCCAGGAGGCCAGGCTGCTGCTCAGGCCCCTGCTAATCATCTCCCCAGGGCAGTGAAAACAAGGCGGGTGCCACCAAGACCCTAGGTCCTGGGCATCCCATCCACTCAGGGATCAGAGGATTTCCAAAACTCCTCATGTCAGACTGGCGGCTTGTGGGCCTCACAGGAGCTTGTCTTCTGCTCCTTCTTTAAGAAGTGGGGGTCGGGGCGCCTGGGTGGCGCAGTCGGTTGAGCGTCCGACTTCAGCCAGGTCACGATCTCGCGGTCCGTGAGTTCGAGCCCCGCGTCGGGCTCTGGGCTGATGGCTCAGAGCCTGGAGCCTGTTTCTGATTCTGTGTCTCCCTCTTTCTCTGCCCCTCCCCCGTTCATGCTCTGTCTCTCTCTGTCCCAAAAATAAATAAACGTTGAAAAAAAAAAAAAAAAAAAGAAGTGGGGGTCACTACTTTCTCTGCCAGCCCCAGCACACTTCGAGTCTACCCAGGCCTTTGTTTCCGGATACAAACATTATAGAATACAAGCGACCAGCTTGTCCAGCTCTGAGCTAGCTTGGTGTCACGCGATGACCCCAGGGCTCCCCGGAGGCTGATCCAGTGTGTGCTGTTCACGTTCCCCACCACCAGGTGGCATCAACCCCATCATCCCAGGCCTCACGGCCAGCCCTGCCACGCTGAACCCTCAAGATTCCGTGTGAGTGGACGAGCTGCGGGACCGACTCTTTTGTCAAGTGAAGAGGATCGGGCTGGACCTGGTCGCTCTCGACACGCAATGCAGCCGGGACCACACCGCGGTCTCCAGGGTCAGGGGGCTGCCCGTCCCTCCTCCCAGGCTTTGGCCTCGGTTTGCTGCTGCTGGTGGTAAGCGGGTTTCAGAGAAGACCGTTGGTGCATCCTTTCTGTCTAGGCGATGTGCTGTGGTCGAGAAGCATGCGAGGCCACGCTTGATGTGGTAAAGCATCCCTGGGACCAGCCTTTTGCCATCCTGTCCTATCTTCTCCAGCCACTGTACGGCCTCTGGCTGTAGATTCATAGCACGGCCAGGACTTGGACACAGGAGTGGACGAAGCAGTTCAGGAATTTCCGGGTAGAGAAGACAGTAGATCCAAAGGGCGGGGAAGAACAGCTCCATTCCCCACTTACCCAGGCGAGCTCCAAGGAGGAAGACTCAGGTTCCAGGGATACAGAAACTGACTCCTGCTCTAAGTGCAGAAAGGCCAAGAGCCCCCGAGGCAGGAACAGTTGGAGTAAAATTAAGACAGCCTTGGCTGTTTTGTGACGACACAAGAATCCCAGGAAAGAAGAAAAATTCATCCCGGAAAGGAAGAAAACGTAGGCACTCTGCTAGGAATTTTCATGGATATTAATCATTTAGTTTTGCCAATGACCTTGAGAAGCAACAATTACAGCCATTTTTATAGATGAGGAAATAAGCTCAAAGATATCTAGTAATTTTCTGAAGGCCACATAACTAGGAAGTAGTAAAATTTGAATCAAGTTCAAAATTTCTTTCTTCCCCTTGTTTAAGCTACAATGTTAGGGGAAGGCTTTGGTCATTACCTTGCTCCCCTCTCCCTCCCCTGAACTCCTTACTTTTTTGTCCAAATACAACCCAAAGCCCCATCTGCTTTGGCTAATCTTTGGCCGTGTATGACGGAGTGGGGGCAGTCTCTACTGCACCTAACACAGCACTTGGCGGGCACACAGCAGGCACCCAGGAACCTGAGTTTCTTTCCTCCTTACACGCGGGTGCTATTGACAACTAAAGAGCTGCGGGCGCACCCTGATGGAGAACTGAGATTGCTAGCCCCCGGCCCCCACCCAAGGGCCACACAGTTTTTGTGCCCCCACCCCCCATACCCTTTCCTCCAAGCTGTCCCAGAAATATTCTCCAGATACTAGCTCTGACAGTCTCCTCCATTCCAAACACCAAACCTGGAATTGGAAGATCTTGTATGAACTCCACTTAATGGTGGAGTGACCTTAAAAAAGTCACAGTTGGGGGCGCCTGGGTGGCTCAGTTGGTTAGGCATCTGATTTCAGCTCAGGTCATGATCTCATGATTCCTGGATTCGAGCCCCGCGTAGGGCTCTGTGCTCACAGTTCAGAGCCTGGAGACTGCGTCGGATTCTGTGTCTCCCTCTCTCTCTCTCTGCCCCTCCCACACTTGTGCTCTGTCTCTGTCTCTCAAAATGAGATAAATAAATGTTAAAAACATTCATTTTTAAATTTTTTAAAAATGTTTATTCACTTTTGAGAGAAAGAGAGAGAATGTGAGCGGGGCGAAGGGGCAGAGAGAGAGAGGGAGACACAGAATCTGAAACAGATTCCAGGCTCTGAGCTGTTAGCACAGAGCCCGACCCGGGGCTCGAACTCACGAACCACGAGATCATGACCTGAGCCGATATTGGATGCTTAACCAACTGAAGCACACAGGCACCCCCATAAAATTTTTTTAAAAGTCACAGTGGCTCAAGCAAATGTCCATTGATACAATGGAGATTACAAAATGCCTGACAAAGGTATTGTGAGGATCAGAAGAGATGATCACATAACTGTGCTTAGTGAGGTAAAACATTGCATCATTTTCCTTTGCTCAGCTGGAAGGTGGTGTTTGTGAGTTGTAGTTCAATGGACAATATTGGGCAAGCATTTCTTCAAGATTGGGCCAAACCTCTCTCGTATCTTGCTGGTCCCCACCCCATCATCGGGCTTGGTTCTATTGTGGGATCCTAATAGCAGAGAAATCAGTATGGCTGGTCTTTGGAAATTTCTGAGCAGCTGAAAACAAATTTTAAAGCAACTTTATCGAGACATAATTAGCACATCCCAAAAATCACCCATATGAAATATATGATTCAATGACTTTATCAATGACTTCAGTAAATTTAGAGTTGTGCATTGTTGTTTTTGTTTTGTTTTTGTTTTTGTTTTGCCTGTTAAGGTCTTTGGCCCATTGATCTCCACTGCTAATGTCAGAACATTTTCATCACTCACAAAGAAACCTTATAATAACAGTCCCTCCCCGTCCCTACTCCAGCCCCTGACAATCACTGATCATCTTTCTATCTTTACATAATTGCCTATTTTGGGTCTTTCGTGTAAATGGAATCATAGCATGTGTTCCTTTTCTGAGTAGATTAACCACATTTCATTTCTTGGTTTGTTCACTTATTTACTTCTTCACTCATTCCTGCTACAAACCTGATTACGAGTCTTTTATGTTCTAGGTCCTATCTTATTTGCGCCTAATTGATGTGCCTGAGCCCAATAAATCACATCCCTGTGGTTATGAGTGTTGGATTACTGCAGCTTCTTATGTTAGGACACACTCACAAAGCCTGGTTGTCTACTTGCTTTGAAAATTAGAGCACAGTGGTTCGACATTTGGAAGGTTTGGGCCTCTTCTGTCAGCAGGGATCTTGTCCTGCCTAACATTTCCGGACCACAGAGCTCTCTCAGGAGAAACTGTGGAGAAGTAGAAGCTAAAGGGAAGTCAGACTGAATCCACTTCTGCCCCTTTCCCTACAGGGCACAATGCTCGGAGGCACTTCTGTGGGCTTTCCCAGCCCCGGAATCTGGCACAGCTTAGCCAGGTGCTACAAAACCCGGATTTGGCAAGGAAGCTCCTGAATCTGTATGGGACACCTGACAATACTGATGTCTGGATTGGGGCCATTGCAGAGCCTCTTCCACCAGAGGCCCAAGTGGGACCTCTTCTGGTTTCTCTTTTTGAAAACCAGTTCACAAGAGCCTGAAATGGTGACAGGTAAGTGACCCTACCCTAGAGACCAGCCCCAGAGGCAGGGCAGAAAAGCACTAGCATTTCAAGTCTCAGCAAGGGGGAAAGTGCCTTTTTTAGATTCATTTTTTTTCCAAGTTCACAGGGTCTAAGACCAGGAGGCTCCTCTGGGGAGAGACTAGTCAGAGGGAGAGAGACAGTGGGCCAGGCAAGGCTGATATTGCCTGAGCTACGGGCACCTTTAACCCATGAGATTGACTGGTCAGCCTCGCTCTTCCTGGCTAGTGGATCCCAGAAAACATGGACAGAAAGGGCTAAATCTGGTTTCCTTCCTAAACTTATGGTTAAACACTTGACTTATTTGGCCTTGGTATCTACCTGGGTTCAAATCCAGTCCTGGCTGCTAAATTACGGTGCATTTATACTGGGCAATTTACTTGACCGCTGAACCTGTTTCTTCGTCTATAAAATGGGAATAATACCTATTTCGCAGGAATTCTGGAGAAGTGAATGAAATGATGTGAAGCACCTGGCATGCAATGGGTGCCCATCCTGTTAATTCCTCCCTAACACATGAGGCCCTGAGCCATGCTTCCTGGTCTGGAATTGTGTATGACCATACTGGTCATATACACCATTTCGAGGGACATCTTCAGGGCCAACACTTACCCCCAGGGCTTTGTAAGCTGCACCGCATCCCCAGGTTGGATCCGTCAGCCTGGCAAGGCTAATGAGGCCTCTGCAGGTAAGGGGGGGCCCTCCTCCAACAGCCCTGGGTGGGGCCAGGCTTCCACATCCTTCCCTGGACCCGATGGCTGAGACCCTTTAGGCCTCTCAGCAGAGACAACAAAACTTGTCACTAGAGACAGGGTACTCTCCCCTAGTGGCTTCCCGGTATGCTAGTTTCTGGACTGTTAATCCAAGGCTCAGGGCTTTGGGGGGCAATTGGGAAGTGTCGAATCAACCCCAGCCCAGTCATCAACACCCCGACACAGCTCCATGTCTGGACACCCAGCAAGTTCCACACTGGCCCACTTGTGCTGCTTCCGCAGGAGCCCATTCCACGTCTGCAGCCTCGGACGCAGGATCACGTAGGGAAGACCACAAGGCTACCTTCTTCCCCCGAGCAAGCACGCCTGCTGACGCTTTTGTTGGCTATGGCTCAGGGCTGGTTCTGTGGCTGGGAGTCACAGCTGGGGCCCCCAGCAGCAGTGAACCCTCCCACCTTGGGAACCTCTTAGGTAGAAGGTCAGGCATCAGCTCTGGGTGAAAGGAGGTCTTGAGGCCCAGGCAGGAAGAGTCATCTGAACGATTTCCAGCTTCTTTTTTCTATTTCCCAGCCTGTCCCCCACACCTGCCCGTGGCTGCAGGCCACCCCACACCTGGTCCTGGCCATCCCACAACCCTCTGCTGGAGCCTGCAGGCTGGGCAGCACGCTCTGCTCGTACCAATAAAGGACGGCTGGGGGGCGGGAGCTGGTTTCTGAGTTAGGCTGGGGAGGGCATGACATTTGGGCTTTGCTCCAAATGTCTAGAAGGAGCACAGCCAGGACACCAGTGGCACTAACCCCTAAGGCTCTCCTGCGGGCTCACATAAGAGAACCAAAAGAGACACTATGGATAGGAAAGGGTAGGAAAGGGGAAGATTCAGGAGAACACCTCGGCCACGCCAGCAACCTGAGCAGAAAACCAGCCAACACATCAGTCAATATACAAAGTTTTTATGTACAAGAAAACACAATAAAGGTACTACCCAGCTAGCAGAAAGGACTGGGCACTGCCTTTAGCCTTCATTTACTCCAGAAATAAGTTGTATCTCCAAACACAACAAGCCCAAGCAGCAAGCCCAGGCTACCCTGGAAAGAGGAGGCTGAGGCTCTCGGGCCAGGAATTCAAGATATCTCTCACCTTTCTTTAGCCTCCATTGTTCTTTTTACATTTTTTTTATTTAAGTAGGCTTCACGCCCAGCACAGAGCCCAATGCGGGGCTCGAACTCACGACTGTGAGACCAAGACCTGAGGTGAGAGATGAAGAGTCAGACGCTGAACCGACCGACCGAGCCACCCCGGTGCGCCTTGAACCTCCATCCGTAATGCAGGCTGCAGACCAGGAGTTGCCTGCAGCTCTCCGCTGGGAGACAGTGAGACAAGCCAGAAAAGAGGCTGTGTTGAGGACTGAGCTAACTGTGGGGTCACCCCAAACGGAGCTAAACCAGTAAGTCTGCCTTGGGGTGACTCCCACTTGCAGTAAATGAAATATGAAGAGGGGGACCATAGGGTCTCCAGCTTTATTGCTTCGCAGCAGGGAGGAGACCCTGCTGAAGACCAGGCAGAGGCACCAGCCCGGGATTTTCTCAGCTCTTCTGGTTCTCGGCAGGTCAATGGGGTCACCAGTCAGAAGGACGAAGGTAGGGGGACACCAGCGTTAGGGGGACATCACGCATCTTGCCTCTTGCCCAGGGGCCAGTGCAGCAGTGGGCTAGGACGCCATGGTTCCCGAAGGGCTCACCAGGTCCTGGGGAAGGCTTTCTCGGGCCTCCTGCATGCGGCGCCGGGCGCGACGGAAGGCCTCTGCGAGGGGAGCAAGTATAGCAGTCAGCTGCCACACTGTGGGGAGGAGCGTGGCTGCTGCTGGTGCTGGGTGGCCGGCTGCGGGGGGCAGGGAGACCTACCCAGCACGCTGCGAACGGAACTCTGCTGGCTGAATCCCTCCAGACGGTCCAGCACACTCTGCATCCTTTTCCGGAGGAAACTGGACTCCGTGAAGGCCCTGCACACAAACCCACCACACGGCCACAGCTGCTCTCCAGCCCTCAGGGGTAAGGCTCCCCGAGGCAGAGGCCAGGGTTACTCACCTGGATTGCTGCAGACAGTGCAGGCGGAAGGTGACGCTGCCTGTGGTCTCAGTGCGGAACCCAAAGCGGCTCAGACGCTCTCCCTGTGGTGTGCAGTTAATACAGCGTCAGGCTTCTGTGGTTTCTAGACCCCAGGAGCACGCTGGCCTCACCCCCATCCTTCCTCCCATTCTCGGAGAGAATGGGGAAACCTCATTCCAGCACCCAGACTCTATCATCTCAAGGCTAACACTGGGCTCCCAACTGTAAATGAGGGAACATTCCAACCTCCCTGGAGAATAGCAGCCTTATAAGCGGCCTGCCAATCCTCCCCACCTTCGATTACTGAAGCTTCCGTGATGGGCTGGAAGGAGGGGCCAGTAACTCTGACGGGACCAGGGGAATCTCTGAGTATACTCATTTCCAGAGATCTCCTAGGATAGGAGATTTCCTAGGATCCCCTATGTCTGTACCTGGTTCAAGATGTGGCCATGACCTCCAGCTTAAACCACAGGCAGGAAGGGACTAAGTAATAATGATGCAACTAAGGGGCCTTAACCCTGATCCCACCTTCTCCAGAAAAGACAGGAACCTAAGCTCCCAGCATGAAGTCTGCCTAGAGACAAAAGCGACCTTGAAGGTTCCCGGTATCCGCACGTAGGAGAGGTCCTCCAGTTCCAGAGAGCCGCCAATGAAAAACCTCCTCAGCTTAGCCACTGTGCCAAGTTCCATGGGTCTCCACGTGGAGACTGTCAGGGTGTGAGAGCCTATGCAGAAAGGACAATGGGGCCACAGCCAGAAAGGGCATGTGGTCTCTCACTGACCCCCAGCAATGACACAGGCCTACCAACCATGAAAACACCTGACCTCTGGTGAAGGTGATCATGGGGGCTTGGGGCACCTGTTTGGAAATCAATCAGCTAGAAATAAAAAGCTCTGCCAGTTGTTACTTGCATACCCAGATCAAGTTTCTTAACCCCCATGATCTCCGTTCTCCTCACTGGTAAAACGGAAGTGGTATAGCGCCTACACATGGTATACAATGGTAGAGCGACCTCACAGAGAGGTCGGCAGAATGAAACGAGACGCGCTTAGTGCAATGCCTGACAACAGAAGACAGTGGCTATTACTTCAAGATGAATGCTGATTCATCCAATACATGTGTGCCGAGAGCCCACCCTGCCTGAGCCGGTCCCTCAAGGCCGCGAGTCAAATCAGCGGAGCTCGGAGCGGACGCCACGGATGCTCAGGCTGCTCTACTTTGCGGTTAGTTGCAATTTCACTCAGTTGTCTCTAACAGAGTGGGGGAAATTCCTCAAAACGAGCAAGGAATCTTGCAAGTTAAATGCGTCTAATTCCTAACCGTCCCTACTTCTCACTGGAAGCGATGGAATCTTTTGGAAGTGTTAGTCTCGCTGCTAGGAGCTGGGGCACAGAGGCCACGTGGAGGGCAGGGACAAGAGGTCACCTGGGGTGGCGGGCAGCACCACAGCCCCGTAGCCTTCCACGCGATACCTCTGCCAGAAGTCCAGTGAGAGGACCTCACAGTAGAGCACAGGCCACTCTGGGAGAGCATCTGGGAGACATGAGAGAAGCAGCAGGTCACAGGAGGCCTTCACCACGAGAGGGTACCACCAGAGGAGATGCCGGGCCCAGGATCTACTGAGCTACTCACCAGCAGATTCGTCTTCATGGAGGAAGGAGGCCTCAAATGTGAATGGGTAGGAGAAGTAAGCCACCTTATCCTAAAAAAGAGAAGTTTTATTTTATACTCGGTGTCATGGGATAGGCTAGGCCTCAACGGGAACTTGTGCACTCTGTGGCCGATGACATACCTTCACAAGGGAAAAACTCTCACCCAAGATAGGAAATAAGAGGCTGAGAGGGGAGGGGATGCCCAAATACAGGCTGCTACCATCCACAGAAAGACAGAAAGCCCTTGGACCAGGCAGCCCTGCAGAGCCCACAGAGAAGGGCCAGAGCCAACTCTGAATCCTCCCCAGTCCTGATAATCTTCGGAGTCCTGTTCCCCTCCAGATACCCCTCTTGTTTTCCATACCATTCCCAGGGATTTGGTGGCACAGGTCTGTGTTATTCCTGAGAGCTGCTGGAATGCTGGGCTTGACCAATCTGAAAGCAAAGGGGCATATATACAGTCAGTTGACCTGGGAGGAAGGCGAGTGGTTGAGAAAAAGACAAAGTTCCTTTATCGGTTCATTCACTCACACACTCAGTCATTCACTTAACATTTACTGAGTGTCTCCTATGTGCTATGACCCATCACTGGGGAGAGAAAAGATCCCTGTCTCTCATGGAACTGACATTCCAGTTGGCAGGGGAAACACAACAAACCAGCCAACAAGAGGCTATTGGGTAGTGACAGATGCTCTACTAAAAATAAAACAGACTCATTTAGACTGGATGGTGAGGGAGGACCTCTCAGAGGTGACACTTTGGCTGAGACCTAAACTCGGAAGAACCATTCGTGCAAAGATAGACAGAAAGGTTTTCAGACAAAGGAAATGATCCCCAATAGGCCCTAAGGTGGAAATGAACTTGGCATGTTCAAGAACAGAAAGTCTGACTGGAATTCTGTGAGGGAGAGATAGGCAGGGGCCAGCTCATTCAGGCTCTGGAGCTTGGTTCTTACACTAAGTGGGAGGGGAAGCTGTTGGGGTTTAAAGCCGAAGAGAGACACAGCTAGCTTCCATTTTCAAAGCCATGTGGCTGTGGTGCCTGTGGCAAATGAGTGTAAAGGAAGCAGCAGGGTAAGTAAGAAAGTTAATGCACTGGCCACGGCAGAAGATGAGAGATGCAGGTGGCTTGGTCTAGGGTGCTCGACAGAGCAGATGTCCAGGAAATCTTTTGAAGATAAAGCCGACAGAAACTGCTGGTAGAATGACAGGCTGCAAGGAGCTAGAGAAAGTGAGGAATTCAGGGTGTCTCCTGGGTTTTCGGCACCAGCAACTAAGTAAATGACATTGCCATGTCCCTTAGGGAAGGGACTCTTTCCCTAAGATGGGGGAAGACCATGAAGGCAGGTTTGATGCAGGAAGGAGAATCAAGAGTCCTCTGGGTCATGCTAAGCAGAAATGACAAAGAGGTAGCTGGATATGAGCCTGGAGCTCGGGGGAAAGGCCAAGGCTAGAGAGAAATCTGGGGGGTCTGAGACGCCATTACAAGTCATGGATGGATGGGACCTCCTAGAGGGGCTGTAAAGAGAGAGTAACAGAAGGCCCAGGCCCAGCCATGGACACTCTAATGCTTTAAGACCAACAGATGAGCAAACAACCAAGGGGACTGACGAGCCACCTACAAGAAAGAAGAGAGAAGTGTGGAGCCAGAAGCCTAAAGGAGTTTCAGTGAGGAAATGCAAGCTGGGCCACGAGCTTCTGAGAGGTCATGTAGGGTGAATGCACAGAGGTCACCACAGGATTTGACAACTTGGAAGTGACCTATGACTTTGAAAAAGACAATAACTATTTCTTTGAAAAAAGGTGGGAAGGAGGCCTGATTGAATTCCTCTAGAAAATTGTCAGAATGGGTATAAAAGAGACTTATGAAAATTACTTACTAGTGGTTGGCAATTCCACAAAGAAGTGCACATAGAGATTGTCATACTCGTAGCCTTGGGCTGAAACTAAGAAAACAAGAAATGATTTCAGCTCATTCTCCTATCACCCTTAGCACCCAACTCAGTCCTGAAAGGCCTACACACTTCAGGAAGGAAGTCCCTGGAGGGCCAGGAACTCTCTGCGTTTCCAGTAAAGACTCAGGACGGAGTTTCCCAAGTAGTACAGACAACCTGGCACGTCCACTGCGGCTATAGGAGCTACTTCGCAGCTCTACGGGGCCCCTGCCCAAGCATCAAGGGATCTCTGTCTGGCAAGGCACTTACCTACCTCTCCGTTTACAAAGAGCCGGAGGGCACCTGGGGCAGTCTAAGGTGGAGAGAAGCGGGAAAAGATCAGGGCATCTGGGGGAGTCAGCACTTCTCCTCCAGCCCGTCCACGAACCCCAGGAAGACCTGACACTGGCCGCCAGATCTGGGTGCGTCACTATTGCGCTTCCTCCCTACCCTGCCACTCCACAGATCGGTTTCCTTCATTTCTAAAATTTGTAACAGAAAAGAAAGCACATAATTTAAAGGGTGAGGAGGGCAATGAAGTATGGAGAGTTTACAGGAATAGCCAAGGGAAGCAACAACTGCCACCCTTCGCCATACAGGGTTGGGGGGCGCAGCTGGACACCCCCGTTCCCCTTCGACGCCTGGTCAAGGAAGGAGGGAGTTCACTTTTTTAATTACTTGTGTTTTCTTATCTAACTTTTTAACACTGCCCATCTACTGTTAATGCAATATAAAAATAACGAATTGGTTTGGGGAGAGAGGGAGACTGCTGGGTAATCCTGTGCTTGTTTCCTGACCTAGGAATGGAACTCCCGGAATAAAGAAGACAAAGAACAGGACCACAGAATGACTGACATAAACTATTTTGTTTTGGTTGTTTAAGAGCTAAAGTATTTGACAAACAGAAATGATTCCCCTTCCCTCTCCATGGGGCATCTTAGGAAAAATATCCACATAAAGAATGAGGAAGACATTTTTCATCCCTACATTTATTTTTAAAAACAATTATAAAGGAACACCTGCATGTGTGAACCACTGATAAAAACGTAAAACTACTAAGTTCAGGGACTGCAAAATAAACATTCCTGACGTACCCCTCTCACCACCCAACCCCCACCCCAGAGAAAGCAATCCATAGCACGTGTGCCCTTTTAGAACCTTTTCCCTGACATTTTCTTTTTCATTAATGGTTCTGTCAATATGCTGTATTTCAAAACACGTAACAAGAACTGTGCTCTACACGCTATCCTCTGACTTCCTTCTGGCATAAAGAATATGTCCTTTAAGAGACGTGCTATTACTCAGCCACAGTCCGAATGCCCTGGCCAAACCCAGCTCGTGGTGCTGCGGGCAGCCACGCTACTCACCATCTCAAAGTCAGTGCCCACCAGGCTGCTGAGATATTCCTTGTGGCGGCCATAGAGCTGAGGAAACAAACCACATGAAAACTAAAGATGCAGCCCCAGCCAGGCCATGGGTCAGGTCTGAATGGGTGGGAGAAAAGAAGCTGTGGCAGGAAATGCCACAGAGAGCTGGAGGCCTAAGCATCCAAGCCACTGACTTTTAAATTAAATTAAATTTTTTGAGAGAGAGAGACGAGAGAGAGAGAGAGAGAGAGAGAGCGCACATGAACAGGGGCAGGGAGAAGGGGCAGAGGGAGAGGGAGAGAGAGAATCTTAAGCAGGCGCCACATCCAACGTGAAGCCCGACGTGAGGATCGATCTGACAACCGCGAGATCATGACCTGAGCCGAAATGAAGAATCAGATACTTAACTGACTGAGCCACCCAGGAGCCCCAAACACTACTGTCACTGACATTTTAAAGTGAAGCACAGAGGCTCTGGAGTCTGCTGGTCTGAGACCAAATCCTGGCTTTTGCACTTACAAGCCCATGACCTTGGGCAGACTTCTTAGCTTTTCAATCTCAGTCTCCTCATTTATAAAACGGTAATAATAAAAGTATTCACCTCAAAGGGTTGTAGTATTGTCTAAATGAAATAAAGCATGTGAGGGGCCTAGCAAAGCTTGGCAAACACTCAAAATAAATAGTCATTGTTATCATGTTATGTTATCAAAAACTTGTGGCTGACACTCAGCAGTGCTTCCCATGTAAGAAAGACTGCAACTGCGCACATCAACCTCGGACGAGGGCTCAGCTCCCGGGCACCAAGGCTCGTCCCCACGCTCGGAACGAACTCGCTCTTACATCCTTGAACACACGTTGCTCCCGCTCCTCTTCCTCCGGCTGTGCGAGGGAGGACACGTTGTCGATAGTATACTTCCACAGCTCCTGCTTCTCCCCCTCGGTCTCAATCCTGTCAGGTCAAACCACAAAAAGACCAACTCTCACCAACGATGAAAAAGGCCAAATGATGAGCAGGAGAGAGAAACACACTGGAAGAGCAGAAAGGGCATCAGAGTGGACACAGAGTATAGGTCCGGGGCCCCTTTCTGCCTCACAGTCACGGGGAAGCCCTAAAGCACAACTTCCCTGGCACCCGGTTCTCTCACCCGAAAAAACAGACAGGTAGGTTTAGGTCATTTCTAATTTATTGTCCTGTTATTGTAAGACACGGAGGCAGGAATAGCCAGCCCAGAGGAGGAGATGTGGCTGAGCTCCCCTTGCCCTGTTCAGGCCGGTCCCTTCATGTAGCGGCACCGAGGATTATTTTCACTTAACTACACCACCGAAGTTATCCCTTTCAAACTGGTATAGCTGCACACTTTCTGAGAACAGGGTCCCCACGATCCTACGAGTCTATCAGAAAACAGAATACGAACCATTGCCTGGGAATAAGGAAATCAGAGAAGATGAAGGACTTCTCAGAATCTCAACTAGGGGCCAGAAGTGAAGCCAAGGGAAGGAATGCCAGTCTCCACTCTCCCTTTCTTCTTTCCCTCACCTGTAGGGTCCTTTGAGGCCAGTGAAGTCAGGTTTTACTGTGATCACACCATTGCTGTCCACCTTCAGAGTACAGAGGACATGTTCATACTTCTTATAGCCAAGCCTAGATACCAGAAAATCAACACCCAGGTTCAGGACCACTGGTCCCACCTCCAGAGAGAGGAAGACATAGCCCACGTCAGGCGAGAGGACAGAGGCTATAGCGAGAACCGTCATAGTACCTTCTTCTGAGTACAACTAAGAAGTAAAAGAGGAAAAAGTCCCTCCTTCCCACATACCCCAGGATGACTGTAACGGGTAGGTGATGGTTAGCGAGGGAAGAGGAGGAGAATCTGAGCTGGGGGGTGAGAGGCTTCACTCACTTTCCATAGGGCCCCAGGTCTGCCATGATGTACATTGTCTGAAGAGGGGTGTTGATGACATGGTTGTTCCTGACAAATTCTTCTGATGGTTCCCAGGTGACAATTCGCGACTTGAGGATGCCGCCCTCCCTGGGAGACACCGCAGGAAGGGTCACTTCCCCAGCACCTCCTAAGGAGCCTAAAGGAGGAATCTAGGGGAGCACACCCAGGGAGGGCCTACTGCAGAATGGGAAGCTCGAGTGGGTGAACGTATCCGGATATTGGCCTGGAAGGACTACAAAGGCCCCCCCCCCACCCCTTCCCCCATACAGATTTGCACTCACATCCCTCGCCTGTCCTGCCGTCGCCGCCTGACATTTGCCATTCGCTCAACCAAGAACGATGGCACCTCCTGGGCTGCGGTGGTCATTTTCTGACAGTGCTAGGAGAAGAGAGCAGCCCTGTGTGATCCATCTGGTCAAGGCCACATGGGATCAGGTACTGAAGGCAAGCCTTCCTTCTGAAACCTCATCTGGGACCCGAATCTAACAGTCACACCTCACAACTGTATGTGTCAGTGGAGGAGAGCAGTAGCACAAACATGGCACAGAAGATTCCTACCATGCCTTGGTTTGCTCCAAGATTTTAGCAGCATATCATCCTTCAGAAATGAGTTTCTTTATGATAATATTAAAAGGAGTCTGCAATCTCTGAGTACACACCAACAAAAAGTTGGGCGAGTGTGCCTGGTAGCTGTTGACATTACCAGGTACTTGGAAGATGCCAAATGGGATACAAAGTATCACGTGAAAAGTCCTTTGCATGGGTAATTCAGCACTAAGTGTAATGTCATTTACTTTTCTAAAATAGAAAACCCAAATTTTATATGCTACCAACCCAGAGCCTTCCTAACATAAGCACCAATCTTTCAAAAACATTCATTTAATATCTGCTCCTTGCAGAGCTACAAGGTCATAGACAAAAATCAGAAAATACAGGCTCCACTCTCAAGGAGCTTAACATTTCCCGGGAAGAAAGAACATGTCCTACAGGGACGAACACGTAAAGCAAGTCCACAAGGGTACGTGAGCACAGGCAAAGGGCACTAAGCTGCTCCCGACGGCTGTACTGAATCCCTCTTCAAACCCACAGACTCAGAGTTGTGGCTGCATCCCCTGATGAGTTTTATCTAGATGGTTCAGGACTCCACCCACCTGTGTCCTCTCATGATGAACGGAGGAAGTCCAGCCCAGGGGCTGCTTCCCTCGGGTCCGTAGTCTGCAAGCCTATCATTAGACACACTACCAGCTTCCCCGGGCCCTCTAGCAGGTGGAGAAGGAGCAGCCACACCACCCGAAAACTGTGCCCACTGTCCGGCTTGGCTGCCAGCAGCACGAGGCAGTTCCTACATAGGCTGTCTGTTGCCCTTTAACAGGCTTCTGGCTTAACATACAGAACCCGGTAAGACCAGAAGTTAGGGGAGGAAAAGGAGAAGGAAGCCATGGGACCCCAGAAAAAAACAATACCTCCTCCACATTGGTGTATCTATCAGAGTCAGTGTAGGTAAAAATCCGTCGGTTCCTCCTGCCACCTGAAGCCTCCAGCTTCAGGATCTCTTGACGGTACTGATGATCCAAAGGGCTCTGACAGGCCGCTTCATTTCGGTACAGATCTACTTCAAACTGAGGTAACAAGGACACAGAGATGTACTGAGAATATGTCAAACTTTTGTCCCTGTAACTGTTTAGTCAAATCAGTTCTATAGAGTTAATGCTACTTGGGGCGCATGGGTGGCTCAGTTGGTTAAGTGACCGACTTGAGCTCAGGTCATGATCTTGCGGATCGTGGGTTCAAGCCCCGCATCAGGCTCTGTGCTGACAGCTCAGAACCTGGAGCCTGCTTCAGATTTTGTGTCTCCCGCTCTCTCTGCCCTTCCCCCACTCACACTCTGTCTCTCTCCCTCAAAAACTAAATAAACATTAAAAAGAAATTTAATTATAGAGTTAATGCTATTTGACATGTTTTCATAGCCAATTTCCATTTATCTGAATTAATGCAGGGCAGGGGATCCAAGAATGTTAGATCTAAAAGGAACCAGAGGGATGGTCTAATCCAACTTTGCTGTTACAGATGGCAGATTTCACCCAGAGGTGAAAAGTGCCTTACCCAGGATCATAAAACAGGGTAGCGTTGGTCACTATGTTATACTGCCCTTTAAACACATCAGGGGAATGTATAAACTGCTATAACTTTCTAGAAATTAGACAATATGTATCAAGAATCTTTCCCTCCTACCAGCCAGGTGGAGGTAGACCAGGTAGAGGTAGGTAAGTGACGCTGGCTCACCTGGCTAAAGAGCTTCTCCTGCCACCCAATCACGACCTCTTCCTCTTCCTCTTCCTCTGAGCGGTGTCCACCTCCAAAGACCACAGAGTGAGTCAAACGTCTGAGTCAAATCAGCACCACTTCTTGCTCTGTGATTGGTTATTACTGAAGCCCCTGCTCTGATATTTGCCACAAAACCAGCTGGAGTTTGGGGATTTATTAAGCACTCACTCTAAACAAAGGTTAGAGAGGCTGTGGATATATGTAGAAGCGAGGATTAGGACCCAAGAAGTTTTAATTACTACTTTAATTTGAATAAAAGGAAGTCGTGGCTCCCAGGAATTACTTAATCTAATTCAGTGTCAGGAGTCAAATTTAGATATGGGCTGAATACCTCTTCCTCAATCCCAACTGTCTACATTTGCTAGATAGGAACCCTGGTGTTTTTACCTTTACTATTCCTGAAACTATATATCTAGAACCACAAGCCCTATAACCTTTAGGAGACCAAGTGCCAGAAGAGAGGAGGAAAGGTGAGTATTTAAAGAACCAAATTGAATACACTCTTAGCTGAGTATGCCTTTTTCAGAGACACATGCTTCACAACCCACCAGCCCACTCTTGCCCAAGAATATATCTGAACAGAAACAACAAAAGCAGAGAGATTAGTGATTTAACACAAACACACTGTCCTCTCTTCCTCACTCTTCTGGCTTCCAAGATGAGGTAAACTGCAAGATACCAGTTGATGTTAATATGTTCCCTTTTCAAGCAGATGCCAATTAAGAATTATTTTTAAATAGTGTGTATGTGTGTGTGGTATAGATATATGTAAAACTTAAAGTTATTTTTAGGGGCGCCTGGGTGGCTCAATCAGTTTAGCATCCGACTTCGGCTCAGGTCATGATGTCACAGCTCGTGAGTTTGAGCCCTGCATCAGATTCTGTGCTGACAGCTTAGAGCCTGGAGCCTGCTTCAGATTCTGTGTCTCCCTCTCTCTCTGCCCCTAACCCACTCGCATTCTGTCTGTCTCAAAAATAAATAAACATTAAAAAAATTTTTTTAATTGTTTTTAAAAGCGTGTGAATATATAATATACACATATATTAGGAATTTGGGGCATATTTTCTCTTAGAAAAAAATGCCACAAGCAGTATTTAGGTTTCTAGGCAGATTCATAACATATCTAAGGTATAATCTTTGTTATTTTACTACATTTGACCACAATTCGGATCAACTCCTGATGGCAAGAATCAGGTCTTACTCAATTTCCATACACAACATAATGGAACAATTAAAACTGCTTGGGATCAAATCCTTGCTTCAACATTTACCAGCCGTGTGACCGTGGGCAAGGAACTCAACCGCTCTATGCCTTTTCTTAGACTACAGAACTGGGTCTACTAGGTCTTAAAAGGTTACTACCGCCCCAGGCCCTTCCCCAGATCCCCAAAGGGTCGCATCACCACCAAACACCCACTGGCAGTTGGGTAAGGCCTAAAAGTGGCCAAGTCTATGAGGTCCTTCCCAGGCTGGGCAGCAGGCTGGTAACGGAGGAAGTTGCTTGATGTGATTCTTTGCAGGTGGACTCTGTCAGGAAAAGAAAAGCCCGAAATACTGATTACAAGACATACAACCTGGAGATGAACAAAGAGCAAAGATGGGCGGGGGGGGGGGGGGGGGGGGGGGGGAAAGCAAAAGAAAGAAGAGGGCGGGGCTACCAAGGTGTGCCGGGTGCACGCGAGCGCGGCCCGGGATCCTAAGAGAAAGAGTGCCGATTAGAGAGTGTATTGGGTACACAGAGCTCCGAGGAATTTGAGAAGGGCAGAGACTTGAGAGGGCTTGGATAGGTCTGGAAGTTGTGAGTGGAGAGGGTTGAGGGTAGTGAGGGAGACGCGAGGAGACCAGAAAGGCAGAGATCAGGATTGAAAGCAGAAGTGGGCACTCAGCAAACAAGTGAGGTTCAGGCTCGAATTATTTGAGAGTATAAAAGCACAGGGCTCTGGGACGATGCGACTACCGGAGGCGCAAGTTGCGCACGGGGTCCCGGGAGCGATACACAGCCTCCCCGGTGTCAGTGCTCCAAACTGTCTCCGCCATGACAGCTGCGACTCGTCGCGACAGCGCCGGAAAGCGCACAGCCCCCAGTTCCCCTGGCAACGGAGACGCGGGGTTTGGGAGGCTATGGAGGTGCTGCGCGCGCAACCTACGGTTCCCGGCACGGCGCCGCAGGCGAGCGACCGCAGCTGGCGGGATCCAGCCGGAGCTATTGGGTGCGGTCAGGTTGCGGTACCTCTGGATCATGTGCGTGCGACCTTATCGCATGCACGTGCGACAAAGCTCGTTCACACCCAGGACCGGATTTGGTGCCCTTTACAAGTGAGAAAACTAAGGCAGCACCATCGACTCCTTTCACAATGGTGAATGGTGATTCCGAAATGGTGATGGAGATTCAGACCCAGGTGACCTGAGTCCTCGACTCGACTTGTCTTATCACGCCACACTGCCTTCCACTGATGCTCGGAAACTTTGACCTGAAAATCGGTGAACGTGATTCAGAATGCACCCATTCTTTCAGGGAAGGCGTTGGCACTTACTCAGACATGAAAATATATTCTTGGAAGAAAACAAAAAAAGTGTCAGAAGAGTTAGTCCTTGAATTGGTATTCCCTGAGCCGGAGAAAGAAGGAACAAGGAAGCTAACAGTAAGGAAGGAATATTTGTTATTATTGAACTGTTTTTTCCCCTGAATGTGTTGGTTCCGGATATTTAAACCATCTTAAGAAATTGCACTAGCCTCCTGAAAAGCCAACAAAGTGCTATTCGAAAGTCATGTTTCATTGACCATCAAAGCAAGACACACCATTATATGGAGTATGGCTCTCTGGCACCTTGAGGTAGATCAACAGTTATCGAACTCTGACATTTGCTACTCCCCCAACAGAGTAAGCAATTGTCCCCTGAACTCAGCAATCTCTTGCCAGTTTGATTATATGGCTTTGGGAGCCCTGGGCAACCTAGCTGCTGTTGTGTAACACCGAGGGCTTAACCATAATAATAGCACCATTTATTTAGCATCCAGTACAGCCTGGGTGCTTTGTTTGCATTGTCCCTAATCCTCACAGAAACCCCTTAAGTAGGGTTACTCCCATTTAAAGGATGACATTAGGGAAGGCCAGGGTTTAAAAGGCTTATTAAGGTTGAACTCTAGTAAATGGTGCAGGAGCTGGGATTCCAGCCCAGGTCTGTCTTTTGAAGCCTGAACACCTTCCAGTCTGCCTTGCAGCCTCTCACCCACCATTTTATTTCATAAGAGCACACAGTTTCCAATGTGAGAAATAATTATTTCAACAGATGAAACTGGAGGCAGAATTCTAGCTCTTAAGAAATGGTCTAATTTTTCCTTTTAAAGTTGTAAATAGACAACACTATGCCACATGAACAACAAATGATAAAGGTGGAGGATGCATCAAGAGTTTAGTTTATTGGGGCACCTGGGTGGCTCAGTTGGTTAAGTGCCTGACTTTGGCTCAGGTCGTGATCTCACAATTTGTGAGTTTGAGACCCGTATCAGGCTCTGCGCTGACAGCTCAGAGCCTGGAGCCCGCTTTGGATTCTGTGTGTGTGTGTGTGTGTGTGTGTGTGTGTGTGTGTGTGTGTGTCTGCCTCCTGCCCTGCCTGTGCGTGCTCTCTCTCTCTCAAAAACAAACGTTAAAAAAAAAAAGTTTAGTTTGTAACCAAATCAAACTTATAGCCAAGGCAATCTGACATAATTATAAGCAAAATAGGAACTGTACCACATGGTATGGAAACATGTTATTTGTATAAGTAACTATAAATGAATTATTTTTTTACTGGTAAACCAGATTTTTGTATTTTCTCTTTGTTTACTGGTATCTATATATCAGGATTCTTAAACCTGGGGTCTATGACTGAGGCTCAATGGGTCTATTAAGTCTTTCCCTAGAATTTTGTGGCATGCATATTCTGGAACAAGTTCATGGCTTTTATCAAATTCTGAAAGGAGTTTGTACTGTGATATCAAGAATGGTGTGGTTCCCACTACACATATATACTGACATCTTGTTAAGAGTCAAAAGTTTGGATTGTATCGGATAAAGGACAAAATCTCTTGAACCATCACCAGCAATCCTACCACTCTCATCTGGATGGCTCAGGGTTGACATTTACTGTGTTCTCCCTAAAATAACACCATCATGTGGAGAAACTGGTTTAGAAAGCATTTGTACAAACCATCATGAAGGGCAAATATTATTGCCTTCATATCACATATTTATAAACCAAGACATTAATTAAATTTCTCACATTCTTATGACAAGGAAGCACAGAACCTGGGCTTATATTAAAGGTGTTCTGACTCCAGTCTGTGGGCTTTTCTTTGCATTTTGATTTTTTTAATGTTTATTTTTGAGAGAGAGAGAGGGAGACACAGAATCCAAAGCAGGCTGCAGGCTCTCAGCCGTCAGCACGGAGTTTGGGCTCTCCTTTGAATTGTGCTGTTTCCTTATATCTACTCCTGCCCCCAACCCCTTCCCTAATTTTTTCATTACAAAACCAGTGAGCCACATCAGAACAGTCCAACACTGTCCCTTTCCCCTCCCCAACTTGTACTTTATAGCTTACTTGGGTTCTCCTTACTCCTTACTTAATAAGACTTTAGGAAAGCATGAAAGGAAGAACATTATTATAGTTCTTCAAAAACTTGTCTCAGTCCCCCAGTGTCCATGCTGTGTGCCTAATAAATATCCCTCAAACTCACCAGTCCCAGGAAGAGATCCTCCTGAATGAAACAACCTTAGGAGGCATAATAGGATTGATTTCTGCTTTATTCTCTTTTTCTCCAACTTTGAAGATGGAGGAAGGGGCCATAAAATGTAGACATGCCAATTATAAAATTTTTTTAATGTTTATTTTATTTTTAAGAGAGACAGAGCATGAGCAGGGGATGGGCAGAGAGAGAGAGGGAGACACAGAATCCGAAGCAGGCCCCAGGCTCTGAGCTGTCAGCACAGAGCCCATCGCAGGGCTCAAACTCATGAACCATGAGATCATGACCTAGGCCGAAATTGGACACTCAACCTTCTGAGCCACCCAGGTGCCCCTAAACATGCCAATTATAAATCAGAGATTGTCAGATTAGATAAAAAGTAAAATCCAACTATATGCTGCCTACAAGGAACCCACTTTAAATAAAAAGATAGTTTAAAAGTTAAAGGATGGAAAAAGATATACCATACAAATATTAAAAGAAAGCTGGAATGGCTATATTAGTAACAGGCAAATAGACTTAAAAATGAGGAATATTAGCAGAGATAAAGAGGAGTATTTTATAAATTTAATTATATATTGATAAATGCAATTCATCAGGAAGACATAAACCTAAATGTTTATATACTTAATAACAGAACTTCAAAGTACATAAAGCAAGAAATTAATAGAAATGAAAGGAGGAATAGGAAAATCCACAATTACAGTTAGAGGTATAACATATTTTCTTAGTAGATGATAAAATATGTGGGGAGAAAATCAGTAAGCTTATAGAGGCCTAAACAACATCATCAACCAATTTGACTTAATTGACATTTGTAGAACATTTCAGTCTACAGCAGAATGTATATTCTTTTCAAATGCACATGGAACATTGACTAAGACCATTTCTGGGCTATAAAACAAGTCCTAGTAAATTTTATTTTATTTTATTTTATTTTATTTTATTTTATTTATTTATTTATTTTTTTTTTTAAATTTTTCAACGTTTATTTATTTTTGGGACAGAGAGAGACAGAGCATGAATGGGGGAGGGGCAGAGAGAGAGGGAGACACAGAATTGGAAACAGGCTCCAGGCTCCGAGCCATCAGCCCAGAGCCCGACGCGGGGCTCAAACTCACGGACCGCGATATCGTGACCTGGCTGAAGTCGGACGCTTAACCGACTGTGCCACCCAGGCGCCCCAGTCCTAGTAAATTTTAAAAGATTGAAATCATACGAAATACATTCCAAGACCAAAATAGAATCAAAAGCAGAAAGAGATCCAGAAAATTCCAAGTATTTGATATTTAACTTCTAAATAATTTTTCAAGAAAGAAGTCATATTGGAAATTAGGAAAGACCTTAAGATTCTCTCTCTCTCTCTCTCTTTCTGTCTCTCCCCCTTCTGCCCCTCTGCCCCTCTCCCAACGCGCTCTCTCTCTCTCATAAGTAAGTAAGTAAATAAATAAATAAATTAATTAATTAATCCACCTTGCAGGAAGGTGGACAAATGACAAACTTCCAGTTATAAGAAGAGTAAGTACTAGGGATGTAATGTATGTCATGATGACTATAGTTAACACTGCTATATATTATATAGGGAAGTTGTTAGGAGAGTAAATCCTAAGAGTTCTCATCACAAAGTAAAATTTCTTTTTCTTTCCTTTTTATTGTATCTATATGAGATGATGGATGTTAACTAAACCTGTTGTGGTAATCATTTCACAATATATGTAAATCAAACCACCATGCTTTATGCCTTAAACTTATACAGTGATGTATGCCAATTATTTCTCAATAAAGCTGAAAAAAAGTACACTTTTTTTCTTGTACTATCTTTTTTCCTTCTATCAGATTTGAAAGACAATTGCATAAAGGAAGAATTTAAAACTGTGTTGATGAACTTATCAGGAATAAAGATGTAATTTGTAGGACAATAAAGGAAGAGGAAGGGAACAGAGCTATACAGGAGCAAAGCTTTTGTATGTTATTGAAATAATAATGGAATTAATCTAAACTGGGTTGTTATAAGTTAAGATATTAATTATAGGGGCACCTGGGTGGCTGGTTAAGCATCTAACTTTGGCTCAGGTCATGATCTCATGGTTTGTAGGTTTGAGCCCTGCATTGGGCTCTGTGCTGACAGCATGGAGCCTGGAACCTGCTTTAGATTCTGTGTCTCCCTCTCTCTCTGCCCCTCCTCCACTCACACTCCGTCTCTCTCAAAAATAAATAAACATTAAATTAATTAATTAATTGATATATTAATTATAATCCCTAGAGAAATCACTGAGAAAATAACTCCAAAAATTTTTTAACATAGTAAAAAAGACAGTAATGGAACTTAAATGGTACACTAGAAAATATCTAACACAAAATAGGGCAGTAATAAAGGATCAGAAGAACAAAAAGAATACATATAGAAAACAAATTTAAAAAATGGCAGATGTAAATCCTCACCTTATCAATAACTATATTAAATGTGAATGGATTACACACACCAATCAAAAGGCAGAGATTAGCAGAATGATTTGGAAAAACATGATCCAACTATATGCTGTCTACAATAGACAAACTTTTGTTTCAAAGAGAAATAGGTTGAAAGTAAATGGATGGGAGAAGGTATACCAAGCAAACAGTAACCAAAATAGAGAGAGAATGACTCTACTAGTAATATCAGACAAAATAAACCTTTAGACAAAAATTGTTATCAAGACAAAGGATATTTTATGATCATAAAAAGGTCAATCCATCAAGAAGACATAATTCCTAAATTCAAGAATTAAATAGGGGCATTATTACAGACCTTACAGAAATAAAAAGGATTATAAGAGATTACTATGAACAATTGTATGCCAATAACCTCAATGAAATGGACAAATTCCTAGAAAAGAAAAAAACCTACCAAATATGACCAAAGAATCAATTAAAACTCTGAATAGACCTATAACGAATAAATTGCATTCCTAATTTAAAAAATCTTCCCATGAAAGGAAAACTCAGGACACATAACTTTGTTGGTGAATTCTTCCAAACATTTAAATAATTAATGCCAATCCTTCACAAACTCTTCCAAGAAACAGAAAAGGGAACACTTCTCAATTCACTCCATGAAGCCAGTATTACCAAGATAACAACCAGACAAAAAACACAACAGGGAAAGAAAAATGTATACCAATATCCCTTATAAATATAGATCCAAAAACCCTCAAAAACTACTCGTAATGTGAATCTAGCAATATATAAAATGGCTAATACCTCATGACCAAGTAGGATTTATCCCAGGAATATAAGACTCAACATACAAAAATCAATCGGTGTGATACACCATATTAATAGAAGAAAGGATAAAACCATATGGTCATCTCAATAGTTGCAGGAAAAGCTTTTGACAAAATCCAACACTCTCATGGGAAAAACACTCAACAAATTAGGAATATAAGGAAACTCCCTCAACCTGATAAAGGACACCTAAAACAAAAGCAAAAACAAAAAACCAACCATACCTAACATGATTGATAATGAAACACTACAACATTTGGAACAAGATAAGGATGTCTCTCATCATTTCTATTCAACATTGTTCTTGAGGGTCTAGCCAGGGCATTTAAGCAAGAAAAATAAATAAAAAGCATCCAGATTGGGAAAGAAGGAGTAAAACTATTTCTACAGAAGACATGATCATATTTACAGGAAATCTTAAGAAATTCACAAAATAACTATCAGAACTAATCAATGAGTTCATCAAGATTGTAGAATATAAGCTCAATATAAAAATTCAGTTATATTTCTATACACTAGCAATGAACAATCTGAAAATTAAATTAAACATTCCACTTACAATGGCATCACAGAAAACAAAATATGTAGGAATAAATGTATTAAAAGAAGCACAAGACTTTAAACACTGCAAACTTCAAAATATCATTGCAAAAAATGAAAAAAGACTTAAATAAATGGAAGATATCCTAAGACTTAATACTGTTAAGATGACAATACTTCTGGGGAGCCTGGGTGGCTCAGTTGGAGCATCCAACTCTTGATTTCAGCTCAGGTCATGACCTCATTGTTCGTGAGATCAAACCCTGAGGGGCCTCTTCACTGACAGCATGGAGCCTGCTTGAGATTCTCTCTCTCTCTCTCTCTCTCTCTCTCTCTCCCCCCTCCCTCCCTTCCTCTCTCTCTCCCCCTTCCTCCCTCCCTTTGCCCCTCTTTCCTGCTCTTGTTCTCTCTCTCAAATAAAAAATAAAACGAAATTTTAAAAAATGACAATTCTTCTTAAACTGATGTACAGATTCAACATGATCCATACCCAAATCCCAGCTTCACTTTTTTTTCCAGAAAGTGACAAGCTTATTTTAAAATTTATATGGATACTCTGGGGCACCTGGGTGGCTTTGTCAGTTAAGCGCCTGACTTCAGCTCAGGTCATGATCTCATGGCTTGTGGGTTCAAGCCCCACGTTGGGCTCTGTGCTGACAGCTCAGAGCCTGGAGCCTGTTTCAGATTCTGTGTGTCCCTCTCTCTCTCTGCCCTTCCTCTGCTCATGCTGTCTCTCTCTCAAAAATAAATAAAAGAAAGAAAGAAAGAAAGAAAGAAAGAAAGAAAGAAAGAAAGAAAGAAAAGAAAAAAAGAAAAAAGAAAAAAAACAAAATAAATAAATAAATAAACATTTAGAAAATATTTAAATAAAATAAATAAACTTTATATGGATACTTAAAGCTGGAGGACTCACACTTTCTGATTTCAAAATTTACAAAGCTAAAGGAAGATGGTGTGGTACTGACATGAAGATAAACATATAGATTGATGGAATAAAATGAGACTGCAGAAATAAACCTTTACCTTTAGGGTCAATTGATTTTTGACAACTATGCCAAGACAATTTAATGGCAAAGAGTAGTCTTTTCAATAAATGGTGCCAAGACAATTGGATATGCACATGCAAAAGAATGAAGTTAGATTCCTACCTCAGGGCATTTATAAAAGATTCAAAATAGATCAAAGACATAAATGTAAGAGTTAAACTATAACACTTTTAGAAGAAAACAGGCATAAATCTTTATGACTACAGTAGGCAAAGCCTTCTTAGATATGACACCTAAAATAGAAATGATTTAAAAAAATAAATTGGACATCATCAAAATTCAAAATTTCTGCACTTCAAAGGACAATGAAATATTAAGAAAATGAAAATACAACTCATAAAATGAGAGAAAATAGTTTCAAATAATGTATCTGACAAGGTACCTGTATCTAGAATATACAAAGAAGTCCTACAAATCAATAATAAAAAGATACATAATTCAAGTAAAAATATGAACAAAGGATTTGAGCATACATTTCTCCAAAGAAGATATACAAATGACCAAAGAGTACATGAAAAGATGTTCAACATCACTGATTATTAAGAAAGTGCAAAGTAAAACCACAGTGATATACACTTCACTCCCACTAGGATGGTTATAATAAAAGGATAGATAATAAGTGTTGGTGATGATGTCAAGAAATTGGAACTCTCATACACTTTTGGAGGGAATACAAATTGGTGCAGCTGCTTTGAAATTCAGTCTGGCATTTCCTCAAAAGCTTAAAAATAAAGTTAGCATATAATGCAGCAATTCTACTCTTAGATATTTACCTTGGAGAATTAAAAACATACGTTCACACAAAAAGCAGCTAACATCATACTTAGTGGTGAAATACTGAACACTATCCCTAAAACTGGAAACCAAGAAGAATATTTGCTTTCACCAACTATACACAACATGATCGTGTATGTAAACAATCCTAAATAATCTACAAAAATACCACTGGAACTAACAAGGTTAGCAAAGTCACAGAATATAAGGTCAATATACAAAAATCAATTGCATTTCCATATACTAGGAACAATTTGAAATTGAATTTTAAATATTAAAGCCATCTGCAATAACATAAAAAAAAAGAAACAGAAAAATTAACAAAACATGTGCAAGACTTATAAAACTTCAAAATATTGGTAAGATAAAATAAAGACCTAGTATATTAAATGAGGTAACAGGTTTATGGATTGGAAAAATTAATATTAAGATAGTCTCCTGGGGCACCTGGGTGGCTCAGTCGATTAAACATCCAACTCTTGATTTCAGCTCAGGTCATGATCTCATGGTTTGTGAGATCAAACCCCAAGTGGGGCTCTTTACCGACAGCATGGAGTCTGCTTGAAAGTTTCTCTCTCCCTCTCTCTCTCTGCCCCTTCCCCACTCATGCTTACTCACGCTTTCTCTCTCTCTCTCTCTCTCTCTCTCTCTCTCTCTCTCCCTCTCAAAAAAATCCTCTCCCCAAAATGATCTAAGTCTCAATAAAAATCCTACCTGGTTTTTTGGAGAATTGACAAACTGATTCTAAAATTTACATGGAAATGCAAAAGCTTAGCCAAAAACAATTTGACAAGGAAAAACAGTTGAGAGCTTACAATATTTGGTTTGTAGACAATATAAAAATACAGTAATTACTACAGTGTCCCATTGGCATAAAGGTAGACATATGGATCAATGGGACAGGATAGAGTCCAAAATAGATCCATACATATACAATCAATAGATTTTAATTTTTTTTAATGTTTATTTATTGTATAGAGAGAGACAGAGAGAGAGAGAGAGAGACAGAGCATGAGCAGGGGAGGGGCAGAGAGAGGGGGAGACACAGAATCGAAGCAGGCTCCAGGCTCTGAGCTATCAGCACAGAGCCCAACATGGGGCTCAAACTCACAAACTACGAGATCATGACCTAAGCCAAAGTTGGTTGCTCAACCAACTGAGCCACCCAGGTGCCCCTACAATCAATAGGTTTTAGATTTTTTACAAAGGTCCCAAAGTAATTCTATGGAGAAAAACAATATTTTCAATAAACAATGCAGAACAACTGGATATCTATATGCAAAAAAAAACCAAAAAACAAAAAAAAACAAACCCAAAACAAAACAAAATCAATTCCTTACCTCATAGAATTTAACAAGTTAAAGCAACATGGATCATAGACCTGAAGTAAGAGCTACAACTACAAAACTTGTAGACAAAAACACAAGAGAAAATCTGTGAGATCCTGAGTTGGGTAAAATTTTTTTCTTAACATCTTTTTATTGTATCTCTCTTTTTAAAAAAAATTATAGTTGACAGGTAAAAATATTTTTTAGCTAAGACCCAAGATGTACAAACTACAAAAGAAAAAAGCTAATGAATTGGTCTTTATCAAAATGAAAAGCCGTTCTTAGAAAACACTTGTTAAGAAAACAAAAAGATGAGAAACATATTGGAAAAAAATTGTAAATGCATATGTGATAAAGGACATATCCAGAAAAATAAAGTACTCTCACAGCCCAGTTATCATAGGACAATCTTATATTTTAATGGCCAAAATATTTGAACAGATATTTCACCAGTGAAGATATATGAATGGCAATATGTCCATGAAGAGATGTTCAACATCATTAGTTATCAAGGAAATGCATTTTAAAATCAAGACAAGACATTACTGCACATTTATTCTACCTATTAGAATGCTAAAGTTTAATGAGTAGAAAATAACAAATTCTGGTAAGGATGTGGAGCAACTAGAACTCACGATATTGCTGGTCAGAACGCAAAATAGTATAGACACTTTGGAAAAACTAGACATTTCTTACAAAGGGAAACATTTACCTACCATATGATCCAGCAATCCCATTCCTAATTATTTACTCAAAAGCAATGTCAACATATGTCCACCCAAAGATTTATATGTGAATATGCATAGCAACTTTATTCCTAATAGTAAAAATGGGAAACAGCCCAGATGTCCACCAGCATGTGTATATTTAAATAACTTGTATAGTATTTATACAACGGAATATTACACATTAAAAACAAAGTAACTACTGATACATAAAACTACATGGATGAATCTTCGAAAGTCATTAGGCTAAGTGAAGGAAGCTGGACACAAAGTGATATATTCTGTGTGGTTTCTTTTATATGACATTCTAAAAAAAAATAAAAACTATAAAGATGGAACACAGATCTGTGGTTGCCTGGGGTTGGGGTTGGAAAGACATTGAGCATAAAGGGGCAGTGGAGGGAATTTGAGAAGTAATGGAACTATTAAAACCTATAGAACCATGTATGACAATGAGTGCATTTTTATTGTATGTAAACTCTTTACCAGATTGTGACAGGTACCTAAACTGTAATGCAGAGTATGACAAAGAAATTGAATTGTGTTATAAGTTATTCACTTAACCACACTGAAGGAAAAGACGGCCAACCTAAATAACCTCAGAAAACAGTATTTTGATTGGAAACCCAAGGCTAAAGTAAAAAGAACTGTACACAAATGCTGTACTCTAGTTGGTAAATTTCTTTCTCAGGGGGGTGTGGGTTAGCAATTCTGAAACTAATTTATGTGTATACTAAGTTTGAACTAATACGTAAATATATTGTAAATAATGAGAGACATATTTCTCCCTGCCTGAGATAGAAATTACAAATAAGGGGAAGGGTGAAGGCAAGAATGAACCCTGTGGTGCTGAATTAGAGTTGGAGTTAGCAATAAAAACTCATGAGTATGTAAAAATATGTATAAAAACTGGGTCAGAAATGAATGTAGGTACATATGTATGCATGAGTTGGCATCCATACATAGCATTCTTAGCTCTGTCTACTGAGAGAGCCTAGACATAATGACTCCCCAGTAGAAATAAGCCCTCCCATACCCAAACCTTGGTTTCTAACTACCATACCACTCCATTACAAAGCAATCAGGGTTCATTGGAGAATTGATTGACTCCCTGAAAGAAGCAGAATAGAACCTCTTAGACAGCTCTAGGCTAGGGAGCACCCATCAGCCAAGAGCAATCCTGAGACATGTGCATGTATTAGCTGTTGACAATCAACATGCTCAGCAGCTAATCAAGTGGACCTGGGCAGGGCACCAACAGCATCTGTTACAAGTGTATTTGAGGGATGTGATCCTAGGAAACACTGGTATGGGAGTGGCACTAAACCCAGGCCAACTTGCTCAGGGCATCCCCACCCAGGCAGTGTACCAACAGGTGGAATAGGTAAGACTACATGGGTATTTCCACACTGACATTACCAGAGTTGGTAGGAGAAGAAAATACGTCAGTGGTACCCAGAAGTTCAGCTTCTTCTTTTTAAAAATGTTTTATTTTTGAGAGAAAGAGAGAGAGAGAGAGAGAGAGAGAGAGAGAGAGAGAGAGAAACACAAGTGGGAGAGGGGCAGAGAGGGAGGGAGACAGAGGACCCAAAGCAGGTTCCGTGCTGAGAGCAGACAGCCAATGTGGGACTTGAACTCATGAACCATGAGATCATGACCTGAGCTAAAGTTGGATGCATAACCAACTGAGCCACCCAGGCGCCCCTAGAAGCTCAGTTTCTGAATCAGTTCACTCATATGCCCCAGTCAGATCTCAAATGCCTTTTCACAAGAAATATACTCAGTTTCTGGTAATTAACTGCTTTTATCTTGAGCAGCCTCATTTTCCCTACAGTGTGTCCCAACAGGTTAGCCCAGGTCTTCAGTGACTGTTCACTCCTATCAGTAGGAGTGTTCTAAATAGTAGGACTCTGGTGATATTGGCTTCTATGGTCCCTCCCCCTCCAAGATGCTTCAATTTTTAGAAATACAGAGACTTTAAAATTCACCTTTCACGCTCCTCCCTTTCTTGTATTTCCTCCTGGAAATACAAAGAAAGTAAAGTTTTCAATAAATTCCAATAAGTGGCAGAACTTTCTGCCAGCTGCAGGACTCTTTCAAGTTTAATCTTGCTGAAGTCTACTGACTTTTCCCAAATCAGAAACGACCTTTTGACAGTCTATATTCATATCTACACAATAAGTTTGATTCAAAGTTTTGGCTATTCTCTCAAAAAAAAAATTGTTTGGCTACAGTTATTGGGATTGAAAGTAGATGGTGATGCAAATTACTTTGAGTAAGGATTCTCAGCAATTCTGTCCAAGCCCAAGATGTGGTGGTTATGAGTTTGTTCCACCATTCATCAATTAATTCACTTCATTTATTCATTTAACAAATATGTATTGCTAGTCTCTATGTGTGGGGCACTGTGTTAAGCCCTGGGGATGTACAGTCTCTGACCTCATGGAATCTACATTATGGTCCAGGTAGATAGAAAGTAAACAAAAAAGTAAAATATGGTACAATATATAGTGGTCAGTTCCATGAAGAAAAATAAAGCAAGGAAGGATGATAAGAATTGTGGGAGGAGTTTGAAATGTTTTTTAAGGGAAATCAGGAAAACACTCACTGGAACTGTGATATTCAAGTAAATACCTGAAGATGGTGATGGAGCAAGCCACATGGATATCTGGAGAATAAGCATTCCAAGCAGAGGAAACAATGCAAATCTGGGTGATGGAGCATGGGTATGCATTGTATGTATTCTCAACTGTATTATGTGAATAATTATAATAGTGTACATTGTTAAATTAGATCTGGTTTCAAGCTTCCACTCAGCAAAGCTGATGGAAATCCAGTGTCAGTCAATATTAGCAGCCTTTGCCACTCCCTGGAGTAGTGTCCCCCTGCCTTGGAAAGACATCCACTCCATCATGGTCATTACTGGAATGGTCATGGTCTGCACTCTCCGAGGAGCAGCTACTTTCTGATCATCATGTCCATCTTCCTCATGACTAACTCAGTCCCCTGGGACCCCATCCTTAGGGATTAGCCACAGATATCCATGTGCCACCCCATTAGAGGTCCTGCCCCATCTAGGAAAGCTGAAAAGGAGCTAAAGTTCCCTGTTTCTTGGCCCTGCATCTCCAACATAACTAGCAATCCCTCCATCCCTTCAGCCTTCAGAAACCAAGCTGTCTTCTTTCTACTTTCCCTCCTCCCCTGAGTACCTCGACAGAGCTCCCTAACCTTTGTGAGCTACGTTTGTCAGTTATGTTGTTGTTGTTGTTGTTGGCGGTGGTGGTGGTGGTGGTGTGGGGGGTGGTTAATTTATTTGCTTGTTTAGGTAAAACAAATGCTTATTAATTTCCCAGGAGGCAAGGAAAATGCAATCCACCAGGACACAAAACTTTAATTGCTTTCTTGAGGAAGGGTTGAGGGGAAAGTATTTTTATTCTTTCAACAGGAGATAGAGTTAAGGTCTCAATCAGGTTAATCTACCGTATAAATATCTCTGGAATTTGTTTTGGCTCCCCACCTCCAGGACAACCAATCACTATCTTATTTCAAGTTACCACTAGCTCTTGCCTAGATGACAGCAATAGGTTCCCACCTGACCTCTCCATCTATAGTCTTTCCCCATCCAACTCTTCTCCATACTGAAACCAGAGTGACCTCTCTAAGGCAATAATCTGATGAGGTTTAAAATCTCCTTGCCAATTAAGAAACCAGCATGTGATCCAATTCAGGCCAATGAGATGTGAGAAAAAAACTTGCCAACATTACTGGGAAAGCTATCCTCTCTCTTCTGTGAGATTCTCTGCCTGTCTCTGAATGTGGTTGTGTGCCATCTTGCTTCCAAAGGAAGGATGGCTAGAAGTTTGGAGAAGGCAAAGCCAGGAGAACTGTAGAGTAAAGGAAGCCAGAACCACTGAATTAAGTCAATCCTGAAGTCCGCCTTATCTCTAGACTTCCGGTTAGATTTTTTTCTTTTTTTAATGTGTATTTTAGATGATCAAAAATGTGGAACAGACGTTGGTTGCACAATGACGTGAATACATTTAATACTGAACTGTGCACTTAAAATGATTAAAATGGTAACTTTTATGTTAAGTGTATTTTACCACAATTTTTAAAAAGTTACAATGATAGAAATATGGAACAAATAGTATTAACGACTACTTGTGTATCTAGCATCCAACTTAAAAATTTCCCTATTAATTAGGCCAACTTGAGTTGGCTTTTTGGTGACTTGGACCCAGCAAATGCATGATAAGTAATGCAGAATTTGGTAGCAATAAGTAGGAATGTTTAAATGAACAAACAGATCATAAGCCTGATGGAATTGGCTGAACTGAAGAGATAGGGGTTGATCATGGGCTGGAAAGTCAGCAATCCTTTTTTAGGTGATTGTGATATACTTGGTTTATCTGCCTCTTGAAATTTAATGGGCAAAAAAAAAAAAAAAAATCATTTAGGGGTCTCGTTCAATTGACTCCAGTTCAATAGGTCTAGGGTGGGGACCAAGAGTCTGCATTTCCTTTTTGTTTTTAAGGTTACTTTAATGTTTATTTATTTTTGAGAGAGAGAGAGGCAGAGTGCAAGAGGGGAGGGGCAGAGAGGGAGAAACACAATCCAAAGTAGGCTCCAGGCTCTGAGATGTCAGCACAGAGCCCGACGCAAGGCTCAGACTCATGAACCCTGAGATCATAACCTGAGCCTAAGTCAGACACTCAACCGACCGAGCCACCCAGGTGCCCCAAGAGTCTGCATTTCTTTCTTTCTTTCTTTTTTTTTAATGTTTATTTATTTTTGAGAGAGAGAGAGAGAGAGAGGCAGAGAGCAAGAGGGGGAGGGGCAGACAGAGAGAGACAGAATCGGAAGCAGGCTCCAGGCTCTAAGCTGTCAGCACAGAGCCTGGTGTGGGACTCAAATCCACAAACTGTGAGATCACAACCTGAGCCGAAGTTGGACGCTTAACCAATGGAGCCACCCAGCCATCCCAGGTGATGCCAATGTTGGACCATACTTTGAATAACAAGGAATTAAACTGATGTAGCCTGAAAGAGGGACCTTATATCATGCAGGCTGTTGCATCAGGAGGATAGTGGGCAAAATTCAGGGTATTGGAATGTGTTAGCAACTTATAACCCCGGGTAAGATTTTACAAGAGACATGCTTAGCCTCACACTGGCCTGTGTGCAAACAGAGAAAGAAGAAAATACACCTCTGTTAACACAGGTTCTCAGTCTGTGAACTACAATAAAGAAACGGCTGGAATTCTGATAATACAATTATGTTTATCTTGGTCAACTTTTTAGAGTATCTCCATATTTATAGAAAATACAAGTGAATGGTGAATAAGTGAACTCACCATAAGAAAAAGCTGCTTGGACACACAATCAGCAAAGAAATTGAATCAGTAATTAAAAATCTCCCAAGAAACAAGAGTCCTGGGGCAGATGGCTTCCCAGGGGAATTCCACCAGCCATTTAAAGAAGAGTTAAGGGGCACCTGGGTGGCTCAGTCAGTTAAGTGTCCGACTCTTGATTTCGTCTCGGGTCATGATCTCACAGTTCATGAGATTGAGCCTCGCATCGGGCTCTGAACTGAAAGTATGGAATCTCTCTCTCTCTCCCTCTCTCTCTCTCTGCCCCTTGCATGCTCTTTCTCTCTTGCTCTCTCAAAATAAATAAACATTTTAAAAAACCAACAGAGTTCATACCTATTCTTCTCAAACTCTTCCCCAAAAAAATAGAAATAGAAGGAAAACTTCCAAACTCATTCTACAAAGCCAGCATTACCTTGATTCCAAAAGCAGACAATTGTAGGACAATATCCCTGATGAACACGGATGCAAAATTTCTCAAAAAGATATTAGCAAATCTAATCCAACAGTACAGTAAAAGAATTATTCACCATGATCAAGTGGGATGTATTTCTGGGCTGCAGGGCTAGTGTCATCCCAACACACAAGAAGTTCTCAGCATAAATACAGTGTGCCCCTTCTGATATCTTCTTTCTATTCCTCTACTTCCCGACTTAAGCCCACTTCCCTTCATACTTGCCTCACACCTCCCCTTGCTCAGGGCAGCCTCCTTCACCCTCAACTATATTAGGCCCCTGCCATGTGCATTCAGATCATATGTACCCTTATTTCCTACTATTCATACAGCTGAAGTTGCAAAATTAAAAGTGTGATTTAAAAAAAATTACTATCAACTCTAAGTTCCATGAAGGCAGAAATCATGGCTATCTTGAGTTCCAAAGCATTCCCAGAACTTAAGAGCCCAGCACATAGTAGGCACTTGCTCAATAAATGAACAATTATCTTTTTATATGTCTTTCTGCTCCACTAACCAGTGAGCTTTATAAGAGGAAGAACCCAGATTCAATTTATCTTTGTATCCTCAGATAACCCAAACAATTGCTCAATGCATAATTATTTGGCTTGTACTGAACTGAATTCAACTATCAGGAGGAGCAGTGCCCCAGGGACTTGGCTAGAGTTTAGGAGGAAGTTCCAGGGTTTGGACAGGAGAGGGTAACAGTGAGGCCATCTACTCAGAGGCCCAGGTATTTAGATGAAGGTGAGCCTTCTAAGGTCTGCAGCCAGAAAAGAAAAGAGAAAACACAGGTTGCTATCAGCACTGCAGATTGGTTTGAAGTGTAAGGCTAGGAAACCCTGCTAGGCTGCTTTCCAAGAGACAAGCATCACCACCTGCGCAGTAGTTGGCCCACAGGGACTTCTGAGAGATGGGAGCAGCTAGCCTGGGTTGCTGGTTTCGAGAGCAGAAATCCTGTCTGGGCCAGCTGCTATCCCCTAGGCTGTGAACATCCACATCCCCCCAAAAGGAAAACCGAGAGCTGGCCCCATGGGGAACAGGGTGGTCTCCATGGTCCCCATTACTTCTGTCTTTCTCATCAGACACCAAGTAGGCCACAGGGGGGTTCTACAGTCACCAAGGCAAACAGGAAGTCCAGCAGCAGAAGCCAAATTTTTTTTTTCCATTTCCCTCTTTCACATCTGTGACATGCAACCCAGCAATGAGAACATAGGATTTAAGCAGTTTCCTTTCTTAGTTTTAGCTTTGGACCCTCCTTGGGACTATAACTTGAGGCCAGAAGAGACTATGAGAACATGGAAAGTGATGATTCAAGAACAAGGGCACGCTGCAGTAGCTGCTCCCCCCCATGACTAAGAACTCTTCTTGATAACTAGGTATGACATGTGAATCATGCTTTATGTGTCTGCACACGCAATCTCAGGTTATGACATATGCTGGTGCTACTGCTCCCTTTTGCCAGAGGAGGAAGCCAAGGTTCAGAGATCAAGTGACCAAGTGACAGCTACTGAGCAGGGTTGTTAGGATCCAGTGAGATCTGCTGGCCCCACTCCAAGTTCCCTCTCTGCCCAAGCTAGCTGGACACCTCTCCAGGGGAGCAGGAATAGCCCAACGAACACAGAACACAGGCTAAATGTGCCTCATACTGGGGTGTCTGCTTTAGCTAAATAGTAAGTAAATTTAAAATTTTTTAACGTTTATTTATTGTTAAGAGACAGAGAGAGACAGAGCATGAGCAGGGGAGGGGCAGAGAGAGGGAGACACTGAATCTGAAGCAGGCTGCAGGTTCTGAGCTGTCTGCACAGAGCCCGACGTGGGGCTTGAACTCACAAACTGTGAGATCATGACCTGAGCCGACGCCGGACACTTAACCAACCGAGCCACCCAGGTGCCCCAATGGTAAGTAAATTTAAAATGTTTATATAAAAACAAACACAGATCACTTCTGCGGGACATGAAAGCAAAACGTTTTAAAGTTAAAATGTGAGATATCAAACTTTTAGTTGATAATAAGGTAACATTAATTGAGATAAATGTACTGCAGTGACATAAGATGTTAATCACAGTGGAAACTGCATATGGGTATAGGGAACTCTCTACTACCTCTGCAATAATATTGGAAATCCAAAAGTGTTCTGAAGTAAAAGTTCTATTAAAAAGTGTGAGATATTAAAGAAATTGTAGAATCTCAGGTTCTTCCAGGGATACACGCTCATAGTACTCTTTTGTTAGAGGTACACAGAGGCAATGTTTCAAAAGCTTGCCCATGCCCTATTGTTTGCAGAGTAGAAGGACATTATACAGAATTCTTATTTCTTAAGGGAAGAACAAGAAGGCAGAATAGTAAATATTCTTTCACTGCCCTCCCTGGGCCTCTGTCCCTTCTTAGCACCCCAAGAAGAATAAGAGGCAAATAACCACTTAGCCCTCCCCAGGTTCCCACCAGAGTGGAAGGGATTCTATTATAGAGTTAGCTGAAGCACCTCACCATATTCTAGCCTCCACAACAATCTTCCAGAGCATGTTATTCTTGCACACCCCCAAATCTGGATGGAGCCCCATCAAGAAGTAGTGAGAACTCATCCACTTATAGTAAGTCTGGGAAGCACACATCTTGGCACCCAGCATGCACCACCCACCAGTGGTGGGCTAGTCAGCAGGGGAGCAGGGTGCCTTCTCAGGGATGTCCATTCAGTACTCCAGCCTCCGTCCAGCACAGAGACCTAAGCAACTTTACAAGACTGGGGTCACATGGGTCCTGCTGCTTCTGAAAGATTCTTCAGCCATCTGGGAAATAGACATTGAAGTTCTACCTTAAGTTTGAGAAGGGTATTTAAGCTACTCTTTTCTCCCAACTATAAAAGGACCAAGATTCAGATGTTCCTTATGATCACTTGGCCCTATTTTTGTGCAGCTTAGGATGGGCAGTGGGGCTGTAAGTTGGGGAAAGTAAAGGAGAAAAGAGAAAAATCCAGAAATTATTTCCTCTAGCTACACCTTAAATAGTCACAGAATTTTAATCAGTCTAGGAAATGGTTTCTAGAAACAGCTTTCGAACTGACAGCCAAGAACTTGGACTTCAATGACTAAGTTAAGCCAAGTGATTTTTACACCACTGTCATCATCTTTATAATAAAAAAAATATATTATTGATTACCCAATATAACTTAGAGCTCTTAAGATATTGAGAATCTGATTTTGGCAACAGAAAAGATGCATAAAGAGATAATAAATAGGAAAAGCAAAAGGGAGAGAAAATAAACCAATGGACAGTGCTCTCTGGAGCTTGGCAGATAGGGAAGGCTTCATAAAGAAGATAGGGCTTGAGCTGAACACTGGACTTGGAAAAGAAGGGAGAGAACAAGCCAGGTATGGAGGATGGCAGAAGGAAAGGCACAGGAGCAGGATGTGCTTAGCATGTTGGAAAAAAGGAGCAGGTGAATTTGACTGGAATGGAGAGTTTGGGTAGAGGGGTGATGTGTGATGGGCTTGGAGACATAGGAAGGGATTTATGGAGGACAATTGTATAGGAGTTGGTGACTGAGATGTGAGGCAGAAGGAAGAAAAAGAGAAAGAAAAGAAGGAGGAGGAAAAGAAAAAGGAGAAGTAGGGGAAGAAGGAGGAGGGGGGAGGAGGAGAAAAAGGAGGAGAAAAGGGAGAGGAAGGAGGAGGAGGAATAGAAGGAGAAAAGCAGAAGTAGTAAGAGCATCCAGGAGGACTCCCTGGTTTGCAACTTGAGTGACTGAGAGAATGATCACATCCCTGCAGAATTTTTCTTCCTCTTTCTCAACAAGATTCCTCTCATCTTTTATTTCAGCTGTCCCCCAGAACTAAAGAAATCCCCATCTCAGCTGGTCCTGAAAGTGAATAACATAGGATTCTGGTCCCCTATTTGTGTAAAGAGGGTAGGTGAGGGTATGTGACTTGCACAGGATTGTACAAGGGGGCAGGGGCAGACTGGTACTGGGACCTACTGGATCTGATGACAGAATCCTAAACATCAGAGCCTAGGGGAAGCATCGCACTTATTTAGTGGATCCACTTCTCTTTTCAGATAAGGAAACTGAGACCTGCAAATAAAGAGTGACTTCCCCAAGGTCACACAGCCCGTGTGAAGCAAGCTACGACTAGGACCTGACTTTCTGAGTCTTACTCCAGCACTCCTTGCTCTTCCACTTATTGCTTAATGTTTCATCTATGTGTTCGCATGTGCACACGCAGGTTTGCTTGAGCAACGGGAATTTTATTGGAATGATATTTTCTTGTGTATTTACCCCCAAGGTATACCTCATTAGACTCCTCACATAATAACAATAATAATTTAAGGTTGCTTTTGTTGAAAATCCTGAGTTTATTCATGACATATATGATAGTTAGCTTATCTCCCCATCTCTACCCCAACTGTTTCTGGATTTATTTTGGGCCAAATTGTCTTGGCTGAACTCTGAGGTCTGTGCTTCTTCCAGTCCTATCCCTACATTACCCTCCCAAGGCACAGAACTGATCTGATGCCTTTTTCATTTGAAATAAACTTACAAAAATTTATAATATGTAAGCTAAGAAAAGAAAGAATTGAGAGTAAGAAACAAAACAAAACAGGACACACATAAGGCCAGGTGCTCAATGAATATCCAAGAGGGCAGAGAATAAGAGGAAGGAAGGACAGGACATTGGGGGAAATGGGAGAATGGTCTTGACCAAAAAAAGGATTTTCACTGAATGAAGAGAAGGAAGGGATAATATTCTACCCACTCCACCAAGGTTCCTGGGGATGCCTTAACAAGACCCAGCACTTTAGTTCCCAGCATACTGTGGCTAACTGGAAAAACTCATTGATATGAAGTTTGTCACTCAGAATCCTTATGTTATGCCAATCTCAGAAACCACCAAACATTTGGCGAATCTTCCCACTACAAAATACTTTGAAAAGACAATGGAGCCCCTTCCTGTCTGTTGAGGGAGGCACACAAATTATCCCAGACATTTTTATCTTCTGCAAATCCCTCCTTGCTCTGATGGGTTCTGCCTGGCAATGTGCCATGCCTCTCAAGGGCCTGTGCTGCCCAGAGACCAGATTCAGAGAAGCTTAATCATCTCTACCCCACTCCAGAGGCCAGGATGGCTTAAGCCAGAGCACCTTCCTTAAGGTTCCTTCCTTCCCTGGGGTAGAACAAATGGACAATGCCCAGACAGGGTAAACATTGGTATATGGAGCCATGCTGGGGACAAGAAGTCTGTTTGTTTGGTGTTCTGGGAAACAAGAAGGGGAAATGCATTTTAACCAGGAAAGAAAAAAATAAACTATCCAGCTCTGAATGGCAGCCAAGCCACTGGGAGATCACTGCAAACAGACAACTGAGGAAGGGACTGGCAATGCTTCCAAGGAAGATGGCACCTGAAATGGTGGAGATGGTGGGGAGGCCATGGGACCGGGTGAGAGCTACAATCACCTCATAGAAACAGTGGCCACTTTGGCACTGACCATGAGTGTCCCTTTGATCAGCCAAAGGTTTTGTGTGTAGCATTCAGAATTCTAATTTTGGAAGGCAATAGAAAAAAGCAACCATGTCTGAGGTCGAATGGACTTTATATTCATTGGGTTCTCCCAGCTGCTGATGCTCTATTACTAAAATATCTTGAAATCTCTGTGCTCTTATATGAGAATCTATTGGCCTTTTTAGCCTTCTACTGGACTATCTGTCTTCCTGTCTCCATTTCTCAGGCCAGTTTGCCATTCCCTAATTGGAAGACAAATAACTGTACTAAACAGATTTAACTAGACTGAGATAAGTCCATGATAACATGTCACTGCATGTCAACAAAGTTCTGAAAACACAAATTAGCCACAGGTCAGTTATATGTCCGCTGTGACTGCCTCCAGGTATACTTCACGCTAAGAACAAAGCAAGGGCCACACTGGTCTGGAGCAGACACTGCCCCATCCTTGCCCATTACAAAAAGGTCAGACCTAGGACATATCACATCTTATTATAACATGATCAAGACCCAAGAACAGTCAGACCTGCCTTTTGCTGTTACCCTGACTCCAGTAGTTCACTATATATTGTACATAGAAAAGTGGTGTTATCTCATAGATCTTCTAGAAGGAAATTCCATCTTGAAATCAATTGAAACCAACTAGGTCAGATTCATCTAATGATGTAGCTCTGTTAACCCATAAAGCATGAAACCCAGAGGTGAGAGCCTGGAGAAGCATGTTCCAAAGTTCAAGGAATGGTCACACAAAGAAAAACAATGCTTGGCTGAGGAACAGAAATGTCTTTCAAAGAAAACAAGAGCCTAAAGTCCCTCACTCCGCTTTCCTGGACGGCTGCCTTTTTCTGGGATGCCCAGCTCATTTGCCTGGGCAAATCACAAGAGAAGCAGCTTTTAACTACCTTCCATAAGCTGAAGAAAAGGGATATCACTTTTTGGAAGGTAAACCCAGGGGTTTGGTACATGGTTGTTGAATTTCTGACAGTCTCTCAGAGTATTTTCAACCCAAGGCATAATTTCATGAAGAGTATATGGGTTTTTTTAAAATTTTTAAAAGTGTTTATTTTTGAGAGAGAGAGAGAGAGAGAGAGAGAGAGAGAGAAAGTGGGGGAGGGTCAGGGGGGCACAGAGGATCTGAAGCAGGCTCTGTGCTGACAGCAGAGAGCCCAATGCAAGGCTCAAACTCACAAACTGTGAGATTGTGACCTGAGCTGAAGTCAAACGCTTAACCGACTGAACCACTCAGGCACCCAAGAGCTTATGTTTTTATCTGTCTGTAAAATACATTTCAATGAAATTTCATTTTCCTGAAATTTCAGGAAACTTCCTGTTTCCTTCCTTTGTGGAGTTAACTTGAAATTTCAAAGTCATTGAGGTAGGGGTGGTATATTACATATAAGTTCCCAGATATTGGTGTTTTTTAATGGCCATCCTATAGAAGGCATGAAGTTACAGACTCCTAGTAATCATTTAAACTATCAATTTTCTAACTAGAGAATGTGATATACCAAAAGGTGAAATGACTTTCCCAGAGCCATATAAATGACAGAAATGGGGACTTAACCTACCACCCTGACAAGTTCAGGGTTCTTGTGACCTCTCTGGTGGCCAAAAGAAGGGGCAGTATTCACAGAAAAAAAAAAAAGTCAGTTTTTTTTTTTTTATTGCTTTAAATCCAGGACAAATCTATCTCCTTCTACAAAGAATCAGGTGAAAGGTAAGGGAGGGATCAAAAGGCAGTGAATAAATGAGTGGAGAAGAGGCCATTCAATTGTTCCCAATTTAAGAGTTTTTCAGATGCCATAAAGGGCTTAAGAGGGACAAGTGTGCTCAGAATTTGGAGTTTTGCCTTCCACAACTACAGCAGGACCATGTATTTAACCTTGAAAATGGGAAGAAGAGGTTCTGTTTCCACCCAATCAGTGATATTGCATCAACCAATCCCTGCAGTTTCCTCATGCATCTGCCTAGAGTCACAGGGTGTTTCCTGCTGAACCTCCAAGCCATCTCAGTCCCTCAAAATCTCCCTTCTTGGCCTTTCCCAGAAATAAATTCTTGGTGGAAACTATAAAACACCAGTTCTTCCTAGCAGAATAACTCCACTGGCTGCCACCAGAGGCCAAGGCACTTGGCAGGTAAGACTCATTAATTTTAATCTTTCATGATTTCTGCAAAGTTGATGATGAAATTTCCTAAAGGCTTCTCAGAAAGCTTGGTACTGCATTTGGACTTGTCTTCAGTGGGCATTTTCTGGTGCCAGATTTGGCTGCCACAATGGCAAATCATTCCTGTTTGGTGTAAGGAGAATGTGACTAAATCCATGTGGGGCAAGGCAGATTTTCCAAGTCTGAAAACAGTCACAGAATCATAAACTCTTAGGGCTGGAAGGTACCATAAGACCTCTCATCCACCATCTTTAGGAACTGAGGCCCAAGAGATAACACACAGAGTTGGGGGTAAATAATAACAGAATGATGCTCCAAGTGGTGTTCTTAAGATTGCTATCATGTAACCTCTAAACTACAGTGAAAATTTACAGTGTTTTAAGAGTTTCCTAAGATGGGGCTCTCAGATCTTTATCTTGTTTCCAGCATCTTATGCCTGGTATTTATAGCATATCTGAACATCTAGTTAGCCCTGAATGCCGAGTCCCATATGTCTTCAATGCTCTTGTGGACACCTGAATCTCAATCAAGTATATGAATTGCAGCAATATGAGATGGTCTTCATTTTGGAAGAATGGAGTGGTTGAATCATATTGTGTTTTATGTGATTGGGTGTCCCAAACCCTGTGGCTGAAGTAGGGGATTGTTTCTTCTAAGAAGATCTTGATAGGGGCATCTGGCTGGCTCAGTTGGTAGAATGTGCAACTCTTGATCTCAGGGTTGAGTTCAAGCCCCACATAGGTCATGAAGCCTAGTATAAAAAAATTTTTTTAACTAAAAAAATAAGAGATCTTGATAAGAACTTTCTCCTCTTGACCATTTTCCTCTTGATCCTGGAATTACTCAAAAGATCATATAGAACCTTTTCGGGGGTGATGGCGTGTTTGTTAGTTTTCCTATGGCTCATCCTACCACCCTCAACAGAGCTCTTGCCACTCACGGAAAAGAATCCCACTGATTCCTTCCCTTCTCAGGCTTTCCTGAAGCCCCTCTTAGTGACTTCTCAGCAAGTTTGAGAGCCAGACTCTGGAAGGCCTTGGTGCTCAGAGTGTGGACTGCAGACCAGCAGAAGCAGGAGCATCTCCTGGGAGCCTGTTGGAAATATAGGCTCTCAGGCCCTTCTGTTTCCTTCTGAGTTAGAATTTGCATTCAATCAGGTCCCCAGGTGATTAGTAGGCACATTAAGGTGTGGGCTAAGGGACTGTCACCATCATGACTCTCTGTACCTTCCAGATGCTGAACTTCTCTGCCCTTGGAGTTTCATTTATTCAGCATGAACCCAACACCTATTATGTACCAACACTAGGCTTGGGCATGGGAAAAAACAAAAATAAGACATAGCCCTTGAGGAGCTCATGGTCTGATAGGGAAAACAGACATGAAAAAAGTGATATGTGATATGAGTGGAGTACAACGGGAGGACAGAAAAATGAATGACCTAACTTTGCGTGGAGAAATCTGCTACACTTCACAGAGAAAGCAAAATTTGGCCTGGCTGTTGAAGAACGAATAGTTCATCACGCAGAGAGAGCACTGCATAAGAGGATGTGAATAGAGGCAAGGAATTGTGGACCAGCCCTGCCATTAGAGGGGCAGAGGCTATGACTCTGTCTCAGGATATTGCTTCATGTCCCAGAGAAGGCCCCAGGCTTTGCTGCAAACCAAAGGGCTTGGGAAATAATTTCTGCACTGAGCATGATGATAAGAATGTGGATATATATCCAAACATCACAGAAGCCTCTTGGTGACCTCTTACACCTGAAGCCCTATGTCTTCCACCCTCCACCCTGCTTGGCTCTGGCTGCAGACAGTGTCCCTTCAGGATCTTTTAGCATACCTTTTTTTCCAGCGCAATGGCATAACCTTTCATTTGCCTGGCTCTGCTTTCTGTCCCACATCCTTCCTTCACACACACCAGGGAAGTTGGCCAAGACATGGAAAATAATTTGGCTTTGGCCTTGAGGTCTCTCCCTGCCTTCCCAGTGAGAGGAGTATGAGGGGGAAGGGGGTCCAAGGAAGGGAGAAGAGAAATGAGCATGGAAGTTGATTTTCCTGTTTAGATTTCTCAACTGTCATGTCTTCAACTATGATATTTCTCTTCCTCTATCTCAGATGATGTCTTTTTTCATAGACTAACCTTTTACTTTTGTTTTTAATTTATTACAAAATACATCAGTCATTGAAAGAGCAGTATAATGAATACTTGTGTGCCCATCAGCCCTCTTTAAAAATCAATGATATGGTTGTTGCTAGGGGAAGAAGGAAAAGGGAGTTGGTCTTTAGTGGGTATAGAGTTTTAGTTTTGCAAGATGAAATAGTTCTAGAGATCTGCTGTACAACAATATGAATATACTTGTCAGTACTATGTACTGTATGGTTAAAAATGGTTTAAAACAGGGGTGCCTGGGTGGCTCGGTTGGTTAAGTGTCCTACTCTTTTTTTTAATGTATTTTTTAATGAATAAATAAATAATAAATAAATAAATCCTATTTATTTTTGAGGAAGAGAGAGAGACAAAGTGTGAGCAAAGGAGGAGCAGAGAGAGAGAGAGAGACACAGAATCTGAAGCTGTCAGCACAGAGCCTGATGTGGGGCTCGAACTTCTGAGCCAGAAGATTATGACCTGAGCAGATGTTAGCCAACTGGGCCACCCATAATTATCCTATTCTTAATTTCGGCTCAGGTCATGATCTCACGTTTCTTGAGTTCAAGCCCCCAAGTTGGGGCTGTCAGTGCAGAGCCTGCTTGGGATTCTCTCTCTCCCTCTCTTTCTGCCCCTCCCCCGCTCTCTCTGCCCCTCGCCTGCTCTCCCTGTCCCTCCCCTGTTCTCTCTGTCTCTCAAAATAAATAGATAAAAACTTTTAAAAAATGGTTAAGATAATGAATATTACACTACACGTTTTTACCAGAATTTAAAAAAATATATATCAATGATACATTTTACTCCAAACCCATCATGCCCTTTATATGCCTGAAAGGGAAGATTTCTGGCTGGCTCAATGTTCTCCTCGAATTACAAAGAGGAAGACTATGGTTCTACTCGGGATCATAGAAGTGTAAGAACAAGATCCCATCGAGGGTTAAGCCATTTGAGAACTCTTGGAAATAAATGAAAGTGCCCAGGAGAATCTTGGCCAGAGAGGTACTTATTCATACCTTGCCTTTTTTTCTAGAGTTAGCTTACAAAAAGTACATTCAACAAGATAAAAATTGTTAGAGGAATCATAAAAGGACAGAGGGAAAGACTGGAGAAGTGTGGCAGAGACCAAAATTACCTGGTCCAGATATAGTCCTCTTCTGGACTGGCCTAATTCAAGGGGAGAGTATCCAAGAGGGTGTCCATAAGACCACCTAGGTGGCCTCTCAGGCAAAGCTCCAGAACCACAATTTCTCTTAGGAAGCTTCAAGTAGATATGGAGGGAGCAGCCAATCTGAGATGTTCTTCCTGGTGTGTTTCTGGAATCCAACCAGTGAATGCACACTGAGGGAAGAACCCATGCCCACCTGTGAAATCTGAGGGGGCTGTCGAGAACATGATATAAACAAATGATCATTCCATCTCATGCCGTGGGTGCTTCCTGGGGCTGGAGCCAGAATCTGCTCAAAACATATTTTGGTTCAGGGGCACCTGGATGGCTCAGTCAGTTAAGCATCCAATTCTTGATTTCAGCTCAGATCATGATCTCACAGTTGGTGAGTTTGAGCCCCACATCAGGCTCTGCGCTGACCGTGCAAAGTCGGCTTGGGATTCTGTCTCCTTGTCTCTCTCTGCTGCTCCCCTGCTCCTATGTTCACTCTCTCTCTCAAAATAAATAAATAAACATTTTTTTAAAGGTATTTTGATTCTGGGGCGCCTCGGTGGCGCAGTCGGTTAAGCGTCCGACTTCAGCCAGGTCACGATCTCGCCGTCCGTGAGTTCGAGCCCCGCGTCCGGCTCTGGGCTGATGGCTCAGAGCCTGGAGCCTGTTTCCGATTCTGTGTCTCCCTCTCTCTCTGCCCCTCCCCCGTTCATGCTCTGTCTCTCTCTGTTCCAAAAATAAACGTTGAAAAAAAAAAAAAAAAAAAAAAAAAAAAAAGGTATTTTGGTTCTATACCACCAAACCTCATGAACACTCTACTCCCCAAAGCCCCTCATCAGCCAACAAAGCTGCAGGTATTTTTGTCTGATGATTTACATTCAGGGTTAAAGCTCACAATGAAGGGGTTAATCTAAGATCTGGAATCTCTCCAGGCAGCCTGGGGCACAGCTGTGGGCCTAGGGGAGCCCTGAGCTTTGTCACAACTTTCATTCATGTGCTCCCATCAAATTGGCTCTTTGAGGAAGGGTAGAAGCCCTTGCTGGTTTCTGAAGGGAGGAGCTGAGTGCCTGTTTCTCAGGCATGCTCCCTGGATGCAATACATCCCCAGGGGAAGGAAGGAAGGGAACTCCAAAGACCTGTTCCAGGTTTGGTAACAGCATTTCTCACACTTGTGACAAGACAGGTACAGGATCTCAGGTCACAGGCTATCAGGGCAGAATCAGACATCCTGTATCAGTTGGCCCTCACTTGCCAGGACAGGGGCCCAGAGACGTTAAGTAACCTGCCCAATGTCACAGAGCTAGTTGTAGGAAATGCAGAACTTTAATTCCAGATCTCCTGACCCTGAAGCCTGAGTTCTTTCCCTTCCAGCCCTGCTTCTTTCCATGTCTCCCAATAGCAGGCATGGGTCTGCACAGGTGATTGATGCTAACTTAAGTTATTGTAGTTTCCCCACCTCTACTCCAATATTAGGGCATCTGCTGTTCCCTGGGCTTTTTATGCTTTACCATCCCTTTCTGTGACTCCGTCCCTCCCATGGGGGCTCTACAAGGCTCATATCTGATCCTGGGTCTCGTTTCAGCAATGCAAGCCCTCCATCTCTCAGTCCTTTTAGCTTTCCTGACCTTGCTTCAGGCTGCAGCATTGGCCACAAATGGTAAGTGTCTCCATATTGAATTCCTGGGGCTGCTGTGACCAAGGGTCACAGCTGGGTGGCTGAAGACAACAGAAATGTATTCTACAGTTCAGGAGGCTAGAAGTCCAAAGTCAAGGTGTCAGCAGGGTCCTAAAGTCTCTAGAAGGGAATCCTTCCTTGCCTCTTCCTAGCTTCTGGTGGCTCCAGCAATTCTTGGTACTCCTTGGCTTATAGCTACATCAGTTTAATCTCTGCCTCTCTTCACATACTTCTCTGTGTGTATCCTGTGTCTTCTTTTGCTATAAGACCACCAGGCATTGGATCTAGAGCCCACCCTAATCCTGTATCTTTATGACCTTATCTGAATTAATTACATCTGCAAAGATCCTATTTCCAAATAGGGTCACATTCTGAGACATGTATTTTGGGGGGACACCATTTAACTCACCACACCCCACCTCCTATGCTCCAGACCCCAATACAAGTGAGAACAAGAATTCCTACCACTCCTTCTCTACCTCAGGGCCCTGGTGATCAGCTAAGCCCTTTGATGGACACTTACGTGTCTACCTCACCAAAACCCAGAAAAATCCCCACAGCCCAGTAGCCCAAGCCAACCTGAATGGTCACACACCTTAATCCCATCCCTGGGTATTCTAGTGGACCTCTGAAGAGGAATTCCGACATCTTATCAAGGATCAGAGAGCATTCTTCCCATTCTATTCTTTTTCTCCTTGAGGATTCTTGTGAATGTCTCCTAATCTCAATCTTCTGCCTGCTTGGATTTGAGGGGTGAGGGTAATGGCTGAGAAAGAGGGAGACAGAAGCAGAGGGTATCTCGAAGGAATGGTGTCAGATACTCTGCTCCTTGTCCCTCCTCCTCCAAGCACGGGCCACCACGACTGCTGCCATCTCTGATGCTGTGAATCAGGTCAAGGTCCAAGTCAACAAGGCCTTCCTGGATTCCAGGACCAGGTACGTGAGACACAGACACAGCGTACTTCCCCTGCTAGGCTTCCGGTTAATGACGAGTACATCTAGGCCAGCCCTGACAAGCCAGTGAGAAAGCAATCATCCAAACTGTGCTACCACCACCCCCCAACTCTGAGTGTGTGACAAATAGGAGTCTTAAAATCCTTAGCTTGTAAATTACCTTGAAGAGGATGCCTAATCTAATCCTGGAAGCACTTTCTTCCACATGGCTGGATGTATCCTTGGGTCATGCATTACAGAGTCTCAGAAAGCCTGTTGGTAGAATTTCTCCATTCATTCAACTAATATTGACTGACAAGTCCGGTTCCCTAGAAGCAGAACCTGAGACATGGATTCATGGGCAGGTGACTAATTAAGAATTACTCTTGGGAGAGCTGTAAATGAAGTGAGAGGGCAAAGCTGGAAAGGTCAAAGAAGGAAGTTAAGCAAGGATTGGCTCAGTAATCACACAAGAATGGTACAGGTGTGAGCCGTCAGCAACTACACCCAAAGCAGCTAGGGGGTGCAGCACCCCAATGCCATAAAAAGATCCAAGGGCACTTGGAGACCCCACAGCCCACCAGCAGAGTCAGCCACCCTTGAACCACATGTTAGGGGCTGGGATCTTTGAAATAAGCAATGAAAACTGGGTCCCAGCTCTCAGGATGCCCATCAAGCTAGAGGCATACAGACAAGAATAACCACTGTGTTGAGCAGAAAACAACCTTATTCCTTCCTCTTGCTGTCTCTTTGCACTAGAATTGGGGCTTCCTTCCTCCTTGGCCCTTGAATGACTTTTAAGCAGTTCCATAACTGTTTTTTTGACTTTTAGAAGACAAGAGGTACTCCAGCCTCTTCTAGTCCCAAGAACAGTATCCTTTCAGGAATTTAAATGTCAGCATAAGAAGACAAAGCCTAGAGCTTCCTACATCCCTGGGCTCAGAGCTGCTTTATTAGGTTTATAATGAGAAATGGAACACAGTCTGCTAGTTCCTCCTTCCTGGGCTCTTCCCAATCCCCCAACACAGGTTTCTGACTCCTCAGGGTTAAGCTGGGGGGGGGGGGTGGAGGAGAGATAGCAAAGGGCAAGGTCTAAGTCACCTCACAACTTAGTGCCCTGAAGGGGTCAGAAGGTCTTCCCCACCTTGGGCACTTGTTGGCTGTCTCAGAGATTCTGCTGCCAGCTCCCTGACCCAGAGAAGTTTCTGGCCAGTAGCTTACAGCTCCAACCTTCAGTACAGAAGCATCTGGCTCACTTTCTCACCTCCCCACACCCTCTTGAGCCAGGTGCCTTTTAAGCAGGCTCCAGAAGACTACAAGCTTCACCCTGCTGCTGGAGGATATACAGATCCCGTGCAGTGTGGCCCTGTCTGGCTTACTCTATTAAGTGCGTGGTGCCAGCCTCCACTCCTGTAGGCTCTTTGGGCAGGTATCAGCCACTGGCCATGACTCTAGCCCACCTCTTAAGTCCCTTATCACTAGAATTAAAGCACAGAGGAAGCCCCATGGTGGCAGTAGGGAAGTACTTGGTATTTCAGTAACTATCCCCAAACAAAAATTCTCTCACCCTCCTTAACTTCAATCCTTTTATAGCCCCAAGGTAAGGATACAGTAAAGGCCACAAAATCAGTGTTCATCACCTCCTTTGCAAGCTGTGCACTGACCAGCCATGCTTTGGACTTCATTCCTACTGGTTAGTTCTTGGACTTAGGGGCCTCATGGAGACATAAAGAATCACACATAACCATCTTGTTACACAAACAATCCAATGAAGGAAATAAACAAAGCGATGGTTGCTACTCTAGGCCCAGGGATCAGGGAAGCCTGATGGAGGATGAGAAGCAGCCAGCCATGTAGAGAGCCGGGAGGATAGCATCCCAGGGACTGGGAAGGACAAAGGCAAGGGTGCTGAGGCGGGAAAGAGCTTAGGGTGCTCGGGAAACAGAAAGAAGCCCAATGCTGGTGGAGGTGGTAGACAGGGAGGAGCACACCGTGCAGGTAGGCCAGAGAGGTGGACGCTAAGGGCCATAGAGTCAGAAAGCTGATTAGAGGTTGCTGGTGGAGGAGGGCAGGGGAGGAATTGGAAGAGACTGCTTAATGGGTATAGGGTCTCCTTGGGGGGTGATGAAAATGTTTTGGAACTAGGTACAGGCAGTGATGGCACCACAATAGGAGTGTGTGTGCAATAAGCAGATGGATTCATCCATGTCCCAGGGTAAGCAGAGTGCCATGGTCTGCTTTTCACTCTAAGTGCGCTCCAGCAGCCATGTGGGGAACAGACAGCAGGGGGTGGAGAGAGACGGGGAGTGGGGCGGGGCCCTGGTCAGGAGGCTGCTACAGCCGTCCAGATGAAGGCGACGGTGGCTAGGATGAGGGTGGAGGCCTGGAGATGGGTAAAGACTTCCTCCCAAACCCTGGCTGATCCCACGTAGCCCAGCCCTGAGCAAAGCAGGAGGGATCCCGCATTCAGGCGGGAGAAGCACGCAGAGTCCAGGGCACAGGAGGAAGGAAGGAGCACGCAGAACCTTGCGTGGGACCTTCCAGGTGGAGCCCTGGAAGGCCCAGCAGCGCACCTTGTTTATTGGGTGGGGGCCCCTTGGGCCCTGGCCCATGAGGACGGTGGCGCTGACGCTAACACATGTGTGTATTCCACGCCAGATACAGCTCAAGGAGCTTTACAGTCCTTCCTCCCCCAAACCGTATGAAATGCTAAATTGAACTACATGAAATAGCTTGTTTTTGAGGTCAAAATGATCAAATAGCATGGCTCAACGAAATGTCGTTATTTCATTTTATGGATAAGGAAGCTGAGTACAGAGAGGTTAAGTAACTTGCCCAAGGGCACATAACTAGTAAGTGGCAGTCACAAGTCAAACCAGCCAATGTTCAAATCTTGCTTCCTAAGCCCCAACTCCAGGTGAGTGCGGGCCCACAGAACTTTCTGTGATGGTTTTCTGTATCGGGGCCATCCAATACAGGAGGCAGTAACTACGTGTGGCTGTTGAGCACTTAAAATGTGGCTAGTACCAGTGAGGAACTGAATTTAATTTAATTTTAATGAAGTTCCATTTAAATAGCCACTTGTGGCTGGAAGTTACCATACTGGACAGTGTAGCCCTCCTGGCCACTGAGCCATGCAGTCTCTTGCAACAGCAGCAAAAAGACAGTCTGGCTTACTGTCTTGGGTCTTTTTAATTGAGGTTGGGGGATGCTGGTCGGGGATAGGCCTGCCAAGTAGAGCGCAATCATCCCAGTCATCCTTGTCCCTGTCCCACCTGCCCAGGAAGTCCCTCAGACTGAGACACCATGCCCCCTCACCCTGGAAATAGTTAAGAACCTAACCTATAGATCAGGCCAGCTGTTGCAGCCAGTGAACTGTACCCCAGAAGCAGAGCTGTCTTTTGTGAGAAGCTGAGCAACTTCCAATGTTTCAGAGTCTCAGAGCCATAGATATCATCCCACGGAACCCTTCCTCCCACATGTGTGGAGACTGAGGCACGGGGAAGGGGTGGTGGATTCTCACGGAGGCACTTTCCTAACACCACCTTGCACTCAGTCATCTCTGTGTTTGTCCCAAACTTCTTAGTAGCAGGGATTTGGGCTTCTCCCTTTACACATGGGAAATTAAGAATAAAAAGGCTGAACCTCTTGCCCCAAAAATGGTCAGCAAGAGGCTGGACGCTACAGCCCACATCGAAGCAAACTCCACGCTAACTCCAGGGCTAGCTGCAGTTAAGGATGTTTCCATGGGAAGAACTGAAGGCCCCTAGGCTTGTTATCTCTAGAATTCTCTTGTTATTTCTAAACTCCTACATGACAGGAGTTCCTCAGTCTGAGTCAGGACATCCTGGGCTTAGGTGTTTTTAAGTTTCTCTAATTAATTCTGACCCAGCTAGCACAGCTACAACCCTCTGATTCTAATTCAGGAAGCGCTCACCTCCATCTGCCTGCCCTTTCTCAGAATCAGACCCAACAAAGCTTAAAGACACACTGTAGCTTCCTCCTCCCAGAAGAGATTTTCCAGAGGCATCAGAAAGGAAATGAGAAAGATTCTGAGAGCGCGGGAGTGCTTGTCTCCTGCCCGCGCTGCCGCCACCCCCTGTGGCTCCTCCCCAGACACACATCCCTTCACACCCCTTCTAAAGCTTCAGAGCTGGAGGGCCCAGTCTCGACTCTCCTATCGCTCTCCATTGTAGGCTAAAGGCTGCCATGAGCTCAGAGGCACCCACCACTCGACAGCTCTCGGAGTACCTCAAGCATGCCAAAGGCCAGGCGCGCACAGCCATCCGCAACGGGCAGGTGTGGGAGGAATCCTTAAAGAGACTGAGGCAGAAAGTGGCCTTGACCAATGCCACAGGTACAGAAAACCCACTGACCCTCTGATGGCGGGAAGGGGCCATGACCCTGCAGGAGAGAACAGGAGTCACCAAAAGCTGTATCCCCTATGAGGAGCACCTCCTTGGCTCTCCCTGCTCAGATTCATGGGCTTGCAGAGCAAGGAGGGGCTGAGGGGACAGCTGTGCCAGTATGGTTTTGTTTCATTTTGTTTTGTTTTGTTTGCAGAGAAAGGAACTCAAGCCCAGCAAGGTCACACTGCCAACTCCAAATAAGGGGACATTCATGCTCTTTGTGTAATGCCATCTGTAAAGCCTCTGTCCAGAGGAAGTACTAAAGTCAACAAACATGGGCTCCCTGTCCCAAACCACAGTGTCACCACTACTGTGCTTTATGTCTCCATAAAGGAGACATGTAAGCCACCTGTATCAGGGGGATTTACTGGGATTATGTCACAGGAGATGAGATTTCCATCTTGTCTTGCATAATACGGAGCTGAAACAATGAGGTGACGGATTGATTGTGATCTCCAACCCGTCCACTCCCACCCCTACCAAATGTCACAGCTTCTAGAGGGTCAGGGAGGGAGGGGCTTGGTCCCAACCAGAGGAAGGGGCTGCAAGTTCTTCCTGGGAAAACAGCAGGTCCAGGAAGATAGCAGGCTTAGGACTTGAGCAAATTCCAAAGTTCCAAAAGAAGGAAACTGGGATGAGGTAGGGAGAAATAGGGATCACTTTAGACTCTGAGACTCAAAAGGTACAGAGGGTTGAACCCCTGCCCCTGCCAACCTTCATAGATGGTCCCCTGAAGAAGCCCCCATAGAGCAAGATTCCCTTGCTTCTCTTTCATGCAGGCACCAGGATGGATCACAGACTGCTTTAGGAGGTTAGCGGTTCTCTCCTTTCTGTGCCAGCACGGGAGCCTCTGCTGCATAAAGCCCCACTATGTTACTCCTCCCAGGACCACAGCGCCCCTCACTTAAAAATTACCTGTCCCGGGGCGCCTGGGTGGCGCAGTCGGTTGAGCATCTGACTTTGGCTCAGGTCATGATCTCGTGGTTCGTGAGTTCGAGCCCCACATCGGGCTCGCTGCTGTCAGCCTGTCAGCACAGAGCCACCTCTTCAGATCCTCTGCCCCTCCCCCACTTGCCCTCTCTCGATAATAAACAGTTTTTAAACATTACCTGTATCTTCCCAACATCTTCCTTATCTAGGTTCCTGCTTGCTTGGTACTTTAGATGTCAGTGAAGCTTTAGAAGAAGAAAAGCAGTCTTATCAGACTAACCCCTACTAACATGTGCGTAACCTCTCAGGGGTATTTTCGTTCTAAAAGAAAGATCTGTTGATTCGAATGCCCTGATTAAAAAAAAAAAAAAAAAAAAAAAAAAAATCACTAACAATGCTAGCACTTTCACAGTTACTACCTGTGTGGCCTTGGGCAAGTCCCTTGAGCGCTGTGGTCTCTGTTTCTCATCTGTAAAATGGGAATTAAACCTCTTACCTCAATGAGTTGTCAGGATTAAACAAGAAACCGCCTGAGAAATGCTTACCTAAAACAGACATGCATTCTCAGAAAAGTAAGTTTCCCTCTGCTTTCGGTTTCCTGCCTCCCCGCCGTGCTTCAGAATGGAGAAAGAACTCAGCCCCTCTGGCGTCCCTTCTGTTTCAGAACCTAGCCTGGACTTGACTGCACTGTCTTGGGAGGTGGGCTGTGGTGCCCCCGTTCCTGTGGTGAAATGTGACAAGGACAATCCTTACCGAACCATTACAGGAGACTGTAACAACAGGTGAGGGGGCACGGGCAGTTGTGGGGGGCGGCCCAGCTAGGGGCTTTGCCGCTTGCCATTCCCGGCAGAACCCCCGCTGCCTCCCCCTCCCGGGCCTGCGGCCCACCGGAACCCGTTCATATTGGAACCTTCCCGAGCTTCCCCGTCTTCCAAAGGGGCCGCCGTAGTCCCGCGCCTTCAGAGCGGACGCAGTTCAGCGACCCCCCTCCGCGTCTGAGAGGCGCCTCCCCCGCGCCCCCTTTCCCTCGGGCGGAGTCCCGCCCCTTCCCTACGGGTCCCCCAGGGCTTGGAGAAGCGGAGCCCGGAGCGCGGGCCGAGGCTGAGGGCGCGTCTTGCTCGGTTTCAGGAGGAACCCCGCTCTGGGCGCCGCCAACAGGGCGCTGGCGCGCTGGCTGCCCGCCGAGTACGAGGACGGGCTCTCCCTGCCCTTCGGGTGGACGCCGGGGAGGACGCGGAACGGCTTCCCGGTCCCGCCGGTGAGGGCTGGCCCGGGGTGCGCGCGAGCCCCGAGCGGGAGGGTGCAGGGGGAGAACCCAGAGAGGACGGGAAGCGCCCCCAAACGCGCACGGAACGGAAGAAGAAATAGGTGGGAGGGCGGAGGTGCGGGTGGGGCCCGCAGCCGGGGAGAGGTGGAGACTTGGACGGGCTCGGGCCGTGCTCCCCTAAGTGCCACTAGAGGGCAGCGGAGCCCGGAGCCCAGCCACGTGGTGGTCACGTCCCAGCTGCTCACAGGCCAGATACCCTGGGGTCTCCCAGGCAGATGGCCTCCCTGCCCCATCCTGCCCGCGCTTACCCCGCCCCGGCCCCTGGGGTGCATCAGCTGTTGTTTGCCCGGAGGTCCTATCTGTTGGCCTCTTCTGAGTTGGCAGCCCCTCCCCCAGAGCCCCTCTCCTCCTCCCAGACACCTGGCACCTCCCTGTCGCTTCACAAGCAGCCTGTCTTTGTTTTCCCTTTTCCGTAGTGGAAAGGGCACTGGCCTTGCAAGCCATCAATTCCCGCAGACGTGTGTTCAGTCCCATCCCTACTATCCCCTTTTGTAGCTGCAGGACCGTTGGAAATTGGCCTCACCTCTCCAGTGTCCTCACCTTCAGAAAAGGTGTAATGCCACCCACCTCACAAACTTGTCATGGGGATTAAATGTACCTGTTATACCCTGGGTGTTGAATAAAACTGCAGTTGAATCTGACTCCTCAAAGCACTTTTTCCTCCAATCCTTCCTCACCTTCTGTCTCCATCTGTAGGCCCGCGAGGTTTCCAACAAGATTGCAGGCTACCTGAGTGAGGAGGGTGTTCTGGACCAAAACACGTCCTTGCTGTTCATGCAGTGGGGTCAAATTGTGGACCATGACCTGGATTTTGCCCCCGACACTGAGCTGGGGAGCAGCGAGTACTCCAAAGCCCAGTGTGACAAGTACTGTATCCAGGGAGACAACTGCTTCCCCATCATGGTAGGCCCCTGCAGCTGTTGGTGACAAAACACCTGCCTCCCTGACGTAGCAGGGTACCTCATGGTAGATCTCGAATGCTGATTTGACAGCTTCCCAAGCCTCACACATCCATTCATTCACTCATCCATTTATTCAATAAATAGACATTAATCATCTACTCTGTGCCAGGCATGGCACTAAGCACTGGGGATTCAAAGGTGAATAAGACACTGTTCCTTTCCTCAAGGACAAAGAGCCTGTGTGGGAAATGGACAAGTAACCACTAATGGTGAAATTGGGAAGCTCTGGGGAGGGGCGGGTCGTCTATGTGCCTGGCCCAGCAGCATTGGCATCACTTGGGGACTTCTTAGAAATGTAAAATCTCAAGCCTCATCCCAGACATTGGGAAACAAAATCTACATTATACCAGGATCCCTAGGAGATTCGTTCTATACACAGTGAAGTTTGTAGAACGCTGCTGTAAGTCATCGGGGTCTGGGACGGCTGCTCCCAGAAAGAGCTGCAATTTGATGGATGAATCAGAGTGAGAGCAGGGATTTGTGGGGATTTCCAGCAGGAGGAGAGAGGCACTTGCAATGGTGCCCCATTTTTTTCTTATTTTACAGTTAGATAGTGATTTATTCACTCAAACAAATCAAGGCTCTGTGCTGTGGTGTAAAGAACACGGACTGTGGAGAGAAGTCAGTCTAGATCTGAATCCCATATATTTCCCTTCCTGTTTACAAGTTCTGGAACAAATTACTTAACCTTTCTGAGCCTCGATTTTCTCACCTGTAAAATGGAACTGAATTATCTACCTTACATTTTTTGAGGACCAAAGTGAGATAAAGTATGCATAATGCATAGCACATGTTAGATCCAAAATAAATAAATGGTAGCTGTTTTCAGTAATTTTTTTATTGTTTATTTCTTTTGAGAGAGTGCATGCAAGCAAATGGGGGAGGGGTCAAGAGAGAGGGAGATAGAGAATACCAAGCAGACTTGGACTCAGGGGCTCATCACAGTGTTCATTGGGGGGAGGCTTAATGGAAGGGGGGAGTTCGTGAGGGAGGACTCGTGCGGGAAGGGCTCAATGCTGGACTCGAACCCATGAACCACGAGATCATGCCCTGAGCCAAAATCAAGAGTCGGTCGCTCAACTGACTGAACCCCCCAAGTAGTCCGTTCATAGTAGTTATTAACAAAGCCTTTCCTATTTCTTGTCCTCCTTCCCTGTCCAGGGATCTCAGGACTCCCTCCCCACCAAAAATTTGGAACCTCTGCTATAAAAGAGTGAATGATTCCCCTCAGACCTTTTACACAGTGGGATGTAATGAACTTCAGGGCATTGTGGCTCAGGATGTATAGTGTCAGCAGGAGGCATCTGGAATCAGTGTCTGGTCCCAGGGTCCCAGGAGGGCTCCATCAGCATCTTTGCCAGCCGCATTCAGACCCACCCTGGGGAGAGGTTGCCAGATCCCAGCTGTGCCACCTCTGCCCAGTCACCCACCCCCCAATCTCTCTGCAGTTCCCTCCCAATGACCCCAAGGTGAAGACTCAAGGGAAGTGCATGCCTTTCTTCCGAGCTGGGTTCGTCTGCCCCACTCCACCTTATCAGTCCCTGGCTCGAGATCAGATTAACGCTCTGACCTCCTTCCTGGATGCCAGCCTTGTATACGGTCCTGAGCCCAGCCTGGCCAGCCGCCTTCGAAACCTCAGCAGCCCGCTGGGCCTCATGGCTGTGAACCAGGAGATCTGGGACCACGGACTGGCTTACTTGCCCTTTGACATCAAGAAGCCAAGCCCCTGTGAGTTCATCAACACCACGGCCCAAGTGCCCTGCTTCCTGGCAGGTGAGTCCAGGCTGGGAACAGAGGGGCCCAAGGACTGGGAGCAGAGAGAGACCAGAAAAACTTCAGGAGGCTGCTAGGTAGCTTCCAGAGAGGCTTTACTGCTGCTGCTTCTCGCATGCTTTCTGGAAAAATGCACACCAAGCCCCCACTGCCTCTGGCACTGGTCCAGGACTGGTAGAAGGGCCCGGATGAATACAGAATCTAAGAACATGTGTTCACCATCAAACAAACAAACAAACAAAACAATTAAATCCAGAGAAGCACAAATAAGGAAAACCTACCACCCACAAATGATCATTGTTAACATTTTTAATGCCCACCTTTCCAGGTTTTTTTAAATCATAGATATAGTTCTACATTGTTTTACATGATTAGGGTTATACTATCAGTTATGTTCTATAACCTGATGTCTTCACTTAATATATCACATCATTAAATATTCTCCAGCATGATTTTTACTGGCTGCCTGATATTCCCTGACATACATTATCATGATTTATTTTCTCAATCCTATTTAGAAACACTTAAGTCATTTCTAGTTTCCCTGGTTTTTTTTATTTTTATGTTTATTTTTTTATTTTAATTTTAATTTTTACTTTATTGTTTTTAGGTAATGAATATCCTTGTTGATGAATCTTTGCACTCATTTAAAAAATTTTTTTTAATGTTTGTTAATTTTTGAGAGAGAGCACAAGCAGGGGAGGCGGGAGGAGAAGAGAGAGGGAGACACAGATCAGAAGCAGGTTCCAGTCTCTGAACTGTCAGCACGGAGCTCTATGTGGGGCTCGAACTCAGGAACTGCGAGATCATGATCTGAGCTGAAGTCAGATGCTTAACCGACTGAGCCACCTAGGCACCCCGGACTCATTTTTAATAATTTTATTAAGATAATTTGTTAGAAGAAGAAATTTTATATTAAGAGGAATGCATATTTTTAAGGCTTTTTATAAACTTGGCACAAGGCCCCTGCTCCATACAACCTGTGCACAACCAAAGCCCCCCAGTTCTGTTCATTCTGGGGGCCTCATGTCCTCCTGGTCTTCTTTGCCTTGGGCTCCTGGAGGCCTTTCCTCTTCCAAAAATCTACTCTGTCAGGATAACCCCCGCCCCCGCCCCACCCACCTGGACATGGCAGAAAGCCAGTCCATAGGCCCAGATCTCTTGGGTAGATCTCTTCGATTCTGTGTTCACACATATCTCACATCAATCCAGATACAAAACTGAGCCCTTTCCTGTTTTCCACAAAAAGATCCGGTAAGACCAAGCATTTGGGAATTTAATAGACTTTTCCTAAAGATTAGAGGACACAAGAAATCCCCTTGTGAACACCTGGTCTTTTGCCAGTTAGCTGACCTCCTATCCTGTCACTCTCTTCTTTCCTTTCTTCCAAAGGCCCCCATCTCTAGATACTTCTCCCATTGTTACATGGACAAATTCGACCCTACCTAGGAACCTGCCCTCAAACTCCCATTCATAAAACTTTTCAAAGTTTCTCTCCACCAAAAGCCCTTATCTGTTTGTACTGCCCCATCTTAGAAGGAGTTGGGATTGTAATTAGCAAAATTTTCCTTTTTCTTTTTTTTTTTTTTTAATTTTTTTTTTCAACGTTTATTTATTTTTTTTTGGGACAGAGAGAGATGGAGCATGAACGGGGGAGGGGCAGAGAGAGAGGGAGACACAGAATCGGAAACAGGCTCCAGGCTCTGAGCCATCAGCCCAGAGCCTGACGCGGGGCTCGAACTCACGGACCGCGAGATCGTGACCTGGCTGAAGTCGGACGCTTAACCGACCGCGCCACCCAGGCGCCCCAAAATTTTCCTTTTTCATGTCATCTGTAGTTTTGAGCACAGTCTTGTGCAGTCAGTCTTCTTATCCCCGTTTTCACAGATACAGGGACTGAGGCTTAGAAATGCCAAGTAACTTGTCCAAAGTGACCCAGCTAAAAATCATGTGTGTGGAGCTGAGATTCAAACCTCTGAATCCCAACCCCCATCCCATTCCACTTGACTTCCCTTAGGTTAACTGGAAGGAGGGGCTTAGGAGAGGGTCCCTTGGGGGCACTATCGTGTATTTCTTTGTGCAAGTTACTGGGTTTTGGGGCTACTCAGGGGGAACCAACCTTCCTGCCTTCTGGACTTTCAGGAGATTTCCGAGCCTCCGAGCACACCTTGCTGGCCGCTTCCCACACCCTCCTTCTCCGAGAGCACAACCGGCTGGCCAAAGAACTAAAGAGACTCAACCCTCACTGGGATGGAGAGAAGCTCTACCAGGAAGCCCGGAAAATCCTGGGAGCCTTCATGCAGGTACAGAAGCCCAGGAGCACTGCCTCCCTCACCCACCTAGCTTCTGCACCCCCCCCCCCCCGCCCCGCCACCCCTGCTCTGCCCTCCAGCAGAGCCACCCTCCAGCTACCTCCTCTGTGTTCCGCACCTCCTCTTCCCTTCTCCTCCGCTGCTTCCTTCCCACTGCCTCATTATTTCAGCCCTCCTTCTTGTTTCTTTAGCTTCTCTGCCCCAAAATGAATCCCTGAACTCAGAGTGTTGGAGAGTCATTTGTCTGTTGGTCACTCAGTGTGCCTGCCCAGATGCCACCATCACTGGGACCAAAGGCTCCGTCTCTCCTGGGACTGACTGTTGCAGAGCTCTTTGGGTTATTTCAGTTGGACTGTCTTCTTTTTCAATTCTCTGCACCTAAGCCACATGTCACAGGCAGAGTCCATTGCTATTGTAGATTGGCTGATTGACTAACTAGAATTAACTGTGCACGTATTTTTTAAGCATTTTATTTTGAAATTATTATAGGTTCTCAGGAAGTTGTTAAAAAAAAAAAAAAAAACAGTACACACACCCAGCCTCCTCAGTGCTAATGTTTTTGCATAACTACGGTACAACATCAAAAGCAGGACATTAACATTGACACCAACCAAAGGTCTTATTCAGATTTCACCAGACTTAAATGCAATCATGCGTGTGTGCGTGTGTGCGTGTGTGTGTGTGTGTGTGTGTGTAGCTCTGTGCAATTTTATCACGTGTAGTTTCATGTAACCACCACCACAATAAAGATACTTCACTCTCCCATCACCTCAGGACTCCCTCCTGCCCCCCTCTGATAGCCACATCCACCCTCCCCCTTCCCAGGTCCCTATCCCCGACAATCACTAATCTGCTCTTCATCTGTACTGTTTGGTGAATGTTACCTAGATAAAACCATGCAGTATGTATCCTTTTGAGGCTGGCTCTTTACATTCAGCATAATTGCCCTGAGGTTCATCCAGGCTGTTGTATGTGTACAGTCCCTTCCTTTTTGTTGCTGAGTAGTATTCCCTGGTTTGTTTAACCATTTACCCAGTGAAGGACATCTGGAGAGTTTCCAGTTTGGAGCTATTATGAATGAAGCTGCTATAGACATTCGTGTATACATTTCTTCATGCAAGTAAGTTTTCCTTTCTCTGGGAAAACTCTGCCCAAGTGCAGTGGGTCATATCGCAAGTCCATTTCGAGTTTTAAAAGGAACTGCCAAACTATTTTCCGGAGTAACTGTACTATTTTATGTTCCCACCAGGAGTGTATGAAACATGCAGTTTCTCTGCATCCTGGTCGTGATTTGTTGTCATTGTTTTTTATTTTACTCTTTCTGATAGGTATGTAGTGTTATTTCATTGTGGTTTGAATTTGCACTTCCCTAACGGCTAATCATGTTGAACATCTTCTCCTGTGCTTATCTGCCACCTGTATATCCTCTGCAGTAAAATACCTGTTCATATATTTTGCCCATTTTCAGATGGATTATCTTTTAATGTTAAGTTTTGAGGGTTCTTTATATATTCTAGATACAAATCTTCCATCAGATATGTGACTTATAAATATTTTCTCCCAATCTCTCATTTTCTTAACAGAATCTGTTGCAGAGTAAGAGTTTTTAATTTTAATGAGGTCCAATCAGGACACATTTTTTTTTTTTCTCTCATGGGTTGGGCTTTTGTGTCAAATCTCAGAACTCTCTGTAGTCCTAGATCTCCAAGATTTTTATTGGATTTTTCCTAAAGGCTTTATACTTTTATGTTTTCCACTTAAGGCCATGATCCATTGGTGGTTAATTTTTGTATAATGTGTGAAGGTTAGGGTGAGGCTCATTTTCTTTGGCCACAGGGTGTCCAGCTGTTAGCACCACTTACTGAAAAGGCTATCCCTCCTCTAGTGAATTGCTTTTGTTCCTTATCAAAAATTTTTTGGGCATATTAATATGAATTTATCTCAGAATTATCTATTCTATTCTGTTAATCTATGTGTCTATTTCCTATACCAGCACCACAGTGTTTACTGTGGCTACACAGCAAGACTTACCATGGGGAACCATGATTCTTCCCACTGTATTCTTTTTCCAAATAGTTTTGGCTGTTCCAGGTCTGTCCCTTTCCTATATATTTTTAAATAAGCTTATCTACATCTACAAAAAAAAAAAAAACCTTGCTGAGATTCTGATAGGAATTGTATCAAAACTATAGATTAATATAGGAAGAATTGACATCTTTACAACATTGAGTTTTCTAATCTGTAAATGCAGTGTGCCTAAGTGTTTAGGTTTTCTTTGCTGTACTTCATCAGCATTTGGTAATTTTTATCATACAGATCCTGTACATGTTTTGTTATATTTGTACCTGAATATTTCATTTTCTTTGGGTAAGTCATAAATGGTATTACATTTTTTCTGACCTGCCACTTGCTCTTTATCAGTGCATAAAAATGTAACTGATTTTTATATGTTGACCCTGGCCTTGCTGAGCTCAGTTTGGGGAGTTCTTCTTGTAGAATCCTTAAGATTTTCAAAAAAAAAAAAAAAAAAAAGATTTTCTATGCAATCATGTCATCTGCAAATAAAGACAGTTGTATCTCTCTTTTTGTAATCTATGTTTTTAAACATTTTTTTTTCTCTTGTCCTATATCAGTGGCTATAATTTCCAGTACTGTGTTGAATAAGAGTGGTGAGAACTGGCATCCTTGTCTTCCTAATCCTAGAGGGAAAACATTCAATCTTTCACCATTAAGTATAATGTTTGTTGGGGTGCCTCAGTTGGTTGGGTGTCTCAGTTGGTTAAGTATCTGACTCTGGATTTCAGCTCAGGTCATGATCTCATGGTTCATGGGTTCGAGCCCCGCATCGGGCTCTGTGCTGACAGTGCAGAGCCTGCTTGGGATTCTCTCTCTGTTCCTCCCCTGCTTGTGGTCACTCTCTCTCTCTTCCTCTCTCTCTCAAAATAAATGAACTTTAAAAAAGTGTAATGTTTGTTGTAAATCTTCTGTGGATGCTCTTGATGAGGTTGAGGAAGTTCCACTCCATTCCTAGTGTATGGAGAGTTTTTATCATGAACAGACGTTGAATTCTGTCTAAGGTCTTTCTTCATTAATAAGACTTTTCTTCTTTAGCCTATTCTGTTTGCTTCAGGTTTATTTTACTCTTCCTTCTGGTTTCTTTCAGCACTTGGAAAATGCTATGCCCCTTCCTTCTGGGCTCCATGGTTTCACATTGGTTTTCATTTGTAGATAATGTGTCGCTTCTCTTTGGCGATATTTAAGACTTTGTGTTTACTTTCCAGAAGTTTAATTGTAATGCATCTTGGAGTACATTTCTTTGGGTTTATAATGTTTGGTATTCATTCAGCCTCTTGAATCTGTAAGTGTATGTCTTTGACCAATTTGGGGACGTTTCTAGACATTATTTCTTCAAATTCTTTTTTAGCCACCCCTTTCTTCTCTATGTCTGGGACTCCATTAATAGGAGTGTTAGCTCTTTTGTTATTGTCCCACAGAGCCCTGAGGTTCTGGTTTGTTTGAGGTGTTTGTGTGTTTGTTTTGTTTATTTTCTCTCTGTCGCTTAGATTGAGTTAATTCTACTGATCTGTCTTTAGTTCTACCCTGTCATCTCCACTCTACTACTGGGTCTTCCTAACAAGTTTTAATTTTAGTTAGTATTTTTCAATTCTACAGTTTCAATATTTTTTTTATAAATTCTACTTCTTTGCTGAGATGGTCTGTTTTGTGTTTCAAGGTACCTTGTAATTGATTGTTGAAGCATTTTTATGACAACTGTTTTAAAATCTTTATCAGATCATCTCAGTACCTGATTCATGTAGGTATTGGCATCAATTGATTATCTTTCCATTCAAACTGTGGCTTTTCTGGTTCTTGGCATTATGAGTGATTTTTTAAATGATATCCTAGATACTTTAGTTATTATGTTAGGAGACTCAGGATCCTATTTAAGTCTGTTTGGGTTTAACATGTACGTCTGGCATACTTTTGTGGGCTTTAGTTCATATGACAGGTTTTTTTTAAGTTTTTTTAAAATTTATCTTTGAGAAAGAGAAGCGGAGGGGCAGGCAGAGGGACAGAGGATCTGAAGCAGGTTGTCTGCTGATAGCAAATAGCCCAACACAGGGCTTCAACTCACAAACCTGCTAGATCATGACATGAGCCAAAGTCGGACACCCAACTGACTCAACCACTCAGGCGTTACCCCCCCCCCACCCCCACCCCGTGACAGTTGTTTCCTGAGCCTTTGCAGTGCTATTCTGGTCTGCTTCATTCTTCCTGTGCCTTTGGGGCTCACATTCAGTGCCTACTGATGCAGTCTGCAAGGCAGGAAGGCCCTTTCCTGGCTGCCTTCTGTTGCCCAGCAACCTTCTAGGGGAGCAGCAGCCACTGCACCTGGTCTCTTTATGGCTGTTGTGTGAAGAACAGAGAGATATGGGGTTTCACTGCTGCCACCATTGCAGGCATATCAGACCATCCACCAGCCTGAGTTGTGGACGGCTCAGAGCTTGGGTTGTGAAGTAGGTCTGGGGGCTCTCCACTAGGTTTCTGCTGGGTCCCCCCATCCCAGTCCTTTGGAGAGAAAGAGCAGGCTCCCTTTGGCTCCTTTTGTGTATTCCTATTGGGGGTTCCAGGTTGCCAGGCTCTCCTGTACTTAGTCTGGGGGCATACAGGAACTCACTGTGCTGTCATTCCTCAAGTCCTGAGGTCGTCAGTCAGTCCACCTTCTTTCCAGCTTTGAAAGTCTATTTATGTTGTCTATGGAATAATTTCCAGAGTGTTTACATATATTTAGTGTGGAAGATTAGGGGGAAATGAGTCTCCTCCATCTTGTTCTGGGACCAGAAGCCCCATGCACTTAGTTTTAACCATTAAAGAGAGATATCTCCCTTTATTTCTTCTCAAAAATCTCCATAATTCAATATTAATTTTTATTTTTTTTATTTATTTTTTTTTTAATTTTTTTTTTCAACGTTTATTTATTTTTGGGACAGAGAGAGACAGAGCATGAACGGGGGAGGGGCAGAGAGAGAGGGAGACACAGAGTCGGAAACAGGCTCCAGGCTCTGAGCCATCAGCCCAGAGCCCGACGCGGGGCTCGAACTCACGGACCGCGAGATCGTGACCTGGCTGAAGTCGGACGCCCAACCGACTGCGCCACCCAGGCGCCCCTCAATATTAATTTTTAAATTGGATCCAGAAATCTTGCTGCTGGAGATGTTTGTAGGAAATCATCCAAGGAATGAAAAGTATCTACCTAAAGATGATTTGAGTTAAGGTTTCATATTGGTTTGTTTGGGCTGCCATAGTAAAATATCATAGACTGATTAACAACAGGCTTAAACAACAGAAATTTATTTTCTCACAGTTCTGGAGGCTGCAAGACCACGGTATCAGCAGGTTTTGTTTCTCCTGAGGCCTCTGTCCTTGGCTTGCAGATGGCCGCCTTCCCTCTGTGTCCTCACGTGGTCTTTCCTCTGTATGTGTACCTTCCTAGTCTCTCTCTCTCTCTTCTGATAAGGACACCAGTCCTAACTGGATGAGGGCCCCACTCTTATGATCTCATTTAACCTTAATTACCTCTTTTTAGGCCCTATCTCCAAATACAGTCACATTAGGGCTTCAACATATGACTTTGGAAGGGACACAATTCCATCTATAACACGAGCGGCCAGCAGAAAGAGTGTCATGATCAATTAGCAATGTCTGCTATGGTCACAGGAAGGGAAATGGGCACATATGCTATCCATTTGCCCTCCTAGATTTTTGAACACTCATCCCTCTCAGCTGCAGCTTCCTCCAGCCTCACTCTGTGGAGATTTAAGTGTTCTCTTACCCTTTCCTCCTGATATGTATCCCCACCCCCTCCAGATTATCACCTTCAGGGACTATCTACCCATTGTGCTCGGTGATGAGATGCAGAAGTGGCTCCCTCCATACAGAGGCTACAACCAATCTGCTGACCCCCGAATCTCCAATGTCTTCACCTTTGCCTTCCGCTTTGGCCACTCGGAGGTCCCCTCCACTATGTCCCGCCTGGATGAGAATTATCAGCCTTGGGGTCCAGAAGCAGAGCTCCCCCTGCACACCCTCTTTTTCAACACCTGGAGGATGGTCAAAGAGGGTACGTCCTTTTAGGGAAGCACTGTCACCGGGCAGTCTCACTCTGTGGCCTGCTTCTAGGGAAGCCTGGTGTAGAAGCCAGACTCCAGGCACTTCCCGCGTGACCTTGGGCAAGTGAATTCACCTCATTGAGCCTCATTTGTAAAATGGGAACGATGGTACCTATCTCACTGGGATATACAAAAAATTAAGTGGCATAAATGTGAGAGCACCCCACAATGGTTCCTGACACACAGGGAGTGGTCGATATAGATCAGTTATTATTCTTTCTCTCCTCCTCTGGCCTCGAAGGTGCCTGGGCTTTCCCTGCCTCAGGCTTCTCTGACCCCTGTACAAAGAATTCATGAGCTTGGGAAATAAATTGCTCTTTCCTGCTCTCCTCTAGGGCTTCCTACCTCCATCACGTGCCCCAGCTCCCCTTTACCTTGGGTTGGGCTGTGTCGCAACTGGCTTTACCTCAGGCCTCACAAGTCAGGGCCATTCTCTGTAGGCTTCCGCCACCTCTTCTCATACTTCCAAGTTCCGGGGGGGAACATACAGAAGGAGAAGGAGCTGGCTTTCTGAGCTAGAGCTCCAGAAAACTTCTGAAGCTTATAGGCAGGCCATTGCCCCAGTAATGCCTCTGTCTTCCCCACCCCAGGCCCCAGGCAGGCAGTCTGGACTGCCCTCCAACCCCAGCATACCCTGCAGGCTGCACCTGGCTCTTCTCTCCCGGCCTCCAACCTGTGATGTTCAGCTGGCCCTACTTTTACCTGAGAGGAAATGTCTGGTGGAGGGGGAGGGGCCCGCAGTGGAAGATAGCTTCACGCTACCCACATCCCCAGGACGGCCTCTGGCTCTCCTTTGCAGGTGGAATTGACCCTCTGGTCAGGGGCCTGCTGGCCAAGAAGTCCAAGCTGATGAATCAGAATAAAATGATAACAGGAGAGCTGCGCAGCAAGCTTTTCCAGCCCACTCACAAGATCCACGGCTTCGACCTGGCCGCCATCAACATACAGCGCTGTCGAGACCACGGGATGCCCGGTGAGTGGGCCTGAGGTCCTGCCTGGCCCAGGGAACTTTTAGCTTCTTTCTGGGGTTCCTGGGGACTCTCTTCCATTAACCCTAAGGATCTGACCAATTCTAAAACATAAGGCAGAGATACCAGTTTTTAAAATTCATTTTGTTCATCTGTGAAATGGCATCTTCCATTTTCCCTAATGTGGAGACAAGAGAACATATCTGATACCATCTTGGAGCTCCTCAAATGAAAAAGAGATCAACAACTGACTTGTAAAACCAGTTTAAAATCCCAGAAAAGTCACAGACCTAGAGCAGTGATGATAAAGATAGTATATGTCTAGTGCCGATTCAGATGACTGATCAGTAGGGCCTGTGTTGAGATGAATCAGGAGAGGAGAGTACAGGGGCTCCTGGGTAGCTCAGTCGGTTCAGCATCCAACTTGTGGTTTTGGCTGAGGTCATGATTTCATGGCTTCATGGGTTCAAGTTCCGCATTGGGCTCTATGCTGGCAGTGTGGAGCCTGCTTGGGATTATCTCTCTCTGCCCCTCCCCCATTCATGCTATCTCTCTCTCTCAAAATAAATAAACTTAAAAAAGAGAGACAGAGAAAGAGAGAGAGAGAGGACAATAGAGAGAAACCAATGACTATCGGACCTTTCTTTTATACCCATGAAAGGCAATTTAATGTAGTAATTAAAAGCCAAACTGCCTGGGTTCAAGTCCCAGCTGTGCCATTTCTAGTTATGTGACCTTAAGCAAGTTACTTAACATCTCTGTTCTTCAATTTACATATTTTTACGGCGCTTAGAATAGTGCCTGGACCCATAGTAAGCACCACATAACCTGCTAGCCCTCTCATGCCTGAAGTACCGCAAGTGTAAAACAATGGATCCCTGCCCACCCCGTCCCAAAGGCTAGGAGTCCAGACTTTCTGGGGCTGATGGAGCTGGGGCAGGTATGTCCCCAAGGGGGGCTGTGGTGAGAAGCTCCTGGGATGAGATAGCATCAGCCCCTCTGCCCTAGGGTACAACTCCTGGAGAAGCTTCTGTGACCTCTCACAGCCCCAGACACTCAAGGAGCTGGATGCTGTGCTGAAGAACAAGAGGCTGGCTAAGAAGTTACTGGATCTCTACGGGACCCCTGCCAACATCGACATCTGGGTTGGGGCGATTGCTGAGCCCCTGGTAAAGAGGGGCCGAGTGGGGTCTCTCCTGGCCTGCCTCCTGGGGAAGCAGTTCCAGCAGATTCGTGATGGAGACAGGCAAGTGAGACCTTGTGAGGAAGGCAGGGGTGAGCAGACCCTTCTGCGATGTGGACAAGTCCTGTGTGAGGACTAGTCCAGACCTCAGAGTGTTCCCAGTGACCTCCTTCCTTCCCCTTTGGCACAGTGGGGAGGGAGGGGCCACCGCCTGAGCTGTGTGGACAGACCCTGCTTCTGTCTCTGCAGATTCTGGTGGGAAAACCCTGGGGTCTTCACTGAGAAGCAGCAGGAATCTCTACAGAAAATGTCCTTCTCACGCCTTGTTTGTGACAACACCCACATCACCAAGGTCCCACGGCACCCATTCCAGGCCAACAACTACCCTCAAGGCTTTGTGGATTGCTCAGCCATTGACAAGCTGGACCTTTCACCCTGGGCCTCAGTGGAGAATTAGGGGCCCAGATTTCCCAGCCTCCCACACTGTGCAGTTCTGCTCCCTTTGGTCCATGATGCCATTTCAGGCAAGTTCAGTGACCCCGTCCCTTAGAGCTGCACACCCCATCCGGGCCCTTCTATTCAGCTGGGTTTCTTGACACTCACCAGATGCACACCTCGCTCAAACCCAAGGCCAGCACCTTTGCCTTTCCAGCTCTTCCACCTGAATACCACTGTTTCCATGCCATCTGCTCTGTCTGTGGGATGTCACCCATCCTCTCCCTGCATCAAGTCTTGACTGAGGCCATGGTCTTTGCACTCTTAACTTTCCTCCTCTCCTTTCAAACTAGATTGTGAGCTCCTTGAGCCAGAGACTTCTGTCTGCTTCCCAGTGTCCCCGTGCCATCAAGCATGATGCTCAGCACACAGCAAGGGCTCAATAAACATCTGATGATTGACTGATGATGGTGGCAATGACACTGTTCCCTTCCAAAAGCAGGCCTTGGGACCACTGCCAAATAAGCAACTAGATGTTTACAGTGCAGACACATCTTACCACTAAGATGTGTGCACGGGTCTGTGGGGCGAGAAGGCATGGTTTGGTGAAATTTCAGAGTTCTCTAAGAAAAGTGGGAGGCAAGGGGCTCCTGGGGAAAGAAGCAATGGCTGTAGATGAGGGAGAGGGTTTGAAGTGCCATCAAGGGGTCAAACAGAAAGGTTGTCCCAGCCTGGATAATCCTACAGCTAAAGTTGATTTTCCTTCCAGAAATCCTTCTGGGAAATACCTCCTTCTTCTAGGGTAGTCCTTGGAGCCTGTGAGATCTCAGAAGGGGCATGGCCAGAATGTTCCTTGTACTGCTGCCCAATACATATTCATGTGTTCTTTTAAAATGACCCTCTGGGTAAGGTCAGCCCCGTCAGCACCTCCAGATCCCCTGACTGGTGGAGTGGATGGAGCCACCCTGTGGGAGGAGCCCAGGACCCCGAAGACTTGGCTGCAGTCCTGGCTCTGGCATCCACTTCTTCAAGCCCTTGGATGAGTCCCTTTCTTCTCTGAGCGTCCCTCTCATCATCAGTGAAATGGAGAGGAGTATTTCTCCTGCTATGGGAGGTCCTATTGTGGCCTGGGGCTCCTATGGGTACGTAAGCCTCAGCATCCTGCACACCTTCAGGCTCCCAGCTGCCAGGGAAAGGGAGCCAGAGGGGCAGGGGAGAATCAACCAGTCTCAGATATAGGGCTCAAGTTCCAGGCAAGATTATTTGAGAAATACCCTCTCCTTCCCTTCCCTCAGCTCTGGCCCTGTCCTCCTGGGCCCAGCCATCTGATGTCCCTGCTCTTGGAAACTGGCTACATGAAGCCGGGACTGAGAGGGAGTCTACTGTCTTGAGGGCCTCTGAACCACCGTGCCAGGCTGCAGGGGTGCAGGATCCAGAGGCGCCCCATCATCTGGGAAGGACCTCCTTTCCCATGACACCTCTGTTCTTTCTCTCCCGTGGGACACAGTGTTTTGTTCCTGACACAGAGTGAGCACGTAGCAAGTATTTGCCAGAGCAATAAATGAACATAAGGGCCCGGGGACTACTGTTTCTGTTCTCTGGGGTGGCGTGGGTGGAAGGTGAGAGGCAGGATGGTCTGACCTGGCCCAGAGGCTTCTGAGAATTGACTGCCTTCCATGTGTGGGTCAAAGGACAGCTCCTCGACACCTCACCCCCAGTTTAGAGGCACAGACCACACTGGCTCAAACTGAGATCCCAGAGCAAGCCTCATGCTGAAGCTCCAGCCCCACAGCAGACATGGACAGAGTAAAGGTTCCCATCAGTGGTGTTTTATTATCATAGACGTCAGGTACAAACAAATGGCACAAAAGGGCCAATGCGTCCCAGTTCCTCTCCAGGTGGGCTCCTGTGAACAAGCAAGAGAACAGTGTGAGGAAGCAAACGGGGAGCCACCGAGTCCTGCTCACCTGGGCCCACACCTCACCCACCACGCACACCCTAACTGCTAATGGCCATTCCTCCAGGGATCACTGGTTCACTGTCAAGTGTAAGCTCCCCGAGGACAGAAAGTGTCCGACTTTCCCTGAATGTTTCTCAGGCCTACACAGTGCCTGTCAGTAAGTGTTTGGTAAACAACTAGAGGATGTAAGTGGGGCCACTAACGAGCCAAGACAGCTTTTATTAGCAAAGAAGAAAACTCAGGCTTAGCGAGGTCGAGTAATTTGTTCAAGTCACACAGTGGAGAGCTGCGAAGTCAGGATTTTCGCGTAAGCAATCTGGCTCCTGAGCTTGTATCCATTCTAGTATCTTCCCTATACTTAATACATAAACAGCAAACACACACTCACATAAATGACACATATACGCAGCACACAAAACACTACCCATGTTCACAGAAAACACACACATATGAAATGCAATTTATATACGTTGCATATGCATGCGCACACACACACACCAATGAATGTCTAGTCATTCGTGTTCTTGGTCAGAACAGGGACAGGCTCACCTAGGGAAGGGAAATCCCTGTGGTCCCAGTGGGCCAGACCAGGGACGCCCAAGCTTCACCTCACCACCACACCCCCTTACTCAGCCTCTAGTCACTCTGCCTCCAGGGAGTCAGGTCCAATGCAGGGAGCGTATTGCAGCTGACAAAGTCCCGGGGGAACGTGTTGGACATGAAGATGTTGTCCTTGGACACGGTGGTGATGCCCGTGTTGTCACAGATGATGCGGGGCAAGGAGATCTTGGCCAGCGCCTGCTGCTGCTGCCTGGTGAACACGCCCTGGTTCTCCCACCAAAACCTGCATGGTGACACCCAGGGACATTGCACCTGAGGCTGTCCTTGGCTGGGAAGGCATCAGCGAGCTTGAGCTGCTCCCTGGATGGAAGAGGACCAGCACAAACACCCGCTCCACAGCAGGAGATGGCTCCAGGCCCTCAGGCAGCCCAGGGGTTTTCAGAGGAGTGGTGCCTTCCTCACAGTACAAAGCACAGCTGCCCGGCTGCCTCCCCTCGGCCTCCACCCCCCACCCCGTGGCCTCGGAGGCCCCCCCGCTACACAGGGAGCTGGGCCCACACTCACGGACCCCCGTGCCCTGGCCCAGGGCTGTGACCATGGGGGTGGAAAGAATCTTGGGGTTGGTTTATAATGTGTCCACCCAGAGAGGGACACCTTTCTCTAATCTTCCCAAGGGCACAATACAGGCTAGGTAAGAACCGGGTATGACACATGTCAGGGCCACGATGAAACGACACTAGTAGGAGAGGCTTGGAGACCGTTCAGCAGTGAGTGACTGCTGTATGGTGGCACCCTGAAACCAGGGAAGGCATCGGTAAGACTTGCAGTTTCTATGTCTCCCTTCACACCCACGGCTCCAGGCCCCTCCTTGCTGTACCCCAACAAGTTCAGGGCGCATTTAGGGATGACCTGGAGGCCCCGGAACACACTGGAAAGTCACGGATTCCTTCCTGCCCCTCACTTCACGGAGAAAGTCAGGGCCCCGAGAGGTTGGGGAATAGGCCTGCAACCACACGGCGGGCCTGAACTGCTCGCCATGCCTCACCGGTCACCGTCTCGGAGCTTCCTGAACTGGGTCCCAATGAGGCAGGCAAGGAGCGGGCCCACGCGGCCGTTGGGCTCCAGGGGCTCGGCCACACCGCCCATCCAGATGTCAATGTTGTCGGGGGTGCCATACTGCTGCATCAGCTTCTGGGCCAGGCCCAGGTTCTTCATCACTGTGGCCAGCTCGCCCACCGAGCGGGGCTGCGGGAGCCCACAGAAGCGCCGCCAGGCATTGTACCCTGCGGGGGCGGGGAGCAGGGGCTGTGGGTGGGTTCCCCAAAACTCACCTCCCCAATACGCCCTGGCCACATACAGAAGGACGTGAGGGAGAGGCCCCGGAGGGGCTTCTCCCAGGCTCTAAGCCCCGAGAGAACCCTGAACTGAGGGGCCAAGACTCTTCTCTTTCCCTTGCCCTCCCACTGTGAGGAAAACCCAAAACTGCCCGGAACTCCCACAGGGTCCAAGAATAGGGACATCTCATTGTCCCCCTCTGAAGATCTCAGATCTGAGGCTTGAAGTGTGTCTAGAAGGTTCAGCCACACTAGCTGTCCCATAATGTAGGCACAGGCTTTGGGGTTAGGCTGACCTGGGTTCAAATTCAAGCTCTATCCCTGATTTGGCTGGAGAAGAGCCTGGGCAGGTTCTGAAGCTCTCCAAGCCTCAATTCGCTCATCAGTAAAATGGAAGTGATGATAACCTCTTCCCCTCAAAGTTCATGTAAAATGAAGCAAAATGAAATGTGATGTAGACAGTTTTCCAGCCAGTGGGGAAGCTTGGGCAGCTGCGGGGCACTGGAGAGGGCAGGGCTTGAGAGTGGGGGGGCAGGGAGGCCCCTGCAGCCCCCTCACCTGGGAGGCCGTGGTCCCGGCTGCGCTGCATGTTCAGGGCAGGCAGGTCCAGCCCGATCCTCATGACCTGCTCAAACAACCGGTCCCGGATCTCATCCACCGCGATTTGGTTCTGGCGATTCAGCTTGGCAGGGGTGGCCATGAGGCCCCGAAGGATGGGATCAATACCACCTGGGACAAGAGGAGCAAGACTTGGGGAAGGATCTGGCTCCATATCCAGAGCTCAGACTGGACTCAGGGTTAAGTCCCAGGTGCAGTTGGGGGATCGCAGAAGAGGGCTGGGCACATGCAGCTCCTGGTGCCAAGGTCACTCCAGTGGGCAGGTCTTCACCAGGGAATCAAGGTCTCAAGGTATAATGCCATTCAGACTTGCAAGTTGGGATGCACTCAGGCCCTGGTCTCCTGGGTCACCGAGAAGAAGCCAGTTCCCTACAAGCCACCCCACCCTTTGTTATATACAGAAGCAGTCAGGTCAACCGAGGCTGGAAAGTCAGATAGGATCCCCAAAGATGGAAGGCAGAGTATTTCTCCTGTCCTAGCTTCCTGCAGCCAAGCCCACCCCACCACATCCTCAGCTGCCAGCCCACTGTCTCCTGGCCTAAGTCCTGCTCACCTTCCAGCACTACTCTCCAGGTAGCAAAAAAGACCTTGCTGAGTGGAACGCGGGGGTTGGGCCCCATGGGCTGGTACTGGTTATCCAGGCGGATCATGAAAGGTTGGATGAGGGTGTGGCCATAGCGGAAGGCATTGGTGAAGACATTGGAGATTCGAGGGTCCACCGAGTCATTGTAGCATCTGTAGCGCGGCAGGTACTTCCTCAGGGCCTGTGGTCCCAGCACCAGGGGCAGGTAGTCCCGGTAAGTGATGATCTAAAGAAAAGTCACGCTCAGAGTGGCCTCTCCACTCCACCTTCTCTACAGAATCTCCACCTGCACTCCTGGCTTGGGGAGCCCCTCCATTGACTATGGCCAGGGTTGTCTCCCACAGCACTGGACCTGGGTCCAACAGAGTGGCTCCTGAGTGGTGGCTTATAAATAGAGCTCTACTGCTTGCCTGCTGTGTGACCTTGGGCCTGTTATTAACCTCTGTGAGCCACTGTTACTCAAATGTAAATTAAGGATAATTATGCTGCCCTCTGACTTAAAGGATTAAATAACAAAGGGCTTTGTTAGTCAATAGCTCCTTTGCCCTTGAGTTATTAATGTTTTGTTTCTCCTAATTTATAAGCTCCTGAGGACAAGGGTTGTAGCTCATTTCTCTGGAAATTACTCAGTGCCCAGCAAGCACTTGGCTCACAGTACGGTTCCATACGTTTGTGGAGGTGGGAGAGGCAAAAAAAAAAAAGGGCCACCCTAGATGATTTCCTCAGTGAAAAGAGAAGATATGGAACAGTCTCACTCTTGATTCTAGAGTCTGGAATTTTGTGAGGCTTAAATGAATCTCACTTAAGTTCTTGGTGCAAAGCAAAAACTTACCCTCAGCACCTGCAACTCTCTCCCTCTCTGGAGTCTGAGAGTATTGAAAAGGTGTGTGCGCGCATGCACGCAGGTGTGTGTGTGTGTGTGTGTGTGTGTGTGTTTACGTCTTGGGGAGAGGATGGGGGTGTTGAAGTATCAAAAGTTGGGAGAGAGAACCAGGAACATTTTGCAGGGGTAAATAAAGGTGAGGAGATTGGGTGAGCTATGATAGAGCCAAATGAAGAGGAGACGGGGCGGGGGGGGGGGGGAGAGAAAAGGAGAGGCATTTATTGACCAGCTGCTACACGCCAGGCACTTCAGACCCACCCCTTTAATTCTCCCAAAACCATCCCAATGGACAGGAAAGAAGAAATAGGAGCAAGCCTAGGAGAGAGAGGATGGAAGGCAAGTAACCTTCATCAGGCACTCAGTATCGCCAGGTGTTTTCATATATATCATTTAATCTTTACAGTGTCGTGGATGAATATGTTGAGGCTCAAAACACTGGCCCAAAGTCACACAGCTAGGATGTGGCAGAGGCACATCTGCATCCCAAGCCTGCCACATCCCTGGCATCATCAATACTCAGGACGGCATACCTGGACCATGGCTCCCACGATCTTGCGAGCTTCTTGGTAGAGCCTCTCTCCATCCCAGCCTGGGTTCAGGCGCTTGAGTTGTGTGGCCAGCCGGTTGTGCTCCCGCAAAAAGAGTGTGTGCATGGAGGCGAGCTCGGGCATCTCACTTGAGCGGGGGTCCCCTTGGGGAAGCAAAAGCTACTGTCATTCCTAAGACCCCATCAGAAAGGACTTGCTCCACAAAGACTCCCTCCCCAGCCAAGATCTGAAACCCAGACTTTGTTCCATCCATCTTTCCACACCATGTTCAGTTTACATCTCCTCCAGGAGGTTCCCCCTTGATGCCCTGGTCCACCATGATAAATTCTTCCTCTGTTTAGGGGCACTGCTGCTTGGAGATGCTCATTCAATAGGCATGAGATCTGCCCCATGACTTGCCACCTTCTAATGCCTGAGACTGGGAGCTCCTTGAAGACGAAGACCATGGCTTGTCCTTTTTTATATCTGACCCTCCACCCAACTCACACACAGACACATGGAGTTTAACACAGTGCCTTCTACAAAGTAGGAGATCCTTAAACATTGTTTGGTTGACTTATTCTCTTCCTTCAGGCCAGACCAAAAAGTAGCATGCATGTTAGCACTCCTTACTTCCATGCCCATGTCAGACGTAGCTAATGATCACAGCACTCTCTCCTGCTAAAATTGGAAGCAACCTCAGAATCCTTCTTAACACAGGACTCTAGAAAGCCACTAGCCACCTGATCAGAGTTGCCATCCTCGCCCTTACTGCATGCTAATTTGCAGCCTGCTCGGGCTCCAGAGAACGGGGTGGGGGTAGATTTTTACAGTCCATATCTGAGACTATTAGAAAAAAAAAAAAGAAAGAAAACCAAGTGAGACCCCTAATCCCTCCAGTCCTCCCCAAGCCTTCTCTGGAAGGGCCAGAGTTAGGACCAGGCCCGTTTAGCAGGACACTGGGTTCAGTCTTTATAAGTTCTAGAGGCTGGTGGGAAAGAAACTCTGGGAGCAGCTTTACCATCCCATGAGCTGCCAGAGCGCACGATGATCCAGACCCAGGACATGTGGCTCAACGCCAGGATGGAGGCAGCCGTAGGTCGCTGAGGAGTGCCGCTCTTCCTTCACTAGCCCAGAAAAGTCTCACAGGAGCCGACCTGGATCCTCCTGCCCAGGACCAGTGGGGGAGAGGCCACAGGGAGCCAGCCATCAGGAGAAGAAGTCGGGAGGCCAGAGGGAAGGGCCTCAGGACCTTTTTGGATCCACTATTGGATTTACATTAAAAAACATTGGAAGTTTCTGGGCATGGACACCATTATTGCTCCAACCATATCCCCAGGGCTTCCAGGTATTTAAATTTAAAATCTCACCCTCTCTAATTACAGGGAATCAAGATGGCAGGAGGTGATATTCTGGAGCAGCACTGTCCCATAGAACTTTCTGAATTGATGAAAATGTTCTACTTCTGTGCTGCCCTATATGGGAGCCACTAGCCTATGAAGTTATTGAATGCTTGAAATGTGGCTAGTACGGCAGAGGAACTGAATTTTACTTTTAAGTTAATTTAACTTAAGTTCATTTTAATTAACTTAAATGTAAATGCAAATAGCCATGTGTGGCTAGTGGCTACCATAGTGGATGATGCAGTTCTAGAGAGTGAGGGTGCCATGTCTCCTTAGTCCCCTGTCCCTGGGGACTCAACTCTCTGGCAGAGTCCAGAGGGAAAGGGAGAGATGTAGAAAGGGAGGGACAGATGGAAAAGAAGCTCCTTGGCTATCCCTGGGTCTCCTTCTTAGGTTTGTTCTGTTTTTGTTTTTGTTTTTTGTTGGTTTTCGTTGGGGGTGGGGGTTGGTCTGCTTTTTGGTTTTGGTTTTTGCTCCACCCAACTTGTTACCAAGGCAACTGGATTAGTATCATGAAGTTGATGAGGACAGAGTCACAAACAGCACCCCCGCCCCCAGCAGGGTGTGCCCATGCACCAGCCCAAGTTCCTACTCGTGGCTGACCTGCCAGGAAGCAGGGGATGCGCACAGAGCGGTTGGTGAGGAGGCAGGGGTCATCATGCAGGTTGTCAAAGGGCAGCAGGGCCCGACCATTGTCACTGAAGCGGGTGTTGACAGCCAGCAGCCCCAGCTGGTTGGTCAGGTTTCGAAGCTTAGTGGCCAAAGGGTCCTCACTGCCATACACCATGCTGGCGTCCATGAAAGAGGTGAGCGCATTGATCTGGTTGCGGATGGTGATGTTGCTCTCTGTGCAGGCTGGGGAGGAGCGGAAGAAGGGGATGCAGTCACGCTGGTTCCTGATGCGGGGGTCATCTGGTGGGATCTGTGACACATAGACAAGCCCCGCTCACCAAGGGCAGGGACAGAGTGGCTCTCCCCCTGTCCACCCCCCACCCCAAGGCCTTGATCCCACCTCCAAAGCAGCCTGGAACCCAGGACCAGAGAGGGAGACCCAGACACCACAACAGGTTCCTCAGGACTTCTGGCCGCCCTCAGCCGGCAGGGAGGCCTCTCAAGTCCCACAATCCCTGTCTGCGGTTGCACCTGCAGAGTGCTTCTGAGCTAAGGGGTGATGACCAGGACTCTGGAATGGGGGATGTGCACCCCCGGGAGAAGAGCCCGCCAGTCCTCACCTTAACTTTCTCTCCCTCTTTCTCTCCCCCAGTCTGCCCCTCCCTCCCCTGTTCTCTGGATGCAGTCCCTACACTCACAGTTGGCTTTTTCTTCCTTTTCTTTTCCTGCCCCCCCACCATTCCCCGTCGTCCTTTTCCTGTCTTTCACTCTGGCCCCTGCCTATCTCTCCTCTTCTCTCTCTCTCTCTCTCTGCCATTCTCCTTCCTTTCTCTCCTCTCCCACTCCCCTCCAGCCCTCCAGCCCTCCAGCAATGGACAGCCCAGGCTCTGTGCAATGTGCCTGGATGCGGGAAGGTGCCCCTCTCTGGTCAGAGGAAAGGGGGACTGAACACCTACACGCGGAGGTTGGAGGGAGGCAGGAAGGTCCTGAGCCAGGGAGGCGGAGGGGAGTGGGTGAGCAGGATGAACCTTACTCAGGAGCTGGGGAAGGGGTTCAGCACAGAGGGAGGTGGCCGCTTGCAGGAATGATGGCCCCTGTCCCCACCGGGCAGGCAGCGGCGGGGCAGGAAGGAGGAAGCACCTTGAGCGGGAAGCAGGGAGGCTCCTGCTCGCAGCTGGTCTTGCAGTCGACACTAGTGATGAAGGACGCCAGGGCGCCGGGATCCGGGCTCAAGTCGAGGTCGTGGTCGATCAGCTGGCCCCACTGCACGAACATCAGCGAGCGCTCCTGGTCTGGGGTCAGCTGCTCCGTGGGGAAGCGCACGATGGCGTTGGAGACGGCGCGCGCCTGCGGGACACGGGGCGTCAGGGGCCGCCTGGGGCCCCGCGCGCCTCTGGGCCCGGCCTCGCCCCCTCTGTCGGCCGGTGCTCACCAGGGGGACCGGGAAGCCGCCGCGCTTGACCCCGGGCGTCCAGCCGAAGGGCAGCGAGAAGCCGTCCTCGTACTCGGCCGGCAGCCAGCGCGCGAAGGCGCGGTTGGAGGCCCCCAGCGTGGGACTGCGTCTGCAGGGATCGGACGGGGCGCTGACACGACGTAGCGCCACGGGCCGGTGGGGGACCCGGACGCGACCCCGCGTCCGCCGCCCGCCCTGGGGCCGCCCCCAGCCAGCAGCACCTGTTGTTGCACTGCCCGGTGATGGTGCGGTACTTGTCGTTCTCGGGGCACGTCACCCCCACGTCCTGGTAGGCGCAGCCGCTGGACTTGGACAGCAGATTCAGCTGCGCGGGTGTCAGCACGTCTGAGGCCGGGGAAAGAGGGATGTGGGAATTGAGTGCCTCCCCCCCATTTCCTATCCTAAGCTGGGGAGCCTTGATTTGGGAGCACAGAGAGGAGACTCCGATGTGCCTGAGCCTCCCCCCGGGAAGACGGGGGGGGGGGGGAGGGGGGAGGCGGAGGGGGGCACTGGGAGATGCCTGAGGTCCCGAGTAGAGCAGGAGACTGAGGTTGTAGGGGCAACGGTACCGGTGATGTTGAGGGGCCCTGGCCGCAGAGGCCGCAGCTTCCCCTCCAGCAGGCTTAGGGCCACATGCAGATAGTCAGCAGCCCTCACGGCTGTCCTGGTGGCTGCCACCGGCTGCTTGAAGTAGGACAGGAGATCCATGGGGCTGGCCAAGCCACTGCGAAGCCGCTGCTTGATGCTGTTTGCAGAAGGGAGGAGTGAGGCCACAGAAGGTGGGGGCAGAGACACTCAGCAGAGCCCGCAGGACAGTGGAGACAGACCCACGGACAGGAAGCAGGTTTCTGTTTATAAATGGACTACGGATCTGGGTATCCAGACAGAGGCAAGGCCATGGGGAGTGATGTTCTCAAACCCAAAGACACAAAGACTGACAGGCAGACAGAGGGTCCCATCCGTACCCACGAAGTCCCTGCATCAAGTTCCTTCTCCGAAAGACCTGGGACAGCCTTGCCCAGAGCTGGGAAGTGCCCAGTAACCCACCTCTCCCGCTGTTCCTTGTAGGCCGTGTCCACTAGCCGCTTGGCCTCCTCCATGCAGGTCAGCACCACCGAGGTCTCCACCGCCTCCGGGACGGCTGTCCAGAACAAGAGTCACATAAGTCAGGAATGGGCCACCCAGGGTGGCCTGCGCTGAGGAAGGGGATCCTTGGGACTCACAACCACCCCCAACACACCACCTTTTCCCCTTCTTTCTGCCCTGTTACCTGGACCGGCACCCTCAGAGGGCTGGGGCACCGCCAGAATGGCCAGGAGGAGCCCTGCAAGCGCCAGCAGCAGCTTCATCTCTGCAACAAGACCCCAAGCCCAGTAAGTCCAAAGCCCACAGTGCATTCGGGAGAAGAGAGCCCCACCATCCCTCTCCTTCTGGCCCTTCACTCCCACCTTCATATCCCTGTCCAACCTCCATGGGTCCTGCCTACCTCCTGGACGGAGGGGTTCACAGCACGCCTCTTTCACTAGCTTCAGTCTCTCAGCCCCTCAGGACCTCACCTCTGAAGTTCACCTGGCATTGGCCATGCGGTTCAGCTGAATCCAGGCCTTTATGTCCTCTAGGCTTAGTGGGGGGGGGGGGGGGGAGTGGGGGGGGGGCAGACAAAACCCGCCCCTGGAGACTAAACGCTCTCTCCTCCCCCACTGGGGTTGGGGTGCCCAGAAGGTGATCGCTTCTATGGGAGAGAGGGACACAAAAGGAGAGACCAGAACTGTGCCCAGCCTTTGAACTTAGCATTCCACCCGAGTTTCTCAGCTCCCATTGTGTGCCTAGACAATTGTTGTCCCCAGGTGTATAGGCAACTAACCCACCTCCAAAATTCTGTTTAAATTTAGTGTCCAGGGATCCTTGCAAAGGGACAAAAGTCAGGAACCAAGAGCCTAAGGAACTATGGGAAATAGAGTGACCCCAGAGGAGGAGGGAAGGTGTAGGGGACTTTTGGAGTAACAATCTGATCAGCCTCGGGGGCTGCCCTTGGCAGCCCCCCATTCTTGGCGAAGGCTAAAGGGACAGGAAATCTGGCTGAAGACCGTTGGATTTCACAGGAAAGCCTGGGGGCTACAGGCTCAGGACCAAGGTAACTTCCTCTATCCCTCTCCTCCTCCCCTTTCTTCTGGGCTCTGGGTAGCCAGCTATCTTCAGCACTCCTGCCACCTGCTCCTGGATTTCAGGAACCAGGAAACAGCAGAGCTGGATGTGGTTAGTGGTCAGTTAGGTGACACAGCCCAGGGCCTCTCTGGGATCAGGTCAGTGCAGTTAAGAGGACTGGGGCTAAACTGTAGGATAGCTCTGGAATGGAATGAGATAGTGCTTCCCCTGAAGAACGCTGGCAATGCAGCTGCCATTCTCAGGCAGGACAAGTACCCCATGACTAATGGCTGTTTGTCCATCTCCTTGGGCCCTTGTTAGGCTCCCCTGTTATTTGGTCTAGCCACACCTCCTACCCCGGCCACCTTCCTGCCCTCACTCTTGTCATCTCTGCTCAGACCACATCTTGACCGAGGAACAAGGGACAGCAACATCCAGAACACCCTCCTGGTATGCCCACAGATCCTGTCACTTGTGGGAAGTGGAGCCCAGTGGAGCCCATGAAGGAGGAGGCCATTCTTCCAGCCTGGCTCTGCCGACAACTTGTTATGTGTGAACTTGGACAAGTGGCTCCTTGTGAATCAGATTCTAGAATTATATACTTTTGAAAATACTTTTAGTGTTTATTCATTATTGAGAGAGAGAGAGAACACGAGTGGGGGAGGGACAGAGAGAGAGGGAGACACAGAATCTGAAGCAGGCTCCAGGCTCTGAGCTGCCAGCACAGAGCCCGACGCAGGGCTCGAACTCAGGAACCATGAGATCATGACCTGAGCTGAAGTCAGACGCCAACCGACTGAGCCACCCAGGTGCCCCGAAAATACTTTTTTAATCCTACAAGTAATATATTTCCACTCATGAGAATTTAGAGAACACAAGCAAAAATAAAAATAAGTCAAAATCACTTATAATCAAGTGAGGTTATGGGTAAATTTTTTCTTTCCAGGCTTGTCATTTTTCATACAAATAAGCAGGAAGAAAATAATTCCTCATAATCCCACTACTCGTAAATAACCCCATTTAACAATTTGATATCCTATATGTAGATATAATATGTATTTTTTTTTTTTTTTTTGGAGAGAGAGAGAGAGCAGGGAAGAAGGGCAGAGGGAGAGAGAGAGAATCTTCTTTTTTCTAAATGTTTATTTGAGAGAAAGAGAGAGAGAGAGAGACAGAGCATGAGTGGGGGAGGAGCAGACAGAGAGGGAGACACAGAATCCAAAGCAGGCTCCAGGCTCCGGGCTGCCAGCACAGAGCCCAATGCGGGGCTCAAACTCACCAGCCTGAGCCAAACTCATGACCTGAGCCAAAGTTGGACACTCAACTGACTGAGCCACCCAGGCGCCCTGAGAGAGAGAATCTTAAGCAGTTTCCACATTTAGCATGGACCCCGACACAGGGCTTGATCTCACGACCCTGGGATCATAACCTGAGCTGAAATCAAGAGGCAGACACTCAATCGACTGAGCTAACCAGCTGCTCCTAGATATAATATGTATTTTAAAATGTGATAAGAACATACTCTAAATTTTGTCTTACAACCTAGTTTTAGTACCTAACAATTTAGCCTGGACATCTCTCTATGTCAATAAATATAGACTTAGTTCATTTGTATATCTGCATATTTTGTATGAAGTACTGTGTACTAGTATATGAAGTACTAGTATTTTTCACTAATTCCCTCTTGTTAGATACTTGGGTTGTTTCCCATTTCCAGTGTTATAAGCAGTACTAGGGTCAACATCTGTGGGGTTAAATCTGTAGTCCTATCTTCAGTTATTCCCTCAGGCAAGAAGTTCTAGATGTAAAATTGATGCATATTTGGGTAGCAACATTTTTAAGGCTTTTTAAAAAAAAATTGTCAAATGGCCTCACGAAGATTGCACCTCACCCTTCCATTAGCCATGCCTGAGCGCACCTGTTCCCCGTTGCCCTCATCAGCTCTGACAATTAGCGTCCTCTTACCCTTTCAGGGGAATTGTCAAGGCTCAAGAGGACAGAGATACTTAAGCCCCTTGCAGCTCAGATGAGAGACATGGAGCTCAGTGAAGGAAACGACTGTGTCAAAGGCAGCAGTGTGGCACAGCTCAGAATGATCTAGCTCTCAGGTCTCCTGACTTCCACACCAGCACTCTTCACCCGGTGGCCTCTGCATCCTCACTCCTGACCTTTCGGGCATTTATTCAACAAGTACTGAGCCCTTGCAGGGGCCGCTTGCACTGTGCTGGCCACTGGGCGTACCCTGCCGAGCACAGTGCGGGCTTTGTCCTCAAGGAGCACACGGGAGAATACGGAAAGGCAAATTGATGGCACATGAGAGCCTTGTGCGGTGTTCTTTGGGGGCATCAAAGAGTAGCACGTGGACAAACTGGAGGTACTTAGGAAAGATTTCTTGAGGAGTTGGTGCTTGAGACAATCTTGAAGAATGTTTAGAAGTTGACCAAGTAGGGGCACCTAGGTGGCTCAGTCGGTTAAGCACCCAACTTCAGCTCAGGTAGTGATCTCGCGGTCCGTGGGTTCGAGCCCCATGTTGGGCTCTGTGCTGACAGCTCAGAGCCTGGAGCCTGCTTGGGATTCTGTGCCTCCCTCTCTCTCTGCCCCTCCCCCACTCATGCTCCAGCTCTGTCTCTCAAAAATAAACATTGAAAAACAAAATTAAAAAAGGGGGGGGGGCACCTGGGTGGCTCAGAGTTAAGTGTCCGACTTTGGCTCAGGTCATAATCTCGCAGTTCGAGAGTTCCAGACCTGTATTGGGCTCTGTGCTGACAGCTTGGAGCCTGGAGCCTGCTTCAGATTCTGTCTCCCTCTCTCTGCATCTCCCCTGCTCATGCTCTGTTTCTGTCTCTCAAAAATAAACATTGAAAAAAAAAAAGAAAAAGAAAAAAGAAAAACTAAAGCCTTTTCAACGAATGATGTTAAAATACCCTTCACTCTCTGCTGCTGTGCAGGTGGGAGAATTCTTAAGATGTACAATCCCAAACCACCTGCCTTTGGCTCAGGGCTGGAGCAGTGGGCTTGCATTTATGCAGAGACTTGAGATGCTCCTTGACTTTTACAATGTTTCCAACCACTTAATAATGAATCAACTGGGCTGACCGCAATGCTGTCCAGTCTGTACCTCTGCTGATCCTACAAACATGTAGGCCGTGTTTGTCTATCCCAGGCATATTTGAGGCCCAAAGGGCTTCTCAACGTGCAGAGTAACCAGAAGGAGACCATGTCTGTGGGAGGAAATATTGCAAACAAGCCTAGTCCCTTAAATTACCCCCAGTTCCCATCCCGGGGGTGGCCTCTGGAGGGCGCTGCAACTGCTCCATCTCAAGACTATAGTCCTGGGAGGAAGTCGCCCCCCCCCCCCCCGCAAGCCCTCCCCGCGCGGGCGCCTTCCCTTCTCCCCACTTACCTTCCCAAACACCCCCACCCCAGGGTAAAGTCCAACTGCCTGTGGGATAACGGGCCCTCTGCTACTGCTTGCAAAACAGTGCGCTCTTTCTTAATGCTGTTTAGGAAACAGTTCAGTTGGGATTACTGCCAGATTTCCTGTGTGTGTGTGTGTGTGTGTGTGTGTGGTTGGAGAGAAGGAGGCTATGGAAGCTGGGCGGAGGCAGGGTCAATGACCCCTCAGACACAGCAATTGCACCTGGCCCAAAGACCTTCTTTTCTTGCTCTTTAAATTTTTAAAAATTAATTTTGAATTGTACAGGTAATACGTGGATACATTGTGAATAAAACTAAAATGTCACAAATTCCGTGAAAGCTCTCTTTAGATTAGGTTATTGCACCATCCCCAATTCCAGTCTCCTTCCTCCACTCCTCAGACCCACACCCTGTTGCCATTTTTGTGTTTGTCCCTCCAAGCCTTTTACTTTACATTCATTTATATATATGGATCTGTGGGAAATATTCGTCTTCCTTTGTTTTCCCACAAATGATAGTACATTAAACATTTTGTTGGGCAATGTGCTTCTGTCATTCAACAGGACATCTTGCAGATCTACCATATACTACTTAGAAAACAATCTCACTGTTTTAAAAACCTCTCGTACATTCTTCTGTGAAGTTATACCTCCATCATGCGACCATTCCTCTCTTGATGGGAACTGTTTTCCCATTTTTTCACTATTAAAAACAATGCAGCAAGAAGCCTCTGTACACACACACACACACACACACATTGTCCTCCAGGGTAAAGATTGAGAAGTGAGCCACAGGTTTGTGCATTCAAAATTTTTAATAAATCCGTAATACCAAACTGTCCTGCAGATTTATCAAAATTCTCAAGGGCAAAGATTGGAATCACATTATTCGTTCAATTTTTATTTCTTTCGATAATAGCCAGCGTCTTTTTATTTGAATTAGCTGTTCTGTAAATGTCCTGTGTTTGGCGTTGTGGTTTTTCTATCGGATTGTCATTGTTTTATTTATTTGTAAAAGTTACCATATATTCTGAATAATACTAATCTGTTAGCTGTTTTGTATATTGTTAATATTTTCCAGCCTGTAACTTTTCACTTGTTTTTTATAGGGTCATTAAAAAAAATTTTTTTAATGTTTATTTTCGAGAGAGACAGAGCACGAATGGGAGAGGGACAGCGACAGACGCACACACACAGAATCCGAAGCAGGCTCCAGGCTCTGAGCTGTCTGCCCAGGGACCGACACAGGGCTCAAATTCACGAACTGAGAGATCATGACCCGAGCGGAAGTTGGACGCTTAACGACCAGCCACCCAGGCACCTCTATAGGGACATTTTTTACGAAGTGGTCAGATTGATCAATCTTTTCCTTTATGGATTTTCCTTTTAAGACTTGTTTAAAATGATCTTTCCTTTTTCAAGAACATAAACATACTCTCCTAGATATTCTTCTAATACCTTCATATTTTGATTTTCCACATTTAGATCACTAAAGCATCTGGAATTTTTGAGTGTGAAAAGTGTAAGTGCACAGTGCAAGAGTGGACTATCTTTATTCATTTCCAAATGGGTAACCAGTCGTCCCAATGCCTTCTGTTTTTTCCCGCACTGAAATAAGATGCTGCCTTTTCTCACTTAACATAAATGTGTGTGTTTTTCTGGAATATTCTATTCTACTGATCTACTAGTCTATTGATTCCTATGTCAATATCATTGCAATTTCCATAACTTTTTAATATTTTTTATTTCCATTAAGATAAATTCTTCTTCCTCATTCTTCTTTTCAAAGGAATCTTCAACATTTTAACACATTTACTCTTATGAATATTTCAATATCTAGTTCCATGAGAAATCCTATTGATATTTTTATTGATATTGTATTCAATTTATACATAAATCTGGTGACAATTGGTATCTTTAAGATATTGTCTTCTTATTCATATACATCCATTCATTCATTCAACATATATTTCCCGAGTACCTGTGGTCCAGCACTGTTCTGGGAACTAGGAACAGAGCAATTACCAAATCACTTACTCTCCTAGAATTTACGAGTAACACAGTACATCATTTTATATGTCTACTTTTATATTCTTCATTGAAATGTTATTGTTTTACCTTCTTGTTAGGTTTGTTCCTAAGTACTCCCTTTTTGAAATAGGTATATAAATTTTGTCATTAAGTTTCTCCACAGAACTTGTAAAATCGTGTAAGTGTTTTCTTTCTTTAAAAGTTTTAGTATGCTTCTTTTAGTTCTCTTTAGAAGGCAGAGACATAGATCTGAAAAACATTGGACATTTTTAACCCCTACCCCCATCCTAGAAAGGTTGTGTTCTCTAATGAACAAGGTTTAAACAAAAAAATTTTAAGTGACTATTCAAGCTTTTGTTAGTTGCAAAAAATAGTTCCCAAATTTGTTTCAGGTAGTATTGTAGAGATAAAGACAAGTCAAATGATATGATTATACAAATGTTTAATGGATATTCAATTAAACCCCTTTATACCTGTGGTTATTGGTAGTGGGGGTAGGGTAAGTGTCCATAAGACAAAGTTAAAAAAAAAACAACACTAAAAACATGAAGCACTAAACTCAAAGTAAAAGAATGCAACAGCAACTCTACCAATCAGATTAGTTAAAATTGTAAAAAGCTAATAAAGCCAGCACCAGTCAGTATGTGAAAATATAAGTGCAGATTGGCCCCCATGACACAGGATGGCAATTTGACAATGTCAGTCAAAATCCAAACTGTACATTTGTTCTGACTCAACAATTCTACTTTCAAGAAGAAATGTATCCTTCAGATGCTTTGTTAGAAAATCATAAAGATACCTGCCCAAGAGTGTTCATTTCAGTCTCATTTCCAACAACCAAAAGACCAGAAACAAGCCATATGTCCATCAAAACAATTTTTGACACACTGGTCATTCATATAATGGTGTTTTATGCAACCTTTAAAACTAATGAAGGTGTGGGGGGGGGGGGGCTCCTGGGTGGCTCAGCTGGTAGAGCATGTGAATCGTAATATCAGGGTTGTGAGTTCAGGTCCCACGTTAGGGCCTTCATAAAAATAAAAATAAAAACTAATGAAGGAGGTCTATACATAGGAATACAGAAAGATATGTTGCCAAAAGAAAAGAGCTAGTTACAAAGCATATACCACATGATACAATTCATGCAAAACACACAGACACACATGCATGCTATGGGCATATATATATACATTTAAATATTAATAGAAAATCCTGGAAACAGGCACAGAAGCCTATTAAGTATGGTAACCATTGGGGGAATGGAACTGAAAGGGTTGGGTGGAGGGTGGTTATTTTAAAACCAATGCTCCTCTGTTTGATAGTTTCACAAAGAAAAGAAAATAACTTCATTACCAAAAAAAAAAAAAAAAAAAAAAAAAGGCAAGACAAAACAAAACAAAACTAGTAACATCTCCCTCCACCTTACCTTCCCAAAGTAGCAAATTTTGATTTTTTTTTTTTTTTTACATAACCAGTGGTTTTGGATTACTTTTGCTTTGGTTTACTTAATATGAAGTCAAACACTACCAAAGATTGAAATGATAGCATCGGCATATGTGGCATTAAGGGGTAAGCATTTCCCCTGTGGGAGACTTCAGTAGCATGACTGATAATGTGGCTAAGTATAAAACTCAAGTTCAAATTTCTTTCTCTTCAGCACTTGAAAGACATTGCTCCATTATCTTTACACAACTAGTACTACAATTAAGTTCTCTGTTACAAGAAGACTCAATTAAGCCCTATTTCAGGCAAAGCAGAATTAACACGAGCTACAGGATCCATCAGCCAAATCTGACTATGGAGATGTCACGGAAATGAGACACAAAAGTGAAATTGTTGGAGAAGAGAAAATAAAAAGAGCTGGTAAGGGGAACACAGACTAAGAGGGAGAGGGGCCAGGTTTCTACAGCAGGGGATGGGGCTAGGAGGAGCTATCCAGTCCCCCTCCTCTCTGCACGTTCTAGCCCTCATCAGATCAGTGCCCACCATGTAGAGACAGCAAGGCGGGAAAACAGCCCTTCAAGGCCAGCAAAAGTTTGTGAAAGGGGACGTTACATGGTGATGCTGGACCCTGGCTGGGTTGGGGAGTGGAAACACAGCTCCTTTCCTCTACCCTGACGACTAGACTATTATGACCTAATGGGAAGTTCTCACTTGGGCACAAGTACATGGAGAATCCCTAATGAGTAAGATCCCCCGGGTAAGTGCAGGGTGGAAACAGTGGATGAGCCCAAATTATAACCGCAGAGTCTCTCTAAGCTGTGAGTCTCCCACCAACGCCCTTATCTGTGCCTTGTACACACTCTTTAAACTCAACAGGAGGGGGACATACCAGCTCATAGGCTTTCATCCTCTATCCTCCTTCCAGGTCATGACCAAGTGGAATTTATCCCAGGAAACTCAGGTTGGTTTAATGCTGAAAAATCACTGAAATTTACCACTACTAAGAAAGAAAACCATATAACCTCCCATTAGATGCAGAAAGATCGTTTGACAAAGTCCAACATCCATTACTGACTATTTAAAAAAACAAATCAAAAAGCCCAACTCTCTGCAAACTAGGAGTAGAAGAGAACTTCCTTGAATCTGATGAAGGGTATCTACAAAAATATATGTCACTAACATCATTATTCATGGTGAAAGACTAAATGCTTTTCTTTTTCCCTAAGACCAGGAACAAGGCAAGTGTGTCCACTCCTATAATTTCTATTTAGCACTGTACTGGAGGTTCCATCCAACCCAGTGGAGGAAGAAGGAAGGAAGGAAGGAAAGAAGGGAGGGAGGAAGGAAGAAAGGAAGGAATGGAGGGAGGAAGGGAGAAAGAAAGAAAGAAAGACCAAGACAGAGAGAAAGAAAGAAAAGGCATCAAAATTTGGAAAGACGAAGTAAAACTCTTTGTTTATATACAGTATGATCACATATGTAGAAAATTCTTAAGAACCTACAAAAACCACTAGAACTAATAAGTGAGTTTGGTAAGGCTGCAGCATACAAAGCCAAAATATAAAAATCAGTTGTATTTCTATATACTAAGAACAAAGAATCTGAAATTTTAAATAACAATACCATTTACAATAGCATCAAAAATATGAAATAATTAGGGGAGTGCCTGGCTGGCTCAGTGGAGCCTGTGACTCTTGATCTTGGGGATGTGAGTTCGAGCCCCACATTGGGTATAGAGATTTTTTTTTTTTAATTTTTGTTAACCTTTATATATATGAGAGACAGAGAGAGGCAGAGCGTGAGAAGGAGAGGGTCAGAGAGAAAGGGAGACACAGAATCCAAAGGAGGCTCCAGGCTCTGAGCTATCAGCGCAGAGCCTGACGCAAGGCTCAAACAAACTCACGGACTGTGAGATCACAACCTGAGCCGAAGTCGGACGCTTAACCCACTGAGCCACCCAGGTACCCCTGGGTGTAGAGATTATTTAAAAATAAAACCTTAGGGCAGCTGGTGGCTCAGTTGAGCATCCCACTTCAGCTCAGGCCACAATCTCATGATTCATGGGTTTGAGCCCCTTGTCGGGCTCTTTGCTGACAGTGTGGAGCCTGCTTGGGATTCTCTCTCTCTCCCTCCCTCTCTCTCTGTCTCTCTCTCTTTGTCCCTCCCTGATTCGCACTCTCTTAAGATGAATAAATAAACTTAAAAAGTAAATAAAATCGTTAAAAATGAAATAGGGATAAATTGGACAGAAGATGGACAAGATCAAATTACCAAGAGAAATTAAAGACCTAAAGAAATGGACAGATGTACTGTGTTCATAGGTCAGAAGGCTCAACATTGGTTCACATTGTCCCAACTGATGTTTGTCGAGTCTCAACGTTGAGTTTGCCTTGGCCTTAGTAGTTGAGAGCCCCTGCAAGACAGGGTGAGCAAGGCTGCTGACCTGCACAGATTCGGTGAGAGAGGGAGGGGGCACTTTGGTGGCTCCTCGCCTGGGCAGTGATACTTCTGGTTTCTCCTGGGTGTCGCCAACCACCTAGAGTACCACCTGGTCTCTGACCTACGCTGCCACTCCCGCTGTTGTATCTAAAGGCAGACGCCCTCGAGCTCGAGCCCCACTTTGGGTAAGCCCACTTCTCTATCTCTGTCCCTCATGGGATTCTCTCTCTCTCTCTCTGCCCCTTGCTCACTTGCTCCCTCTCTCTCTCAAAATAAATAAATAAATAAATAAATAATAAAGACAGACACCCTCACCTTTGCCCCTCGGCCCCTGAGGAGGAGAATGTGCAACAGTCAGTTGACCTGGTTGCTCCCCACACAGAATCTGGACTAAGCAAGCTGCCAGTGGCCCCGAGGGTTTCTTCTGCTCTGTCTGCGCCACCTCTAGGCATGGAGCAGCACACGGGACTCACACACACACACCCTGCTTTGAGGTTTCTGGGGACGTTCTCCCATCTGTTTTTCTGTCCTCTCTCTGCTGTTCTAGTCTACTAAGAGTCCCCGCCCCCCCCCCCCCCGCCCTCCTGCTTTCAAGTGGAACTATATAGTTTCCTTACATTTTTCTTACATCTGTTGTTTCTATGCACTTAGTACAGGAAAGTCAACATTGCAGGAGGTGCTCAGTCTGCCGCCCTGAAACTGGTGCCTTCTGTGGGGTTTCCTGTCCCCTCGCCAGGTCTCTTTCTCCCACCAGAACCCCGCCGCAACTCCAAACACCCGGCCCTGCTACCAGGGGCTCGGGAAGCTGCCACACCGTCTTCTGTGGAAAAGAAACTCAAGAGCTGCTTGGTGTTCTTGTCCATTGGTTTTGCCCCAGTCACCCCCGGATGTAACTTCTGAGTTCCGAAGTCAAGTGCAAAGCCCAGCACGACCCGCCCCTCGAGGAGTCCTTTGCCCCAGTTAGAGCCCAGCATGGGTTTTGTGAAAATAGACTTTATTATAATAAAATGTCTTTTTAAACAAATACCCCCACCATTCCACACCCCTGGAGACCAAGGCCGGGGGTGGGGGTTCAGTCGAACGATCTCCCACCACAGTGAAGGAAACATGCAGAGACACTCACCCAGCCGCAGGGTTAGAGGGGGTGGTGAGGGTAAGGGTGGAGAGCTCTCTACCCCATTCTGGACAGGGAATGTATGAAAATAGCTGCATAAATCTGTCCTCTTCCTCAGCCCCCAGACTCCAACAGGGGCCAGAGGAAAATGATGCAAACGAGAAGTTGAATCCAATGAGCAAAATAAGGCAAACCCAACTCCTGCTTTCTGCCCGCTGGCCCCAGGGCCTTTGGGGGTGGGACACACAGGGGCCAGGAGGCCGGGCTGGCAGGGAGGGGTGGAGCACTATGGAGCGGGGTTAGGCCCGCTTTGGCATGGCCTGTCTCCTTCCTGGGCCTGTGCGGTGGAAGCGAGGTGGAGGAGGCTGGACTGAGGCACTGAGTATGTACATATATACAGGGTTCCGCCCGCCTGCCCCATGGGGAGGGGGCTCCAGGGGATCCAGTGCAAACTTGCCTTCAGGGAAAGGAAGACATGTCAGGATAGCCTGCGCCATCGGAGCGGGGAGGATCAAAGAAGGGACTAGCATCGTGTGGCAGGAAAGTAGGCATAGGTGGATGGACGGGGAGTCACAGGTCCTGGCTCTGTGACTGAGGTGCTCAGCAACCTTGACCGAGTGATTTCCTCATTCTGCGGCTCAGTTTCCCCTCCTATAAGAGGAAGGTGCCCCTCCAGAGGATTCATCCTTGAGGACTCATCTAGCTCTGACCTTCAAAGAGTCTCTGATTCCCATCCAAGTGCCACAGTGTTAACTCAGAAGAATGGGCGTCCAAGGCCTTCCCCACCTCGTGACCCCAGGGCCCTCAGGGGGCCGCTTCTGCCTGCAGGATGGGCCACAGCATCACTCCTTCTTCCCAGAGCCCAGTTTCCTTAGGAGCTGCTTTCCCTTGGAGAGGAGACCCCACACCTTCTCGCTTGTGCCCTGTGGCCCCCCCAGTTCAATTGTGGGGAAGCTGCCAGGGCCAGGGGCACAGGACCAGCCTCTGGGCAGTAGGGGCCCTTGTGCTGAGCTGGCCCAGTCCTGAAATGTGAGAGAAAAGGGACAAGGTCAGGGCCTGGCTCCCTGCCCCAACCTGACACCTTCGCCCTACAATCTCAGGTACTTACAGCCCTCCATGTCACAGACCCATGGTCAAGAACCAGAGCCCCACTACCGCCCCCCCCCCCCCCCCCCACTTCTCCCAACACACAGAGCTCAGAGAGGTGAATGCTGAGGGAACACTAAGCTGGGAGTCAGAGGGACAGACATAGAGTCCAGTTCTGCTTCCAGAACCTGGGCAAGTTGCTCTCCTTCTCTGGGTCTTCCTAAAGGGTACTGGGCTGACAGAGCTCAGGAGTCCTCGGACCTACCCCTCGGGATGGGTGCCCCCAATTCCCCCATGTCACTCCCTCACAGCAAGGAAGACCAGGACCACTTAGAAGCAGCCACCGCCGCCCCCCTGCCCCACTAGGGAAAGCAGTTCCTGCACCGCCTCACAGACAGAAGCAGCACGCTCAGCCAGTCCAGCAGATGCAGTGCTCCAGTCCCATGAGGAGGAGATTGGGACTCTTCCTTAAATGACCTCTCCGAGGGCTGTGGGGAGCCAGGGCCAGAGCCGCACCACTCAGCCCCACCACTAGCTCTGGAGGCTGCCCTGCTGCTTCTGTCAGCATATGTCCCCTGCTGAACCTCCTCCTAGCTCCACTGGCAACCATGAATGGCTCCCCTTGGCAAAGGCCCAGCCAGTGCCATTAGTGGCCTAAAGGACAGGGATTGGGTGAACAGGAGAGCCACCGGGAAGCCTCCCTACCCCTATTCCCCATTCCCACAACCTTACCTCGACCTCCTGTGCCTGGCACAGCCCAATCAGATCTTGCCGGCCAACGAATTCCCCACCCCTGCCCTCCAGTCCCTTCCTTCCTCAATGCCTGCCCCCAACTCACCACCACAGCCTGGCAGTCTCCTGGCCAGAGCCAGCCATAAAGCCCAGACCAGAAGCAGGAGAGCTGGGTGCCCAGCCTAGGACCCCCCAACCCAAGGCCCTGGTGACATGGCAGGGCCTGCCCTCAAAGAGGTTTGCTGGCACCTAGAGGCCAAGGTGTCTACTACTAACCAGACACGCCTTCCCAGGGCTCCTTCCATAGCATCCCAGGAGGGAGGGGTTGCTGGGGAAACAAACGAAGGGGCCTCTGAGCCCCAGAGATGAATGGTTTGGGGTTATCTATGGATTTCAATCGTTTAAGCCCCCCTTTTATTCTCTCTGGCAGAGAAAATTGAGAATTGGAAGTAAAATCATGCATCTGATCCCCTAACAGGTCATGATGCAGAGGACAAGGGTGGGGAGACTATTATTACTGGTGGAATTACCGTATCATCCTTCTGTCACCAATAATAATCACAATATTATAATACCATAGTCATATGGTATCATAATACACAGATGAGTCACAATATGGATGTTACACCACATTCTATAAGCCGCATGAGCTATAGAATATGAGGAGTCAGCTAATAGGGGGCATTATATACTAAAATGACATGTATTCCTATAGCAGCTGGCACTGCCCAAGGTAAAAACAAAAGGAGAGGATGATCCTGCACCCAGATCTGGCTCCACAGCAAGATCTCCCTCCCCCAATCCCTAGGAGAAAGCAGAGAAGCCAGGTCAGCTCCAGTATTCAGGACAAAGGAGTGCTATCTGATTATGGTGACGTAAGGAGTGGGGAGTCACATGAACAGAGGGGGCCGGTCCCCCACTTACATGTTGCTCTCTCTATATATATCTATCTCCATCTAGCACTGGACTCGTCTCCTCCTCATTCTCTGAAGAACAGGGAACAAAGAGAGGAGTTGGGTTATGGACTGACTCACATACTCCCTGCCCAGTCACCAGGTCACTCAGCTCACAGGAACTGGTCCTGCTTTGCACAGCCTTTGTTTCTGTAAATATTGTGGACAGATGCCCAGGGTTTCCCACTGGGGCCAGGACCCATCCCCTCTCCCTGCGCCGTCAGGCTGTTAACTCAGCTGTATTCCACCCACCCCAAGGAGAAGCAAGCTCGAAGAACAAGGACCCAGGAAGCTTGCTGGGCCTTGCTGGGCAACTGGCTTTAAAAGACACCTGGGAGACAGGGTAGGAGGTTCCCTGAAACCCGGGCTATGACTAGTTACAGGTGTGAGGGCTAGAGGGGTCCTTTTTCACAAGGCCCCTCACCGACATCAGCCCGCGGGGCGTGGGTAGCTGGGAGAGATGAGCCTGGGATCAGGGTCACAGCCGTCATTTCTCTGCAAAGAGCGGCACATACTGGGAGGGAGCTGGCCCTGGCAGGGCTCTCCCTCGAAGCCTCACTCTGCACAGGGCTCCCCCAGATTATAGCCAACTGCTCCCCTCCCACAACACTGTCTGAGCCCCCACCACCACTCTGGCAGGGTACAGCCCCAACTCCTGAGCTGGGAGCCCAGCTCTTCACTGACCTGACTCTCGGCCTGGGATGTCCCAGGCTCCCTGTCTGAGCTGCCCGCCTCAGGTCCAGGGCCCTCCAGGAAGTTGGATGGAACCAAGCCCCTCTGTCCATTGAGCTCCCCCTGGGGAGGAGATGCTGATGAGGCTCAGACTAGGAAAGAAGCTTCAGCCCCACCCCCTCAGCCCTGGAGCCCCTGGGGGAACAGCCTGAGGTCAACATCACTGTCATGGCCTGGTCCATGTCAATGCCTGGTCCATTCCTCCAGGTTTCCTTCAGGAACCCTTGCTCCTCCCTGTCCCTGGCTCTGGTAGAGCCCTCCCTGGAAGGGCTGGTGAAGGGGGTATATATAGCAACTCCCCGCCCCTCCCCATGTTCTCACATAGTAGAAACCATCATCGTCCATGTCACCGAACACAGTAATGATGTCGCCTGCCCGGAAGGGCAGCTCTGCCTGTGGAAAGCCCAAGAGGCTGACGTCAGCCCTGGGGAGGCCCTGCACCACCCCCTTGGCTGGGCTGTCTGTGGGGGTCCTCACCTCCACATCCATGTTGGGGGAGCTCTCCCGAGGGTTGTAGTCAAATGCAGCCACCATGGAACGGGAGGATTTCAAGCTGGCAGAGGAGACCTGCTGGGGGCGGCCTGCAGGAGAAGGGGGAGAGGACTGGGGACTCTCTGGACCCCCTACACCATACCATCCTCCACACTGCTGAGCCCCTATTCACTACCTCTCCACTAGCTGCAGCCCTTGGAGAGAGCCCAGAGGGGCCACCCAACCCCACCTCTCCCCAGTCTCCCCTGCACAGGAATGGCCCCTACCTGCACAGGGTTGGGCAGAGCCTTCTGCCTCAGCTGTGGAGAGAATGTGCAGGTGAGCCCTGCCCCTCACTTCCCTCCTCATCCCAGGCTGGGGGTGGTGCAGGGCAGGCAGGATGCTCGGTCTCACGCAGGGGATACAGGAGAAAAGATGTTCAGGGAACAGAGCCCAGCCCTTTGGATTTGGTAGTAAACTAAGACCCAGAAAAGGTCAAGGACTTGCTCCAGGCTGCACAGAATTTACAGTCAGGTGCTTTTTGGAGCAGAGGCCCCGGCAAACCACTCCCCGTCCCCATTAAAAGGACGCTCCCCAGTGGAGGGAATGGATGTGGATGAAGGTCTGCCCTAATTCCCTTTACCTGCTCAAAACCCCACTCATGTCTCCCCAGAAAGCCAAGCAGCGCTCCCCACCCCCACTCATCCTCACAGGCCCCGAGGGAGAAGGGGGTCTCACCCACCTTTCTTGGAGCGGCGGGGCTTGGGGGGAGGCCCAGCGGTGCGGGCTGTAGAGTACACAAAGGGACCATTCCCTGATCCAGAAAGGCAAGTATATGTAAGAGAGAAAATGAGGCAAGGGAGGGGGACAGAATAGTGTCTCTGGAGTCTCCTCTTTGGACTGTGCCAGGGTTCTTGTACTCAAGTTTCTAAAGGGCTTTCCTCTCCCATCCTAGACCTCAAGGACCCAAACTTCATGGCCCATCCCCTCTGCAACAGACCCCCGTTCCACGTGGCAAGCTAACTGCTGTGGCCACACTGGCCACACTGGTCTCTACAAGGCTCTACAGGTTCTGCTAGACTCCGGATAAATGATGTTCCCTGGCCACCCTGGACATACAGATGGCTCAGGAGGGACTGAGTTGGAGCTGGGGTGGTGGGAGGTAGGTAAGGGACAGCCGTAGGACATACCTGAGCCTTCAGTGAGAATATCTGGGGACAAATAACCCCGCTGGAGCAGCTGCTGTCTCTCTGTGGGACTGTCCACAGCCACCTCAGCCACCATGTTGCAGGGGATGTAGCCTGTCCGACCCCCACCTTCACCGCGGTAGAAGCCATCGGCATCCTTGTCCCCAAACACCTGCAGGCAAAGACCAGTCATCTCAAGAGGCCAATACGGCTTGCTCCCTGGCTCCAAGGCCCTGAGCCCCACAGCACCACACTCAGAATTGAAGAAGAATGCTCTACCTTCTGTGGGTCGTGAAACAGGAAACAGGGGGAAACAGCCAAGAATAAGGATTCATACAGCATCACTCACCGCCTGCACGTCCATCCCCCCAGCCCATCCCAGGCTAGATCTCTGTAACCTCTGAACAGCAGCAAAAAGCCTGGAGTAAATACTTGGAGACTCAGTGAAAACTGTAACGTTACCAGGAGCAGTTACACTGTGCGGTGTGCCCGGGCCACTGAAGTAACCCACATGCCCTGAACCTAATCCTCAACCATCTCTGGGAGGTGGACATGAACATCAGCCCCATTTTACCACTGAGGAAACTAAGGTCCAAAGCAGCTAGTGCATCTACTCAAGGTTACACAGCTGCAAGTGTCAGAGTCAGGACTCTGGCTCTGGAAGCTGTGGTCTTCTCCGTGAAGGCTAGGACACCCCCAGTACAGGAGAGGAGAGAGGGTGGGGGACCTGGACAATCAGTCAGTCACCTTCAGGATCTGGCCCTCCCGGAAGGGGAGCTCCTCTTCCCCAGCGTCAGGGTTGGGTGACATTGACACCGGGTCATAGTCAAACAGAGCCACAAAGGCCCTGACAGGTAGGTCCTGGTAAACCGGCGCTTCTGCCGGGGGGCTCCTCAGAGAGGCTGTGGAAAGAGCGATGACAGTAAGGTCTCGCCAAAGGGTTAGGTCAGGAAAGGCCCCTTCGGCCTCACCCAGCCCCCCTCGGGTGCTCACCCAACTCGGTACCGCCCGTCCTGGGGGCCTGGGCCCCTCTCCGCAGGGGGCCCCTCCGCCCAGAGCTGTCCTGCCCTCTGGGCTCCCCAGTCTCTGTTGCCTGCAAAGAGAGCGCAGCAGAGAGCAGAAGTGACACACCAGCTGCTGGTGGGGCATCAGCAGGGGCAGGACCCCACACGCGCTCCCCAGCTCTGCCCCGTCAGCATAAGCAGCACAGCAGAGCCGGGACACAACATTCCTCTCCTGGAGCCTGGGCCCAATCTCTCGGAGACATCAGACACCCCCACGGGGGGAGGAAGGGCGGAAGGGGAGACCCCGGCTCCGGCCACCCTTGTTGGTGAGTGCAGAAGAGGGAGGGTCTCAGAGCTGGCCGAGGAGCATGGGAGAGGAGGGCCTCTTCTCAGCATCGGGGTCGGGTGATGCTGGACATCACCGTCAGTGTCCTGAAGACGTAACTAAGCTAAGCACAGGGCCACCCTGCCCAGAGGCAGGGGGCTGGCTGGCGGCAATTGGCGACTAGCGGTAACAGAATATTGTGCATCCCAGTTCCGACAGGCAGAAGCAGCAAAGCAGTGGAATGCGGGTGGGAGGAGGCGGGTGAGGGAGCCCAGAGGCCCAGCCCCACCTCTGCGGATGGAGGCGGCAGCGTGGAATGGGAGTGGCTGGTGGGCAGCAAGCAGAGCCACCAGGCGGCAGCAGGCAGGGGGCTGCCAGGGTGGGCAGTGGGCACGGACCCGGGAGGGTGGCTCCTTGGCTCTGCCAGTCGCACCGCGGCCTCTCCGCTCTGGCTCCCCCTTCTCCCAGGCCGAAAGGCGTGGGTAGGGGGTGGGGCCCGAATTGGCCTTCAGAGGCCCCCTGGACCTTCCTATGGGGGCCGTGCCCCAGGCCTCCCCATCTCCAGGGTAGCAGGAGCTGGTGATGCTGATGCCACCGCTGCCCGCCTCCTGCTCGTCCTCAGAATCATATTCGATGCTGATTTCCAAGCACTTGGGGGAGAAGCAGCCGGCCAGGCTAGATTCTGGAGCCCGGCCACGGGAGCATCTCCGGGAAGGGGCCGGCCGCCCTCTCCCACCAGCCTCTGGCACACCCTTGGTCCCCTCGCCCACAGGGGGGCTGCCCCTCTCCCGTGTGGGGCCCGGCCGTCCGGAGGCCTGGGGCCCGCCGTTGCTGAGAAGTCGGCTGCAGTGTTCACGGGGATCTGGGGACCGCCTGCGGTTTGGGGGCTTCTCAGGGGAGCCACTTCCTTTCCTCCGGATGCTTCCACCAACTAGTCCGGGTATGTCTTCCAGGCGGTCCCCACCCCTGCAGGGCTCTGGAGACAAGGGACACAGGCCAGGTCCTCGAGGCTGACCACTGTCACAGCCCAGCCCCAGCAATGCAGACTCGGGTGGGCCGGGGTCTCGAGAAGAACAGCCTGCCCCTGGCCTCTCCTCGTCTTCCTCATCCTCCCCCTCATCTTCCTCGTCCTCCTCTTCTTCCTCTTCAGGGATGCTAAAAAGCTTCTTGCTGCAGAACTGCTGGAGGGGCAGCTCCAGGATCTGCTCCAAGATCTCCTCGTCGCTGTCGGTCTCACAGAAGGGGTCAGGCTGGGGCTGGGGCTGGGGGGAAGGGCAGCGGGGAAGAGAGGTCCGTGGGAAGAGGAGACAGCTGTGACCTTTGTCCTCAAGTGAGGGGAGGGGTTCCATGCAACCCCACAGCCCTCCCTCAGCTTCCTACAAGAGGAAAGACCAGAGAGGGGGCTGGCCCAAAGCCACACAGCAAGTCCAGAGCACAGCCAGAGGAGGAATTAGAGAACACACCCCAGGAACAGGCTGCACAGATGTTGGGGCCCGAGGCACAGGAGCAGCAGGGAGCAGACCACACCTGTGACAGCAGGGAGGCCTCCCCACCCCTCCCCAGAGGCTCCCGGAAAGGATCTCAGGAGACCAGGGTGCTGCATGTGGCAGGCTGGAGCGGGAGAAGGGGCAGAAGAGGGCTCCTCAGCCTCTCCTTTCTTCCCAGGAGGGCAGAATCCTGAGTAACTTCCTATCTACTGCTCAGGACAGGGCCCAGGCCACACACCTAGAATGTTGCTGGCACTCAGTGGTGGTTGGAGCAGCTGCTGACACGAAGGACAGAGACCCGAGAACCAGAGGTCTAGGGCCCACGAGCCCATCCTCACCCCGTTACCTTGGCCCCATTCTCCCCGATGCTGTTGCCAACAACCTGCTTCTGGAAAGAGCAAGTCCTGGAACTCAGGTCCTCCTCCTCCTCCTCCTCCTCGTCCTCCTCCTCCTCTTGGATGTCTGAGAGATCTGAATTGCGGCCATGGTCCACAAGGGAGTTCACCAGACGGACCCCGAGCTCTGCCGTGTCCTCCCTCTGCAAGAGGTGACAAAGGAAGACAGAGGGAAGGGTTTGAGGAGGCGTAGGGGGCTCCAGTAGGATCAGCCCTAGCTGGAATGACAGGGGTCCCTTGGCAGAGGGAGAGAGAGTCATGTCCCAAATGGGGGGTGTGCACAAGGGTGGGGGTGGGGGGAAGAGGATAGTAGCCAAAAGGAAAAGAGGAATCTGGGAAGACAAAGTGACAAAGAAGCAGACACGGAGCACACACCAGAACAGAAACTAGATGGAGAGGACACCCAGATTTTGGCTGGCAGAGGCAGGGAGGCAGGCCCCAATTCTCTGGGTGGCCCAGTGTGTCCCCAGCTCCGTACCTCAGCCCTGGGCCTCAGCCCAGACCCTGCCTCTCCTCCGCGGCAGGCCTCAGCACAGGGCACCCGCTGGGTGAGAGCTCCTTGGGTGGAGCAGGGTGCCAGAAGGGCCTCTTCCTGGGCCAGCGGTGAAACTGCAGGGTCAGGAGCTCTCTCTCCCACAGCTGGCTCGCTGGCCCTCCCGTCCTCTGAGGTGCCCAGCACAGCTGCCCCAGCCTCCTCCTGGAATGGTGGGTACTGAGGAAGGGCCCAAGCCCTTGGCCTCTGTCCCAGCCTCCACCTGTTCCCCCTCTCCCCAGCAGGGTACCTGGGAGCGAGGTGCTGGGGGCTCCTCGGGGGATCCTTTTGCTGCCTCTCTGGGAGGGCTTGCTGGGGGGGCCCCGGGGGGCTCTCGAGTTCCGTGGGGGTCAGGGCGCCGGAGGGGAGAGCTGGGGTCTCCAGGCCCCGGGGAGGCTGGAGCAAGGGGTGGTCTGGCTTCCGGGCCCGGCCGCGGTGAGGGGCAAGAGACCGTGGCTGGTAGGCAGGCCGCCACTAGGGCTGGGGGGACAGGAGCTGGAATGGAGTCAGCTGACTCGCCGTGGGGTGACATGGTGCGCACAGCCACCTCACGGCACACTTGCATCAGCTGCAGCTGGGACAGCTCCACCAGCACGCTGCCTGCCGTGGGTGACGCCACCTCCATGATCTGCAGGTAGAGGGTAGAGGTGGAGGTGGCTGAGTCGAAGACACGATGATGGTTAGCAACGGCAGTCAGCATGATGCCAGGCAGCACACTAAGGCCTTGGCATGTCTTATCTCACTTAATCCTCCCGGCCACAGGGCTTCAGTGGTGGCCTGGTGTTTGAATCACAGTCGTCTGCTCTCAAAGCCCATGCCCTCGACCTATCTGCTTGCCCAAATGGGCACCCAGTGCCCAAATGCCAGCGGCAGGGCATCTCTGTGCCAGGTTGGGGAGATGAGGTCTCTGAGCACGGCAAGGAGAGACCCATATCCCAAGGAGAGACCCAGAGTCCCCAGGCCATACCTTTTGCCCATCAGCATAGATGGCATAGCCCGTGACCCGGACGCCATTGGAAGTGCCAGCAGCATCAATTGTTACTGGGAGCCAGCTGATGATCAAGATTCCAGGGGAGGGTCCCGGCTCAATCTGCACATCCAGGGGGGCATCAGGTGGGCCTGAGTGGGGGACGGTACCAGACCCAGGTATGCAGGACACTCACCTGCAGAGGCACCAGCCTCGTTTCCCACTTCCCTGAAAATGCACTTCCCCTGGTCTGGCCTTCTGAGTATTACAGAGCGTCAAAGCCCAAGCAAGCCTGCATACCTGCTGGGAGTGTGGTGAACTGCAGGGTGGCAGCCCGCTGCTCCGGCCTTTCCCAGCCTGGTTCCCAGGACTCTCGAGGTGGGAGCTGAGCCTCCACTCGGGCCTGATAGAGAGTACCAGGCCGCAGGTGACAGAAGGTGGCCCAGTAGGTGCTGGGGCGGGCAGGGGGGCACTCTTCCCCATTGAGGTAGACGGCATGGGCCAAGTTGCTATTGCCGGGCACCCAGGTGATCTCAGCAGACGTGGCTGTCAGTCGATGGACCCGCAGCTGGCTAGGTACCACCCCGGCCCGGGTACCCACCACCAAGCAACAGCGCAGAGGGTCGGAGCTGCCCTGGCTGGTCAGGGCCTGCACAGAAACACGGAGGGGCCCGGCCCGCAGGTCCAGGTTCTCGAGCACAGCCTTGGGGGGCACCCCCGGCCCCAGGGCCTGACGCAGCTCCCCGTTCACGCAGATATGGTAGCCGCGTAACTCCACTCGCTCAGGAGGCGGCTCCCAGGCCAGCACCACACTGTGGGCCAGCTGCCTGAGGACCACCAGACCCCGTGGGTAAGGCACAGCAGGGGGCCCGCCCAGGCCCTCAGGCTGGGGGCTCAGACTGAGCTCGTCCCCCGCAGCCTCGTCCTCAGGTCTGGGCTGGCTGCGTCCCCCGCTGCTCTGGCCCCCGCTACTGCTGCCACCCCCGCCTGCACTCAGGAAACTGAGTTCGGGGCCTGAGCTGTGGGACAAATCGGCCAGCTCCGGAGGGAGGGAGGTCAGGAGGTCATCGTCGGACACACGCTCTACAAAATTGGAAGGGACCAGGCCCCTTCGGCCATCCATGAGCTCCCCTGGCAGAGGGAGGGCAGGGAAGGGGGAAGACAGAGAGGAGGTAGAGAAAAACCAGTCCAATAAATGCATTTTAGCAACGGTTAGTGGGTGATCTTAAGCATTTGATCCAAAGCAACATTTATCTGTGAGCACTTTTAAAAGGCAAGAACACTCAACATCTGCAGTAGAGGAGTCATTGCTAATATTCGTAGGTGTAATAACAGTACTGTGGTGATCTAGGACAGCGCTTCTTAAATGTTAATGTGCATATGAATCGCCTCAAGATTTGTTAAAATGCAGATTCTAATTTAGTTAGGTCTGGGTGGGGCTGCGAGTCTGCATTTCTAACAAGCTCCCAGGTGCTAGCACCACAAGGCTCTCCGAGAACCATGTTCTGAGGAGATGCATGCTGAAGAAGGGCTAGGCGAAATGTCATGATGTCTACAACTCTCTTTTACATCACTTTTCATTTTTAACCTACAGATGGAAAAAGCAAATATGGCAGAATGTTAACAACTGTTGAACGTAGGTGGTGAGTATATAGGTATTTGCCGTATTACTCTTTCATTTTTCTGTACATTTGAAAACTTTCAAACTCCAAGGGCCTGAGTAGTAGGGACAGGGGCGCCCTTGAACTTCCCTTTGTGGAAAACAGACATCCTCAAAGGGAGAGGAAAGCACCACCTGATCAGGGTGAGGGAAGGACTCTTCAGCCACAAAAGGCCTAAGTGCCAGAGAACAGATTCCCATATGGTTCTAGAAGGGATGAGGACCCATAGCGAGCCTGTGTCTAGGAACATGACTGGTGGTCAGTCCAGGCGCTGACCAAAGGTAAGTTCCAGTTCCCCTGAACACATGACAACAGAGGGATGTCAAGGAAGGAAGAAAGTGGGCACACAGCATGCCCTGTCACTGCTAATTTGGGAGAAGGGAAAGGATTCCCAGGGGACAGATGAGCCAATGGCTGCTATGCCTTATTAGGAGGAAGGGAAAGCAGAGTCTAGGGTTTAAGAAAGAGGGTGCTGAAGAGGAAGACAGGTCTGAGCTGCAGTGGGGGGACTTCCAGCTTCCCCAACACCCTCGCTCTCTGCTTATGCTAGGAGTGGGGGGAAAGCATGGAAACTTGAAGAAACAATAGTGATTTTCAATACATTAGAGAATATAAGCACTTGTAGTGGATCAAACGGTGACCTCCCAAAAATATGTCCACATCTTAACCCATGGATCCTGTGAGTGTGGCCTTATTTGGAAAAAGCATCTTTGCAGATGTAATTAAGTTAAGGGGCCTGAGATGAGATCATTCCAGATTATATGGATGGGTCCTAAATCAAATGACAAGTGTCCTTATAAGAGTCACACAGGGAGAGACACTGAGAGAAGAGAAGGAGGAGGTAACGTAACTACAGAGGCAGACACTGCAGTGACGTGGTCACAAGCCAAGAAACACCTGGAACCACCAGGAGCTGAAAGGGACAGGGAACAGAATCTCCCCTAGGGCCTCCAGAGGGAGTGTGGCCCTCCCGACACCTTGATTTCAAACTTCTGGCCTCCAGAGGTGTCACAGAATACATTTCTATTGGTAATTTGTTATGGGAGCCTGAGAACATTAATGTCAGTACTAACAGTTAAGAAGGTAGGAACCTCCACGCTGAGTGCATCTACCGCCCTGATGGGCTGGCGCTGAAGCCCTAGTCAGAGGCAGGCACACATTCCCGAAGCTCGAACCACCGACAGCAGTCCAGGCAGGACCAGACATAGAAGAAGCAGTTGCTTAGCTAAGTGTGATGACGAACATGGCATCCCAGCCCCTGTTGTCTCCATGAGCCTTTAAACCTATCCCAGATCATTTAGTTCAAATTCTAATCATTTGTGCTTAGTGAACATTTGTGTTCCTGCTGCCCCCCTCCAAGAAAAGTTGTTGGCTTCTGGGTTTTTGTTTTTGTTTTTTTCATTTAAAAAGTCGTTTTCTGGGAAATATTTAATCCCACTTTCGGTCACCCATCCTCTGAGGAGTTTAGCTCTTCCCCCGCAGTTCACAGCAGCTACTCAAAGAACAGATGCAGGGCCCGGGGAAGGCATGCTGAGTGGGCACTGAAGACCTTGCCTTACAAACCCAAAGCTTTGGGTGTTACGGATTCAGATCTAACCTCTTTCCTAAATCCCCGCCCCTGGTTATGGCCCTCACCCTGCCCTGCCTACACCGCAACCCAGTCTCAGCCCAGGGCCGTTCTCCCCGCTATCTGGCCAGGGCCCACCTGGGTCTCCCAAGACCGTTTCTTTGGCAGGCTCCACCCTATTGCCCAGTCTCAGTAATGGGGCTTCTGTTCAGGTGTCTGAGCTTCCCACAGGCCCTGGAGCACTGCCCTGAAGCCCACGCCCTGCCTGGGCCCTGACACCTGCTGACTACTCACTGACACCCTTTCCTGGGCTCTGGACCCTAGTTCTCCCTCCCCCACACCCAGCTAGAGTCCAGCTTCAGATCTTTGCTACATGCCCAACTTCAAGGTCACTAGTGTTAAGCACTGCCATGCCCTGTCTGGAAGCACAAAAGCAAATTCAGCCAAAATTCCCCGTGACCCCATTCATCATCTGGACTGTGGCAGGCACTGCCCTGCCCTGCTTGGGGTAGGTCTGCAGTCAGACAGTGGCTCCCTTTTCTAGACCCCTTCTGTGTGGGCTGCCAGGTCTCTATATGCCTTTTAGCTGAGTCTGAAACGTCCTGGTGGCCTGAGCATGCCCCCCAGGGAGACCGTGTGGGTGGGTGGAGGTCTTTGTGAAGAGGGGCTCAAAAGCAGGGGGATGGACAGAATAACCCTGCCACCTTCCTACCTTCAAAAAAGCCATCCTCGTCCATGTTGCCATAGATGTAGATGTACTCGCCAGCAGTAAGCGGAAGCTCTGCCTCTGGGTTCTCATTGGGGCCCTCGAAGGGGTTGTAGCTGTTGAAGGAGGTGCAGAGGAGGAAGAGGACAGCAACCCACATCTTACCCCCGTATCCCGTCTCCTCTCTCCCGCTGTACTAGGCCTTTATGGAGACTTGGTTTTTCACCATCAGCCAAGTAGAGCGCTAACTGTGCCCACCTGGCCCAACTGGGCAAAGAGGACATGTCCAACTGGGATCCCTGAATGACGCCCACCACCTCCAGAAGCCTCTATCTTCACCCAGCCCCTCCTCCCATACACCCCAAACACTAGGGAAATGGGGGGCCGAGAGGAGGGTCCCACCTATAGCGTGCTAGGAACACCTGGATCCTGGCTCCTCCGCGGCTGCCCTCCGGTGCGGCTGGGAGCAGGGAGACACTGTCTGCCTCCAGCTCCTCCACCTCACTGGCTGTGTCCACCTGCAGGCAAACAGAAAGGGCCAGTCCTCTCCAGGCTCCAGGGCCAACGGCAAAGCAGGCAGGTTTCCAGAAAGAGCCAGAGGACCTACTACTTTGAGAAGGGAAAGACAGCACATGCTGGACAAGGCCAGCAGCAATGAGCCTCCGTGTTTTCTAAAGCAGCACCCAAGCCAGCAGATCCTGGCAGAGCCAAGCTGCCCTGGCAAAGGGGAGTGAGTATAACCTGCATCTCTCCTGAGCCCTGACCTCTACTGTACCATCCCAGGAATTATGACCACGTTCCCCACTGAAGAGGAAGCCAACCACTCTGATGCACAGTGGGTGTCCAACGGCAGTTTTCTCTTTAAGGGAAAAACACGGCAAAGCACTCTGACTGTGAAGAGCTGGAAGTCAGGAGGCAGAAGGTCCTGAGAAGCCCCTGGAAGGGGGGCACCCTGGGGGCAGACAGCGCAGCCCCTCCACGGCACAGCCAAAGCCCGCACCATCGTTCCATCCCACAAGGGGGCAGCAGAGGTTGGGGCTGGGTTCCACCGCTTTCCCCAACCCCGGTCAGCAGGGCTGCTCCTGCCTTGCCCCCTCGGATTTCTGAGGTTTAGGAAGAAGTAGAGAGAGGGACAAGGTGATCAAGCACTTGGTAATAATAATAGCGGCCACATGTTAAGCACCTACTGCGCGTCCTGCAGTAGTGCTCTTCCTTTTATCTTTTCATGGAACCCTCCCAACAACATTTCAAGGCAGGTCCTATTAGCTCCAAAATCCAGACAAGGAAGCCAAAGCCCAGAAAGAGTCAGACACTTGCTTGCCTAAAACAGAGCTGGGATCTGAATCCCAGAACCCGTGTTCTTTCTCACACAACCATCTGCTTCTGCTACAGACACTCACATGAACAGTCTCATTATATGGATCCTGGCGCCCAAGCGTCTCCCTCCATCCGGCTCAGGACTCCAGGGCCTCTGTGAGCCCCAGAGGGGTGGGGCTGGGCGACCCAGAGTAGGGCCGGCAGGTGAGCCCTGGAGAGCAGGGCAGCCTCCACCCGAGCTCCTGGCCCATAAAGAGGAATCTGCAGGCCCTTCTCTCCCAGGGCCTGGTTCCACTTCCCAACTTGGGCCCCCACAAGGCCCAGCAGCCACCCAACCCCTGGGGACCCCAGAGGAGAATAGGGCCAACCCCAGGCCCCTCCCCAGCACTGACCTCGGGTGTGGGGCACGACTTGGGGCTGTTGTGGATGGATTCAGAGCGAGAGGAGTTGGAGAGGGACTCTGCCTTCTTGGCCGTCCTTCGAGGGACCCCGACAACGGTTGCAGGGACAGGCTCAGAAGACTTTGGGGTGCAGCGCCCAGGAGAGCCCGGAGGGAGGTCAAGGTCTAAAGAGAAGATGGCACATGGGATCTGTGACCTGAGGAGGGACTAGGGAGCAAGCAAGGGACTAGGGACCAAGGCTGCTTGGATACGGGGTCAGGCCCTCCATAGCCATGTTTCCTTACAAGAGGGAAATACTTGAGGAAAACTTACTAAGTAGAGGTGGAAGTGATTTACATACATTATTTCGCATGATCCTCAGAGCAGGTCAATGAAGTGCACTGAATTATTCCCATCTTACAGCTTAGGAAACCAGAGCTCGCGGGTTTAGCAGCACACTCAAAATCACATGGGCTGTTAAGTGAGAGGGGCTGGGGATTCCGGATCTGACTGATGCCCAGCCCAGCTCTTTACAAACCCTTACTGCTGGCTGCTGATTCCTAGTGTCCAATTCCCAGCCATAACCACAGAGGTCTTGCTGAAGGAGAGGAGCAGTGGTTGAGATGCCTGGCCAGACTCCAGGAGAGCCACTCGTGTGATCTCATTTCTCCCCCATCAGAGCCTTATTCCAGCCTGGCCCTAACTTGCCGTGTGACTTTGGGTGAGTTGTGCGCTTTCTCTGACCCTGAAGTCTCTGCTCTATACAAAAGCATTGCAGACAAAATGTCACTGGGGTCCACTTACCTTTGGGGCCAGACCCACGGCAGGGGTGAGGGGTAGAGCAGCAGCACGGGGGTGGTGGGTGGTCCCCAAGGGTACTGTAGCCCAAGGCAGAGGTGAGTAGATCCAAGGGGCCAGGGTGCAGGCGGAAGGCCTGGAGCTCCTGTGCCAGGAGGCTGAAGCGCTCTGTTTGGCTGCGGCACTGCTCTTCCAGCTCTCGAACCCGGACCTGGGCCAAGACCTCCCATAAGCCACCAGGCCCAGCAAAGCTGCCCAGTCCATCCTGAGCCCCCACACCAGGCTTCAGCTTCCACCCACCCAGCCCTAGGCCTGGGCACCAGCCCTCACCTGGCTGCCCCACTGCCTTAACAGTGTCTGAGCTGGGGGTGAAACACCAGAGCTGTGGGCGGCCTTCACTCCCAACCCTCCCGAGAAGGGCTAAACCCACCCCCCACTCAGCACACCCTCACACCCCAGGCAGTGGCACTCGCTCCTTCCTGTTGCTTCCGGGCCAAAAGGAATGGCTCCCACTCCCAGCTCCACTGCCAGTATCTCCTCAGGAGTTTCTTTGGCTCTGCTGCTTGTCACCCTCTCAGTCAGTGACCCAAATCCCCACCCTCAAGAGAGATCCTGCACAGGAGCTAGGGACATCTTTATGGCAGGAAGGAGCCAATTCTCAAGAATTTTTCTCAAGTATCAGAAAAGTCCCAACATTTGGGACTCTCTCCTGGCCAATATCAAGAGGGTCACGGGTTAGACTGGTGAGGAACTTCCTCATGGTCTGAGCGGCTATGTTTTAGAGGAGGGTCGGCCCCGCATCTGCCAGGCACTGTGGCAGCTCTGGGCCCAGGAGGTGGCCCACACGTCCCGCAGGAATGCCAGTCCTTCTACAGGTTCTCAGGTCTGCTACGCCCTCCTCTGTTCCACATGAGAGCTGGGACCGCTGGGCCCTGAGGCAGGAGACCCAGCTCAGGCAGCCTGGACAGGTGCATGGGAGGGGACAACCCAGGGAGGTGGGGGGTCAGGAGGCTGTACCTGCATGGAATCCAGGGTCGACTGTGGCAGGAAAGGAAAGCAAAGAGGACAGGTTAGAACCCTTCACCCTGCGGGTCACTGAGCAGAGAGGGAGAGAGGGAGCAAGGGCCCAAGTGGACACCACCTGGTCAGCTCCCTGGACTGACTGAGCAGTTCCTAAATGGAAGGGTATTTCAGGTGAAGGCAGCCTCTGGGGGTGGGGGGTAGTGGGGGCTGATGCCACCCGACCCAGGAGCCCCTGCCCAGCTGTGCCCCTGCCTAAGAAGTAGGCCAATAGTGGAAGGGATTCCCGAGGCTCTGGAGCACCTAAGGGCCCTTCCTTAACCCCACACCCTCCACACCCACACAGTCCATTCCAGCCCTCTCTGAACGTCCCTGCCTTCTCCCCAAACTGCTGTTGCTGGTGGCCACTTCCAAGGACCCTACCTCCAGCAGCTGCACAGCCCCTTCATGTTCCCTCTTGGCTTCTGCCTGGGCCTACAGGTAGGAGGAGGCAAAAGTTGGAGAGGAAAGGTGAGTAACAGGGGAGGAGGGAGAGGGAGATGGATGGGAGGGGGGAGACGTAAGGGCAAAGCAAGGGAAGAAAAGGAAAGGGGAGCTGGGAAGGGGGAGGCTGAGGGCTCCTCCCTCCCAGATCCCACCCCAGAACCATACCTTAGGCCAGAAGGTAACGGTGTCAAGGAGAGGCACGTCTGATACTGTTTCTCACTTTCTGGGACATCCACCCTCTGGGTTTCCCTCCTACCTCTTGGGATGCTCCTTCTCAGCCTCCTTCACCTGCTCCCTTTCTTTTGCCCCTTTTGAGTGTTAGGGTGCTACAGGGCACAGGGATGGGCACAGGGCACTTTACACTCTGCTCTCCCAAGGAGTCCCATCTAGTCACATGACTGGACACATTGATGACTCCGAACCCTATCTCCACGACCAACTTCCCCATGACTCCAAACCCATAGATCCAACTGTCTTTGAAGTGTCCACTTGTATGTTTAACACATAACCCAAACTTAGCCAAGGCAGGACTCAGAACTCAGGACTCCCTAACTCTCACACCTGTTGCCCCTTCATCCATCACCTCCTAGAGAGTGAAGAGCCCCACACTCCATTAGGGTTTACTCAGCAAACGGCTAAAAGAAGCAGGAGCTCAACTAGAATCCTATGGAGTTTTGTCAATTCCATCTCTAAAATATACTTCAATTCCTTCCACTTGTTTCCACCTGCATCGCCTGCACCCTCATCCAGACGGCCGTCATCTCCCTCCTGAACTGCAGCAGCCCCAACACCTGACCACCTACCTGCCTCCTCACCCACTCCCCCAATCCACCCTCCACAGTGCTGCCCATGTGATCTTCTAAAATGATTAATCAGATCATGCTACTCCCCTGCTTGGGACCTTCCAACAGTTTCCAACCCCTCAGAGAACAAAATACCCACTCTTCTTTAAGGCCCGACAAGATCTGGCTCTTGCCTATTCCTGCTGTTCTCTCACCTATTATAATCTAGCCAACTGGTCTGGACCCCCGTGCTCTTTCCTGCCACAGGGCATTTGCGCTTCAATTCTCCTACCCGGAGTGCTCTTCAGCTGGCTCCTTCACACCCTTAACGTATTAGAGGCCTTCCCTGCCCACCTCTCTAAAGTGGCCCCTGGCCCCACCCTAGTCACTCCGTCACACCACCCTGCTCACTTCCCCCCACCAGGGCCCGTCAGTGACTGGGGTTGCCTCACTTGCATATCTGCTTATTTGCCGGTTGGCCTGGGACCTGATCTTTCCCCACCGCTGTCCCCAGTGCCTAGCACAAAGCCTAGCACTCAGTGGGTGCTCAGTAAATGCTCACTGGATGAGCAGCTGACTGAGGAGTCCAGCAGCCTACCACCCTTCCCTCACCCCTGCCCCCACCTGCTGCAGCCTCCGGACCTCCTCCTGCTTCTCCTGCAGGCTGATCCGAGCCTGCTCATGCTCCACCTCGAGCTGCTGCCTCCGCTGGGCCACCTCCCGCATGTGCTAAAACACAAGACCTTGGGTCAAGGCCAGAGCCCGGCTCCACCATTTCTGTAGATCTGAGATGTGGGAGCTCTGGACACCATGTGTTCCAGATGCCTTCTGTTAAGAAGGAAACCGAGGCCAGAGAAGGGCAAGGCTGGTGGTGCCAGGACTGGGGCTCAGACCCCAGGGCCCCACATAGGGCACGTTCTACCGTCCCACTTTCTCCTTGCATCAGGGACCAAGACCCTCCCCCCACCTATGCAATCTCCTCACCTTCAGCACCTGCTCCAGGCTCTCCAGCTTGCTCTGCAGGCCCTGGCTCTTGCGAAGGGCCGAGTCCCTCTCCTGTGTCACCCCCAGGAGCTGGCCCCTCAGCTCTGCATTCTCCCACTCTACCTGGAGAGGGGGGAGTGGCAGGGAGCTGGGTGTGTGAGCCTTGTCCCAGCAGCTCCCTCACCAGGGGGAGTAGTACCCTTCATACTCTGGCCCAGTTCAGGGGGCACAGAAGACGGCCCCCTGCCCAGGGACCAGGGCCCCCGCGAAGCCCAGCCCCACAGCCCGTGGGCAGAACCGCTACCTGCTCTTTTTCCGTGGCTCTCCCACTGAGCCGAGAATTCTCCTCCACGAGGCGGGCATTCTCATTCTGGGCTTCTCTCAGCTGCAGTTCCTGAGAGACCAGGGGAGCTCTGGGCGGGGGTCTGGCACCTACACCCCTCCTCTCCCCACACAGAGGACCCTGCCCTCCCAGACAAGGTCTTCCTCCCCCACCTGGACCCTGCGCCAAACAGGACAGGAGAGCCCCGAAGGACAAGAAGGGTGAAAGCAGAGCTGAGAGGGAGCCCACCACCTGGCTGGCCTCGGGGAGGCCCTCGGGAGCTCACCAGCTCCTCACATCGCCTCTGCTTTTTCCGGGCTTCCTGCTCCAGGCTCTCGCATTTCTTTCGCTTCTTGCTGAGCTCTGACTCCTGTGGGGTCGGAACCAAGGGCTCCTCATGTGAGAAGGCAGACCTGCCCACAACTGGTCTCCTCCAGCCCTTGACCTGGGACTTACCAGCTGCTGCACCCTCTGCTGCTTCTCTGGCTCCCCTAGGCCCGTGGGTGGGTTTTCCACATCCTCTTGGGGCCTGGCCTGCAAACGCAGGGGGCAGTGGGGAGGCTGGCACCCAAGAACAGGGCCTCAGAGCAGCCTGCCCCTCTGCCCAGGCTGTCTGTGGCAGGCTCCCATGCCATCTCACGGTCAGCAAAGAGATCCCTGCCCAGGAATGGGGGCTGTAGGGAAGGGGGTGCTGCCTGCCCATGCCTCCAGCTGATGTGGGAGTGCAGAGGCTGTGCCCCTGTGTCCTCCAGACATACCGCTTTGAGATCCTGAGACCCATGTGTGCCCTGGGAGATGGGTCCCTTATCCAGGCCAAAGCTTTCCCTTTTTAGCTTCCAACAGCAGCCCTGCTCTGCACTCAATAACTGTCCTGGGTGTCCTTCAGTGACTGGCAGAGAACTAGGAGGCTGCCTGAGCCCCCAGGGATGCGGTGCTCCCAGAGCTAGGAATTCTGGATCATCCAAACCTGGGCTTTGCCTAGAGCAGTGCAAGCCTGGCCAGACCCTCCTCCTAGCTTCCCCCAAGCCCACCCTGTCGCACTTCAGATTTATCTGTGCAAACTCTAGGGGAGGACAGGCCTTGATGGGAGCCGCATCTCCCTCCCTGGGCCAAGCAGAGGGGCAAAATCTGAGCAAGAAGCACCCCCACCCCCACCCCCACCGAGGCCTTGGTCCGTATGGAATCCACCTTCTCCCACCCCTGTTTCCAGAACGAGGCGAACCTAGGTGCCGACCCAGTAGAGAGGATGGAGAGGAGCCAGACCTATAACTTCTGGGGGTCCGGAGTGGGCTCGCAAGCCCTCGCGACAGAGGCCGCCTACGCCCAGGACCCAGCGAAGATCGCTCGTACCTGGAGCCGAGGGGGACGCACCGCCACCCCCGGGGAGCCGGGGCCGGGCCTGGAGGACCAGGCGGGAGCTGAAGGGGGCGTCCCCGCGCTGCGGCGGCGGCGGCGGCGGCGGGAGGCGGCGGCGCGGGCTGGGCCCCGGGCGGCTGCCAGGGCAACCGCGGATTTGCGGCCGGGCCGTACCACTGGCGGCGCGGCAGGGGCGACGGGGCGGGCCCCGTGGGGCGCAGGCCTGCGGAGGGCGGACCCCGAGTCGCCCGGGTCCGGCTCAGCGCAGGTACGGGCGACCCTGCCCCCTGGGGTCGGGAAAGCTCCCCAGCCCTTGGAGCGCGCACGCCACCACCGAGTCCTAACCCTAACCCTAACCCCACCCCCATCTCCGGACGCCCACACACCTGCCCTGGCGCCAGAGCTCACCTCTCCCGGGGCCCCGGGGGCGGGCGCCCCTGCTCTGGCCGGGGCAGCGGGGCCCGGGGGCCGGGGCGGCGGGGGTGGCTCCTGCTGGTTGCGCAGGGCGATCTGCCTCTGCAGCCGCAGCACCTCCCGCTGGGACTCGCGGAGCAGCCGGTCGAAGTCCCTCACGTGGAGCCACTGGGGGCCCTCCTGGTTGGGGGACACGGAGAGGAGTCAGGCCTAACCCTTGCCCGCCCCCCAGCATCCCCGGCGGAGCCCGCGCTCCACGGTGCCGGAGCGGCTCTGATGCGCGGGAACGTGCACAGCCTCCCATGCATACATGCCTGGCCATAGGTGCACGCGTGCACAGCCACATGCTTCCGCGAGCCCGTGTGCAGACCGTCAGAGTAACTCATTTACTGGGCACTCACGGTGTGCCCGGCACTGTGCTAAAATGCCTTGTGAACATCGCTCCACACAAGTGTGAGGTATGCGTGGATTCGTACAGCCAAACCCGCTGGCATACAGCCTGAAGCCTGGAGCACAGAAATTCCCAGGTCTGGGATTCATAGCTCCACCCCCTTCAGTTCAGGCTCCTTCTCCCCGCTCCCACCTGGGCCGTTGCCAGGGGAACCTACTCCCCAGCAGCTTCTACCTTCCCGCTTCATTTGCATCTCATCAACATCTCGTCCACATCCCGCAAGCCAGGCAGGTGGCCCTGCGGAGGGTTGAACTGGAAGGGGTGACCAGGGCCTCCTCGCACCTTGCCAACCAGGGTGAGCCTGGCCTGCAGCTCCCTGCACTCCCGCTGCAAGGCAGCAATCTGCTTGTCCTTAGCCAGCAGGGCGCTGGCTGTCTCACTGAGGTCCCGGGCTCGCTGATGGGCCAGGGCCTTCCGGCACAACTCCAAGCTGGCCCCAGGACGGGGCACAGGGGCACTCACCTGGCCAGAGGAGGAGTAAGGCCAACGGTCATCTGAGGGCTGGGGCACTTCTCCCCACTCCTCAGCTCCTCCCAACGGAGGGATTCGGATGAAAACCTAGAAGTACGGCCTCCTGCTTCTACCCTGTATCTGGGGCTTCAGGGGACCACTAGCCTCACTTGACCCCATCCCAGCAATTCTCAGACAGGACTGGAAGGGTTAACTCCACATCCTAGTTTAGGCCCAAAGGCTGCTGCTAATTGAGGGCTGCCACTGTCATGGGTCTTCATCCCTGCCCCCACCAGCCCTTCACCCAAAGATGAGCTCAGCGGGAGGCTGCAGCCAGCACCAGCACGTGGTAATCCAGAAACTCCCCGCCTGTTCAGGAACGCCCAACGCTTCCCTCCCTCCAGTAACTCCAGAAACCCTCAGCCTCCTAGCCCAGCCAGCATTTGCCCTTTCTACACCCTAGCCCGTGTAGTTCCCGCTTTCCTGGGTGCCAGGAGTCCATGACTCCCGAACCCCACTCCCTCAGGCCCAGCCTGGCTCCCCTCTCCCTGGTCACCCAGCCTCCATCCAGCAGCCTCCCATCCTCACCACCTTCAGGTTAGTCTCCTGCAGCTTCCGGGCCCTCTCCTCCAGACGCTTGGCAATGACCGCCAGCTCGGCATTCTTCCGCTTCAGCCTCCGCACCTTCTCCTCTGTCTCAGGGAAGCTGCTCTTCCTCTGACAAGGGGTCAGCCAGAATTGGGGCGTGCGGGGAGCACCCCGCAGACCCAATCCTAACTGTCCAGGACTTGAATTGGAGCCCTGGGCTCACAGTAGAGTCCTTGGGTACTCTAAGTAGGGGTTCACCCTCTCTGCATCTTGGGATCATATCACCTCCATGCAGCCCCCACTTGGAGGGATGCTTTATGGGATGAGGAGGGCACTGAGGCAGAGGGCTGGGGTGTCTGAGTCTGGCTTCCCCCAGCCCCAACCAGGACCCAGGACTCTCTTTCCAAGCCTCACCAGCATCTGATTTTCCTCCTTAAGGATGGCACAGCGCTGCTGCAGCTCCCCCAGGGCCCTCAGCAGCTCCAGATTGGGCCTGTCCCCAAAGCCCATGCTCAGCTTGCCCTGGCATGGGAAAGGACAGGACACGGCACCTCAGAAACACACCCTGCCTTGTCAAAGCCCTCCTATGGAAGCATCCTGCCCCCCAATGGTCTAAGGAGACATGGAGACGAGAAGGTTCTCCCCCATGTCCTAGGCCTTCAGAGGGGAGCATGAGAGGCCTAGAAGGGGCCCCCACCGGCCTCCCCTAGCCCTGAGACCCTCTCTGCTAGTCCCCAGTTCTTTCCATCTCTGCCCATTTCTCCCCGGGAAATGCCAGCTCAAGCTCCCAGCCCCACCCCTCCAGGCTCCTTCTGGCCGCTCTGGCCCCTTGCTTCTCCCAAAGCCCTGGTCCTTCCATCTTCTACAGGAGGCTGCTCACACCTGCCCCAAACCTTGTCCTTCCTGGCTCAACCCAGCACTGAGCCCCCTCCCTTGAATCTGCTTCCTCTGGTCTCTGATTCCACCATACACCCCCACCACCCCCACTTCCCCCAGGATCCTCCAGCCCCCAAGGACAGAGACTCTCAGAGGAGGAGACACAGACAGACAGACTGTTAAAGAAAGACTCACGGAGGGAAGGGGCAGGGGCAGGGCCAGATGTAGACAGACAGGGAGAGAGTCAGAAGGACAGACATATGGCAAAAAATGGAGCCACTGAGATTCCTGCCCAGAGAAGGGATGACACACAGTCACAGAGAAGGACCCACAGACAGAGACAGGCCAGGAGAGGAGGAGTGGGCAGCGGGGTTACATATCGTGCCCAGGCTGGAGGGCGCCAGTAGAGGCCCCACCTTGGAGACCCCAGCCCTCCCCAGCTCCCTTACCTTAGGGAGAGCCTCCACCTCCTCGTCCTCCAGCCTCGGGCAGCTGGGTCTGGAGCTTGCTGCTTGGTGCCCCAGGCTGTTCAGCCCGGTTTTGGTTCCTTCAGGGTCAATGCCCCCCATAGCCCTGGGGCTCTGGGCTCCCTCAGGCTCCGGCTCGGAGCTCTCCCCGGGCCTCGGCTCTCCAACCTGCCCAGCTGCCGGGATCTCAGCAATGCTTGGGGCTGCGCCTCCAGGTTCGCTCCCCTGGCCTGGAGTCCAGTTCTGCCAGGCGGACAGGGCCCACGGCTCCATGGCTCTGGGGTCCCCCAGCTGTGGGAGAGGTGTCAGTTGCTCCATGATACTGCCAAGGGGCCCCAGGACCCAGGCCGGGGGACATCACCCAGCCAAATGGAGGGGCTGGTGAGGGTCATGCCAGGCCAGACCCTTTCCTCTCTGAGCTCTTGGCTTCACCGAGGCTCCATCCGAGGTTGGCTGTTCTTCCTCACCCACAAAGGAGGCTGCAGGAGTCCGAGCTTCCAGAGCTGAAGCTAGGGGTATGTGAGCTATGTTTGCTCGTGGCTATGTGTGTGCGCGGGTGTGTGGAGGAGCGAGGGTGTCCCCGTGGGGGCAGGGAGGATGTGCAGAGGCCACCAACAGCAGCGCCTGGCTGAGGGTTTGCGTGTGTCTCCAGCCCTGTCTGTTCAGGTCAGCACTGTCTTGTGTGTGTTTGGAGGACAGGTGCCCCCGCTCGTGTGTGCTGGGGGTAGTGGCTCTGTGTGTCACCGTCTGCCTGTTTCGGAGTTACCAGTTGTTTCTGTATGTGTGTGGGTGTCTGTATTGCAGGGCTGTGGCAGTGTGTGATGCTGTCACTGGTTGTGTCTGAGCAGCTCAGTGTTGTGCAGCCGTGTGCATCGGTGTCATTGTGTGTCCGTCAGCGTCTGTGAGTCTGGCTATCCATCACGACCCTCAGCCTGGCTAGGGTGTGCAGGAGCTGCTGGGGGTGATCCTCGACCGTCCGCTGTGGTCCTTTATCTCCTGCCCCTCTCTCTGCTGCTGCTCTCCCGCTTGCTGGGCAGTCGGCTGGTCCTAAGGAGGCCTGGGTCGGTGGGCTGCTTGCCTCATAGTCTCTGTCCCTGCTGGCCTCAGCTCTGGGGACTGCAAGGGTCCCCTACAGTCCCGGAGCCCCGAGATGGTGGGCGCAGAGGAGGGCTGAGCCTCAGAATGGGGGTGATGAGCAGGGGAGAGCCAGCCCTCCCCTCCCCCTCCCTGTCTTCTCCCGCCCACCAATAGGAAGTCGGCTGCTGGTTTCCATGGTGATGGCGCTGGACTGGTGGGCTGGACCAGCAGGCAGGGTCGGGACAGAGGGAAGAGCAGGTTCCTCACGGGATCCCAGCCCAGTACCCGCTACATGTGGCCTCCCGCCCCTCTTCCCCACACGCCCCTACGCCTTCCTTGTACTGAGGCGAGGGGGCTGCAGATGGTCCTCCCCACATCGGCCCCAGCCCAAGACCAGTAGAGACAGAGACAGGAGGCGGTATGACAGATAGACAGAGCCAGCCATGAAGAGGGGCAGGTAGAGAAAAAATGGGATTTGAGATGAAACAAAGAGAGAGAGAGAGAGAGAGAGACAGAGAAATCCAAAGAATGAAAACAGGAAGATAGAAGCAGAGACAGTGATAGAACCTGAGAGAATTGCTTCAGCTTCCTCCTGACAGACTTCATTTCGGGGGCAATCTGGCCTTCTTGCGCCAACAGGGGAGACAACACAGGCTGTTGGGCTGGCTTTGCCCCAAACGGCAAGGAAGTTCATCTTCCGTCTAACCTTAGGCCTTTGTGCTATGGGATAATGGCTTTGGGGGACAAGGACATGAGAACTCTCCTACCCACAAGTCAACTTGTATGTGGGGGCGGGGGCCAAATGGGGTCCCCAGAGACAGGGGTGTTGGGAGGGGCCTCAGAGAGGCAGCCCCTTTCCCCTCTGAACGTGGGACTCAGTCCAACCGCACACAAGCCAGTCTCTGCCGAGGTTGGGGGCCCTCGTGTGGCACCCTTGGGGAATAGCAGCAGCAGCACTGAACCACAGGGCCCCTGCGTGTGGGCTCCACCCAGGTTGACGGAACAGCCGAAGAGTTCATGGGGATGAGGTGACATCCTCACTTCCCTAAAGTAGTGTGTAGATCAGCATGTGCACCGCTACACGCATGTCGCTCGTGTTTATGTCAGGGGACATATGCATGCCATTATTTGCAGGTATGCGTATAGAATAGGCATATATTTATGTCAGTGTGTGTGGGAGGGGGCCGTTGTATTAGTTTATGTACGTACACAGAAGCATGTATGTGTGTATGCGTGCTCTTATGTTTCTGTGGGTCTCATTGGGTATATATGCGTGCATGTGTCTACGTGTGTGCCATTGCATACATGTCTGCTCGCCACAGTGCGTGCTATTCTGTGTATTTGAGGGAGGACTTCGAGTGCAGAAATTACAACACGTATGTCACAATACATGTATATGCATGCCGTTACATGACATTACACAACACATAATGACACACTCTCATATAGTCATGTAAGTATATGTAACGACAATGACATGGCTTTATTTAGATCTGTGTATCTAGATATACGTGCCACCATGTATCTATTGTATATTTAGAATCATGTATGAATGTGTCAGTATAAGTGAGTGTGTATGGAGCAAATGTGTTTATTACATGAATATCACTATGTGTTTGTCTGTTCTTCTATGCATAGCACACATCGTACGTGTTTATATCATTGCATGTGTGTATACTATTGAATATGTATGTGTCCTGAGTGTGACTATATCTGTGGGTCATTATTTGACATGCCAGCCATGTCACGTGTGTTATGTCACTGTGTGTGGGGTCCTTATGTGGAAATGCACATGCATGATTGTGTATGCTTTGTATATGAGTATCTGTGCCCTTGTTTATCTACAAGATGCTTTGTGTGTGTGCCGCAGTGTGTTTATACCCAATTCTTACACCACCGAGGACCCACTGGACTTTCCTGGATTGGAACTGGAGGTTGGCCGCCTTTAGTTTAGGGGTGTAGAAAGCAAGTAGAGGTCAGGGCAGGGCCAGAGCAAAGGAAAAAAGTAGGAGGGCCTCTCATAACCCCTCCCCTCCATGTCCTGCCCCCTTTCCTGGGTTTGCAGGGAGGTCTCCCCACCCCACCCCACCCCACCCCACCCCACCCCTGACCCTTCCTTCCCTCCCAGGCTGGCCAGGCCAGGCCAGAGGTCTGGTCTCACAGGCAGGGCCAAGCCCATTTCTCTCAAGGGAGTGAGTGATTCTCCTTCCCAAACCCTCTGTGTCCCCACCCCATCCATGTGCCTGCTAAGCCCACTCAGCAACCTCCCCCCACCCCGCCCCGGCCCCGTGCCACCCAGCAATAGAGTCTCAGACAAAACAGAAGAAGAGTCCATTCTTTATTAGTGTTGGGATCCCCGGCACCCCCCTCATTCCCCTCCATCTACTCTCCTTTTCAGCCTCTTCCTTGTCCTGGCATTCTGTCCACTTGTGGCTGGACCCCTGCGCGGGGGGCCTCTCCATAGCTGCGACAAGTCCAAATGTGCAGCCCGCCCAGACCTCTGGGCGGCAGAGGAGCTGATGTGGAATTTTCCTGGTTGGCCAGAACCGGGAGGGACAATGCCGTGGGGGGCAGTGGAGGCCTTTCAGAGATCTGGGCTGGGTCGGGAAGGTGCCTGAGGGGCTCACCTGTCACACACACGATCCTGAGCGTGGAGAAAGTCGGCGGCGGGCGGCGGCGGCGTGGTCTCCGAAGCCCACAGTACACTCATCCATAAAGTAGGAAACACTACACCCTCCAGTGCTGTTAGTAGTGCTTTCTACTTTATGGGTGACTGCACTGTCTGTCTGTCCGTCTGCGAGTACTCTTCAGGCCGCCCGCTCCTCCTCCTGACTCCTGCTTCGAGAGCCCCCAGCCCTCCCGGTGGCTTCCTAAGACCCTGCCACCCTGCCCTATGGCCCCCAGAGGGCCTTCTCTGGGCCTTGTGGGCGGTGACTCAGCATGGCGCCAGACCTTGCCTCCTCCACCTCCCTCCCCCCACTTCCTCTTTGGCTCCCTCTTCCCTTCCCCCTAGAGCTCCACCCCATCCCCCCACTTTTGGAAACACTCAGGTAGAGGCCATAGCTACTCTGGTTCTGACCCCCAGTTCTGACGCCCTGGGTGACCCCTTCCAGCCACACTACCCACCCTCCAGAGTCCAACTGAGGCAGCCACAGCTTCCTCCCACCAAGGCCTCTGTCCCCAGCCTCCTCACCAGCCCAAGGCCCTGACTCCCTCATCATCCAACAGCTCCCTAGGCAGAAGCCCAAGGCGATCACAGCAGAGGTGGTGGCCATGTTGGGGGGAGGGAGACACTGAGTGCCTCTCAATGACACCGAGTCCCACTTTTCAGCCTCCAGACACCCCCTGTTATCCCCACCCTACTCTCCGGCCCTTATCCGTTGAAGCCCTGGACCCTTCCTTTCGTCATCTGGGGCCAGGAGCCATTTTACCTTCCTTGTCTAGAGGGAAGTCAAGACCCAGGATTTTGAGCAGCTGTCCCACCGTGAAGGCCAACAGACCTGAGGGTTATTGCACCTCTTTGCCTAGAGCTTCCCTAGTAAGCCCTGGCACCCAATTTCTCAAAGTCCTTCCCCTAAGTATCTCCACCCAGAGCCTGCAACCCAAAACCCTCATCACCCCTTGAAGCCAAGAGTTGAGGAGCCCCTGGTTGGGGCTGAAGTGAAGGTTCAGATCCTTACCTGATGCTGCAAGGCCCAGCGGAGCAAGCCCTGTGCTCCAGGCTCTCAAGTGGGGTTCCCTTCAGGGCGGGCAGGGCTTATAACCCCGAGGCCACGTGGGCCAGATCTCAGGGCGCCCAACGGTCTTGGAGCCCGCCCCCACACCGCAGCGGAGATTAGCGTGCCCCTCCCCTCCCTGGGGAGGACAGACTGACAGGAAACCAGAGACAAGCCTGGGTATTGGCGGGAGGGGGGCTGAAGAGACCATCTCACACACTCTGGACAGGTGGCTTCCGGGACCCCGGGCCTGCCCTTCCCCCATGGCACCGAGTCCAGGGGATGGTTCAAGAGCCTGGGACTGACTCAGGGTACTGGGGGTGACCCTAGGAGATAAGGACTCCCTGTCAGAGCCTTTGGTGAGTGCCAAAAACACAGGGTCCTGAATGCAGCATAAGAAAAAAGGACCTTTTTTTTTGAGCTCCACCCCCATGACCCTAGCCCAGAAAACTCCCTTCCCTTTGGGACAGCAGTGACATTCAGACCAAGCCACGGCTCCTCTGTACGTATTGTCTAAAGAGGCCACAAAGGAATAGATGCATGAAGGGAGGTCCAGGCCAGCACATCACAATATCCTTCACATAGTCAGAGGCTTCAGCACCCCACAAAGCGACCCCTCCCCCAGACCCAGCCTCTGGAAGACCAGGCCTGTGCCCTCGGCACGACACAGAGGTCACACTCGGGCCAGGTGGACCTGTTGGCACTAAACTGGATGTTTATGCTTCCTTGGGGTCCTGGAAGGCCTACAGGGGTAGGAGGGCAGGGCAGAGCAGTGGTGAGGACCAGGGTCTAGGACAGGGCATAGGTGTCATTGGGCTTGGAGGAGTGAAGGGAAAGAGACTCCGAGGGGAGGTTCTGGCAGCCACCGGATGTGGGCACGGGGCCCGCCCACCTGCGTGCCACCCCCGCTTTCCCCATGGGGAAGGCAGGAAACTGCCCATCCCAGGGCCCCTGGCTGGGGGTGGGGAGCAGGGTGGGGGGCTGGGGCACGCATTTTCCCCAAGGTTCTCCAAGCCTCTCAGTGGGCTTGTTTCTGGAATCAGGAGGAATAGATTAGGGGAATGGGAGGGTGGTAGGCGTGGACAAGAATCACCCAGTGACTCCTTCTCAGAAGGCCACGGGCCTCTTCTCTGGGACCCCCATTCAAGGTCAGGCCCACACAAACTTCAGGGAACTCTTAGATTCAAGGGCCAAAAGAGGATTGACATGGAGTAGGGACCAGTGGGGAGATAGATTGCCTCTCATTTTTCCTTCAGGAAAGGCGATCCTCAACCTGGAGAATTATTATCCATCCCAGGCCCCTAAATGGGATGGAGAAAAGGAGAACAGGGCCCTGCATCCACTGGGATCTGAAGAGACAGTGGTGAGAAGGGCAAGCTGGCCAGAAATGGGACAGTGCTCCTTTAACAGACCACCACTGCTTCAGACCCTGGGTGGAGGGGAAGTGGCTGCCCTTGACGATAAGAGGATAAGAATATCAAAGTTGTGCAGTAACCTGAGTTCCTGGACCCCCACCCGTCAGGGCCCCTCCTCCTGGAGCATCTTGCCCTCCCACCACCACCCTGTGCCTAGAGTGCCCCTGGAGCTATCACCTCAGAGGCATGTTGTCCCAGCAGACCAGAGTCACAGACTGGAATCCAAGGGCATGGCTTCAGGGCTCAGATCTGCTATAGACTCCTTCCACATGTTACCTGCAGCAAGTCAGACCTGAGGTTCCCTCCCGGGGACCCACATGTCCCTCAGTCTCCCAGTCCAGCCCCTTTCCTGTCCTGAGCAGGGTGAAGCTGTCCCTGATGCCTGCTCCCTGTGACAACAGAGGCTGCTTTTCTTTTATATGTCCTCACTGCTCAAGGCCAAAGACCACCACTGATTTTTTTTTTTTTTTTTTTTTTGTAGGAGAGAGACTGAGACCCAGCCTGTCTACCCCAGAGCTTCTGGAGTCAGGAGGTTTCTGGAGGGCTGGGCTTTTGCTGGTTCCCATCCTGAGGCTGGGGTTGAAGAGAGGTGGAACAGAGGTGGGGCTCAGTGTTGCTGCACACTGAACTTCTCTCCCAGCCCAGCAATGGCTCCCAGCACTGATGGGCCCCAAACCAGGAGAAACAGGACAGGGCCCAAGACAAAATCAAGGACCAGGAAGGGGCCAGGTCTGAAACAAGGACACACAGACCACAGGAACCACCCAGGTGACTGGAACAGGAGCACTGGACTGGAAGTGTGCTCCAGGCTGGTACAACCCATGTTTGTCCTGCATGACTGAGCAACAGGCACCTGAGGGAAGAGCAGTGCAGACACACACACACACACACACACACACACACACACGGACACAGACACGGACACACAGGGCCCAAAGGGCCCAAAAGATTCACAGTCTCCTTTCCAGAGAAACACAGCGGGCCCAGAGCTGCACAGACATGCTGTGGGTAACAGCCCAGCTCAGGCCCACACACACACCTGGAGGAAGCCCTGCGGCACATCCGGGACACCTGTCTCCTCCCCGGAAACACTCAGGAAGGTTCACTTGGGAATCTGAGGCCAGCACTTGGCAGGGTGACCGGAGGGACCTGGGGATGGCTTCAGAACACAGGCACCTCCGTGTGCGAGGTGGGACTCCTGCTCCTGCCCCCCAGGCTGCCTGTCGCCTCAGTCCACTGGGATGAGAGATGATGGCCAGAGGCTGAGAGAAGAGGTGGTTGAGAAAGGATGCCTCTCTTTGTGGAGGAGACGGGCTGAAGCTGAGTCTTCAAACTCCGCCCCGTGGCAGTAGTCAGGGCTCCTCCAGACACTCACTGGGCAGCCTCGCGTTTGGACTCTGCTAGGAAGTGTCCTCCACAGTCCTCCCCAGTCCCGACACTCTTAGACCAGGGATCATGTTCCTGCTCAGAGGTAACAAAAGGGGAGGAGGAAGTAGAGACCAGGATAAAAGGTGTAGAGGTGGGGCAGAAAAAAAGAAAGCGGACAGCCTTTCACCAGGTGACGGGGCTGAGGCCACCGGGGTCTGGGATCCTGGAGGACTACAGGCTCTCGACCCCTCACTCCTACACGAACCTCGCTGACCTAGGGTGCAGCCATCTTTGTGTGCCAAGCTGAGGCTGCGAGTAGGTAAAGGTGGGCCTGAGGAGAAAAGGGGATGGGACCTGTTTTCAGGGACTCTCAGTCTGAGACAAGACACAGATACATACGAAGGATATGTGAGTTTTATGTGTCGGTGTGAGCGCAATTTGTACCAAAGCAGGCACAGAGCTTCAGAGCTCCTACCTGAGCAAGCACTGAATTTGAGAGGTGAAGGAGAACACACCTCCACACCTCCACACGTACCTACATCTTACAAAATTACGGCAACAAGGGCAAATTCGTCCTGGGTGGGGTTGAGGGGTCCACAGGGCTGCCCTGACCGATGCTGCAGTGGTGACCTCAGAGTCACAGGGGGCCCATCAGATAAGGCTTCCTGGAGAAGGCACGCACAGATGAAAGAGCTTTGGAAAGAGAGGGGATAGGGCAGAAGCTGACTGGCCAAGGGGGAGAAACAGGGGGAAATTAGTCTTTTGAAGGCCTAACACTTGCAGAGGAGAGCAGGCCCAGCAGCTGGAGAAATGACGAGGGCATTGTCTGCACATGAAGGCAGAGAGGAAAACCAAGTCTTCCCTGCAGCTGCTCAGGTCTGGGGCCTGGGTAAGACAGGCAGGCCGAGATGGCAGCCCAGATAACCTGCCTTGTGAGGAGACAACAAGACAGAAGCCACAGGACCTAACCACTCACAAACAGGAAGTCAGAAGGCAGAGCAGGCCCGCCCTCAAGGGAGCACGGGCAGGGGGGATGGGGGGGCACGCCTGGCTACAAAGGATGGAAACTGCGCCCCTAGCATTACAAAATGGGACTAAAGAAAATTGGAGTCGACAGTCCCAAATGTGGGGGCCTTTCACCACGCTCCCTGGAAGGGCTGCTAAAGGAAGCAGATTCTGAGAAAAGGAAGTGCCTCAAGAACCTAAGACAGCTCCTGTCCCTTGCAGAGGTCAACTCAGCACCTAAGAAGGTCCCCTGACTCATCTCAAAGCCTTGGGGAGTACCAGTAGTGCAGAGAGGCCTCCAGACGAGGAGAGTAGGCACGTTTCCCCCTCAGCCCTGTCTGCACTGCCCAGACATCCTGCAGGGTCAACTTCATGCTCTCTTGCTCTACTGGGGTGAGAGGCAGCTGCAATGCACCCTGGGAGGCCAGCTCTGCTCTAGGACAGGGTTCTGGCTCAGCTCTCCAGACCATAGTATTCAAGGCCTTTTAAGCGGCAAGGTCAGGGAGTAGTAACCTAGCCTGAGTCAGAAAACTGATCTGCAAGCCCAGAGAGAGGCAGACGGCAGCCTGAGGTCACAAAGCAAGTTGAGGCCAAGTTCTGGGTTTCTTCCATAGCATCTGGGAAGACGCAGGATGGGCTGGGTAGGAAATAGGGAGTGGGTGTGAGGAAGAAAATCACCCCGACAACTGCTGTGGGAGGGGCCATGAAACCAGATGGCCACTGGGATCTCCCGGGGACACAAGCAGAGAAAGCACCCTCCTGGCTCTCTCCAACACAGGTGCTTGGTTTAACTTGCTGCATCTGCTCCAGATTTAACCTCTACCAATAAACTCTGTGTTCGTTTTGTGTGTGTGTCCCAAGAGCTGGGACCAGGTAGGGTGTCAGTGCCTGGAACTCACTATGATCTCTCATCAGCCTAACTCCCTACCCCAACACCAGGACCACTAAACAGAAGGCAAAACCAGGAGGCAGGGGCCCCCAGTAGGGGCCCAGGCCTCACCCTGTGGCTATTTACAGTAGAACTTTGGACCAGTCACAGAATCTGACCCCCAACACCTAGTCCTTTGTTTATTCACCTATAAAACTGAGGAGGAGGTTGACCAAGGACCTATTTGTACTCTGGAAAGTTCTCAAAAGCAAGGGGGCCTAGGGACCTTGGAGGAGGAAGCAGCAAGGTCTGTGTTCCAAGACCTGCCCAGCTACTGGGTAGCTGATGGATTTCCCCAGCTGGCTCAAGAGCAAGAGCTCCCATTACTCAGAGAAGGCAGGTGGCTGGGAAAGGATCTAGAGCAGAATCCTCCCCTTATCTTGGCTGGGAACAAGGGACAATGGGCTGGGGCGGGTGGGGGGGGGGGATGTTCCTTAGTCCATCTATCTCCTCCTGCCAGCATTCTGCAACCCCTCCCCCCCCCCCCCCCCCCCCCCCCCACAGCATTCCCCATATCCCAGGGACAGCTGGAAAGGTAGAAGGTGAGGTCAGCACTGTGCACTGTTCTGGGCTCACTTTCTTCTTTCACTCCCACATTGCACACACAGAGCTGAGGGGAAGGGTAGCAGCCAAGGCCTCTAAAGAACTTTATAAAACACATTCGGTCTGAATCTCATTTGATCCTCACACTGAGCCAGTGATGTAAATGATGGTATCCCCAACTTAGAGATGAAGAACCGGAAACTCAGCGAGGTTAAGTTTCACCTTCCTGAAAACCAACCAACAGTCTGCATTCCGTTTCTCTCCCCTAAAGGATTTCAATTCAAAGTGCCTCTGAGAAGAACCAGACCCCAGAGGGTTACCCAACAGAGAGGGGAGATGTGGCCTACATCTGCTCACCTACCCAGCCAGAAAAGGGGATTGGAAAAAGCGGTGGGAGGAACTCGGGCAGACGTCCCTGCTCCCCAGGCTTGCGGTTGGGGGGGGGGGGAGGGGAGACAGAGGCTCTAAATGGGTGACCGAATGGTCTACAGAATCTCTCCAACAGCAAATGGCACCCCCAGCCCCTTCCCTGGGAGCCTGTTAGGCAGTCAGATGAGGGAGAATTGGCCACGAAGGCTGGGGCCCCCAGCAGCCACAGCAAGCAGCTCACAGCCCTGGAGCCGTTAAAAAATGACTCAACCAGAAAGTGCGTTTGAAGCGACGCCTGCCAGGGCCCCAGAGCCAAACCTCAAAAAGACGAAGTGAGAGAGAAGAGCCTGTGGGGGCCAGGCTGGGGGTGGAGGCCCGGCCTGGAGCCGGCCTGGCCAAATAAGGGCAAATGCTCCCAGGCTGACCAATGGGGCGCGTGCAACCACGTCATGGGGCTGTGGCTGGAGGGGCGGGGTGAGAGGCCTGGGGCAAAATGGGAGCTGGGGACTGGGGCAGGGGGCCCAGGCCCACCAGGAAGGGTCCAAGGGTGAGTGAGCCTGAGAAGGTGTTCAGAGTCCCTCATCCCCATCCCCCTACTGACGTCAGTAGACCCCCGCCCACTGAAAGCCCCACCTGCAGGCTGGGGCTCAAGGGGGCAAAAGGAAGACAAAGAGGGCCCCCTCACCTCTGCCCCAGTTATAGGCCCTAGGTCCCCATCTGCCATAGCAGAAATCGAGAGAGGCCGTAGGACAGCTGGGCTGACACACCAGTGTAGCCTTATCCGGCTACTGACCTTGGGCAAGTGATAGAACTGAAACTCAGTTTTCTCATCTGTGAAAGGGGAATAATGCCTCACAGGTGGTACTGAGGATCAGAGGCAATAATGAAAGTGGCCACTTTTGAACCTGGTAATTGCCATGCTGATACAGTAGATTATTAGAAGCCCAAAAACTGCTTCTCACTCAGATTCTTACCTCCCAATTGCTGTGAAAGATGCCTTTGCAAGGACACCATGTGGTTCTCAGTTTGGGCCTCTGATGTCTCTAGCAGGGGAGGAGAGGTGTGGAGGTCAGAGGTGTCCTTCTAATCTAAGCCTAGTCCCTCCTGCTGCAGAAGCAGAACGGACACTCTTTCCTCAGGCTCATTCACCAGGGATGTGATGTGCCCACCTTGACCTCCTGCACCCCAACTTCCCTGCCTGGCCCCACTGAGCTCCACACCCTGCCCCCATCTCCCTACTCCCCTGGGATGCAGGGCTGAGGAAGTGAGTCTATTCAGCTGCCTAGAGAAAGTGCCAGTGTCTCAGCTGTCAGCACAGGGTGGGGGCAGCTGCCGGCTTCTACCAGGACCTGTGATCACTCCTTGCCCCAGGCCTCTGCAGCCCCAGTTGGGACCACCGCCCAGGAGGAAAGCTGGGTGATGGCCACCACCCTCTTCCTCTCTGTAGGGTCCTTCTTTCTCCCAAGCACGGATTTGCATTTCCCCCTCTGCCCTCTGCTACTCAAGCCCCCAGGGAGAGGGTGACCGTTAAACCCCTTCCTCTGCTAGTGGCCCCAGAGCACTCACTTCCTTCCAGGTATTTTCCGGGATGGGGGGAAGGGTTGAAAGAGTGGCAGTTGTCAGGTTTGGGGAAGAATGAGGAATCCATTTTGGAGAGAAGCTGGGGTCCCTCCACCCTGGTGTTAAGCAAGCTCTCTCTGCAGCACAAGAGCTCAGTGTGGAGGAAAGAGTGCACAGGCAGGAAGCAGCACATAGGAGTTCTCAAAATGGGCCTGCCAGGCCCCTGACTTCTTACAGGCCCAGGCCTCCATCTGTGGGATGGACCCCCCAAGGAAAGCTTGGGCTTTATGTCCTCTGTCCATGACCCCATGACACCTGCCCTCCACTCCGGGAGGAGTATTGGGAATAGGGGTACCAGAAGTCTGGAGGAAAGAGGTTTTCTGTCACGTTTCTCAGAGGATCTGGCATCTTGGTGCCAGCAGCACAGGGCAGTTTTCTCTGCACTCAGTTCCTGCTTTCTGGGATCTTAAAGTAAAGAGAAACAGAAATATCTGTAGGCAGAAGGCACCAAGCCAGGCAGTGTAGGACATATTAAGTAGCAGTGACCCCTTTGGGGTCAGACTGACCACTGTCTCTGGTGCTCAGTCTTCTCACCCATAAAGTGCGTGTTGGGGAGAGGGGAGCTGGCCTAAGTCAGGACTCTCCCAGCCTTCACCTTCTCTGTTTGATCTGCTGAAACTCTACAGCCCCAAGACTCTGGGGAAGGCCTCTGAGCCCCAAAGGCCCGGCAGGCAGCCATGTGCTTTCTTCCTCAGTCTAAGCCTACTGGCTCACCTATAGCAACTTTTACCAAGTGTGGCTGTCTGTTCTCTTAGTTCAAACAAGACTGGAAGAGGGACAGCTACACATGGGCAGCAGAAGTGACAGCTGACAGGCTGACATGAATCCAAGAGGTAGAAAAATAATCAGTCCCAGAACCATTTCACCACATGATACAGAAATGGAGGTTTATAACAATGACTTTGTGCCAAGTAGAGCTTAAATCACATCCAGAATCCCGTATCCAAATAGCAAGAAAGTATATATTTAAAACACACACACACACACACACACACACACACACACACACACACACACTTTTTTTTTATTTTAAAATAAAAAGCCATGGTGCTTAAAGGAAAATGTTTCAGTTGTGATATGTCTATATATGATAGATGTATTGAAACACACATTGTCCAACAATATTACAGGGCTAACATTCTTGCCACACTTACCTAGAACTAATCTAGAGGTGGACAACTTTGGATAAAGATGATTCCCTAGAATCATTTTATAGTTTACAGCTCTCAAATTGCTTTTACATAAATTAATGTATTTCTCACAACTATCCCAGGATAGGACTGTTGTCTTTAAGTGAACTTTTTACTTGAAGTTAGCATACAAACAGAAAAGTGAACAAACCATGAGTATATAACTCAATAAATTTTCAGAAAGTGAACAAACCTATGTAACTAGCATCCAGATCAAGAGACACTATAACCTACACCGTAGGACCCCCTGGTGTGCCTTCTTCCACCCCCACTTTTCACAGGTAATCACTATCCTGCCACCTAAACCAGAGTTTTTTCAGCTGCATTTTATAGAGAGGAAACTTTGTTTTAAGGCAGTGAAGTGACTGGGAGGCAGGAGCAACACCCCCGATTGGATATATATGTAGGTTTTCATCACGAGTTTCAGTGTCCAGTGGAGGGTGAAGGTGCCATAATTGGGCTGCAGATGAAGGTGGTGGGTAGGAAAAAAGAAGAGGTTGGGGATTATGAGGCACAGGTCAACAGATACCTAAGACCTGCTGGAGTAGAAAAGAAGATGCAGTCAGGAGGGAATTGGAGAAGGGCTGGACCAGTTTCCCAATGTCCCACATAGGGATCCTTGAGTAAATCCCAAGGATCACCTCCCTGGGCCATTTCCCCAGACTGCCTCTTTGGTGAATTTTTGTTGTTTTGTTTTAAGTTTACTTAAGTAATCGCTACACCTGATGTGGGGCTCAAACTCACAACCCCGAGATCAAGAGTCACATGCTCTCTCGACTGACCAAGTCAGATGCCCCTCTGGGGGTAATTTTAGATTTAGGGACTAGAGATATAAGTAGTGGGCATAGGGTGTTTGGGGGATCAATGTGTAGGGACATGTAACTTTCACTCAACAATAAGCTAATGCCTCACAGGTGGTTCTGTGGAATACTCATGAAGGGAGCAAGCCCTGGGAGTCTGGGTGTAACTATGCTGGAAGGAGTTAGAAGCCCTACCTTGGGTGTGGGCAATGTATTTCTTGAGCTAAGGCCCTACTTCTTGATCATGGCCAAGTCACTTTAACTTTGACTGTCAGTCTGTTCATCACTAGGTAAGGATGTTAACTATGACATAGAGGTTTTGTGAGGATCAGATAATGGACACGAAATCCCTTTTGTCAACTGTAAAAAGTTATTTAAATGAAAGGCTTTACTGATCAACATGAACCAGACTTCCAAAGTAAGACATCAGTCTGTTCTTCAACCTGTCTCTTTTATATATACTCACAGGATCAGGTATCAGGGAGGGGGCATGAAGATTGAATGGCAGGTTATAGGGGTGGCTGGGTGGCTCATTCAGTTGAGCGTCCAACTTCGGCTCAGGTCATGGTATCACTGCTTGTGGGTTTGAGCCCCGCATCTGGACTCTGTACTGACAGCTCAGATCCTGGAGCCTGCTTTGGATTCTGTCTCTCTCTCTCTCTGCCCCTCCACCACTTATGATCTCTCACTCTCTCTCAAATATAAAACATTTTTTAAAAAGTGAATGGCAAGTTATGGACAGGCTTGGAGTAAGAAGGTAGTGGCCATGCCCAGAGAAAATGAGGCCAAACCTAAAGAGCCCAGACTGAGCTTAACCCTCCCCAGTTCATCCCCATTACTTTTGGGGAAACGGCTTCTGACCGGAATTTTCTGACTTGTTCTATCAGCCACCAATCACTGCCTAGGGCCAGAGGCTGCATTCAGCAATGCATTGCCACTTAGCCAGCCTAACCCCACAGGTAATAGTGGGTAGGAAGTAGAGAATGAGGAATGAGCAGACAAGGAGGAAGGCAGCCTGGCCACTACTCTTGTCTGACCTGCATCTGTCTTTGTTGAACTAGGGGGGAGGAGCCTTGCTTTCTGAAAAGAGAAGCCAAATTACTGAGCGAGAGGCCAAGACCATAAGTAGACCTCAGGAGTCAGAATGGGGTGAACCTCTGACAGGAACAACGAGCAGGCATAGCCAGCCCTCAGGGACGTGCAACAGGGGCAGTGGCACCAGCACCTGGAACCTCTCCCACATAGCACTGCTCTCTCCCAGGGAACCTTGAAGGATCAGAGATCTCTCTTTCAGTTTCTTTGGGCTCCCTGCAGGGGATCGGACTCTCACACCTTAGTGCCTGTCTGAGCTGCCAAGTGGCACCATCAGCAGGTTCGAGGACCAGAGAAAGCAAGAAAGCCAATTCAGAAGCAGCTCCCAGGCAGGGCCCACTTGGCACCGAGTCTGTGAGATCTGGTTCCAGCAACTGGCCGCCCCTCCCCCACAACCATCAGGGCCTGTGTCTTTCGCTTCCTGCGAGGCTAACAGTTAGGGCCTCAGCTCAGAGTAGGGCTGAGGCAGCCTGAGTGTGGTTATTTGTGCATGGCTCCTCCTGTCTCCCCTCCCCACAACTGTTTCCATTCTCACCAAGCAGCCACGTCCGGGTCAGACACGCAGGACAGCAGCCGGGGATTTCCAAGGGACTTTTTGAGAAAAGCCAGTGAAAGTTGGGTGTTGGCTGCACAGCTTAGGCACTCTTGCTGAAACCCACTTCTTCCCTCCAGAACGTAAGGCTGGCCTCGTGGGGGCTACTTCCCAAGGATCCTTTCAGATTGAAACTGAACAGAAACCGCCACCCCTTGAGCTCCTTCAGTTTGCTGGGCTGGAAAAATCCTCTAAAAACTCAGTTGAAATTGGGGTTGACAGCCCATTCCTTCAGAGCTTGAAGGCCTCAGCAAAAATGGTTGTGGTTTGAGGATCTGTGAGCGACATGAGCCATCAGGGCCACAACCAGCTTCCTTCCCATGGGCCCATGAGAGGACAAGGACAGTGGTACCAAGTCAGCACCTATCCCTCCTTCCCACACATTCCAGGCCACAGGTAACAGGAGACACTGACTCACTAGAAACACCAGGTGGCTAAGATACACAAAGCCCTAGTGTAGGCACCTCTGCTTATGAGTCAAGAGCTCATTCTGCAGTGGTGATTCTGGGCATTTCTCCCACTATTTTGGTTGACTGTGTGCACACTGTATACATTAAAAAAATAACTAATAAAAAGAGAGTAGGTGAATTTTACCTCTTATAAAACCTAAGTTCTAGAATTTTCACATTGCTTCATTTTTATAATCACCACAATACTGAGGTAAACAGGCAGAGTGTTATCATGGTTTTACAGATGGAGAACAAGAAACTTAGGGTATCAAAATGGGGATATTGATAGGATTCTTTGTGGAAATTTAAGTAAATAAGAATTTATGGTAAATTTCCATTCCAAAACAAGTAACTTGTCTTGACCAATAACAAAACCCCCTACTAGGCCAAAGGAGAGAGGGACGGGCCCAACTCCTACAGAGGCATAAACTAACCAGACCAAGACCCAGCAGCCACCAGTCTCCAGTTACAGGAAGCAGCAAATGTGAGTAGGTGGGGGACAGAGGGCCAAGGTTACCACTGACTGGCCTAAGGTATAGGAAGAGCAGCAAAAAGAAAACAAAAAGTGTGTGTGTGGGGGGGGGGGGGGGCGGGGGGAGGAGGGTGTATTAAACATGGTCAATGGGCAAAGAATACTTATGAAGTCTCAGGATTTCTTTCAGGGGACACCTGCTGTGCCAGGTCTAGAGATAAAAAGTCTGCACGATGGGGTTCCCTAGACTCAGGACAGCAGACCTTCCAACAGGACCCAAGGAAGCACACTAGAAAGGCTGCAACTCTGGAGCCTGAAAGATGGGTAATGGAGAGCAGGAGGGCTTCTGCTGCTCTGGGAAGGTGCTTACAGGGTTAACGGGGTTTTACTGCACCCGGGTAAAAGGAAGGAAGGAGGAGGTAAGGCGTCTGTCATGGGCTTAAGAACTTTCCTAGAGATTCGTGTTTATTGGCATTTGACCCAGAGTCTTGCCCATGGGTAGGGGCATAGACCTGGGCTCTGAGTAGGAAATCCAGTATCCTACCTCCCATTCAATTCAGTCTCTGTCAATCCACCAACCCAAACGACCCCCACCAGTAGTCCAAAGGTAAAATGGCCCAGGGACACGCTGTGCTCTCAACAGTCTGCTGAGTCTCAGAACTGGATGGTGGGGAGTATCTGAAGTTCCGCCCCCTTAGTTCCACAACAAAAAATAAACAGAGGCAGGAGGTGGGGCAGAGGCAAGACGCTGGCAGCCATGCATCTTGCTAGGTCTTTATAGCTGTGTCTCTGGATTTGTAGGCCACTCCTCGACTTTTCAGCTCTCGCACGATTCCTGTGGCAGGAAAAGAAACAGCTCTGTGAGGGAGGAAGATTCCAGAGGATAAGAAAAGTCCCTCTACTACCACTTTGTGGGAAGAAACGTGTTCCTAAGCAAAGTGGAGTTCCTAGACAGCTCATCAATGATCCTGCCAGGTTGGCTTGTTACCACTGAAGATTCAGGCAAGTGTCTGGCAATGACTTGGTAAAAATGAGAGAAAAACAGAAGACACATTGTAGTCATTGAAACCAAGGGTTCTGGAGCCGAAATGCCTGGGTTCAAATTCTACCTCCTTACTTAACTAGCAGGTGACCTTGGACAAGTTATTTAGCCTCTCTGTGTCTCAGTTCCCTCACAGAGGTGTGAGGACTAGCGTGCAATCACAACAAGGACTTCCTCAGAACTTGGCACAGTAAATGAGTATCAGCTGCTATTATGATTATTATTACCTTGGGGTAGGCGACCAGTGACTGACACTGCATACACACCCGGCTTAAAGTTACCTAAGAGAGAAGAAAAGAGATGGCAGTGAGAGTAAGTTAAGTCTAAAGACCAAATGGAGGTTTAAGCTCAAAACCAAAGAAATGCTGCAGCGCCGCGAGAAGAGCAATCACCTCTTTTGGCTACAGTGTAAAATGACAGGGGACAGGACACTCTCATCTTTCTCACTCTGAGGACACGTACCCAATGATTTAAGACTCCCCCACTGAACCCAAGGGACAGAAACAACACAACTAGGAGAAGGAAAAGGAGAAGGGAGAACTTACTGACTCGCTGCCACTTAGACACCCAGCTGTCCTCTGGACTCATCATCGCAATGATTCTGGGAAAGGGAAAGAAACAGAAGTCAGGCTGAGCCTTGCCCACTAGAGAAGAGCGATGGAGGAGACTGCCCACGTTACTCTGCTACAGGCCAGCAAAATTTCCTCTGGGAGAGGAAACACAGGAAAAAGCCAAGTATTGAGTCTCTGCTAGAAAGCAGGGGAAAGTGACTTCTAATGCTGCGAAGGAGCTGACCAAAAGTTAGTACTGAAAAAGTTTTTTTGCCCGCCAATCACAAGTCAGTCATCATCCCCAAAGGATTAGCTTCACCAGGCTCAAAAACATCTTTAGCCCAGACTCCCTGGGAAACCAGCTCTTCTGATTACAACCAACATGACCACTAGGGGGCTGGCCTTAATGCAAAGGCAGAGGGTCAATGAAAAAAATGGGTCCTCCTACCAGAAATAAGTTAGACTGGGCCAAGATCTGCCTCTAATGAGCTGTGCAGCCTAACACACATATGAAACTCAAAGACCAAGCTAATACATGAAAAGCACCTAGCACAGAATAGGTGCTGAATAAACATTAACTCTCCTTATTATCCTAATAGTTTTTCCTAGGATACCTCTGATTCTAGAGCACAGGCAACAGAAAGGCTACTGAAGAGCTAGAAGCCTGCCTTTTGGGCTTGACATGTAAACATCAGGTACTTTCAGAAGCTTACAGAGGTCATTTCTGCCATTTGTTGATTCAATCAAATGCTTAGTGATTGCCTATTGTGACAGGTCTGTTCTAGACACTGACATTTGTTGATTACCTCCTCAATAACCATTCCCTCTTCTCTTGGAAACAATCTTGGATTCTTATTTGGGGGGGCCTTCCTCCCCATCCAAATCCTACATTCTCAGTCATACACTGAGTGGAACTGATCCCATTCTCCAGGGTGGTTACGCAGGGTAATACTTGCCCGGGCCTGGCAGACTGATGTGCAGCAGACACATATGCAGGCCATTCTCCTGACCAAAACTATGTTCTCCTCTGTCCTTCACAACCAATCTTTCTAGCCTTATAGTGTCTGTTACCCAACCTTATGATTCAATCTAAACAGAATTCCCACCATTCTCCAAACATACCCTAGTTTTCCCACCCCTGATTTTGCTCAAGTCATTCCCTTGTTTAGAATGCTTTTTCTAAAATGCTGTCTCACCTCACTTTCCTCAAAAAACCTATATTTCTTTAAGAGCCTGATTCATATGCTATCTCCTCTGCTTCTGGCTGAGTTCATCTGGCCTTCCTCTGATCTCCATTAGCCTTTGATATACCCATTCTCCAAAACCTAATATGCACAGGGAATACACAAATAACTCCAACAATTCAACAATAAAAAGCCAAATAACCTGATTCAAAAGTGGGCAAAGGACCTGAACAGACATTTTTTCTGAAGAAGATACACAAATGGCCAATCAGTACATCACAACTGATTAGCGAAAGACATCACCAATGATTAGGGAAAGACAATCAAAACCACAAAGAGATATCACTCCACACCCAATAGGGTAGCTTCTATCAAAACCAAAACATAAAACAAAAAATAACAAGTGTTGGGTAGGGTGTAGAGAAACTGGTGGTGGGAATGTAAAATGGTGCTGCCACTACGAAAAACAGTCTGACGGTCCCTCGAAATACTAAACATAGAACTCAGCAATTCCACTTCTGGATATATATACCCCAAAGAAGTGAAGGCAGGGACCTGATCAGATATTCATAAAGCCATGCTCACAGCAGCATTATTCATAACAGCCAAAAGACAGAAGCAACCCAAGTGTCTATCGACACATAGATAAAATGTGGTATATACAAAAATGGTATTATTCAGCTTAAAAAATGCTTCTGATATGCTACAATATAGATAAACCTTGAAGACATTACACTAAGTGAAATGAGCCAGTTACAAAAGGACAAATATTGTATGATTCCGCTTATATGAAGCACCTACAGTCTACTTCAAATTCAATCGCTTCTCGGCCTTTTGGCTAAGATCAAGTGCAAATTCATACAGAAAGTAGAATGGTAGTTGCCTGGGACTGTGCGGAGGGGGAAATGAGATGAAAAAAGTTCTGTAGATGGATGGTAGTGATGGCTGCACAACAGTGTGAATATACTTAATGCCACTGAATTCTACACTTAAAAAGGGTAAATTTTCTGTCACACATATCTTACAACTTTAAAAAAAAAAATTCTAACATGCAAAACTTTACACTGCATCTCTTACTAGTAAATACATCACTGTGTGACTCTTGACATCCTTCACAGCAGCCAACACAGTACGTTACCTGTAAATGGGAGTTCTTTTATTCATTTGTTAGCAATTTTGTTACAGTGCAAACAAATAATCGAAGGGACTGAAGATTCTGACTATGCACATGCATGTGTAGGAAGTAAGATTCCATGACAACATCTTTTTTGCCCAATTCTTCATGTTTCCTTAAAGGAAATCAAAGAAGGGATGGAGTTGGCCCCATCTTGAAGGTTCAGCAAGTACTGGGTTTGAGCCTAGTCTGTGTGTAAATCTTCAATTGGCCTGGAGACCAAGAGACACTTTAAAGTATCTCCTGAACCCCTCAAAAATACTGCCCTTTGGCTCCTACCTTGGGGGAAAAATGGAGACCTGGCTACTTATGTTACTCTCACTTCCCTTTCTCCCCATTGGACAATCTCACTAAGGGAAAATTTTTCTTACAGGTTCTCTTAGACATATCTAAAGGGAACAGCTTTCGGGCAATAATTTACCATTACTCTAGCTGACCTTCATCTTCAGAAAGGATCTTCATGCATTCAACAAACATTTATTAGCCATTTGCCACCTTCCAGGCCCTGTGCCAAATCATGGTGCACAAGATAAACACAGTCCCTACCAACAATGAGCTGACCGTCTTTAATGAAGAACTGTACGGCAGAAACATAATGAAAACCACACACACAAGTCATTTTAAATTTTCTAGTAGCCATGTTTACGAGTAAAGACAAAAAGATGAAATTAACTCCAATACCATATCTCATTTAACCCAGTATATCCAAAGAATTATCACTTTGGCATGTAATTAATATTTGAAAAATTAAAATATTTTACATTCTTTTTTTTCGTTCTAAGTCTTGTCAATCTAGTGCATATTTTGCAGTATGAGCAAACCTCAGTTTGGACTAGCCACATTTCAAGTGCTCAATGCCACACATAGCTAGTAGCAACTGTACTGGACAGCACAGGACTACTATGTCTCAAAATAACTTTGAGAACAACTAGGATTATGGTCTCAAAAGTCTGCCTCACATTTACTTGGTGGGGTGGGGTGGGGTGGGGGTGGGTGTAACAAAGGACTCTAAAGGGGCTTACCCATCAAAGGAAGAACTGGTGCAGTCATATACCATCTCCCGGTTACCCTTCATCTGAAGGTATGCATCACAATTGTCACATCCGTCATATTCAAACTGGTCTATAGTCTAGGAGAGGGAAAAGAGGGAGAAGGAGTAAGCATAAACAAGGCCAAAAAAGGAAGTAGCTTTCTCCATACTTCTACCTGGTCAAGTAGAAGCCTCCCTATGTTGGCTCTGTCTCATCAGATTCCCCACCCACCACTCCCACAGCCCCATTGCTAAAGTTCCACCCTCACAGTCCTCCCTCTCTTATTACCAGCTATGTTTTACCTACTCTTTTCCCTAGTCTCCTCAGGGTCAGGCATCCTCTCCGACTACTCCCTCAGCTGCAGATCCCCACCCTCCTCTGAATCCCAGTGGCCTTCGGCTTCAACAGAAGTTCACTGAATGTCTGTTAACGATCAGACCCGTGTGCTGAGGATTCAACGTTTATTTATTTTTGGGACAGAGAGAGACAGAGCATGAACGGGGGAGGGGCAGAGAGAGAGGGAGACACAGAATCGGAAACAGGCTCCTGGCTCTGAGCCATCAGCCCAGAGCCTGACGCGGGGCTCGAACTCACGGACCGCGAGATCGTGACCTGGCTGAAGTCGGACGCTCAACCGACTGCGCCACCCAGGCGCCCCTGTGCTGAGGATTCAAAATCATGTAAGACTGCCTGCGTTCCTCCCGACTTAAACAACGGCCTCCAGCAGCTTCCCACATCCCCTGCCAACCCCCGGGGTCCTGGACCTTACTTTTCCCTTCGCTATCCCCCAGCTCCGTTCCACCTTTTCCCCCACCTTGATACCCCATCGCCCCTACAACCGCCTCCCCGAAGGACACCTTGACCAGAGAACACAGCAAACAAGCCCGTAGATGCCGTAGGTCCTTCGGCACCGTCTCCAGGGCCATCCTCTCCGACAAATGAACAGCAAAGATTTGGGCCACGGCCTCCTCAGCCGCAGGAAGTAAACAGCGATTTACCCAGAATGCCTTCCACTTCCGGTTTCCCGCACTTCCTGTTCCGGTGTGGGGAGCCGCGGATTCACGCCTCTCTCTCTCCCCCGCCTTCCCCCCCCTCCCCCCCCCCCCCCCGGTCAAGGAGATGGTTTCTCCCGCCTGGAGGCGGGGCCGGCCGGGAGTCACCTGGGCCGGCGCGCGCACTCGCCACCTGGGCGGGCGCGAGGGCGAGGCCGGGAAGGCAGTTGCGCATGTGGGTAGGGCCCGTGGGGGAGGGGTGGCGCGGCTGGCGCCTGCGCGGGAGCGCGCCGCGGCTCCGGCCGGAACTCCCGGCGGGGCGGGTCGTTTGATCTAGGCCGCTGGCAGCCGGCCGCCGGTCCCCTTAGGAGGATCCCAGATGTCAGCCGAGATTCTTTTTTGTCTTCCCGTTTTTAAAAGCGCAGGGCCAGAGTCCACTGTCTCCATCTGGATTATCTCTGCAGAGAGGAAAATCAGGGACAGCCCCTTTCTTTCCTGAGAGCAGTAAAGGGTTTCCATTCGCCGTCCACGGGAATGCTGGCTTGTGAGCCCATGGCGGATACCAGGCCCATTATTTTTAAAAACTCTTTACGTACTTTCCTTGTTCCAGCTGATAATTTGTTTCGTGCAGCATTTAGACACAGGTCCTTTACTTCAGAATATCTGTAGGGGATTGGAGATTGTGTTTTGTTTTGTTTTGTTTTGTTTTGATTTCACCCTATAGCAAGCTGGATGTTTCTTTGCTCTCCTGTTCACAACTGGGCAACAGACAATGACCACCCCCTAGGAAACCTGTCCTGGAGAAGCAGAGGGGGAAATGTGCTTTGTGAGGATGAGAGCAGAGGCTGCCCCAGGCTCTGTGGAATTCATACCAACATAGCACCAGCTCTTGACCCTCAACCGTAGTCCCGTGGGGAGGCAGAGCACAGTCATTTGTGTTTATCAGAATTGGAGCTCTGGGATAGTTTCAGTAGTTTCAGGCCCTACTGTTATATCCTCCCAACCAGGCGTCCCAACTGAAACAGAGCTTTTTCAAGGGGGGGGCGTGTGTTCAGATGGGTTCTGTGACTGGGGTTAGAATGTTCCCTGTCACTGGATACTTTCCAAACATACTTTCACGCTTATCTCATGGGAGCCCTGCAACCACTCTGTGAAGTAGGCCTATTTTATGGGTGGAAAAAAGTGAGGCACAGAATATTTGCCCAAGGTCACAAAGTCACTGAAGCATCATAAGAATGTGTGAAGTGAAAAGTACAATAAGTCTGATAACGACTGGACCACAGTGTGAATCTTGTCATGCTTCCCCCTTCCCTTATCTCACCAAATCCTTTTTAGGGGCTTACAAATCAATTCTTGTTACCTAGTCTACCACTCTGTCCTGTCCTTCCATAAATCAGAGCCTAGCCTCTGATACCAGAAATAATTTATTTCTGTCAATGGAGAAGATGAATTTGTTACCCTGAGTGACAGTCATGAGAGAACAAAACCACAAGACCAGACCTCATTTATGGATAAATATATTAGCAAATAAATACATTTCTCAACATAGTGCCTGATTCAAGCGTCTTTCTGTCTGGTTCAGATATAAATACCCATGTGGGTGCTTCGGTAGGTGCTAGTTCCCCACTGACTTTGAGGGAAGAAGATTCCCAGGTAGGGTCCTGTGCCCACTTTGCTCCCACATTCACATTCCAAATGGGATAATGCCTGAGGAGCCAGCAATGGTCAAGCTGCCCTGGGGTGAATGTCACCGTCAGGAGGCCCCTCAGCCCTTGCCACTCAGTACCAGCTACCCAGGCCAGATATCCTGCATGCACACCTTCCTGGGCATCCCTGGCCTATATGGCTTATAATGGGAAGCTGGGCCTTGGGGCCCTCTAAACCCAAATGTCCCACCTTGCTTTTCCTTTGTTCTCCCGTTTCCCATCCCTGCTCTGAGAGAAGACCCCCAAATTCATCGTTGTCCTTGTTCAGCTGTAATTCTGCCTTTTCTACCTTCATTCCATCCTCCCTTTTCTAGACGAAGTTCATCAGAAATCCTTTTCTTTCCATCTACTTTGGGACTTTGAGATAGGCAATCTCTAGAAAAGAATTATTCCCTCCCCACTGCCCCTCCCCCCCCTCCCCCCCAATTCTCAGAGGAACTGGGAGTTGCTGGAGAGAGAAGGGAGTTTGAAAGTCAGAGGGTCCATCCCAGGTTCTTCATGGTGCCAGAACATGGTGCTAGGACATGACTCCACACCCTGGCTTCCCACAGTCTCCTCTCTGACTTAATAGAGTGGATCTGACAATTAAGAACAAGAAGGGAAAAACATTCTCCCTTATGCACCAGGGTAGGCACTGCCTGGAGAAGCTGCAGAGCTTCCCTTTTTAGGGCTCAGGCCTCACCTATGTTCTTGATCCTTTTGCAAAGAAGGAAAATAAGAGCCAGGTTGCTGCTGATGCAGCAGCTTTACCGAGGAGTCAACGCTGGTGTGCAGGACATACCCAAGAAAGGAGGTAAGAAGGACCCATTGGCAGGTATGCACATGAGACTTGGGATGAGGAAGACCTGCAGGGTCTGGGGAAAGGAGCAGCACCTTTTCAACACCTAACTACCCACACCTAGCTTCCTGCTCTCCCTTAAGGAGCCAGCCCACATAGGCAGTAGCTAGTTGCCAGGCTGGACACAGACTTGCTGCCCTGCAAATGCGTTCTGCACGCAGGGTCCAGAGCTGGGAGCAGGGAACACTTCCTGCCCCCCCACCATCACCACCCCTCTTCCAGAGGTTCCAGGAAGTATAGCAAAAAAGAGGGGTGTTTTCCGAGGTCCTTTCTTCTCTCAGGAGCATGACTCTGTGCCAGACAGGGCCCCCAGGTCAGCCGGAGCACACTTGGTTGAAGCGAAGTCTGCGCATCTCACACAGCCTGTTCGCACAGCTCCTCAAGCTCCTCCTCCTCCGAGCCTGCGTTTACAGAGGGAGAGGAAATTGGTCACTGAGTGTCAGGCCAGCCTCTTGCTTGTTCCACCTGCAAGACAATATGGCTGGCAGGGAACCACACAGGGTGGGGAGCAGGGAATGTGTCCAGAAGGGGCAGTTAGATCGAAAGCTGGGAGGGGTCCCAGTTGGGACACAGGGAAGAGGGGGGGGAAAAAAAGCTAGAGAAAGAGAAACATATATAGCAACCAGTGTGTTACAAATACTTCCTATTCATTCATTAACCCAATTAATATTTATTAAGCACTCATGAATCTGGCCTGTTACCACACACCAAATAGAAGACCAGAAAAAAAAAAAGCAGGAACCTGACAGTCTTGTAGAAGAGAAGGTGTGCGTGCAAAGGGAAATTCTGCCAGTGAGACAGGACTGGGTCCTAAGACCTTTCCTGGGAAGGGGACAGATCATGTTCCAGTGGAACAATCAGGAAGGGCCTCCTGAAGGTGAAGATAAATGAGCTGGTCCTGCAGAAATACGTAAGAACTCAATTTATGGGAATAGGAAGGCAGCAGAATATTCTGGGCTATAGGAACTGCAAGAAGTATTTACTTGGTTTGGCAAAAGGATGGAACAGGGAAGAACAGGAAGAACAGGAAGGGGGAGAGGGAAAAATAAGGTTGGGAAGGAAGATGGGGGCTAGCTGGTGCTAGAGCCTTGAAGGCCAAACCAGGATGGGTTTTTCTTCACTGTGGACAAAAGAGAACATTTGGAAATTTCTGGACAGTTTATTTGAGGGTGATGAGCCTGGCAGCAGTACATGAGCAGGGTAGCTGTGCTGCATGACTCTGTAGGACACAACACTGTATGTACAGTGCCCAGCCTTCATGGACCTGTGAGAGGGGAAGGAAGGGTAGGAGGCTCCTGCTTCCATCTTTAGGCTGCATCTAAGACACAGGCAGGGGCCATCAGTTTTGAAGAAGGTAAAAAATGCATCAAGGATACATTTAACAGAATCTGGCATCGATTGGATTTGAGGAGCAGGGAAGAGGGAGACATTGAAACAGGTTCTGAGTATGGGAGAGAGGGGAAGTGGTGGTCTGGGACCAGCAGCACATGACAGGGTCCAAAGGGAATCATCAAACACATAGCCAAAGCTTACTTTACCTGGTTCTATGGAAGCAATTCTTTTCTCTAATGTAACTGTTTACATGCCTATGACCCCACAGACCTGGATCTCCTGGTTGACAAGTTCCATGTGTTCAGAGCCTAGCCTGGAACCTAGCATATAGCAAACATACAGTGCAGGAAGGAAAAAGGAGGGAAGAAGTGAATGAATGAATGGTAACAGCTCTAGATCTTAACTGTTGGGTTCCTGGACCGTGACGTCTTACGTTTCAGGACCTTTGGGTCCCCTTTTGGGGTGGCTAGTGATAGCTGTAGGCAAAGAGCTGTGTCATCCACACTATGGGAGAAGATGGGGAAAATGGGGAGGTAGGGGGCTCTGAAGGAAGAAGAGGAGGATTTGAGCAAAAAAAAAAACACCAAGTTAAAGTTGAGGATTTATATTATCACCGTTGGTTGTAATACAGTATCAGGGATGTACTGAGGCCCCAGGAAAATGAGGTCAGTCTTATTAACAAGGGTGCTTAGAAGGGAAGCCTTAGTTGTTCTTTTACTCCCAGGGGGAGAGGAGAAAACCTAAGGACCCACAGGGTTGCTGAGAACCATCTGTGATCTTTTTTTTTTTTTCTTTCCTTTTCCTTCCTTCCTTCTTTCCTTCCTTCCTTCCTTCCTTCCTTCCTTCCTTCCTTCCTTTCTTTTCTCATTTACATAGCTCTTCTCATATGGCCTAAGATTATGGATATCTGCAATTATTTCTCCTACAACACCTCATATTGCCTAGGATTATGGCTATCAGTAATTCTCCATGCTCTCCTCAAGAGCGAGGAACCCTTTTTGGCCTTCTTTGTATTTAAAGCTAATAATTGAACTGTGTGCATTGGTACAGCTTTACTAATTATTAAAGTATTGAAACAATTATATTGGAGCTGTTGTCCCAAACAACCGCAAGTGCCAGATTTCTGATGTTTCATCTGCACTGTATTTCCCCTGAGACCGCCCTGTGATCTGGCAACTAAAGGAGTAATCCCTGGCAGAGTCAGAGTGCTTCAGCCAGCATCCTATGCTATGCCTGTTGTTCAGTATTTTGAATGTCGCTCCACGGCACCCTTCTCAGCTTCTGTCAACCCTTTGTTGGCTGACTTTACCCATCCTGCAATAACCCCTAGTATCCTCTCCCCACCACACCCTCTCCCCCTGAAAACTCACCAGGCTGGGCTGGCGGCACCTGGCAGTGTGGGTAAGGGCATGACCTGCCCTCCAGGGTGCCACAACTCCATTCACAAGGCCCTTCCCCGGGTGGGTGTGGTTCCAGGGACTGGCGTGGAGTCAAACACAACCACACTGGCCGTGAACTTGGGTAACAAGGGCCTGGGGTTTCTGGTAGCAGCCTCCTCTCCAGGCCTGGAGGTCCAAAGATCAATGGATGGGCCTCTGGGGACCAAGGGTATGCCAAGCTGGTAGCATAATGGGGGAAAACCTGGCAAGTTGGGTGTGCAGTCAAGTCCTGGGGCCGAGAGGCTGGGGGGGGCTCTGAGAGGCACCCTCGCCTTTTCCTCTGTGGATGTCGAACAGGGAGGCTGGATTTCTGCAAGTGGAAGAGGCTGCTGGGACTGGGGCTGGAGGCATCAGCTGGGCCTGCGGCTGCTTCGATGAGGGCCTTGGGCCGTTGTGGATTGGGGAGCTGTCCTGAAGGGGCAGCTGGGTTGGATCTGGCAGCTTGCTGATCAGGGGAAGGCGGCTCTGGCTGGGGCTGTGTCCGAGGAATGGCAGGCCTGGACTGGGGCAACCCAGTTTCTGGGCCAGGCTTCCGGCCATGCCACTGGAAGCGCTTTTTGTAGTGGTGGTGCCGGTGCCGGTGGTAGTGGACGTGGCTGGAAACCTGGGTTTCTCCTGTGGGTACCACTGAGTCCAAAGAACGGGGCCGAGAGGTCACACTAGGCTGGGTCTCCTCCCCCCGGGGCTCCCCTTCAGGGCTGCAGTACACCAAGGGGTCAAAGTCACTGCTCAGGGAGCTGCGGAAGGTAGAACTGCTACCATGGATGCCCTGCAGACTGATGTCCGTGCAGTTGACCACTGAGTCACTTGAAGAGCCATGACAGGGCCCCGAACTGGAGTCACTGGCTGGCCCGTCTGCCATGTAGCCACTACGTTCCGTGCGGTAGCTTTCTCCAGAACCGCTGCTGTCGTGAGGCCTGGCCCGGCGTGGGGGTGCTGGGCAAGCGGAGAGGTGCTGTGAGGTGCATCGGAGACGGCCTAGCCCCCAGCCCTGCGCGTAGGGATGCTGGGCCACCGCCAGGCGCTGCTGCTCGCCCGGAGCCCGAGGATGTGCGGCTCTGGGGAGACGGTGGTGCCGGGGGCCTGTGCCTGGCTCCTGCGAGGTTGGGAAGGGACCAGATCGCGGGGGCCGAGCCACTGCACTCCGGGAAGGGCCCAACAGGTATGCAGCAGGTAGGTGGTAGTGGGCATGGCCGGGATGCTGGCGAATGAGGTGGAGTCTCCGGCCTGGTTCCTGATAAGATCGAGAGTGTCCCAGGGACTGGGAAAATGAATCACCCTCTGGAAGAAAGAACCAAGAGCATAGGTGTTTGACCCCACAAACCTATGGAGCGTGCATTCAGAAAAGTGTGGCTGTAGCACCTATTTGAGCCCACATAGCCTGTGTGTTCGGTCAGGGTTGAGGGACCAAGGACGTTCCTAATCTGCCTGTGCCCTGGGACGCCCTGGCTCCTTCCAGTCCATCTACCTCCCTGGAAGTTCCGCTGTGTATGTCCATCCCTGCTCCTCCCATCAGCCCACCTGGGGCTCTTTGACCCAGGGCCACCACCAGTCCATAGTGCACCTTTGGGTAAATTAGAAAAAGGTTCTCCTTCCTCAAGATACTTCACTTTCATCTTTTAGAAAATTTTCATAATATCCTGGTTTTGTTAGAATAAGATACTTTGTTGTCAGAAAATCAGAATAATAAATACACAAACCACCCAGATTTAGAATCAACAAAGTTGTCATAAAGATACAATGTTTAAAGTAATGAAGATGTCTACAGTATGAATGGCCCTCCCTGCCCTTCACAGGAAGCACTCTTGAGCAGTACACGGCTTAAAGAACTATTATGGCAGACCTGCTTTCTCCTCAGCTTCAAGACAAAACCGTCCCTCAGAGAGCAACCTTGTTCTAGACCCATCTGCCTGCACATAGGGGAGGACTTGGCCCACCTCCTACCTACGATGTTGAACATGCAGAGAGGGCAAGTCCGATGCTGATGTAGCCACGGGTCCACACACACACGATGGAACTCATGGAGGCAAGAAATGACCCGTAGCTCCTAGAGAAAACAAGGGGTCCAAACCAAAGTTATCTGTAGGTTCAGGAGTAACCAGGATTTCCCTGACTCCCTCTGGCCTCTCCTTTTTGCCCTCAGCTTCTTGTAAAATACCCCATGGTAGAATAGAAAGAGTAAGGGCTTTGGTGTCCGGTAAACCTGGATCTTGCCACTTTAGCTGCATGACCTTGGGCAAGTTTCTTAACAGAAATGCTCTAGTTTTCCGCTCTAAAATGAGTATGAAAAACCAACCTACCCCCACCCTGCACTGTCATGAGGCTAAAATGAGATAATACATCTAAAGCACCCACTACAGATCCTAGCACGTGGTACACACTCAACGAACAGTAGTTGTCTTTCCCTGGAAGACCAGGAAAATAACCAGACCTCAGTGCTGTCCCCTACCTCTGCCTCATTGCAAGATACGCGGGACACAGATGCAACCAGGGCACCCACACCTGCCCGAGTGCCTCCTCCAGCCTCCCAAAGTCCAGCTGCCCTCCCCAGCCTGGTCATGGAGGTCGCGCGCAAGCCCTGCCTTACCTGGCCCTCAGAGAACTCCTCCAGGCAGATGGCACACACAGGGGCTGAGCTACAGCTGCTACTTGAGTCCGGCCACTCAGCCCGGGCCCTCCTGCAGCTGGCCTGGTACCTCCTGGTGGCCAGCTGGCTGATGGCCCAGGCTGTTCGCTGTTGAAGGGGATCCTGAGAAGAGGGGTGGGGCTCAGAATAGGGCAAGGGCTCCTCTTCCCTCACCCCTGGACCTCAAGTTTGTGCTTGGCTCCCAGTCACCCAGTTAGATCATATGGCCGATTGACTACTCCTAGGAGTTTGTCGTCTTCAAGCTCATACGTGGCTCTGCCAAGCAGGCTAAGCCCCGCCCACCCCACTCCCCCATTCATACCATCGAGCTTTCTTTTCCTTGATGACCCATGGGAGAAAATTTTCATCCAACTGCCTGCTTGACATCTTTGCTTGGATATCAAATAGGCCCATCAAACTGAATTCCTAATCCCATTAACCACCGAACCACATATCCATCCTACCGCCTTAAAATGTAAGTCAGATCATGGTACTACTTCTGCTCAAAACTCTCCAATAGCTCCCATTTCACCCAAAGTAAAAAAACACTGTCTTGCCAATGGCCTACACAGTCCAGTAAAAGGGGCCCCCCATGGACCGTCTGTCCTCGCCTCCTGCTCTGTCCTCTCACTCACTGCACTCCAGCCACATGGCCCCCTTGCTGTGACTCAGACATACTGGACACGCTTTTGCCTCAAGGCCTTTGCCCTTACCGTTTTCTCTGTCTCAATCATACTCTCCCCAGATATCTGCACATATCACCCCCTCACCCATTTAGGGTCTTTCCTGTAAATGTCGTCCTCTCAATAAGGCTTTCTCTGGCTTTGCTTTTAAAAATTAACTCTGTCCGGGGAGCCTGGGTGGCTCAGTTGAATAAGCATCCGACTTTGGCTCAGGTAATGATCTCACAGTTTGTGAGTTCAAGGCCCACGTTGGGCTCTGTGCTGACAGCATGGAGCCTGGAGACCACTTTCTGTTCTGTGTCTCTCCCTCTCTCTCTGCCCCTCCCCTACCCCTGCGCACACTGTCTCTCTCTATCTCTCAAAAATAAACATTGAAAAAAAATTTTTTTAATAAAAATTAACTCTGTCCTTTTACATTCCCCTTTTCCTCTTCCATTTTATTTTTCTCCTTGGAACATGTCGCCATCTAAAATACTACATATTTTACTTATTTATTTTGTTTATTGTCTGTCTCTTCCCATGAGAATGAAAGCTCCCTGAGGGATCTTTTTGTTCACTGCACAATCCCCAATACCTGAAACAGTGCCTGGTCCATACGAGGAGGTCTCTATATTTGCTGAATAAATAAATGAATGGGCAAGCTGATGTGGAGAGGCTGCTGGAGATGAACAAGTCAGATGCCAGGGTATTTAGATGTAAACTATTTCAAGAGCATAAGGGCATCTTCTTTCCTCACTTCTCCCTTCCTGCTCTTTACCCTCCCGTATGCATAAACGTGCCACCTCCACCAGGGAGCCCACCCTGCTCACCGGCCTGTTGTGGTGGGGGCGGCATCGGATGCGCAGCACTGAAGCCAGGATGACCACAAAGATGGTGCCCACCACCGTCAGGAGGATCCACACATCATAATCTGGCTGGAGGAGTGAGCAGACATGGAAAGAGTCATTATTTCTGGAAGGAGTTGGGCCAATTTGGGAGACATTCAGGTGCTCGGGAGAGTGAAGGCTAGAGATCCCCATGAGTCTTCCAGCAGAGGGGATGAGGTGAGGAGGAACCTGCAGGTGGGGTTAGGTGGTCCCTGTCTGCCCAAGGTCAATCATAGGAGAGGGTCCTCCAGGTGTCAGCTGCGAGAGGTACTGTCTGAAGACCCGTGTGCTTGGGAAAAAGAGGAAAAGGACCCTCTGCAAAGTGGAAGCCACCCAGTGCACAGCTGGGTGAGGTTTCTAGCTAGTGGAGAAACACCAGCCAGGGTGTCAGGGGCTAGGGGGTCAGGGTTTCATTCTGGCTCTGCTCCCCTGTGCCGTGAAACCACAGAGCTGAAAACAACTTTAGAACTCAGCTGGCCAAATTGATGCATTCTGCAGATGAATCCCAGAGGGGGAAGAAACCTGTCCTGAGGCACACAGCTGGTGGATAAAGTTGAACTATAGGGTTTCTAAACTCTTTAGCTCCAGGAGTCTCAGGGCTCTTGATGGGAGTTGCCACAGAACAAAGTGGCAGTGAGAACGGGCGCTAGGGCAAGGCCTGGAGATCTGGCGTGCTTACCCAGGTTGGGGGCTCCTTCAGCTCAATCCTAACATGAGCCTTTCGGTTCTTGTACACAAACTCCATCAGCTTCTCGGCATCTTTACCCCAGATCAACACCACTGGCCAAGTCAGCCCCAGGGGTTGCTGTAGCTGTGGGAGGGAAAGTGCCCACGAGGGCTGTTATGTCCTGACTTGTCTTTTCCCAGATGACTTTATCTCCCTCCATCCAGCTCCCTCAGACACCCCAATGTCCCTGGGTACCTGCTCAGCAGCAGCTCGATCCTCAGTGATGTCAAAGAGGACCGCACTAGCTCCTCGCTCCCCTGCCATCCGGGCCTGCAGGGACACACAGCAGAGGTCCGGCTGAGGTCAGAGAAGGACACGGCCCATCTGTCCATCCATGCCCCGGCCTCACCCCTCACACGCCTGTCCCTTCCTGGGACGTTGCACACACTGCATCTTTGCACACTCAAATATAACATGTGCGATCCGTGTCCTGCCCTCAGCTCACCCAGGTCCCACTGCCTTCAAGGACAACATTCAATCCTTCATTTTGTCATGGAATAAACCCGTAACAAGGGTTTAGTAGGTGTCAGGTAGTGGACCTGGCTCTAGAGCTAAGGACAAATAAGACATTGCCTGGCCCTCAAAGTACCACAAGTCTGCCTTCACTAAGAAGTGTGAGAACAGAAGGGAGTGGCCAGAACCACCACAAACCCCCACCCCAGGGAGTGGGGGGAGGGTGACCAGTCCCTGGAAAGGGAGGGAGAAAAGACAGGTGGAGAACTCCTTCAGAATAGAACTGGGCTTTCCAAGATCCAGCCCTGCCTGACAAGAGGAGCCTACAGGGCATCCCCTCAGCTCAGGCAGAGTTTCAAGGGCCTGGGACCCTGCTGTCACCCAAGGTCTCTATGGCAGAGCCCAGGCTCAGCCCATCTCTTGATCTCTTTCTCCCTGCCACACTTTTCCTGGCTACAATTCAAGGACTTAATGGAGTCTCTGTCCAGTGCTTTATCCCTCATCCCTTCCCTGAAGGTGGCACTGGAGGCTGGGTGGGGAGGGACCTGAGGGGCTATTACCACAAGGACACAACTGTGCAGGTACGCACATGCACGCTCGCCAGGGCTCCAAGAGCAGGGTCTAGCCAACCAGGCAGAGCAGAGCAGAGCCAAAAAGAAAGAGAGAGAAAAAAAGCAGGAATCTAGAAGCTGGGTGTGGGGTAAGAGAACTGAGATAAGAGCCAGGGGTGGGGTGGAGGTGCAAGGGCAAAGGAGCCACAGACAGATACTGCCTTGCCTTTGTGACAGCCTCCCTGCCCAGCACAGCCACTCTCCAGCCTTTCTCCCCACAGCACAGGCTCATCTTGCCTTGGTATCAGGCTAGGACCTTGTGCCCCCAGGGCCCTGCTGAGTCTTTGCGGCCTTCCTGCAGGCACTGAAGGAGTTAATCCCTCTGCCAGTAGTGGTGGCAGGAAGGGGAGCCAGGGCTGGGGCTTACTCACACTCTTAGGGCTTTGATCTCTGCTTTGCTTCCCGGAGAGAGCCTGTCCGGGCAGGTCTCCTGCCAGGCAGGCCAGGGGAGCAGCTTACTCCAGCTCCCTGCTCCCTACTCCCCAGGAGGCAGCAGGGGCCAGAGGGCCCCTCAGTACTGGCAGCCCACAGGCAGGGGAGCCCAGGAAGAAGGTGGTGGAGACACTCCAGTGGGGCCCTGTTTTGGTCAGAAGAGTAACTTTCCCCCTTCCTCCCTCTCTCCCTCCCTCCTTGAGCTGCTGAGGAGCTGGGCTGGGCCCTCTACCAGCACCCAGGCCCAGCCCAGGCCCAGGCTCGCCAGCCTAATTGACTGGAAATTCACAGGACTCCAGAATGGTATTGCTGAAGAAATTGAGAGGTCACAGCCTTCATTGTCCTCCTGCTCATTTACTCCCAAGAAGTCCAGCCCAACTAGGTGACCCCAGGCAAAGAGAAACTTCTGAACCCTCCAAGCCAGGGTACGGGAGCCACACCCGAGCAAAAGGAGAGGGGCTCCCCCTGCTAATGTCATAGTCTAGAACTTGGCCAAGGCATGGGGAGGTCACCTCAGTAGTCAATGAATCGAGACTCCTGGATCCTACATGCTGACAGGGCCTCATGTGTCTCACGCCCAGATTGAGACCCTAGACCCAGCCTGGCCTGAAAGAGCATGAGAGAAGGGCACAGACTTCCTTCTCCAAAGATTTTCTTACTTACCAACCCCTCTCTCTTTGAAGGACTGGGGTAGGAACAGTGGAAAGTAATTACCCTGATGTTCAAACACCCCAGCCCATTACAGCCCATAATTACAAAGTTGTAAAAAGGGATCAAAGAGAGAGTACTGGCCAACAGGGGAAACAAACAGGACTTTCAGGCAGTGGGTACCTGTGTTCAGAGTTCTAGGAACCAAAAAGCACGATTTGGGGCCAGATGGCAGCCCACACTGGGGCTATCCATGCTTCCCTCTGGTCCACCTGCCCCCAAGAAAGAGGGAGAGAGGGAGAAAAGAAAGCACTTCTTGGGAGACCGGAATCTGGAAGGCAGAGACAATAGGAAGGCCCTCTGCATGGGAAGACTTGGCTTTAGAAAAATTACCCAGAGATCTCTTTTGGGACTGCAAAGAGTCAGCCATCTCTCTAGGGGCAGCAAGCAAAGCTGCCCACGGCCTCTAGCAACCAGGACCAGTACGCTCTAGGACTCGTACACTACCCTCTGTACCTCTCTGGGCTGCAGGTTTTCCTCTCCAGACACAGTGACAGTCTCTGTAATCTCCTCATCAAAGATTGGCTAAGTACCTACTGTGGCCAGGGCACCAAGCCAGGGAAGGCCAAGCCCTCTAGAACAGCTGATTATCTAGTTGTACATATCCATATGTACATATCCATAATATATCCAAAGACATATCCATAATATAATGCTGATAACATTCCAGAGTACAAATGAATGAAATAGACCAGTAGTTTTCAAACCTTTTTTCACTGCAGAAAGCCCATCCCCCACCACACACACACACACACACACACACACACACACACACACACAATCTGACGCAAATCTTCAATACACAAAACAGATAAGACTCAGCTGAGTTTGAGGATGGGGGTGGGGTTAAGAAAGAGCCTTGGTTTCCCCCTCCCCACAAAGTACCTCCCTGAAACCTGGCATGGACGGAGATCCTGGCAGTGTGCCAGAAAAGAGGCATCCCTCCATAATAGGCTAGCTGGGCTGAGCCAGTCAGGAAAGATTCACTAGAAGAGGTGGAATTCATCGGGCTTGAAAGCAAGGGTAGGAGGAAGTAGAAGGGATACCAACCTTTACTGAGACCCACTCTGCCCAGACTGCTCAGGTTTGAGTCCTGAATATGCCACCAACTATTAGCTGTTAGACTTTGGGTATGGTACTTAACTGCTGTGTGCCTCCGTTTTCCTTTCTGTAAACTGGGGATTATAATAGGCCCTACTTCACAGGGTTGTTTTGTGGGCTGTATAAGTTAATCCATGCAAAGCTTTATGCTAGTACCCAGCACATAGTAAGTGTCCCCTAAGTATTAGTTATTGTTATATCAGCTATTACTATATGCTTTGGGTATGTGATTTCATTCACTCTTCACAAAAACTCTTTAAGACAATTATCCAGTTTTGAGTTGAGGAAACTGAGGCTCAGAGAGACTGAACAACTTGCCTAGGGCCACACAGCTGATCAGACCACTGATCTAGTCCAGGCATGAGGTGATAAGGGCCTGGGTAATCACAAGGATGGCTGTGGAGTTGCTAATAGAGAAACAGAAACCAAGTTGGATGACTGGATAGGGGGAGGGAGTCGGTGGTGGTGACAAGAATGGATGAGTCCAGAAAAATTATGGTGAGGGTTTCAGAGAAGATCAAGAGAGGCAAGAATGAAAGAAAACCCCAATCTTGTTAAAAGCATAGGATGATGATGCCAGTGACGACAACAGTGGTAACTGCAATCATTTATTCAGTGATTACTATGTGCTTAGCATGGGAGCTTCCATCTGTACTGTCTCATTAAATCCTCATAACTACTTTATGATAGAAGTCCCATTATTATTCCCCTTTTACAGATGAGGAAACAGGGGCCCAGAGAGGCGAGCTAAAATGTCTAGGTCACACTGAGGAGCAGTGGAGATGGCAGGCTTCAGACCCAGGGCTGTCTGGGTCTCAAGAGCCCCAGCTCTGTTGATGGTGATGACACCACTACTACTGGTGGATATTCCAGAGCTGATTGAGGTTAGCATTTCTCAAACTTTTATCACTAAAACCCACCTTTCCCCTCTGGCTTGTGGGAACCATATGTTTTTTTAACATTTTACCAAACTAACTGAATTCATTATGTACAATTCATTTTCCTATGAGATAACTTGTAACCAAAAGCAACATGCAAATATTTTAGTTAAGCTTGTGGGACTTATGAAACATTGGAAGTAGCTCAAAGACCTCCATTACTACCCTCACAGACCTCCTTTGAGCCAGCAGATCTCAGGTAGGAGCTGCTTGGTCAGGTCAAAGGATGAAACCCAAGGGAAGCCTTGACCTGACCAATTGGAGAATGTGGGGCTAGAGCCATCCTGTCCCACCGAGGTGGGGGAGAAGCCAGGTATGGAGAAGCTGAGCAGCTAGTGAAGGAGGAGGAAGCATGAGCAGTGACCACAAAGGCTGTGGAAGAAAAACAGGTCCTAGGGCAGCAGCCAAAATGCCTCTTCTAAACCCCTAATGACTTTTTGTTCCTTTGTGCATTTTAGCTCAGGCACTATTTGGTAGCTGACAGACATCATTTTCATCCTCACAACGACCACTGGGGTAGAAAATAAAAGTCCCATTTTATGGTGGTGGCCCAATAAGGTTAAAAAGAGCACCGACCACACGTTCCTTGTTTCCTAGTGTCTGTGCACAGGACTTATTCCTCCCACAGCACTGTGATCCTCCAGGGGGCGAGAAGGAAACCTCCTACGTGGACAATGTCCTGCCACGTTGCCCAGTGTTCACATGTGTGTGAAATGCATACACTGTTTTAGAAGAACAGCAGAGCATCTCTGAGCCCTTCCTCTCCCATCTTTCTCTCCTCTCCCACCTCTGTATCTCACACACTCACACTCACACACACACATACACACACTCACACCCACTCACACACACTCCACACTCACATTCATACCACATAACACTAGGCACTCATCTACCAAATGAGCAAATGAATGACATTTGCCCATATTCTGTAAAGCAAGGGAAGTGAAATAGCCCAAAGCAGGGTACCTTCAACCTAACAAAATTCTGCTGCCATTAAGGACCTGCCCAGTCTTACACAGAGACAACACTCTCCAGATCCTCCACGTGTGCTGGCCCCGACTGCCCACCTCCTCCGTAGCCCTCTTCTGCATCAGCGTGGCCTGGGCTGGGAGAATATCTCCACCCACCTGTGGGTGCCACAATCAGAACCCCGCCCACATCTTTCCCCCTCCATGGGACCAGGTAAGAGCCCAGGCTGTTTCCTTGAGACTCATGGCTCAGGAAATAGCCCTCAGTAGGATCTGGAAACCAGGGAGAGTCTGGGCCTGAGTACAATCAGCGGGCACACTGGTTGGGACTGTCACCGTCCTCTTTCCCCACACCGGGGAGCTGGACCCCTTCCACCAAATCCACCTGACTGTGCCACACAGAATCTAACTATGCTCTGGCTTATGCCACCAGGAGAATCTTTTCACATGCTTTCAGTGTTCCTAGCCAAAATGGGAGGCAACAGAGCAGAGAGATTAAAAGCCCAGGTTTGAGAACTAGACAAGGCTCAGTTCAAATCACAGCTCCACCCCTTCCCAGCTGGGTCACCCTGGCAAGTTAAGTTTTTTTTTTCTTTTTCTTTTTTAGTTTATTTATTTACTTTTTAGTAATGTCTACGCCCAATGTGGGACTCGAAATCACAACCCTGAGATCAAGAGTCACATGCTCCTCTGGGACACCTGGGTGGCTCAGTCGGTTAAGTTGGTTAAGTCCAACTTCAGCTCAGGTCATGATCTCAGAGTTCGTGAGTTTGAGCCCTGCATCAGGCTCTGTGCTGACAGCTCAGAGCCTGGAGCCTACCTCAGATTCTGTGTCTCCCTCTCTCTCTCTGCCCCTCCCTGGCTTGCACTCTTTCTCTCTTAAAAATAAATTTTAAAAAACATTAAAAAAATCGCTTCTCGGCCTTTTGGCTAAGATCAAGTGTAGTAAAAAACATTAAAAAAAAGTCGCATGCTCCTCTAACTGAGCCAGCCATGTGCCCCACTTACTTAAGTTTTCTGACCCTCACTTGCTTCACATGTCAAATAGAGAATAAAATGTCTAGCTTTCCTGATTGTCATGCAAAATAAAGGGGATAATGTATAAAGAATCTGTCCCATGTGGCACATGGTCATCACACAGAAAACAGTAACTAACATTAGAGCAGAACAAATAAAAATGTTCACAGGACCTTAGAGGTAGCAGGCCAGTGAGCAGCATGGCAAACCAGACAGTCCACGATGGTGGAAACCTGGCAACTGCCACCAGCTCCAGCCAATGATGCCCTCTGGAAATGTGGAGCCACCGGTTTGCAATCTTAGAGGAAGAATGTGAACTTTTTTTTTATGTTTATTTATTTGATTTGAGAGAGAGAAGGAGAGAGAGCATGTGTGCGCTCGTGAGCAAGGGAGGGGCAGAAATGGTGGGAGAGAGAGAATCCCAAGCAGGCTCTTCACTCTCGGTGCAGAGCCCAACATGGGGCTCAATCTCATGAACCCTGAGATCATGATCTGCGCCAAAATCAAGAATCTGGTGTTTAACCTACTGAGCTGCCCAGGCGCCCCAAGAATGTGAACTTTTTAAGGAAACATGGCTTCTGTTTCTGCTATTCCTGCATATGCTCAGTCAATGTTTCTGAAAGATGGAAAAGCCCTTCAACTGACCGCCTCTTTGCCCTGATGCTGGTTAGGGGAAGGGGTTTAAGAATTTCCAGGTGATGGGGGAGGATATGGGGTGGGGCACCTGCCTTAGATGACAGTCAGAGGTTCTGCTGGTGGATGATGGTTGGTGGGGAAAGGATGGAGGCCTGAATTTCCACCCCTCTCAAACCAGTCATGAATGAGGAAAACCAGAGCAAATTGGACACATCTCTCCTAGGTGAGAAGGGGACAGGGAACAAAGGGCCCTCTCACAGCCTGGAGCTGGGTGAAGTTCAGAGTGTGTGGAGGTCAAGTGTGAACCTACCTTGCTGGCCAGTGACAGGCAGGGGCGCGGGGCCCGCTGGGGACTCTCCAGCTTGACAATGCTGATGAATCCAGGCTCCAGATTGTCGTCATCGCTGGCATTGCACAGGTACAGGGGGTGGGACTGCAGAGAGAGGGAGAGAGAGAGGTTAGGGAGGCTCTAGGGAGCAGGAGTAAGCTGTGGGAGCCAAGTACTTCCCCACTGTTCCAGGCAGGGACCAGGCAGGTCTCCTAGTGCTATGAAACCATCAGCCTTCTTATTTTTTCTTTCTTTCTCTTTTTCTTTTTCTTTCTCTTTTTCTTTCTTTCTTTCTTTCTTTCTTTCTTTCTTTCTTTCTTTCCTTTTTCTTTTCTTTCTTTCTTTCTTTCTTTCTTTCTTTCTTTCTTTCTTTAATTCTTTCATTTTAATTTGCATCCAAGTTAGTTAGCATATAGTGCAATAATGATTTCAGGAGTAGAATCCAGTGATTCATCCCCTACATATAACTCCCAGCGCTCATCCCAAATGTCCTCCTTAATGGGCCTTCTTACTAAATTGCCTCAGAGGAAGCTAGTAAGCATCAGTTGTCATTTCAGGGCCACCAGGGCCAAGGATACATGGAGGTGGGGTGCAGGTAGGCACGAGGGGTGTCCAAAAGGGGGAACCTCAATGAAGAGCCTGCTGCAAATCTGCCCCAACAACCCTCAACCTGCCGCAGACTCTCTCCCCTCCTACTTCTTTCACCTGCTCTAAAACCCCAGGCTAAGAGCCCATATCAGTGCCTTCAGAATCTTGCCTTCCCTCCATGCTCCCCCAGGGCAGTGCTGGGTGCTGCCAGGTGCCTCCTGCCTCCTTGGGATGCCCGCTGACATCCCCATCTTTCCTGTGGCTTGGGTCTACTCACTCTGTGTTTCCCTGATCTTCTCAATATCTCCCTTTGCCCCTGCCCTGGGCCCATCCTGAGATGAAGCAGGGAGAAGACACTCTCTGGGGATAAGCCTTGGCTAAGAGCCTTGAACATCACACTTCCTAGGAGCTCATCCTTTCCCCGGGAATGATGCAGTGGAGGTGAGCCAGCACATGTTCTGAGGGTGTGGCAGGGTCAGTCCAAGACACTGTGCCCTTAGCCTAGCTGGTGCAGAGCAATGGTTCAGGGGGAAGTGGGCCCAAAGTGTGCTAACAGACCAGAGAATCCCCCATCAGAGGACAAGAATGTCCTTCTATATACTCGCTTGTCACTCAAAATGATTCGAATACCCACTTGAAACTAATCTTCCCATAGTGCTATGAGAAAAAAAGTACTTATCTGGCCCTAGATAATCCTATGGGCCAGAGGTTCCGGTGTGGTGGAAACCCAGTGTATCCTGCAAACAAGGGGATTTTGTATGAGGGAGGTGCCCATACTTCTTCTCCACTGCCACTGAAGTCTAAAGGACTTCCAGAAAGAACCATCAGACGAACCAGAGAGCATTTTGAATTCATGAAGATGTTGGTGCTGATGATGGATTTAAAAAGCACAGTCACTTTTTGGGGGTGCCTCATTTGGTGGAGAGTGTGTGACTCTTGATCTCGGGTTGTGAGTTCAAGGCCCACATTGGGTGTGGGATTACTTAAAAATAAAATCTTTAAAAATATACAAATAGGGGCGCCTGGGTGGCGCAGTCGGTTAAGTGTCCGACTTCAGCCAGGTCACGATCTCGCGGTCCGTGAGTTCGAGCCCCGCGTCGGGCTCTGGGCTGATGGCTCAGAGCCTGGAGCCTGTTTCCGATTCTGTGTCTCCCTCTCTCTCTGCCCCTCCCCCGTTCATGCTCTGTCTCTCTCTCTGTCCCAAAAATAAATAAAACGTTGAAAAAAAAATTAAAAAAAAATAAAATAAAAATATACAAATAAATAAAAGCACAGTCACTTTTTGAAAGCATTTCCATGCTGTTTCTTCTCACTATGTCACTGCAGTCTCTTGAACATAGTAGGTTCTCAAAAACAAGCACCACCCTGCTTTGAATTCTATCCTTGTGAATACAAATCTTTGGGCAGGGGGAGTTGAAATGAGAGGGAGTTCCATTCTTGCTCCCAGAATTTAAGGAGAATTACTCTGGTAGTCGTCAAAGTTTAGTGTGGAAGAAATGCTATGTGCACCCCAACCCCCCTCAGAAAAGGGTCAGGGCCCAGATTAGGGGTTGTTCTCACTTCACTGAAGCTGTAGCTCCTGTCTCAACAAGTTCCATTAGTCTGTCCATCTGCCCATTTGCCCAACCACGCATCCATTCATTTCTTCATTCTTCATTTCTTCAACATTCAACCTTGCCCAACCATGCAAATTCAACCATTTGCCCAACCATGCATCCATTCATTTCTTCAACAAGGAGGGCCTCCTTGTTGCCATGCACTGTACAATGAGTTGGGGAGTCAACAATAAATAAGATAGGCTCTTTGCCTTAACGAAGCTCAGAAGACAAGTGTACAAACACATTGTATTGTGATGTTGTGATGCTGTGGGAGGGCTCAAGGAGAGGGGACTAAGTATCCCATGTAGGAGAGCAGAGTGACTTTAGTGAGTCCTTGGGTACTGAGTAGATATGTGTTCACCCACTGGATCTGCAGGAAGGGGGAAGGTACATTCCTGGCAGAGGAAGCAGCCTGTGCCCAGGCATGGAGGCACAGGCAGGGGGCAAGGAGGGGCTGCAGGCATTTAGGTCTGGTGTGGAGGGGAAGGCAGGAGATGAGGCCAGAAAGGTTGGCAAGCACCAGACCAAGGAGGAAAGACTGCAGATTTGCGTTTGAGAAAGGTCTCCCTCGTGATGAGAGAAGACTGTCTAGAGTGGTAAGGAGTCAGAAGTCAGCTGTTCCAATAGAACGAAAGATGTGAGATCTTCAGGAACTACAAATCGTAGCCATGGGACTCTATTGCTTTGCTTGCTCCCCTACCACTACCCACGGTCCAGCTTTCTCCAGATAATTCCAACGTGCCTCTCACTGATTAGAGTGTCAAGTGAGGGGGGAAGTCACTTCAGAGAAGAGTTGTCTTCTTTTTTTTAACTTTTCTTTTCCTTATTCTTTTTTTTTTTTAAATTGAGAGAGAGGGAGAGCACACGTGAGCTGGTGAGAGGGGCAGATGGAGAGGGAGAGAGAACCTTAAGCAGCCTCCATGCTCAGCATGGACCCCAATTTGGGGCTCCATCCATAGCCCTGGGATTCTGACCTGAGCTGAAATCAAGAGTCGGATGCTCAACGGACTGAGCCACTCAGGAGCCCCAAGAGTTGTCTTTACAGAAAGATTTGCAAATATTTAACCACCACTCTGCCCCCAGGCCCTCGCAGGGGGAACCAGCATATACAAGCAGTGCTATATTGTAGGATGCCTCTGAGGTGATGCAGGAGAAAAAACTTGGTGTCAGAGTCACCAGACTTCCCTGACCCTGAAGGGACTATAGAAGAGGGAGGGGGAGGAAATTAACCATTAGTAAACACTTCTTGCCTGCCAGGCCCTCTAGATGTTATCTCACTATGAGGTAGGTGTGATCATTCCCATTTAAAGAAGAGAAAGAGGCTTAAGGCACAGGGAAGTTAAGGTCACACAAGATTAGAACCCAGCTCTATCTGACTCCAGCCTCTGGAGTCCTGTAACTCAAAATGAACCCAGAGTCAACCCTCCATTGTCCAAGCTAATGGGGATGATGATAATGCTAGTTTACATTTATTGAGTAAATACAGTGGGCCAGTGATGGGTCTAAGCACTTTTGTGTATTAACTCTTTCCATTCTCGTAACAACGCTATGTTAAGGTACAAACTACTATTGTCTCCATTTTAAAGATGAAGAAACTGAGGCATTAAGCGGTTAAGTAACTGACAAGACAGAAGTAAAACTTTCACTATTTGCATATGATATGATACTACATATAAAAAACCCAAAAGACTCCACCAAAAAAGTGCTAGAACTGGTACACAAATTCAATAAAGTCGTAGGGACAAAATCAATGTATGGAAATCTATTGTATTTCTATACACCAATAATGAAGCAGCAGAAAGAAAAATTAAGAAATCAATCTCATTTACAATTGTGCCAAAAACAATAAGATACCTAAGAATAAACCTAACCAAAGAAGAAAAAGATCTGTACTCTGAAAACGACAAAATCCTGATGAAGGACATTGAAGACAACACAAAGAAATGGTAAGACATTCCATGGTCATAGATTGGAAGAGTAAGTATTGTTAAAATGTCTATACTATCCAAAGCAATCTATACATTTAATGCAATCTCTGACAAAGTATCAACAGCATTCTTCACAGAACTAGGACAAACAATCCTAAAATTTGTATGGAAGACCCCGAATACACAAAGCAACCTTGAAAAAGAAAAACAAAGCTGGAAGCATCACAATTCCGGACCTCGAGCTACATTACAAAGCTGTAGTCATCAAGACAGTATGGTACTGGCACAGACTCTCTCTCTCTCTCTCTCTCACACACACACACACACACACACACACACAAATACACATAAATCAATGGAACAGAATAGAAACCCCAGAAATAAACCCACAATTATATGGTCAGTTCATCTTTGACAAAGCAGGAAAGAATATCCAGCGGGAAAAAGAATGTTTCTCCAACAAATGGTGTTGGAAAAACTGGACAGCGACATGCAGAAGAATGAAATTGGACCCCACTTTCTTACACCATATATAAAAATAAATTCAAAATGGATTACAGATCTAAATGTAAGACCTGAAATTATAAAAATCCTAGAAGAGAGCACAGGCAGCAACTTCTTTCTAGACAGATCTCTGAGGCAAGAGAAACAAAAGCAAAAATAAACTATTGGGACTACATCAAAATAAAAAGCTTCTGCACAGTGAAGGAAACAATCAATGAAACTAAATGGCAATCTAGCAGAATGGGAGTAGATATTTGCAAACAACATATCCAATAAAGGGTTAGTATCTAAAATATATAAAGAATTTATATAACTCAACACCCCCCAAAAAAGTGAACAATCTAATTTTTAAAAACGGACAGAAGAGGGGCGCCTGGGTGGCACAGTCGGTTGAGCGTCAGACTTCAGCCAGGTCACGATCTCGCGGTCCGGGAGTTCGAGCCCCGCGTCAGGCTCTGGGCTGATGGCTCAGAGCCTGGAGCCTGTTTCCGATTCTGTGTCTCCCTCTGTCTCTGCCCCTCCCCCATTCATGCTCTGTCTCTCTCTGTCCCAAAAATAAATAAACGTTGAAAAAAAAATTAAAAAAAAAATGGACAGAAGATACGAATGGACATTTTTCCAAATAAGACATACAGATGGCCAAGAGATACATGAAAAAATGCTCATCATCACTTACCATCAGGAAAATTCAAATCAAAACTACAATGAGAAATCACCTCATACCTGTCAGAATGGCTGAAATCAACAACACAAGAAACAAAAGGTGTTGGCGAGGATGCAGAGAAAGGGGAACACTCTTACACTGTTAGTGGGAATGCAAACTGGTGCAGCCTCTCTGGAAAACAGTATGGGAGTTCCTCAAAAAGTTAAGAATAGAACTATCCAACAATCTAGCAATTGCACTACTAGGTATTTACCCAAAGAATACAAAAATACTAATTCAAAGGGATCCATGCACCCTGATGCTTATAGCAGCATTATCTACAATAGCCAAATTATGGAAACAGCCCAAGTGTCCATTAATTGATGAATGGATAAAGAAGCTGTGGTGTGTGTGTACACACACACACACACACACACACACACACACACAATGGAATATTATTCAGCCATAAAAAAGAATGAAATCTTGCCATTCACAATGAAATGGATAGAGCTAGAGAGTATTATGCTAAGTGAAATAATTCAGTCAGAGAAAGACAAATACCATATGATTTCACCCATGTGGAATTTAAGAAACAAAACAAATGAGCAAAGGGAGGAAAAAAGAGAGAGAGGCAAACTGAGAAATAAATTCCATAGTTTAACCATCGAGAATAAACCAGTAACCAGAGGGGAGGTGGTTGGGGGGATGGGTTAAATAGGTGATGGGGATTAAGAAATGCACTTATCAGGTGTGTATGGAAGTGTTGAATCACTATATTGTACACCTGAAACTCATATTACATTATATGTTAACTAACTAGAATTTAAATAAAAACTTAAAAAAAAAGGGGGGGGGGTAACGACCAGAATTACACAGCTGAGATCAGAAGAAATGGAAGAAGTAGGATAAAGTAAAAATAAATAATAATAATAATAATAATAATAATAATAATAATAATAAACTAAGAATATTTCCCATTTGACTTTGAAAACACGATGCCTCCCCCAACTCATGACCAAGAAAACTTACCATCTTAATTTTACATTCCTAAACAAATCCCTGAAATATTGGATTCTGTCCTAGGCCCTCCTCTCTTTTTACCCTCCATGCACCCCCTACGTGACTCCAACCAGTGAATAGCTTTGGTTTCCATACAGAGGTCATTGATTACACATGTGCAGCCCAGACCTCTCATGAGTTCCAGACCTATATGTCCGACAGATAGGGCTTGGACATTTCTGCACGAAGAACTTTATACTATTTTTTTCTTTAATGTTTATTTATTTGTGAGAGAGAGAAAGAGAGAGAGAGAGAGAGAGAGAGAGAGTCAGAGCGTGAGCAGGGAAGGGACAGAGAGACAGAGAAACACAGAATCCAAAGCAGGCTCCAGGCTCTGAGCTGTCAGCACAGAGCCTGACACGGGGCTCGAACTCACGAACCGTGAGATCATGACCTGAGTCGAAGTCAAACGCTCAACCGACTGAGCCACTCAGGCACATGAAGAGCTTTAAATGAGACATCTCAAACTCAGCATGTTCAAAATTGAACTAATCATTTTATCCCTCAAAACTGCTCCTCCAGTGTTCCCTATTTTAGGGAATCACTATCTACCTACTCCCCAAAACAGATGTTTTCCACCTAGGCTCCTCCGTCTCCTTCACCCCTACCCCCACCAGCAACAGCCACCAATCACCAGCTTCTAACAATTCTATCTCCTAAACATGTCTCTTATTTGTCCTCTTTCCTCCGTTTCCACTCTGGCTACTCTAATATAGGCCACCATCATTGCTGTTCCAATTTACACAGTTATTCCAAATAACTGGGGCATTTCACCCCTCTCAGTTCTACACACTGAAGCCAGAGTGATCTACAATGCTAACTTGAGTGTGTCACTCTTCTACATTAAGCTCTTAAAAAGCTTCTTATAGCTCTTGGAATAAAGTCTGTATTTATAAAGACAGCTTAAAAGGCTCTGCCTGCTCTGGGCTCATGCCTATACACCTTGCCCCATGGCTTCCCATTCCCTTCCCATACTTCTTCTCCCCCCTTGAAACCCATGGTCCAGAAATAACGTGTTTCATGTCTCCAAACACTTCTGGCATTTGCTGCTCTGTCAGGATAGGTCAGAGGCCCCTGCTCTGGGCCCTCTTAGCACCCTGTATTCCCCCATCATGACTTATGCAGTGGTATTTCAGTTTTTTGCTGACTTCCCTCTCTTCCCAGGCTATATATAACTCACCTCCACCGCCCCCTCAGTGCCTGCCACACAGTAGGTACCCGGATCAATATTTTTTTTATTAAATATCAACGGTCTACAACCAGATAGCTGACAGTTAACTCTAAAGGCAACACAATGCACACCAAAATTCTGGTAACAATGGCTTTGGGAGAGGATTTAGCGAGGAGATAGTGAAGAGAGACTTTGGTGTTTTGCTTTGAACATTTCAATCATAGAATGATATATTGAGATATTAATTTGAGTTTTGCTTTTTTGCTGTTGTGGAAGAACAGGAAAGAATGAGAGCTATTTATATTTTGTATCTTTTCTCTCCTGCCACTCCAAGAAGAGAGCCTCTCCTATTTCCCTGCCTCAGGGGCATTTACCCAAAACAAGTGATGCTAAAGATCTATCTTCCTGGCTTTTGTGAAAGATTGAATTCCTTGAGGAAAATGTGAGTGTCCCGAAGACAGAAAGGAGTGTGTATGGGGGATAGGGCAGGGGCCATTAGAGTCCCTGGAATCCTGGGGAATGGGGGGAGGAATCTGGGGATATGCCAAGATGTGGGAATCTCCAGACCGTGCCCCAGAAGGAGTAGACCCCAGAAGCCTGGACCCTGGTGAAGATGATGTGCCTACATGGATTTCAAGGGAACACTTGGGCTTGAACAATGAGCGTATTTGTGGTGACCAGTGTCGACAAATATCAGAGGGGTGTCTTAGATATTTCTGTTTTGGCTGCTCTGTGAGGGGAAGCTCTCAAGAAAACCTATTTCTTGTATAGTTGTATTGTGGTATGAAAACCTTACTTACTGCACTTTTGTATGGTTGGACTCTTTTACAATAAGACTTTTCAAGTATGCTCAGATTAGAAACAAAACCAAGAAAAAGAAAAAAAAAAAAAAAAAAAAAAGAAGACCATTCAGCCAGGACACTGCTCATTACCTAGCAAGGCAGTTTTAGTCTTCCTTGGGTGTACCACAGGCTGTCTTTGCTCCCTCCTGCAGGGAATTCTAGCTGGGGAGATGGCCCCTGAGAGAAAACAGATCCAAATGTACCTGCCTCCTTAGGATGCAAGGTCTCCTAATAAGGAGATGTCACCTGTCCTCTCAGGACACCAGGAGAGAGCCAAGGGAGTTGACTGGTAGGATTCAGGGAGGGTGTGGTTGGGGAGAGCCCCTGAAAACTGGAGGGGCTTAAGGACTGGCTATCTGTGACTTCCTGAAAAGTCAGGAGATGGGATGCCCCTGTTCCAGACACTGCCTTCAGGGGCAAATTAAGAGGAGCCTGAGCTTGCTTTCAGGGTCCAGGCCACTCTGGCTGAGAACTCAGCTTTGCACACATAGTTTCCATGCCTGTGTAAAGACGTGAATACTGTCCTTTTAGTGGCATGTGTTATACTTCATATTTTCAGATGGATCTGGTCTCTAGGTCTCTGTCCTCCTCCTTTAACATATTTGTTCTGATTTTCCTCTCCCTTCTAAAATAGACCTAAGGCTCAAATTCTGACTCCATCATTCGCCTGTGTGACCTTGGACAGGTTACCTAGGCTTTCTGAGCCTCATATTCTTCACCTACAGAATGGGATGATTATCATGAAGACTGGAGATAATGGATATAATAAGTACCTAGCACAGAACCCGACACTCAATAAGTGCTCATTAAACGGTCATTGTTTTATTATCGTATTTGCAATAATAAAATCCCTCCTTATTGCTGGAAGGGACAAAGACCTTCTTCTGACTGCTACTCCCTTGGCGATTGTCAACAGTGCTTCTGAATGCCAGTGTTCTACAAGGCACAGTCTGGGACAGCTCATTATCCACGGTCACTTCCCCCCTGTGCTCAGCCCTCCAAACCCCACTGAACAAGCTCTTCCAGTTCTCAGCCCGCCTCCTTCCCATGAAGGAAGCCATGTGATCTCATTACCTCCTCACAAAGGGCATTCCAGGGCTCAACTGAGCCCCAAACTTAATGCTGGTCTTTCTTTATCCACGGCATCTCCTCATCTTGGGGCGTGTGCTTTTGCAAGCAACTCTCTACTGTCTCTTGTTTCCAGCCACCCTCCTCCCCCCACCCCCCACCTCTGCTGCAATAATCTCTTAGTTCTCTGATTCCACATACGGACCTTCACCCAGGCCTTGGACAGGTAACTTTACTGCCTGCTACAACTTTGCCTTTGTAATCAGGAATACTGGCCAGGCATCAAAGGCACCTTTCCCCCCATTTCCTCTTTTCAGATTTTATAATCCATCTCTCCTATGCAACCTCCATTACCTGAACTTAGAACCACCTGACTCTTATCTCCAGCACCGGGACACACCAGCATCATAAAGTCAAGCTCCTATAGCTCGGGAGTTGGGAAAAACAGAACAGCCTGAAGTTGCTGCTTCCTGCCTGCAGCACCGAAATAGCCTCTGAAGCCCAGTTTGGTCACTTTGTCCTTTTTATTGAAAGAGGTCCAGCTCACATCCGCAGGTTAGGCCCTACTGGTGATTGTTTAGGCTTGGATTTGGAAACCTCTAGTCCTCATTCTCTTCCTTACCTTAGCCTGTCACTGTCTTTGGGATGACTGAGTTTCCCACTGAATTAAGTTGGGAGGCTGAGGAAATTGTCAAAAGGAGTTTCTCTTTATTCTGTTAATTTTTTTTTATAAGGAAAATGTATTCCTGCTTGATTGTGTAATTTTTTTAAGGTACAAAGGAAAATAATATTGGTGGGGCTAGAGCAGCACAACCTTGGGCCCCCTGATGAGAGTGGACTGACAGAGAGAGGATGGGTGACAGAGGCCTCCAGTGTTTCTCACTGGATCCAGAAGACCTCCCCAGTGGACAGGTGTGCTGGTGAGCAAGAGTGCTGAGAAGAGAAGAACTGAAATGATGTGCCAGCTTCCAACAGGAAGCAGGGGGACAAAGGCTGAGGGGGGGAAATGAGCTCATCAAAAGTCTAGTCTGAGGCTTTGCATTTTGGAGGCCCTTGGTCTTTGCTGGAATAATGAATAAAATTTCATTTGAATCCAGCTGCCATACAGTTTACAAAGAGATGTGATTTGCTAACAGCTGAGCCTGGTTCATACCTGTAAGGGCTCTTCAACACTTCCTTTTTTACAGATGAGGAACATGAGACTCAAGTCACAGGCTGCCCATGGTTACACAGCTAGTTAAATCCTGGAGGTCTCCAGAATTCAATCCCAGTACCCTGTTTACCCTACCATGCCACCTCCAGGTACATGCAATGGGAGGTATTCTGTGTGGTACAACAAACATTGCTGAGTACTGCGGTGAATGGATGAAAGGCTTCACGACCTCCATTTCTAGAATGCTCAAACTTGAATCATTCTTAGCAACAGGACAGAAGCAAGGTCTGTCTGCTCATTTTCCCTCCAGGCCTAGGCTCTTTCTTCCTGGCAGCCTCAGCTTCCTTCCTTTCTCCTAGGGCCTATCTCATCTCTTCTCCTAGCCACAACAAAAGCAGCCAGATCCAGACACTGCTCAGAGATGCTTTCCCAGTGAATAGTCCATGTTTGTTTAGGATGAGAAAGGTGTGTCCTGAAATTAGAGTTCACAAAAGCTTGGACCCAAATAATGGTCATTCAGCCAGACTGCAATTTCCCTGTCTTGCTCCACATTAAAGACTTCATTCTTCAATTTTAAAATTTACCTATCCCCTGGGGCACCTAGGTGGCTCAGTCGGTTAAGGGTCTGACTTCAGCTCAGGTCATGATCTCAAGGCACATGGGTTCGAGCCCCATGTTGGGCTCTGTGCTGACAATTCAGTCTGGAGCCTGCTTCAGATTCTGTGTCTCCCTCTCTCTCTGCCCCTCCCCACTTATGCTCTGTCTCTCTGTCTCTCAAAAAATAAATGTTAAAAAAAAATAAAAAATAAAAAATAAAAAAAGTTAAAAAAATTATTAAAAAAAATTCACCCATCCTCATCTCAGATCATAACCAAGCTCCATGATGTAGATGGACCTCATGACCTTAAAATGATTCCCATGGTGTGGTTTTTCTGCTTGGCATCTATGTATGGGTGGTTCACAGGGTCATAAGCAGAGTCATGGGCAGGAAAAAAAAAGGGGAGGAGAAAGAAGAAAGAGCTAACTAAGTTGCTTTTGAAATAAACTGATAATCAGAGAGGAAGCTTATTTAGCAATAATAAGACAGAGAGAAGGAGAAAAATCTCAGCCATTTTTGTCCATTATATTCTCACACAGAAACAGAGTTTGTCCCGACTCAGCCCAGAATGACCTCTAGTTACAGGGGCACCAAGAAGCTAATCAAGAAGTTAGGAACAAAGGAGTGGGAGCCCACTAAATATCATTTTAGTTACATCAGTGCTCTTTAGAAGAAAAGCTATGAAATAGGATACCCAGGTTCTCAGGCCCACAAAGGTCAAGATCTTAGAAGATATTTCAGGCACGAAGTTTGAACTCCTTTCCTCCACCAGGTTAGGATCTCGGGGATCAAACCTCCAAGACTCCTATACTAAATGTATAGGAGTCCTGAAATGTCAGCTGAATTCTGCTGCTCAGTTAGTGACCACTGTCCCAGGGAGATCCTACCACCTTCACTGACCTCCATCCTATAGGAAGCACCACTTGAGGCCCCTCATTTACCTAAGTCTTGTTAAAAGAGGTCATCTGCAGAAAAGCTGAGGTCTTGTCACAGGTGGCAGTATTGCTAGGGCAATACTTGCCCTCAAATTTCCAGGATAAGGGGTTCTAGAGGCTTTGGCTAGGGCCCCTCCTAGGGATGGCCTTAACTCTTAACTCTACAATAGTTAACTGCACTCCCACAAGTGCTCCAACTGAACCCAATGTGCTACTTGCAAACAGCCTTGACACAGTCTGCTTTATGATTTTGCTGTTCTTGTTGCAGCCAAACTCATGCCAGAGATGATGGGAGGAATTTAGAAATCTGCTGGAAGCAGTGTTAGTATTATTGTTTTTAAGTAATTATTGACGTTAAGATTTTAATGCTGAAAAGACCAAAGACTAAAACCAGACAGCCCTTGTGAAAAAAGACCAAAGAAATTAAATTTGAGGAAATCAGGTTATTTATTTAAATATGCCAGAGGCATATCACGACTACCAGTAGAACTACCCAAGTATTTCTAAGTTTGGTGAGTTTAACACAAGAGTGTGAAACAGATAAATTAATCTGGTTATTTCACACATTCTGTGTCTTTCAGGCTAGTCTCCTGCTCAGGGGTTGTAGGGATTTCAAGTTACCCTGCACACTCTGTTCCAGTCATCTATGACTGGCCGGCTGTGGTGCTTATGAGTCCTTTAAGGGCAGATCTTGTATCCAGATGGGCCAATTCAACTAAATCTATGCTCAGATTTTAATTGCTACATTGTGAGTGGTGATGGGAAGTTATGGCATTTGCTTGGCTGATCCCAGGCCCCAGCTCCTGGGCAGCTAACACACAAGACTGCATTTACATTGGAAAGGGGAAGGGGGAGGGGTGGAGCATGGGCCTAGTTGTACTTAGAAACTACATTAGGAGGGGAAGGACAAAATTATTCAAGCCACCAGCCAACTCAGATGCCCAGAGTCTCTCCTCAGAAGCCACTGGGGGTTGAGACCAGGCCAAGGAGGCTTCTGTTCAGAAGAGGCAACAGTCAGAAGAGGCTTGTGTTGGAGACAACCCAAAGGCTCCAGCCTGACTGCTGACAGCCCTTTGACCACAGCTCTGAATCCTTGTCCATGGGGTGGCCCTGGGGAAGAGGCCTGCTTTGGGGGGACTGTTTAATGATTTGCCAGCAAAGAGCAAGGCAAACAGACTGCTGGCAGCTTCCTGGATGCAACAGGAGAGTAGATTTTTATTCCCACCCATGGTGTAGCCTTCCAGGCAGGAGATAAAAGAAAAAGCAAAAGATGGTGTAGCGAGAGCCTAGAAGAGATTGCCATTTGGAGCTCAGCACTTCACTGGGTCTCCGTGGATAGTGCCTGGATACCTTGGCATCGGTGCCAGTTGGTATTTCCATCCTCTGAATATTTTAGTAGTTTCTTTTTTTCCCCACAAATATTTTATTTTTAAGTAATCTCTATGAGCAACACAGGGCTTGAACTCACGACCCCAAGATCAAAAGTCACGTGCTTTTCTGACTGGGCCAGCCAGGCGCTCCTATTTTAGTAATTCCTTTTTTTTTTTTTAATATTTATTTTGAGAGACAGCATAAACAGAGGGAGGGGCAGAGAGAGAATCTCAAGCAGGCTCCACTCTATCAGTACAGAGGCCAATGTGGGACTCGATCTCACAAACCACGAAATCATGACCCGAGCCAAAATTCAGAGTCGGATGCTTAACCACCTGAGCCAGCCAGGCACCCCTAGTAATTCCTAATAGCAGCATCTCCTGGGCTCCTAGGAACTAAAGAGCAAGATATGTAAGTAGCCTCTTATGGCAGGGTTCTAGGAGTTAAAGAGAATGAAACCAGAAAAACACTGTCTTGGCCCTTAACAAATCTTTAAAAAAAAATTTATGAGCTGGGAAAGTAGTTTGGTTCTTTGATAAATTCCTTTTACTTTCTTCTCATGGGTCTTTCCCTATCTCCTTGGTTCCGCATAGAAAAGAAAAATGGCACCTCCCCTTCCCCTGGGCGCCAAAGAGTCCAACGTCTAAGTCCTACAGCTCTCCCCCTCTTTTTCCCCTCAACCTTCCAGCCTAGTCTTCTCTACTCTTCCTACTGGGCTTTAAGTCCCCAGAATTAAACACTTTCCCCCATTGTTCCCCTAAAGTGTTATATTCCAAATTCTTCTTCTTCAAGTGGGAGAGAAAGAGAGAGAGGGGGAGGGAGGGAGGGGCAGAGAGAGATGGACAGAGGATGGATCGGAAGCAGGCTCTGTGCTGACAGCAGAGAGCCCGATGCGAGGCTCAAACTCACAACCCATGAGATCATGACCTGAGCCAAAGCTGGACGCTCAACTGACTGAGCCACCCAGGGACCCCAGATTTATTCGAAATTCTTAAATGACACTTAACGTCTTACAGTTGTATCAGTAGAGTGCCTGATTCTTAGATTTCAATAAAATATTAGTCCTTTCCTCCTCCCTCTAACGTAGATCCTGAGCTACTTCAAGTCAGGGACTAGGCCTTATTCATCACTTAGCAGAATGCCAGGCACACGGATGTGAAGAAAAAAAATGCATGCATGTTGAATAAACAGATGTGAGGTCAAATAAAGTTGGTGGTTGCCTTGTCATTTGATCAGGATATGCTTATTTTTAGATTTTGGCTTTCTCTTCAAAAACCTTCTGTATACTCCCTATAAGTTAAAGTTTTAAAGTCAGCTTTTATAGTATTTTTACCTCTTAGCAAGGGAGAGGTCACTTCCCTTTTATATCACACCTAAATCTCCTCCATAACCCTGAACAAAACTCACTTCTTTCAGGAAAACCTTCCTGCTTAATAACCCATCCTCAGTTATTCTTTTATTGTCTTCCCTCAGTATCAATGTGCTGAGTTGAGCATAAGCCTTAAGGGAGAGAAAGCAGCCCCCCTGCCAAAAAAGGGAAAGGGCTCCTGCTTTCAAGAGACTAAAGCCTAACTGTAAATCTACAGCCATGCATACACATGTGCACACACACAAGCGGCTCAAGCCCATTTGTCCAACAACACACAGGGAATGTACATTGACAGGTCACAGCACATACATACTGAGCAAATGTAGAACGAATGGGCAGACCAACTTATTCCCATGCTTTGTTTTCGAAGTGTTCTCTTGTCCTTTGGGCCCTTCTGTCTAATCTCCCAGATCTGATGGGAAGCTCCTTCAGGATAGGAACCGTTTAGAAACCATTAAAAACAGTTTTATTTATTTTTTATCCCTATAGTGTTGATTCAAAGAAACTCTTAGGCCGCCACACTGGCCTTAGGCCATGGTGTTGGCTGAGTGTCTCTGGTGAACTTCAGTTCCTACCAAGATTTTATGAGGACCCAGGCAAGTGATCTGCATGGAAAAGGTCTGGAAAAACTCAGAGTTGATTAACTCCCAGTAGTACTCCATATTTTTTCTGAGTGGGTCAGATTAACATTAAATGAAGTAACATACTTAAATAACATTTTTCTTACCTTAAATGAAATGAGAGATGAATTATATTTCTTTCCCCCATCCTTAAATTCTTTAGGGTTGAAGTGTCTGAAGCCCGAATTTTAAAGACTTCAGTTGAGGAGCCACATGGGTTTCAGCTTCCCCGCAGCCTGCTCAGCCCTCCAGCCTGCTCTGGTCCTGAGGACGTAAGAGGGCCACCCCACGCCAAGTGTGGTCGTATGTTCAAATATTCCAAACATCCCTTGACTTGCTCTTTGTGAACTATGAGTTCTTTGTTACTTCCTAATTGCTCAAACCTCTTTATTTTTCTTGCTAAGCGCAGATGGTGAGAGATATGAAAAGATAATCAAAGTGCTGATAAATGGAAGAAGAGTCTTCTCAGTTATCAGGTTGGCTCTGTGGAACAGAAGTTCCTGTTTGCACTTCTCAGGACATTCGGAGAGATGCCATCACCAGACCCAGTGGGTAAGGGAAGTACTTGGAGGGTCAGGAGGGAGGGGAGCCAGACTCCTGAGTTGAGAGTTCACAGGGCAATGAGGATCAATACCAGCACTTCTGATTTGTAGCCGTTATCAAGGTACAAAGCAACACTACCCTTTGTCCTTTTATTTTTACTTTGCTAATGGAATCATTCGCCCTGAATTAAGACTATTATCGGCTTTGATGTTGCGCTGTATATTAGCAAAGTGCTTTACAATCCTTCATTAGCTCTTTTATTCTCCCTTTATTAGTACCACCCATTTCACAAATTAGGTTGAAGAGACAACACAATGCATATTAGGCTTGCAACCAGGAGCCCTGAATTCTGGGCATGGATTTCATGTACTAAATATAACAAGAGGAGATGTTGCTGACCATAGAAAGAGTCACAGAGTAAAGGAATAAAAGCATCAAAATTATAAAAGCCTTCTTGGGAAATAAACGTCAAGACCTGAAACTTTTACTTTATTTTGCCAGCAGTAAAACTGAGAGCTCTCACGAGTTTAAATGTGATCACCAAACACATCTTTAATAGGGAAACAGTTCTGGTTGACTAATTTCCTCCATAACAGAATTGAAAGAGAAAGGAAAAAAGAATATATCTGAACCTAGTGGTGCCAGTTTCCCAAGAAAAGGGATTGACACTAAAGCAAGACAAATATCGCTGACTTAACTTCTGACTTGTGGAATATCCCTTCTTGACACTCTCCCTACTGCTATTCCTGACCTAATGCTGTTCTAGTTCTTCCACTTCTCTGACTGTCCCTCATTTGTTTGTTGCCTCTGCCTTCCTCTTTTCTCCTTCATTTCATTTAAATATAAGCATATGTTCTCTGATTTCTATTACCTTTTTTTCTGGGGTTCTTATTCATTCTAATATCTTCAATGCTAATTCCAAAATTTGTTTCCTAAGTCCAGTTATCCTGCACTATAAAATGCCTGCCACACATTATTTCTTTGAAGTCTTTCTGGTACTTCAAACTCCAATAATACCAAATCTACATATCATCTTCTTCCTGCACTCCACCTTAAACCAATAACCTCTCGTAACTCATCTGTTTTTGTTAGTGGTACTGTCATTAGAGACCCAGGCCGAGCACCTCAGAGTCATTATGACCCCCCCCCCTGCCCATCCTGCATCCAATCACTTAAACTCCTCTTTGGAGACCTACCTCTCTATGTCCCTGGAGTCTGAACCATTACAATAGGCTTCTGACTAGTCTCCAGTCTCTCAACGTTCTAAAGCTCTCCATGTATCTTTGCAAGAGCAATCCTCCTAAATACGGCACCAATCATATTGTTGTCCTATTCAAATACCATCAGTGACTCTCCACTGCCTTCTGAATTAAATCCCAAGCTCCTTAGCCTATCAAATCAAGGCTTCAGACCTCTCTGCCCTGGCTTTGGAATCAGAACACCTGGTTTCACATTTTGGCTCTGTCACTTGAAAAATGTGTGTAACTTTGAGTGGGGAGGCTAACCTCTTGAGTCTTGGTTTCTTTATGGATAAAAAAAATTCAGATACCACTACCTACCCAAGAAGATCATCCTAGAGATTAAACAACATATTTAAAGTACCAGCATCTCTTGCACTAAAAAAGTATTAATTCCTTCCTCTTCCCCTCTGCCTTTTCAACTTCATCTCCACTTCTCTCCTAAATGTACCACACTGCTTATCCAAACCAAACTGTCTTACTCTTCTCTCATGTTCTCTTGGAATGCCTTACTCCTATCCTGTCACTTTTTAAAATGCTACTTATTATCATTCAAGGCAGCGTGTTTTTCTGTTTGTTCATTTTGTTGTGCTGTGTTTTGTTTAAGAGAGAGCGTGAGCAGGGGAGGGGCAGAGAGAGAGGGGGACAGAGGGTCCAAAGCGGGCTCTGAGCTAACAGCAGTGAGCCCAATGTGGGGCTCGAACTCACGAACCATGAGATTCAAGGGCATGTTTATATGCTACTTCTTTCATGAAGAATCTCTTTTCCTCTGAAATGTCTCAATCACCTTGTTTGTATTTATTGTGTGGCACTTTTCACCTTCTGCTTTACATCCTTATCTACTAAATTGAGGGCAGAGATTTCTTTCTCTCCCACACAGTACAATGCCCTAACAATAGCAGGCAACCAGTAAATGCATGCTGAATTCACATTGAAAGCTTGTGCTTTTGGTCTCCCCAGAGTCCATTTGTTTGTGATTCATACTTCACACTGAGAACTCTTTAGAAACAGTCTCTGGCGGGATATCAGAATTTCAAACAACTTTAACAGAGAAGCTGAGTCAGTCTAGGATTAAGTTCAGTCCTAGTTCAGCCAACAGGAATTGTCTGGACCCTTTCCTGATTAAGATAGCATAATTTAGTAACTTGTAAGCTACAGAGCTCATTTGAATAAATTCAGATGAGAACATATCTGAGGAATAGGCAAGCAAAAATGCATGATACCTATAAAAACCAACCACTATTAGGTTGACAATGGCAATGACTTCACTGGTATAGGAAAAAGTCCCCAAAAGCCATCTGGTTTCACAGGTTTTGACTGTGGCTCAGCTACAAGGTATACCTTATTCTGGCTTTCATCCAATCCATTTCCTCTTGGTCCAGTTAGCAAATGGGTGGGTAATTATATGACATCAGCCACCATGGGGTGGCTGGAACATAAGGTGGCTTCATGGTGCCATATAATGCAGTCACCAAGTTTCTGAATCACCAAACACAGGTGCGTCGACTCTTCCCCCCACCACACCCCCTACTCTATAAAAATCACCCTATCTGATATTGCTGTTGACACAGTGACTACACTTAGGTTCTGGGCACTTTCTTTTGCTTTTTCATAGTGTTTGTTCGGGTGGGTACTTCCATGTAGCCTATAAATGAGTACTCACAGTGCGGGAGTAATCACCCAGTCATCAGGCCATGCTTTTGCCTTTAGGTAGGCTTACTTCAGAAAGTAGCAGCATATCTAATTGCGGAGTCCACAACTACATGAAATGCTTCAGAGGCTGAACTCCCTTCCTAGCAAAATACCTAACTAGCAGAGTTGCTGTCTGGCACTAAGTTTGATTCTTAGCCTGGACACTATCAGGCCTATTTCTGGAGCCATCTTTCTCACTAAAATAGCAGCTGCTACAATTTCTTCCCAAACTCTTTGTTACAGGGAAGACCAATAGCTTCCAAATGTTCCTTGTCAAGATATGGACAGTCACACAATGTTGCTATTGAGTGGATGCTGGATGGGTACACATGGAGTCTTGCCCCATGGGCACATCAGAATGGGCCTGAAATATGGCCTCTTAGTTGGCAAGTGTTTGATGAACATCAAAATTATGTTTGATCCAGCCCAGGGGTTATAGTCTTATTAGGGAGATAACACACAAACACAACTAAATGGTGACATAAAATGATGTACGACCAAGTGTCACATTGTGTGGTATAGCCCATAGGTCCTGTGGGTTTTGTGGAGGAGATGAATTAAGCTAGCCCCTAAGGAATTTGAATTTGGGGATTCAGGATTTGAATAAGAGAAGAATAACCACATATGTAAAATAAGCAGGATCTGATCCACAGGATCTGTCTAATGGATTTTGGGAAATTCCCAGCTACAGCCTTGAGAAAACACATGGGGCCAAGTGAGAGGAAAAGCGGGGTTCTTGACCAGTCTCTCTTCAAAGTAAGAAGACTTACGTAACTAAAAAATAGACCGGCAGAGATAGTTTAGATAGCTGAGGTAGGGTCAAATTGTGAAAGCCACTGAATGCTGAGATAAGAGCCAGACCTTGCTGGCATACGAGAAAAGGGAACCACTCTGGATTCTTAAGCAAGGGGATCTCATGATCAAAACAGTATTTTAAACACAATTTAGTATCGGAATAAAAACTATAATGGGATGAAAAGAAAACTGGTGGTAGGAAAACCAGTTAGAGAGCTGTTCCAGAATCTAGCATAACATGATGAGAGCTTGAACCCTGGTGGCAACAGTTAGAAGGTGAAAGGATGAATCACAGAAATCACGAAGGAAATGTAGAAAGTACTTGCTGACACACTGAACCACAAGAATAAAGGAGTTAAAGGTTCTAAACCTGGAGAACTGGCGGCAGGTAGAAGGGGAGTTGCATCAATCCAAAGATGGACATTGGAAAAAGAAATTAATTTTGCACAGAAGAAAATGAATTCATTCTAATTCTGAATTAGAGATGAACATTTAAATCCTATAGGCGATTTGAAATAAGAATCAGAGTTTGAGTGAAAAGACAGGATTAGAGACACAAATTTGCCAAATACTGTTTACATCTTTCAGATATAGTACTATGGATATAATATTGTAAATACTAAATTTATTTTTTTTTTCAACATTTATTTATTTTTGGGACAGAGAGAGACAGAGCATGAACGGGGGAGGGGCAGAGAGAGAGGGAGACACAGAATCGGAAACAGGCTCCAGGCTCCGAGCCATCAGCCCAGAGCCCGACGTGGGGCTCGAACTCACGGACCGCGAGATCGTGACCTGGCTGAAGTCGGACGCTTAACCGACTGCGCCACCCAGGCGCCCCTGTAAATACTAAATTTAATGCATGAAAACACTTAGGAAAAGTTAAAACGGCTACGTAAGTGAATCCAATTAAAAGTAGAGCTTGTGGTTGTTGGTTCACTTGAACTATTCCCACTGCAAGAAATCCAGAAGAGATGATGCTGTGTAGCCTGCCACACTAGAATGAGATTCCACTCACTTGGCTTCTAATATCATCTAATGTATGACCTAAAAGCTTCTATAGTTCAGGGCAGTAGAGAGAAGAAAAACGAGAACTCCTAAAGGCAAAGCAACCTTGGAATCTCCTCTTTGAGGATGATACAGAAACCAATCAAAAGCATTGGGTTTCATTCTCCTTATGTCATATTGCTACTTCTATAGCCCAGCCAGTAGTTTTTCTAAAAGTAAGCTCCCACCAGCTACCTGCTGCTTAAAAGTCAAAAAGCGTCTGCCAGGTGCCTATAGGTAAATGATATAGCCTTCACACCACTTACTCTCTGCAAGTAGGACAAATTCTCTCATAACTAAGGGTTCACTTTTGGATATTAAAGCCACAGCCACTTCAATGCAAGCTGTATGCTGTGCCCTATGAAGGCAGCTGATATCTGTTAAAGTCTTCATGGTTATAAAGTAGGCAATAACCTAGAACAGTGGATCTCAAAATTTGGTCCTTGAGACCCAGCAGCATCAATATCAGCTGGAAATTTGTTAGAAATCCAAGTGTTCAGGCCTCACCTTCAGACATATTGAATCAGAAACTCTGCAAGTAGGGCCCAACAATCTGTATTTTAACAAGCCTTATTTTATTTTATTTTATTTTATGTTAACTTTATTTCATTTCATTTTACTTTATTTCATTTCATTTCATTTTATATACAGAGAGGGGGCATGAGAAAAAGAGAATATCTTAAGCAGGCTCCACACTCAGCATGGACCCTGACCCAGGGCTCAATACCACGACCCTGGGATCATGACCTGAGCCGAAATCAAGAGTTGGATGCTCAACTGACTAAGCCACACAAGCATCCCAACAGGCCTTCTAAAACTGATTCTGATATACATTAAAATCTGTGAAGCACTGATCTAGAGGGACCAAAATAATTCTAGGAAGTTTCCGTACTACACACATAAGGAAAACGATGAAGATGGGAAGTCAAAATTCAAGAATGATCATTTCCCAAAAAACAGACTATATTCAGGTAGAAGATCAGGGACTTCCTCCATTATTTCCCTGTCATATTAAACCTGTAAATGACCTCAGAATTAAGCAGGGCATTGAATTGGGTGGATCAGATAGCAAGCCACAAAACTTCCTTGTAGAAATACCTTATAAATTTTGTATTTCTGCAATTCTACTGTATAAATGTGATTTAACACATCTTTTCCAATAACCACCCTCTTATTTACCATGAACAAATAACAATGCTGAGCAAATGGTAAAGAAACTTGGTTTCGTTTTCTCTATTATTTGTTGTCTTCCAAAGGATTTGATTTCTTTCTCTTTCTTCCTTTCTTTCTTTCTTTCTTTCTTTCTTTCTTTCTTCTTTCTTTCTTTAATATTGAGCTGCTTTTTTTCTAGGAAGTAGGGGAAAGTGTTAGTCATCCTAGATAACAGAAAATGTTCATCATCTGAGATTGGGAAATCAGAAGCAGAGAACATCCACAAGCCATGCCTTCTCTTTTATTTTATCCGTGCTTCCCTCCCCTAAAGCTACATTCAGAAACAGTAAAGAAAATTTGGATGGTAAGTCAGAAGCAAACCCCCAAATATATATAGGAGATGAAAAGGTGATCCAGAAAGCTGAGCAAAACAGAAAATAAAAGGCGTGACATCAGAGCTTTCTAACTAATTAAGTCGTGAGGGCCCCAGTCAAGTTGACTATACAATACACCACCCTGGCTCTTTTTTGGAAGAACATTTCATGGCTCTATCATCTTCCTTCAGTTGAAGTAAATAAGGCAAATGTTAAGACACTGTTTTGTAGAGAAAAAGAGTCTAGTTGCTTTACACTTGGGATTCTGGTGTAAAGGGCAAAATCTGGAGCTTTGGTGCTCACCTTGAATATAATGAGTGTAGGGTTTTATTTCTCTTGTCTACTTAAAACCTATGGCCTAATCTAAATTTTGCTCCTGTGCTATGGAGAACAAACTGCTTCAGCGACAATACCCTAAAAACTAATGTAAATATCTTCAAAAATATTCATTAGGAAAGGGCCTTCCACAATTAAGATGCTTAGAATAAGTTGTGCTTGATTTTCCTGCACCATCTTTCGGTACCAGAATACCACAGGGGAAGGCAGGTCTCATAAACTCTGCTTCTGCAAAATTCTATTCATCAGAAAAATTCTAAAAGAGGCTTAATGATTCCATTTACTATTTGCCTGGAATGCTCAAAATGTGGCTAGCAAAATGAGCAATTTAATGGAAAAGGCAAAAGAAAATTGATGAGAAACATGAAAGAAAATAAACTAATAAAAAGAAAAGTCCTGAAAAAAACCTGTCATAGAATTGGAAGGGAGTTTCCCTAATCACTCCTGTCCATGTTGCTGTTCTTTCTCCTTTCTGTGAACTCCCACAGAAACTCACTGTACACCTTAGTTGGCACTTATTATAAACTCCCATGGTGGTAGTTATCTCTAGTATATATCTAGTATTATCTTAAGGTCTCAATTAGTAAGCACCTTGAGGGCAGGATGTCTGTTATCTTATGCTCCTTTGGGCCCTCTCCAGGGCCCAGTATTGTACCTTTTACCTAGGGTCTAGTAATACTGAATAACTGTAAAGCTAATTCAAGGTATGGGGTATACTGAGGACCAAAGTTGGATTCAATTTGGAGCAAAGGGGAAAAAATAAAAAGGTAAATGGTGAGGTTGTAAAGGTTTCAGAACACGAATATGGGTAGGAAAATTGAGCTGAAGAATGAAATTTCCAATCCCAGATGATAATTCCTTCCCCCTAATTATTTCTGGTCAGGATTTTCTTTTTTTTCTTTTTTCTTTCTAGCATCAGCCAGGTGAAGAACAAAAGGAAATTAATGATTTAGTTACTGCTCCAATGCTGAACGTTTGGAAGTCAGTCAGTCGGAGCAGGCTCCATTGTATGTCCCTGCATGTCTCGGACCTTGGTGGCTGTGCATAGAGCACTATGGTTCCAATCGCCACAGTAGGGGCCAATGTTGGACGCCTGGCTTCTAAGCAAGAGAGATGAAAGGCTTCTTCTAATGTAATAACTGACGGCCTCTCAGTGCCGTTTGAACTGTTTACAGACTGAGTTAACGATTACAGGCTATGTGTATCTTGGCCAGGTGCCCGAAATTCTTACCCACCCGTCAGATATTATCAAAGAACCCTTCCATGCCTGGCTGGAGTCCTTCCAAAGCACCTCACAGAGATGCCGACACAAAAGGAGGAGTGTTCAGAATGTGCTCTCTCTCCTGAGGCCAGGGCAAGAAAGTTAGAATATCAGGCATGAATTAGGTGCTGAGGGGCAGAGTTTCCAGGACTGCTCAGGACTGGGGAAAGGGTCAAGGTCAGCACGGAGTCCAGAAGAACCAGATTCCTCTCTAAGCCGTTTAGGAGGTGTAGGTAAGAGTCTTCACAGCTGGCATCTAGAGGTTGATTAGAGTAGGGAAATAAGACCCTTGAAATGAAGCAGAAATCTGCACCTACCACAGGACACAGAAGCCCCTAAGACATTAGATCTGTAAGGCTGGCTTTCCTATGGGGCAGCATACAGAGGGTGGATGGAAGTATATTGCTTTTTCTGAGAGTAATATACAAGTTGAAAAAGAACATCATCTCAAGACTAAGAAAGAATAAGAGATTTCAAAATTGACAGTAAATAAAGTTAAAGGGAGCTATGAAGACACCTCTACTGAGGTGAGTCCCAAGAGACAAAATGGCAGCTGTTTGAACATTAGCAAAATATTTTTCACACAAATACATACAACTACTAATTATGAGATATAATGGAAAACTGGCTAGCTTATAACTGAAAAATAGACTTAACACCAAGAATGCCAGAAAAGCTTTCTGGAAGCAGCAAATATTAAAGAGAACTCAAAGCCAGTGAACACCAAGTCTAGTTATTATTTAACTATATGCTAGCTTATGGACTCCAAAGAAAGACAGTAGGAATTTCTACTATTTCTTTATTAAGTAACTATTGGCCCCTGAACACATTTGGAAGTGGAATAAATGGCAGTTTCTACAACTAAGCCTTATAAATCTAAAGTCAATACATAAGACAGTTGCACATTCACTCCAGAACTACCATCATTACTACAACTCTCTCAAAGGGAATACATATCTTCAAAATCTAAGGAAGGGCTATATGGGTGTTTTTTTTTTTTATTTCCATACATGGCCTGATGAGGGAACAGACATCATATAACTTATCACAAAATACTCTCGCAAGAAAATTTGGAGACAGTGCATGCAATTCATATTCTTCTATTCATACGTAAATATAGTCATCATTATTACATTGTGTTTCCTTGAATTTCCTTTGCAGCCTCAACTAGATACGGTTGTTTTATTCTCCTGTCCTAACTTGCTGAGCAATGTTGCTATTATGGAGCAACTAGTGACCCACCCTGTGTGGTAGGGGATAGGCCATCATGTTAGACTATCTACCTTGAGGTGGAGGCAAACGTGACGTGACTATTTTGATTGCAGTGTAGATTAGGAAATTGACCTGATTTTTGAGATTCATTGTAATATTTGTATTTTCTACAACAGGCCATAACCCATGTGCATTTACTTGCACAAAACTTGAATAGAAACACAATTAGGTATTGTTGAGTTGCTTCAAAAAGCACCTCCAATATTCTCTAGACTCCTATCTAATGGGGACACTTTTCTCTCCTGGGGTAAGATTAGATGGAGTTCCATTTTATTTTTAGAATACAAAAAAAAAGAATACAAATAAAAATATTGTTTGCACAGAAATCATAGAAACAATATGACCCAGTGAGTGGTAAGCTTGAGGGGTAAAATTACAAAAGTAAATCCTATCAGTTGATGTTGAATTTTATGAGGAAATTCCAGAAAATCTCATGGAATATGGCTCCATACTCTTCTAGAAAATAGCCTCAAAGAAGGAAGAGAACATGCTTCTAGCCTCTCTATGTAGGTAGTTACCAATGACTTGATATCAGATAGAATAAAAAACCAATGCACTGGATATTGCGCAAATGAAAAGAAATAATTCAGAAAATTGTTAGGGAAACAGAAGAAGTCACACAAACAAGAACTCAGAGGATGATGCTATTGCAGTTTTTAATATGCAGAAACAAGATAGTTCAACAATTCTCCTTATGCTGCATGGAAGAGAGTGCACCTGCAGTACTTACTCTGTACTGCTTACAGCCCTTGCTTTGTAAAAGAGAGGAATACCCAAGAAGTTCAAAGCAGGCCAACAAAAGGGTAGAAGGACTTGAGAAGATGATTCCCAGGGAAGGATAAGAGCCACCAGATGAACACTTTAGAGGATACCAGGAAGGCTGTAGTGTCACCTCTCTAGTAATTGGACTGCTCCAGATGCACTGGTTCTACTGGAACACCAGCTGTGTCTTTCAATTTTAGGAGTCTTGGGGGTGGGGGGATGACCCTCTTTCATCCTCCCAACTCCTTTCACCTTCAGGGTTGTGAAAATCTGTGGAAGCACAATGGTTCGGCTATTTTACAGATATTCCACCTTATCTAGAAAGCTGAAACTCCACCACAGGGTTCTCCAAAGTGGGGCATGGTGCTGTGCAGGCAAGTATATCAAGAAGAAAACAAAGTTCTTTATCAGTTTTCCATATAATAGGTTTACTTGCACAGACTGACAATATATGGAAAATAGATAAGAAACGCTGATTTCCTTCTTCACAAGATTACTACTACAACCTCCATGCCTTCACTACTTAGCAAAACTAGCAAATATTAAATAGGATCTGAAATTCCTTTGAGTAAAAATATAAGGCAAAAGTTCTGAGGCAGCCAAATGGTCTGTCATAGCATGACCTATCTATCCAAAGATTATGGAAACGGTATTGTCAATATGAGGCAATATAATGTGTTGGTAGGTTCCTAGTTTCAACATACACATGACTCAACTATTTCTGATCAGAGCTCTGGGTCCATGCATGGTAAGATGCACCCAAACCTACTATCATAGCAATACCATGAAGTTATCCCTTCTTCATGAAAGATAGTTTATTATTGTGTACACTTGAACTCCTAGAGATATCCACAGTTCCCTGACAAGTAAATCTATTATGGCAATGAAATCAGAAAGCTATGAAACACAAAGATCTGAGAAATATTCTTTTGGAAGAAAGATCATGTAACTTAGTCCCTCACCATAAATATCAAGTATTAAACAAACTCAAAAAAAAAAAAAAAAAAAAAAAAAGATTAGACCGGTTCTGCAGCTTGAGAAAGAAAAGAAATGTGGTTTCTCTAGCTAAAAGTTTTCTAGATGATGCAGGAACTGCTGCTTAGAAGCTACTTTCTAAATAAACTGCAAAGGGATGACTATAAACATTTCATCAACATATTATAATAAAATTCTCTAGGAAGCTGCTTTATCATTAAGGATAGAGAAAACCACAGATACTGTGATTTCAATTCTTCTCTTTCATTTTCTGTTATTTTGTAATTTTCTCTAAAATCTGAGCTTTCATTTGGTAGGGAGGAAAAAAGGATTTTTTTTCTGATGGGAAGACACTGCTGTCAGCATGTATGTAATCTGATGTGCAGCTGTCTGTTAATGCTGCCTGCAGAAAACTATCTCCAGAGGAACAATAGCAGCAACACACCAATTTATTAGACAAAATTATGAGTGAACCTATACGGTGAGTCGGGTGCAGTACATGGCATACAGAGAAACAGGCCTGGTTGTCAAAATCCCAAACTAAGTAAGACCAACATGATACGGAGGATACAAAAGTGATAGCAAATTTTCATAGTGAGAAGAGACATTTGATTTGACAGTGGGCACAGATTCTTTAATGACCCCAAAATGAAAATGAGAGAAAAGAAACAGGACCATTATGTAGATAAAAATTCTTAAGGAGACAGTTAACGAGAAAGAGAAGAAAGTCAACCCCAACATCCTGAACCTGAGACAAGGCTGAAACAAAGCAAAAGACACCACTTTGGGGTTAGAATTGATTGTTTTCTGCTAGGTAAATTTAACTGAAAGACAGGTATCAGGGAAAAGGGACACAGAGGGGGACTGTCCTAAGGTTATCCATTTTGCCTGTGACCATCCTCTCAATAGGAAAAATTTCAAAAGCCACATAAGTAATTTGCCTTTAGGGTCTCCAAAGGCAACTGTTTTCAGAGACTGGTCTAAGGTTCGCATAGAGGAAGAAGCTTCCTATAAAGGATGGAAAATAAGTATTTAGAATATATACATGTATTCTATATTCCATATACATGTTCTATATATAATATAAATAACATATATTCTCTATAGAGCATATACAATATGTCATTTATAAGGGTGCCTGGGTGGCTTGGTGGGTTAAGTATCAGACTTCGGCTCAGGTCATGATCTTATGCTTCATAAGTTTGAGCCCAGCATCAGGCTCTGTGCTGACAGCTCAGAGCCTGGAGCCAGCTTCAGATTCTGTGTCTCCCTCTCTCTCTGCCCCTCCCCCACTCACGCTCTTTCTGTCAAAAATAAACATTAAAAAATATATTTAAAAAGATAAGACTGTAAATAACATTTAAAAAATATGTCGTTTATAAGTATATCTAATACACATTATTCATTCTAATCTAAACACTCATCTTCAATTCTTCAAATGTATATACACATAAACGCATATTTACCATTATTAGTAGTTTCAGGGTGGCTAAACATGCTGTTAATTTCAAATAATTTTATTTTTTAATTTTATTTATTTTTGAGGGACTGTGCGCACGTGTGTGCGCATACACCCACGCACACACGCTCGCGCCTACGCGCGCGCGCATACACACACACACACACACACACACACACACACACACGACAGGGAGGGGCAAAGAGAGAAGGGGACAGAGGATCTGAAGGAGCCTCTGCCCTGACAGCCCCATGCAGGGCTTGATGTGGGGCTGGAACTCACAAACCATGAGATCATGACCTGAGCAGAAGTCAGACACTTATCCCACTGAGCCACCCAGGTACCCCAATTTCAAATAATTTTATATTAGTGGTTGGCATAATGTATACCATCCTCATATCCAATTTCCTATAGAATTTGTTGAGTTTCCTTTGGTTCTGATGCAAATATTCAATTCTTTTTTCTACATTTCTTTGGCAAAAGCTAAGCTTAGAAATACAAAAACCTGTGTGTGTATAGATGCATAAATTGGGGTGGGGATTGAAAAAAAACCAAACTCAACTGAAAAAATTGAGGGGAAAATATATGTGTGTGTATAACCGTTTTAAATCTAAAACAAAAAACCCCAACTCATCAACTAGGGTTGTCTTTTCTTTTTTTTTTTAGCAACACATAGCAACCCCACAAACTCAAAAGGAAAGACCAGCAGCATTTAAAAAAAATTGAGCATTAATTCTACTCAATTCTCAAATATAGCTGCCAATCAGGGAAGAGAATATTCTGATTAGCATGAGTCCTTGAATACAGAAGGCACAAAATAAACGTTTGTGATTTATTTAGCTTGCCAAGGACCAATTTAATCTGTACCAGACAAACCCTTTCCAAAATGTTTAGTATACTTTCCTGCCTAAATACATTATGCTGAACATAATATAGCCTTTATTTGGTATCTTTGGTATCTTCTAACACTATAAAGATATCATTATGATCATTTTTAGCATGAAATAATTTATATTCTGAAGTATAGGAGACTGGCTGAACTTATTATGGTGCCCCTAGGAAATTCTTGTATTATTTCTGGAAGTTCTCATATTATTTTTTTTATATCCTTTCTATCTGCTTCTTCCTTTTAATTTATCTCTAACTTATAAGCACAATACAGAAAAATATCCCAGTTTATTTAGTAATTATTGTAGTTAATGAAAATTTCCCTATAAAACTCTGGTTCTAAGGAATAGAATTGGAAATAAAAATTCAAATGATCAGATATTAAATTAAGTTTGCCACCAAGATTGCCAAACTTGAACAACAAGGTATCCAAAGACAGACAGACCCCTACTTACTTTAAACACATTTTCAGACATTTGACCCATAGAAATGGAGGCTAGCAGTCATTCATTGTTAACACGCTATTACTTAGGATCACAAGACTTTGTCCAATAGCCTCAATAAATGTATAAAGCTATCAAGAGGCAAAGGTCAAAAAAGGAATCAGGAACATCAAAAAATGCCGCTGGAAGTGACCCAAAACATCACATGCTGGGTTTTCCTTTGTAATGATAATAACAATGATACTGAGTGTTTATCCATGCCTTTATTTCAAAGAGCTTCAAAAGCTTTACAGACCTCTCTCACTAATCTTTATTAGGCCTCGGGAAGAAAACAGCTTTCCCCAAGAAGTCTTTTTTTTTTTTTTTTTAATGTTTACTTATTTATTTTTGAGAGAGAGAGAGAGAGAGAGAGAGAGAGAGAGAGAGAGCCGGGCGGGCGTGCTCATGTTTGTGCACACACAAGTGAGGGAGGGGCAGAGAGAGAGGGAGACACAGAATCTGAAGCAGAGTATCTGAAGCAGGCTCCAGGTTCTGAGCTGTCAGTGCAGAGCCCAACACGGGGCTTGAAGCCATGAACCGTGAGATCCTGACCTGAGCCAAACCAAAGTCAGATGCTTAACCAACTGAGCCACCCAAGTGCCCCTCCCCAAGAAATACCTTAAGAGAAGAAAGACACTTCTCAAAACCAACACAAGAGAAAACATTTGCCCTCTCCATCATCCCCATACACACTTGTCTCCTGACTCCCACTATATTGCACTATGATTGAAATGGATTATAATACCATGCAAGTGTTGAAAGTATAATAATGGTAATTCAGTTGGTTTCTAAAAGAGTTATAAGCCACATGTGTTTAATCACAACAAGGAACAGGCAAGCAGAAAAGATGAGAAACCCCATAATTACCTTTATCCCATTATTTACCTATTTTGGGGGTAGACTTCATAAAGTAACTGCATGGAATACAGATTTTTCCATAGTGCAGAATATTAGTCTCTGAGATGCCTCAAAGGATATCTTTACCCAAAAATGATTTACGGGCTACAAATATTTGATAGGTGCTATGCTTAAAACTGTTTATTCTCATTTTGATCTAATACTTCTCAGATGGGGAGCTGGGAGTCTCAGGGACCTGTGGGATAATTTTCAAGCAGGCTTTAGAACATTATCTGCCAAGCTTCAAAGAATAACATGTTGGGACCAGCACAGTACAAGTATAATGAACTGGGTAAATTAGTTCCCTTCTCAATCCTGAACTCCTTTCCTTCTATCCCTTAGAAAACAACTGTAAACCTACATAGGAGGCTGAGAGCTTCAGCATTCTGAACAATCATTTCACGGCAGCAGCAATGAAAAGAATACTCCAAAATTTCCAAAAGGGAAAATGTAAGAGTAATATGTATAATATGGTTCTAGGATCCCTCTGACGCTGAGAAGTAAAAACTTAGAAAGCAGCTGTGTTGTGTTGTGTCAGTGACCACCTCATTGGTCCTGGAAGGAACTTAATGGGCTCACCAATACAGAACAGCCACATATACAAAGGTCCAGGGAGGGCAAGTGATTCACCATGGCACAAGCAAGGCCATAACAGGACTTAAGTTCCCACCCTAGAACATATATGCCATTAGTCATTCTCTAAGCCATTAAGGCTACCTGCCACTACATTATGGTAACATTTAATCAGCCCTTTAACCCACAAATTTTGAAACTAAAGTTTTGTCTTTTTGGTCACATAAAAAATATAAATAGTCTTATACTTAGTTATTTCAGGATAATGCCAAATTGAATTCAAATAGGTTAACTGAGCTTAAATCCATGACCCTGAAACTTCATATTTCTTTTTTTTTTTTTTTTAATTTTTTTTTCAACGTTTATTTATTTTTGGGACAGAGAGAGACAGAGGATGAACGGGGGAGGGGCAGAGAGAGAGGGAGACACAGAATCGGAAACAGGCTCCAGGCTCTGAGCCATCAGTCCAGAGCCCGACGCGGGGCTCGAACTCCCAGACCGCGAGATCGTGACCTGGCTGAAGTCGGACGCTTAACCGACTGCGCCACCCAGGTGCCCCAGAAACTTCATATTTCTTAACAGTCATTAGGTGAATAAGAAAGAGCTCAAGTCTAATTACTATTAATAATAATAATAATACCTTACATTTGTAATTTCCAAAGACAATCCTCATTTCATTTCAGGTCGGCTGACTATTACTATTATCCCCATTTTAATCATGAGGATACAGACTCAAAGAAGTTCAACAATTTTCCTTAAGGATTAGAGCTGTGATTAAAACACAAGACTACTGAGAACTCTTTTTACTGTGAGATGTTGCCACTCATTTTAGAACACCCTTTATGCCTTATTATATTATATCATTATATGTGAATACTGTGCAAAGAGTTTGGTGGGTGTGTTATTTTCAATGATCTGATTGGTGACAGAAATTATGCTCTTAGGCCAGAAGGCCTCCAGTTGTACATAAAGTTAGAACATAATGAAGTAACTCTACCCTAAGGGAACCCAAAATACACGCTGATAATTCAAAAGGAAAATGTCCTCATCATGGAAGTTAGATGGCCTCCAAAACAATTACCTAATCAGAGAGCATTCACCTGGTGACCCAGAGGGTAACTTACATTTCTAGGAGATGGAAAGAGCAGCAGGGACAAATGGTAGCTTCTTCTCCCGGCAAACACTGCATGGTGTTCTGACTTTGGAGATCATGTTCCTGATCTCTTTTAGATAGTTCAAATTCTCCTTCATGCTTAGCAGAGACATAATTGTGCAAGGCAATTTCTACACATAAATTACCAAATGATTCATCATCATTGATAGATCCTGACAAAAATCTTAAAAACCAGTGAACCAGAAAGTTACATCTCCTCCATTTGATAAGTAATAAAATAGTCACTGAATGCAATACAAACGACTACCTTAGATGTCAATGGAGAACTAGTGCTAGTGTCCTCCTAAAATTGGGACATCCAAGTTTTGGGGTATATGTACCCACTGTTTAGGTGCCAAATACTATAGTTTCTGGGTAGAGTTTGGCTACAGGAGAAAACCAGATCTTCTGGTAGCACTGACAAGGTAGGTGCAGCCATAAAGAACTTGACTTTTGATTCCATAAAGAACTTGACTTTTGATCCCATTGTCTCTGCCAGGGCAGGTGGTTTGGTAGAAGTATGGAATCCTGCCAGACAGGCTCCAACTCAAACTTCCCTTTAGAAAACAAAACAATAAAAATGGAAACAAAATGCCAAATCCTGTTCCATACCTTTGCTGCAAAAACTAGGGCATTTCATATAATAATATTAATTTAGTTCCAGTACACATCAACTCAGGAGACATCAGATTATAATAATGAAGAGTGGCAGACTCTTCCCTTCAGTTCAATTCCCTGTTCCCCTATATAAACTAAAGGGATATTCTTGTATTTCAGTGAATTTTACCCATATATTCTTAGTGTAAAAAAAAAACCCAAAACTATAATCTAATGTCTGCATTGGAGTAACACGGGGAAGTTAGTTTAACACTGCTGAGTGGAATAAAAACCTCTGTCAAATCCTGCCTAACCTATACCTCCTGACTTACCTTTCTAGAACAAACTAGTGCATTTAAAATTTTGTGAGAATGGGCAGTTGATGATTCCTTCAAAGAAACTGTCTTCCTCTAAAAACCTATAGAGCATATTCGTTTAGAACAGAGTAAAAACATAAAGGATTGTTTTTGGTGGCAAAGATAGACAACTGACATTTTTACCAGGTTTGTCTTCAGGACAAGCCTTTGTGATTGATGATGTAGGCTCCTAACCACAAGGACACCACAAGAAGTTTCTGAGGAAGAGTGCTCAAAGAATCCTTGTTGGGGCACTGGAGCTGCCACTATTGGAAACTGTGAGCATTTTTGGTGTTCCTGGAATTCTATTTCCAACCACTACTTTGTGGTTGCAATGAAGGGACAGAAGAGATTGGAAGTCTCCTAGACCAAATACTCTCTTCTGTTCATAACCACAGAGCCAAGATTAAAATAACAAGAATGTACTTTGCCCAGGGCATAATTCTGCCTAAATCTGTCCTATCCATCACTTTATTTTTTTCTAATTCTTGTTTTTGTTGTTGTTAATCTGCTTTAGGAAGGAAAGTCAGATAATTTACAACTGGATTCCAGAAAAGCTTGGAAAAATTCATAGACTCAGAGGATATTTAAGAAGGAGCCCTTCAGTCGGTTGAGCATCCAACTCTTGATTTCGGCTTAGGTCATGATCCTAGGGTCATGGGATCGAGTCCTGCATCAGCTCCTCACTGAGTGTGGAGCCTGCTTAGGCTCTCTCTCCCTCTGCCCCTATCCCCCACTCACACTCTCACTCTTTTTCTCTAAAAGAAGGAGGAGAAGGAGGAGGAGGAGCTGCCATAATGTCTTAGAACAACAGCCTATAAATGTCCCAATTGCAAGAACCAAAATATTAAATCAATCATTGCTCTGACCCAGAAAATAAATTCTTAAAGTTACAGTGTTAATTTTCCCTAGTATTTAACATGGTTGTGCCAAACAGTTTAAATCCAGAAGTAAGTTCCTCCTTCATTTACCTGCCAAGACCTGAGTTCAGGCCCTCAGGGTGCTGAGGTTTTCCTTTGTGAGAGAAAATGACATCATCAACACCTCGGAGACAGCAGAGAATGCAGGGAATGTGGCTCCCAACATTGGTGATATCATCAACTGCCCTGGGAGAAACCCCAAATTCCCAAGAGTTGAAGTGTTGAAGGTTAAAAAAGATTTTTGTTGTTGTTGTTTCAAGTTTGCCAACAAATGTTCACGTTTCCCAATATCAGGTTTTAAAAGGGCAGGTGGAGTAAGAGTCTCTCTTCCAGTAAGAACCTCAAGAACCAAACATACAGGAATTAAGTCCAGATAGAGCTATTCAACTCATTTGTATCTTACTGGGGCACATCCAACCAAGGAAGAATACAGACTTAGTTATATTAGGCTCTCTCCCAAGTCTGAGATGAGTATATTCTTTGGGGGACCTGCTAATGTTGCAAGTTTGCATTCAAAATAAATTCGAGGCATTCACATAATCCCCCAGTCTCCTCCAAACTTTCTTTGATGTCCAACAACTAAGGACAAGGATCTTTGATTATAAAACAATTTCTTTGGTTGGAAGAAAATTCTTTGCAGGGCGTGAACAGCAGGAGAAAGAAAAGATTTTTCTGAAGTGCAAACTAGTTGGAAACCCCCTGGGGAAAGAATCTGATTCCCAGTCTTTGAGAGGACTGGGCCTGCCTGTACAAGCTGCCTCTGCTGCAGGCCTCTAAGAAGGCGCTTTTGTGTCTACTGTATGGCCCTCAGTAACAGCACCGCAGCCCTTCTCTTCTTTTTTTGCCAGCGGAAGTTTTCCAACTCTGAGGATGTACAATGCAGAAAGTCACGGTTTAATAACAAGGCATAGTTACTAATCAGATGGCCCCACTTCCACTCCTCCCAGATGCCTCCAGATGCTTATATACTAGAGCTCTATCCCACAGCCCCACACATGAACACCTACCAGCTGCTCTGAAAGTCTTATTTCTAGTGTAATTATTTAGCTTATCTCCAATAATTCAACTTTACCAAATATTTTTTTAATTTTTTTAAATGCTTTTATTTATTTTTGAGACAGAAAGAGACAGAGCATGAGCAGGGAAGGGGCAGAGAGAGAAGGAGACACAGAATCTGAAGCAGGCTCCAGGCTCCGAGCGGTCAGCACAGAGCTCGACGCGGGGCTCGAACTCACAGATCAGATCATGACCTGAGCTGAAGTCGGACGCTTAACCGACTGAGCCACGCAGGCGCCCCCCACCCCCAAATATTTTAGAATCAGATGCATCATCCTCCTTTACTACTATGGTCCAGACTGGCTCTAGGTTATACGTGGCTTTTCCAAGCCTTTCCAAAGGTTCAGATTCACTTAGATGTAGGCTCATGATTGAAGTCAGTGTGGTTTGATCACTGAGACACCTTGATGAAGAATTTAGAATAAGGGTCCTCAATCCACAACAGATATTTTAAAATCTAAATCTCCAGAGAAAAATTCCTTTTTGTGTGTGTAACTGAATGTAAAGACAGTATAGGACCAGAGGACCCAGAGTGCACCTGAGTCTGACACTTCGTTTTGTTACCAATCTGTTGTGTGATTTTAAGGAATTTGGTCAGATTTTTGTACCACCTACAAAACAAATTTTATCTCAGGGAAGAGAAATCAATAAGCAAGTTACATGTCTCTTTAATACAATAAGTCTATTTCTAAAGTAAACATAAACTCTCAATGTTTAGAGCTGGAAAGGATCTTAAAGATTATTTACTTACCCGACCAACCATACCCCAACAGATGATAGGTTTCACAACTTACTCTTATTTTTTAAATGGTCATGAGGCACCTAGGGACTTTGCATAGTTACAAAGGGGACAATTACACTCCACATAATCTCCAATGATCAAAATATATGATGTATAACCATACAGTTTACTAACTTCAGAGCAGGTAATAACCTGTTGCTGCTGTCATAGCAGATATGTACATTCTTCTAGAGTTAAGTGTCTATATTCCTCATATTATACTAAAATCACAACACATTTTAGAGAATGGAAATAACAGATACAGAGGACTAAAGTCAATGATTTTTTAATATCTTGGTATGATGAATAAATTTTGCTGGGGGTGCCTGGTTGGCTTAGTCAGTTAAGTGTCCAACTTCGGCTCAGTTCATGATTTCGTGGTTTGTGGTTCAAGCCCCACATTGGGCTCTGTGCTGACGGCTCAGAGCCTGGAGCCTGCTTCAGATTCTGGTCTCCCTCTCTCTCCCCCACTTGCGCTCTGTCTCTCTCTCTCTCTCTCTCTCTCAAAAATGAGTAAACGTTAAAAAAAATTAGAAATAAATTTTGCTGAATAGAGATGATATTCAAATATTCACCTTTTACATAGTATTTATTTCTTCTTTTATGCAGTTATTAAAGAATTAAAACTGAGCTACTGAGATTCTCCATTCAAACTAATGGAGAATACGTTGCTAACAGAACTAATACGTTGCATTCTGTTTAAAGCTAAATGTTCTGTTTTAATTTCACTACAACTTAACAGAAACTTCTTGTACATTTTAGAAAGACAGTTTGCAACTTGAGAAGAAAACCATGGTGTTTAGTTCAACTAACTAAAGAAAATGTAGCATTTCTAAAGAAAATGCTACAGATGAGTATTATACATACAGGAATATTTACACAGACAATATTATAACCTATATTTAACTGATAACAGTAAAATTAGAAGGTATGATTGTTTGGGTTGTACTTGTCCTCTAGCTTTAAGCCACTTGAAGTTGTCTGGGTTAAAATTTTGTGTTTTTTGTTTGTTTTTCCTTTGGTCCTAGAGGACTGTGAAACAGAACTACCACAGTCATTTGAAAGACTCCTGAAAGAATGAAAATCAGCACTCTAGAGCATCTATGCCTGAGCCTCTTGCTTGGCATTCATCTCATACTGGCTTCTGCTGTTCTCCCCCGATGGACTAGGCTAGGGTCCTGTTCTTTGTACTCCTACAGGAACTGCCACAGTGTTTGGTATGCACTAGGAGATCCACATTATGAGACACTGAGAGACTCCAGTGCTGCCCCCAGTCTGGGTACGGTTCTTGGCCTAGATTTCATAAGAAGCCTCCACTGCTTTGAGGAGACAATCCAGGTCAACAGGCCATGTGGTGCACAGTGACTCTACAGCAGAATAAATGACATAAGCACCATGTGAAGTAATGCTAAGTTGTGGTAAGATACTTTATGTTTGCTCACTTATTTTAAAGTATGCCTTCTGGTTGACTAGGGATCAAAGAGGAGAAAGACCCTATGGCAGTTTATAATATCTTCTTAATGGAATGCTCAGGGGAAAATCTCTGCCAACATCTGCTTCTTAATCTCCTTGCAATGACCCCCCAAAAAGTTTAAAATAAATAAATAAATAAGGTTTGCTAAAAATGCTGGCCAGTAAGATGTGGCAGTAGATTGGCAGCTCCTTGGCAAACTACTAATCAGAGTCTATTTCTTCATCTGTAAAATCAAATGATTGGATTAGGTGTTTTTCTAGCTTGAAATTTGCTGGTTATATTTTATAAATGGAATAGGCTGCCCTTCTGCCCTTCCCCTCTCCAAACTGTATTTTACCCTAGGTATGGAAAACTGAATAGGACTTAATTCTAGTGCAAGTCCAAAGAAGTATTTCACCAAGTTTAAAAAAAACTGGCCACAGAATTGCAAAGTCAGATACCTATATGGTTCTAGATAGAAGATACAAAAATTAAAGGACCTAAAACCTAAAACCTGAATCATGTAAAATATTTTTCTGAGTGGCTAATTCACAAGACTGTACACAAACTGTACTTTTTAGGGAAAAAAGAATGGGAATCCATAATCAGTTTTTAGGAACTAGCAAGATAAATAGGCATAAAACATAAGGCCTTCAGTCTCATCCAAATTATTCTACAGAAATAACAATAGCAACAGTGTTTCTCAATTATCATATATTTAAATATGCATAATAGTAACCTTTTGATATATAAGCATGCACGAAATTGACAGGCATATGATAACTGAATACGCTACTTAAATTACAGTTATATTATGGTTGATTTCCATCATAACAGAAGTATCCTAGATTTAAAAAAAAACATACAGTGGTCTTGAAGATAGTTATATTGCTGTCTTAACTACCACTGCTTCAAAATCCAGGGATTTGATTTTTTTTTTTTTGAGTGAGAGACAGAGAAAGAGAGCATGAGCGGGGAAGGGGCAGAGAGAGAGAGAGAGAGAGAGAGAGAGAGAGAATCCCAAGCAGGCTCTATGCTGCCAGCATAGAGCCCAATGCGGGACTTGAACCTGCAAACTGTGAGATCATGATCTGAGCTGAAATCAAGAATGGGACGCTTAACCAACTGAGCTACCCAAGCTGCCTTCAGGAATTAGAATTTCTAAAGAATCTAATTTCCTATCTCCAAGGAAAATGTGAGCCTTGTGTTTATAATTCTCAGGAAAAAAAAAACCCTCTAACTTAAATCATTTTTATTATTTTGGTGTTCCTGAATTTGTATATTAAACACAAACTCTTACTAAAAAGTACCAAAACAAAATGTATTCATGAACTGTAATGTTTAGAGCCCAGACAAAAATTAGAGTATATAAAGTAGCTTAGCAAGAATAAACCTTTTTAAAAAAGATTCAAAGTTTTCCATTATAGCAAATTTTAAGGGCTCAAAGAATTCTACCCTAGGGTAGAAGTGAAGCTTAAAGGATAGAAACCAAAAAAATAGAAAGTAACCAAAGTTAGTGTTACAGCCTCTGTTTTTTGAATTTAGTAATCAAACAGACACATACAGCTACAATTGTTCTACCTACATCAAAACAAATCAGTAAAATATCCTTTATTCTTATGGACCTTTTAGTGAAACCACCATGATGAAAGGGTTGTAAGCATTTCTTGAATTGATGGAGTTTCACTTAATATTTGGAAAGCACAATTCCTTCACTAAATAAACATGAGCAGATCTTTGTCACATGCCAATTTTTACATCTGAGGTAATCTTAGGCCAACCTTCTTATAACTGCCTAATAATATTGTTGTCTGTTTGACTTCAAGTAATATATACAAATACTTTTTTTAGTGTTTATTTATTTTTGAGAGAGAGGGAGAGAGAGAGGAGTGGGGGAAGGGCAAAGGGAGAGAGGAGGACAGAGGATCTGAAGCAGGCTGTCAGCTCAATGCGGGGCTTGAACCCACGAACCGCAATACCATGACCCGAGGCAAAGTCACACACTTAACCAACTGAGTCACCCAGGCACCCTATAAATACTTTTTAAATTAAGTAAACTGAGGGTAAATTAGTTTTGAGAATTTGATATCATTTCTTGAAATAATAGGGATTATTCTAGGATAGCAGCCATTAATCTGGAGTCCTTAGATCCCTATATCTCAAAGATTCAACTCACTGAGATTTTATGCAAAATTATATGTTCAAATACATGTAGTCAGCAATTTTTCTCAAATCCTCAAAGGGGTCTGTGGCACCAAAAAAGGATAAAGAATCACTGTGTTAGGGTAGCTCAAAACCAGAATTGGGAATCACAAGCTTAAGGACTAAGAAGGTGAGGTCCTTTGGATATATACCAATATCTGATAATCACAGATTTAAAGTCAATATCTCAATAAATCTTTCTTGGAAAATCAGAATTTCCTAAAAAGCAGATGTTGAGCTATCTATTAAATCAAATAAATGTTGTGTAAAAATGCTGTGTAAAGGAGCACCGCAAATGTATTGATTATAGCCATGTTTACAATTTGGAAGAGGCAATCAAGGAGCTACTATGCTGTCTATAAGTCAGAGTGAAGGAATAGAGCATGTTCTTTCAAACCCAAAGCACTCAAAATAATTGACCTCACAGTATACTTAGAAATGTGATGACATAATAAATCTGTTTTATCCTAAAGTTATCTCCCAGCTATTAGAGTTACTTAGCACCACCATCATGTTCCTTACATTTATTCAATAAATGTTTATTGAGTACCTATTATGTCTAAGGCACTAAGTATACTAAGGCATTACTCCCAAGAATATAGCTCTGAACTAAGAAGACAAAAATCCCTACTTTCACAGAGCTCATATTTCACTGAGGGGGCAGAGACAAGTACAAAAGTAAAATACTACAATATGTTACATGGCAATAAGTTCATAAAGAAAAACAAAGCAGAGAAGGAGAATATGAGCCCCAGAGGGAATAGGAAGAGCCCTTCAGAATAGGATGGTCTAGGAAGACCTCACTGAGAAGGTGACATATTTGACACTTGGGGGGTGACATTTGAGAGACTAAGAGAAGAAAATACCTGGGGCATAAATCCCATAAGTGGGACTGGCATGTGGAAAGGCCCCGAGGTGGGAGTATGCCTGGTTTAACTGAAGGACAGCAAGGAGGTCAGAGCGATGAGAACTGAGTGAGGGCAGAAGAAGCAAAACATCAGAATGCCAGGTCAGATCCCGATGAGCCTTACAAGTCGTTGCAAAGACTTTGACTTTTACCGTAATAACAATGCTGAAAAGAACAATGAATGCAGGTTAGAGCAGTGGCTCATAGGGCTTTTTGAGACATAAAGTTGGCAAATTGCTTCACCAATAGTTTTTTGACTGAATTATCACACTGAGCAACCATAGGCTCAAATAGAGTAGATATTTCACTCTTTGACAATATTTTAGCTTTTTAGGATTGCCACTCTGCAGAATTGATCCCAGAGAAATCCATATCCTTGGATACCTTAAAAATTGGATTACTCCTTTATCTCCTGCAAAGCAGATTGGGCCCATCTCTGTGCAACTTTGTTCTTGGATAATTTATTTGCTTTCTCTCCCCCGTTACGTTTCCTTTTCTGTAAAATGGAGTATATATCACCTATTCTTATTTGGCTTGCAGGTATTTGTGAATAATTTTAAGCTTCTTGGAAGAAAACTACTATATAAATTCAATGGAACATCATTACTACACTCTTCTCTAACAATACCCTGTACTACCAATTCTGGTTCCTAACAGGACGTTTATAATAGTACAGCACTCATTTATAACATCTTTTTCCTCTACTGTACTTAGCAATTTAAAGGGAAAAAAAGTACCAAAAAGTTCCAACATTTTCCAATGAATAAAATGTAAAGGGCCTTCTATTAAAAACAAAAACAAACAGGGACATCTGGGTGGCTCAGTTGGTTGAGCGTCCGACTTCGGCTCAGGTCATGATCTCACGGCTTCTGAGTTCAAGCTCCTCATCAGGCTCTGTGCTGACAGCTCAGAGCCTGAAGCCTGCTTCAGATTCTGTATCCCCTCTCTCTCTGCCCTTCCCCTGCTCACGCTCTGTCTGTCTCTCTCAAAAATAAACATTAAAGAAATTTTTTTAAACAAAAAAACAAAACCATGAGCTCCAGAAATGTCTTTAATACCGTATAAAAAGTAAACTTTGGGCATGCTTCGGTGGCTCAGTCAGTTGAGCATCCAACTTTGGCTCAGGTCATGATCTCATGATTCATGAATTTGAACCCTGTGTCAGGCTCTGTGCTGACATCTCGGAGCCTGGAGCCTGCTTTACATTCTGTCTCCCTCTCTCTCTGCCCCTCCCCGACTCGTGTTCTGTCTCTCTATCAAAAATAAATAAACATTAAAAAAATTTTTAAATTAAAAACAAAGGTAGATACTGATTAAGTAAACATTCTTTGGGTGCCTGGGTGGCTCAGTCGGTTGAGTGTCTGGCTGTTAATTTCAGCTCAGGTCATGATCTCGCAGTTCATGTTATTGAGCCCCATGTCAGGTTCTGTGCTGACAGCATGGAGCCTGCTTGGAATTCTGTCTCCCTCTCTCTCATCTGTCTCCCTTCCCCTGCTCGTGTACTCTCTCTCTCTCTCTCTCTCTCTCTCTCTCTCAAAATAAACAAATAAACATGAAAAAAATTTAAATAAACATTCTGATTTACAAATATCTTTGCAAATGAAACACAAATGAGAGAAATAGAATGAATACAGAATACAGAGATTCTTAGAAACTAGCAGGATACTGTGTATTCTGGATCAACCTCAGAAACTAGTACTCATCATTTTCATTCCTTTCTAGTCTGGAAATAAATCATTTATACAAAGTCTACACTGGTGTTCTGGTCATCTGTGGCATTCTTTGATGTACAGAATTTTAGAGCAAGAAAAGCTTGGGCTTTCAGGTTCAAGTTCCAACTATGCCACCTACTAGCCACATAACCTTGGCAGATACTAATATTTGAGCCTCAATTTCCTTATCCGTAAAATGTGAAGAATAAAAGTATTGCGCTTCTCTCACAAAGTTATTATGAGAATGCAATAAGCTAATACACGCAAACTGAATAGCATGAATTTGCTATGCATTATTATATTTGAATCTCTCAATTTTACAGATGGGGAATCTAAAGCCTAGAAAACTGTAGTAACTATTTTGACCCAAATCACCCAACTACTTAGTGACAGAGCCAGAGCTAAAATCAAATCCCTTGAGCCACAATGTAGTCACTTTGTCAACTACAGTTTGCTAAAGCATCGTCTCACCGGCTTTGGCCAAAACTTTAACTATTAAGATTTCTCTCCCTCCTCAAATAATTCATTTCAGGCCCTGACTACAAATAAAGCAAAAATGCAAAGATAGGATAGCTACTTGTTGACTAATAGGTAAATTAAGGGACAAGCAGAGACACTGTGTAAGGGGGAATCTGTCCAGGAGGTGTTCACTGCTAGTGGCCAAATGCCAAATCACCACAACTCCCACTGTAGGGATGAAGCCACAGGACAGTGCATTCTAATCTTGATCATAACTTTATCCTACAGCCTAAGAAAATCCAAGACAACCAGCTGAGCAGGAAGAGTGTGATAGTCAAAGAATTGTTGAGCTCTCTTGTGCTATGCTAAAATCCTCTTGGTTTTTTTTTTTTTTTTTGCTTTAAGAAAAAAGATTGAGGGGCGCTTGGGTGGCTCAGTCGGTTAAGTGTCCAACTTCGGCCCAGGTAATGGTCTCACGGTTCATGAGTTCGAGCCCCTGTGTCAGGCTCTGTGCTGACAGCTCAGAGCCTGGAGCCTGCTTCGGATTCTGTGTCTCCCTCTCTCTCTGCCCCTCCCCAGCTCATGCTTCCACTCTGCCTCTGTCAAAAATAAATAAACTTAAAAAAATAAAAAATAAAAAAAATTTTTTTAAAAAGATTGATTTCAAGTTGGCCCTTCAAATGACATTTATAAATAATGAACAAGAAATGAAAAAGAAAATAGGAATGTAATCATTTACAGAAGAGGTAGCAACACCATTACTAGAAATAATGGAAATAAACCTCAACAAGAGGTAAATAAACCAGAAAACTGGACAATTAGGCCATGCATAAGCTCTAGCACATTTTCCATCTACAATGGTATAAACCAGGAGAAAAGAATATACACAAATGAAAAATAAAAACAGTAATAAATCATAATCACTATCATCTAGTCCTTTTTATCAGACATAGACAAAGAATTAGGAAATCTAGAAAATTTCCTTGACATGGATTAATTGAGCAAAATGTAAAGAAATGTTAGATTTTCTGAAGCTCTCTGAGAATTCCAGAAACCATAACAAGGTTACTATTTTTTAAAATCATTGTTCTTGTACTTTTACATTTCCCAATGCCTACATCCCCAATCTTACATCCTCAATCTTAAAAAGACCTGACGACATCTTTGAAGACAATCAAACTTAACAGGCAGCTAGAGTAATTCACAGGCAGAAGGATACATAGAATTATCCAAAATTCCTCAAAGCCAATAGAGAAGACTGTCTTCAGATTTGTGACACCAGGTTACAGCTATCTATCAAGCAAACTAAAGTGCAGCAAAGCACAACTTTAAGAGATATAAACTTCAGTTAAATGGAAGGCTTGGTTAACCACAGTTGAGTAAACCTTAGTTGTAGTGTAATCTGATAAGGAACAAATAGCATGAATGCTAGAATTAGAAACCATGTATCGCCACTCTAGAGTTCTTTGAAAGAGTTAATCAAATAGTGGATAAAGAAAAACTGGTGCATATTATTCAAATAGTTGTCTTTGTATTTTTAAAATAAAGTCTCTCATAAGAAGCTATTAAGAAAATTTAGTAGCTATTGTGGATTAAGAATTGGTTAATAGACAATAAACCAAGACCAATGCTGACAGTGTCCAGTGCTTAATACTAGACCTGTACAAGTTTATTAATGACCTAAAAGAAGCTTACGTGGACAGAAAAAGTGAAGAAAGACTAAAAATTGCCAATGATGCAAGCCACCCTATAATAAAGGGTGAAAGGCCTTGCTAAATAATAGATACAATGAAATTTCCTCTTCACAAAGTAAAGAAACAACGTGTAAAGTATACTGATAGGCTCAAAGTTAATAGTTAATAATAATAATAATAATAATAATAATAAAAAGATTGGCAGGATTTACCAGAGAGAAAGGGTAGAGCAAGAGAAGATATGATAAAGATTGGTAAAATAATGAATGGCAAAGAGAACACCAGCTAGTCTCTGTTATATACCTTTTCCTTTCTGAATACACAGAGGTTTATGATAATAAAAGGTAACACATTTAAAATAAAAGAGACACTATTTTATACAGCATATAATTAACCCATTGAACATGCTGCCACAGGACATTAATAAGACACAAAGCTTAGTATGGCTCCCAAAGACCACAGAGATATTAAAATATGGTTCTATAGTAAAACTACTTAGGGTAAAAAATGAAAATGGAACACATACCTCATGCTTTAGGGTATTAACTAGGCAAGTCCAGGAAGTCTCCTTTCCAATTATATTCAAAATTCTTTGTGACTTCAATTTTTAAATATTCCTAATTCCATCCTACAGTTCAAATTATATGTATAGACTCGTCCAAAAAGCCTTTGGCCATTTTTCCCAGATACATTATTTTTGCCTGTTTATTTCTCTGAATAGTTAAGCCTTCCATGTCATCCAATTCTTCTTCTACTTAATTTATCCCAGTTTCAAAATATTGCTTAAAAAGTGACCATGAAGAACCACTAAATCATATATGCTAAAATCCATGTTTGGAAAAGAGAGTTCTATACTTTGTTAAATTTTCTCACCTCCTTAAGTAGACAAAAATTGAGATCCATACAATACTTTGGTTCTGTTCAAATCACAAAATTAAAATCTGAGTTTGGATACTGGAATAAATCATATTTAGTAACATTTTAACCTATATCCAAGAGCTACAGCAAGTGTCCTTTCATAAAATGAATTGTAATCAATAAGCATCATAATTTTATGGAATGAGACACTAGAACGCCACAGCAAAAAGGTATAGCCCTTTGGGCTCTATCTTCACCATGGGGAATGGTAACTCATCTATGAAATGCTATGGACCCAGTCAGTTCATAAATTCAACACATAAAGAGTAGGCTATGAATGAATCACAGGCAAAATTCACAGCCTGAAAGCCTAAGAAACTGTGTCTGAAAAGATCTGTGGGTCAATAAAAAATAGATGTTAAATTAAAAATTTTTCAAAAATAAAATTATGTATAGACAAGACCAAAGGAGGCAAGTTTACACCTTGTGTCCATTTTGTAATTCAGTCCTCTCCATTTTGGGCTTAGCTATAGGGTGCTCCACGTGGTATAAAGCCAGCCATAGCATTCAAGCTTGGCTGAATTTTAAAAGTGACACAGTAATCAGATATGCTCCAAGGGCATTCTAGAATTTCAGGGTGCTGCTGACCATTGTAACCTCCTTACAATTGTATGGGTAACAGATGGTAGCTAGACTTATTGTGGTGATCACTTTGTAATGCATACAATATCAAATTATTATGTTGTACACCTGAAACTAATATAATGTTATATACCAATTTTAACTCAATAAAAAAAATATCAACCTCCTCAGTGTTCACTTCAAATTTAAACAGGATATAAAGTATGATCCTCATGTCAATTAAATACAAGTCCGTATATTTAATCTATCAAAAAATAGCGTCCAGAGTACTGGACTTGCAAAGAAAGGTCTTACGTGGATCTAAAATGGCAACGTAACACCAGAGTTAAAAATAAGCAGATGATCTTCTAAAATGTGGAATTTGTATGTTTCTTTTTTAGAATAAGAATTTGCTTTAGAATGCCAATAACGCAATATCCTTAAAAGATGGAACAAACAGAAAACTCAACAGCAGAAGCTCTTGTATGGTATTTGGTTTGGGAGACAAAAGAAGAAAGACACATTTCGAACAGATGGAAAGTGAAACATAATAAAGTTATCCTTACCTGCATTAATTTTCCTTCTGCTGGAGTTATTTCAGCAACACCAGCAAAAACACCTTCCAAAGTGAGATTCAGTTTTCCTGTGGGGTCCATTTTCAAGGGGATCACTCTGATAATAGCTTTCTGCTCTGCTGATCTTTCAGACTCCACCGCTGCTGCCAATACCAGTCCTGTGCGTCCAAAGCCTGCCTGCAGGGTAGCCATCAGCAGCCAGGGCCAGAGGGCAGCCAGCTGCAGCTGGTGGCCACCACTCATGCTACCAGCTGCAGCAATGCACCTCGGCCATACATACTGCTTCCACTAGCTAATACCAAATGCAGGTTCTCAGATCCAGACAAATATGGAGGAAAAGAGAATTTATGCTTCAGTTTCTGAAAGCCAAGTCGTAGTTTTGGCCCTTCCTTTCTCTAAAGTATATTCCCAAGAACAGGTGGCATTCCTGATCTGGCAGAGAAGAAGGTGTTTTCAGCCCACTTCTGCTGCAGGGATGTCATTTTCTCCCATCTTCACTATGATTAGTAAAGATATCACCACTTCTGTTTGGAATTTCCAACTTTGCTTGAGGTTGAATGTCACATCCTGAATTTTTATTATGTCAGATCACTTGGTGCTGGTCTTCCATATGCATCAAGTTGCTGAGCCACTAAATCCAATGTTAATGAACAAAACAAGGCAAAGTAAACAACTAAAGCCATGCACTGAAGGTGAGAGTGAGAAACGCCAGCTCGGAAAATGAAGAGATGGTCCTTTTTAAGCCACAAAACTTGTCAATGGTCATAGGAGGATTTTTGTTTTAATGGAGAAGGAGAGGGTACAATATATTTCAGGCCACACCGTGAGGGATGTCCAAAGATGCTATAACACGTATTCATAAAAGTTTCCACATTAAACTGTATTTTAGGGTAGCCAAAGTTCTAGACCCATTGAATTTATAATACTTTTCATGAACTTAAATATACTATCATTTTTAATGTTCTACCTAAATTTGTCTATAAGTTAGATGCTAATTTATATGTCTTCACATATTACAGGATAATCCTGAGTATCACCGCTTTTTCCAACTTTCAAAATTCGAAGAATATTTGAAACGTTTAGCTTTCCAATTATTTTTCCCAGTTAAAATTGATATTTCTATCTTTATTTTCCTTTCTCTGTTAGGGATTCCAGCTTTTATTCTCCTGCTTGAGAATGTCAAGTACTTTGATTTCCCATGAGATGATTTTGGAAACTACTTTATTATCCAGATTTTATAATCTGTAATTTTCTAGGTTCATAAGTAAAACAAAGGACCATTCCTAACACGTTTTCAAATTCCTTGAGGGGGCGGGGAATAAAAGATAGGGGGAGTAGGGAGGTGATTAGTCTACAGGCTCTAAGTAGAACACCCTGAAAAAGTATAAATAAGCCTGAGTAGAGTAGATCTGTGCTATTTCTAGGCACACTTGAGAATTTGGGTCTTTGTACAAACAAAATCTGAGTTCTAAGATATTAAAATGTGCACCCTTAAGTAAATATAAATGCACTTCAACCATAAAGCCCGCCGTGTTCAGAGGTCAAGTTAAAAAGTCTTATAAAGTCTTCAGAAAAAGTGCTGAAAAGCCAAGCAATTGAACATGAACCTGTTACATAGATCCTTTTCTTTTGCTGAGGCAGAGGGAGAAAAATAAGAATTTCAAAAGAAATCTGCAAACCTGTTGCGCTGTCGGGCCCACTGGAATCCACGGGGGTGAAACAAATTCAATTATGCTTTTATAGGTCCTGCTCAAAAAAGGTTTCAACTGCTTAACCAAGTACAGCTCATTCTTCCACCTTCTTACACTGCAACCAAACCAAGTGCCCCACACTGTAGGTAGGTGCCGAGAAATTCCGCAGCCTGAAAAAATAATCCATGCAGGTCAAAGGCAAACATTTACTCCAGGGTTAGAGCTACTGTTCCCAAGACTCTAAAAGCACTTATAAAGGATCCAAAATCATTTCTGAAATCTCCTTTCTAACAAAAGTTCTTTTTCTCCCCGAACAGCATATAAAATGATCAAATCTTGAGAGAGAAAAGGAGCAAAGTAGCAAATACATCAGCAACAATTCACTACCAGGAACACAGAAAATCCCAGAGGGAGAAAGCAGTATCTCTGAATCATGGATGGGCTTGGAAAGTTCGGAAAGATTCGAGTGCTTCCCTTCCAGAAAGACAATTCTGGATCAACTCCCTAGAGGAGGAAGCCTGTGGTTTGTAATTGGTGTTCTAGCTCTGACTCCCTCCCCTGGGACTGCAATCACGCTCTCTACCTGCTGACACAAAGTGAGGGTGGAGCAGCTACAGGCAACCACCCCCCCTCCCGCCCCTCCTCCTCCTGGCTGGCTAGGGCAAGGGCTGGAGTGCGCGCACACTTAACTGAGCCAGACATGTTCTTTTGCTCTCTCCTCTCTCAGCTCCTCTACTCCCTCTATTGAGCCACAACCAAACTGCATCCAGTTCAATGGGTAAGCAAGCTACCACAGGTAAGTCAGGTTCACTCAAACAGGTATCTAAGCAGATTGCACCCAAGAGAACATAAATGGTGGTATAAAGAAATAAAGAGAACAAAATAATGAAAACGCGGAACATGAAAGAGGGGACACAGGGCTTTGCAAATGTAAGTTCAAAGGGGTTTCTGCTCTTTTTGGGCTTTCGTGTCTATAAGTGGCACAAAGCCAGAATAAAGTCATCCAGTGCTGTAGTGTTTACTGCTGTCTTATGTCTGCTACCCTGGCAGGAACTCTGTCCATTTTATGCATTCTTTTTCTTCTGCTTTTACTTACTTTAAATTCAGTATCTCCTTTCTAAAACTGTTCCTGTATGGAGCTTTTAGTCAGGTTGATGTCAGAGGTCTTGAGCCTGTTATTTTCTTCTCACATCTTTGGGAGGTCAGACCTATGCCCTCAATGTAAGATTGCAAGTAAGTCTATGTCATAAATGCAACCAAAGGGGCAAAATATATATGATTAATGAGAAGCCTGCAGGCAAAAAGAAAACCCATTTTGGCTAATAACCACATTCATGAATTATATATAACCCTTTTAGTTACCTTGTCATTAGAATGCAAAAATTTCTCATATGTGTTTCTAAAATTTGAATTTTCATATTTACCAGGTTATATTTGACTGTGGCCAGACATTTTATTTTTGACCTTTTGACAATAATCTTTCCAAATGGTACAAATGTACAACAGTATGAATGTGGTTAACACTACTGAATGTACACTTTAATGTTTTAAATTGTGGTAAGAAGCATATAAGATTTAAAAATGTTTTGATTTTACAAATGAAAGCATACAGATTGATCATCTGTAAAATGTGGATAGCAATAATTGCATTGTAGGTTGGTTGTAAAACTTAAATGACATAATACCTCTGAAAGCAAAAAGTATAGGAGCTCTCTTCACCTTGAGCATTTTTTCCCTAGAGAAGGTTTATGGGAACACTTTTGACATTTTAGGCCTAATGACTGACATAGAGCAGAATAAAATATATTCTTAATTTAGCATTTTTCTTTGTTGCTTGGACCTTAGGAATACAATGCAAGTATAGACCTTTACAGCTCTTTCCAAAAGAATATATCTAATTCTCAATCAAAAAGAATGCAATCTTGCCTTTCGCAACTACGTGGATGGAACTAGAGAGTCTTATGCTAAGCAAAATTAGTCAAAGAAAGACAAATATCATATGACTTCACTCATATGAGGACTTTAAGATACAAAACAGATGAACATAAGGGAAGGGAAGCAAAAATAATATAAAAACAGGGAAGGAGACAAAACATAAGTCTCTGAAATATGGAGAACAAACAGAGGGCTGCTGGAGGGGTTGTGGGGGCGGGGATGGGCTAAATGGGTAAGGGGCATTAAGGAATCTACTCTTGAAATCATTGTTGCACCATATGCTAACTAACTTGGATGTAAATGTAAAAAATAAATTAAATTAAAAAAAAAGAATATATCTAATTCTTCTAGAGAGAATTTTTTACATCGGTGGTTTTATATTTTTATTTTATGTATGTTGTGTAATAGTATAGTATAAATAATGCAAAATACACATTACTATATATTTGATATATGCAAAATTATCTTAAACGAAAAGTGACCTACTAATGGACTTTACCTCACCTATTCCTGCTTGAAACTTAGAAAGGAGTTAATAAGAGACCTAAACCTAAGAGTTAATAAACACACTTAGTTGAAAGAAGGAAGAAAATATAGATGTGGTTGCCCTCTCTTGAGGAAACTCCAAGATCTAGGAATGATGAAAATATGTATCATGAACCTGGATATCCGCTTAGATACTCAGGATCAAACTAAACAGCCCAATGTACTTTACTTCACTGATACACTGTATTTATTGGGTCACCAGAACTGACAAACAAGAGAAATTATTCTCTGGCTTATCCCTCAGGTTATCTACGACAACGTCCACAGAGATATCATAAAGACGTCATTACCATGGTAATGAAATGCCATGTCACTAATATTTACTACCTAATCTTACCCGTGAGAAATATCATCCTTCAGGATCTATTTTCACATCTGGATTGACTAAAGTTACTGAAGACATGAGTCCTTTTCCTAAAAAAACAGATTTCTATAAATATGTCCAAGAATTGTCCTTATCCTTAATGGCATTTTAAAGATTCAATCTCCACTCAATCACAAATGAAGAAAAACAAAAAAAGCCAGGACATTTTTTTAAGTAGATTCTTTGAAAAACAGAATACATTCTCCTTCTTTTTTTTTTGTTTTTGTTTTTGTTTTTGTTTTTGTTTTCAATATATGAAGTTTATTGTCAAATTGGTTACCATACAACACCCAGTGCTCATCCCAAAAGGTGCCCTCCTCAATACCCATCACCCACCCTCCCCTCCCTCCCACCCCCCATCAACCCTCAGTTTGTTCTCAGTTTTTTTTTTTTTTTTTAATTTTTTTTTTTTTTTCAACGTTTATTTATTTTTGGGACAGAGAGAGACAGAGCATGAACGGGGGAGGGTCAGAGAGAGAGGGAGACACAGAATCGGAAACAGGCTCCAGGCTCTGAGCCATCAGCCCAGAGCCTGACGCGGGGCTCGAACTCCCGGACCGCGAGATCGTGACCTGGCTGAAGTCGGACGCTTAACCGACTGCGCCACCCAGGCGCCCCTGTTCTCAGTTTTTAAGAGTCTCTTATGCTTTGGCTCTCTTCCACTCTAACCTCTTTTTTTTTTTTTTTTTTCCTTCCCCTCCCCCATGGGTTTCTGTTAAGTTTCTCAGGATCCACATAAGAGTGAAACCATGTGGTATCTGTCTTTCTCTGTAATACATGATCTTTCAAATTTTGCTATTATTAATACTAGTCATAATGACTTAGTTTTGTATTGATCACCAGTTAAACAGTAAAAACAAGCAAGACAACTCCAGTTGAAACACTCACTTTATTGTTGACTGATTGAAATTTATTGTGCTTAAGGTGCTGAAATACTGAGGAGCTAGTCAGAAACCTTGTTAGTATGCGTCAGACCCTACTGGCCAATTCACACAAAGATTTTATTTTATCTTCTGACATTTTTCCCAAGTCAGCGATGATAGCTTTAGTTGATAGACAGCAGGCATGTGAGTATAACAGGAGATCCAGCTCCTTGGTCTGTTGTATTCACATATAAAAAAGTTTGGAAAGCTGATAAAGGCATTTCATTAATTAAGCCATGCCAAGGTTTCTGCTTGACATATGTTCCTCAAAGGATATTATCTCTTTCAACAGATACAAAGCTAAAAAGGCATATTAAGGGAAGGAATGTCACCTACACAGTTTGTCAGCTTCTCAACATGACAGAGAAAAGGCAAAGTTCCTTCATTTGGAAATTGGGTCTCCTCTTCACATACTCTGCCAAAATACACAGTCTGGCCAAAAGATGGAGGAGTCTTGATAATCTGTTCATCTTTTTTAAACCTTGCTAATAAAGATGAATAAATGCCCATCACGTGGACATCAACTAATCTAATCAGATGGACCAAACAGGTCACTTTTCAGAACCTACTTTCATATCTAAACTGAGTCACTGCAGACCAATACAGAACTCATCCTTTTCCAAAAAACTACTATCTCTGTTAGCACGTCTATGGTTTGACATCATTGGGAAGGCACAATGCAATTTAAGAGATGAATTGTTACACCCACAATGACTAGCATAGTATTTATGTCATATCACTAAGTGCCTTTTCTTTTTAATTAGTTTCATATTCCTACACTTTCCTTTTGTTTCTGCAATTCTTATTAGGACAACCAAAGCAGAATCCAATAAGAAAGTTCTAGTCAGTGTAAAAGACTTTAAAATCATAAAGTTTCTTGCTATCACTAGATGAGCAAGTGAGGGATCAACCACAGAAAGTGGACACCCAAGATACCTCTCCTAAAAACCGGTCCCACAATCCTACTACTTGAATTTAGAATCCTGCAGAGAGGATAAAATAAAAATGTTATGGTATATCCCACTATCCAAAATTCTCTCAGAAGCTTAAACCAGACATAAACTATTACAAATGTCAGAGGTATAGCTTCTGTTAAATGACTGATCAGGTTTTCCCAAAATTTTGCACACAGTATATATGGATGAGAATTTACATGTACCGAATGTAAAAATCTAAAGTAAGAAAACAGTGTTAAATCTCTTAATGTTTTTGTTCACACATTTCCCCTTCAAAATAAATATCTTACACATGCATCCTTTATCCTTCTATTGTGCAATCTTAATAAAAATATAAAGCTTTAAAACTTTTAACTCTACCAGCATTTATAAATATATTAAACAAATTTAAAAAATTTTAGAAGACATTTAAATAAGTGATATATAACAAAACCTTCTTACCATTTATGATAATGTATCATTAAAATTAAAGAAAGATATGAAAATAGAAGAATGCTCCCATTAATATAAAACAATCAGGAGCTGTTAAGTGTGATGGATGGTCCAAGTCCAGGTGCCTCGCTTTTGAAACAGAATGTTGGGTTAGGAAGTAAGAGCATTTCCTGGTTAATCAGTTAGAAAATTAGCTCTTTCTCAGAGTTTCTTCCCTGGAATTCCTGACCCATTTAGACCTGCGATCTTGGTGACCTCACATGCCTTTGTTTCGCACAGTCTCCTCTAGAAGGATCACAGTGTGACTTGAAACAGATAGACTGAACTCCCCCTCTGGAATTGTGCTGACTAAAGTTTGAGAGTGGCAAGACAGCAAATCAACACACACACACACAGATTATTCTCCAGTACCATAGATGCTGCAGTTTTTAGATGCTTCTTGACTGTAACAGAAGGCCAGGACTTTCCATTTGAAAGGGATCTGGGTGCAAAAAAAAAAAAAAAAAAAAAGTCTGCTAGATGTTTAATAGTTTGTCAAGGTAAATAATCTGAACTGAAAAGCTGTAGTAAATACCAAAATCCCAATTCTCAATTAACAAAATTCTCAATTAACAAAACAAAAATACTTTTTTTTTCCTTAACAGAACTGAAAAACTCCCAACAGTGTGTCATGTGCAAGGCTAGTCTGCCCTCAGCTACAGCTAGTGCACAATGTCACGTATGTCCTCCATTCCTCACTCTTTTAATTCTTCCTCCTTTGGAAAGTGCTCCTGTTTGCAGGCCACGTCCACCAGCAGATGAAGATCTAGAAAGAAAGAAGATTTGTTTACTCACTCTTGGCCTCTCAGATTGGAGAGTTTGATAGACCAGTCTTCAGACAAGAAGAACAAGTTGCTCGTGGTTAAGTGTAGAATTGGTTCTAAAATTCTATTATCTCAGTTTTGGGACATTCCTGTACCTCTAAAGAACACAGATGCAGCCCAGTTGTTAACCCAGTGAGACCAAAAAGTGTACAGTTGCTATCTTTTCAATGATGCAGCTAAGCCTCTTTTCACTTCAACTGCCTTTTATTATAAGTGAAAAATTAAGGAAAAGTGTCAAAGGGATCAAAGTGAAATATACACACACAAATGAAAATTCATTTCTTTGATCCTATAAAGATGAGTGGGTGGTGGGTTGTGAGAATATGAGAAAATAATGCCTTCAGAAATACAATGTTAAAATAAGTAATCACTACTTTTCCAAAGTTGATTGACTCCATACAATTTCCCCTTACTGACAACACAGCTGATCTCTTGCAGAAGAAACACCTACCTGAACTGTCTGTAAAAAAGAAAGCATACCCTTCATGGAGGTCAAGAGACAAAAAGGGTCCACTAAGAATGGAGAGAACTAAAAAACTGAACTCTCAGCTCAAGTACTAGGTTTTGTAATACAAAGAGGCCATGTATGGGAGTAGAGCTAAATGGCCTGAGTAACACAGGCAGAAGTCAGAGGATCTTACTGTGGCTTCTAGACTCAAGCTAATTAGTTTACAACTTCCAGAGCAACATACAGACTTCTAGTTTATAATTTCTAGGGGAACCACCCTTTCTAGGTTTGTTTTGAAGCTTACGATTTTGCCATAGTAGCATTTGGGAATGAAATTAAACTAAACTATATAGCATAAGTCCTTTACTTCATTCTAGACACAGACTTTTGTCACTGTATTTCTAGAACACAGCCTCTGTGGGACTGATCCACAGACTGGGCAAGAGAGCTGATTCAACAAAATAATTCTACCACCATATTTGAGAAAATCCAGAAAGCATATGGAACAATAGCTAATTTTTGCCATATTTGGTAAAAGGTAGACCAGTCACTAGGGGCGGGTCATCTCATCTGGTGAATACACTACAACCTAACCATAAAGAACAAGCAATTTATCCAGATGAGCATCTTATAGTGGGAGAAAGGCCATAATTTTATCACTTAAAATTGGCTTCTTGTATATCCACGATCATAGCAGCATTATTCATAATAGGCAAAAGGCAGAAGCAATCCAAGGACCGATGAATGGACACATAAAATGTGGTATATACATACATTGAAATATTATTTAGCTTTTAAAATTAGGAAATTCTGATACATGCTACAACATGGATAAACCTTGAAAATATTGTGCTAACTGAAATCAGTCAGTCACAAAAGGACAAATACTGCATAATTCCACTTACGTAAGGTACCGAGAACAGTCACATGTATAGAGACAGAAAGTGGCATGGTGGTTGCCAGGGGCTGTTATGGGAGTTGCTGTGCAACGGACAGTTTCAGTTTGGGTAGATGAAGAAGTTCTGCAGGTGGTTGGTGGTGATGGTTGTGCAACAAATGCGAATGGACTTAGTACCACTGAACTGTACACTTAAAAATGGTTAAAATGATAAATTTTATGATATGTATATTTTACCACAAAAGTCTTTCTTTAAAGTCTATATAATAACAAAAATAGTGATAGGTTAAATTTATATAACATCTTTTTTTTTCAAATAGTTTAAAGTGCATTATTATAAGGTCATCTAATTAATTCTGAGGCGTAAATTGATACTGGGAGCAAGAACCTCTACACTAAGTCTACATGGTTATTAAGTAAAGCCAGTGGTTTCTAAACCTCGTTGCACATTGGAATCACCTGGAGGATCTTTTAAAAAATACTGATGCAGGGGCACCTCGGTGGCTCAGTTGGTTAAGCATCTGACTTCGGCTCAGGTCATGATCTCACGGTTTGTGAGTTCGAGCCCCGTGTCAGGCTCTGTGCTGACAGCTCAGAGCCTGGCGCCCGCTTCGGATTCTGTGTCTTCCTCTTTCTCTGCCCCTACCATGCTCGTGCTCTCTCTCTCTCTCTCAAAAATGAATAAACAGTAAAAGATTTAAAATAAAAAAAATACTGATGCATAGGACTCCTACCCCCATACATTCTGATTTAATTGGTGTGGAGTGCTACTTAGGCATCAGGATCTCTAAAAGTTGACCAGAAGATGTAGGAGTAACACCTAATGATTATTCTCTAAACATCTCAGCTCCATATTGGGGGGGGGGAGGGGGGGAAGGACAGGCCAAATGGTAATAGAACATATTAAAATAAGACTTGGGAATATGAATAGACCCAGTTATAACCCAGCTTTGAAAGCAGAGTAGGAATTCTTGATAATGACAAAGGTAAAGGCTATTAAAGCAACTACAGATTTCACATGGGGAGGTAAACTGAAAAACAGCAGCAACAAACTCCCTCTTTTTTTAAGTTTATTTTGAAAAAGAGAGAGACAGCACAAGGGAGGGGCAGAGAGAGAGAATCCCAAATAGGTTCTGCACTGTGCAGAGGCCGACACGAAGCTCCATCTCACAATTTGTGAGATCATGACCTGAGCTGAAACCAAGAGTCAGAGGCTTAACCTATGAAGCCACCGAGGGTGCCTCAAACCCTTTTTTTTTTTTTTAAATCAGTGAACAAATGTCATTCATTTCATTGCTTATTAAGACTTTACCATATTGATAGGTTCAAATAATGGACAAGAACACATCATAGATAGGCATGTTTAAAATAGAAATAGCCTGTGTGTCTCTTTAATAGCCTCAGAATTAGTTATGTAAAGTAGTGTGAACAACAAACCCTCTTAACCTTAATGATTGGACTTTAAAATAGCACTTGGCACACAGTTTCTAATAATGAGCATCTAAACATAGTAATTTTATTAAAGTGAACTTCCTTCATTAGCAAAGCTGCCAATCAAGAAGTTAAAAGAGTATAGAGACCAATAAAAATATGAAAAGACAGACTAGCCTGGTGCTACTAGAGGTTTATATGACTTCATTTAGAAGAGAAGCTTGCATACTCACCAGAGAAGGTAAGTATTTGGGGATCACAGTAGCTCAGTTGGTTTGAGAGTTGAAAGGCCTTGAGGGCCAAGAGCATTGCATCTACTTGTTTGGGAATGTTAATTCCTTCCAAGAGCACCCTCTAGGGTTTGGGGGTTATTATCTAAATGAAATCTCATCCATAATCCAATAGCTACAAAATGAGAAGTCCTTCCTTTAGGAATGAATAGAACTTTGCTTGTAAACCTTCAATTTCCCTTAACCAGAAAGTTAACATCCCATGAGAACATGAGTGAGTGTAGCTTCTACTATAAAATTAATATTTGGGTATATTCAGTTTAGAGTGATATCATTAAAGAAATTGGAGACGCATGACTGAATCTAATTTCCTTTACCTTTTGGTATTTTTGATCCAAAACGTATTTCCTTAAGTAAACTTGTGCTCAAAAAGCCTATGCACAGCATGGCAAAGACTGTGACTGATCATCTCCTAACAAAACACACATCTATTGAAATCAATACAATCTGGATTATTTAATCAACTTGTAGTCTATTTGGAAAAAAAAAAAAAAAACCTCAAAGAAAGTTTGAAGTGTGACATGTTCCTACTTAAACATGGCAGACATCTTCAAAATAACTCAGTTACAGAAGGGCACTGATAAATTCTGGAATATAGGATGCCCCTGTTCAATGAGATATCAAGCAACAAAATGACATCCAACAGTTAATGTTAGAATCATAGTATTTCAGAATTTGGAAGCAAAGGAGTCCTTAAAGGTGATTTCATGAAATTTCCTTATTTTTATCATAAATAATGTACTGTGAGAGTTGAAACCATACTGAGGGGAGATAGTCCTAATGATAGCGACAGTTGAAATTTAAGTGATACTTTAGGAATTTTACCTTTGGTTCCTATCATTACTTCTTTAACCTTTTAGTATCAAAATAAAAAAACATTTGGCCATCTGTAAGAACTAAACTGAATACTAGTCAATTTGAGCCCTCCTCACAAGTACCTCCTTACTCTCTTAAGGGCTTCTCTGGTCATCAAGGATCAGGGCTGTGAAAAGATCAGAAGCTAAGAACAAGAACTTTCTAACACAGGGTGCAACAGACTGAATGTTTAACTCCCTGAAATTCATATGTTGAAACCTAACCCCACTGTGATGGGTGTTAGAAGCTGGACCTCTGGGAGGTGATTAGGTCATGACAGCAGAGCTTTATGAATGATATTAGTGCCCCTATAAAAGAGATCCCAGAGAGCTCCCTCATCCCTCCTGCCATGTGAGGCAGCTCAACTAAACTTCATTATAGACACTGAAATGTGAATTTCATATCATCTTTATGTGACATGAAATATTCTCCTTTTGATTTTCCTCCAGCCATTTAAAATATGAAAACTATGGGACGCCTGGGTGGCTCAGTCAGTTAAGCATCCAACTTCAGCTCAGGTCATGATTTCACAGCTCGTGAGTTCAAGCCCTGCGTCAGGCTCTGTACTGATAGCTCAGAGCCTGGAGCCTGCTTCGGATTCTGTGTCTCCCTCTCTCTCTGTTCTTCCCCTGATCGCACTGTCTCTCTGTCTCTCTCTCAAAAAATAAATAATTAAAAAAAAAAAAACTTAAAAAAAAGTCTACTGGAATTTTGATTGAGATTGCACTGAATTTATAGATCAGTTTAGAGAGAGCTGTCACTTTAACAATGTTAGATCTTCTTATCCATGAATATGGCATATCTTTCCACTTTATTTATGTCTTCTTTAATTTCTTTCAGCAAAATTTATAGTTTTCAATGTAGAGGTCTTGGACATCTTTGGTTCGGCCTATTCCTAGGTATCTTAGGATTTTGGTCTTACTGTAAATGTTTGGTATTTTAATTTCATTTTCCAATTGTGTGCTGCTAGTTTATTAAAATACAATTGCTTTTTATATATCAATCTTATGTCCTAAAACCTTGCTAAATTCATTTATTTGTTCGTTGTAGATTCCCTAGATTTTTTTATATAAGTAATCATATCATCAACAGATATTTTTACTTCTTTCTTTTCAATTTTTATGCCTTTTATTTATTTTTCTTTCCTATTGCAATGGCTAGGCCCACCAGTATAATACTGAATATATAAGTGGTGACTGTAGGCATCCTTGCCTTGTTCCCAGTCTCTAAAGTTTGGTTTTCAGCATTAATTATGATCTTTGCCATACATATTTTATAGGTGCTATTTATCAGTTTGAGGGATTTTCTACTATTCCTACTTTGTTGAGAGTTTTTATTATGAATAAGTACTGACTTTTGTCAAGTGCTTTCCCTGCATCTTTTAAAATCATTGTAGAGTTTTTCTCCTTTATTCTGTTAATATAGCAAATAACATTGTTTAACATTTGAAAATCAATCAAGCCTTGCATTCCTCAGATAAATTCTATTTGGTTGTAGAGTATTATCCTTTTTAAATATTGTTGGACTCAATTTACTATTTTGTTAATGATTTTTGCATCTATATTCAAGAGGATTAATTGGTCTATAATTTTTGTTCTTATTTTGAGGAAAGTTTTTAATAACCAATTCAACTTCTTTAATAGAAGTATGTGAATTTTGGTAAGTTATATTTTTCAAAAAATGTGTCTATTCCATTTGTATTCATTGATGTAAGACTGTCCACAGTATTCTCTTATTCCTTTAATATCCATAAATTCTGAGGTGGCAATCTCTTTCTTTTTTTTTAAGTTTTATTTATTTAAGTAGCCTCTACAACTCAATGTGGGGCCTGAACTTATGACCACGAGATCAAGAGTCACATGCTCCACCAACTGAGCCAGCCAGGCACCCTGGTAATCTCTTTCTCATTCTTCTTTTCTTTTTTTTTTTAATGTTTGTTTCTTTTGAGAGAGACAGAGAGGGCCCACACAAGTAGGGGAGGGGCAGACAGAGAGAGGGAGACACAGAATTAGAAGCAGGCGCTAGGCTCTGAGCTGTCAGTGCAGAGCCCGATGTGGGGTTTGATCTCACGAACTGTGACATCATGACCTGACCCAAAATCGGATGTTTAGACACCAAAGCCACCCAGGTGCCCCTCTTTTTCATTCTTGATAGTTATGATTTGGGTTCTCTTTTTTCTTGATCAGTCTAGCTAGAGGCTTGTGAACTTTGTTGATCTTTCCAAAGAGCCAGTTTTATATTTGTTAATTTTCTCAATTGTTTTCTATTTCATTGATTTCTATTCTTATTTTATCATTTCCTTCCTCATGTTTACTTTGGGTTTACTTTCCTCTTTTTTTTTTTTTTTTCTAGTTTCTTATATTGAAACTTCAGGTCATTGATTTTAGATCTTACTTCTTTTCTAATATTAGCTAGTATTTTCTAATATTAAAATTTCTAATTTAATTTAATATTAAAGCTACACACTTCATGCTAACATTGTTTTATTTTTTTAAGTTTTTAAAAAATGTTGATTTATTTATTTTGAGAGAGAAAGAGAGAGTACGAGCAGGTGTGGGGCAGAGAGAGAATGAGAGAGAATCCCAAGCAGGCTTTGCACCATCAGCTCAGAGCCCCACATGGGGCTTGAACTCATGAACCACAAGATCATGATTTGAGCCAAACTCAAGAGTCCGATGCTCAACCGACTGAGCCACCCAGGCACCCGGCTAACATTGTTTTAGATGCATCTCACAAACTGATATATTTTCATTGTCACTCAGTTCCAAATATTTTCTAATTTTTCTTGAGATTTTGTTTTTGACTTATGGTTTAGAAGTATGTCACTGTATTTCTGGATATTGGAGGTTTCCCTGGTTACTTTACTGTCATTGACTTCTAATTTACTTCTGTTATATTAAGAGAATACACTTTGTATTACTGTAATTCTTGTAAATTTATTCAGACTTGTTTTATGGCCCAGTATACGACATCTCTTGGTGAATGTACTATGTGCACTTGAAAATAATGCATATTCTGTAGTTGTTGGATGCAGTGTTCTATAAATGCCAATTAAATCAAGGTGGCTGATTATGTTGTTCAGATCTCCTATGTCTTTACTAATATTTTGTCTAGTTATTCTATCAATTACTTAGATGGTGTATTAAAATATCCTACTATATTGGGGCATTGCCTGTTTTTCCTTTTGTCAATTTTTGTTTCATACATTTTGAGGCCCTATTACTACACAAAAACACATTTATAATTGATATGCTTCACTGATTAACTGTCCACCATTATGAAGCAGACTCTCTTTATAATACTCTGTCTTAAAGGCTGTTTTATCTGATATTTAAAAATAACCATACCAGGCTTCTCATACTTCCTGTTTGCATATTATATCTTTCCCCACACACTTACTTTTAACCTATGTGTCTCCTATAGTCAGTCTATTGTAGGAGTTTGCTCTTTTATCCACTTTAGCAATTTCTGCCTTTGAATTAAAGTTTTTAAAACCATTTACATATAATCATCATATTGGTTGAATTTGGGTCAACCATTGTATTATTTGTTTTCTCATTGTCTTCTTTATTTTTCCTTCCTTCCCCCTTTCCTGACTTCTTTTGGATTATTTCTATTGTGTTGGTGATTATCCTAGAAACTACAGTACCTACTCTTGATTCATCAAAGCCCATATTAATCAATACCTTTACCACAGTTTCCTTCTGCCTGAAGAACACCCTGTAGGGGTGTCTGGGTGACTCAGTCAGTTAAGTGTCCAACTCTTGGTTTTGACTCAGGTCACCATCTCATGGTTCATGGGTTTGAGTCCCACTTTGAGCCCTGTGTCGGGCCCCACACTGTCAGTACAGAGCCCGCTTTGGGTCCTCTCTCTCCCTCTCTCTGCCCCTCCCCTACTTGCTCTCTCTCTCTTTCTCAGAAGAAAAAAAAAAAAAACTTAAAAAAAAAAACTTAAAAAAAAAAGAACACCCAGTTGAATTTCCTTTAGTGTTGATCTGGTGTGGCACATGCTCTCAATTTTGTGTTTATCTGAAAATGTCTTCATTGTCTTGCCTTCATTCTTGAATGATCATTTTCGTGGGTAGAGACTTCTGAGGTTGCAGTTTTCTTTCAGTATATTAAAATGTGATTCTACCCTTTTCTGGCTTCCATTATTGCTATTCAGAAAGAAGCTGTTAGTTTAATTCAGATGTTGGCAAATTATGACCACTGGGTTAAACTGGGCCCTGCGCCTGTTTTTGTAAATATAGCTTCACTGGAACATCACCATAACTGTTCATCTACATATTCTCTATGGCTGGTTTTGTGCTACAAGGGCAGAACTGAGAGGTTAAACAGATCATATGGTACTAGCATAAAGAGAGACAAATAGACCAATGGGCTAGACTAGAGAAACCAGAAACAAATGCTGACTTATATGATCAGATGATCTTTCACTAAGACACCAAGATCACTCAATGAGGAAAGGACCATCTCTTCAACAAACGGTGTTGGGAAAACTGTATATCCACATGCAAAAGCATGAAGTTGGACCCTTATCTTACATCATATACAAAAAGTAACTCAAAATGGATTAAAGACCTAAATGTAAGACCTAAACTGTAAAACTCCTAGAAGAAAACACAGAGGAAAAACTTCATGACATTGGACTTAGCAATGATCTCTTGGAAATGACACCAAAAGCATAAGCAACAAAAGCAAAACAAAACAAAACAAAATCCAAAACAAAACAAAAACAAAAAACAAATTGGACTACATCAAATTTAAAAACTTTTATGTTTTGACACAGTCCTTTATGTAAGGACACAGTCAACAGAGGGATTGTGAGTAGAATATTAGCTACATTAGTTAATGTGTGACCTTGAACAAGTTATTAATCCTCTCCAAGCCTAAACTTCCCAATCTTCAAAATGATGACAATACCACTTTCACTAAGTTTGGTTATGGCATTAAAAATGGGTATGCACAAATATTAGTTCCTGTCCTTTTCTAAATCACCTTGAAAGTCTATGCCATTGTTTTAAACATCTCCAGTGGTAAGGAATCTTAATCTCTTAATCTTTTATCATGGATTGGACCATATATATTCAACTAAAAGTGACTGTACAAGCTAAGTCCAATGAATAAGAGTAGTGATCAGGATAGTTCTTTGCCTAAAAGGTGTTTTGCAGAAAGAACCCTATGAGTCTGAGCAAGATCTTGATCATATCACTATTAGTTTACTTTTTGGAGAAATTCTCAAATAATTTCTCAATATTTTTTAATTTTTTATGGCTAAAATGATTGTCTGACCTGATTAATTCTACCTGGATTGCATGCCTCTGACATGCATACAATTTGAGAATATTAAAGCTGGCCATTGAAGACTCTGATGACTTGTTTTTGAATCACATAAAGAAACATGTCTTATTAGATGTTACTATTTTCTTAAAAAATGGTTTTGTCCAATTGCCTTACAAACAATAGAACCAACTCTATGTGCCTAAAACAATCATTAATTTTGGGTTCCTATAAATTACAGGAAAAACAATGCCACTGCAAAAGCCACTCTTGATACTATTATCATAATGTGTTCAGGATAATGTTATTAATGACTATCTAATTCTTTACTGCTACAATTTTAAGTATATTCCCTCTTATCCTACAGTCTGCTAATAAGAGAACAAGTACATCAATAATTACAAAGTCTTTGGCATCTGAAGCAGTGATTAAATCACCCTTCATCTTTGCCTTCTCCAAGTTAAATAACCCAAATTCCTGTGTTTTTACTTAATATGTTCTAGCTCTTCGAAAGCTCAAATTTTTACATGCAATATTAGGAAAATAACTTTTACATACTTTATAAGGACAATTAAGAAAACATATAGAGTTAAAATTACAGTTATGTAAAAAAGCAATGTGATAAGTATCATACAATTATGAATAAAAAAAATGAAGGCTCAGAAAAAAAAACTGTCATTCATACATTTATTTTACACCATGGTTCTAATTCTAGTATTCTGAGCACAGTAATCCTTACCAGGGGACTTTCCTTGCTGCGAGTTGCTTCTTCGCTCTCTGTATCTGGCTGGAGTGGATAGACCTGTGTCTTTACTAGGCTTGCTAGCAGGGCCCATTTCTGAAATGAGGAATCCCATCTGTTCTGAAGGCAAGATATTCTCAGGTGGATTGGCTTGGCATTTTATACTGGCATCCACCTAAAATATTAAACCCACTAATTATTATGAATTTCCCTCAAATATCTACTAAAAGTTAAGATAGTTTATCAGAGAAGTTCTATTCTTGACACATGATACAACAAACGTGTTTGTAAAGGCTTTTCATTCTTATGAATGATACCACGTTTAATTTTGTTGAGCTAATCTGAATATTCATTAGTAAGATATCTATTTCCCTATACACAAACCACTGAAATGTATATGGAGTTAAAACATTTACTTATGATCAGAGGAAGATTAACCATGAAGCTTGTTGATTTTTTTTTTTTTTTTGGTACAATTCACACACACACACACAAATTTACAACTGGTTAAGACCACTATCTTTTTCCATTCTAGTATCTCTTCCATCAGATTTCCACCCCCATTGGTAACATTGAGATGGTCATAGGCATAATCCTGTTGGATAATGTCAGTGGAGCTGAGGACACTTTATTCTACTAATTTTGTATTCTTTGTCTTAGAGAAGCCCTCAAAATTGTATAAGCTTCAACCCCTACAAAATCTAGATCTGTTCTGCTTATGAGATATGAGTTTCTTTCTTAGAGTTCCTAAGTTTTCTTTGGAATGTCAAATCCTTTCATAAAGGTGACCAACTTCTGAAATATTCTTATTTCTTTATGAATTTATTTTAAATAAAACTATATGGGGCACCTGGGTGGCTCAGTCAGTTGAGCATCCGACTTCGGCTCAGGTCATGATCTCACAGCTTGTGAGTTCGAGCCCCGCATCGGGCTCTGTGCTGATGGCTCAAAGCCTGGAGCCTCTTCAGATTCTGTGTCTTTTTCTCTCTCTCTGCCCCTCCCCAGCTCACACTCTGTCTCTCTCAAAAATAAACATTAAAAAAAATTTTTAAATGAAACTATATAAGGAAATAAAGCTAAAAGTTAAAAACACAACTTTTAACAGCTGTTGTTCAAATGTATTTTTTAAAGAGAAAGTAACTTTATAAATGCAATTTTAAGGTATGAAATATAATATTTTGGATGTGAACTATGAAGGAACAAAGACAAATTTTATGTTCTTTCCACAACACATTTGAAACACAATGGGCCTATCTTTGATCTACTGAATTTATAATATTATTTTAACACATGATATACTGGATTTCCACAGCTGGACTCAAAAAGGACAGTGAGTTGATAGATACGTTAAGACTTTGGATCCAAAATTAGAGCTAAAAAAGAATGCATTAAAAAACAACTATCAGGTGCCTGGGTGGCTCAGTCGCATCTGACTTCTGCTCAAGTCATGATCTCGCTGTCCTTGAGTTTGAACCCCATGTTGGGCTCTGCACTGACAGCTCAGAGCCTGGAGCCTGCTTCAGATTCTGTGTCTCCCTCTCTCTGCCCCTCGCCTGCTTGCACTCTCTCTTTCTCTCAAAAATAAACAAACATAAATAAAACAAAAATACACAAAATAAACAAAACAAAATAAACAAATAAAATAAAAAACATTTTTTTAATTAAAAAACAAAAACAAAACATAACTATCTAAAAGTTATCTTGGGAATCTAACAGTGACAATATTTTCAGTCCCATTAAAGAAAAAAAAAACAAAAATTTAAAAATATATATCAGGCTAAGATCAAGAAAAAAAATTTAAAGTAGGAAAAATACTTAATTCACAAAAAGTGACTGTAATTTAGATGTGCTTTTATTTAGAATCAACTTTATTCATTTTCTGGTCATAAACAATAAAGGAATTAGCTTCTACCTTCAGAATATGTCTGTCAAACTAGTCAGAATTCTGCTTTAAGAATGTAGATATTAGTAAGGAAATTCAAACACAGTATGCTCACAAGTGAAATAAGAATTCAATAATGCTGTAAGAAACTATGAACAGACTTCTAACCATCTCTTTACCCCCAGGCTACAAATAGCTTGGAAAGTCCTGATACTATCTGTCAGATAAACCATCCTTTCTGAGTAGTGGATTTGAATCAGCCAGGCACACCTTGTCCATTCAAATTAAGATAGGAAGCAAAACTCAAGGGATGCTTTTAACATGAAAGTAAGTTTTATACCACAATGCTCAGACTGCCTCTCTAGAGGCTGACTTCAGACCATAACATAGTAAGAACACGTCTGGGGCTTAAGGTTACTTCTGAATTTTTTGTGCAGAATCACTGGGACATGATCCTTCTGGAAAGCATAATGAACCAGTATTAAACCCAAATTAACGGTGGACAAACTCTCCACTAGACCAGTTTATAGCAAGAAGCACTAGGTACTTTGAGCTTTATTAGGATTTTTTCTTTGCCCCCTTACCTGGTGTGTGCTGAATGGTAGCCCTTCTTGCACAAATACTACTGAAGATGGAGATAGATTATGACTTAGCTGCTCCTTCAGTTTGACATGAGCTTGTTGGATGGCTGCAGATTCCTGCATTGTAGTATTTTCAACAGGCTGAGCTGTGTGGATGGTATAGATGTACTCAGGTGACTGTGGTAGAGAGCAGGTAATTGCTTGTTCTGTTCCAACTACAAAAGATGTAATGTCTGAGCCTACAGGAGTAAGTGGCTCCAGCTGGCTAGCCTGACTTGTGGAAGATGGATTGCTGTTGTTTGAATTAGCTACGATATGCTGGCCTCTGTTAGACTGAGATGTTGGGCACTGATTCTCAACAGGCTCCACCTTCACCATCTCCAATTTAGGGGAGGAATGCAACTCATCTACTATCTGAAAAACAGCCTCTAGGTTAACTTCTGTCTTTTTATTTTCATCAGTAGTACTGCAAGGCCAATTAGAAGGCAGAAATTCAACTGGATAGGAGGATTGCATTGGAGGATTCTGGGAAAAGAGAAAACAGGACTGTTTGGATAGAAAATTGAATATGAGATTAAGGAAGAAAGCAACAATGTTTAGGCTCATAAATGTTAAACAAACAGATTAAATTTAACTAAAGCTCACTGAAACAACATGAACACCAATCAACTTTTCAGCAATGGTAGCTTCAATTCTATTGTTAACATTTACTTAGCAACTAATAGATGTCAACCACTATGCCAAGTTCAATACTGGAAAGGACCAATAATTTTCAGGGTTAAAGTATACAAAATCAAAAAGCTATAGTACTCCAATACCTATTTGCTGATAAAATGTCTATATACCAAATTCTTCCATAAAAGTTGACAGACAAAAACATCACTTATATCTATCATATACTGTTTTAAGAACGTAGTAGTGAAATTTCAAACACAGGATGCTCACAACTCCACCAATGCTTCTATACATTCAGGGGGAGGTACTGATATTCTGTTCCAAATGATCTGGGAAAAAATGGATGGAATATCGAATGTCCTTTGGTTCCTGAGATTGTTTATTTTTAATAATAAAATAGATTACAAATAGCTGTCACTTTTAGATGTATCCTTTATACCTTTAAGATGCATTCTCTTATACCTAGTACTTTACACAAAGTAGACATACAATTACATGTTTAGTGATAAATAATCTCAAGCTATGAACATAAATACTAAAGAGTAACAACGAAATAAAACACGTAATGGGTTGATATTGCCAAACACACTACAAAGACTGTGTCAATTATTCAAAGGACATTAATGCCAAATAATGTAAATTTAAATGGTGTAAGCATCAAGCCACTTTACTGTAGCCAATAGCACCATTTGTTGAGTTCTTACTATGTGCCAAGCACATGCAAAGTACTTCATATACAGTATTCCTCTTTTTTTTTTTTTTTTAATTTTTTTTTTTTAACGTTTATTTATTTTTGGGACAGAGAGAGACAGAGCATGAACGGGGAGGGGCAGAGAGAGGGGGAGACACAGAATCGGAAACAGGCTCCAGGCTCTGAGCCATCAGCCCAGAGCCTGACGCGGGGCTCGAACTCACAGACTGCGAGATCGTGACCTGGCTGAAGTCGGACGCTTAACCGACTGCGCCACCCAGGCGCCCCTACAGTATTCCTCTTAAGAGGTCTATAAAATGTGATCATCTCCATTTCCAAATGATGAAATTGAAGTTCAGAGAAACTCTGTAATTTACCCAAAGTCACAATGAAATAACTGACATATCCAAGTTTCAAACATAGGTTGCCTAGCTCAAGAGCTCTTGCTCCTAACCATTATGCTATCCTGACCATGCATGCACACTCTCACCAATATCTGCAATCCAACCAAATCCTTTAATTCCAGAATGACACCTAAAACACGTTCTTTTTTCCATTTAAAAAATTTTATGTCTACCTATCTTTATTTTCCTGTAACATGTATTGTCTTTGTAGTAAGAAAAGGTCTTTTAAAGATATTTTTAAAAATTTATTTAAAACATAAACATAATCAAGACATAAATACTGTCAGAGAATCTCCAGCATGATCCAAGGGAGAGAGCATCTGGATCCACAAACAAAAACATCCAATTTGTGGGACAGATATGTCCCTCTAGTGAAGATGAACAGACTGGACTATCATGCCCGATGGTACCTGTCTTTAAAAATATCCAACTAAGTCCATTTGATCTGATTCTATACTCTTTGAACAACAATCTGACTTCCTACGTAGCTTTGTCAAAAAAAAAAAAAAAAACCCACAAAAAAGTAATGCTCCTTTACATACTGGAATGCCACTAGTAAGATATTCTCTTAAAAACAGAAGCTATCTCAGGGACGCCTGGGTGGCTCAGTCAGTTAAGCATCTGACTTCAGCTCAGATCATGATCTCACAGTTCGTGGGTTCAAGCCCCGCATCGAGCCTCATGTCAGGCTCTGCACTGACAGCTTGGTCCCTGGAGCCTGCTTCAGTTTCTGTGTCTCCCTCTCTCTCTGCCCCTCTCCTGCTTGTGCACACATACATGCGCTCTCTCTCTCTGTCTCAAAAATAAATAAGCATTTAAAACAGAAGCTATAGGGGCGCCTGGGTGGCTCAGTCAGTTAACACAGAAGCTATCTCAACTGGATGATATCAAAGGCAAACACATAATTCCAATCTTTAAGCAATTATAGCATAAAAAGACAAAGCATGGAACTTAGCCTTATCCTAGAAATAGCAGTCTAAAACACTTAAATCAATGCAATTGCTTAACAATAAATAATCAGAAAATAATTAAAATATAGTGTGTACAATATGGGGGCAAAAGGGGACCACCACTTAAATTTCTCATTTTTTATTTCATTTTTCCTTTCTCATTAAAAAAAAAAGTAATTATCTGTACTATCTTGGAAGAATCTGTTAATAGTGACATACACTTTTAAAATTTACCTGGTATTCATTTTACCATAGAAGAGCCTAGAACAGCAATGTTCAAACTAATTTTCAGCAATGATGAAAATGCTATCTCTGCTGTACAATTTGGTAGCCACTGGCCATGAGACTTTGAGCACTAGAAATGAATTTTAGATTTTATTTAGTTTTAATTAATTTAAATTTAAACAGCCAGATGAAGCTAGTGCCTACTGTTTTGGACAGTGCAGGCCTAGAAGAATCCTCAGACACCATTCATATCAACTCCCTTTTTTTAGAATTGAGAAAACTGAAGCCATAATCCACAGCTTACCTCTGGCTACTCGTTCAGATAAAATTACACTTTAAAACTGTGCAAGGTCAATCGTATTACACGTGAAGTACAGAGTGTGTCCATTGTTCCAAGAATATTACCTGGAAGTAGTTGCAGTGTGCATAGGAAGAGGCAGTGGGAGTCACACAACTACTTAGAGCGTCCATGTGGGTAGAAGGAGAGCAGCACTGTAGTACAGCTGGGACAAATTCAAACAGAGAAGAGGCATCAACCAAGTTAACCTGTGTAGCGTTTAAAGCACTCCCCTTTCAACTTGGAAAGAAAAATTCCAAAGGTTTTCCTTTGGGGATGCAATAAAATTAGATTTAGTACAATCAGGTGCTATTATTTGTTGAAAACAACATGGTAATTAACCAATTTAAAAAGCCATTTTAGGGGCACCTGGGTGGTGCGGTTAAACGTCTGACTCTTAATCTTGGCTCAGGTCATGATCTCATGGTTCATGAGTTCAAGCCCAGCATCAGGCTTGCTGCTGATGATGCAGGGCCTGCTTGGGATTCTGTCTCTCCTTCTCTCTGACCCTCCCCTGCTTGTACTCACTCTCTTAAAATAAACAAACTTAAAAAAAATTTTTTTAAGTCATTTTAAAGCGTCATGTCTACTTTTCTAAATGATTTCTCTGGCACCTAAACATTTTGTCACCTTTCTAACCAAATATTTATTCTTATTGAATGTAATTTCATTCTACTTAAGGGGTGTCTGGGTGGCTCAGTTGGTTGGGCATCCGACTTTGGCTCAGGTCATGATCTCACCGTCCGTGGATTCGAGCCCTGCATCGGGCTCTGTGCTGACAGCTCGGAGCCTGGAACATGCTTCGGATTCTGTCTCCCTCACTCTCTGCCCCTCCCCCATTCAAGCTCTGTTTCTGTCTCTCTCAAAAATAAACATTAAAAAAAATTTCATTTTACTGAAAATATCAGAACATGTTTGGAATTCCAAAATAATTGTTTCAAATATTTTAATAGTAACAAACATTTGGAGGAGGGTGTGATTTTAAGGATAAAATAAGTGAAATACTGTCCAAATGTTCTTACCATTATATAACGCATCCAGTAAAATCCAGGCAAAAATGTTTTAACCACTTAAAGAAATTACTAAGAATTTGGATCCAAGACCAAAATCTTAATTGCTACATAAACTTGAGCAAGGTTAATCTCTTTGGGCCTCAGTTTCTGCATCTTATTAAAATGGGGGTAATAATAGTACATACCCTAGTATGTTTCTTGTGAGGAATGAATGAGCTAATAGGCATAAAGCACTTAGAATAGTACTGGAATACAGTAAGCAATCAAAAAATAAATAGCTAATGCCATTATTTTAACTAAAAAAGTAGGTTTTCCTAGTTTTCTCTTTACAGTTAGGATACCATAAAAAGATTGAACTCTTGGTATTGGGATAGTTACACTTACAGATGCAGTCTTTTTTTTTTTTTTTTTTTAATGTTTATTTATTTTTGAGAGAGAGACAGAGTGTGAGTGAGGGAGGGACAGAGAGAGAGGGGGACACAGAACCTGAAGCAGGCTCCAGGCTCTGAGATGTCAGCACAGACCCCGATATGGGGTTCAAACCCATGAACCGTGAGATCATGACCTGAGCTGAAGTTGGACGCTTAACCAACTGAGCCACCCAGGTGCCCCACAGATGCAGTCTTTTTTTTTTTTTTTTTTAACATTTATTTATTTTTGAGACAGAGAGAGACAGAGCGTGAACGGGGGAGGGGCAGAGAGACAGGGAGACACAGAATTGGAACCAGGCTCCAGGCTCTGAGCCATCAGCCCAGAGCCCGACGCAGGCCTCAAACTCATGGACCACGAGATCATGACCTGAGCTGAAGCTGGACGCTCAACCGACTGAGCCACCCAGGCAGATGCAGTCTTAATAATAGGTTGAGTTTCCTCTTTTCCAGAGAGAGACTCTCCAGAATGAATGAGAATCAGTTATAACACATCACACCTTTGGATTAAACAGAGGATGACATTTATTGAGCACCTACTATGTTCCAGGCACAGTAGTAGGTGCTTTACATGTATTGCTTCATTTAATCCAAACAACAATTGAATGAGGTATTAACATTACTTTACAAAAATAAGGAAACTAAAGCTCAGAGATGTTAAATAATTTGCTGAAAGTCACAAAGCTGATATTGACAGGGTCAGCATCAAACTCCAAAGCCCAAGCTTTTTTTCCTTTTTTTTTTTTTTTTTTTTGAGAGAGAGAGTGTGAGAGCAGGGGAGGGGCAGAGGGAGAGGTAGAGAGAGAGAATCCCAAGCAGGCTCCACACCCAGCACCAGTCCCACAACCATGAGATCAAGACCTGAGCCAAAATGAAGAGTTGGACTCTTAACCAACTGAGCCACCCAGGTGCCCCCACATGCTCTTTAGTGTACCACAATACTTCCCAAATCTTCTTCCTAAAATGTAACACTTTAATTTTACTAGAACTCCATTTGATGAATATTTTTGTCTTTGTTATAAGATGGCAGCTTTCTACTTTTACGTCCACATTTTTCATATTTTGTATATGCTAACAAAATTACTTAAAAAAACTTATTCTATAATCTTTAAAAGTAAATCAGCCTAAGTGTTATAAAAATTCATTGCAACGTTTCCCAACTTATCTATTATTGACTACTGATTTTTAAAATGTCAGAAGTTTGGGGGTACCTGGGTGGCTCAGTTGGTTAAGTGTTCAACCTCGGCTCAGGACATGATCTCACAGTCCATGAGTTCAAGCTCCATGTAGGGCTCTGTGCTGACAGCTCAGAGCCTGGAGCCTGTTTTGGTTTCTGTGTCTCCCTCTCTCTCTGCCCTTCCTCCCCCTCAAAATAATAAACATGAAAAAAAAATTTAAATGTCAGAAGTTCATAAAGGTATGCTAAAAATAAATATTTTCTAATATCATATGCAGTTTAAGCCATTAAATCTTGCACATGGAAGGAAAAACCTGAAATAATGGACAGAATTCTAGTTCCAGTACACATGTAAGGGTTGATGTTTTCTGAATTACATCATTTTAACAGTTCCAGTGATTTAAAAAGCCAGACATGACTAAGATGGCCATATAAAATTCATATTCTTATCACTTCCAATATAGGTTAGGCAAACAGGTTCTTACACTTTAACCTTTGAAGATTATTCAAGCATATAATTTCAATGTTATGGATTTGAATTTGATTTCCCAGGATATTTATGCTTTCAAACATCCTGGGAAATAACTTAAATCCAAAAGGAAAACACCAAGGAAGCATCTGTAGGGTTTGCCAAAACTCTGAAAAAAAACTGGGACTTTTTTCTAGAGTTTTAACGGCTAAGGAAAACCTAGCCCCCTAGTGGCAGGAAAACCCTCAGTCAGGAGCTGCAGTATTTACCCTTCAGGGTACCATAAAATAGTGTTTTCATTACAAATAAAACAACAAAAGGTATTAGGTTTACTTTGCTAATACTGCTCTGATTCCATTGCTTACATATTTTGAATAGTTGTTAAAGTGTACATTAAAATAAATCTCTTGGGGGCTCCTGGGTGGCTGAGTCAGTTAAGTGTCCGACTTCAGCTCAGGTCCTGATCTCTGGTTTGTGAGTTCAAGCCCCTTCTCAGGCTGTCTGCTGTCAGCACAGAGCCTGCTTCAGATCCTCTGTCTCCCTGTCTCTCTGTCCTTCCCCCGAATGCACACATGCTCTCCCTCTCAAAATTAAAAACATTAAAAATAAAATAATAAGGAGCACCTGGGTGGCTCAGTTGGTTGAGTGTCCAACTTCGGCTCAAGTAATGATCTCATAGTTCATGAGTTCAAGCCCCACATCTGAGCAGACAGCTCAGAGCCTGGAGCCTGCTTCGAGTTCTGTGTCTCCCTCTCTCTCTGCCCCTCCCCACTCACACTCTGTGTCTCTCTCTCAAAAATGAATAAACATTAAAAATAATAATAGTAAAATTTATTGGATAAACAAAGTAAAATAAACAATAGAGAATATATTAATATATAGTTGATAGCTGATTTATTATCTAAGGAAACAGCAAAATGGATACTATCCTTTTAAGTGTCCAGTAACAAATGGAAAGTAGAAAGTTACCTGCATGAAGAAAAGGGGAACATGAATAGATAATCCAAAAAGATTCCTCAATGGCTATTTCCTTACCAGTGCAATCCCATTTTGTATAATCAACAAAATAGAACAAAGTAAGATACTAGTTAGCTTACAGAATATGAAAAACTTAGCTATAGAACAGCAACTGTTGCTTAGTACATGAAAAATTAACCTAGTGTGTATTATGAAAGCATTGTGAAAGCACTGACATTTATAAAACTAAATTTATCACTATGTCCTAAGGTACATTCATCTGCATAAAGAACTTCCACTATCTTCCTGAAGGCATTGTTCACTTAAGGTATTAAATTGCATGTAGAATATAAAACTGGAAATAATGGACAGAATTCTATTTCAGGGGCGCCTGGGTGGCTCAGTTGGTTAAGCTTCCCACTCACTATCTCATGGTTCATGAGATTGAGCCCCATGTCGGGTTCCTTACTTCCAATGCAGAGCCTACTTGGGATTCTCTCTCTCTCTCTCTCTCTCTCTCTCTCTCTCTCTCTCCCAAAATAAATATTAAAACTTAAAAAAAAAAGAATTCTATTTCAGATATAAATATAATAGTTAATGACATTTTTAAAAGAATTCTGGTAATTAGAAAAATGCAGGATTACTAAAAATTATCCAAAAGTAAAAATTTTCACTCCTACTACAGGTAAGGAAAACAAGTTCATACTTGTTTATCCTATGGAGGTTATTCAAATATATAATTAAAATGTTTTGGACTTGAATCTACTCCAGAATAGCAGTGTTAGCAGTGAGAAAATTCTCAATATAAATGCTCAGCAGGAAAAACATCCTAATAGTAAATTTAGTTTCAAGATAAGTTACTATATATCTAGAACCCCAACACTTACTCATTTGTAGTAAGGTAAAGGTCTTCTGGGAATATACCCCAAAAAAGTGAAAGCAGGCACTCAAACTAATATTTGTGCACCCATAATCACAGCAGTATTGTTCACAATAGCCAAAAAGTGGAAGCAACCCAATGTCTACCAACAGATGAATGGATAAACAAAATGTGGTATATACATACAATGGAAAATTATTCAGCATTAAAAAATCAGGAAATTTTAGGGATGCCTGGGTGGCTCAGTCCAGCAAGGAGCCTGGAGCCCACTTCGAGTTCTGTGTCTCTCCCTCTCTCTCTGCCCCTCCCCTGCACCTGCTCATACTCTGTCTCTCTCTCTCTCTCAAAAATAAGTAAACATTAAAAAATTTTTTTTAAATTAGGAAATTTTGGCCCATATAAAAATATCGATGAATCTTGAAAACAGTATGCTTAGTGAAGTAAGCCAATCTCAAAAGGGCAAATATTGTATGATTCTTTTTTTTTTTTAATTATTTTTCTTTTTTAGGGAGGGGAGAGTGCAAAATTGGGGGAGAGGGGCAGAGGAAGAGAGAGAATCTTAAAAGTCTCTCCACGCTGAATGTGGAGCCAGACGTGGGGATCGATCCCATTACCCTGGGATCATGACATGAGCTGAAATCAAGAGTCAGATGCTCAACTGACTGAGCCACCCAGGCACCACTGTATGATTCTTCTTATATGAGTGTCAGAGAGTTGTCAAGTTCATAGACAGAAAGTAGAATGGTGGTTGCCAGGAGCTAGGGGAAGAAGGGAATATGATATTAGTGTTTAACAGTATGGAGTCTCAGCTGGAGAAGATGAAAAAGTCCTGGAGATGGAAGGTGATAATGCTAGTACAACAATGTGATTGTATTTAATGCCACAAAACTGTAGACTTAAAAATGTTTAAAATGGTAAATTCTACATTATTTATATTTTACCTCAATAAAAAGAAAGACAAATATAATTGTGCTTTTGCTTAGTTTCTTCTGGCAGCTAAAGAGAACTTCCTCTTTCCATAAGAGGAAAATCAGACCTTTTCAAAGAAACGGACAATAAAGGCTGCTTGAGCACAAGAATAAGAGCATTAGAAAGCTCTTATAACTTCAGTTCTATATTTGTCTATGTACATTATATAGAATAAAAAAAATAAATTCTTGAGAATTTAAATATACTTTAAAACAATAATAATCAATTCTTTTTGCCCAAGATTCAATTCAAAGGGGCGCCTGGGTGGCGCAGTTGGTTAAGCGTCCGACTTCAGCCAGGTCACGATCTCGCGGTCCGTGAGTTCGAGCCCCACGTCAGGCTCTGGGCTGATGGCTCAGAGCCTGGAGCCTGTTTCCGATTCTGTGTCTCCCTCTCTCTCTGCCCCTCCCCTGTTCATGCTCTGTCTCTCTCTGTCCCAAAAAAAATAAATAAACGTTGATAAAAAAAATTTTTTTAATAAAAAAAAAATGATACGGTATTCATTTTTTCAATAAAAAATAAAATATCATAGGCACCTTGCAGAGGAAGTTGTATATTCTTACACATGACTGTATTTAACCTTTAAGATGTTAATATGTAGGGTCTTTTGAAAGATAGCTTTTAAAATATTTTATTCTTTTGGGGCGCCTAGGTGGCTCAGTCGGTTATGAGGTCATGATCTCCCAGTTCGTGAGTTTGAGCCCCACATAGGGCTCTGTGCTGACAGCTCAGAGCCTGGAGCCTGCTTCAGATTCTGTATCCTCTCTCCCTCAAAAATAAAGAAAAGAAATGAGATGAAGGGCAGCTACAAATTACTCATCACTGCTTTAAGCTTAAAACTTAACTTTAAAAACAATGCAAAACTGACTTTGGGTCAATTCAGCATTATAACATTAGTTAAAGGAAAACATTCCTCAATATAGGCCTCTATATAAATATGAATATTTTGGGGGCACCTGGCTGATTCAGTCAGTGGAGCATGTGACTCTTGATCTCAGTGTCATGAGTTCAAGCCCACATTGAGATGAGCGTGGAGCCTACTTAAAAATGAATGAATGAATGAATCAATCAATCAATCAATCAATCAATATTATTATGTATGTTCAGATATATAGAGAATTAATACAATAAAAAGATCTAGGGGCACCTGGCTGGCTTGGTTGGTGCTTCTGGTGAAGCACATACATGACCCTTGATCTCAGGATCATGAGTTCAAGCCCCACACTGGGTGTAGAGCTTGCTTAAAAAAAATTAAAAATATATGGGGCACCTGGGTGGCTCTGTCGGTTAAGTGTCCAACTTTGGCTCAGGTCATAATCTCACAGCTCATGAGTTCGAGCCCCATGTCAGGCTTTTTGTGCTGACAGCTCTGGGCCTGGAGCCTGCTTTGGATTCTGTGTCTCCCCCACACCTTTCTGCCCCTCCCCCAACTCTGCTCTGTTTCTGTCTCTCTCAAAAATAAACATTAAAAAAATTTTTTAATTAAAAATATAAAATAAAAAATAAAAAGGTCTAAAAGTTTTGTATACAAAAGGGAAACTGGGGCACCTGGGTGGCTCAGCAGGTTAAGCATCTGACTTCTGCTCAGGTTATGATCTTGCACTTCATGAGTTCAAGCCCCAAGTTGGGCTCCCTGCTGACAGTTCAGTGTGGAACCTGCTTGGCATTCTCTCTCTCTCTCCTCTCTCTCTGCCCCTTTCCCACTCACACTTTTTTTCTCTCTGTCTCTCAAAATAAGTAAATAAAAACTTTTTAAAAAAGGAAATTAAATTACAGTAGCATGCTACGAAAATAATATCAAAAGAAAGAAATGAATCTAAGATAGGACAAGACTAAAAAGAGTCAATCAATACTGGATCTACAACATTTTGTCTTTGAAGCGATGATAAGAGTGGAAAAAATGTCATCAACTAGGCAAAGAAAATAAGCACTTCAAGAGAGGAATGACAAATGTAAGAAACAATTCAGATGAGTCATTCTGAGTCAGTTGGACAGCAATGTTCTAGTCTCAATGTTTGGCTTTACTAAAGAAATTAATTTATAAAGTACTACAAAATTCAAACTTTACTGACTATAATATTTGAAGACCAGATTCAAGTTTATTAACAATATAATTTTTAAAAAATTTTAATGTTTATTTATTTTCTTGAGAGACAGAGACATAGACAGAGTGTGAGAGGGGGAGGGCAGAGACAGAGGAAGACACAGAATCTGAAGCAGGCTCCAGGCTCTGAGCTGTCAGCACAGAGCCTGGTGTGGGGCTCAAACCCACAAACCCAGAAATCATGACCTGAGCCCAAGGTGGATGCTCAACCAACTGAGCCAACCCAGGAGCCTCTATTATCAATAGAATTTTTAAATGAAGTCAGCTGTTGCTGTTTACTAAAATTTGATCCAAACTTCAAATCATATAGTTCACTTCAAAAAGATTCAAGTGTGACCATTATTCCAAAATTAGTTACTTCATTATTATTTCAAGAGCTGAGTTTGAAAATGATCATTATCCTGCCTCTGAGAATGATATTCTATTTAACTTTGGTTAAGTCATTTGTAACGCTCTTCATAAACAGGTACTCATTAACTACTGGTTAAGTTGCTCACTACTTTTTGCCTCCTTCACCTAAAATTTGGAGGAGTCAAATACTTCTACAGTATTTTTATGGCACTTTCTTTTCCATAGTAGGTCTCTTTTACTTACGAATACAACCTTTTTTTTTTTTTAAGTTTATTTATGTATTTTTGAGGTGGGGGACGCTGAAGGAGAGAGAATCCCAGGCAGTCCCCACCCTGCCAGCACAGAGCCTGATGCGGGGCTCAATCTCATGAACTCTGAGATCATGACCCGACCTGAAACCAAGAGTTGATGCTCAACCAACTGAGCCACCCAGGCACCCCAACAATACAACTTTTTATTTATATAGTACTTTAGAATGTTCAAAGCAGTCTTGCTTATTACATTATAGCATAGACCTAGTCTATGTAGTAGGTATCATCATGAGATCATGAAACTTATTTTCAGAACCTCAGAAACTTTATAGTCACTTCAACGTTCCCAAAACAAAAATTCAGATAACACAAGATTCTATTTCACATGTACTGTACACTATCAAAACATCAGCAGCACTTGCCTGTTCTTTTAATGTCTGTTTCCTAGCCCTTACCTTGAACTCTTGGACATAATTTTCAATTAATTAATCTATTCACCTATTTATTTCTTTATTTGACAATTTTCAACTTATAATTTTACATCCAAGCTAACATAAAATATTTTTTAAATAACATATCCTAAATCATAATAATTTAACAAACAGTATTTCTATAATGAATGAATAATAGTAACTATTTGTAGTGTTTTCTGGTAAATGATACTTAAGTGGTTCTCAAAAAATTTAGAACTAGGTGTTTCTGAGAAGATTGTCTGGAACTTGAAATACATGTTCCCATAGAAACAACATCATATAAGTTAATTTGGCTCCTAGACCAGATTATAACCACCTGTACCATAAGTGTAGGACTAATAGTAATATAGAACCTAACCACCATATCTAATACGTCCATAGGAAAATGCCTCCAAAATTCCAAATTGGAAAGCCAAGTACATTTCTACATTTCTCTTGCTGCAGGCCTTCCAAATTTAAACTCCCCAACAGCTTCTGAGCCTTTAGTAGTTTGAGGAAGGGAGTTTGGAGGGAGTTTAGGAAAGGAAACACTTACTGGTAAAGGGAAGGGAGGTAAGGGTATTATCCAGTTGATGGGCTACAGAATGTAAAACAAGTGTAAGGAAGACACAGACTGTCTCTCTATATATGCATATGTATTGTATGCATGCATGGAACACAGCTGAAATTATAATTTAGATAGTAATGCCTAATCTGTTCATTAAAATGTTGAACTATACTATTCACTAGACGATATAAAACTTCTAACATGAATTTAGTCATCTATTTTTTGTTTTTCAAAGAAGTACCTGAAAATATGAAAAAATACCAGGCTTCAACCTTTTTTAAAATTTCTAATAGGCAAGGGGCACTGGGGTGGCTAAGTCGGTGGAACATCAGGTCATGATCTCTCAGTTCAGGTCATAATCTCTTGGTTGGTGAGTTTGAGCCCCACATCAGGCTCACTGCTGTCAGCGCAGAGCCCACTTCAGACCCTCTGTCCCCCTCTCTCTGCCCCTCCCGTGCTTGTGCACGCATGGGCGCTCTGTCTCTCTCAAAAATAAACATTTAAAAAAAATTTCTAATAGGCAAAATGAATAAAAGTGCTAAGTCATCCTTAATCCATATACTTCCTTTGCCTTTTCCTTCTCAATTCCATCCACCAAAACAGTAGCAGCTCTAAAAATATACAAAACCCAATCTAATTTAAATTCTTGTTTTATTATTTTAATATCAAAATATTATATATTTTGGGAAAATCAAGCAATCTCTTTTACTGCTATATTTAGGTAGAATGCAATAGGCCAATAGTAAAAGAATACAGTTGGGTGATACAGCTAGAAAATAGTGAGTACTGTTACAAACAGAAGTTAACAGATTTATAACTTTTAAAAGTCAACAAATTATTTAATTCCCCTAATTTACATTCTTTTCACCTATTCTAGCTTTGGATTTCCTCCTGCCTGGCAGAAATGGTGCTTCCAGATCTACATATTTGAGAAAATTAATATTCCTAGACCCTTAATTCATTGGGCAAAGGAATACCCTCTTTCTTCTCTCTCTGGTCTTTTCTGAAAGCCTTGACCCTCGTCATATGTCTATTGCCCCTTTTGTCACTCAGTATTCATTCAGCACTTTACATGATGAAATACACCACGATTATATGGTGTTCCTGCAAAACAGAAAATACATTTGAATGGAAAGGTAAGGCTATTATCTTGCAAAAGTGTACCCCCCCAAAAAAAAAACACTCTCCCCACCCACCCCAAGAAGCTAAACACATGGTCACTATCATAAGGATTCCTGATTAGTGGCTTGAGATCTACAGTATGTCTTCAATACCCTTGGTTGAGTTCTAGGTCAGCTGTCACTGTCAGGTTCTCTTCTCTGCTACTCTGCAGTTCTTAGTTGGCTGGGATTAACACTGCAGGGACTGCCCTGTCAAACCACACCATCACGTTTTTACTAGAAGAATATAATTTAGTTTTAAGAGATAGAAAGTATGCTCTTTTATTAAACTTCATTACTGAGATGCTAAAATGATTTCATTATGAGGTAATCTCACCTATAACATTAAAAAATGTAATATATACAGTTGACCCTTGAATAACATGAGTTTGAACTATGTGGGTATTTTTGGATATTTTTGATACAGTACAGTATTGTAAATGTATTTTCTCTTATGATTTTCTTAACATTTTCTTTTCTCTAACTTACTATGTTATAAGAATATAGTACATAATACACATAACATACAAAAAATGTGCTAACCAACAGTTTATGTTATCTTAGGTAAGGCTTCCAGTGAAAATAGGTTACTAGTAGTTAAGTTTTGGGAGGATGAAAAGTTACACACAGATTTTCAACTGCATGGGGTCAGCATCCCAGCCCTGCATTGTTCAAGGGTCAACTATAACATGTATATAAATGTTTTTTAAAGAAACAAAATACTGCAACAAGAGCAGAGTCAGAACAAGGTCCCAGTGTAGTTATGTCCTAATTTCATTACTAGGACCCATTTTGAAGATATAAAAGTTTCACTAAAAACAGGGGCGCCTGGGTGGCGCAGTCGGTTAAGCGTCCGACTTCAGCCAGGTCACGATCTCGCGGTCCGTGAGTTCGAGCCCCGCGTCAGGCTCTGGGCTGATGGCTCAGAGCCTGGAGCCTGTTTCCGATTCTGTGTCTCCCTCTCTCTCTGCCCCTCCCCCGTTCATGCTCTGTCTCTCTCTGTCCCAAAAATAAATAAACGTTGAAAAAAAAAAGTTTCACTAAAAACATACATCTTTCTGTACCAACAAAATGTTCACAATCTTTAAGAACACAATGAAATTTTATATATTGCTCAAAAATATGTTCTGATGAGAAATCTTTGACATTTCTTATGTGCATATTCATACTATTTTTAAGAATGCAGAAATGCATTTAGAAATACAAATGCCCATTATAAAATACTTTAAGAGAAGCCACTGAACTTGAATTTCTCATACCTGTTGGATAGTAGGCTTGGGAGTACTGCGCTGAGGGTGTGTAGTTACTGTATTTTTGGGAGGAGCTGACCATTGTTTGAGGACCTTGCTGAACGTGTACAGATGTGGCGCTTGGCTGCAGGGTATAGGTGACCTCAGTCGGAAACCTCTGCAGTACAGGAAATGGAACCCCTTTATCTGAAAAAGTGGGAGACGTTTCCACTTGTCCTGGATGCATTCCAAGGGAGTTCTGCCATGTTCTAGGAGGAATCGGGGTCCGATCTAAACCTTTCAGAGGGAAAGTACTATGGTTGTGGGATGAAGTTGATACGTAGGAGTAAGGAGACAAACTATCTCGCCGGAATGACCGGTGGAATTGTCCTACAGCCACTGGTCCTGCATAAAAGAGGAAGAGCGCGTTTACTAATTTTATATTGTACCACTGGATGTAGTAAACTAAAAGTTACAAAACATGAATATGTTCAATTCTCAGCCATGTTTAACACAACAGGAATTTAGTTCTGGTAAAAACAAGTTCAGAATCCAGAATACAAGATTACACATACAATGCTAAAAAAATAATCAAATAAACTTTTGCTTGGTTCTCAATCTTAATAAGAGACAAAGTAGCCAAACTCCAATATTAAATCAAATGTTAAATCAAATTCAATGTTCAAAGACTTTTATAGATGATTCAGTCATCTTACCTTTTTAACCTCAGTTGATTAACCCAGATTTTTCCAATCTATAAGCTACTTCATAGAAGTTTTAGAAATTCCACTCAGTCTTTCAGATCATTGAGAAACCTTAATAATATGCACAGAAGTAAACACTTAACCATATACATAAAAGAAATAAGTGGGGATCAAATAAGAACTATAACACAAACCAAAAAGAAAATGTTCTTTACTCCTTTTCAATTTTTTTTTAAAGCTCATCTTTGCAGAAAAGTCAGGCTTTGAAAACTTTGACTCAGTTCTTTTCTTCCTTTCTTAATCAAAAATTTTCTATGATCGGGGCGCCTGGGTGGCGCAGTCGGTTGAGCGTCCGACTTCAGCCAGGTCATGATCTCGCGGTCTGTGAGTTCGAGCCCCGCGTTGGGCTCTGGGCTGATGGCTCAGAGCCTGGAGCCTGTTTCCGATTCTGTGTCTCCCTCTCTCTCTGCCCCTCCCCCGTTCATGCTCTGTCTCTCTCTGTCCCAAAAATAAATAAACGTTGAAAAAAAAAATTAAAAAAAAAAATTTTCTATGATCAAAAAAAAATTTATTTTCCATAGTCTTTTTTTCCTCAGAGTATCCCCAGTAGAGTCCCTTCCTAGATATCCTAGGTATCGGCAGCTCTCAAACATTGATTTACATCTGAAATCACCTGTAGAGTTTGTTAAAAATCCATATACTCAAGCCCAGGGATTCTGATATTTGCTTTCTCCTATCTAGTAAGGTAGAAAGGAATTCAAAAGTGGAGATGATGAAGAGAGAGAAAGGGCATTACTATATAATGAGGAAAAAAGAAAATATACATGTTGCAGGCTGAACTTATTTTTCAGACTGTGATTCTTGAACACAATAAACAAAACTAGCCTGGGGTGCCTGGGTGGCTCAGTTGGTTGAGCATCTGACTCTTGATTTCAGCTCAGGTCATGATCTCACAGTTATGGGATCAAGCCCCATATTGGGCTCTGAGCTGAGCATGGAACCTGCAGAGCCCATATGGGATTCTCTCTCCCTCTTTCTCTGCCCCTCTCCCAGTGGTTCTCTCTCTCTCTCTCTCTCAAAGTAAATAAATAAAAATTAAAAAAAAAAAAAAAGCTAGCTTTATTTTCCCAAGGAGGATGTTAAATTATGTGGTTCACAAATTCCTTTCAATTTGTTCTATTAAACTAATCTATAAAACAGAGGGGACGTCTAATTCATGTGCTACTCCTCTATTAAACTATATGGTAAAAGATGGCACTCAAATACCTACTTTTCCAAATATTTTAATTGTAAACCCATTCAACATGTTATACATCTTTCATTCTATTTCTGTGGTGTTTAGTTTCCTCTAAAGAATAGAGCACTAGGAGCACTCCTAACCACTTCTGGTTTGGCACTGCCTGATTCAAGCCAATTTTCTTAATATAAACTCTTAAAAAATAATAAAAATTAAAAAAATAAAGCATTAATGACAAAAACAAATACATACATATATATATATATACACACACAAATTCTAAAGTAACCTGGAAATCAAGAAGTCTAAATCTAATGGGGGAAAAAAAGTCTAATTCAGAAGACTGAATGTATTCAAATGATACATACCTCTTAAAAACTACTTTTCTTTTTTTTTCCTTTAAAGTACAAAAAAACAGTTTTTATGGTACTGGACTAGCAATTCCATATGTATACACACTTTGAACTACCAGAAACAATCCTTTAAGACCTAAAGAAACATTTTTTGCTCTTCACAACAGGTGTTTCTGAGATCTAAAACTACCCACCACTTGATTCTTCCTTGGATGCTTCACATGCTAAAACTATATACCGCTACAGTGTGAAATAGCTAACCCTTCTTCCACCTTCTTTAGGGTTAAGATATTGATGAATTTTCAGATTGTCAGTAACTTAAACAGCTAATTAAAGAATTCTTTACCTTGATTTATCAAAATATAAAATCTACTTCTATCATGATAAAGTGATGGCCAAACATTCATATACTTTTAGATGTTTTTAGATGCATATGAAGACTGATAGGATTAGAAGGGCATTCTTTTACATTTGTTTTTTAAAAATAAAGAACTAAAACACATTCAGCTCTTATTTATTGTTAAGGGTTACCTCATAGGGCTCTATTCTGACTAACTTCACAGAATATCGTCTGTATGTTTTCAGAACATCTGCAAGATATATTTGACAAAGTTTAAATCCAGAATTTTAGAAATGTAAGGCAGGATGCATTTCTGTTCATAAAGGTCTTATTCCTTTTTATATAAATGGCTCTGAACTAATCAATTCCCAGGAAAAAAGTCTGCCTCTTGAGAGCTTGATATCCCCAGGCCAAAACAGATTATCTACTATTATTCAGACTTGTTACTTAGTTTAGAAAGTTTTAACAAATATTGTAAAATAAATTGCCACTAAAAACAAAACAACAAAGTGGAGCAAAAGAAAAAAAAAAGGGAAAAACATGTGATTTTCACATTTCTTATCAAGGACATTCCTGAAAGGTGAACAAGACAACTGTTTCAATGGATCTAGATAAAAAGGTACTAGAACAGAGGATGCTATTGTAAAAAAAAAAAAAAAAAAAAAAAAAAAAAAAAAAAAAAAAAAAAAATGACATAAGTATTCAAACCATAAGCTGAAGTATAACACAGAAAACAAAGAGGAGACTAAGAAGTAGCAGTACAGTCAGACATATAACTAAAGAAATGGTCAAGCAGAATAAAAACTAGGTGAAGAGAAACAGAAGAGCCAAGGGCTTAGAACACAGAATTAAAGCGAACGAAGTTGGCCCAGTATTCTTGAACTTAGAATTACATTCCACCCACATCAGAAACACAATTCCCTAGTGAACCAAGCCTATCGTGTAGACAATACACAACTGACATACCTTCTGCACATACCAACAGGCAGAATGGTAAAAAATAGGAAATGTGTGAAAACTACAATAATCTAGGTATATGTGGATTGATGTAATATCTACACTGCAAAATTATGAATTAAATTCATGTTATTCAACAAATAATTTTTAAAATGCTGACCAACTGAACTAAAGTTCATCTAGGGGCGCCTGGGTGGCTCAGTCAGTTAAGCGGCCAACTTCGGCTCAGGTCATGATCTCACGGTCCGTGAATTCGAGCCCCGCGTCGGGCTCTGTGCTGACAGCTCAGAGCCTGGAGCCTGTTTCAGATTCTGTGTCTCTCTCTCTCTCTGACCCTCCCCCATTCATGCTCTGTCTCTCTCTGTCTCAAAAAGTAAATAAAAACGTTAAAAAAAATAAATAAAAAAAAATTAAAAAAAATAAAGTTCATCTATACAGTTATAGAAGTTCAATGTGTGTGTGTATATATATATATATAAACTCTTTATATATATATTATATATAAACTCTTTATATATATATATTATATATATAAACTCTGTATATATATATATACACACACACACATTGAATTTCTATAACTATATATATACATATATATGTACATATATATATATATATATATATATATATATATATATATGAGTTCAACTATAAGAAAATCTGACCATCGGCAGCCCCTGTACTTCTTTCATTAAAATGGACTCTATTCTTAGAATACAACTGGGTTTAGGATACGTCAGGAGAAAAAGAGAAGTGAAAAAAGTGAGCAAGACTTGGTTTTTATGTATGCACATTTGTATGTTTCTTTGCCTGAAGTAGTTACCCTATTACTCCCAAGAACACACTTTCCAGTCTTTTCTCCTTACACCCACCAGATACACAACCTAAAAAATACCCACGTCAGAGATTCTGTCAAATGCATGCCAGGGTATTGTCTCCAGTGCCTTTCCCCATGCAATTCCCCACCAAAATCAATGGCCATCACATGGAAGTGGCTTAATATTCCTTTAGAACTCCTTTAGAACATTCCCTTGCCACTGCTATTTTTCCAACTTGTTACTAGAACTCTAACCTAATCCCTTATCTTCTAAACTCCACACACAAGCTAATCTCTTATCTTCTAAATTCCAAATGAACAAAATGCTGCCTCATTCATAACCCTGGGCCTAGGTTAAATCAAACAAAGTGTTACTTTTATTTGTGTATTTTTAGCTTCCCATAACTAAAAAATAATCCTTACATATTTATGTTAGATCCAAATTAACATGGTGAAAATGTTTCTGTTGAAGACAAGAATGAATTCTCACTGTTATATCCAGTTGCTGTTTTGAAATACTGCCTCATATCATGGACTCTTTAAACAGAGAAAAGGAATATTTGCCACCCTCACCTTCCTGGAAGAGGGGGAAGAGCATCTGAAGCCAAGTTTACAAGATAATTTTCTATCAGAAAGAATTTTTGAGTTTTTAGTAAATATATTTATACAAAGTTTTTTCATGACTGAAAGGTTGTAGCCAATAGTGAAAGATTCAAAGACATAAATGTGAACTTCCTAAAATTCCTTTTAACTACAACTTGACAGTAAAGAAAACCATTTTGCCTTCTGTTTGTCTAACCATAACACCTCAAGTAAAGATCAGCTCTAATTAGCTATGATGAAAGAAACGTTTGGCCAATTCGTTCTATGCAGGAACAGTATCTTATGAAGAATTAATATATTATTATATATTTGCCCTTAAGATACACAATGTTTACCTTTCTATATATTACTTGGAACCTAAAATATGATTATTGTCAGAACATCTCTTCAGACTTCTTAGATGTGTCAATGGGTAGAAGATGGCATGTCTCTTCAAGGGCAAACTTCCACTCAAGGTACCGTGGTTCCCTTCGGTCGGTATAAATGTTCTACGTTTTCCTGGCTGACTTTGTTCCTTCCCACCTTGGCCATCATATCCTCACGCTCTACAGTAACTGTTTTGCTTCCCATTAGAGCAAAGGAGACCCTCCGGTGTTTCTTCCTGACCTAGTGCTTCAACAAAGGGCTACTTATTCTAGATGTTGGAGAAGGGAAGGGAAGAGTCTCAAGAAGGTAGATGGCTACGGGGGATTGGAGTTCAAGAGAGGCCAGGTACAGCAGAAAGACTACAGCAGAGGTCCCTTTGGCTGCCAGTGGACAATTAACCAGAACGGACTAAAAATGCCAAGTCCGTCCAGGGGACACACCGGCGGAAAGGGGGTGCTGGCGGTCGTGGGAAACGGTGGGGGCGACGTGACCTATTTCTCGGGAAGCCCAGCAGAAAGTGGATCACCTTCGCACCTGAGGATGTGTGAAATGCCCTCGGAAGCGGCGGTTGCTCCCCGTCGCCCCATGTGCCTGGTAGTGGTCATGGACTCACCATGCGGCTCGGGCCGGGGCCCCGCGGGTGGCGGCGGCTCTTGGTGCTGCAGCGGGGAGGTGGAGGCCGAGGCCGAGGCCGAGGCGGAGGCCGACGTAATGAGGAGCCTCTGGAAGCGGTTGGGCGGCCGGCAGGGCACCTCCAGGCCGGCGGCCAGCTTGGCCTTGTTGGCGCTGGTGAGCCTCTTGAGGTGCACCAGCAGCTGTGGCTGGTCGCGGCGGAAGTGTGGGCTGTGGAAGTGGTGGAGCGGACCGTCGCCCGCCGGTCCGCCGCCCCCCGGCCCCGGCCCGGGCCCCGTCGCGCCCGGCCCGCCCAGCACCACCTTGCGGAAGCCGTAGAGGTTGAGCTGGCGGATGAAGCTGGTGAAGTTGGTGGTTTTGAAGAGCTCGGGCTCGGCCCCGTTGCCCCCCACACCGCCGCTGCCGCCACCGCCGCCACCGCCGCCACCGCCACCGCCCCCGGCCCCCGCCCCGGGCGGGCTGAGCAGCTCGGCCTCGAAGAGCGGCTGGTCGATGAGCAGCCCCTCGCCACGGCCGTCCCAGCGGATCGAGCGGTACCGGGGACTGTTCACCAACCGCCACAGCTTGGCGGGGAAGTTGTTGGGGTTGATGGGGGTGGAGAGCAGCGCCTCCTCCATCGCCCCCGCCCGGGCACTGGGCCTCGCCCCGCAGAGCCTGGCTCTTCCACCCCGTTCTCGATCCCCTCCCCCTTGCCCGGCCTTCGCTGCGCCCTGCCCCCTCCTGCCTGCGCCAGGCCCGCCGCGTACCCCGGGACCGTTGGCGCACGAGCCTCTGCCGCGCCTTCCAACGCGGCCAATGGGGCCTCGAGTTCCCACCGCGCGGCCGGACGTGGCGCGAGCCAACCCTCCCCCTGGACTCCGCGTCGCCCGACCCTTGCAGCAGCGTGGGGCGCGGCGGCAGCAAGGCAGGTTTCCTCGGCCACGTCCCCAAACCGCCAGACTCCGTGGTGTTGCAGCCCACCAGGTACTATTAAGTCCTGAAAATAAATAAACCTGATTATCCATGGTGGAATACCAAGATTCATGCTGATCACCGCAACCAGCGTGTGAGGTTTTAGAATTCGGAAACTGTGCACTTGCCAATTCAAAGTCAGCCATTCTTGAGAACAAAGGGTCTAACTCTATAATCTGAGTAGCCATAAACTAAGTATAAACGAACAGTTTAATTGCTTGTCTTCCCAAAATAAGAATGGTGATGGGGGTATGGTATCCTGAGTAAACAAAGTGATCTTTTAAAGAGTAGCATTTTATGTTTCTAGATATACTCTTTTACGTCAATATTTTGCTCAGGACAGGTTTATTCAAGGTGGGATGAGAACTGAGGTGGCAATGAGGAGGGAATCAGAATATAATTACAATCCTCTGTACCTGGTCAACCAGCTGATGCTATTTTAGACATTGAAGAGAAACCTGACATGAGATGGGGTAGAATTCTACGGTAGCCATAATGATAAATCCTTCTATCAATAGATAAGAATATGGTGAGAGCTATGCTGATAGAAAGGTCCATTTGGAGCACCTGGGTGACTCAGGAAGTTAAGCTTCTGATTTTGGTTCAGGTCATGATCTCACTCAACACTTTGTGAGCTGGAGCCCAGCAGTGGGCTCTGCGCTGACAATGTGGAGCCTGCTTCTCGGGATCCTCTGCCTCTCTCTCTCTCCCTCTCTTTCTCTCTCTCTGCCCCTCCCCAGCTTGCAATCTCTTTCTCTCAAAAGTAAATAAACATTGAAGAAAAATTATAAAAAAAGAAAAGAAAGGTCCATTTAAAAATGGAAATTGGGACACCTGTGTGGCTCAGTGGGTTAAGCCTCTATCTGTTGATTTCTGCTCAGGTCATGATCTCATGTTTCATGAAATCCAGCACTCATCTCCCTCCCCCCTCACCCCCACCTTCCAGCTCTGCACCAACAGCGTGGAGCCTGATGGGAATTCTCTCCCTCCTTCTCTCTCTCTCTGCCCTTCCCCCTCCTCACTTTGAAAATAAATAAATAAATTTTAAAAACTTTAAAAATGGAAATGGTTGGGAGGAAGGAGTATAATGTTTTAGTCCTTTCTCATGGTCAAAGAAAAAATGAGTATTAAGTTTACTTAGAAATTAAAATGAATAAAAAGACCCAACAAAGCAGCACTAATATAGAGATTTTATTTAAATTGTATTGAGTTTTTACAGCACATTGCATGTTTGTCACAACGCAACTGCACAGTTTGGATTTTTGGCCACATCATGTCACTTACACCCACAAGAGCTCTGAAAGGAGTATTTGATGAATACATCTGAGCTGAGAGCCCAGAGTCTCTCTCCAAGGCCATGCAGTATGTTCACTGATGGGACAGTCCCTCAAAACAGCCACACGAAGTAGACAGATACAGTCTCCTCAAATGTTACCACCAATCTTACTCCCCCTGGAAATGGGCAGAGTGAAGTGCAATGAAAGTTAATTAAAAAGCCACTCGCAACTGGCAGTAAATTTTAATGATTGAGAAAATGCTTAGAATTTTACGTATCAGAGACAAGGAATAGTTTGTTACTTTTTCAATGATCTCAGGAATTTCCCAGACACAAATCTCCATTATTCAACTCCATTTAAATGACAAAAAAAAAAAAAAAAAAAAGTTCTGCTAGGCTGACCTAAATACGCCAAAACTTTTTAGGTTACATCCATGACAAGTATAAAAGCACAGATGCTTCTCTGTAGGACTAAAGAAAAGGTCAGGACAAATAACAATTCTTGTTCTAAATGCAGATCCTAGTTATTTTCAAATGAAAAATTTTTTTCTAGGAAGTAACATGAAAGTAGCAGTTAGACAGACAGCTACCATAGTTTTAAAACAGGATAAGCCTAAGTGTAATTCACCTTTTATACACCAATGGATTAAGGAAAATGTATAAAGGAAATACTAGTGGTTTCATTATAGATCAAGGAGACTATATCTGTCCCAACCACAGTACATGGCTATATCACTGTATCTTTTGGTTAAGTGCCACTGGTACATATTAAGATGAAACAAAACAACAACAACAACAACAACAACAAAAAAAAACAATGTTTGGTCCAAATGGACACATTTTCTCTCCCAATTTTGGTATCAAGGCTTTATTCTCTTCTGTTTGGGTTCCATTGTTAAGTGCACAGAAATAGACAGCAGCATTTGTACTGAAACCCTCACATACCAAACAGCATATTCTAGGAGGTAAAAACCAAATGCTAAATTCTACCCTCAAGGTGTCAAGTGTTCAGGATAAGAAGCAGTGTGACCCAGAGGAGGCAGCAGCCAAGGGAAAGACAACATGAGGGAAGTGGGCAATGGAACAACAACAAAAATCCATTGTTTCATTTTCATGCCAGGAGAGGATCAAGGTGTAACTCCTGTGTTAGCACCAGGACAACTAGGAAAAGTCAGGCGCAAAGGGCAGGGCACGATCAGCAAATATTTGACAAGGATCATTTCTGCTTTTCCCTTCTCATTCTTCACAGTGCATACCTCAAGAGCTGCCACTGAGTAACAGAGACGACTGCCTTCGCAGCTCAAAATAACTGATTTTTTCCAGGACTGAACATCAGCAGAGCTTTCCTCTGCTCCCAAGAATGTCTGACTCCTTAGAACTGTCCCTCTAAACTGAATATTCACTGATGTTGGCCGATAAGCCAAGTGAAAAATACAGCAAAACCTCCACTTGCTGAACCAGTCTTTAAACCAAACTCCACAGAGAGACAGAACTACTGCAACTAGAGGGAGTGCCTCTAAAGACTGAGCCTTCATGCACAGACACAGAGCACAGAGGAACAGGATATAGTTCATTTCAAATAGGATAGGAATTCCTATCTTGTATACTAAAATCTGCTTTTTTCAAGGTGGAGGAGAGATGGATCTGTTTATCACTTGGAGTTTGGTTATACTTATGCCTTTCTATTGCTGTTTGGGGCATGTATCACCAGGCGGTATCTATGAAATCATCATCTTGTGGCCCCTAGGACAAAAGCTGGAGTCACCAGCTCAACATTAAGCTTCCAGACTCTGGGTCTGGATCAGGACCATTACCCCAAGGTGAGGGTCTCACCAATAGAAGACCTCCTGCCAAATTGGAATTCCTCTGCTCCAGTCTCATGGTACCATGGAGGATTTCTCAAGACGGTATCTTTGAGCTCTGTTATTTCATGAGCCACACCAAGGAACCTTCAAAACTACACCTGAAGCAGATCCTCCCTTCAAACCTGCTAAAATTGGACAGGTCATCTCCTCTGGCATTCAGCTGGAAGCTGTAGCAATGGGTTTCTTCAGATGTTGGCTCATGAGTTCCCTGGCACGAGATACTTGGATGTGTTCATAACAGGAGTTACAGACGAGAACTGGGTCATAGAGCTGTTGATCAGGAATGGGCAGCTTCAGGTGGCAGCAGCCAGCACAAAATACATTCCCACAATTTCTGCCAAAGAACAAAGAGGGAAGAGCTCATCAGAAATGAATGATCCTCACGGCCCCTGAGTGGCTCAGTCAGTTAAACATCCAACTCTTGGTTTCAGCTCGGATCATGATCTCATGGTTCATGAGTTCAAGCCCCACATCAGGTTCTGTGCTGACAGTGCAGAGCCTGTTTGGGATTCTCTCTCCTCTCCCTCTGTCCCTCCCCTGCTTGCATATGCTCTCTCTTGCTCTTTCAAAATAAACACTAAAAAAAAAAAAAAAAAAAAAAAAAAACCATGAAGGATACTCTAAAAGGCCTTACATGAGTAAATAAAGAGAAAAGTTGGCAGAAAACAAAAGTAGTCCCTATAAAGATATCTCCATTTTCAGATTAACTCTATTTAGCTCAGATACACATACATCAATCACTCCTTTTTGAGCCTTACAGAATCATATAAAACATCTTACCGGCAATGGTGTCTTCGTTTGGCCAACCAGAACTCACAGTCACAGTTATAGCAATGTGATGCCATATGGTCTGGAACCCAGCGAGTCACCTAACAGAAGGCACAAGGAAAAATTCCAGGTCCTTGTCAACAAAGTAGAAGAGCAACATTGCAACAAGGAAAGCATTCCAGGAGAAAATGATGAGGTCTGTCTTTATAGTTAGCCTCTACTTGCCTAAAAAGAAGACACTCGCCCAAGAGAAGGTTCAGTTTATAGCATGTCACTCATCTCTGAGAAATATGAGAATTCAGTGCTTCACAAAAGCATGTATTTGCCTGGACATACCTCAGTCTCTTTCTTATCAACAGGTTCCCAGCTTGCTTCTGAAAGGCAGTCTTCACTGTGATCAGAGCCAAAATCTTCTATATCGCTGCCATCGGACTCCTTCAAACATGTCTGAAGAAAGGCAAAGACATCAACACCATCTTCACCATCACTAACATGTACTGTTTCCTATGCATTAGGTACTATTCTAAGAATATTACATGCATGAACTTCTTTAATTCCTCCCAAGAATCGTATGATGTATATTATTATCATCATCCTTATTTTACAAATAAGGAAATTAAGCACTGAGAAAATTAAAAGGTAGTAAGTAGTAAACCTGAATTTTCAACGTTGTACAGTTGACCCTTGAACAACACAGGTTTGAATTGCGCAGGTCCACTTGTATGCAGAGATTTTTCAATAAATATAGTATAGTCCTATGAATGTATTATTTTCTCTTCCTTATGATTTTCTTAGTAACGTTTTCTTTTCTCCAGCTTACTTTATTGTAAGAACACAGCATACAATACATCTAACATACAAAATATATGTTAATTACTGTATTATCAGGCTTCTTAGGCTATTACTAGTTAAGTTTTGGGGAACTCAAAAGTTGTATGTGGATTTTTGACTACATGAGGGTTCAGCACCCTAACCCCTGCATTGTTCAAGGGTCAAATGTATTTTGGATTCAGACCTATGCTCTTAACCAATATGCTTTATCACAGCACGGACATATTTCTCATTACATTCTAAATGAGAGATTCACAAACTATGGCCCACAGGCCAAATCTAGCCCACTGCCTGTTTTTGTAAATCAAGTTTTACTGGAAGACAGCTACACTCATTTTTATACGTATTGTCTATGGCTGTTTGTGTGCTGTGACAGCAGAGACAAGCAGCTGGGACAGAGACTACATGTCCCACAAAGTCTAAAGTATTTAATATGGCCCTTTACCAGAAAGTTTGCTGACTCCTGTTCTAAACCAACACTCCGAATATTAGGCAGTTGTTAGCCCTGGCCATCCCATCCCAGTAAGTGGGCAGCAGGCAAGCGGGAATGTGTTAACAGAAGGAAGGGAAGTGTCCGTGTTGATGACATGATACTGTGACCAAGAAACTGATTCCTAGAAGCTTCTTAAGAATTGTGGACCCAAATCTGAAGGCTCCCAACACAGCAAAGCTTAGATAGTCTTCATATCTCTCACTTTGATTATTCCAAAACATCTTTTTTTTTTTTAAATGTTTATTTTTGAGAGAGACAGAGACAGAGGGTGAATGGGGGAGGGGCAGAGACAGACAAGAGACACAGGATCTGAAGCAGGCTCAGGTTTGAGTTGTCAGCACGGAACCTGACATTGGGCTTGAAGCCACAAACCGTGAGATCATGACCTGAGCTGAAGTGGGAAGCTTAACAAGCTGAGCCACCCAGGCACCCCTGGATTATTCCAAAACATCTTAACCAGCCTCCCAACCTGCATTTCAAGTGCCTCATCCACTTGACACACCATTGCTAGAGTAGTATTCTTAAAATACAAATCTGATGGGGTGCCTGGGTAGCTCAGTCAGTTGAGCATCCAAGTCTTGGTTTTTGGCTCAGGTCAGGATTTCACAGTTCATGAGTTTGAGTCCTGCATCAGGGTCTGCACTGACAGCATGGAGACCCTGCTTCAGATTCTCTCTCTCTCCCTCCCTCTCTGTCCCTCCCCCACGTGGGTACTCTCTCAAAATAAATAAATAAGCTTTAAAAAATATTTTAAAAGGGGCGCCTGGGTGGCGCAGTCGGTTAAGCGTCCGACTTCAGCCAGGTCACGATCTCGCGGTCCATGAGTTCGAGCCCCGCGTCGGGCTCTGGGCTGATGGCTCAGAGCCTGGAGCCTGTTTCCGATTCTGTGTCTCCCTCTCTCTCTCTGCCCCTCCCCCGTTCGTGCTCTGTCTCTCTCTGTCCCAAAAATAAATAAACGTTGAAAAAAAAAATTTAAAAAAAAAAAAAAAAATATTTTAAAAAATACAAATCTGGGGTACTTGGGTGGCTCAGTCAGTTAAGTGTCCGTCTTCAGTTCAGGTCATGATCTCACGGTTTGTGAGTTTGAGCCCCATGTCAGGCTGTCTCCTGTCAGCACAGAGCCCACTTCGGATCCTCTGTCTCCCTCTCTCTCTGCCCCTCCCCTGCTCACACACACACTCTCTCTCTCTCAAAAATAAACATTGAAAAAAAAAAATACAGATCTGATCATGATTCTCAGTGGCCAAAATCGTGCTGCCTTGAGGGTAGAATCCACACAAGAAGGGATCTCGAGCTGACCTTTCCAATCCCTGTCTACTTCTCCAATATCAGCTCCCACCTCACTACCCAACTCCCTCATGGCCCCAGCACACCTGTATATGCATGTCTCACACATGCACACGTGCACACACACACACATACCCCCATCCCTTTGTTCGAGTCATCCCATCAGAATACTTATTGCCTCCATGCTTTTGAGAATGGTATTTCCTTTTCATGGTCCACCTAGCCAAATATGACAAGTTCTTCAGCACTCACCTCAAGTATTATCTTCTCAGGAAAGCCTGAGCCCCCAACACCTGATGCTTCCTTCCAGGATAACATTTAAAAAAATCATTCTAGTTGTCTGCTTCTCTCTCCTATAGACTGTGAGCTCCTTGAGAGCAGGGACTATGTCCTTCATCCTACAGACCAGCCACCTAACACAGTGGCACACAGCAAGTACCCAATGAATAAATGTTGAATGCATGGAAGGCTGGATGGAAAGAATAAATGAATGGATGGATAGCAGTGGTGAATACTTACAAAATCATCCTCATAGTCCATGGGGGGCTCTGCTGGAGGGGCACAGCAGTGACGGATATCCAACCTCATCTGAAGCTCACGCACCTGTCGGCGTAGCTGCTCTACCTCTTGCTTGTACCCTGCTTCGATTTGCCGTAATCTATGCTGAATCACATCCGTGGGAAAGGGCAGTCCATCATCATCCAGGTAGAGAGGAGGCACTGGAGAAGGGCAGCTCAGTGGAACAGGCTTTGTGCTGGAGACCTGCTTTGGGTGACCGGACAACCACATTCGGTTGTTTTTTCCCCCTGGACCAGTACAGTGTCCATTGGAATGACTAGAACAGACCGGTGATTTCACCCCTTCTCTCTGAGCCCACTGGCCCCCAAAGCAGGGCCCTATTGCCCGCACCTGCTTGTTGCTTGACCTTTTGCTGCAACAGCCATAGGAAAGCAGCCGCCGAGGGGTGGTCTCCCCACTTGGGAATGAAGTCACCATCCCTTGGAAGCTATCCCAGTTGGATCCTAAAAAGGAAAACTCACTGATCTGGCTCTGAGAAATTGGCTTTCGGGCCCATTCCAATGGCACTTTCCCAAAGCGAGGATTTTCCAATAACTGCCCATTCCTATTATTCCCTCTTTTGCCAGCGTATTCCTCCCTATGAATCAGATCTGGCACAGAGCTGGGCTGTTCCTGGTGGGAACTCCTTGCCACAGACCCTGGGAGATCTTGGCTGAGGAAGTCAGTGCTTGGCTCCGAAGGAGTTTGGCTGGTAGCACTCAGTGGGTCGCAAAGGGTACCCAGACTGTGATCTGCAGCACATCCAGAGGGCGCACCTAGCACGGAATCTAGCAGGGCCTGTTGGGGGGCACCTGAAAGGGAGTCCTGGGAAGACTCAGGAAAATCACAAACTCCATTCCATTTGTTGGAAACAACTTCGGAGAGTGTGCTGACAGCTTCTTTCTCAGGACAATGTTCAGGTGGCTCCTCTGTGCCATCTAAAGTCCTATTCATCTCATTGTGGGCAGGAGGGTCTGGAGCTGCTGCTTCAGTCTCTTCCAGGACTTGGATCTCAGGATCAGAGATGTTGCTCTTCATTTCCTGGGGCACTGCAGTACTAAACAGTTTGTAACTTGGAGAACAGCTTCTCTGACTCTTGAAAGGTTTCTTGCTCAAGTAGTCTTTCTGGCTGCTGGGCAGAGGGGAAGGAAGACCCATTTCTCCTACGGTCTGCTGAGGACCTCCTACCACAGATTCCACAAAGGTCTCTGAGCCCTCAGGATTGCTGTGCCGGGGCTCCAGGCCTACTCTGGCCTCCTGACAGTGGTTATTCAGGTTAGGGTCACTGGATGTGCGAGTCAGGGGGCTGCTTGTGTCACAGGCAGAAAGCAGATCATCCATAGATCTGGTTTTAGGTAATCTGGAAAGACAAACACACCTCCAGGTCAGTAAATGGGAGCTACCTCTAATATGCAGAATCAGGCCATCAAAGCAACATCAAAGCCAGAGTTCCCAAGATACAACATTTAAGATTACAAACAACCAATGTTCACTGCAACAAGTCTACTCTGCAAAAAGTGAAGGACATGAACTCTGTCCTCCAGAACTGAGCATCTGCCCCCAAGTTTTATCAGTCCTCACTCTACACAATCTCCCTGGGCGATCTTGACCACTCCCATGGTTGCAATGCTTTCTATGTTGATGCCATCTAAATCGACTATGCTAGCCAGGACTATACCTGAGCCTTAAATCTAATGTCCAACTACCTCTATCACACTCGGTAAGATGGAAGCAAGACAGTTTTGGAGCTAGACAATACTGGTTCTGACAATGATTAGCCATATGACTACAAGAAAGTTATTTAACCTTTTAGACATGTACTATCATCCTCTGTAAAATGATCATCATAAATTATACCTTATAAAGATGCTAAGAGGATTCAAACTATAGGCAGCCAAGAGCAAACTTACTAAGACTACACTCACAACTTCTCATTTTTACTGCCTTCCCTGTTAGAAATGATCTTTCCATCACAGTAGTAACCAGCACAGCCTTTTACAACCCCTTAGCAGCAGTGCATGCCTCAGAGTCCTAAGTCACCATGGAAAATTCCCCTAGCATAAAGCACTCAAGAGTTCTAGAAGCATTCGTGCACACCAAACGGGTAACAGACATTTTCAAGAAAGTCTGATTCTGGGGCGCCTGGGTGGCGCAGTCGGTTAAGCGTCCGACTTCAGCCAGGTCACGATCTCGCGGTCCGTGAGTTCGAGCCCCGCGTCGGGCTCTGGGCTGATGGCTCAGAGCCTGGAGCCTGTTTCCGATTCTGTGTCTCCCTCTCTCTCTGCCCCTCCCCCGTTCATGCTCTGTCTCTCTCTGTCCCAAAAATAAATAAACGTTGAAAAAAAAAATTAAAAAAAAAAAAAAAAAAAAAAAAAAAGAATGTCTGATTCTTAAAACATTTCAAAAGTCCTTTGAGCAATGAAAACTTCAGGGAAATTTGCCAGGAAACAGTGGAGACTTCATTGGACTCCTATTTTCAGATGCCTCAGTCAGTCCAGCCCACACAGAAAAATCCGTCAAAGATGGAGTTAAAATATAGCTGATTTTTTAAGTGTTTGGTTTTTGAAACTTATGGGGGTTTTTTAGGTTTTTTTTAAGTGTTTATTTTGAGAGAGAGAGACAGAGAGCACGTGCACATGTACAAGTGGGGGGAGGGGCAGAGGGAGAAGAGAAAAACCCCAACCAGGCTCCAAGCTGTCAGCACAGAGCCTGACCCAGGGCTCAATCATGTGTACTATGAGATATGACCTGGACCAAAACCAAGAGTCAGACGCTCACATTAAAAAAAAAAAATTTTTTTTATGTGGGGGAGGGAGGCAGCACCTGGGTGGCTCAGTCAGTTAAGTGCCGACTTTGGCTCGGGTCATGATCTCATGGTTCCTGAGTTTGAGCCCCACCTCAGGCTCTGTGCTGGAGCCTGTTTCAGATCCTGTGTCTCCCTCTCTCTCTGCCCCTCCCCCGCTCATGCTCTGTCTCTCTCTCTCTCAAAAATAATAAAAAACATTTAAAAAATTAAAAAAAAAAAAAGTCACTCAACCGACTGTGCCACCCAGGTTTAAAAAACACCTTATTATGTTTTTTAAGTATTTTTATGTGTGATTTTACTTTTGTGATCAATTTTGCTTTTGTGTATGTGTATGGTATGAAATTCCAGGAAGGCAATGGCAATGGTTATGATTACACAGTCTCTGGAGTCCCATAGCTTCGGCTCAAATCCTAGCTTGGCAATTTTTTAACTATGTGACCTTAACTTCTTTCTCTAAGCCTCCATTCCCTCATCTATCAGAGAAAGGTAACAGTATCTATCTCTTAAAACCGTGGTGAAGATTAAACAAAACAATCTACTTCAAAGCACATCGCTCAGTACTTCCTACATTACTGCACTTACTATTTACTTGTTTCTCTCCTGCTATAAAAGTGCCTTGAGGGTAGCACTGTTTCTTATTTGAATTCCCAACGTTGGCCAATCAAACAATTTGAGAAATGAGTAGTGAGCTGAAAATCTAACATCAAGTGTTCACAGCTAGGTACCAACTGAATGAAAAACACAAGTGAGATTCAATATTTGGTGCACATTAGGAGCTCCTATAGATCTTCTAGATATATAGACAACCAGACCCATCAAAGACCTATGAATGAGAATGGCCAAGAGTGAGACCCAGGCATCTGTATTTTTAAAAAGTACCACAGCTAACTTTGGTTCCCCCCCCCTTTATTTTGTTTTACTTTTTTATCATGGAAACTTTCAAACATACAAAAGAAGTAGAAGAGTATGAAGACCTCCCATGTATTCTTGACCCAAATTCAACAGTATCAACAGTATGAAATCCTCAACAGCCAATTACTACCTACACAGAAGGTTTAATCAATAATGCTGGTAGAGACAATAATGCCTGAGGAGTTTAGAACAGAGACAACTCATCCAACGAGGGTGGTCAAAGAAAGCTACGTAGAGAAGGTAGGATTTGAGCTGGGTATAGCAGAATGTCTTGTACTTTAATGGAAAAAGAGAAAAGAGGGCAGGATATTTTTGGTCTAGAGAAAGGTAGAACCAAGTCAGGCCAGCTGTTAAAGAAAGCATTTTTTTTTTTTTTAATTTGCATGCTACTTAGTCCTCCAAATCCAACTCTCCATCTTGAACTCCTATAGCACACCTTCTCTTTGCTAATATTTCAATCCCAACCTGCCTGTATCTCCTCTTCCCCGAACTAACTCGTCTTCTCAACTTCCCAATGTCTTTAGGTTAGTAGTAATATCCATCTAGTTTCTAGGCTCGGAGAGTCATGACCTTTGACAAGTCCTCTTCACTTCCACACTCCCACACTCAGTCACTCCATAATCTGCTAATGACTCCTCTTCAGGGATTTTAATCCTTTCCTTTTCCAAGGACTCTTCCCCTCATATCTGAATTACAATAGTGTTGGCTGTTCTCTGTGTCTCCAACTACCCAGCTCAGTGATTCATTCTCCAAAAATCCCATGGTCACCAGGTCACAATGACTTCCTACAATGACTTCCTATTGACAACTGACTCAAACTCCTCAGGGAAATGTTTAAAGCCCTCAATGAACTAACCCATATTTCTTTCTTTCTATTCCTCAGAATGGCCCCTTCCTAACCCCTGCCAGTTCCAAAGAGGTTCCTCTTTTTTTCTTTGAACTATCTCTCATGTAGAGGTGCATGGGTGGCTCAGTTGGTTAAACATCAACTTTGACCCAGATCATGATCTCATAGTTCATGGGTTTGAGCCCCATGTCAGGATCTGTGTTGACAGCTCAGAGACTGGCGCCTGCTTCAGATTCTGTGTGTGTCTCTCTCTGCCCCTCCCCTGCTCACGTTGTCTCTCTTTCTCTCAAAAATAAACAAACATTAAAAAAAAATTTTTTTTTAAACAAAACAACTAACTCTCATGTATCCAATTCCTTTGGACCCCTCTCCACTACTTATTACCAGGTATTCCATTCATCTGTTTGTTCATTTAAGCATTTACTAAAGCACCTATTATGTGCCAGGCCCTGCACCAGATGCTAGACAAAAAAGCCAAGGTTTCCTGCTTGGTCTTCCATTAAAACTTCTCTGAGTAAACAGTCACCAAATGACCCCTTTCTGACTTCTCATTTCTCTAATAGCTTTGAACTATACACATTCTTACTTGCTTGGATGCTGACTTAGAAATGTTCTCTAGTAGTAGTTCTCCTATGTCTATCTTATTACAGCTTTTAAAGAATATCTTAGGTAGAATCAATATCTTGTATTTCTTTGGCCCATAAACCTAGTATTGGACAACTAGTAGGTTTAAAAAAAAAACACTTATTGAATTGAAAAATTAGATATTAATTTAAGACAGTGATTTTTACACAAGTCACAGAACTTACTGAGAATTTGATAAAAAGTTCTGAGCCCTCTCCCTGGCAAAGTAAACTTATAAATTTGAGTATACTCAAATTCTGCATAGTTTGGGGAAAGAGGAAAATCACAGAATTCTTGAAGCCTATCCCTGGGCAGCTGACCATGGACTCAAGACCCTAAAACCAGTAATTTATAGGGGCGTGTTTTTTTTTGTTTTCCTTTATAATATTCAACCAGTAATTTAAGCTATATTTTAGCTTTAAAAGTCTTCCACAAGGGGTGCCTGGGTGGCTCAATCAGTTAAGTGTCAGACTCTTGATTTTGGCTCAGGTCATGATCTCACATTTTGTAAGATCAAGCCCCACATTGGGCTCCATGGTGACAGCACAGAGCCTGCTTGAGATTCTCTCTCTCCCTCTGTCTGTCTGCCCCTCCCCTGCTCACATATGTGCTCTCTCTAAATAAATAAATAAATAAACTTTAATAAATAAACAAATAAATAAAAAATAAAAATCTTCCACCAAGAAACAAAGATCATACATATCCTTTGAACCAGCATTTTCATTGCTTAGAAATTTATCTGGCAAAAACACTAGCACAAATGCCAAGATACACATATAAGGTGATACTACTTAATTGTACACCTAAAAATGGTTCAGTTGATGGGGCACCTGGGTGGCTCAGTTGGTTAAGCAACCAAATCTTCGTTTCAGCTCAGGTCGTGATCTCGCAGTTTTGTGAGTTTGAGCCCCACATCGGACTCTGTGCTGACAGCATGGAGCCTACTTGGATTCTTTCTCTCTCTCTCCCACTCTCTCTGTCCCTCCCTGGCTCATGCTGTCTCTCTCTCAAAATAAATAAACTTAAAAAAATTATTTTAAAAAAATGGTTCAGATGATAATTATTATGTGTATTTGACAACTGTTTTAAAAAACTTACACATAGTTAAGGATGTTATTTAAAGCACTCCCAGTAATGGTTAAAAAAAAAAAATCACCTGAATGATCACCAGTTGGAAACTGGTTATATAAATAATGCTACACTCTAATTTTAGACTAACATATGCAGCCGCTAAAGCAAAAAAACAGCAGCTTTACATGTGCTTTACAGGGGTGACAGCCTAATACAAAGCGGGCAAAACATTTTGCAGATCAGTATGCAAATATGGTTCCGTTTTTGTATTTTATTTTGTTAAGGTTTATTTACTTTTGGAACACAGCACGAGCGGCAGAGGGACAGGGACAGAGAGAGAGAGAGAGATAGAGAGAGAGAGAGGGAGGGAGGGACAGAGGATCCAAAGTAGGATCCAAAGCAGGCTCCGTGCTAACAGCAGCGAGCCCACTCGAACTCACAAACCTCAAGATCATGACCTGAGCTGACCTGAGCTGAAGCTGGCCGCTCAACCAAATAAGCCACCCAGGTGCCCCTGTTTTTGTATTTTAAAAACGTTTCTATATGAGAGCGTGGATACATGTATGTAAACATAAACATAAGGAAAGACACGCAAAGTGTTACCAGCCTGTGGGGACAAGGATCAGGGAGGGAGGACTTTCATTTTCTACTTTTACATCGTTCAACTTTTTCTAAAATAGGAACTTGTGTTACTCTTATAACGTAAACAACATTGACTGTACTTCCCCCAAATATTCAGCCAGAAGATAAACTTTAATTTTTATGTCTCCCTTTAACTTCTGGCCTTTTTGGCCAGGTGGCTCACCTGGTGAGCATCCAACTCTTGATTTTTGGCTCAGGTCATGATCTCACAATTGAAGGGATCGAGCCCTGCATTAGGCTCTGCACTGATGGCAAGGAGCCTGCTTGGGATGCTCTCTCTCCTCTCTCTCTGTCTTCTCTCTGCCCCTCCCCAGCTCACGCTTTTTTTTTTTTTTTTTTTTTTCCTCCTCTTTCTCTCTCTCAAAATAAATCAAAAAGATAAAAACTTTAAATTCTGGCCTTTTCCTGTGGGAGAACATGAAGGCCATCCCTCTTCTGGAAACACACTTCCCTGAGAATCAGATGCTTCTGGAAGTGCCCCAATCAATGCCTTCTATCAGTGAACATAAATCAAGCCCATTCCCACAAACCTTCCTGAAACAGTCCTTTCTGTTCTGTTCTCCTGTCCTCTGCTTGGCTATGTCACAAAGGGTGAGAGCAGCTCCAGGAAAACCAATCTTATCTTAGGAGAGGACCTTGAAGACACACAGAGTACACTCCATGCTAGCTCCAAGTCCTGGGCCAAGTTTCTTCTTCAACTATATCAAGAAGTTGCTTTTAAATATCTCATAAAAGAAGGAGAACGTTAGGCTAGACACAAAGCAGTATTGCCTTCCTGGTGGGGAGAGAAGAGAGCAAGAAAGGATCTTCTTACCTGTCCAGAGAACGGCCAGAAAACTCCTGGCTCTGAGCCACCGGGGAAAGGTAAAGATCCATGGTCTCTTCCCCAAGTGTACATGGAGACGACGCTGGCAAATAAACAGCTGTCCAGAGGTGTAGGGCCCGTACGTGACACACAGGATGCAGGACCTAGGGAAGCAGCACCATACTAGTGTTTTGTGAGCTGTTCCGGGTCCCTCTTCCTTCCCCAAGCTTTTGGCTCTACGTTCTCCCCACTGACTCAGCCTGTTCTCTTTATAGGTCTCGAAGAAGCACTGACAGGATAAGGGTTTGGACTTACCATGTCTGAGCCAGGTGTGTAGAGGAAGTTATGGAAGTTCTTATTGCCAGCTCGCAGGAGAGCCCACACAGAGCAGGTCCGCTTATAGATGTTGCGCTTCTCTCGCTCCCAAGGGTTGTTGGCCAGGAACGTGCCGTAGAGGCAGGAGTATGTGTGCTGCACCAGCTTTACCTAGAGGGCCAAGACAGCTTGCAATGGGGAGCCTCGGCCACCTTCTCCCTGACCCTGGCCACAGGCTTTAACTTACCAGGAATGCTTCATTAAACTCAAACAGGCAGGGGAACTGCTTGAGCAGCTGATGAACGGAATCAAGCCACTGGAGGAACACAGGGCATTGCTCATTTTGGTCCTCTGCATTCTCCTGGTGGCCACAGCGATCTCCAAACTTGTGCCCAAAATCCAGCCAGTCAGACTCTACTAAAACTTGGAAGCCCTGCAAAAAAGAGAGTCCAAGTATAGGGCCTTTCTGGAAAGGCTGGTATGCTACTCCCCAGGGGATGCCCGAAGCAAGGAGCTGGCAGCTTCAGAGAAGAGCAGAACCAATCCTACGACTCAAAGCCACCCATGGCCTCCACTGAAAGATCCCCAAGACAGATCCAGAGGACCCAACGCCTTCTCCGCCCCCCTTTCCCTCTGTTCTTTCCCACCCAACCCCACTCAATACCTCCAACGTCCTATAATATGGGTCCAGTAGTATTTTGGCCAGGGCTACAATCTGCGGTGTCCGGTCCCAGCCATCTGAGCAGTGCACCAACACAGGCCGGCCTTCCCGGTCTACAGTATTAGCCACAAGCACGGCTGCCTTTAGCATCACCGACAAGTGCTGTAGCCATTTGGTGCTCTCCAGTGCCGACAACCAGCTACGCAAGAGCAGAAATCAAGTCTGTCACCAAGGGCGCTGAGGATCCAACGGTCTCTTCCACCACCCATGGCCAGCCACAACTAATGAAGTCCCTAGGGAGGGCTGAAGCCAAGCGGTCCAGTCTGTGGCCTTTCTGCCAGGAGGTATCTGGCAGGAAAGGAAGGAAGACAAGACCTGAGGTAGACAAGAGACTAGGGACCGAGGGAGAACGGGAAGCATCACACGCACATTTAGCCATTCTTTCCCCAGTTCTCTGTGTTCTTTAAGTAGGAGAGGATCCAAACAAAGGGAGCCCAGTGTCCTGTGGCTGTTCCAAAGTGTTGGCTAAAAAGCAGAAAAAGTGATCTTGGAACTAACTGGCCCACTGCACCCAGGCTCTCAGGTCTCCCATACCTCTATACTCCCCAGTTCCCTCTCTCACCTCCTAAGAACTAGAACTGGGTGAAGGACAAGACAAGAGAGGATGGAACTGGGGCAGGGACCACCTACTTGCTGGGATCAGGCATCTGGCTACACACAGCCCGAAGGTACTGGAAGCTGTTCCGGATGGCATGGATATTGGCCATTCCCATGAACACGACCTCACAGTTGGGATAGTATTCTGTAGACATACAGAGGAGAGTGGAGCATAAGAGCATGTCCTGAAAACAGGCGTCCAGGACAAGTGGGCCAGGCTTCCTTGGCAGTGCAGACCACTTATGTCCGGATGCTCAGGAGCCATATACTAACAGTAGTAATAATGATGTTAATGACAAATGATAGTCCTATTACTACTAGCAATGGCAATACATGGTAAACTCTCAATATATAGTAGCTTCTCTAGCCAATAATTGTTATTATCATCCCCATTTGACAGATAAGAAAAGAAAACTTAGATTAAGCAATTTAGTCATAGCTAGTTAAGTGGCAGAGTCCCGATTCCAAGCCAAGTGTTTGGCTCTTTCCACTGCACGAGCTGCCCCCAGGTCCCTCCTCACCAAAGCCACCCAGAGCACAGACTGACTGCAGACACTGGGGTAACAGCAGTACCTTCACACTCACAGCCTCCACCCTTGGCCCGGTTGGCCACAGCCGCCGTGTAGGATCTAGCATCCAGGATCAGCAGTTTCTGGGGGGCCGCTGTGCTCTCCACTCCAGAGCATGCAGTCAAGGAAGAATCTAAACATGTGGCAGGGAGCAGACCCTGGGTCAGCCAGCCCAGCCTCACCCTACCCTGGGACACTCCCTTTCAGAGGAGAACATACAACTATAGTCCCCTGCCACCCCACAGCTTCCCAAAGGGCAGGGACCCTGGCACCCTGTGTGTTGTCATCTTCTTCCCATCCTCTCACTGGGGACTCCCTGAAAGCCAATGAGACCAAGGAGGGGACCTGCTCCCCAGGGCGTCAGCACCACCCACACCTTACCGAAGTCAGTGTCACATGCCTCGCTGGCATCACTATTCCCAGTGCTGAGGGAGCCCCCAGTGGCCCTTGTCCCCGGGTCCAGAGCACAAGCTTTAGCGATGGACGTGACCAGATACTCATCATCAGCATTGCGCCAGCCCCACCAGCTGATCTCAGGCTGGCTGCAGCGGGCAATTGCAGCCCCATTGCGTAGGTGTCTGACAAAATGGAAGAAGCCATCATGCCCTTGCCAGTTGCAGCTCCCACCCCCCAGGCCTACTACCAAGGCCCCAAGAACTAAGATCTCCAGAGCCAACAGGGGCTACCAGTTCACCCAGGCCATGATAATAAACACCAAGAGCCCTTGACATATCTAGAGGGCTTTATAGTTTAGAAAGTGCTGTCATACACATTTCTCAAATAGGCTCTATGTTGCCAGGGTGACCTTGACTTCTTGAATCTGCACAGCACCTGCTCCAGGTACAGACACCAGCAGGAGAGTAAGCCTGAGCCCAGAGCAGAACAACTCCAAACCTCCTCGCTACTATATGCCTCACTCTATGTTAGCTATAATGTTCTACTGCAGGGAACCCGCAAGCTTTTTCAGACAGAAACAAACAATAAATGTGCAGCTTCACACGTCATAGCCAGTCTCTGTCACACATTCTCCTTTCTGGTTTTCTTGGTTTTTGTTTTTTTTTAAATAACTTTTTAAAAATATAAAAATCATTCGTAGTTCTGGGCTGTACATAAAACAGGCTGCAGGCTAGATTTGGTTCACAGGTGACAGTTTGCCAACTCTTGTTCTAATGCAACATTTTACACACACAAACACACACACACACACACACCTCCAAAAAAGAGTAAAGTGAATGTACTCTCCAAAAGCCTCATCTTTAGGAGAAAAAAACTGAGGCAGTTTTTGATTTGAAATTATTTCATTCCCTGCAGGGTGTCAATTCCCGGTCAACTAGGACAAATCTCCAGTTTTGACTCTTTCCTTATTGCATAAAAAGTATCCTCTCTACTTCCTGTCCCCTACCGCCTCACCTATACACAACCACCGGGATCCGCTTCCAGGAGCGGAAGGAAGCCACGTTCTCCAGCTCTTTGTCTGTGATCCACACAGGAACCAGCAGCTTCTGGGGGTAACTGGGGCACAATCTGCGAAGAGAACAGATGGGATCACCAAGCTTGATCTAAGACATGTGATGACAAGATCCAGGGATGGCTTTGTGAGTCAGGAGTCCTCCCCTCACAGAACCAGGGACTGTGCCCAGCAAGGTCTAAGTCTAGATTGGTATTTTGGTTCCCCCGCCCCTGCCCTCTCACTTGTAGTTGCTGTTGATGTGGGAGACTCTCCAGACGTTCTGCAAATCAAAGCCCATCCTCGCGAGCTCAGCCTCCTGGCGACATCTTATGTGCTCTCCTGCAACACAGCCCCCACGCCTGTCAGCATCCAACAGAACCATGGCCAGGGGTGGAGGAGGGTAAGAACCAAGAGACAGGAAATCTCCCAAAGAAAACAGCCTGGCCTTACCTGGCTGACATAGGTGAGTATGCTGGTCCTCCTCAGTCAGCCCCAGGCACCAGGCATGGTAGGCAAAGGCAAAGAGGTCTTCAGGCTTGGCAGGTCTCGCCGTGGCCCGGCTTAGCCGTGACAGCCACTCTTGGCACTGCTTGAAAGTGGAGAAGTGGCACCTGCCAGGCAAGAAGCCACAGAGTAAGATAAGAGGCAGGTGTGCACTGGGGCCATAAGGGTCAAAAACAAGGCCACAAGAAGGCTGTGGGGAGAGGAGGCTTTAAAGCAGGAGGTAAGGCATGGGGATCCTGAGGAGAACCAGGGATACTGGTGAATACCCAAGAGAATTTATCTTTTTGACAATTCTCTTCCCAAGAACTCTAGTCCTTGAGACATACTTGTACCTTCTAGTGGGGGGCCCTACCATTTCATTTCTCATATCAAATCTAAATGCTACCACATGTCCCTGAATGTCTGCTATTCCACGTTATCTCCCATGACTCCTGCTTCAGGCAGGAAGTCCTGTTCACATCATTCCTGTCTCCTTGTTTCTTTATTTCTGCTTGATTATACCTTGTCTTGGCCAAGCCACATCCTACTGACACTTTGAAGATAGTTCTGGTCACAACTCTTTTTTGAAGCCTTCCCAGCTCATTTTAAGACCCCTTCCTCTTTTATTCTTAATATGCTTAGAGTATTAAACAGTATGTTTTTCCATAGCATACTGCCACTGTTAAATCTTCCTTCAGCAACTAGACCTCAACCTCCCTGAAGGCAAGGCCACTGTGGATTCTCTTTCTGAATCCCTACAGACCTGAGCACATGACAGCCTCTAAACTGAGCATTCTTTCAATAATCCGTGGAGTCATTCCAGATTCCTCTTTCTCTCATATCCAATCTGAGAGCAAATTCTGTCATCTCTACCTTCAAAAATCTGACCATTCCTCACCAGTTTGACCACCACCACACTAGCAAGGCCATCATGCTCTGTCACTTGGCTAACTGCAATAGCTTAACTAATCCCTCGGCTTCTGCCCTTGCTTTTGCCCCCAACTCACTTCCATCTAGCGGTCAAAGCAATTCTATAAAACATTTAATCAGATCACATCTCTCCTTTGCTCAAAACCCTGCAGTGGTTTCTCATTTACCTCAAAGTAAAAGCCAGTCATTATGACAGCCTGACACCCCCCCTTACCTCTCAGATCTTACATTCCACCACCCTCACCCACATGCACTCCACTCCAGCTATACACTAGCTTCCTTGCTCTTCTTCCAATATGCTAGGTACATACCCACCTCAGGGCCTTTGCACTCGCTGCTCTCTCTCTCTCTCTGGCACCCTCTTCACTCAAATATCCACATGGTCACTCTCTTTAGGTCTTGACTCAAATGTCACCTTTGCAATGCAACCTTCTGTGATCACATTGTTTAAAGCTACAACCTTCACCTCCATAGCACTCCATATCCCTTTTACCTGCTTTATTTTTCACCTTTCATTTACCATCATTTAACATATTTTACTCATTATTTACTGCTGGCTATCTCCCCAATGGAATATAAGCTCCATGAGGGTAGGAAATTTTGTCTCTTTGTTCCTGCTGTATCTCCAGTGCTTAGAACAGTCTGCCATAGGGGCACCTGGGTGGCTCAGTGAGTTAAGCATCCAACTTCGGATCAGGTCATGATCTTGTGGTCCGTGAGTTCAGGCCCCGCATTGGGCTCTGTGCTGACAGCTCGGAGCCTGGAACCTGTTTCAGATTCTGTGTCTCTCTCTCTCTCTGACCCTCCCCATTCATGTTCTGTCTCTGTCTCAAAAATAAACGTTTAAAAAAAAAAAAAAAGAACAGTCTGCCATAGAGGACAGTACTCAATAAATGTATGTTAAGTGAATTAATAAACGAACCAACAATAAAGTAAGTGCTGTATGCTAACCCTAGGTGCTTTCTCATACATTATCCTATTTAATCCTTATGACAACGCCATGAGCTATGCATTATCCCCATTTTTCCAGGTCAAGATACTGTGGGTCAGTAAACTGACCTCCCAACCTAGACAGGGCTTCTACCTTTTCTTCCAAATGGGGAAAGTGAGGCAGGATTTTTCCTTTCTTGCTGCAGAGAAACCCTGCATCAGAGAGGCCTGGGCAAGACTAGGGCCAGAGGACCTGCATGCAGCCCCGTTGTTCTCACCTCACCACTTTGGAGTCCTTGCAGGCAATGTGCAACTGGAACATATCACGGCTCTCTACACTGTCAATCATCCGGAGGGGAACCTTCAGAGGAAGGGCAAACGAAAGCTCAGATCCCCACTCTCACCCCTTCTCATGCCCACCCCAGCCCAGATGCTGATATATCAATACTAGGAAGGAAACCCACATTTACTGAGGGCCAGTTAAGTGCCTAGGAACTGTGCCGGGTCCTCTACATACAGGGCCTTAATTAATAATCACAAGAACCCTGCAAGCCAAGTGTTTTCACAACAAACTATTAGGGAAGAAATTGACCTGAGTAGGGTGACTTGACCAAGGCACACGGTTGGTAAGTGGCACTCTTCCAACAATGCCACTGCACCCCTTAGAAGGGCCAGGAACAGAGTAAAAGGAAAGAGAGAAGAGGGGATGGAAGAATAAGAGACAGGCAGAAAGACAGACCTATAGCTAGGAGAATGAGGCAGGAAAATAAAAGGTTGGTGAGAAAAAGAAGGGAACCCCAACTGTTTGGAGACACGATCAAGTAGAGCATTGGAACAATCCCACCTTGAACCAGACAGGGATTCTACCGTGGTTGTGGGAGAACAAGACAGGAACTCACGTTGATGACAGAATCTTTAAACTTGATATGCAGTCGGTAGTTGGAGATGGCAATGAGGGCATCAGCTGCCCGGCCCAGGAACTCCACTCCCTCACCCTGCAGCACTGTAAAGGGCACCTGTTGAAGGGCAGAGGAACCCTCAGTCCAGAAGTGAGTCACCCCTCCATTCCCCTCCCCAAACCCTGATCTGTGGGATTCCCTCTGGAAAAGCTGGGCCAAGGCAGAACACAAGAGTCCTCTCCACGGTAACAGCACCAGGCAACAGCTGTACAGGAAAGCTGCCTTTCCCTCCCTGGGGCCAAAGGCCCTACAATGCACATGTAGACAGATTCCCCTCCCTCCAGAGACCTGGAAACAGGAAGCCAAAGCCCAGAACTAGATTCCCTTGGAGATATTTTTTGAAGGGAGGGAAAAAAAAGGTGTTTTTAATTGGGCAGAGAGTTCAACCCACCCTGGGCCCCCAACTCCTCCTTACCTGCAGATTCTCCTCCTCTTTCACTAGTTCCTTGGGGGGAAACAGATCCTTGGCTTGGATGTACTCCAGGCTGGGGGGCCCTTCCTCACCCTGTGGGGAAGGCCTCAGCCCTAAGTCACCAGGCTCCATTTGGCCCATTAGGTCTCATTCTGCTCCCCTCCCCTCAACAAACCGGGATACACCCCATACACACTTATAAAGGTTCTGGTCACCAGAGGAGATAAAAGAGGCCTGGCTTGGTTGGGACAGGGGGGTACTCAAGCCTATTAAGCCTAAGGGAAGAGTAAGGTCCAAAGAGGACCTGGGAATCTGCACTCCTCAAAAAGCAGCAGAACCAAAAAGAACCAAAATTTCCCAAACGGAAGAAGAGAGAAAACTAAGAAAAAGACTAATGTGAGGGTAAGACAGAAGTGAGAATGGGAAGTGCTGCCCTGAGAAAAAGGAACCAGGTGTGGTTGCTGGTTTTAGAGATGAGAGGGAAAACAGGCACCTAAGACCACGACCTGTCAATCTGGTGGGTGAAGGAGACAAAGAGGAGTGGGTTGGGGGATTCAGTCCCAAGCCTCTAGAGGGCCTTCATGGTTGCTTTCAAAAGGAGGATGTCTTTTGGAGCTGAGCTTATCTTCCAGTTAGGACCACACTGCTAAAGAGCCCCCACCACCTGCCAAGCAACCTGCCCTGCCCCCTGATCAGAGGGGAATTCCTAAGGAATAACCACAGCAAGCAGAAGTAACTCCTCTACCAACCACCAGGGAGGGGTGAAGAGGGGATCCACGCACCTGGGAGAAACCGGGAGACCCAAGGAAGGCCAGGGCAGAGAGAGAGGAAGCCTGGCAGCCACCCACGAGGGATGGGGGAGGGGGGCGGTGAGAGGGGAAGGGTGGGAACATCTGAGAGGACAGATGGGGGAAGCTGGGAAGGAGCATTAAGCCAAAGGGGGTGGGGGAGGACTGGGAATGATGCAGAGGTACAGAGCCCTGCAGAGGCAGGGAAGATGGAGAAGAGAGGCTGTCTGGGGGACAGTCAAGGAGAAAAGACTGGCGTGTCAGGTGAGGGTTGGAGTGGTAGAAGGGGGAGGGGACTGGAGCCAGGGGAACAGCTCAGACATTCTGTGCTCCCCGACCTGCCCCCCTAACATCCCAGCCACATCCCACATCCCCATGCAAGGATGCAGCGGGTGGGACCAAGATGGAGAGGTGGAGGTAAAGGGATGTACCCCTGCAGGGCGGGGCCTGGAGATCTGCAGTCAAGGGCAGTGGCTCCGGGGCCAAGATGGGTCAAAGAATTTCCATCCCGTCCTTCCACATCCCCCGGCACCCGAAGATGAAAGCAAGTCCAAGAAAGAAAAGGGAACCACCCGCCGCCCCCCCCCCGCACCCCCCCCCGCCCCGCTCCCCTGCCAGGGGCCTAGGGAAGGGGGATGGGCGAAAATCCGGAATCTCAAGGGTTGGCCCTGGGCGGGGCTGGGGGTGCAGCATGCATTAGGACCCCTGGGCCCCCGCAGGCGAGGCCAACACTTACGAAGCAGCTGAGCATAGAGCAGGAGACGCGGGCGGTCAGGCTCATGGTCGCGGGCGGTCTGGGCCAGCGCACATGTCCCCGGAGCCGCTGCGCTGCCCGCCAGTGCCGGGCGCCCGCCGCATCCCGGCTGCGGTGCCTGCCAGGGGCAGCCGCGGCGGCCAGGAGGCGAGCGCGCTGGTAGCAGGGCCTCCGCGGACTCCCGCGCGCCTCTCCCCTACTCTCCACAATGGAGCGAGCCCGGCTCCGCCCTCCCGCACGAGCGCATAAGAGAGGGGAGAGACCCAGGCCGCGAGAGGAGGGATGGGGCGGAACCTTGCGGCCCCGCCCACAGTTCCAAGGCTCCTCCCTCCTCGGAGCCCCTCCGCAGCGTGCGAGGGCGTCCTCTGGGGAAGTCTAGGGGCTTTTGAAGTCTGGGGTGCGGGACTGCCCCCAGATACCGTGAAAAGGTAAGGCAAGACCTCCTACACCTTTTCATTTCCCATATTCCCAGGTGAGCCACCCCACACCCCCCTTTTCCCACTCCATCCCCATGCTCTCCCCACCTTGAGTTCCCTCAAAGCCTGTTCTGAATTCTCAAAATGGAGCTCGCCTACCTCCACCCAGTGACCTTTCCAGTTCCAAGGCTTCTTCCTTTCCCTCCCAAACCACCACCCACCATACCCCTGTCCATCAGTGTCCTCCCATCCCCTAACGTCACTAAATCCCGTTCCCTTTTTTTGCCCCTTAGAACGTACACTGATCTATGCCAGTTAGTCACTCCACACTCCTGAAAGGGAAGTTCTCTAAGTGTTTTATTCTAAGACCCCTGCCCAACCCTACTCTTTAAGCTCCACATCTCCCTTGTTTCACATCCTCTGACATCTGGGTAAGAAAGTCTTTCTTGGAAAAGAATTTTTTAGGCTGGGAAAGAGAAGACTGGAACTACAGACCACAGAAGCATGCAGAATAAAACTTGAAACCCGAGAGTATGGAGGGAGTTGGGTAGAGGGCCAAGGAATAGGGAGCAGTGAAAGGCTCAAAGTGCCACCAGGAGTCACAGAAGGAGCTGGTGAGAATCCCACACTTTCCTGTGCCTGGCTACTTTCAGAAACCAGGGCTTTGGTTTGGATTTGAGGGCAAGGGAGGAATAGGAGAAAACCTGACATTGCATTAAGCATCTACTATAAGCCATACATGTTCCAAATATTATCTCACTAAAACCTTTCAGCTCCCCAAGAATTAAGCCTTATCCTGTTTTACTGGTGAGACATCAGGCTTAAAAAGAAAGTATGCCATTTACCTAAGCTATTTAAGTGGTGGTGCTAGGATCCAAAATTAAACTAGGCTAACCCTGAAGCCAACAGTCTATTCAGGGTATTACAGAAAAGAAAAAGGAAAGGGGCTATCAGTTGGTGGGGACCAAGACCAGCAAGCTTTCTAAGAAGATACCAGAACAGTACCGCACACACCACATACCCACATGCCTAGGGAGGGAAGGAGAGAGTCCTCTCACCAGCTGAATTCCCTAACATGTCCCTAAGTACAGAAGATACCTAAAGGAACTGAAAAGAGCAAGGGCCTGGTATGGGCCAGGGCCTACAATTCTCCACTCTCTTCTCATCTCACTGCTTCCTCTTCTAGTTCTCAGGGATAAAGTAAGGGGTTCCCTGAACTTGAAGTGAGACAAGGGCATTTACAGTCAGTGGAAGAGTATACAGGATCATTACAACCCCCTCCCTAACCCATCCCCAGCACAGCCCAGTGATATTCTGGGCATCTTGAGGCTGCTGTCCTGCTGTATATCCAGTCAGCTATTGGCTGCAGTAGCTTAACAGACAGCAGCACCTTAGAGCTGGAGAAGCCCCAGTGTTTTGGTGGAGTCACTCCTGATACAGGACCCACAATATCCAAGGGGCCCACTAGGAAGTACAAGAATCTTGAGATAAAGGAGGCCTGGTTTTTCAGGCCAGAACAAAGAGAACAGAGAGCTTCCACCAGGGACCCAAGAAAAGCAAGAGAAGGGCCATTATAAAAGGCTAAGAGTGCCAGTGGTAGGTAGTATAGGGAACGCATGGCATAGCATGTGCAAAAAAAAAAGACTTCTACAGGCTCCCTGTCCCAGGGCCATATACTGGCTGATGTTTTGCAATCTACAGAAACCCTAATTTATTTCCAGCGCAGATGAACCCGTTTAGGAGCTGAACAGAGTAGCCTGGAGCTCAAGGTCCAGGAGGGGCAGGGCAGCTTCATGGAGAAAGACAGGATTACAGAAAACACAATGATCTGAGGAAAGGGAGAGTACTCACCATTCTACTGTGGTGAGGGTCCTGGCTGCCTGCTTCTTACTGTAAGAAGACAGAGATACATAGGATTCAAGAGCACCATTAATATTACCTTAGAATCAGCAAATGCCACACACCTACTCCGGACCTCTAACAGAGAATCTCACAGAGAATCCAGCCTCTCCACAAGTCCCCATGCCAGACAGAGGCAATGCGAGCTACATGGGGAGAAAAGCAACAAGTGATTCTGCAGGGCATGAAGTCAGTTACAAAGTTCTGGAGCAGGAATGAGTGTCATCCAAGATTATTCAGCAAAATTCAAGAGTCCTGATTCTGAGACCCGAAGGAGAACACTCCAAACCCTATTCTTTTTGGGAGAGCAAAAGAACTTCCAACTCTGAAACGAGAGGCTGCACAACCAAGACTTACTTCAGGCCTTGGTAGGGATATGAATCCACAGGAATGCTCTGCCAGCCTCTAAGTCTGGGAGTAGCACCCACCTGACCTGTTTACTGGGGGCAGAGTCCAGAGCAGAGGACAAGAGGGAGGGGACCACAACCTGTGAGCAGAAGGCAGCGGCGTTGGATAGGTCCTGCTGAGTGTACTTGACACCAAGTGGGGTGCAGGATTGTGGGAGGCCACACACAACAGGGACAGAATCAGGCCAGTTCAAGGCCTCCGAGTCAGTACCTGTCAAATGGGCCTAAGCAACAGAAATTCAGGATGGGCCTCCTTGGCCCACTTAGGGAGCCAGGCCCCGGTTTTACTGACACTTTCCTTCATGCCTGCTATCCGAGCTCAGAAGCAGTCCAGCAGTGCCCTGCGCAAGTCTGTGGGGATAAAAGCCTCCATCTGTGGTGTTGCCCGCCTCCCTGATCACAGCCCACCCTTCCTCACGGGGGAGCCAGCAAGCGGCAAGCCAGAGGTGCTGCCTCACCGCCCACTGGCACGCAGCCTCAGGGAAACGGAGGGAGGGAGGAAGGGAAGGACAAGGACCAGATCTGCGATGCTCAGGGCTCCCAGACCAAGGGGATCTGGCCCCGGGGCGAGGGGGGAGAGGGGGGGGCGGGTCAGGCTGGCAGAGGAGCCCAGGTGTCCAGGTTCTAGGGGCGGAGCCTAAAGATTCGGAGGCGGGGCCCCGAATGACAGAGGGCGGGGCTCATGAAAAGCGGAGGGGCTGGGGCGGGGCGGGGCAAGACGCAGTCGTTGCGGTTCCCAGACTGGCAGTGCACGGGGCACGGTGACTCACCCAGGCGGCGTCCGCCCGACCCTCCGAGGCCGCGCTCTCACCACTTCCGTCTCCCCCAGCTGCTGAGGCCGCGCAGCTTCGACCCCACCACGGTGCCTCTTACCCCAACCAATCGTATCTCCGGTCTGTGCGCGCCCTGGCCAATAGCCACACCAAGTCCCGCCCTGCCCCCACCACGCAGCCGCCGCCCTCACTCTTCACTCCGCTCATTGGTCAAGTAGGGCAGACGCCCTCCCAGCCTTTAGCCTATCGGGTGTCGGAAGACAAGACAGTACCTGGGAGGAGGAGGTGCGGCCCCGGAGAGGAGGCTCGACCAATGAGAAATCACAGCGCGTCCCTGCGGCAGCCAATGGGAGAGCAGTAAAAGGGGGGCTGCTGGCTTAGGCTCCAGGGGCCGGAAGTGGGGGGTGGCTGTCGCCTACTGGTAGCGCAATTGGAGGCGGGGCCTGGTAGTGGCCCTACAGCCACTTCCGGCAACGACCGTGCTTTGGGTGTAGTTCTCAAGTAGATCCCCAGTGGCACCTCAGTTTATCCATTTCAGTTTTGGTTTCGCTGCGGTCATCGCGTCCCAAACCCAGAAAGGGAGAAAAGACCCCGCGGGCTAAGGGAGGAGGCAGGCCTAGGCTCGAGGCTCTGCCTCGGTCTTCTTCGACTGGAGGCGAAAGGGTTTCCTCACTTTGCATCGGTGAATCGACCCTGCCGTCCTTCGGGACCTGCATGGTGCCGTCAGTCCTGAGTAAAGATCTCTCACTTGTGAGAGATGAAATCTGGATCTCAGGTTGCCACTAGCTAGCTGCGACCTCCTGGTCTGTAAGGAGTGGGAACAGTACTCACCCAGCTCTTCGCTCCTCCCTTTCTCTCTCCCCGGCCCCGGGGAACCAGAGCAGGCAGCATGGCTGAAGGTGGCCGCTGGAGGTCGCCGTGGCCGTGCGACACCACCAACCCGGCCTAAATGGAGAACCGTTGATTCAGACTCCCGACCGATAGCTTCACTTTGGGAGTTGGCCTGAATGCTTTAATACTAGCCCCTGGGGACAAAACTGTCTTCACGTGTCTTTGTTTATAGAACATTGGAACTTTTACCACAGCTGGTAAATTCCAGCAAAACAGGAACCTTGCCCGTGTTCGCTTTAACTCCAGGATCTAGAACAGTGTCTGCAACCTAGCAGATGCTTAATATTTGTTAAATGACTACTGAACTCTTCCAGGACAACGATTGTACTTTACTCCTAGCACTTACTACAGTTTTTGAAGATCACAAGGGTTTCCGTATTTGTTCAGTGTTCTATCACAGGCTTCCTAGAGTGCAGAGTTTAATTCTGTATATCCCTTTCCCCAAATCAGGGAAAAAAGGAAGTCAGGAGGCTGCATGCAGGTAATACCATGTTTTCCCAAGAGCAGATTTCAGATCCAAATCTTCTATAGAACTGAAACTACTGTATGTGGGAAAGATGAAGAGGGGATCAGGCCCTAGATAATAGAGCTGTGGTCAGTGTGATGGAGAGGCCAGATTGGATTCTAGGCAGGGACTGAAACCTGTCATAGGAAAGGAAAGTTTTCCCTACTAAAAGCCAGAAACCAGCACCCTCCTTCAGCACCCTTTCAAAAGTGGGTCCTAGGATCTTCTTGGTCTCCAGGGGCTGGTAAAAATACAGACAGTGACACCATATGGCAGCCATAGATTTGTTAAACTTTATTTCCTCTGAGTCTCTGGGGAGGCAGCAGGGATGTAAGGCGAAGTGGCAGTAGCTGCAGGGGCCTGAGCAGAGCTGGTGCTGGGACGGGCTGGCCTGGGCAGGATGAAGAGGAGATTTAAATATCCAGGATTGAAAGCCAGCTAATGGGTCTCCTTCATCTGTCTTTGGATTTTGTGCAGCATCTCCTGCATCCGCCGCAGCTGGAACAGGCACACCCATCAAAATGGGGCCTTTTAGAGAGTCCTATAGTGTTAACAAAGTGCCCCCAAGCTCTAATCCCTTGAGCCAGGGCCATGGAAGCCCAGAGGTGTGATGGAGACCCTGGGTAGAACCATTAAACCACAAGTCCAGGTGGTTTAATGGACCATTAAACCCAGATAGAAATACTGAGGTTTATAGTTAAGCAGGGACTGCCCCCAGGCTGTCAACCCCTACCACCCCACACTGCTCTCACCTCCTCATCTTTCTCTCGGATCAGCCTCTCAGTTTCTGGATCTGTCCCTGGTGGGACAGCAGGGATGGGGAAGTCGGTACCACTCTCTCGAGTCAGTTTGCTGAGGGGAAGGGGAAAGGAGGGTTGGTAAGGCTAGGGGGACCCCAGCACCTGCTTGGATTGAGCCCAGGGTCTGTAGAAGAACAAAGGAAGGGCTTGGTCTCACTCAAGGCTGTGCTTGGGATCCCCACCCTTGCCAGCTCTGTCCTGGCTTCTGGTCATACTTGCGATTCCTCTCTTTCACCACCAGGCGGGTCATGCTCTGGATGCACTGTGCCCGGTAGTTCTCATAATGTGTCTCCCGTGTCACATCCTTCAGGTCCTGCATGTGAGTACGCACCAGCATTGTCCTCAGCTTCACAAAGTCGCAGTGTCCTGGATTTTCCACTGCACAGCAAGGCTAGGGGTCAACCAGGAGCACTGGGAGAGCCACTGAGGGCAAGGAGATACCCAGGTCACCAGCTCAATGCTTTACCTTCCACAATGCCCCAGGGGTAGAGACGGCCCCGAACTCGCCGCCCTCTGGCCTCTACCACAGTGTTGCTGCCAATTACAGCAAATGGGATACTTTCCTGGAAGAAGTTAAGGGTGCCTGGTCAATACTCCCTATTCTCACCTGTTCTTTTTCACCTATATCTTTATCTTTTCTGCTTCACTCTAGAAAACCAGCGTGCTCTCCCACCCCTTATATAGAATTCCACTTCCCTCTTCTGCCCAGAAGAAACAAGATGGAAAGGGATGCCCTCGCGTAGCCCCACCTTTAGGGCTTGGTCCTGTAATTTGAAGTCTTCATCCTCATCAGAGTCACAGTCTGGGAACTGATAGACCTTGATTCCAAAGCGCTCAATCTCCTCTCGGATCTGGCAAACACATGAGGGCCCACAGTTCTGGGGACCCCATCCTTTCCAGAAGCCCAGTTGCTACCCTCCCCCCACCAGCTTCCCTCACTTTGCGTTTCTTGCGCTCCACTTCAGGAGGGGTCAGTGTGTCCGCCTTAGCCAAGATAGGCACGATGTTGACCCGCTGATGCAGGGCCTTCATGAATTCAACATCCAATGGCCGGAGCCTGGGAGATAGGAATCTGTGACCACCTGCTAGTGGCAGCCCTGCCCTGGTGCTCCCAGCCTGTTCCCTTGGCAGCACCTGGTAGTGTTGGGAGCCTCAGGCTCAGACCATACCCGTGGCCGAAGGGTGAGATGAAGTACAGGCAGCAGTGCACCCTGTTGTCTTGAATGTTCTTGCGGTTCAGGCCACTCTCATCTCGGAAATACTGCTCAAACTGCTGATCAATGTATTCTGCCACAGGCTTCCAGCTGGAGCAGGGACAGACAAGCAGAGAAACTGTGGGAGTGGGGGCTGCCTCGTGAGCTTTGGGACTACAGAGTAACCCACATCCTGAGCAGTGTTTTCAAGACTCTGTTATCCCCTGGCTTGCTTTACTACATCTTCAGGGAGGTCCCTGGGTGGGACAGGGGTGCATCTGACATGTCCCAATAGAAAATCAGACTAAGCACACAGGCAAAGTTCAATAAATGCTAGTTTGATGAGAGGAAAAAAGCCTAGGTGACCAAACAAACCAATAAGAATAAGGTGCCTGCAGGTGAACACCAATCGGAAGCCAGGACAGCCCTCAGTCAGGTTCACAGTCCAGCCTCAGAACCTTTATTTATGTGGTTCTACTCTAAACCCACCCTTCCATGAAGGCTCCTTCCAGTGTACATCTATGTACACTATTCTCCCCTTCTCTCCACCACACTGTAAATATATATGTATACATATACACACTTGGCCTTCTGACTCGTCTCTGTGTTTGCCACTACACTGTCTGACCTATTTACTAACTTAAGTTGATTGACACATATGTTAGAGAACTGCTGCCCCCCCCTTCCCATCCCCGCTGCCACTAGACCATAAGCCTCTCAGTGACAAGGATGATTCATACTTGTTCTGTATCCCTTAAAATGCCCAGCACTGGTTGGACACCTAGTATATGCTCAATAAACTCCTACTTGTTGACTAAAGTATATGTGGAGGTGCACTGTATACTGTGAAGTGCCAAGCAAATGAAATGATTATTCTTGTGGAAGGAAAGGAAAGGTACGTAGGTTGATTGAAGGAGAGGGTGATACTTGCTACAGTAGGAACCAGGTGCTGGTTTGGGTACAGTGTCATGGCAAGCCCAGTGTACTGAGGCATATACCAAGAGTAAAAAGGGTGATGATGACACGGAGGCCACCTCGATCCATCAGGAATATTTACATCAGGAGACCATGTACCATGTGCCAGCACAGTGCTGTGGCAAGAATATAAGAAAAAATGGCCCTCCCCTCAAGACTAAGACACTGAAGCTGAAGATGAACCAGTGTGCTGAGCTGAAAATCACATGTTTTAATGATAAAGCATGTGCTGAGGACTCAGAGCACAGAAAGGTCTGTAAGAGTCTGATGAGTCTGTGAGGCAATTACCCAGGGTCAGCTTTCTGGGAATGCAAACTGTGCACTCAACACCAGGTCCCGATCTCAGAAGGGCCTATGCTTGGTTTGCTTCTCTGCTGTGGCTGTCTTGAAATTCTTAATCATTCTAACCAAGGGGCCCTGCATTTACATTTTGCACTGGTGCTGCAATTATAATGGGTATAATGTAAACAACCCTTTACTTTAGGCGTTTTTTTATGTTTATTTGTTTTGAGAGAGAGAGAGAGCATGCACGTGAGCAGGGAAGGAGCAGAGAGAGAGAAAGGGAGAGAGAGAATCCCGAGCAGGCTCAACACTGTCAGCCCAGAGACCAACACAGGGCTCCATCTCATGAACCGTGAGATCATGACCTGAGCTGAAACCAAGAGTTGGACACTTAACCGACTGAGCCACCTGGACACCCTACTTTAGTTGCTAATACACATTCACATGCATCATTCTGGGTGATTTTGAGATCAACTGGATAAGATGGTAAGGGCCAGTATGTTTCAACTGAAGAAACAGGAATGCAGTCATTTGCTGAAGACCACGCAGTTACTATATGCTGACCCAAGATCTGAACTCTTGGGCTAGCCCCACCTCTTCTTCTGGAAGGTAGCCTAGAGGACGCCTGGAATTTAAACAAAGTTCAACCTATTTTTTTACCCTTTGCCTTCTCTTTCTCCTCCTCACCACTCCCTCAGTGCACTCTCATCCCTTTAATAAACTTGTTTGTGGCACCTAAAATGTTGCTGGTGAAAGAAAAGGAAGGAGGGGAGGTGGTGTTTATTGAGCCCCTACTAGATGTCTGGCCCTGTGCTACATGTTTCCACATGTGTTTGCTTTTTTTTGAGGCTCTTCTTTCTTATCTTGTGTCTTCACCCCCATTACAGAAAGTACATTAGGTCAGAGTCAGAAAGTTCATTAAAGATCATCTACTCCCAGATAAAGAAGATGTGACACACACACACACACACACACACACACACACACACACACACACACAATGGAGTATTATTCAGCAATCAAAAAGAATGAAATCTTGCCATTTGCAAGATGCTAAGTATTATGCTAAGTGAAATTAGTCAGAGAAAGACAAATATCATATGACTCCACTCGTATGTGGAATTTAAGATACAAAACAGACGAACATAAAGGAAGGGAAGCAAAAATAATATAAAAACAAGGAGGGGGTCAAAACATAAGAGACTCTTAAATACAGAGAACAAACTGAGGATTGCTAGAGGGGTTGTGGGTGGGGGGATGGGTTAAATGGGCAAGGGGCATTAAGGAAGACACTTGTTGGGATGAGCACTGGGTGTTATACATAGGGGATGAATCACTGGAATCTACTCCAGAAATCATTATTGCACTATATGCTAACTAAGTTGGATGTAAATTAAAAATAAATAAATAAATAAATAGGAAAAAATAAACGAAAAAAGATCTTCTATTCCCACTCTTTTCCTCTCACTTCAGCTGCCCTGTAAAGGGTGGTGGCATGCTCAAAGGCCATAAACTCCTGACAATTGTGGCTATGTCTGTGCTTATGTGTGCATCCGTGGATGTATGTGTGTGTGTAATGGGAAGGGGGCAGCTGGGGCTGTGCGTGGTCAGACATACCACTCTGTGTTGTTGACTGCATCCCCAAAACCCGGCGTGTCCACAATGGTGAGCCGTAGCCTCACACCCTTCTCTTCTATGTCCACTGCATGTTTAGTGATCTCCACAGTTTGCATGATCCGCTCTGCAGAAAAGGGAAACTGAGACCAGGGCGAGGGCAAGGACCTGCCCAGTCAGGACAAACCGCCCACCCCAATCAGCTTTGCTGCCCAGAATGCCTCATCCACACTGCCCCCCTTCCCACCCCAGGCCGCCTGGGGGCCTGTTCTCTGGGAACCAGCAAGGAGCACATTTCCCAACACAGGAAATGCCGGTGGCTGTTGGCTCTGGCCCCAGCCTCTTCTCTGCTCCCGGCTCTTTTCTTGGATTCCTGGAATCCTTTGGGGGTCAGAGACTCACTCAGAGAGCAGGATTCTGGTCCCTGCCTGGCTTCAGCACCCAAATCTTTAGGGAGCTGGCTGGTGGGCTGCCAGGCTAGATAGGCCTATGGAGAGATGCCGTCAAGGCCCTCTAGGAAGCCATGGTTTCCTGCGTGCTGGGGAAGGCCCCATCCCCCAGGCTGTGGCATGAGTTTGATTTCCCAAGTCAAGTCTGCATGCCAGTCTCCATGCCCGTCTCCTTGCCTTACCTTCAGCACCGAGGAGTTTCCGGTCCCGGTACAGATCAGTGAGGAAGAGGCTATTGACAAGAGTGGATTTCCCCAGTCCAGACTCTCCTGACAGGCGAGAGAGGACAGAACATAAGATCTATAGCCAAAAGGCAACCCCACCAGAACAAGGTGTGTAGAGAGCTGCTTTTTCATCAAATTGGGAAGAGACCAACTGAACCATAGCGTTTTAGAGCCAGAAGGAAGCAGAGAAAACAGCTTGTCTAGCCTTCTTATTTGAATGAGGCTCAGTGAGGATAAGAGGTTGCCCAAGGTCACACAGAACAAGGCAAATACTAGAAAACTGTTGGTCAGGTGTTCTTTGTACCATTTCAACCCCCCTCCCCCAACACACACATACACACTTTTGGCCACCCATGGCTCCTGGCTACTTTGCAAAACTGCATGGCTGCTGGCTGCTTCTTCCTTCCTTACCCATACCTCCTCCCCAAATACATACCAGCCCCACCTGAAACACCCCCTGCCTAGCCCAGCCCTTCCCCAGCTCTACCTGCCACCATGAGGGTAAAGTCAAAGCCTTTCTTCACAGACTTTCGGTGAACTTGATTGGGGAGGGTCGCAAAGCCCACATACTCCTTGTCATCCTAATGGACAGGAAGGCAGAGTGTGTCAGAGTGAGAGGCAGGAGGGGTCCCAGGACCCAACACCTTCTCCCTCCCTCCTAGGTCTTTGCCCCAGCCCTAGAGGAATGGTGTCAAACTCCCTTGAGGCCCCATCTGGGGCCACCAGCAGGGCTCCTGCCCCTGCTGATAGTCAGTTTCCAATGCACCTGGGGGCCAACACCGCAGAACTGGTGCTGACACTAGACAGGAGAGGCCCCAGCTCAACATGCATGCATGCATATGTGCACACCTATACACACACATGCACATACATGCACAGACACTCGGGATCTCTCTGCTCCCTCCCTGGGTCTTCCAGCACCAGCCCACTGAAAGGCAAAGACAGGGCTGGAGGCTCTACCTCAGAGGAGTCATAGGGATCAAGCTTGCCCCATGGGCTGCGGGGTCGGGCTGAGGGGCTGAGAGGGGCTGAGGCAGAGAAGTACTGCTGGCTGTCAGAGGGCTGGGGCCACGAGGGGCCTTTGAACTCCAGGTCATCCTGGTAGAGGTCCGGGGCCTGGGGCTTTGGCTCCAGAACTTGGGGCCTGGACACCCAGGTCTTGGCCTCTGATTGGTGGCAGCTCTCGCTTCCTGGGAAATCCTTCACGAACTTGTTGAGTCCTGCATCATCTGTGTCGTCCAGGAAGCGCTTGATCTGGGGGTTGGAGGGGAGGTGGTGGGAGGATGGGGGGAGTGGGTAGGTGGAATGAAGGGAAGAATGAAGGAGGAAGTCCAGAGAAGGCGAGAGGGAGAGAGAGGAAAGTGATTGTGGTTAGAAGGGAAAAGAAACTGCACTAGCAGCCAAGCCAGAGGAAGTGCTCACCATTCCTCCCTCACCTGCTCATGTGCCTCCCCAGCCGAGATGCCAGGAAAGACCCTGGAGTCCTGGAGCAGCCCTAGGCAGCCCCCAGTTGTTGCAGGCAGCAACTGTTCTTGGGATCAGAGAAGCTCCAGTCCTGATGTTCCCTCTTGACAGGGTGCCTGCTGCCCTGCCCTTCCTGGGGGGTCTGGCCAAGCCAGAGGCCAGTGAATGCCCTAAAGGCCAGGAAGTCAGACTGAATAAGGGGGAGCAACAGAGGCATTAGAACTGAGACGAGGATGCGGGCTCAGGATCCAAGGACAGTGCAGAGAGTCAGTCAGAATGGGACAGGGGCAGGAGGGAAGTAGGGAGGGGAGAAGGGACCTGCCAGCCCCAGGTAAATCAAGAGCCTGCAGGGGGCCCTGTGCCTCCTGTCACTGCAGGTCAGTGAGCTCTGGGAGGGAGATGCAGACTCTACTGGGGGTGCTCACTCTCCAGGGCTCACTGCCCGGAGCTCAGTACAGTTGATCTGACACCTCTGTCCCTTATTCCAGACACCGTGCCACACCAGAGCCTGAGGGTAGGCCCCAGGAGACTAGGGCAAACCCGCCAGTGGATGCTGAGTGCAGGGTAGAAGGGAGCTGGAAGGGACCCAGTGAGGGAGGATGGGAGGACACTAGGCTGCTGACAGCCCCTACCTGTGAGGGACACATAGGAGACAGCACCCATCGGTTGTCTTTTGCCCCCTCTGCCTGGAGTAAGATTCAGCCAGCCACGCAGGAAGGGATCTGGCCCCAATGGTGAACCACAGTGGGGTGGACAAACAATGACTGGCTCTATGTAGAGACCTGTTCCACCCCATCTCCCAACCTGGAAGAGAGGCCACTTCCCCCCACTCCTGCCACCGACTCTAGACCCTAAAACTTCCTCTCTCCTTTGGGGGCCAGTCCCCTTTGTGGAGTGCCTGGCAGTGCTGGGCTCAGCTCTGCCTCACAATACCCACATGCCACCTCCAGACAATGGACAAGGGCTGGCTTCAGAGGCTGACTCACTCCCTGGGGATTGGCCAAGCCAGTGGGGGCTATCCCGGACCACTGTGGAGACCCGGCCAGGGTGGAGGGAGAGAAGATGGCCACAGTCTTCTGCAGGTCCCCTTTTTACAAAGGGAAGAATTGAAGGAGGCAGACATACACATTGCCAGGTTTATGCTAGAGGGAAGTGATTTAGAGGCTACAGGGAAAAGTCCCCTAAGAACTACTTCTAGGCTGTCACCTCTCAAGTCCCCACACCTGCTTATAGCCATCATCTCCAAGGCTTGCCTGGACAGAGGGGAGGAAAGAGGCCCTTTAGACTAAAACTGGAACCAGAATGTGGGGGCTTAGTGACCAAAAGAGGGTGTCCTGAAGCAAGCCTGACCTAACAGGCTCTTCTCAGCAAAAGTATTTATGGGATCCCATGGAGCAACTGTACATCTCAGTTTGTTTATTGTTGCAGCATAATGATTAACTGTGCCCCTTTTCACTCTCAAAAGTGTCCCGGCTTGGACAATTAATTATATGCAACAGAGAAGAGATGGGACTGAAGAGGGTGGGGTCCCACAGGTCCTGTTTTCTGGCAGCTAGAGTCGGGGAATTCCAGGAAATCCCGCCTCTCTGCATGACCCCACAGTGACCCAGCAGTTGGCCAGGGTGGAAGAAAGAAGACTGTGTTCCACCTGGTTTCCCCAGGAGCACTGAGCAGAGGGGCAGCAGTTAAAAGAGAAAGGAAGGCCCTGATTGGGACCCCTACCATCCAGTCTTCCAAAAGTCACCAGGAACCCAGCATCATTCTCCCTGCCAGTCCTGGCTACTTGTCAGCAGGAAGCGGCCCACAGAGGCCCTAGACAAGGCATCAGGCACTAGGCTCCTCCTCACCTGCTGCCTGTCCTTCCCCACCCCCAGCTCCCAGGGTAGCACCTTACCCCAGCTTCAGTCCTGTCCTCAGGGACAGAACTACCTTGCCATCCCAGTGAATGGTCCATGTCCCTCCCACACTTCAGATACCCTGTCGGCAAGCTCTAGGTCTAATTTTATCCCCCAGGAAAAGTTGCTCACACACGGAAACAACCTGGTCTCAATGCTCTTGTAATCCAGCTTCCTGGCTTGCTCCTTTCCCTTTCTCTTTGGCCCCCTCTCCCCCCTCCCTGTCTCTGTCAGGGGCCAAAACAGCTTGTGGAATGTCGTTCCCCACCCCATCCTCCTCCCTTTCCCTTGGCTCCCACCCTCCAAGGACAGCTCGGCTGCAGCAGGATCACTCTGTCTCTCTGCAGTCCCCTCCAACTCTGATTGGCTGTCTCATGATGCCTGCCCGCTGCCTACCCCGGTGGGCACAGCACCAGCCTCCCGAGTCTGTCTGCAGCACAGGCTCTTGATCCACCTGGCCTGTTAACCCCCAAGGGCACCGAGGCCTGCCAGAGGGTCATGAGCTGTCCCCAAGGTGACCTGGCCCATCAGTACACGGGGACAGCCACCCAGGAGACTCCACTATCAAAGGACTCCAATCTCTTTCACCTTAACTTTAAGCAGTGCTGAAGTAGGGTGGGATGTCCTATAATCCCCTAGAAATATGTTCTCATGAGAACAGCCCTGCTTTTCTTCCCAAGCGTCCCTTTGTGTTTTCCAGCAGAGAACCCCAGTCTCTTCAGACATCTGCCCCTAGATTTCCCTGCAGAGTCTCAGCCACAAAAGGACTCCTCCCACCCTAGGATACCTGACCTCTGACTCATGGGGACCCATATCACTTCCATCACTCCACTGCTTCTAGAGAGTCAATGGAAGAGCTGCTAGCACTCGTTCTCTGAGAGACCAAAGGGAGGCTGGCATCCCAGAGGCTTCAGAGTTGCCAATTAGGTGGGAGACAAACTGAAGGGCTTGGCTGGAAGGGTGCAGATGGAGCACCTGACTGGGAATCAGGAGGCCAGTGTTTCTGGTTTGTCCAGAAACCTTTGTGATTTTGAATATTGTCTTAATTTCAGGCCTCTAATGTCCAGTTGTGAATGGCCCTTCCTTGCCTCCCAGGAAGGCTGGGGAGAGATAACTCAAGCTGTTTTGAAGCTGAGGAGAGAGAGTGTACATCTCAAGTCACAGGACTGTTATTAATGTTGGCCTATCATTCTTTTCCCATGCAAACTAAAACCCCCTGGGGAGGTTTCCAGGGGAGGCTGGGGAGCTCTCCCCACTGTACCCACTGACCTCCATAGTGGCTGGGACACTGATCTCCTTTCACAGAGAGACCTCTTATGGAGAAGTCTGGCTTGACATAAATCAGTCAGCCTAAGAACTCGGCCTAAGAGGCCTAAAGCTGAGGACTGTGGTGATGGTGGGGATGTCTTTTAATTAGAGGGTGGCTTCAGCCAAGTTGAAAGCACCAAGACCTCAGCTGAACTGAACTTAGTGTGTGGCAGAAAAGCCCCTCTTGGTCCCTGCTGGGCTTGGCAATGGGGACAGTCAGTTCTCCCCAGGCTTCTATCACTGGAACAATCAGTGTGACGGTACCCATGTGGAGGGAAGTGGGGCAGGGATAAAGACCAGTACCACTTGGCCTCTCCCAGGAACCCCCTCTGGGGAAGGTCACAGAGTCACCAAGACTTCCTAGCCAAAGCTTGGGCCTCAGCCTGGACACAGCTTGAAAGATAAAAGCCCAAAAGGTTGGCCTTTCCAGACCTGGAAGCTTCTGATTCCATGGGGCCCAGGGAGTTCCCTTCTGGAGGCTGCCCACAGCCAACATCCTGCCCCACAGGCTGGTCATGGATCTCCTCCTATTGTAAACAGCCTGTGCCTCCTAATGCAGTGGGCAAATGTTGGGGGGCCTCCAACCTGGGAGGAGAGGCTGGCATGGGGCCTGGAGGCATTGACACCCAGCATAATGTGTTTGTGGCAGGCTCTGGCAAGGATGGCAGAAGAGCTGGCACCCTTACAGTCGGACATCAAAACTTCCTACCTGGGGGTATCCAGGAGGCTGACTGGGGTTAGTATCTCTCCTTCCAGTACAGGCAGGTGGCAGGAATGAGTTCCCCCACCCCCACCACTGCAGAGGGACCTGGTTTGGGGTAGTGTAGGATGCAGCAGGAGGAAGCTTCCCCATGGGTCCTGTCTCAGAGACAGTGATGTATAGATAATCCCAAGGGTAGGATGGTAGGCTAGGCTTCCCTCTCTCAGGGGTCCCTGGGCAGAGGGCGCTGTGGGAAGAGCCAGGAGATGCCCTTTGCCAGGCTGCGGGAAGGAGGGCCCAAGCGTCTCACCATCCCTCTCCGGGAGGCAGGCAGTGTTTGTAGGCCTCCTCTGTGTGTTTTCCCAAGGAAGTTGGTGCTGCCCCTGAGCCCAGGGTAGGTGGGTGAGGAGGGGTCATCCAGGTAACAGCTGACTCAGGAAAGGGCGGGGGACCCTCACCTCCGCGTGTCGCTGACGCGCCTTCCCCAGCCTAACACGCGCGTCTCTGCCGGCGGGCCCCCCCCCCCCACCTCCCGTCAGCACCGACCCACTCCCCGGTCCCAAAACGCGGACAGCACCCCAACCCTCGGGGGCCGCTCCGCCGTTGCTCGGATCAGAGCGAGAAACTTGGAAGCGGCGACGCAACGCCGTCCACCACCAGCAGCCAGAGACAGCGCCTCCCGCCCGGCACAGCCGGGGCTGCTGCGCCGCTGGTCCCCGCGGAGCCGCTGGGAGCAGCGGGCCCTGCGCGCCCCGGCCCTGCCCCGCGCCCGCGCGCCTTACCATGGCTGCAGCCCGGGCCGGGCCAGCTCCGCAGGGACAGCGTCCGAGCGACCCGCGGCCGGAGCTGCGAGCCGACCTCGAGGGACCGCCGGCCCCCGCCCGCCGCCCAGAGTGCGGACCGGCCGGGGGCGGGGCCGGGGGCGGGGCGAGTCAGCCCTGGGGCGGGGCCTGCCCTCTGAGGCGCGGACGCCTGCAAAGCTGAAGGCGGCCGCGGGCGGCTGGCTGCGGGGAGAGGCGGGCCTTGCAGCCCGTGACCCCCCCGGATGAGCAGAGGCGCTCAGGACAGCGCAGCACTGCTCACCTGGCTCTTCCTTACTCAGCCTCTAAGAGTAGCCTCTTCAGGCAGCGCATCACCGTGGGGGCTTGAGCAAATCCAAGAAAAGGGAAAGGCCAACCTAGCATCCCCAGGAGAGGTCTTTCGAAGGAGAGGGGTTTGCCCCACGAGTCGGGAGAGACTCCATTAGTTACCGAAGGTTTTCAGGAAATGAACCCAACTGATGTCCAAGTTAACTGATTGTCCCTACCCCCTCTACACCTCCTAAAGTAGAATGTCAGACTTTGTCTACCTTTACCCAAGCTATGAAGAAGAGACAAAATGTTCCCTTCCTGCAGGACCCTAGATTAAAGATTAAAGAGGATTTGCTGCATAAATTATCCAGGGATCATCTGCTGGAAAGGTGGAAGGGAAGAGGCTGAGTGGCCTTTATGGGGCAGTAGAGTCTTGTCTGGGGCTGAGGGAAGTGGGAAGTGGCAGCCCAGGTGTGAGCCAGTCTATGCTGGGCAAGCAGGTGAGATGCTGTGGGGACAGATGCCTCAGCAGCTTTAGAAGCATTAGAGGCTCAGAAGGGTCAGCAGCAGCAAGGAAGAAGTAGATGCTTAGAGGGTGGGGGTTGGTGAGGATTTTCCGAGCTAATACAGGGCTGAGCTGGTCAGGCCTCTGTGAAAGTTTCCAGAAGCATGCCTCTTCCTGACTCCCACAAACTCTCCTCCAGGGCAGGCTGATTTGCCTGAATACACTTTGAATAAAACATGTCCACAGACATGGCCCTCTCTATTGGTAGAACACCCAGAAGCCTGCCTACTCTATTTCAGTCTGATCTGTGACCAGTGATCATGGTTGGGATCAAGTTAGAACTTAGCAGAGGGACGGAGGGGGGCCTAGGTATACAGATGAGAACACGTTCAGAAAACATGGGATGGCTATTGGAGACGTTATTAGATATTTGGCACTGGTGGACTGAAGGACGGAAGGAGTGCCATTGCTTAAAGAAATCAGGGGCATTCACGGGATAGCAAGTTGAGGAGGAACCTTCCTAGCTGGGTGACCTTGGGCAACTCACTTTACCTCTCTGGACTTCAGTTCCCACACCAGAAAATGAGGGGATTAAACTAGGATATCGCCAGCAGCTTGGCTCAGATAAGAGGGAGCCTCTGAATGTATAGAGAGTTTCCTGGAAAAGGCCTGGGGTAGATGAAGAGATCTGAAGCTGTACTCAGGAAAACAAAGACATGAAAGAGTTTCTTTAGAGAGAAACCAATGGCTATTGGAAGGCTACAGAAGTAGCAGCAGCTGCTGCCGTCAGACCTGAACATCAAACTCACTACACAAAGCCCCACTGTTGGGAACTAGCTATAGGCCACTAACACTCATGTATGCGCTCATAAGACTGCTTCTTGAGTGCTTCCACTGGCATTCTGCATGGCCTGGGCTGGGAATGCTGGGCCGAGGAGAGAAAACCTATGTCAAGGAAGACAGGCCCCATCACAAACAAACCCTTGTTTTCCACAAGTGTACTTCCCTCCTCCCCCCAGTCCTGGTTGTAGTCCAAGTGTGGACACAGACACGTCTCAGAAGGCAGCCCAGCTAGCTCATCCTCAGCTGTGGCTGGAATCCCAACTCTGCTCTGGCACCAGCTGCCCAGGCCCCCAGCAAGCCCTGTGTGTCCTGAGGCATGTTGGTGCCAGCTTGTTTTGAGGGAAGTGAGCCCCAAAGAGAGGCCTGGGACTGTGGAACTCATCTCTACACCAAGACTCTTAGGGTCTTGATGCTCACCAGTGTCTTTGTAATCACTACATCAGCTGCCCAACATGAGGCATGTTGGGTGAAGTAAAAGCTAAAGACAGACTTTGAGCCATTCCATCTACATAAATCTCGCATACTAACTCTGAAGCACTGTGAGTTTCTGAGAGAACTTGGCCTTGGCTTAGGACCCCATACCAGCTTTGGCAATTAGCTCACTGCCTGAATATCCCTTCTCCTTCATGGGCCTCTTTTTCCCCCACTGAGAGAGAACTGGACTCCCCCCAACTCCAGCTCTTGTGTTCTGTGATGGTGCAGGTAGCGTCTGACACCTGGTCAGAAGCAGGGCCAAAATATAGCTGCCCTTGTATGAGTCACTGACCATTGAGTGCTCCTCCCCATCTCCAGTTAGCATATGGACTGGCCAACCTTGCCTCAGGTACCCCTCAGTCCTTAGAGTCTGACTCTTTCTTGAAATTCAACATCCCACCAGGAATTGATATCCTTGACTAGAGTACAATTTCCCATGCCCTGCTGGAGTGGGGATTTCAAGCCAAGGGTCTGGGGAATGAACACTTTGGCACAAGGGATGACTCTTCTGGGAACTCAGATCAGCACACACCTCCAGTCTGCTATCAGGAGGTCCCTCTGCTTAGGTCAGGCTAGCATGGTCTACGTGGAAAAACTCCTGGCCCCCTCCATTGGATCTTTCCTGCCTACCCATGGGTGAAGGTTGTGTGGCACCAAACTAAATAAGGATGCTGTACTTGGGCAAAGTCAAGGTCCAGGTTCCAAAGCCAAGAATAAAGAGTGATTATCACAGGAAATCAGGATTTCGGATCTGCATGACTAGCAAAGGCCACTTCTGCCTCTCAGTAGCAGAGTTTTCTTAAGTGGCACAAGAACTAATTGTATCTCCCTTCCCCCAGAGGTGATGAGTCACTGATGATATAGTCAGAGAGCTCTGGTAGGGGCAAAGAACTATTACCGGGTTGTGTCTTTCAAGGAAACCTTAGCCAGCCTGTCCAGAAAGTTCTGTGCAAAGGCAAGAAACCAAAATACCCTCAACCTCACTCCCACCCCTAATGTTCCCCAGTGTCTCATGATCCTGGATCAGGCATGAAATGTGGGTGGTAATGTCAGGGAGCACTGTTTCCTGGCACCTGTTGTCTAGCTGTGGTAAGAGGCAGTTCTGGAGCCAGTAGAGTGCCAGAGGCCTGCCAGAGGGCCTTTCCAACACCTTCTCTGCAGTAGGGCAGGGCACAGGAGCTGAGAGATGGAAGAGACTTACATATGCATTGGTGTGTGACCCCCTTCAAGAGCCCCCACCCTACATCCCATCTTCTTAAAAGTTTCCCACGACTAAAAACTGACTCTACTGCCCTTCAATCTTTGGGCAGTGTGTTATCAAAGGTCTTCATTACCTGGAGTTGAAACCTGTGTGTACCTGGACTTTACCCTCCAAGTGCCTCCATGCTAGAAGCTTTGCTAACTCATTTCACTGGACTTTGTTTTGTTCTTTGATGTCCACACTCTTTCAAGTGACCCATCTATAGACTTTTCTCTTCCAAACTAACCATAAGCCCCTCAAGGACAGCGAGTATGACCTCTACTCACTTCAATTCAGTGAACATGTGATATAATGTCCTCCTGGATGCCCAGGACTCTGCCCCCAGGAGGGGTCTGATCAATATGAATTGACTGAAAGGATTCATTGATTAGTTTTCCACTCTGATTTTGGAGCACAGATAAGCCTTGAGGCTCTGGGCCTCACTGACCCATCCATAACTTGCCCTTCATTCTGGCTGCTTGCCAGCTCATACTTCATCTCCCAGCCTTGTAATTTCCATGCAAAGACACAAATGTTACCCTCACTAAAACCTTTCCCTTCATATTTTGTGATATCTGAAGGTGCTGCTGAAATATTGATAAGTTACTTATCAGGAAGTGTGGCTATGGAAGAAGGGTTTCTACACCACATATGAATCCCTGGGGCAGGGTGCTCCCTAAAATGCTCTCAGTATTGAGGAGCCAGCTCTGCAAAATGGGGAGCAAAAGTTCACTTCATAAGGTTGCTGTGAAGATTCACTAAGGTAACGCACTTAGAATGGTGCAGGCACTAAAATGAGTGGTAGCTACTATCTCAGCTAATGCGAAAATTATCAACACCAAATCAGCAACTATCACTGTGACAATTTCAAATGCTTTCTCTACAAACAATTAGGAATGTGCATGTGTAATAGTGTAGAGGGATGGGAAAAGAGCCCTTGACTAAAGTGACATTGGAATGACCATGCTGCCACCAACTGTAGAGTCAGCTTCTCCAGCTGAACCCCACGCCATCTCTAGAAAACTAGTCTTGGTCTCAGACTTACTGAGCTGAATTCCCAAAAACAGCCATCATAGAGACTCTTGGAGCTAAATGACTTTGCCTGTGGTGGGTGTGCCAAGGAAATGACTTTGGCCCTGCCCTCCCACCTTCAGCGTCAGAGCCTGAGCTTCTCTCAGGAGCTGCCTCACATTCTGTCCCCTTCCTTCAAGCGCGCACTTGGCCCCCAAGGTGCAGCTGTCTCTGGCCTCTCCCCTCATGGCAGCTGGGCCAAAGGCAGCTGAGCAGAAGAGGGTAAAGCGACATGGTCATTTCGTCACTCAGGATAGCCTTCCTCTGGCTGAGCAGCTGTCAGAGTGGCTTCTGTGTTACAGATTTTCTTCCTCGCCCAAGTATGCTTCCTTGCTCTCTGAGGCCAAGCTCCCTAATCTATCCAGGCCTGCTATTTCTCCTCTTACTTGAAAACCCCACCATTTCAAACACCACCAAACTTCTCTGATAGAAAGATAGAATGTTGGAGATGGGTTCCAAGCAGGGAACCAAGTAACTTCTGGAAATACACCAGAAAGTCCAAAATAAATGTGGCAGGTTCTTCCCTATGTGGGATCATTCTGAGAAGAATAAAAAACTAAAGGATTCTGGCCTCAGTTCTACCATCGACCACAAGGGAGGGGCATAGGATTTTCCTGCCCCCATTTTATAGTCAGAGGGAGCAATCTGCTCAGATCTCACAGTGAAGGCAGGACATCACCCCCCTGCCCTGTGCTTCCAGTGGCTCTTGCTGAGGCATAATGCACTTTAGCCTGTTCTACGGTCACCATTTGTCCTAGTTTGCCCAGGACTGGTGGGGGTCCCAGGACACAGGATGCTAAAACCAGGAACATCCCAGGCAAACCCTGAGTTGGGTCAACCTAGCCTGTCCCCAGAATAGCAATGTGGGTCAGAGGTTACCAGCCTCCCATCCAGCTCTGGACTTTGCTGCCCATGGTAGCTGAAAATGAACAAGGTGCCATCTGACACGAAAAGAAGCTGGGTATCAAGGGTCAGGCTGCTATGAAAAGCCTCCCGAGGTGCCCTGCCCCATTTTTAGCAGCTCTGCTCCATTCTTTCAGTTCTCTCTCCTCTCAACTATAAGCCTTGGTACAAAGCAAGAGAAAATAAGGGGAGTGGGAAAGATGGTTCTAAAGTTCCTTTCAGACAGCCCATATCCTGGGATTCTGTTAACATTCCCATGAATGCAGAGACTCCCTGTGTTCCTCCTGGACTCTGGATTTTTCTCTGTCGAGGAAGTCTGAGCAAAACTTCCCTGAGACTCAACAGCCAACAGGAGGCTGGCCATACCATCCCCCAGGGGCCAAATGACAGGTCACTCTAAAGACACTGAAGTTTGCCTTAGGTATCACTGAGATGGCCTCCCCTGTTTCCTGGCCTGTTTTCCAGAGTTGGTTTCTTGCATAATTGATAGAGATAGAAGGGAGTAAACCACCTTGTCTGCTGACAGCCTGAGAAGTCATTTGCAAGGGCAAGTAGGTTAGGTGCTTTGAGGACAAGGTTCTTAGGGCCAAGGCAGCTCCATCCATCGGAGCATTGAAGCCCCTCCCATCAAGAGCTGCTTTATTCCAAGGAATTCCCCAGGACCGTGTGGGAAGACAGCCCCAGCTGACACCATAGGGCACCCTCAAGACCTTCCTGTTGAGCTTCTGCTAGTTTTGATACAAAAAAACAAAATCATTAGGAATGATTCCCTCATTCCAGCATAACCTTCTCTGGGGAGATTCCAGCCCCTAAATTATCAATCCAAGGATGAGAAGCATCTGTAATCCCTGCTCCTTAGACAAAAGGGCCTTGAGGAGCCACTTGGGAGGAGACTGACACTTGAGAGAGAGAGAGAGAGAGAGAGAGAGAGAGAGATGGTTGAATCAGGCTCCATCCTCAACTATGGACCCAGAAAGGCCTGTGAAATTCAACAAACATGCTGCTGTTCACAAGCCAGGAGCTGTGGCTGGCCACCAGAGAATTCCTGCCAGGAATGGAATCTGGAACAGACTCTACAGTCAACCATTCCCAGATCAGAGGAACTAGAGGCCTTGGACACTAGCACCATCATCTCTAATGTGGGAAGGTCTGTTGGCCATTCAGCCTGGAGGACAGGCTGGGGAAAGCCTAGCACTCTCATGGTTTGTGAGGAGTCCCTGGCCCACCTCCATGACACCGCACTTCCAAAGAGCCAGAGAAGACCAGCAGGCCCAGCTGGTCTCTCCCCAGCTTCTTTTCCCAGCTTCTGGGGAGCAGCTCTGCCGCCGAACAGGGCTGGAGAGCTGCAATTATCCAGACAGGATAAGAGCTATTTTGGGAAGGAGCCGTTCTGCTGCCAAGGCTTTTGACTTTCTAAACTAAAACAAGATGCACAAAGAAAGGGGGTGAGGATGGGGGAGAAAAGGGAAGAACTTTCTCTGTCAAAACCGTCATATCCAGAATGAGGGAAAACACTAACCCCTTCCCAAAGGTAAGAGACTAGCTATTAAGATATCTCTAGCTTTGAGAAGGAGAGTGTAACCTGACACCCCCCCGCAACACACACACACACACACACACACACACACACACACACACACACACATCCCCTAATGACTCCTTCTCTCCTAAGTTCCTCCAAGAGTACATATTCAGTCTGTTGCATTTATTTGGACATTTGAGCACAAACTATTTCATATTGTTGTTTAAATGTTTCCTGTCCATGTCTTATCTCCCCAACCAGATGGTAAGTTTCTCATGGCCAAAGAATGTGTGTGCTCTGAGGCTTCAATGCTCTCTCCAGTAGTGCCTAGCAGAGTGCTAAGCATCTGAATGAAGTTGTTTATGAAAGGAAGGGAGAGAGGGAGGAAGGAAGGAAGAGCAAAAGGAAAGAGGGAGAGAAGGATTTACTGTCTCTCGTGGAGGTGATCTCTGAATGTAGTTGTTCCCACCCACAGTTGAGCTCAGGGCATGGGGCTGAATAAGAAGCCATGGCAGAGGGAGTGGCAGCCACATTTTTGGCACCTCCCCTTCAGCTGTTCCATCATCTGAGCTCAGGCTGTCCTGCTCCACCTCCTTTATTTGTTTTCTATCTGTAATTAACTGTCCATCCTGGGCTAACCTATGGATGGGACCCATTAAAAGCCATGCTAGGCTCTAGGTAAGGGAGAGATAGGGTGAGAGAAAGAATGGAGGCAGGAAGAGCTCAGACTATCTTATCAAACATGGGCCAAGAAGAACTAAAGTAGTTATCGGAATAATGCACTCTGAAATCAGGACACTCTTTGCCAAATTCAGGACACAGGGCTGCTGAGAGCAGAGTTTACTTTGTGCCTTTCCAAGTTGAGGACTCAAATAGTGTGTAACCCAGAAAAGTGTTCCCTTTCTGGATTGCCCTAGGCTGAAGAGGGGAGAGCCAAGTGGGGGCTGATCCAATGTATGGTTTCCCAGACAGCTTTTAGATCACCTTTGTGCAAATCTCCTTCTGGGGAGATGCAGCTCCCCCCCCCCCCCCCACCAAGTGCACAGCATGGCAAGTAGAACACAGGCTAGATTTCAGCCCCCACTTGCCCTCTCTGCTAGGTACCCTTGTGCAGTGAACAACTTGCCCAACTATAGGGAGAGTTCTGTCTGTCTCCATTCCTGCTTCCATGAGAGGTTAAGAGAGGGACTTGGATAAGGGGGAGCATGGGAAGACTGGAAGTAATTTCCCAGGGGTGTTCTTACCTCCTCATCTGTCATAATGGAGAAGTAGAAGTCAGGCATTCCCAAGGGACAGCAAATGGAATTCAGAGAGTACCAACAGGAAGAGAAAAAGAGAATTTTACTAAAGATCTCCAGTGGACTTTGGCATAACCTGGCCCAACATCCTTTCTAGTGAAAGTGGCCCAAATAGCAACAGCTAGTAAATTTACAGCAGTAAATACTGAGGACTCACTGTTACCAGGCACCATGCTAAGTGCTGTACATGTAGTAGCTTGGTTAGTCCTCTTATAAACCCTAGAGGTAGCCATTGTTCCCACTGACAGTTGGGGCAACTAACAATTGGAAAAATAAAATAACTTACCCAAGGTCACAGTGAAAAAATACTAGACACAGGACTCAAACCCAATACTATAACTCCAGAGTCCACACTACTAAACCTCAGCTTTATAGAGCTTTGCTCTCTCTGAGGGGCAGGGACGCCTTTCTCTGCTCTTTGCTGCCAATTTGATAGCTCATGTGGTTGGGACTGGATTGCATTCACAGGACTCTCTCCTCCCTAGGGACTTCCTCATCCAGAGCCCTGGCCTCCCTCATGCTCACAGGAATAAAGCATATCTTGGGCCACAACATTCAAGGCAGGAACTCTTTCTTACTAATATTCACTATATGAGGGTTGGTCCCCTCTCTCTCCACCAGAGAGGTCAAGAGTACAAAGCGGGGGAGGGTGTCACGAGGCCCTGGGGATACTTAAGGATTCTAGAGTTGGCTACAGGACCCACTGATGGCCTCAAGACAGAGGCCTGGACATCCCTGGAGATTGTGCCTGGGAAGCAGCCAATAAATACCTCCCAAGTCTGGGCAAGGGGGCTTGAGGAGAGTTCTGACACAAGACCCAAGAGGAGACCCATCAACCTACATTAGGGCAGGGTAAACCCTGAGTAAGACTGTGAAACAGGTAGTTTGTCTTGGTGACTTTTTTTTTGGGGGGGGGGGGAGGGGGTTAAAAATCACGAGAGGTAAGACTAGCTAAACTGAAAGGCATAGGCTTAAATTGTTCTCCATTTCAGAAATGACTACTTCCCATTGAAAGGAGGCTCTCGAAAATGAAAAAGGTTCCAAGTCCCAAAGGAATGACTCTAATAGTGGAATTATAGTCAACCCTCTAGTATGTGTGGTGCTAATAGACCTAGCTCTGTAGATACATAGCGGTCATCCTTCCACCTGTCCTCCTGCCTCCCAAACCCCAACAACGGGCCCACAGGAGGGGAAATCACAGACCTTTTAGCCACCAGATGACACGATTATACATTTCCTCAGACACATCTGAAAGTAACAGAAATTGTTGCTCTTTTTCACTGTGGGATGTATACCTCTCTCCCCACTACTTAACATTTCCCTTTTAGGCTCTACATTTCTCCATCCAAAGGTGCCCTCAGCCCTTGATCCTCTCCAAGAAGCCCCTGCAGTCTAGGACTAAATCCTGCCCCACCCTTTTCTCCACCCTCTGTGCCACTGTTAATGCCTTTCCCCTCTTGGAAGTCTAGGTCCTAGCGTATCTGTGCTTCACCTTCTCCACTTTATTGTCAGAATATTTACCTGAGAACCTTATTTTCTTTACTAGCCCTAACCAGCCCTAGTCCCAACTCAGTTCTTTATCTCCATTCTCAGGAAGCGCTTCCTACCCTGAAAACCACTCTCTATTACTTTCCATTGAAAGGTTAAGCAGCGTTGCCTGGAAGAATCAATGCCTAATGCCTGCCCAAGCATCGTTATTGATGTCATTAGCTTGGAGCTCAAAAAAGCTGGCAGGGAAGGAACGGGGCAACAGGCTCAAGGTTTAGCTTGAGCACTGGCAGGAGAGCAGCTCTGAGGCCCAGAATGAAGAAGGGGACTGACTTTCCTACCCACCCCAATGTCCCACCTCACTAAATTGGGGCTGCACCTGGGCAGTCTGCTTCTTCACATACCCAAGAAGAAAGCACTAAACCTTTGAATGGGTTGTTTGGAGGTCTGCTTGAGGGCTTGTGGCATTTCCCTCAATGATGCCTGGTTTGGAGACTCCTTTGGTGGTGATAGTGGTGGTGGTGTTGCTGATGGTGGTGGTGATGGACTTGCCTTCTCTCTCTGGAACATCATTTCCTCACAGAAAGGACTTGAGTCCATTTCAAAAAAGGACAATAAAGGGTCTGGGGGAAGAGGGGACTTAGACTCAAAATCAGGTGTTGTCGGCAGGCTTTGGGATGTTTCAACTTCAGGACTGAGTAAGGCCCACCATGAACAGTCAGGTCCATACCTAGGTAAGGCCCGAGGGGGTAAGGGCCGAGGGGTCAGTTCCAGTTCTGCATGGACCGAGGGCTTTGGGGAGGGTTCTGGATACCTGAGTGCAGGTCCTGGGGACATGCAGACACTTTCTGAGGGTCTTTGGGTGTGCTGCTTATAGCTGGGTTCTGGAGTGACAAACATAGATTTGTGGGGGTTCTCAGACACTGCTCGAGATGTCACACGGGGAGCTGAGTATAACTGTTCCGCTGAGGAGATGGTGACCCTGCGGCTGACCTCGCCATCTCCTCTAGTTGAGGACCTCAGGTTGGACTCTACTTCTGATGATATTAAGTTCTTTGGGGAGGTCTTGGTGTCAGTGTAGACAGACTGCTTAGGGATAGTCTCAGGATCTGAACGCCTAGAAACTCGGTGTCCACCACTCAAATCCTTTAGGATAGAGAGTCTGAGGGATGATTCCAAGTTCATATTCCTATGCAAAGTCTTGGGTTCTGTGTAAATTGGGCTGGGATGACTCATTTCACACTCTTGGCCAGGGATCTTTCTTTGGGCTGTCCGAGAGTCTGCATTGACTCGGCCACTGCTATGTTCTGGGCTAGAGGGTCTTCTTGGAGATCTGATCTCAGTAGCAGTCAAACCCTTTTGGATGGGTTCAGTTTGGACTGCTTCATCCTTTGGGTAAACCAAAGTCCTACGGGGAACTCTGACTCCTTGTGGGTACTGGACCTTGGAGGGTGGGTCTTCTTGCAAGATTTGTAAGTTATCCTTCTGGTCTACAAAACTCAACCGGCGAGAGGATTTGTCATCAGGGGTTAATGAGTAGCGATTACTGATGTCACGCCCTGGCTTGCTCTCACCCCCTCTTCGTGCTGATTCCTCTCTGGATGGGCTAACATTCCGTTGCGTCTGGACAGCATGGGAAGCTGATGTTTGAGTTTGCTGGATCTTTCGATGAATAGAGGGATGGCGGTATGATTCTGATTTTGATCGGGCCTCACTTCCTCGAGGGATGGGTGTTCCACTGGGCCCTGACTGGGGGGAGATAGAACGTGGATAGTCTGATGCTGAATGGAAAGAGGGGAGATGCCCAGCTTCTGATCTTCGATGGGGCGAAGGACTTTGGGGGGCTGCAGCGGTTCGTGAGCTCGAGGCAATCATATATCCTTGTCCCCGCTGAGGGGTTGTGTTAGTAACCTCAGACCCTTTCTGTGCTGAAACTGCTACCTTGGACCCAGTTTTATTTGTCTTGACCATCCGATAGACTGAGCTCCTCTGGGTAGATCCCATATTTTACTGGCTGTCTTGTATTGAGGATCCTAATGAAGTCTGAATATTTACCCTTGGTTTTAAAAGCTGCTGCCCTTGTACTCCCACAAAAGTGGCTGTTATTCTAAGAGTGTTTCAAATAGTCCCCTTAGCTACCTGCCTGGTGATGTCATAAAGGAAGGAGCTTCCTACTAAACATCCTGGCATACTGCCACAGTTCTTCAGAGAATCTCAAGCAGTAACTGCAAGGAAACTGCGACTTGTCTTTGGAGTTGACACCACCAGATCTTTGATCAAGTTCTTAGTAAAACCAGTTTTCCTTAGTACACAGGGAAGGCTCCAGTCTCTCCGTTACTCTCCACAGATTCTAGGAATTCCCAGACTCATCTAGAGAAGGAATCAGTCTGAATATCCTGCTAAGGCAAGGCTACTCAACTCAATCACTCTGTGTTAGTACCAGTTTTAATAAGATGCAAGTACAAAGTTGTCCCCAATTTAGTTGTATAGAAGTAAAAAAATAGGGCTCCATACTTTTCCAGGTATCAGAAGTGGTTTGGTTGACCCTGGGGTAAAAATCCAGATTTCTCAAATCATAAAGTCTCACATTCTTGGCCTAGGAGTGAGTATAGGATTGTAGGAAAGATTTGGAATTAGTCATTGGTTTCAATCGTAAATGACTGTGCACCTTAGACAAGTTATTTGACTTGTCTGAGCCTTGGTTTCTTCATCCGGAAATCAACATCTGGTAGGTAAGTGTCACTCAAAAAATGTGAGTGTCTTTTCTCACAATCCTGTCCTCTCAATTCTCCTAATTAGCTGGACTTTGGTTCTTTCTTGATTTGAAAAGTGCCTTTGCATCTTGGATACCATTTTGGATGAGAGACACTGTCATCTTTCTTTCCCTTTCACATGCTGCTCTCTACCATATCCACATTCCACTATTGACTCTGAAGGGTCTTCATGGTTACAGGACAGTCAGATTCATTGTTTCTGGATCTTTAAAATCAGCTTTGATTAAAGACAAAGTTGAAACAAAAACCAACACGTTCTTAGGTAACAGGAATCTCAATAGGCCAAGAAACCTTGAGCTACTGACACGTCTTTAGAATATAAAACATTTGGCTAACCATTATATCTTGTTTTACAGAAAAGGATAAAAGTAGAATACAAGTCAGATATCTTGAAGACACTAAGGGTAAGCCAGGTTGAAATGAAGATGGTTCCTGTTTATACTTATTTGATATCTTGTTATAAAATTGAGACTGGCTGACTTAAAAAAGCTTTCCTAGGAGATTCTCCTTTCAATACAGTGACTTGTTGATTTATAACCTTTAACCACGATGCTATAATGCTTACCTATTTGTCTGGGAAGATTATATTTCTCTTTATAAATTTATTGAGTGAGTTTTAATTTCTCCATCAACATGTAACGTTAAGTCTGCTATCACTTTTTTGTTCTTATTAAAATCATCTCAGTACTTGTTTGAATAATTGTTTATATTCTCTTAATATTGGGGAAAGTATTTTTTTCAGTGTTCAATTTCAGTACAAGTAAACACAAAAGGGTGATTCTTGCAAAAATGGGCAAAACAAAATACAGAATCTTGATATTTTCCTCATCATGAATAATCTAACTTGTATTAATCCATGCTTGAGTCACAAGTGGGTTCTTTCAGGGTAATCACACTCTCACTTCTCCTGCTCTTCCTACTGGCAGGGGTATGATGCAGATAAAATGTGATGAGATGTAAAAGCTATATTAAACTGTTTTATTTTGAATGGAAAGCATACAGCAAAGGACAGGATTGCCAGGAATTGCCACTTGGTTGATGGGATTTGTGGTAGCCAGTCTCCAAGATGGCCCCCAGTGATTCTCATCTGCTAGTATTCATGCCTTTGTGTAGGCCTCTCTCATTCTGAATCAGGGCTTGCCCTCTGTGACCAACAGTTTATAGCAGAAATGATGGTCTAGGACTTCTGAAGCTGATCATAATGGCACTGCACCTTTTGCCTTGGTGTAGGCAAAATCTCTTGGATTGCTCACTCTGGGGAAAACCAGTTGCCATGTGGTGAGGAAACTCAATGGGAGACCCAGGTGGAAAGAAACTGAGGTCCCTAGTCAATAGCCAAGACAAAATTGCCAGTCATATGAGTGAGTCAACTAGTAAATGCATTAAACTGCAACGTCAGGAGAAACCCTGCGCCACAACTGCCCACCTGAGTCACTTCCAAATTCCTGATATATAAAAACTGTTAAAGATAAATGGTTATTGCTATTTTAAGTCACTAAGTTTTGGAGGTAATTTCTTATGAAGTAATAGATTATGTAAATCAATTTTCTCTAGTGTCAACTGTCATTAACCAAGCACAGAGACCAATATATAAACCAGATTAGCAACCCACTAATATACTTTGAGAAACACACTATTGAACTGATTGGAAGCCAGGTCATTCTTTCCCTATAGACACACCAACTTCAAGAGGAAGAAAAGTTGCTTGGTGAACATGAAACTGGATCAAGAAGTCAGTAGGATATTCCACAAGAGGGCAACACCTGTCACAAAGCACTAGGCATACCTAGTGCACTCCCCATCCACTCATCCATACAGCTTTAGCTGAGCATCCATCCCCATGTCTGGCACCTAAAACTTCCTTTTCTTATGCTTTACACTAACCATTCCTTTCTATTAAGCAGTTTTCCTTCAAATGAGTTCTAATAAAATTGACTAAGTTTATAGCTACTTAACTATGACATTATAGTTCTGCTTCCCACTGATTTAAGTATTCCTAAACCTTCTATTCTCCAAACAGAAAACAGCTAAAAGAATTATGAAAAGTTGAAAGGACTATTTTACTACTTTAATAAGCATCTTTCCTGAAAGGACTATTTTACTACTTTAATAAGCATCTTTCCAGATAGTTATGCATTTATCAAATGTAGACATTTATGTATAAATTTTCATGGGGTCATATTATACTTACTAGCATGAGTCCATAATATGTCCTGGACACCTTTCTACTTAGTCCACTTATGCTTTTCCATAATTAAAAAAATTATTGTGGTAAAACACACATAACATTTACCATCATAACTATTCTGAAGTGTACAGTTCAGTGGTATTAAATACATTTACATTGTTATGCAACCATCATCACCATCCATCCCCATAACTCTTCTCATCTTGTAAATTTACTGTTCTAGCCATTTTTAAATGCACAATGCATTGGCATTAAGTACATTAACAATGTTGTGCAGTCATCACCACTCACTATCCATTTCAAGAACTTTCTCAGCATCCCAAATAAAAACTCCGTACCTATTAAACAGTAACTCCCAATGCCCCCTTACCCCAGCCTTGACAACCACTATACTATACTTTCTGTCCTTATGATTTGGACTACTGTAAGTAACTCATGTAAGTGGAATCATACATTATTTTCTTTTTGTGATTGGCTTCTTTCACTTAGCATAATGTCCTCAAGGTTCATCTGTGTTGTAGCATATTGCAGAATTTCTTTCCCTTTTAAAGTTCAATAATATTCCATCATATTTACCACAGTTTGTTTATCCCTTCATCCATTTATGGACACTGATGTTTCCACATTTGAGCTATAATGCTGCTATGAACATTGGTGCAGAACTATCTGTTGGAGACTCTACTCACAAGTGGAATATATTGCTGGGTCATATGATAATTCTATTTTTAATTTGTTGAGGAACCACCATACTGCTTTCCATAATGACTGTGCCATCTTACATTCACACCAACAGTGCACAGAGGTTCTAATTTAAAAACATTCTTGCCAACACTTGTTTTGTATTTTTCATAGTAACCATCTTAAAGAATGTGAAGTGGTATTGCATGGTAGTTTTGATTTGCATTTCCCTAATAATTAGTCATGTTGAACATCTTTTCATGTGCTTATTTTGACCATTCATATAACTTCTTTGGGAAAATGTCTATTCCAAGTCCTGTGCCCAATCTTGAATTGTTTTTTGTTGTTGAATTTAGGAGTTCTCTGTATATTCTGGCTATTAATCCCTTATCAGATATATGATTTGCAAGTTATTTCTCTCATTCTAGGGGTTTGCTTTTTTACTCTGTGGATAGTGAAGTTTTAAATTTTCATGAAGTTCAATATATCTATTTTTTTTATTTTGTTGCCTGTACCTTTGATGTCATGTCCAAGAAATCATTGCCAAAGCCAATACTGTAAAGCTTTTGTCCTATGTTTTCTTCTAAGAGTTTTATTGTTTTTGGCCTTAGATTTAGGTATTTGATCAATTTTGAATTAATTTTTGTATATGGTGTTAGGTAAATGTGAGGTAAGAATTTCACTCTTTTGCATGTGGATATCCAGTTTTCCCAGCACCATTTGTTGAAGGGACTGTCCTTTCCCCATGGTCTTGGCATCCTTGTCAGAAATCATTTGAACATATTTGCAAAGTTTTACGTCTAGGCTCTCTATTCTATTCCATGGATCTATATGTCTATATGCCAATACCACATTATTTTGGTTAGTGTAGCTTTGTAAGTTTTGAAATCAGGAAGTGTGAGCCCTTCAATTCTGTTGTTCTTTTGAAAAATTGCTTTGGTTATTTGGAGATTTCATATGACTTTTAGGATGGGTTTTTCTATTTCTGCAAAGAACATCATTGGGGTTTTGATAGGTATTGCATGGAATCTATAAATGGCTCTGGGTAGTATTGACATTTTAACAATATAGTGTCTTCCATTACATGAACATAGGATGTGCTCCCATTTATCTATGTCTTCTTTAATTTCTTTCAGCACTGTTTTGTAGTTTTCATAGTACAAGTGTTTCACCTCCCTGGTTAATTCTTAAGTATTTTATTCTTTTTGATGCTACTGTAAATGGAATTGTTTTTGTAATTTCCCTTTCACATTCTTCCTTGTTCATGTATGGAAATGCAATGGAATCTTGTGTGTTGCCTTTGTATCCTGCCACTTTGCTGAATTCATTTATTAGTTCCAACAGTTTTCTTGGTTATGTCTTTAGAGTTTTCTACATATAAGTTCATATCATCTGCAAACAGAGATTACTATTTGAGATTACTATTACTATTTGAGATTACTATTTCCTTTCCAATTAGGATACCTTTTATTTATTTTTCTTGCCTAAATGCTCTGGCCAGAACTTCTACTACTATGTTAAATAGAAGTGGTGAAAGCAGGCATCCTTCTCTAGTGTCTGATCTTAGAGGAAAACCTTTCAGTCTTTCCATACCATTGAGTATGATGTTTGCCAGAGGCTTTTCACATGTGGCTTTAATCATATTGAGAGAGTTTCCTTCTACTCCCAGTTTGTTGAGTGTCATGAAAAGGTGTTGATTTTGTCAAACGCTTTTTCTGCATCAAGTTGAAATGATGAGGCTTTTCCCCCTCTTTATTCTATTGATGTGGCATATCACATATTACATTGTTGCATAACAGTACATATTATGATTTTCATGTAGAGCTATATACTTGCATTCCAGGAATAAATCTCATTTGATCATAGTGTATAATCTTTTCAATATGCTTAATTTTGTTTGCGGGTGTTGAGGATTTTTGCATCAATGTTCCTAAGGGATCTGATCTGTAGTTTTCTTGCGAGTGTCTTTGTCTAGCTTTGGTATGAGGGTAATGCTGGCCTCAGAATGATTTAGAAAGCCTCTTCTCTTCAATTTTTTGGAAAAGTTTGAGAAGGATTGGTATTAGTCCCTAAGATGTTTGGTAGAATTCATCAGTGAAGCCATCAAGTGCAGGGCTTTTCTTTATTGGGAGGATTTTGATTACTGATTCAATCTCCTTACTAGTTATAGGTCTATTCAGATTTTCTCTTCATGATTTAGTCTTGCAGGTTTTGTGTTTCTAGGAAATTGTCCATTTCATCTGTTATCCAATTTGTTGGCATACAATTGTTCATAGTACTCCCATATAATCCTTTTTATTTCTGCAGAATAAGTAGTAATGTCCCCACTTTAATTTCTGATTTTGGTAATTTGAGTCTTCCCTTTTCTTAGTCTATCTAGCTAAAGTTTGTCAATTTTGTCGATCTTTTTGAAGAATTAGCCTTTGGTTTCATTTCTCTATTGTTTTTCTATCTCTGCTCTAATCTCTATTATACCTTCCTTCTGCTAGTTTGGATTTAGTTTGTTCTTTTTCTAGTTCCTTAAGTTGTAAAGTTACATTGTTGATTTCAGATTTTTTTAATGTATTTATAACTTATAAGTTTCCCTCTTAGCACAGTTTTTGCTGCATCCCATAAGTTTTGATGTTACTTTTGTTTTCCTGCATCTCAAAGTATTTTCTAATTTCCTTGTAATTTCTTTTATCCATTGGTCATTTTAAAAGTGTTAACTTCCACAATTTTATGAATTTTCCACGTTTCCTTCCTTTTGTTATTAATTTATAATTTCATTCTGTTGTGGTCAGAGAAGATACTTTATATCTATCTTTTAACATCTGTTGGCCTACAATATGGCCTATCCTAAACATGTCCCATGTGTGCTTGAGAAGAATGTGTATTTTTTTGTTGTTGGCTAGCGTGTTCTATATATATCTGTATGATCTAGTTGGTTTGTTAACTCCTCTGTTTCCTTACTTGTCTTCTGTCTGGTTGTTCTATCCATTATTGTGAGTTTTTGAAGTCTCCAATTATTGTTACAGAATCGTCTATTCTCTCCCTTCAATTCCATCAGTTTTGCTTCATATATTTTGGTGGTCTGTCATTAGGTATATAAATATAACTGTAATATATTCTTTCCCTATTGAACCTTTTGTATATAATGTCCTGGTCTCTTGTAACCTTTTTTGATTTAAAGTTTACTTTGTCTGATATTAGTATAGCCACCCCTGCTCTTCTGTTTACTACTTGCATGGAATATCTTTTTGATCTTTTCACTTTCAATCTATTTATGGCTTTGAATGTCTCTTATAGATAGCATATAGTTAATGTGTTTTTATCCATTTCCAATCTCTGTCTTTTGATTGGAGAGTTTGATTCATTTATGTTTAAAAATTTTTTTAGTGTTATTTTTGAGAGAGAGAGAGAGTGGGGGAGGGGCAGAGAGAGAGGGAGACACAGAATCTGAAACAGGTTCCAGGCTCGGAGCTGTCAGCACAGAGCCTGATGTGGGGCTGGAACTCATGAACCACAAGATCATGACTTGAGCCAAAGTTGGACGCTTAACCGACTGAACTACCCAGGCGCCCCTGATTCATTTATGTTTAAACTAATTACTGATGAGATCGTCTGTCATTACGCTATTTGTTTTTTGTCCCACATTTCTTGCATTACTGTCTCCTTTTGTATTTAGTTGATTTTCTGTAGTGAAATGTTTAAATTATTTTCTCTTTTCCTTTTGTGTATATTCCATAGCTATTTTCTTTGTGGTGACCATGAAGATTACATTTTGCATCCTAAATGTGTAACACTCTAATTTGAATTTATACCAGCTTAACTTCAATAACAATAAAAAAACTCTCTTCCTTTACAGCTTCATCCTACCCCTATTAATTGTTGATGTGACAGAGTTAAATTCTTGTGTATAGTGTGCCCCTAAATATAAACTAATGATTCTTTTATATACAGAAACTCTGAAAGACAGAAGACAGTAGGCCAATATATTCATAGTGCTAAAAATAAAAAATAAAAACCCTTGTCAACCAAGAATCCTATATCCAGAAAAGCTGTCCTTCAAATGTGAGGGGTAAATTAAGACATTCCCAGAAAAACTAAAGCTGAGGCAGTTTGTAAGCACTAGATCTACCCTACAAGAAATGTTCAAGAAATGCTTCAAGTTGAAATAAAAGGACACTGCATAGTAACTCAAAGCCATATGGAGAAATAAAAGGTCTCAATAAAGGTAAGTACATGGGCAATTATAAAAACCAGTATTAGCTTTTGTACTAATTTTGGTTCCAACCATTACAATGGTTTGTAACTGCACTTTTTGTTTTCTCCATGATTTAGGAGATCAATACATTTAAAGCAAGAAAACAGCAGTAATTAGTATAAAAGTTAGTGTTACTGTAACTTTGATTTATAACTCCAAATCCTGGTTTATTTTTTACATAATTTAAGAGAGTAATGCATTAAAAATATTATTAGCTTTTATTTTTGGCCACACTTTACATAAAGATGTGATTTCATGACAACAACTGAAAGGGGTGGAGATGGAACTAAAGGATCAGGTTTCCATTCTGATGTCAATACCATATTCTGTTAATTATTGCAGCCTTCTGCTATGCTTTCACATCTGGTAGAACACATCCCTCCTCCTTACTCTATTTTTTCAATATTATTTCCAAATATCTGTTAAGTCACACATCTATAGAAAGTCCTTTAATTTTACTCCACTATACAATTAATCATATTCAGTGGGACACTGGATTTTTACTTATATAACTCCCAGAGGACCAACTTTTTTCTAAGTTCTTGGGAGGCACATCTCTAAAACCCAATTCTTTTTTTTTTTTTTTTTAAGTTTATTTATTTAAGTAATCTCTACACCAAACATAGGGCTTGAACATAGGGCATGAGATCAAGTTACATGCTCCTCTGAGTGAGGCAGCCAGGCACAACTAAAACACCCTTCTAATAGCAACCTATAAAACAGTACTATTAGCATCCAGAAAAGGGCCAAAAGCTATGTATTTGAAAACAATAACAACAACAACAGCAACTAAAATCTAATCTGGAAATTTCTAATAATCAAATTTTCCAAGGGGAAAATTCCATTCAATAGTGAGCCAACAATAATTTATTAGCCATCTACTATGTGTCTAGAACCGTTTATGTATTTATTGTGTTTCCACATATTGAGGAAAAGTGAAGGACTCCGTATACTCTAAAAACTCAGCACCAAACCCACCGGACAGATGTGAGGATGGGGACTAAGTTCATAAAGGATATATCACCATCAGTTTTAACTTAAATTTGCTCTTGGTTCACTTCCAAGAGTGCGCAGGGCACTCTTGAACTACAGCCTCAGGGAAAGCTATTCTGTTTTACTGTGAAGTATACAAACATGTTTGCTCCAGTATGGTCTTGGGCAGATCATGGAACCCTGGCACCTAACAGTTACTCCATAACCAATAAACATTATCTACCAACATTATTATTGTTAATGTTGGCCAATATTAGTGATTATAAACCACATCAGTGAGAGTTTATGTAGGACTTGTAGCCTTTATGAATACTAATAGATAATGCTGTAATATCACAACTCACTATTTAACATGATATGTCTATCACTCCATACATTTTTTTTCCTGTGGGTCCTGGACACAAAGTCCTTACATTTTTATGTATGTTGGTTTTGTTGCACCAATTAAAAGTTTTTGAGAGGAAGGACCATGTATTACAAGTCTCCGTATCCCCCCAAGTTTCTTATACACAGTATTATTTGTAAAGTAATTTGCTTTGGTTTTGCTCTGGTTACAGTGGCAAGCAACTGTTTCCTTGTTTCAAAGTAGTCAAATAGATTTGTACCTTCCTATTTTATTTGTGCAGGGTAGAATTCTGGGGTGCTAATAAAAACTGTATGATATGACCATCCTCAACAGGAACTATCCAGTTTTCACAAACAAAAGACCTATCATTCACTTGTTAAGAATAAAATGTTAGCTGGTAGCTGGCTAGTACTGCACAACAGCACATAACTTCTAAGAAAAGGTTTTTATTCACATGTAAAAGCTCCAAACTTGAGGCAGATGAAGGTATATCAATCCTCTAAATACCATGCCAGACACATGTATGCATCTGCCCAGGAGTCACTAGAGGCTAAATTAGAGAAAACATTGTGATCTTCATCTTCCCACAATTTCACTCCTCTAAGACACAAATGATGTGAGGTATACAATCCAAAATACTCAGAAATGATGTTTATTCACTTTAAAGGGTTCAAAATATCTTGGACTTTTACTCCGACCTGTACTTTCATCATGTAAGTAAATTCTAGCTGGAATGGGAATATGACAATCCTGGCCAAGAGGAGGGCAGTATTTCTGTTCTAAAATATGGATGACTGGTGCTGGCTTATATGAGAGGTGGTAGCAGTCATTGCTTATCTGTCAAACTTTATAACAGATATTGAAGCCTCTTTGGGTGGCAGTTCCTCTCCCAATAACTAAAACACAGAAATATCTTACACAGCTAAAACCTAAATGGTATTAAAGGTAAACATTTTATTATATAACAGGAATTAAAGTTTTCAAAAATCTGTACCAACAAAACCAAAACCAAAGCCATTCTGGGAACAATGAGAAAATTTTACAATAAAAGCTACCTTTCACTTTTCAGAAATCTGAACTGAAAACAGATGGTTAAGTGCGGTGCAGACAGGGCCAGCCATTCTGTCTATTGTGGCAGCTGAACAAAGTGTGAGCTACAGAATCACTGCCCTGATGGTGACTGAAGCAGATGAGGAGAGACGGGAGCTCACAAGCAGGATGCTCAAACTCAGGCCAGGAGTTCATGTACGATCCAACTCCCATCAGTCTGACAAGTCACTCTGATCCAGCACGATTATTCTGTGTATTTTTTAAACACACACAAAAAAAAGAGTTTCAAGTGAGTATCTATGTTTTTTAAAGACACAAACAACAGTTTCCTTCTATTCAACTGAGTTCAAGGGAAGGGATTTTGATCTTTATAGTCAAGGGGGATAATCAATTAGTATGTCATGGGAACGTACAATGACTACAAAGCAATTGATAGCATCATCCTGTCCTCCCTCTGTCCAAAACTGTTCTTGTGCTGACTCTACTGATGACTTAATCAAATCTGGCATTAATTTCACCTTGTATTTTAATTAGCTGTAAACATTAACACATAAAAAACTGAGCAACTTTGAATTAATTATCATTCAAACAACTTTATCAATAACTTTAACATTAATGTTTATTTACATGCTGATAAATGTTTAAAGCCTGTTCATGTGGTCTAGAGACAGTGAACTTGGACCTACAAACATATGCCAACTCATTACCTGGATGGTTCAGACCAACCTAGTCGCTTCCAAAAACAGGGTTTTAGTTCCTCTTGATGAAATATAGAAAGAAGAAAACACAACCAGGTTACTTTCTGGGTCTAAAGGTGCCAGGATCCAGAAATTGCTTTAGTGCTCTCTCTCTAGTTTAGGGTGGACTGTTTTACTGGTAATAGTTGTTTTCTGCTAGAGACAGAATCTTTCCAAAAATAGTTAATGGGCTTCCCCACCTAACATTCTGCAACTCCCTGTCACAGCAATGGATACTAATGATGTTAATTCACAAAGTCTCTGCATTATGTTCTCAGTGAATTCAACACTAGCTAAATGCTTACACACTCTGGGTCCTGTGCCCGTCCAGGGTCCCAGAGGAAAAAGAATACACTCTCAGGCCCTTTAATGAAGTGACTACTTACATAGGTATAGTCAGAGTTAAGGGAGCAAACAAAGGATGGCAAGGCACCCAGTGACTAGCAGCAGTGGCAAGCCATTATCAATGCTAAGTCAAAAGGGACTAGGGTGGAGCTAGGGCAGAACAGTTACTGGAACCCAGTGAGAGCTGGAACTGAGGACAGGCTGCCTTACAGAAGCTGTGCTGGTGAAGGGACACCACTTCTATCCAGAGATAAGGTGCTGAAGTAGGCAGGTAGGGGAAGTAATACCCAACCACTCCTCTGCCCTCTTCCCACTGGCCAACAGGAAGCCTGCTGGCCAGAAAGCCCAGGAGATAGTTCACAAAGCACAAAATAGGGCAGAGAAAGGAGAATAAGAATGAACTGGCGAAGGAATGAAAGGGATTCCAGGTGTTCTGAAAAAATCAGTATCTCTAACTTCTTAAGTAGGAGGAACATAAATATAGGAGGGTGTCATTTGTGAATGGTGCCTAAAGCTCTATCAAAATAGTTTTGAAATTAAGATCAATTTATACCTTTCACATTACTTGTAGATTCCACTTAAATTCCACAGTTTATAATTCCTTCTCAGATTCTGCAGCCTCTGTGTGAGCTAAATTTAGAACTCTTTTGAAGACATTAGACAATTAGAAGCAAAACATCTTTCTAGACAATGTGCAAGACAAGATGATGAGATTGGCCAAAGGCTTGCTTTAGAAATAAAATTGGATGTTACTGTTTTGTGATTAAGGTGTAACTGGCAATTAACAGAAAACCTGGGCTGAACTACAGGAGGAAAGCATAGAAGGATTATGTATAGCATCTGGGAAATATTTCTAAATAACTCTGATGCTCATCATAGCCCAAGGACTCCAGGTTACATTATAAACAACCATTCATTCATACCTTCTTCAGAATTGCCTAAAAAGCTGTCTGATTTCCTTCTCTCTGACTTGAAGCTTTCTTCCCCTTTTCTCTTCTTTTCACCAACTTCTTGATCCTTGGTATTTGCCTCCCTTCAAAGACAATGATTTGGGGCATCAAACCATATGCACAATGGCCAGGGTAACAGGACTACTCCAAAGGAAACATAATAGCTAGCACTAATGGCCAGGCATTGGCACATGTGCTATAATGTACAGTAAGCCATTTAATTCTTATCACAACTATATAGTTACCATTACCATTCCCAGCAAGTAATAAGGAAACTGAGGTACACAGAAGTTATGTGCCTCAGGAATCCTGGATCTGGGATCTGACCCAGGCAGTCTGATTCAGACTCTATCAACCTCTAGGCTATATTATCTACCTCCCTTCCCAACAAAAGCATTTCACTTATGTTGTAATTGGTGCCCTTTTTTGTAACCACCATTTATTTTATTACCTTACTTCATTTCCTGAAACGCTCAAGTATCTCTGATTGAAGTATCTAACAATTTAAGACCATATTTGCCACACTAGTAAGCAGAAATCATCTCCCCTGCTCAAGTGTAAGCTCCTGAAGGGCAGAGACATCCCACTCCTCTGCTCCTGCAGCACAGCACTTGGTTGTCAGCACTCAACAGATGCTGGCTGAACCAATTTGACACTGTACAGGGATTTTTATTCTTTTTTCATTTACAAAATATTCAAAACAAAATATGTAAAACAAGAGAGAAAATAAATCCACCTAAAGCAAAAATGATTTTTTTCCCTCCTAACCTCTAATAGAATCATAGGTTCTAGAATTGGAGGAAGACTTCAGGTTCTCTTCCACCTCTGTCCAAATGCCCAGAACCAGAATTGTCTAGCCTGTGCTTGAGTGGGAGGAGCTGTTGATAAACTGTAAAGGCACCCGCTTTTTCTATCAGATAGCAATAGCTATTAAAAAGCATGTGCTTTACTGGATAAAATCTCTAACTGCAGTTTCTAGTCACTAGCTCTGCCCTTTGGGGCAGAAGAGAGTAAGCTGACTCTCTTAACTTTACATTTCAGGTATTTGAGGGTAACTATCAAATATTCTCCACTCCACCTGCACTTCTCCAGCTGAGCCTCCCCAACTCCTTCAGCTATTCTCACATGATATGGTTTTCAGACCTCTGACTATTCGATGGCCACCCTCTTCTGTTTGTCAACATCGCTTTTAAAATACGGCACCCAGGGGCACCTGAGTGGCTCAGTCAGTTAAGCATCTGACTCTTGATTTCGGCTCAGGTCATGATCTCACAGTTCGTGAGCTTCAGCACATCTGGCTCTGTGCTGACAGTGTGGAGCCTGCTTGAGATTCTCTTTCTGCCCTTCCCCTGCTCTCTCTTTCTCAAAATAGATACACTTTAAAAAAAACAAGCTTATATCTTTAAAATAAAACAAACAAAACAAAATAAATAAAATAAAATAAAATAAAATAATAAAATAAAATAAAATAAAATAAAATAAAATAAAATAAAAAAAAATATTGCACCCAGACTCTGCACTGACAGTGCGAAGCCTGCTTGGGATATTCTCATTCTCTCTCTCTCTCTGCCCCTCTCCCTCACTCTCTCTCAAAATAAATAAATAAATAATTTTAAAAAGTAATAAAATATTTTGCCCAGAAAGTAACCCCACACTGTGTCCTACAAGTCCTCTCTTTAGCATGAGACATCACCTTGGCCTGGGCAAGACGCTGTTGTTTGTTCAGCATTAATGCTGCATTGACCATTTTAGCAACTGCATCAATGAGGCCTCATGGAGTCGCTATTTATGCCTTCTTCAAGAAAAATTTTTTGAATTCTTACCATGTCTCAAAATGCATGCTAAGTGCTGAGCATATAAAAATAAAACGACATACTTCCTACCTTCAATAAAACCAGTGAGGAGATTCCAGTCAAAAATTCTCCATTAGGTCAGATCCCTTGCATTCTACACATCTGAATGCTCACTTTCATCTTTTGGAAGCATTTAACATTTCCACTTGTCAAGGCCATTTTGAATCCAGTCTATCACCTATCACATTAGTATTCATTCTTAGATTTGTGTTACCTAAAAATTTGATAAGCGTGCCTTTTCTGATTTAATTCAAATGGCTGATGAAAATGTTGAAGGTGACAAGGCCAAGGTATAGCAATCTTAGAGGCCTCTGTGTATACTGATATCAATCTGCTAATCAGTATCTTGAGCACTGTGTGTGGAGGAAGAGGGGCAGACAGGAGTCAAGGCTGGCTTATCTACAAACACTCATTCTCCAAAGAGTCAAGGTATTTTTTTTTTTTAAAGACTAAAATCTAGTCCTCCTTCTTGACAAAAAAGAAAATGACCCCCTGATGGAAAACAATAACCTTGTAGAGCCTCCGGGGAGATCCTGTAGCTCCGTGCTGTCCTCAGGTGGCTGTAGCCATCTTTCTAGGTCCTCATCAAGAGTAGAGTGAGCTCTGTCCAAGGACAAGTGAAGAGAACTGAGACAATTCTTATCCCATGACAAGGAGGTACAGTGTTTTAGAGTGGGAAAGGACCTTAAAACGTGTGTTTTCACTGTACAGATAAGAAAATGATAGCTAGGTGAGATTGTATTTACAGTTGCAGAGGTCACTTACATACAATTTAGATGCACACCAAAAACTCTTCTTTAGCTTCTTAATAAAAAGCCTCAGCACCCATGAGAATAGCCACCTCCCAAAGTCCAATGCCAGACTCAGTCTCAACTCTAGGCCATTAAGTTAATTTCCACCCTGGGCTAGAACTGTACACTCATTCCTATAAGTTTTTTGAATGAAGAACTGCCTCTGAAGCTAAAGGATGCACAGTGTTTTCAGAAGGCTTGAAAAGTCCCACTCTGGGCATCTATCTATGTCCAGCACAGCCAGCCCTTTTGGAAAATAATAATAGTAGCTAACTTTTGATCACATGTAAAGTACTTTATACAACCAAGTTTAACTCGGCCTTCTTGAGCTAATCTTCCTTGGCTTGAATAATGATGTAGATTTTTACTGAAGGTGTTTTGAGGAGATGGGAGGACTGGAGTTACATCATACATTATAGATAAAAAGATTTCTAAAACTTTTAAAATGTATTTCTCTTCCTCTCCCTTTGCCCTTGTCTTTTCTGTCTCCCCAGGACCTTCCTTGCAGGTCCCAGGGCTCATCTCCTCTTCCACCTCCCAAACTTTCCCTTCCAGGTCTCTTTCTTTTTCTTCCTCATAGAGAATAATTTAGCCTTTAAAGAGTGGGGCAGGAACTAGATTCACTACCTAAAAGTTATTCGTAGCACTCTTCTTCCTTCCCTTCCTCTTCTATAGCAGCTGAAAAGCTAAAACCTCAATTTCTAGTCTCCCTTGCAAATGAGGGTGGTCATGCATCACATTTGGCCAGTGTAATATAAGTGGGCATCTGCTGGGGAGGGCTTCTGGGAAAGTTTCTGCTTTCCAGATAAAAAAAAGGGGCAGAGTCAGAATATTCCTTTTCCCCACCTGCCTGGTGTGTAGATAGCAGCGATCCTGAAACCAGGAGGTGACAAGTCTGAAAATAAAAGCCAACATAGTAATGTAGCAGAGCAGGAATATCCAAAGAGTCTAAGTCCCTGGTGGCATCACTGAGCTGCTACACCAGGCATGACCTGCCAACCTGTGGGACTGCCTCCTGTGTGAGACAAACTCATTTAAGCATGAAGGTAGAGTTATCCATCATTTGCAGTTGAAAGAATTCTGCAGGGCTACCCTAAGGATCCACAGGACCAGGATTAGAATAAGGCAAGTGTTGCAAGGACAAGTTCAGATCCTCTTTTTCTTCAACAAAATTTAAATACTTTGCTCATCATTGATTTCTTGGCATCAGTTTTTATTTTTTAAAATAATGTATTCAAACAATTTATCTTGACTCTGAATTTTTTGGTGTCTCCTTTAATTTTGTGCCCAAGGAGTGTCTCACTCGCTTCATGCCAGTCCTGGCCCTGAATGATGGTTAGGGCAAGGTAAGAGAAGTCAGGAGGCACAGGAGGTGAGCTGAAGTGAATTGGGAACAGAATCGGGTTTCTTGAGGCAACCTTGTGTTTTCAGACTGAATTGTCTGGATGGCTGCCCCCATTTTCTCTTATCTGGCCACAAAGATCTAAAACTTCTCTTCCAAGGCCTTTAATTAAAATGTTTGGAGGCACCTGGGTAGCTCAGTCAGTTAAGCATTGGACTCTTGATTTTGGTCCAGGTCATGATCTCATGGTTGGTGGGATCAAGCCCAATGTCAGCCTCATCTGCACTGTGAGCACAGAGCCTGCTTGGTATTCTCTCTCTGCCCCTCCCCCACTCATGCTCACTCACTCTCTCACACACACATACACTCTCTCTCTCTCTTTCTCTCTCAAAATAAATATAAAAATACTTTTAGAGGTGCCTGGGTAGTTCAGTTGGTTAAGCCTCCAACTTTAGCTCAGGTCGTGATTTCACGGTTTGTGAGTTCCAGCCCCACATCAGGTTCTGTGCTGACAGTGCAGAGCCTGCTTGGGATTCTCTCTCTGCCCCTCCCCCACTCACTCTGTATCTCTCAAAAATAAATAAATAAATAATTTAAAAATATTTTTAAAAAATTTAAAAAATAATAAAACGTCTTGAAAGAAGCTGAAGCCTGTGTCTGCCTTACAAAATGAAAAACAAAAACAAAAAACAACTTGACAAGAAAAAAATATTAAAAAATGGGTAAAGGACTTGAATAGTTACTTCTCCAGAGAAAATATACAAATGGCCATGGATACCTGGAGAACTGGTGGTTCAGTGGTAGAATTCTTGCCTGCCAAATGGCCATGGAGGCATATGAAAAGATGCTCAACATCACTCTTAATTAGGGAAATGCAAATCAAAACCACAATGAGATATCACCTCATACTTGTTCCATTAGAATGGGTACTATCAAAAAAACAGAAAATAACAAGTACTGGCAAGGATGTAAAGAAATTGGAGCCCTTGTGCACTGTTGGTAGGAATGTAAAATGGTGCAGCTGCTGTGGAAAACAGTATGGTATTTCCTCAAAAAATTAAAAATAGATTTACCATATGATCCAGCATTACCACATCAGGTTACATATCCAAAATAAATGAAAGCAGGATGTCCAGGAGAAATATTGTATACCCATATTCTAGCAGTATTATTCACAGTAGGCAAAAAGGTAAAAGCAACCCAGTGTCTACCAATAAATGAACAGATAAACAAAATTTGATACACACACACACAGACACACACACACACACACACACACACACACACGCACACACACACACACACACTGTAATTCAGCCTTAAAAAAGAAGGAAATTCTTGGGGTGCCTGGGTGGCTCAGTTGGTTGAGTGTATGACTTCAGCTCAGGTCATGATCTCAGTTTGTGAGTTCAAGCCCCACATTAGGCTCTGTGCCGACAGCTCAGAGCCTGGAGCCTGCTTCAGACTCTGTGTCTCCGGCTACCTCTCTGCCCCTCCCTGCTCTCTCACACACACACACACACACACACACACACACACACACGCACACGCACACACACACGCACTCGCTCTCTCTCTCAAATACAAATAAAGAAGGAAATTCCGTTGGCTGCAGCAACTTCTTACTCAACACATCTCCAGAGGCAAGGGAAACAAAAGCAAAATGAACTATTGGGACCTCATCAAAATAAAAAGCTTCTGCACAGCGAAGGAAACAATCAGCAAAACTAAAAGGCAACTGATGGAATGGGAGAAGATATTTGCAAACGAAATATCAGATAAAGGGCTAGTATCCAAAATCTATAAAGAATTTCTCTAACTCAACACCCAAAAAACAAATAATCCAGTGAAGAAATGGGCAAAAGACATTAATAGACACTTCTCCAAAGAAGACATCCAGATGGCAAACCAACACATAAAAAAGTGCTCAACATCACTCATCAGGGAAATACAAATCAAAACCACAATGAGATACCACCTCACACCTGTCAGAATGGTTAACATTAACAACTCAGGTGAGGATGTGGAGAAAGAGGATCTCTTTTGCACTGCTGGTGGAAATGCAAACTGGTGCAGCCACTCTGGAAAACAGTATGGAGTTTCCTCAAAAAATTAAAAATAGAACTATCCTACAACCCAGCAATTGCACTACTAGGTATTTATCCAAGGGATACAGGTATGCTGTCTCAAAGGGGCACATGCACCCCAATGTTTATAGAAGCACTATCAACAATAGGCAAAATATGGAAAGAGCCCAAATGTCCATCAACTGATGAATGGAAAAAGAAGATGTGGTATATCTGTACAATGGAGTATTACTTGGCAATCAAAAAGAATGAATTCTTGCCATTTGCAACTACGTGGATGGAACTAGAGGGTATTATGCTAAGTGAAATTAGTCAGTCAAAGACAAATATCATATGACTTCACTCATATGAGGACTTTAAGACACAGAACAGATGAACATAAGGGAAAGGAAGCAACAATAATATAAAACAGGGAGGGGAACAAAACATAAGAGACTCTTAAATGTGGAGAACAAACAGAGGACTAATGGAGGGGTTGTGGGAGGGGGGATGGGCTAAATGGGCATTAAGGAATCTAGTCCTGAAATCACTGTTGCACTATATGCTAACTAACTTGAATGTAAATTTAAAAAATTAAATTTAAAAAGAAGGAAATTCTGACCATGTTGCATGGATGAACCCTGAGGACAGTATGTTAAGTGAAGTAAACCAGCTACAAAAAGTCAAATACTGTATGATTTCAGTTATGTGAGGTATCAGGAGTAGTCAGAAAGCAGAATAGTGGTTGCTAGAACTGAGGAAAGGGAGCAGTTGGTTTTTAATGGGCATAGAATTTCAGTATTGTAAGATGAAAAAGTTCAGGAGATCGGTTGCACAACAACGTTAATATACTTAACACTAGTGAACTGTACACTTGAAAATTTTATGTTTATGTGTATTTTATCACAATTACAACTAAAAACAAAAAACCTTTAGGAATAGGGGCTATCAGGCTAGTAGGAAGAAAGACCTTTTTTCCCCATTCTTATTTGTCAATATTGGAAGAAAAATGAACACACTAATACAGTTTATTAAATCCTTTTAGAAGCCCAGCTTTTTCTGTTACCTCTCTGTGTCCTCTTCTAGATCCTGAGTTTCTTTGGTCCAGAGCATACTGCTATCTTCTTTTTTACTGTTAGTTTCTTGTTCTTCTAAGTGCCTTTGATCTAAAAATGGTTGAAAGACTTAACTTTATTAGAACAACAACAAATTGAGAAAGCCTGCCTTGAAACGGAGTGCGAAAAATTAAAGCTAATCAGTGGTCCCTGAAGTATATATTGCACTACTTCTTCCCAGGAGAGCAGGGGCCAGGTGGCAGTCTGCAGGGTGCCTGCATTCACAGAAGCTGCTTCTGGGGTCTTGGGAGCTCTCTGGTGCCAGATGAAGCAATAGGAAACCTTACCTGTGCCAAGACTCAAGAGAGACAGAAAAAGCAGAGGAAAGAGAGGGCACATAAAAGAGGAGCCAAGACACCCTGAAAACAAATTGCACTGATTCACTTTGGGTGACCACCCTATGCTCACCTGTAAATGTTTCTAGGTTGGAGCCCCAAGGAAAGAATTTGGGTGGGGAAAGGTAGTTAGTACCCTTTAATGTATGCCAGGCATTTTACAATACTGTCTCATTTCATCCTGCCAATGGTCCTATGAAGGGAAAGTTTGTTCAGTATCTTACAATGTACCAGACACTGTTCATAGAGCTATTGTGTAAACCAGGAGGTAAGAATTATCATCCCCATTTTACAGATGAGGATGACAGAGGCTCGGAGACATTAAACAGCTTAATGAGGTGGAATTGTGCCTGACCTCAATGCCCACAGTGTCCCACATGTACCATTGTGCTGCCAAGGGCAGTGTTATAGCAAGGACCTGATGAAAAGGGTCTGGGCAGCTGGCTTACCATTTACAGTGACACCCAGATAACTTGCTGTGTTCTCCCGCAACACTGTGGATGAGGCCTGCTGTCGCTTCAAGTGCTCTGTCACAATAATACAAAAGCAAAAGACAACTTATTTCTTCCTTCAGATGTCATACCATTCTCTAGGGCAGTGGTTCTCAAAGGGTGGTCCTTGGATCAGCAGCCTCAGTATACTCAGTACTTAGATATGCAAAGTCTTAGACCTCATCCCTGACCTACTGAGGCAGAAACTCTGGGGGTAGGGACCATCAATCATATTTTATAAGCCCTCCTGGTGATTCTGACAGCTGATAACCTTTGAGAACCACTGGTCTAGAGCATTCAATTCTATCCAACACTAAAAATAAAAATAATAATGATAACAATGATAGGTAACACTTGCAAAGCCCTAGGTGGCAGTTACTGTTTTTAACTTACACACATTCATTCAAGATTCATGTTCACAATCTTCATAACAACCTTACAAGACTCATCGTGTGATTGTCATTCCTGTTGAGCAGATGAGGAAATGAAGGTAAAGAAAGGTTGAGGACCTAGCCTGGAATCACACACAGCATAAGAAGCAGAGATGGGATCTGAACCCAGGATGTCCAGCTCTAAGATTTATGCTGTTAATCTTTATTTTGTACTCTGTCAAGTTTGTAACACATCAAAGCAGGTTCCAATTTCCCCCATCTCTGTGGCCTATATTTCCTATTTTTTTACTTAGTTTATGAAAAGATAGAAGGCAAAGAAAATAATTTCCATTTCCTAAAGAACTGACCATTACACCAAGACAAGCATCTGCCAAACTGCATACTGCTTTGCATTTGTGGCTGCACAGTATCCTTCAAGTGCTCCCTACAGCAGAGCAGTGAGACAGCTGCGAGGCGGCACACACAGGGACCCTGGACTCCCTGGTGCAGCCCTGTTGTGTGCAGGCACAGGGGTCTCTCTTCCTGCAGGTCAGGAAGCAGGCCTTTCCTGGCAGCTCCTGGGCATCAAGGGGCCCCCATTTGATCACTTGAAATAACTTGAAATAAAAAAATTCATTTTTATCCTTGTTAAAGATAGTCCTTTATTAATCTTAAAAGATCACCTATATCCTAGAGTTCGAGAGGATCCTCCCTGTTAGGCCCTTGTCAGAAGCCTAGAGCTGTGGATGTGGGCCCTCCAAAAGAGCACAGGTGTCAGCACCAGGTCACTCTCCAAAGCTCTCTTGAGGTGAAACAATGGAATGATGATTTATAATAATCAGGTGGGAGTGCCCATTATTAGAAGAAACTACCCAAGTGACCTCTCAATTTTGTCTTTCTGGGAAATTACTGACCTGTGTCAAAGTACAGACATCACCTAGAAACCTGGTCCAGATAATTCCCATGAGTAAAATGAGAAAAGGTTTCTGCAGAGTGTGTTGGGGTACAGCTGTGCCATGAGGCTGGAACCTAGGAGGAAGGCTGCTAACAGCTGCTGAAATGCGGGAGTCTATATGGTGACTAAGAGAGAAGACAGCAGGATCCAGAAGAAAAGTATCACTAAGGTCAAACTGCAAAGGAGCCTACAAATACTGCCTTAAGTCATGACAAAAGAAAAATGACACTGAGAATCTATCTGAGCCGGACATGTGTGGGTGACCTCTACTCTTATAAGCAGCAGTTCTATTACTGTACTAAGAAAAACAACTGGAGAGAAAGAATTTGCAAGGACTCCTTGGGGCATTCTAGAGAAGGAAAGCCCTAAGGGGTAGGCAACCTAAGAGCCTGACCCAACAACCCTATGACCCTGTGGCTTTGGGGAAGAGGTGTGATGAGGTGAAGGGGCCTATGAGTACAGAAAAAGAAAAAAGGAAGGTCTGGCAGCTCTGACTGGCTCCACCCTAGTTCATCAGACCAATAATCAGGGGCTGGGGGTTGTGATAGCCTAGATGGTAGCTGTCCATTGAGTCAGACCACATAAGTCCTCATTTACCTCCTTCTTCCTGATGAGACACAAAACCTCAGAGACCCTGAAAAATAGCTGGTGCATATCGGGAAATTCTCTAGAGGCCCCATACCAAGAACTGGACTGTGAGAGGTCTGCCAAGATGCATCCTTTCAGAGTAAGAAGCTGGTCAACCAGGCTGTCAAGGAGAGAACAATCACGTCTCTTCTCACTCTTCAAGTGAGAAACCACCTGGCCCAATGCCTCCATGTACTTTCAGCACTGGCTCAGCTGGGCAGGGCCAGCCAATCCAGCTACAAGTAAAATTGAGCTGGTATAGCTGGGTCTCTGCCTGAGATGGAAAATTCTGGTCTCATTACGTCTTGTGCCACTGACATCTCTGCCCCTGAGAAGGTGATTCATCCATGATGCCAATACCTCTAATACCTCCTGCTAATGGCAAAACTGAAAGTACAGGATGTCTCAACCTTAGCAGCCAGACTTCAGGCCTCCAAGGTATAGCTGGTTTGGTTCAAAAAGGAGGTGAAATATTCCTTTAATAAAACAATTTCATCATAATAAACCACTTAAATATTGTTATTCTTCTTAGAATCATTACCATAGGCCCTTTAAAGTAACAAAATGACAACAGACACAGGCTAATATCCTAGCCAGGTTTCAGTAGTAATGTGAGGCCCACTTTATTGGGAAACTGCTCCTTCCTGAATTGTTCATTCAATTAGACCTTCTTATTAGGGCCATTTGTACTAGTACCTACACCTGAGACAAAGAACTATATTGTGGTCAGTGACCACAACTAACAGGGCCATGGAGTACATTCTGTATTGAACATCCCTTACCAATTTCGTCAAGCAGCTCCTGAGATGGTGGTGGTAGCTCATCAACATGATGCTGTGAAATGGCTTCTACTAATGCTTAAAAAACATAAAGAGAAAAATGGCTTAACACCTTTCTGACCCTGAACTGGATTTTCCAGGCTTCCACATGGATTTGACATAGGACTTCTCAGCAATGAAACAAACTGAGGCAGGAAGACAGCCTCTTACATTAGCAGTTCTAGTTGAGACCTCCTAACATGTGAATGGATTTACTCCCCTTTTTACTCCAAATCCTTTCCTGCTTTACCCCTTATCCCAGTATTTCTTGATCTGTGTCCCTCCCTCCCAAAGATATTTAGGGTAGGGGAAGTATAAATTCTTACTAAGACACTGGGGGCCTAATCTGGCATAGGGCTCCTGGAGGGATACAGTCTGGGCCAGTCAAAATGAATAAAAAATAAAATGGAAGGTCTTTTATAGGTTATCAGGCCAGGGGATATAAGAACAACCACTCTTTGGGCCTTCCCCTCCTTATAACCTTAAATAAAACCCCTCAGCTTAATTCACAAAATCCAAGAATTGTACCAAAACATAAGACATTAAAATTAATATAGCAAAGGCAATATGCCTCAAGAGTTGTTAACATTCTCATATCCTTTGATCTGAAAACCATCTCCTAAGAATCTATCCTAAAAAAGGGATCAGAGGTACAAAGATTTTTATACAAAGAACAAAAATTAGAAAACAATATAAATCTTCAACATAATGGCATAGTTAAGCAACATATGTAGAACGGACTATTATGAAGCCATTACATATATTTAACAAATAATTTTCACTAAGGGGAGATCCTCAAAACACAGCATCAAAAGAAAAAAAATAGACCGGAGATAATACACAATATGATATCAACTATGCTAAAAATACATACATTTTTGTACATTTCTAGAAATATGAAAGAGAGAGTGCCTGGCTGGCTCAGTAGGCAGAGCCTGAAACTCTTGATCTCAGGGTTGTGAGTTCGAGCCCTACATTGGGCACAGTTTACTTTAAAAAAAATGGGGGCACCTGGGTGGCTCAGCTGGTTGAGCATCAGATTCTTGATTTCAGCTCAGGTCATGATCCCAGGGTCGTGGGATCAAGCCCGTCATCAGGCTCCACACTGCTTAAGATTCTCTTTCTCTCCCCCTCTCCTCCTCTCCCCCACTTGCATGCTCTCTCTCTCTAAAAATAAAATTTTTTTTTTAATTTTAAAAAGAAAAACTATGTACTGAATAGTACAAGAGGTTAAAAAATGGTGGTAGAATTAAATGATAGTTTTCTTTTAAAGCTCTTTTTATTCTCCAAGTTTAATGAGTATATTTTACTTCTATAATCAGATGGAAAATAGCATTTTTGTTTGAATTTAATGTAGCATCAACGATGAGACTGAAGTTCCCTTAAATTGGCTTACTATTATTTTGCATTTTGGTTGTATTTTCATATTAAACACAGGGTACCTTTCTGCAGGCTCCTTCTCTGGGTGGCATGGGATGATGTGTCAGGTGACTTAGCAATGCTGGAGGAACCGGCCCCAGTAAATGCAGGCAATCTTTTCTATAAGTAAGATGTAAACATGGTAATTGACACACGTACTGAGCTCAAAAGGCAAATGCAGTTCAATCATTTCCAAGATTAAGCCTGTGTTTCATTGATGGAATAAGCCACTTGTTTTGTTGATTGAGTCAAACTCTTTCAAATGTCCCCTCCTCTGGGATCCCTTCTCACCCAGTCTTTACCTCCATAGCACCCAGTACTTACCTCTGTATTGTGTTAGCCAGCCTTTCTCACTAGGTGGGGAGCTCCTCTGGGGCAGGGACTAGGTTTATCTTATTCACATTTGGTGCCTAGAAGAGGGCTTGGCAGGGTACCTGGCACTTAAAAACCTGCCCAGTTAACAATTTATTGAATGAAAGCATAAAACTCTTTATCTCCCTACTTTAGAGTGAATCTTTTGTGAGTCAAATGCCCAAAGAAGATAACAATTGATTTTTAATTAAGGGCCAAAGCAAGTAATCAGTCTGCCTATAGAATGGTCAACATTTTTAATGAACAGTGCCAAGTAAGGATTTGTAGTTTTCTTGAAGAGTCTACACATATGGAATATAAGGGAGAGAGAAGAGAAAAAGAAAGAAGGACGGCAGGGGGAGAAGGAGGAGGGGAGGAAAAGGTAGCACACAATTATGTGTTTTTATTGCAGACTGTTAGTTCAGGAGTTCAGAGAAGGTAGAGAGCAATCAAACCTCTCAGGGAACTAAGCAGAGGAGGCATCAAAGAGGAAGCAGAACCCAAGCCTCCTCAAGTAAGTAGGATGTGGGTAGACAGAGAGTACAATGCAGGTGAAGGCAGCATCCTAAGCTATGACAATTTGGCTCTTTGGAGAAATTGCCAGATGTTATCTCTGGGGCAAAAAAAGGCACAAAAACCTAGGATCTATCCTAGAATACAGACTCAGAAAGATACCTCAGGGAAGCCCAGAGAAGATCCAATTTATTTCTTGCTTTCTTTGTATAATGGACTTGGAGAAATCTTGGCACTTTGGATCCCTGAGGCCTTTGGGCTGACTCCATGAGTGTGGAAAGCAGAATCAGTATACTTACGAGATCGGTCAGTCTTGAAGGGGCAGTTTCAGAGGAAGTAAGAAAGGAATCTAGGCTCTTTGCTTTCTCTCGAACAGTTGTAAATCTATCAGATGAAGTTTGAATGGATTCCTGACTGTTCCAGCATGAGGTAGAACCTGTTTTAATCTGAAATGTGATACTTTCAAGGCAGTCTTTATACCGACTGGCAGCTGAAGAACTTGACCCTGTTGTAGAAAAGAGGGCAATTAGTTTCTGAATCCTCTACATTATTTAAAAACAAAACCACAAAACTATGTATCTATACCAGGGATTCTCCAAGTTGTTAATAACTAAAATAATCACAGATATGAGATATAGCTTCTCAAAGTATAAAAACAATGACAGTCTCTAAATTTGGCCATCCAAAGAAAGGGAGATTATTTGAACCACAAATATACTGGAACTAAGGACACCAGAGAGAGGCTATGTGATGCTGGCCATTGAGGTTGCAAGACTCAAAACTATGTGTGTTTACTCATATGTGGAACTTGAGAAACTCAGCAGAAGACCATGAGGGAAGGGAAGGAGAAAAACTAGTTTCAAACAGAGAGGGAGGCAAACCATAAGAGACTCTTAAATACAACAAACTGAGGGTTGATGGGGGGTGGGGAAGGGGGGAAATGGGTGATGAGCATTTAGGACACTTGTGGGATGAGCACTGGGTGTTGTATGTAAGTGATGAATCATAGGAATCTACCTGAAAAACCAAGAGCACACTGTATATACACTGTATGTTAGCTAACTTGACAGTAAATTATATATTTAAAAAATTTAAAAATAAGAAGTGTTTAATAAAAAAAAAAAACTGTGTGTTTAAGCACAAGATAGGTTTTAAGTAGTGCTAGAGTACAAAGTACAGTTTGCATTTGCCTGTCTCTACCACTAAAGTAAAAAAACTCTTTAGAGCTGCTTATAACCAGCACCACCAACCCCTACCTGGCCCCCCATGGGATTATCCCCTTCAACTTTGGTGCTAAGGAGACACCTCTACACTGAGGAAACACCTGGCAGTCTTTTCTCACAGCCTGGCTTCCCAAAGCCAATGGAGCAGGGGCTGTTAGTTCTTCTCCCCAAACACTTCTCCCGCAGTGATTACCTGGGCTGAGTGGAGTGCTGACACTTGTAGGTGCATGGTTTATTTTGGGTGTTTTGCATGAGACTTCTTTAAAGGAACCATCTCGTTCATAGGAAATACTAGACAGGTCTTGAATGTCTGTCAGTGATCTAAGAAATTTAAAGTACAAAGTAATTAGGAGAAGATGTTTAGAAAAATCAAACAATATTTTCCTGAGGGGTGCTTTTTAAGGATGCTCTTGACAACAATCTTTACTTGGCAGCAGACCAGAATTAGAGACTATCTTAGAATATCTGGTCTCTAAAGAGAATCTCAGAGAATATCCTAAAAAGAGTACTAACTTTAAACATATCTCAGCAGCTAAAAATAAAACTATTTCCATAGATGAAGGTATATTTACATGGAAAACAGATTTCATTTACCTCCAGTATAAACTTATTAATATCATCATCATCATCATCATATTTCCTTGATTGTAAGATGCTATTAATTTAGATCATATCGTTAACAGCTTTTTGGTGAAAGAAGAAACACGCTCACATTAAATGTATGAATAAAAACGGGAGGAATATATTTTCCCACAAATAAGGAAATTCCTCATTTTTCCCTAAAACCAAGACTTTACACAGCATCCTTAGGCAACCCTTTGGTGGCCCTACATGTCTTTCTCTTTCAGCTCCTTTGGTGATTCCTTTAATGTCTCCTCTTGTTCACCTTCAGTACTGTAGGAGAGAAAATGAGAAAATTATATGAATCCCTAGTCAGTAGAGTGCACTAACCTGGTACAATGGACCAGTTTGTCAGCCCAGTGTAAGAAGCAGCAGAAAGGGTGCTAAATCAAAAATAGAAAGTTGGTGGGAATGCAAGCTGGTACAGCCACTCTGGAAAACAGTATGGAGGTTCCTCAAAAAACTAAAAACAACTACCCTATGACCCAGCAATTGCACTACTAGGTATTTATCCTAGTAGCAAATACTAGGGGGATACAGGTGTGCTGTTTCGAAAGGACATATGCACCCCCATGTTTATAGCACCACTATCAACAATAGCCAAAGTATGGAAAGAGGCCAAATGTCCATTGATGGATGAATGGATAAAGAAGGTGTGGTATATATATACAATGAAGTATTACTCGACAATCAAAAAGAATGAAATCTTGCCATTTGCAGCTACGTGGATAGAACTGGAGGGTATTATGCTAAGTGAAATTAGTCAGAAAAAGACAAAAATCATATGATTTCACTTGTATGAGGACTTTAAGAGACAAAACAGATAAACATAAGGGAAGGGAAACAAAAATAATATAAAAACAGGGAGGGGGACAAAACAGAAGAGACTCATAAATATGGAGAACAAACAGGGTTATTGGAGGGGTTGTGGGAGGGCAGATGGGCTAAATGGGTAAGAGGCACTAAGGAATCTACTCCTGAAATCATTGTTGCACTATATGCTAACTAATTTGGATGTAAATTTTAAAAAATAAAAAATAAAATTAAAAAAAAAAAAATTGGAAGTTGGTTCTGGTCCTGGCTCTGCTACTGATTAGCCATATGTTTTCAGGCATGTCTGGGCCTTACTCTGGGCCTCAGTCTCCTTTCAGCCCATCTGAAATCAGCTGATGATACTACATGACAGTGAGCAAGTTCCTGAGGAAATCAATGGATCGCAGGAAATTTGCTGGGGATGGAGGCTGGAGCAAAGGGCACAGTGGTGGGGCCTTATCAGCTGTGAGACAACGTCCTACATGGAACATCAGGTGGGGCCAAGAAAGACTTATGCCAAAAAACGGCCAGAAAAGAATACTGAAGACAAACTTGACCTTTTTCTACTTTAATAGGTAGGATTCAATTTCAATATCCACTAAATATAAACTATAAGCTCCCATGCGAAATCCTTCCATATGTTTTCATATTTTTAATCTTTGCAACAATCCTGAGACCAAAGGTACAAAGGAAAGAACATGGGTTTTGGATTGAGTTATGACTTTATTAATTCTGTTCACTAGAGTATTTGTTTCTCCTTTCAAGTATACAAGTACAACAGCACTTTTTGGCCCTCCTAATTTATATAAATGGCTACCTCACTTGTTTTAACCAGTGAAGCATAAGCAAAAGTGATGTGAGTCACTTTGGGCAGAAACCTTAAGGATAGTGCACAACTCATGTTCCCTTTCCTGCCTCAGCAATCAAGGAAGCACAAGGATGGAGTCTCCCTAAGCCTGGATCTTGGATAGAAGGTAATAGAGCACTGCACACTCCTGGCCAACCCATGGTGGACTTGGAGCATGAGCAAAAAATAAATGTTTGCTGTTTTAAGCCATGAAAATCTGGAGGTTGTTTGTTATATAGCATAACCTAGCCTATCCTGACCACTTACTAACCATTTGCTAACTTACGGTTAGCCACTTACTAACTGCGACCTTAGAAAAAATACTTAAAACTCTCAGAACTTTGCTTTCCTTATTTGCAAAATGGAGATGCCAGTATGTGCCTCACAGGGCTGAATATGGTAGTTACTTAGGAAACACCAGCTGTAATTATTATAGGTAAGGAAATTGAGACCTAGAGAGAGGGAAAGTAAAATGAATGTTGTTGTGTCAGGTACTTTACCTCTATTATTAGTATTTTTAATTAAACTTTTTATTTTGAGGTAACTGAATATTCACATGACGTTTAAAGAAACACACTTGACCCAAGTTTCCCTGAATGGTAGTATCTTGCAAATCTACAGAACAACCAAGATATCAACACTGATACAGTCAAGATACAGAACATTTCTACCACCACAGGGATCCCCTTAGGCTGCCCCTTTTATAGGCATGTCTACTTCCCTCCTACTCCTTACCTCTTCCCTATCCCCTGGAAACCACTCATTTGTTCTTTATTTCTATAATCTTATCATTTCAAGAATGCCATATAAGTGGAATCATATAGTAAATAACTTTGAGGGATTGTGCTTTCCATCCAGCACAATTCTCTGGAGATTTATCCAGGTTGTTGAAGGTATCAATAGTTCATTCTTTTTTACTGCTGAGAAGTATTCCATAGTATGGATGTACCAGTCTGTTAAATCATTCACTTGTTAGACAATGTTTGGGTTTCCAGTTTTTGGCTATTACAAATAAAGTTGCTATAAACATTCATGTATGTGTTTTTTTTTTTTTTTAATTTTCAAATGTTTATTTATTTTTGAGGGACCAAGACAGAGCTCAAGTCGGGAAGGGGCAGAGAGAGAGAGGGAGACACAGTATTTGAAACAGGCTCCAGGCTCTGAGCTGTCAGCACAGAGCCCCACGTGGGGCTCGAATTCCGGAATGGTGAGATCATGACCTAGGCTGAAGTCGGAAGCTCAACGGACTAAACCACACAGGCGCCCCTCATGTATATGTTTTTATGTGAACGTAAGTCTTCATTCCTCTGCAAAGAATGCCAGGAGTTATAAGGATTCTTATTCCTAATTTTATAAATGGGGAAATAGAAGAGAGGAGTTGAGAAACTTAACCAAGGTCATAGGGATAGGAAAGGCAGAGTCAGGATCTGAATACAGATAATGACTCCTTTTCACGATCCCTCACAATCCTGCTGAAAAAGTCCTAAGAAAGTTAAATTCCCCAAAGTAAATTTTTATAATGCGGTGACAAATATATTTGAAGACAAGCAATATATAAATATGGGACATTATCAACATTTAACGTTACTTCTGTGAGTCTGAAACTGTGACTAAAATACTAGCACATACATTCGTATAGGTTGGAATTGAGACCTGGTCAAAATCTCAGCATTCCTTCCAAGGCTTTTTCTCATTTGGAACTTTTCTTCACCTGAAAGAACAAAGTAAATGCATCTTTTTTACTGAATTTTTACCAACTCAAATTATTGTTTTCATTTTCTAGAATTTCCCTTGGTCTGGTTCAGAATGAGAAATAATCTGGATAAACAAAGTACTTCCTAATTGGGTTTGGATTGAGTGCTATAGGAGAGGTTTTTGCTCTGAAAGTTTATTTTCCTTGCTCAGAGGAAGTAACTATATTCTGACACTCAAAATACAATCAAGCCATTTACTGGCCTCTCAGTTATAACAGCACAGTTATTTCTGGAGACAAATGTTGTTTTGTCTTTTCAGGAAGGCAAACTGACCTGGTTCCTGTCAACAGACACCAGGGGGCGTTGAAACCAAGAACTGTTTGTTCACTAAAGATTCCAAATAGAAAAGACCATTAGCTGGGCATTCCCAGAGTGCTGAGCCTCTTGGCCATCATACTCCACTTAAAGAATGGGGGTGGGGGGGCTTGAGTACTAAGGAGCTAATTCAACTATCTTCCGTTCTTTTTTTTAAGTTTATTTATTTTGAGAGAGAGAGAGAGACAGAGAGACAGTGTGAGTGAGGGAGGGGCAGAGAGAGAGACAGACAGAAAATCCCAAGCAGGCACGGCACTGACAGCACGGAGCAGCCCAACATGGGGCTTGAACTCATGAAACTGTGAGATCATGCCCTGAGCCGAAACCAAGAGTCAGATGCCTAACTGGCTGAGCCACCCAGGTGCACCTCTTCTGTTCTTCTTGATATCAAGTATCCAAAGTTACTCCCCACCAGTTCTCAGGTTAGATACTATGCAGACCTCTGGGCAGACAGGCCACTATTCATTATTCTTCCCACCAGTGTACTGCTTTGTTTATAGAGAAGGGGACAGGCAGAGCAGCCTGCCCTCTCGGCAAATGCTCATGATCCCAAGGCCATTTCTTAGAGCAAGTAGTATGGTGGATGATGGGGAGGCTCACCAAAACAGTGTCACCTTTAGCAGGTACCAAGGAGGTCTGAAACGTCATTAGAGAAGCATGAGGGCTCTTCTTCCTGTGACCCTCTTTCAAATACCTAGGAGGCATAAAGCCCTAGAAAGCATTAAGGAATTCCTAATAAGCACCATTACAGCTGGAAAAAAACTTAAGAGATTTTGCAGTCTGACCCTCTCCTTTACTTTATACAAAGAGAGAATGGAGCCCTGGGGTGAAATGATCATGCATGAAAAAAAAAATCAGTGGCAAAACTGGGCTTGGAACCTGGCATGTGTCCGATTTTTACCTGTGGCATCGCCTGGTGTGGAAGGGGTGTATGTCAGAGCCCTAGTGGAAAAGGAGGAAGAGAAGGGTGAAAGCGGGACATGAGTGGAAATCAGAGGTTTCTTCGTGTACTTCAGATGTCTGTATCAAAGTAGCCCTGGATTTCTGACCTACCTGCCCCACAACTTCTCTATCCCACTCAACCTTCTTCTAAACAGAAGTGAAATGGCTATGTGCAGGTCAGGCTCACACAGAAAGTAACTGCGGGCAGAGGCCACATGAAAGAAGTGGGTGACCCAAGATCCAGGTCTGGAGACTTTTAATACACGTTTTCCTGAGAATTTAACTATTCATCTAAAAGCCTACTGCTTAAGATGCTGTCAACTGTGACAGGGGCATGAATCAGGTTAGAGATAGAAACCAGAGTATATAGCAGGAGGAAGGCAGTAAGTTCAGAATCCAAGCCCACCTTGTCTGGGTTCAGAATGTTGAGACATGACTGAAAATAGCTACATGGCTCAGTAGATAGGTAACTCTGACTTTAAAATAGACAGTTGTAGGGATGTCTGGGTGGCTCAGTCGGTTGAATGACCGACTTCGGCTCAGGTCATGATCTCACGGCTTGTGAGTTCGAGCCCCACGTCAGGCTCTGTGTTAACAGCCCAGAGCCTGGAGCCTGCTTCTGATTCTGTGTCTCCCTCTCTCTCCGCCCCTCCCCCACTCATGCTCTGTCTCTCTCTGTCTCAGGAATAAATAAACATTAAAAACAATTTTTTTAAATAGACAGTTGTAGGGGCACCTGGGTGGCTCAGTGGGTTAAGCATCCGACTCTTCATTTCGACTCAGGTCATGATCTCACAGTTCATGGGTTCAGGCCCCACGCTGGGCTCTGTGCTGACAGTATGGAGCCTGCTTGGAATTCTCTCTCTCTCTCCCTTGTTCTCTGGCCCCCCCGCCACTTGTGCTCTCTCTCTCCCTCTCTCCAATAAACTTTAAAATAGACAGTTGTATACCTTAAAAGAGTAAAAGTACACAATTTTTAAAATGTCTGTATCAGAATCAGTGGTTGACTTCTATCTTATCTTGTGCCACACCCGGGTTGCTGATTCAAGGTTAACTTCCCATGTAATGGAAAGCAGTTGCTGAGTTATACAGAACCCAAGGCCTCCCGAGGGAAGGATGTTATGTTGACTATGCACTATAGGCTTTTATTAACTCTTTGCCAAGATTCTAAGCAAGCAAAGGAAAATGACAGTCAAACTCTGCCTCTTAGGGTGAAGGACATGAAAAGCTAGTTCTAGTTTTTGTTACATCAATAACCAGTTATACAGCCTGGGTCAATCCCTCAGGTCAGCTCAGTGAATATAACCAAGCACCTGCTATGTGCCACAAAGGGGCCAGAAATCTAATGAAAGGCTGGGAAGGCGGGGGAAGCAGCAGCAACCACTAAACATATGCTATAAGGATGCAAGGGGAAGTACAGAAAACATGATATGCGGATGTTATGAGGCTGGTGAGGAGCAGGAGATTCATTCTAATGAGGAGAAATCACAAAGCCTAGGTTTCCTCATCTGTAAAATCAAAGGCCTGGAGGAGGTTATCTCTAAGGACTGTTCCAGCTTTAAAGATATGTCATCCAACAGAAAGTAAAGGCAAGTGAAAAGGAATCTGCCTTAAGAGCTTATTACCAGAACCTCGAGGTTGGGCAAATGCATCTCGTATTCCTTCAAAGACTTCTTCTATAGGACTTGAAGTCTACAAAAGAATAAAAGAGCAAAGAAAGAAGGGTCACTGGAGGCCGTCATATCATCAAAAGTAGAGGGAGAACTTCTTGATGTTCTTAAACCTTGAAAATCTTCCTAAGGTTCCTGCATCTTTTATAGAAAAAGAATAAACCTGCTTCGAAGACAGTAAGTGCTCATTTGTACTTACTCAATTGTTGTCCTCCTCAACAAGCCCTCCCCAGCCCCCACTGTGAGGAAGAACTGTGTGACTTTTCCCTTCTTTATATTATCCCCTCCACTCCCCCAACCTTCCCACAAAGATGTTTTGATTCCTAGGACTTTTATCAGAAAAGCTAGAAAGTTGGAAAAATGGCCCAGACTGCAAAGCTACTTTCTGGGGGGTGAGAAGTCAGAACACTGGTTCGAGAGGTGACAGTGACTGGGAAGAAGCCCACAGGGGTCTTCTGGAGGACCCATAATGTTCTGCTTCTTGATCTGGTTGGTTACATGAATGTGTTCAAGTCTGGGAAAGTCAATAGGTTGTACACTTAAGAGCTGTGTACTTTCCTCTATGTTACACTTTATACGTATATGTATACATAATATGTGTATATGTACTGTATATCTTTTTATTAAAGATTTTCTTAACATGCCAGTCTGCTCACATTAAAAGCCAGAATAGCTGAAGGATTAACAATAGAAAACTGTTATCAGAAGTGCAGAAGAGTGGAAGTGATGCTTTTGTTGCATCACTGAATTCCTGCCAGTCAAATATTGTGTTTGAGATCTACAATCCTCCCTTTCCTCTACCCCACCTTCCATAGTGGTAAAAGGTCCAAAAAATGGTAGGTCAGTAGAAGGTGAGGTAGAAATTATATAAATAAATAAATAAATAAATAAATAAATAAATAAATAAACAAACAAGTATGTAAGAAAATGTAAGGAGCTTCATTTTATAAATGAAAATACTCTGTACAAATAGATGTTTGCAAAAGTTGGGCAGGTTCCCAAGAAAGCCCCATGCACTGCACAGCCCCACATTCATGCTAAGCCCTGGCCTCTAATCCTGGCTCTCTTGCCACTAAAGCTTGGCAGGCCAGGGCTAATTCCCTACATCTGTGGATCACCACTTCTTCACACAGAGGAATAACAGCAGGCCTTCTTCTCTTCCCCACAGGAAGGATATGTGAATTAGGTAACATGAAGAAAAGTGTTTTTAAAAAAAGTACCAAGTGCTGTACAAATACAGGAACCACAGTTTTGGGAGAAACTGCATATGACTTTCCATTCTCACAAATCTTATTTTTCAGATGTCTTTTCAAAACACATGAAAACACTAAGTCGAAATTAGATGCTTTTATGTGTAAGCTATTTTTCTCAATAAAAATAATTTAAAAGAAATAAGGCAATAGAGAAAGCTGAAAAGTACTTTACCCTAAACTGTGGTTTTTTACCTCTAGAGCTAAGTTTTCTTGAGCAGTTGAAGAATGAAAATATTCATAGTCTGGAGTTAAAAATTCATCTGTTACATCCTCAGAAGACTCTGGTGAACAAGTTGATTGCATGGACTGATCCTATTAATAATGTAGGAAATCACTTTTAGGTCGGTGTTCATTGTAAACAAATCCCTTTATAGTTGGATTCAGTGTTAATAACGGGGTTATCTAAAATCACTAGGGCCACCCCCCCACACCTGCTTGCACCACCTGCCTCTGCCTTCCTTCCCCACAGCAAGCTGTGAACCCTTGCAGCAAGTGAGGCAAATGAAAATCCTGGGACTCATCGTCCTCATCTGTACAATGGAAGGGGAGGGAGTTAGGTGACCTTTCTGCTCTGAAATTCTAAGAAGAAAGGCCCTAGACAACTCAAGCTGGCACTGAGTTTGAACACCCACAGACGCAGTCCGTGTGTTGGCATCGTCTTCCAGATGAGGAAGCTGAGGCCACTCAAAAATAAGGAGTCCCGTGGGCACTACAGCTTAAAAGTGAAGGAGTATAATGTTAAAAATAGCAATGCAATCTCAATAATAAAAATAAAACTTGAAGATTCAAAAGTAACAGCTATTTCTTCACCATCTCCATTCCACCCCTTCCTTTTCTGCTTATTTCTCCATGTTCAGGCCCTGATCACCACATGCACAGGCAACTAACTAGCTTCTTTCCACACCTTCAATGATCCCTTTGCAGAGGTTTTATGATTTATTTCCTTGGATGCTGCTTTTGCCACATGCTTCCTCTTCCTGCACACTTGGCAGCTGCTCCCCTTCACCTCTTGTATCAAATTGAAACTTCTCAGACAAGCCTGGCCTCACATACCTTCCCCGCTTCCCTGACAGACCTGCTTCTCCAGCCAAGCCAGTATGCTTAACATGGCCTATCCTTCCAGCCCCCATGTGAGAAAAAGAATAAATTGTCCTAAATTGTCCTGTGGGTGGTTTGTGTGCCGTGATTAAATATAATAGTATGTTCTTTGAAAGATCTCAAATGTTATCACAATTGTATTTTTATATTATTTCATTTTCAGTTGCTGTTTATATTCTTTAAGTGACTGTGTCCTCCTATCACAATGATAACACACTCTGGTTCCTTAGCCTGGCTGGACTGTGGCCCAATTACATACCTCAAGGATGTGTTATGATGCAGGGCTACAGCCTCAATGCACAGATCCTGCTGAGGTGCAGTTGCCAGGCAGAAACACATTCCTTCTACTGAGAGCTGAATTTGGGTCTCAGAGGACACTCTAGGTGAAGAAGGCCCTCTCATCACAACCCTGGCCTTGCTCTTCCTACTCCAATTGGACCTCAGTCACCTGCTGGGCCATGAGCTTTGATACCTGACCTCACACTGTGATTCCAGAGTGGGTCTCATCATCTACGCAGCTAGAAAGAAAGCTCAAGAGTTTCCAGAATCTGACACTTGTCTGTGTTCCACCCAAGCCCCAAGATACACAATGCTTTGAGTTGAACTGACCCAAACAGTACTTAGGCAGGGAGAAAATACTTTTCCATTCATGTGAAGCACATACTCCAACAAAAAAGAACTACTATAGATATTATTTCAATGTCATAATATATAACAACAACTCAGTTCTACTTTATTAGGTCCTTGGGTTCAACCTGGCTCTGCAGGCCATATTACTTACACTGTAAGATTTCTCAATGACCACAGATGCGTCAGAACTTGCTTGAAAGACTTCACTATGCTCTGGATACACATTTTTGCTGGGAGACAGGTGCCTGATACCTAATGATTATAACACAACCAGGGCCATAGTCATTCCATGATATTCAGATGGCATGGAAGGGAAGAGGAGTGGCAGGAGAGAAGAGATCTGTGAATATTCTGCCAAGGATGGCCATGTCCCATATGTCAGGTTCAGTCCAGAAAGTGGAGACTGTAAGTTTGGCCTGGCCCCAACACGTGGTCCTGTATCATCAGTCCTTTGGCCCACCCATTCAAGGGGGATGCTTGATAAGGAACAGATTCTAAATACCAAAAGACCTCAAGCCAGTAGGTTTTCTACCTAACATAAATGAAAATTTTAGATGTACCTTTCTTTGATTTGTAAACAACTGTGAAATAATATTCCATGCCCTGATTGCATGCAAATTACCAGGTAGAAATGCATAGCCTTCAGTTTTAACCTGCAAATCTACAAAGTGATGACAGTCAATGCCATTTGTCTCTAGATTCCTCTAGCACAGAATCTCTAGGAGCCAGTGAAGTTTTTCTGGCTGAAAATGCAAAGAAATGGGCAGTAGGGAATGGCCATCTACTACTGTACTCAGATAAAAAAAAAAAAAAAAAAAAAAGGTTCAATTCCTTGCCAGGTTAGAGCCAACAACAAGGTCATGGTATACAGATTATTTTTCTCCCTTTGAGCAAATGGTCTGCTCCAGTAACAGAAAAACTCACAAATTTCTGGATTTTCTTTACCTACAGGAAGGACAATGGAATCAAAAGGGTATGCTGTTTTCCCCTGGAATTCAGGGATCCCAGATATATGGGAAAGGGGAGAAGACCAAGCAAAGGACATATTCCAGGATGCTTACTTATATTTGAGAGCTAATAACTTGATAGAGCTCAACCATCCCAATTCCTCCAACTGCACTTACTGTTGAAGCTTTGAGGTCCAGGCTGTTTGCCATACTGGTCACTGTCACAGTCACTGTTACCCATTTTGTTACATTTGCCATTTTCTCTTGACTCATCATTTTCCCTGGGATACTCTACAGTGCACTGCCAACCCACTTTCTCAGGGTCCCCAAGCGGGGGCTGCAGCAGGGAATCAGGCTCATCTTTAGCTTCATCCTCTAAAGTCGCACTACTCTGAGGATGCCATGGTGGTACTGCCAGCTGCCCGGTGGCTGCTCTCTCTGCCATTTCTTTCACCTCCACTGGAGAGAAAGTAGCATTTAAAACAGAACTGTGAACATTGGAGACAAAAGTTTTTGCTTCTTGAAGAGCTACAAAATACTTTTAAAGTTCATATTATCACAGTAATTGCCTTTTTAGAACTGCATCATCCTTAGCTTGCGCTTTTTGGTTCGAAGGGGAGGAGAGAAAAGAAGTGATAACAGGGAAGGACAGAATTTCAGTTAATTTCTGAATTCTGGAGTAGAAGGTAGCAGAAAACTTGTAGACAGACCTTCCTGCTATGAAGATTTTACAAGAAAATAACATCTGCAGCCTGTAGAAACTAGTGGAAAGGATTCTATTTGAGTTTGTCTAGCCTCTCTGGACTATGCTGAGTTCACATTTTGGGAGTGTGTATATATGTGTGTGCTTATGTGCATGTGTCTTCATTCCAAATGTTCTATACTTTTGCTAATGTCATTTAACATTAGTATTAAAACACATAGACATCGTACCCTTTTAAAGATAAAACTGATACGAAAGGAAAATGCCCACAAGGTATATCCAAGTGACACTGAATGTTCTTTAATAATGAATGTTATATATTAAATTTCTATATCGTGTACTGTTTTTGCTATAGTTGTTATGTAATATGCATCAGTATATATACATATGTATATATATATTAGTATTATAATCATCAGTATTATATACTGATATATATAGTATATACTATATATATATATATATAGTGATATATATATAGTATATATATATAATGGAAATATTCCTATAAAGTCTAGAAATGAAAAAAGTTTTTTCCAGAAAAAAAAAATCACTGAACAAAACAGTATACACAGTGGTGGACTTGATAATCTCTTTTCTTTGGACTAGTAACACAAAATATGTTCATTTAAACAATGTTAAAAGACATAGGTTATCTTTCCTGACTAGATGGTAAAAAAAGAAAGAAGAAAGAAAAAAGCATTTCTCTTCTGTAATTTGTAGTCAGAAAGGCCTTGCTTTTATTTTTTTAATGTATTTTTTTAAGTTTATTTATTTTGAGAGAGAGAAAGAGAGAGAGAGGGAGAGAAGCAGAGAGAAAGGGAAAGACAGAGTCCTAAGAAGTCAGCATGGAGCCTGACAGGGCTTGAACTCACAAGCCGTGAGATCATGACCTGAGCCCAAATCAAGAGTCAGACACTTAACCAACAGAGCCACCCAGGCACCCCAGAAAGCCTTGCTTTTAAACTGGAACGATCCAACAGTAGAAAAGAATGTGGGAGGCTGGTGCAATACAGGCTGTGTACTCAGAGATAACAAGCAGGTTAGAAATATACTTTAAATTTCATTTTGCCCAACAGAACTTAGGATGTTTTACTCACATTTCCATTTTAAGTGTACCTCTCCATCATCTTCGTTATTTCTTAACTTTGTATGACAGATTTCAGAAGACACAGATTCCACACTGATCCTAAATTATATAAAGGGGTGGGGGTGGGGGGACAGTGTAGACACAAATATAGTAGTTTGCTCAAGTTCCTGACACAACCCTGAGCCCTGCAGCTCCAGCCCACCCGGACCATCCTCTCCTCTCAGAACCATTCCTGGGGTTGCACTGACTCCTGCCTGCCACCAGAGAGTGTCAGACTCCCCAGCGTTCTGACAGCAAGACTCCTTACCTAGCAGAGGCCTGGCCAGGGCTGGATGACACCAGAGGTCCCTTCAGGTGGCTTGGCACAGGGAAAAGTATACTATTAAGATGAGTCAACTTGGTTCGGGCACTAGACTCTTTAGGCCTTCCCTGGCTAGGAAATGAAAGGACTGGGCTAGAAGACCTCTGAGGTTTTTTTCAGTTTCCAAATTCAGATTACATGATTCTAAAAGTACTCTTGAAAATTTTTCAGAGGTAGAAGAAACCCCACAATTGAAACACAGTTTCAGTAGACAGACTTCTAGTCCCTGAGCTATTGCAGAGCCCCCGACCCCAACAATGCCACAGAACACAGGTGATGGTTCAGTAACTGTTCCTACCCTTTGTTCAGAATTCTTTTATAACAGGCCCACCTGCATATCAGTGATAGCACAATAACTAACATTTGTAAGCATGGTCTTAAGGCACCAGGGAACCTGAAGAACATTCAGAGATCTTCAGCTTAGTTTCACTGAGTTCCAGACCCTACCCACCACTAATTAGCTGCCTGCCTTTGGCACACTTTAATCTCTCTGTACAAAGGTTTCCTCATCTGAAAAACAAGGGAATCTCTTTTCCTCTACACAGCCATGATTATATATGTATCTTATCATCTATTAAACTAACCCTTTGAAAATGTGTGACTTGTGGCATATATATGAATTCCTTGTTATCCTGAATGCCCTACTTCCCTGCTGGACCAGAAAGCAGAGAGACTGAATTAGAAAGGTCAAATCTGATTGGCTTCTTTAAAGAGCAATCTGACAGCAGCTATCAAGTTATCTTTAAAATGTTTAAACCCTTCACCTAGTAACCCTGCTTCTGGCAATCCATCAAGGACATAATTCCAAAGTGCAGAAACAGTTGCACTGACAAGTCGCTGTGGCCCAATATATTCAAAATGGACAAAAAAAAAATAACACAACCTAAAATTCAACAATGGGGGAAATCCAACAATTATGAGTTCACAGAAGGTTTTCCAATAATGTGAGATAATGCTGTTGTTCTAATGTAAGGGGAAAAATCAGGATATAAAAGTACCTATATATGTTTACATGTAATTATAATTTTATATCTAAAAAAAGATATAAAAAGACTAGGTGGATTGGCAGCAAAATGTCAAACTTTTCTTTGGTCTGTTTTTTTGTGTTTTGGGGGGAACACGGTGAACAGGGGCTTTGATTTACCACCTAATGCCTATACGGTCACCGCATCTGCTTCTCTCAATGATGTGAGCTCTAACCCTTTTGGTGCCAGTTAGTTGGTTCTCCAGTAATTCTCCTTGTAAAGGTAACATACACTGAACTAAGATGTCTGGGTATTCTCCTTGATACTCCCTTAGTGAACACATTTACCAACATGAAAGGAACAGCAAACTCTTGTTGCTAGTCTCAAATCAACACTGGGAGAGAAACAAAAAGTTACTTCTTTCCAGGAGAACTGACTTCAAAACCATGGATTAAAATCATTTAACCACAGAAAAGAAAAACTGAAACTGATGGACTAGTCTATCTTGAAACACACTTATTGGCCCTTTAATAATCGGCCCTTTAATAATTTTGCCCCTATGCAAAATAAAATGTTTTACATAAGTTCTTAAAAACTCACTGTACACATATGCTCTCCTTCCTGTGATTTGTGCTGAAGCCAATTCATTTCATTGATTTGGCTGGAAATCAGAAGCTGCATGGTTAACAGTTGTATTGTTCAACCCTGCTCCGACGTCAGGGATGTTTATTTTGAACAACCCTGGTTTCCAAACAGTTTGGTTTCTGGAGCACTGGCAAATGGGGTACCTGGCATCTCTTTTTATAAGAAAAACAATTTTGGCAGCTTTGGAAAGGCAAGGTGCTTTGCTTTTGATAAATGATGAATTCTGTCTGATTAACCTGCCAGGTCCTTTACCTTTGATGTTTTCTCCTACAAGTTCCCATTACATAGCTCCTTCCACTCATTCAAAGGAGAAAACCTGCCAATATCTGTTTCTGTGTTACTGTTTTTCATCACTCACAGTCTCTTTGTGACAAGACACATGAAGATCATTAAGTGGTTTTGGGGTCACATGAGAGTCTAAGAACAAAATGTTAACCCACCTGCTGGTATTTGGGCTCCTGTTTCTTTCCAAACTGTGCTTGGCTCCTTGAGAGGGCTGCGATTGTTCACTTGTGCCCTGTTTTCCAGGTCCACTAAAAGTTGGCAGCTTAAAAAGAGTAGACATGTTTCAGTGCTTTGATGAAGGAATTCCTCTTCTCTTCACTCTCACATTCTATTTTTCAAGCCATTCTTGCTAAATGTGCAGAAGTAATTGAACCTACTAAGATGATTTCCCTTTTCATGTTTCATAACTAATAACTCATATATTGCGTGGAGGTCTTTACATAGAGAAGCTGGCCCCCAAGAACCCAATCCAGACTGGGAGCAAGTGAAGAATAAGCAGACAAAACAGACATCAAAAATCCCAAAACTTTCCCCTATATTATTATTATTCTTTTTTTTTATTTTTGGGACAGAGAGAGACAAAGCATGAATGGGGGAGGGGCAGAGAGAGAGGGAGACACAGAATCGGAAACAGGCTCCAGGCTCTGAGCCATCAGCCCATAGCCTGATGCGGGGCTCGAACTCACGGACCGCGAGATCGTGACCTGGCTGAAGTCGGACGCTTAAGCGACTGCGCCACCCAGGCGCCCCAATTTCCCCTATATTATTATTGAGGCAGCAAGCTTTGTGGCAGGAAACCAGGGCCCTGGGTTCTAGTCAAACCCTTACTCAGAATAACCTAAGAAAGTCTTGTGCTTCAGTTTCCTCATCCATAAAACTGGGATGTAGTATCTATCTGAGTCCACCAGTGAGGATGCTATGAAAATAAAGCACACTAAAATAAAAGCTACAATACTTTGGAAATAGAAGTAAATTAAATCACAGGCACCTGTATGGCTCAGTCAGTTGAGTGTCCGACTCTTGATTTCAGCTCAGGTCATGATCCCAGGGTCGTGAGATCCAGCCCTGCCTCAGGCTCCACACGGAGCCTGCTTAAGATTCTCTGTGTCTGTCTCTCCCTCTGCCCTTCTCCCCCACTCATGTTCTCTAACAAAAAAAAAAAAAAAAAAAAGGTAAATTAAACACTGTATATTTTATCCCAAAGAGAGAATTTTGGATCTGCTCATTCCAAGTTTAACAAACTTAGTTCATTGTACTTCCTAACCTTCGGCAAATTGAGACAACAGATGTGGTATTTTGGGATGACATCAAGATGCCTAAAAGTGAGAGGATGCGCAAAAATGATCATAAGCTCCCTAAACTATGAGCTCCAGAGGACTCTGTGTGGGGGAGAAGATTTCTTAGCAGGGGCTAAGGGCAACAACTTTATCATGGAGCATCAAGTAACAGATGTTCTAAGAAATGTCATGGTCACCAAGGAAAGATTAGAATATATTCAAAATAAGTACTTAGGATAATGGGAAGTTTGTAATGTTTTCATTTAGTATGATTAAAAATTTAAGAACTGATAAATTAATGGATTTCAATTAACTGAAAAATCCATTTAGACGGAAATGCCTTATTCCCTGATTATGCTAGAAAAGCAGGGTAGATTTTTTAAAGAAAAATTCAATATGGTACAATTGTTTTATCCATAGTCATATGTATTAGTAGATGGTTTTCAATGAGGCTTGCCATGAATTCCTTCCCTTGTTGTCCACACTGCCACAAGATAGCTGGAACCTATTTCCCTCCTCTTAAGTCTGGGCTGGCCTTGCGGCTTTGACCAACAGAAAGTAGCAGCAGTAATACTGTCCTAGGGCTGGGACTAGTTTTTAAAGAGGCTTAGCAGTTTCAGCTTTCACTTGGGAAGGCAGCTGCCATGCTGTAGAGAAGCTTGGATGAGATTATTTATTGGATGATGAGAAGCCAAGTGCAGAGAGGGGCCGCTTGGAGGAGGCCAAGGCACCAGGCATGTCAATGAGGCCTTGAACCTTCTTGCCTATCCCAGCCTTCAGCTGAATACAGTCAAGAGAGTGATCCCAGCCCATGCCACACAGAGAGAATCACCAGGTAAGCCCTGTCATATTCCTGACCCACAGAATTGTGAGAAATAAATTATTGTTTTAAGCCACGAAGTTCGGGTTTTTGTTGCTGTTATTACATAGTGATAAATAACCAAAACATAACATACAAGGAACCTTTTTATTATTATTATTTGAGAGAGAGAGAGACAGAGAGAGAGAGAGAGAGATGGCTGGCAGGGGAGGTGGATGAGGGAGGGGGGGTAGGAGAGAGAAGGAGGGGAGGAGAGGAGAGAGGGAGTGAGAGAGTGAGAGAAAGAGAGAGAGAGCAAGAAGAGAATCTTAAGTAGGCTCCACGCTCAGCATGGAGCCTGACAGAGGGCTCAATCCCATGACCCTGGGATCATGACCTGAGCCAAAACCAACAGTAGGATGCTCAACAAACTGAGCTACCCAGGCGCCCCAAGAAAACTTATTTCTAATAGTTTTCTAATAAATTTGAAATTTCAATATAAACAGAAATTAGAGTCTAAGTAAGTTCTTTGTGCCTTCTTTTTATACAAAAAAAAAAAAAAAAATGCCAACACTTTTGCAAATGTTTTAAGTGAGGACTGAAGTCTGACACTCAGCAGGGCACAGTGAAAGAACACTAAACTAGGAGTGAAGAACTCTGCCCCTAATCAGTTGTGGGCCTTGGCAGTAGTGTAGTAAGGTGGGGGGGGGGGGGTGGCGAGGGGAGCTGTCTGCCCTGTGCAGGCAATTAAAGGATGTACTACAAGTAGAGAATTTTTAAACTATAATAAAACCCACTAAAAAAAGCTGGCCAGCTTTTTATCACTGCAGGCCAGCAATTCTAAATAATTTCAGTAAAAAGTCCTCCTTCTAAATGAGGCTGACCTCTCCTACCTCAACCCCACCTCTGTAACACCTGGACATTAGGAAGTTTAAGGCACTGAACTTGAGCTTCATACTCTGTAAAATGATGGGGTTGATCCATCTCTAAAATCCTGGTTCAAGAGACAGCTAGCATTCCATGTGTGAACTTGTTCAGACTCATTCATTTATTCATTCCCTCAGTGACCATTTGCCAAGTACCTACTATGTGCTAGGCACCCTTGCTAGGACACAGAATGAGTAAGACACAGACCCTGTCCTTAAGGAGCTCATGGAAGAGCTACAACCTCACTAAGCCTCAAGCTACACCTGCCAAGCCAGCTCCCATGGTATCTTCTCACCTCCTTTGAGGTGTCTTCTTTGATGACCAGGTCCATCTGTCCCATACTGGGGCTACTCATAGGTAGAGTCTGTGGCTCATGCATCATCATATCCCAGAGTCTAATGCATAGCCTCTGGCTCTATAAATGTTTATTGAATGAGTGAGTAAATGAATGACTAAACAATTTAGAATGGGGATTAATACCTGCCCAAGATACCATATTTAGTAAGTTGAACCACGTATAATTGTCAATACTTGAATATTTTGACCTATAAGACAGCAATTTCAAATAGTTCAATCTGATGCATGGATTACAAAGAACATGGGCTGTATGTTGGGTTTGGAATGAGAGATGAAGAGTATCTACCTTGGAATTCCATCCTAGAGGCCTTATTTCCCAAAGCCAAGAGGACCCCACTATGAGTTGGTTGTATTTAGGTTAGTCCTTGCACATGGATTAGGGGCTATGCTGAATCATGTTCCAGATCCTGCTCACGCTGCCCTGCCTCCCACTTAGCTGTACCTGATGGCTCTTCTCTGACTGATCCCCAGTGCTTTCTTCAGAGACTCGGATGACAGGTTTCCAGCCACAGTCACTTCTTTTCCTGGACCTTTTGCCAAAATGTCCTCCTTGAAAGTCTCTCACCATGGAAGATCTTGTCAGGGTTTGGCAATTGCCACTGGTGTCCAGCTGCTGGCCTCTCGGCAGCTGCATGACAGGTGGAACATAGGTGGAAGCTGGGGGGCCCAAGGCTGAAGGTGAGTCATAAATGTTTGTAAACTCTCTTGAAGAAGCCCACAAAGACCTGTACTCCTCCTGCTCCTTTTGTATCATCTCAAGTTTATCAATTCTCTGTTCAGTATTCCTCAGCAAATCGGCATTCTGGTACATTAATGTCTGTGAAATCTTCAGATTCAGCACACACTTACTGATGTACTCCTCGGTCATGCGCCTATTGCTCCCATTGCCCTTGGCTTCTCTGGCTAGCTCAGGTAGGCTGGGTGAACTAAGAGAACCATTTTGCCAATCCCAGTCCTCAAAGGAGAGCTCTGTGTCAGCTTCTGAAGAGCTCTCGTCCTCATCATAAAAACAGCATGCTTCTCTCTCCATCTTTTCCAACTCTTCTTCCATGGACTTTAGTTCATCTGCTTGGCTTGGTCCAGCTCCCACAACAGATGAATCAGCTCCTGGGGGCTCCTCCTTCGTGTTATCTCCCCTGTCCAGGCAGCCTGAGTAGATTTCATTGATTTCAAAGCTGCAGAGGCTAGCCTGACCTGGGCTGGGCCCCCTGGCGTCCTCTTCCATCACAGAGCAGGCAGGAGAAGCAGCATCTCGGTTCTGAGTTTCCTTGGCCATCAGACCTGGATCTAGGACCTGAGGATCTGGTGTTGCTTTCTCAGTGGGTGAATGAAGCCGACTGCCTGCTGGAAAGAGTGGCAACATGCAACTGATTAAAGTGATCACATGCAGCAACTTAGCAGCCTTAGCATGTTGCTCCAGCAATATGAGAATGGAGAAAGAAACTTTTTAGTTTCCCATTCCCTTCCCAGGTGTGGAAGACTACAAGATACACTCCCAGGAGGTGAGGGAGTATTTCTAAGAGATGAAAATTCCCATTTTGACATGAGTTGAGGTAGAAAATTGGGGAGGGGTCAAACCCTGGGGAAAATGTTCTAAGCTTAAGTTACAATGTGTTCAAAACATGCCTAACTATCAGGACATGCAAATTACAGGCCCCTGAATCTTAAAAACTAAATTCATAGCTTTCTTTACACACACAGGAGTTTGAATATTCATGTCAAAGTTATGCTCTTGGTGAGCATCTGATAAAAGTAGCCAAGACACTGCCCGAGAAGCCACTACATAATGGGAAGAATAATTAATTCAAAAAATACCACTAGAACTGATCACCCATCACCTCTGGTTGATGGTATACAGCTCGCAGAGAATGGGATGGAGGAGCCAAAGTAATGAAAGCTTGTTGGAGGTCATTCTGGAGGCCTCCAGCCCTGTCCAAAGAGAGGCAGAAAGAATGGTCACTTGGCCTGGATTCCAGCTCTCTAGTAAGTTCTGAAATCCTGAGCAAGCCATAACCTCTCTCAACTTTAGTGTTCTCATCTGGAATATGAGGATATTAAGCCAGATGACTGCAAGGTCCTTTTCAGCTCTGCATTCTAAGATTTCTTTTTTTTTTTTAACGTTTATTCATTTTTGAGAGACAGAACAGAGCACGAGCGGGGAAGAAGCAGAAAGAGAGGGGGACAGAATCCAAAAGCAGGTTCCAAGCTCTGAGCTGTCAGCACAGAGCCCAATGCGGGGCTCAAACTCACTGACTGCAAGATCATGACCTGAGCTGAAGTCAGACACTCAACCGACTGAGCCACCTAAGTGCCCCTAAGATTTCTAAATGTACGAACAAAGCTATAAAACTATATGAAAAGCTTGGAGGGAAACACCAAAATATTAACAAATTATTTCTAAGTGGCAGAATTAAAATAAGTAATTTTCTTCTTTGTATGATTTCAAGTTTTCTATAATGAGCAGATAATAGTTTTAAATATAAAAATCACCATTTTGGGGGATGCCTGGCTGGCTCAGTCAGTTAAGCATCTGACTCTTGATTTTGGCTCAGGTCATAATCTCACAGTTCATAATATTGAGTCCTATGTTGGGCTCTGCCTGCTTGAGATTCTCTCTCTCCCTCTCTCTCAAAATGAAATTAACTTTTTAAAAAATCACCGTTTTTATTTGTGAAGCAATTAAATAAATTCCTAAGAATAATCATACTAGAAATAAACTGGCTGTTACTGCTTAGTTCTGGAGCCAAAAATATTTAACTTAGTAATTTCAAGGATCTTGATTTTTCTTGAAGGCATCAATCTTTTCCCAGTATAAGTGATGTGTACAGTCTGGAGGAGTTGATTAGTTGTAGCCTGCAACTCTTGGAACCCATTCATGTCAATTAATGCTTAACCTGTGGGTTAAGGCCATACCTGTTTCCTTTAGCTCTTTTATTTCCAGGTTAGGGGTCTCTTTCAAATGTTCTGACATCAGTCCTAGACAAACATTGACATCAGGATGGAGTTCATATCTCTGCATCTTGGGGCTCTCAGTTGGCTGAGTTCTCTGGGCTCCGAGAAAATCCTATAATAAGGGAAATATCATCAAGGACATATTTGCAATTATCTGAATGTCACTAGTATTTTTTAAGCAGGTCTAGGTATCAAATAAACTTCTTCTTCCTGTTGGGTAGACTGACTGTAATCCAAATTAGCTAATTCATTGTTATTACCAATATATATTTTTTTAATTTTAGAGAGAGAGCGTGAGCAGGAGTGAGGGGCAGAGGGTGAGACGGGGGGGAATCTTAATCTCCGTTCAGCAAGGAGCCCGACATGGGGCTCTATCCCATGACCCTGGGATCATGACCTGAGCCAAATCGAGAGTCAGACGTTCAACCAACTGAGCCACCCAGGCACCCCTAATATTTTTTAAACAGTAACAATAGCTTCCAGTCACTGAATAGCATTATGTGCCTACAGGATACCTCTACTATGTGCCAACCTTCTCCAGCCCCCCTCATCAATTTCCTGCTGCTCTAACCAAGTGAAGCAGCTAGCAGCTCCTTTTCTTGGGAGCACAGAAAGGATATGATGAAATGAGGATTTCCAAAACTTCTTTCAACTAGCTTCTTCCTCGTCTCTAACCCCCTATGCCTCTGTGACGAGTAAGCAGAAATAAAGTCCTAACAGCTTCAGAGCTTACCTTTAAGTCGTTCTTCAAAATGTACCGGATATCTTGAAGGTTCATAGTTCGGTCTTTCTGCTTGACCTGGATGCCTGACTTAACAATATCATAATAAGGTTTTGGAAGCCTTACATCAGCTTCTAAATAATTTCCCAAGACTATGGCTTCTTTAATAACTGAGCCATCTAAGCCATTCCAGGGTATGTTATCTGGTAAAGAAAAAGTCACAGGAAAAAGTAACATAAAGAAATCATATTTTAAAAAAAGAAGAAATCATGTAAAATTGGGTAATTGGGGTAACCTTAGTTAAGTCACTCAACCCCTTTAAACATTAATTTCTCTTTATAGAAAAAACTATCTGGATGACCAGTCATAGACAAGAAACCACTTTACCCATTTACCAGGGAAATCCCTGCTACGGAGACAGGAACAAGTACTGTCAGAATTATGTACATGTGGGCTCCCTGCTGGCAGACCTGGAGACCACAGGAAATGTTTCATGGCATCAGGATGGGCAGCTCAGTGCACTCCTCTCATGGAAGGTGTGGTTTTGCCTCTCAGATTGTAAACACAGCTAAATGAGAGGGAACACTCACTTACCTCCTCAGTGAATGTGGTTTTACTGTGTGTGTGTGTGTGTGTGTGTGTGTGCGTGCCCTCTCCTGAAAGATTCCTTCTATCTTCAGATATGTGATCACTTCCTTAGCATTAGGGTCTTGAAGGATTGAATGGCTTCCACATCTGTCAGGTGACACTGCTTATATACACATTGAACTCTAGGTGTATTTGGTTTCATAGTTTATTTCTCAGAGGCCAGTCTTTTCCCCTCGTTTACAAGTTCTTAAAGGGCACCTCACAGAGACCGTTAAGCACTGACAGTAATATTCAGTTTAAAAACTATGTTTGGATTGGGGCACCTGGGTGGCTTAGTCGACTGAGCGCCTGACTTTGGCTCAGGTCATGATCTCACAGCTCATGAGTCCAGGCCCATCAGGCTTGCTGCTGTCAGCGTGGAACCTACTTCAGATCCTCTGTCCCCCTTTCTCTCTGCTCCTCCCCTTCTCACGCGCTCTCTTTCTCAAAAATAAATAAACATTAAAAAAAAAAAACAACTTTGCTTGGATTAAATGCATCACCACTAATAGGAGGATAGGTTGGCTTTGCTGAGTCTCAAAGAACAAGTCAAAAGAGATTTCTGGACAATCACCTCATATCTTCTATTAAGTACAAAGAAGTTTCCATGAAGAAATCTCTTTTTCCTATGTTCTGAATTTTCATAAAAGTAACTCTTGTGAAAAAAAAAAAACCCAACCCAAGAGTAGAGACTCTGGTCATAGTGAATGTGCTCTTGGATCTACCTGTTAAAATCTCCTGTATGATCATCGAAAAGCTGTAGATGTCCGACTTCACTGTGGCTGCCTTCTCTAAGATCACCTCTGGGGCAGCCCAGTTGTACAGCTGGGTTGGGAGGGGCACTCGAGTCAGGTCCCTGTGTACATGTCCATCCTGGCTACAGAAGGAAACACAAGGTCAGGCTCATGTCTTAAAGGATCATCATGACCATCACACAGTACCTCTGTGAAACATCTACCTCTGAAGACTGGCAAACTCCTTGACCTTCCAGAAACCCAGCTAGACCCTGAGCTAACCCTCGCTGCCTGCTGTTTCAACCTACCTGAGTGGGCCCTGCCCACCCTCCAACCTCATCTGGCTCTCTCTCACTCAAGTCATGGGGGCCCTCTTTGAGTTTCTCCAGCATGCCAAGTACATCACCATTTCAGGTCTTTGCACTGGAAACTGGCTTCTTCTGCATGCCATGCTCTGCCCAGAGATCCTAGCTTGACTGGCTGCTTCTTATAAGAAAGGTATTAGCTTGAAAATTACCTCTTCAGAAAGGCCTTCCTTGACCACCTGTAGTCCTGTTTTATTGGCTTCAGAGCACATATTATCTGAAGTTTTGTTCATTTACTTACTGTTTATTATCTGTCTCCCCTCTGCTAGAGTCAGCTCCATGAGAAGAGGCACCTTATCTTTTATATCATGTATCTCTAAACTTACATGAGGGCCTCAATGCCTACTTAAGACTCTGTCAAGACCCCCCTCAAGCTCCATCTGCTTTATCAAAGTCCCTTGTGGGACTCCTCCAATTCCTGTGATTGCTTCTCTTCTGAACTCTGCCCTCTTGGGAACAAGTCCTTTCAGTTCATCACTCAAAGGTTCACTGATGTGTTTGAAAAACTCAACTGGGTCCCAACTAGACTCCTTGAGAACTAAGTCATAGCATCCTCAATATCTGCTGAGCCAACAAGAGTCCTCAGGGTGAAGTTAGCGCCCACTTCCATCTACAGGTGTCATGAAAATCTAATGAGACCTTGCATGTGGAGAACGCTCTGAGCCATAAAGCACTATGCAAGTAAGTTATTAATATGAATGTTATGGTAGGCATTTGGTAAAGACTGAGGACTGCTAAGTTAAGAATTAAGTTTTCGAGGCACCTGTGTGGCTCAGTTGGTTAAACATCCGACTTCGGCTCAGGTCATGATCTCACAGCTTATGAGTTCAAGCCCTGCATTGGGCTCTGTGCTGACAGCTCAGAGCCTGGAGCCTGCTTCGGATTCTGTGTCTCCGTCTTTCCCTGACCCTTCCCCCACTCATGCTCTGTCCCTCCCCCCGCCTCAAAAATAAACATTAACAAAATTTTTTTAAAGCAAGTGACCAGAAGTTCTTTGCTGGTCTGGTGAAGGCCAGATTTGAGGATGGGATGGGCTTCTTGGACTTTGAGCAAACCTCCCTAAATAATATTTCTTCCAGCAGAGCTTTTGGTAGATGGCAGTGAGTTCAGGAAATCATGAAATGAAAGCTGGTATTGACTTTTTGGTTGTATTGCTAAATAGTTAGATGTGGCCTAGTATAATGTGAACAGCATACAAGCATGCCAATATCACAGGAAAAGCAACGGAGTGTTTTCCCACCAGAGATATACTCTGAAGACCTAGTATGTTTGGCTCTTCACTTCACAGGCTGATTCTCCAAGGGAAACACTCACTACATTCTCAGACCTCTTAGGCTTGTCTAAGGTTCAGATAAGGGTAAGTCACTTACAACCAGTATTTATATCCTTTCTCTTTTACTTCCACTCACCTTCTTCTCTTACAATCCTCCTTTCCTCTCTGTTAAAGCTAGTCGTAGGGGGGTGGGGGGTGGCGCTTCTTTTCTGGCTGTCATTCTGGGGCAGTTATTTTTCTAAGCTTCAGCTCTGACATCATTAAAATTACATTTGGCTACAGCTATGTGATACCACTTGCAAGGTCAATCCCAGCTCTAAAGATTCCATTAAGAAGGAGTTGAAGAATAAGAAAAACTGCTCTGTCATTTTCATACCATGAGATGGAGTGTTACCCTTGACAATGACATTCAACAAATAAAATGTTTCCAAAAATAAATGTGGAATTGAAAGCTATTTTGGATTCTTGGATCCCAGCTCATGTTATCAGCTGTCAAAGAAGGATGTGCCGTTGTGGCTGTAACTGCTTGCTGACTGACATTTCTGCCTGAGATTCCATTCTGAGGTCAGCAAACCCAAAAGGAAACACACACCTTCCTACTCGGTTATCTCCCAGCCCCTCATTTGACTAATCTGTGAACACCAGCTTCTCAACGCATCTCACATTTTTCACTTCTATTCTGATTCTGTAGTCACCACCACACCCTACACAGTGGCCTCCTAGTTGGGCTCCCTATCCTCAACCTCTGATCCATTCTCTCCTGATAGCCAGGAAACGTCCTCTACCACTTGGTTGCAGCCATAGCTGGGTAACTTCAGACCAGCTCTTCACCTCTCTGGGCCTTGGTTTCCTCATCTGTAAAAGACAAGATTGGGCTGGGGCATCTCCAAAGTTCTAGTTCACTCTAGGATTCACATTTCTACAGAGAGCTCGGGCAGAAGAAACTGTTATACCTCCATGTAAACAACAGATGGTGCTCCATCACCAGCAAATAGATTGTATTCTTTCACAGGCTTCCTGAAAAGCCTTTGTTATGGAAGACAAAAATGTCCAAACACCTTAGCTTTCATTGCTGCTGAGCACATAGCCAAAGTGACCAATCCCATTCTGAACAATTTCGAGTTTTCCCATCATCTACACTCATCTGTTCACTTAACCAACAAATACCGAGGGCTTACTACATGACAGGCCCTGAGCTGAAAATGAACGTGCACCGTTCCTGCCCTCTCAAAGGTCACCATCTGGTGGGACAGACACATAGCTGTGGAGGAAAGGAATATGCTAAGTACTCGGGGACCAGAACTTCAGTACAGGCTTCACGGGTGTGGTGAGAGACTGTGCCTGAGGAAAATTTAAAGGATAAACAGGCAAGTTATTCACTGAGAGGTGGCCTATACTGAAAGAGGCTTTGGAGGGCCAAGCAGGGAATGGGAAGTGAGAAGGTTGGCACTGTGGGTAGAGCCTCACACGTTGGAAGGCTTCCACACCCTGCAAAGTGCCTGGACTTAAATCATGTAGGCAATGGGGAGACACTGAAAGGTTTTCACTGGAACTGAGAATGGACTTGATCCAAGGCTGTTCAGCTCAACTGGGGACAGCTGTCTGGCCTCTACCAGTTCTCATGTGGACAAGTACTACAGTTACACCCTAACTGCTTCCCTGCCTCTCTCCTGTCTCCTCTCAGCCCTTTCTTCACATGTAGGAACGAGAAGGATCTTAGCCTGTCAATCATCCATGACACCATCCGCTAAATAAATAAATAAATAAATAAATAAATAAAGCCCTTCAAGCATCCCAATGTTCTTAGGATAAAATAAAAACTCTTCACCAAGGTCCACAGAGCCAAACACAACCAATTCCCCCCCTTTTTTTTTTTTTCAACGTTTATTTATTTTTGGGACAGAGAGAGACAGAGCATGAACGGGGGAGGGGCAGAGAGAGAGGGAGACACAGAATTGGAAACAGGCTCCAGGCTCTGAGCCATCAGCCCAGAGCCCGACGCGGGGCTCGAACTCACGGACCGTGAGATCGTGACCTGGCTGAAGTCCGACGCTTAACCGACTGCGCCACCCAGGCGCCCAATTCCCCCTTTAAAGGACTAAGGGCATGCGTGGTTTAGGAAGCAAGACTTTCTGTTTCATTCATTCAAAAAACATATGCGGGGTGCCCACCACATGAAGGCCTGCTCTAGGCATTTGAGATACAGCAATGGAGAAAATGGAAATCCCTGGAGCACCTGGGTGGCTCAGCGGGTTAAACTTCTGACTTCCATTCAGGTCATGATCTCCTAGTTCGTGGGTTTGAGCCCTGCATTGGTTTCTGTACTGACAGTTTGAAGCCTGGAGCCTGCTTCAGGGTTCTGTGTCTCCCTTTCTCTCTCTGCCCCTCCCCTGCTCATGCTCTCTCTGTCTCTCTCAAAAATAAACAAAACATTTAAAGAAAAAAACAGAAATCCCTGCCCTCATAGAGCTTTTTACATAGTGAGAAAAACATTAGAGGGTATGCAAGAAGGAATGACCAGCAGAGAGCCTCCGAAACAGAGCCTCAGTGATTGGTGGGTAGGTGGGGGCAAGGATAAGCCAACATAGGCAGGTCTGATCATGAGTTCTGCCCAGTGGCTCAAGCTTCACAGCAGAGCAGAACCAACAATGGGCTGAGGCTCAGAAGGCAGAAGGCAGCACAGAAGCACAAGGGAGATCCTCTGCCTTCCAGAACCTAGGGGCAGGAGATGGCACATGCCCCCAACTCTCTGGAGGACTTTGACTCTTGCCAACAAGGAAATGAATCCCATCCACCAACCCTAAATGAGGGTGTTGTTTTGTCTCCACCTACCTCACTGTGCTTAGGCCCTCGAGGGCAGGGAATGGCCTTAGTGCCCACCTAGCCAAGCACCTGGCCCAGGAGTAGAAGGTGTGACCAATTGTGAGGCTCATCAGCACCCATCACCTTCTCTCTCCTTCCAAGATGCACAGCTATGGCACATTTCCCAGCCTCTCTGCAGTGCAGAGGTGACTGCAAAGTGGGAAGCCATGACTTAGCCAATTCAGACTGGACCTTAAACACCATGTGCCCCTCCATGTTCTCTCTTCACTGACCAGCAATGCAGAGGACACAGTGGGGGACTGAGACTTGGGGACAACTGAACCATGGATGGGAGGAACCTAGAACCCAATGGGTGCCCCAATACACACACTAGACTGCAATGTGAGTGAGAAACACACCTTGGTTTATTAAGCCACTTAAAATTTTGAGTTGAATAGTTAGGGCATTTTACACATATTGGCTAATATGGGCTCCTTGCTTGTTAAATGTGCATTAAAATGATAATGTCCTGAGCAGAAGTAACTTCCCTAAAGTCCCTCTAACGTTGACAGACAGGTCAAGGCATTTGGGAAACCTCTTTCCCCAAAAATGAAGAGTTCAGCCCACCAATGAGGAAGAGTCCTGTCCAGATCAGATTCTTTCTCTAGAGCACCCACCTTTCCATCATGTACTCCAGGTTGGTCAGCCTTGCTTCCCCAGCAGAGACAATGTGGATGGCGTAGGAGCTGAGGGAGCGGTGGATAAACCCCCGGGAATGCAAGTATCTCAGGGCGTCAGAGATCTGGAGCAGCAGATGCACAATCACCTCCATGTGGAGCACGGGAAACTGGGACCGCTGGAAGCAAGAGATGAAACAGCAAGGAACAATGCTGGGCTCTGGACACTACAGAATGCTTTGCAGTTTCCAAAGTCTTTTCAACTGATCCTCACAGCTACCTAGGGTCCTTATTTTATAAACGGGGACCCAAAAGCTGAAGGTTAAATGACTGGCTTAAGGTCCCACTGACCCTGGCCCTCTGGCTCCAAGCCTAGACTCCTTTCTCTGAACTGAGCTGTTTCACACCACAAAAACTAAAGAGACAGTTCTGAAAGCCTGGTATGTACATCCAGGGTGGGCTCACCACCACCACCAATGAGCCTGCCCTGCACCCATCTAAGCCTGTGCTGCTGAGAACTTGGAAGCTTAAAGGACCAGTCCAGCCCCTGCCCCGGGCAGATGACTGATCCTAAGGGGAAAGAAATTCACTCACACCAATGTAGCTGACTGATCAAAGTCATACTGGTCTCTCCTCAGAGAAATGGCATTCTTTTTTTAAAAAAAATTATTGAAATATGATTGACATATAATGTTATATTAATTTCAGGTGTACAACACAATATTTCAACAGTTCTATACGTTACATAATGCTCACCATGGTAAGTTTAGTCACCATACATTACTACGACATGACTATATTCCCTATGCTATACCTTTCATGTCCATGACGTATTTTGGCTTGTTTTTGTTTTTGCTTTTTTGAGAGAGGGTGCAAGTGAGCGAGGAGCAGATAGGGAGGGTAAGAGAGAGAATCCCACAAGGGGTGAAGAGGGAAGTGGAGGGGGGGGGAGATAAGCGGGACTCACCTGAAGCGGGGCTTGAGCTCACAAAACCGTGAGATCATGATCTGAGCCAGAGTCCAATGTTTAACTGACTGACCCACCCAGGTGCCTCTCCATGATTTGTTTTGTAACTGTTAAGTCTGTACCTCTTAATCCTCTTCACCTATTTTTCCCACCCCCTACCCTCTACCCCTCTGGCAACCACTAGTTTGTATTTATGAGTCTATTTCTGTTTGGTTGGTTGGTTGTTTAGTTTCCACACACAAGTGAAATGATATGACATTTGTCTTAGTCTGACTTATTTCACTCAGCATAATATCCTCTCTAGGTCCATCCACATTGTTGAAAATGGCAAGATCTCAATCTTTTTTATGGCTGAGTAATATTCCATCTGTGAAACATATTTCATATTATCATAATTTCACATTATATATATGTATATTTACCATATATATTATATATACATATATACACATATCATTATACACATATCATATAGATATATACATATATCTCACCTCTTCTTTATCCATTCATCTATTTGTGGACACTTAAGTTGTTTCCATATCTTGGCTATTATAAATAATGCTTAGGGGTGCATATATCTTTTTGAATTGGTATTTTCATTTTCTTTTCATAAATACCTAGTAGTGGAATTGCTATATCATATAGTAGTTCTATTTTTAATTATTTAAGAAACCTCCATGCTATTTTCAACAGTGGTTGCACCAATTTACATGCCTATCAACAGTGCAAAATGGTTCCTTTTTCTTTTTTCAAAAAAATTTCTTTATTTATTTTTGAGAGAGACAGAGTATGTGCGGGGGAGGGGCAAAGAGAGAAAGACACAGAATCTGAAGCAGGCTCCAGGCTCTGAGCTATCAGCACAGAGCTTAATGTGGGGCTCGAATTCATGACCTGCAAGATTATGACCTGAGCCGAAGTCGGATGCTTAACCAACTGAACCACTCAGGCACCCCAAAGGGTTCCTTTTTCTCTACATCCTCACCAACACTTATTATATCTTGTCTTTCTGATACTAGCCATTCTGACAGGTATGAGGTGATATCTTATAGTGGTTTTGATTTGCATTTTCCTGATGTTTGGTGATACTGAACATCTTTTCATGTGTGTTTGCTAACTGTATGTCTCCTCTAGAAAAATGTCTATTGGAGTCCTCTACCCATTTTAATCTGATCATTTGGCCCCCCTCTTTTTTTTTTTTTTTTTTTGGTATTTAGTTGCAATATATCATTTGCAAATATCTTCTTCCATTTATAGTCAATTGGCTTTTTGTTCTACTGATGGTTTCCCTGGCTGTGCAAAAGCTTTTTATTTCAGTGTGGTCCCAATAGTTTATTTTTGTTTGTGTTTCCCTTGCCTGAGGAGACATATCCATAAATTTGTTGCTAAAGCCCATATCCAAGAGATTACTACCTATGATTTCTTTTAATACTGTGATGGTTTCAGGTCTCACGTTTAGATCTTCAATCCATTTTGAGCTTATTTTTGTGTATGGTCTAACAAAGTGGTCCAATTTCATTCTTTTGCACATAGCTGTCCAGTTTTCCCAACACCATTTGATAAAGAAACTGTCTTTTCCCTATTGTATGTTCTTGCCTCCTTGGTTGCACATTAACTGACCATATAAGCTTGGGTTTATTTCTGACCTCTCTATCCTATTCTCCAGAGAAATGGCATTTTAAGGTATGCCTTCATCAAATGACAGAAGAAGAAAGGGGAGGAGAGGGAAAGGGAGGGGAAGAGAAATAACACTAGTAAGTTCTTAGGCAGGAGGAATGGCTAGCCATTTTGGGAAAGGACTCTTTCTGGAGGGTCTCTTCTCATTCCAGCCTAGGATCTTTAGAATAAAGTCATAGAGAAAGAAAAACAAATGCTTCAGGACCTCTCTGAAGGCACATCTCAGCCCAAAGCACACTTCCTAGGGAGTCAATGGGCCCTGAAAGATGTTCCTACAAAGAAATCTGAAAAGTGAAAGGGAGTGATACAGGTCTGTATATAAACAAACCTCTCTCTACAGCAAAGGCCCTGAAAGAAATAAGTGAAACTACAGGAAAACAAAGCCAGGGGCTGTGTGATTACAGTTAGCTAGAAATGCATCTGTGTGTTTCCTGGGTCTGCTGAACTCTTAAGAGGTTTGATGAAGAAACAGGACAGACAATAAAATCATACTAGTTCCAATCAGGTCCTTAAGTGGTGCATTATATACCCTTAGAAAGTAAAGAATTAGGAGGTTTATCATCCTCACATACACAAATGGGAACTCCACTTCTGGGGTAGGGGGAAGAGGGCAGCGGTGAGAAGCAGAGAGGGCAGCAAGAGAAAATTCACCAAAAACAGCCATTTACCCGTTCGTGGAGGACACCAAACAGTGTGCCGACAGTGATGCGCTCATAAACAAGGCGGGTCTTCTCTAGGTCTCGGGACAGGCACACAGCCATCAGCTGTAGCAGGTGCGGGTGCCGCAGCTTACTACAAAACAAAAGCAGCTTCACATGAGGTAGAGGGCAGAAAGATATGATGAAAAAATGAGTGCTTTCCTTCCTCCTAGGCCCCTTGAACACATTCTAAACAAATACCATTTGTACCTAATGTCTTTCTAAGAAAACAGGATGGGTGGGGTGAGATAGGGATAGGGGAATCTATGGTCTCTCACTGATCAGAACCTGAGGGCTTAGTCATCGACAATGATGATGACAAGACACAACATCACCAAGAGCTACTGATCAAGGTACTTTACATGCATCATCTCAACAACCACCTGTACGAAATACTTTATACTCATTTTTGAGATAAGGAAAACAAGGTCAGGGAGATGTCAGAAACTTGCCCAAAGTCACACACCCCTCAGTCTCACATCAAAGCCCACATTGTGTATATGTATCCTTCCAGCCTCCTGGGGTCCCTTTAGGCTGATTTCCCCCAAAAGGAAGAGTTTGGCCTCTGATACATCTCTTGCAGGGGTTGAGTGTCCTACTCAAGGAACTGGGTCCATTCACTCAGCAGTCCTGGTGTGAAACCATGAACCAAGAGCTAAAGGATTAACACTGGAGCCGTAGGAAACTTAAGGTACTAAGGTACACCCATGGGCATGTCCTCAATGGCAGAGACTCAGTTCCTCAGTTGTGTGGATCTCATGCACAGCCATCATCTATGAAGACAGGACTGTGCATGCTGTCCTCTTGGGCACAGGGCCAAAAAGCCTCAGGGGCTACTGGCTTGGAGACAAGTGTTATGGGAAGTCAATCAGCTAACAGAATTAAGCCCCTCAGCACCACCATTCCCACCCCTCAGGCTATCCATTAATTTCCCTTTCTCTCTCTCTCTCTCTTTCTCTAGAAGTCAAATGAGCCCATTCCAACAGTCAGGAAATGCTGAGGCTGAGGGGGGCTGGTCTCCACACCTCTGCAACAGCACCAGCACCAGCACCAGCACCGTACAGCCCTGAACTTGGGTCTGTAAAGAGACGTGGATTGTAATGCACCAGGCTCTTGGGCTTCTTTCTCACCTGCTGTGTTCCTGCTCTGCAATTAACAAGTCAGCCAGCCGAACCCTGCTGCAGTGAGGATGGGTGGGGAGATTCAGCTCCTTCACTGTGACCCTGCTCCCATTCCACACCAGACTACAAGGACAGGAGAAAGTGTGAGAGCAAGGAATGAGCAGTTCTCCCAGGCAAAAACAGGAGAAGTGGCATTTACACAGAATCTATAAAGCAACTCCACTCTGCACCATTGGGTCCTCCCTTCCCCTACCCCCCTAGTCCTAAAGCACCCTCTGGAACTTAGTATGAGTGGCAGGAAGTCACTGAAGGATTTGAGGGAGGGAGTGACTCCACCAGGTTTGCATTTCTTTTTCATTTTTCAATGTTTGTCTATTTATTTACTTATTTAAAGTTTATTTTATTTATTTTGAAAGGGACACAGAGTGTGAGTGGGAAAGGGGCAGAGAAAGAGGGAGAATCTCAAGCTTTAGCTGCGCTATCAGCCCATGCTGGGCTCAAACTCAGAAAACTGAGAGACCTGAGCTGAAATCAAAAGTTGGACGTCCAACCAACTGAGCCACCTAGGAGCCCCTATTTATTTATTGGGGGGGGGGGGGGGGCAGGGTGGGCAGAAAAAAAGGGAGAGAGAAAATCCTAAGCAGCATCCATGCTGTTAGCACAGAGCCCAATGTGAGGCCTCTATCTCATGAATCGAACCATGAGATTATGACCTGAGCCGAAATCAAGAGTAGAATGCTAGCCAGGTGCCCCTGAGTTTGCATTTTAGAAAGACAACAGCATTAGGGACACCTGGGTGGTTCAGTCAGTTAAGTGTCTGACTTCAGCTCAGGTCATGATCTCACAGTTCGTGGGTTTGAGCCCCGCATTGGGCTCTGTGCTGACAACACAGAGCCTGGAGCCTGCTTTGGACTCTGTGTCTTCCTCTCTCTCTGCCCCTCCCCTGCTCATTCTCTGTCTCTCTCTCTCTCAAAAATAAATAAACATTAAAAAAAAAAAAGATAACAGCACCAGCAGTGTGGGGAATGGTAGGGAGGGGTGGTCAGAGAATGGGGAACTGGCTAGGAAACTAGTCTGTGTGAGGGGCACTGATGACTTGAACAAAGACCACAGCAGTAGGACAGAAAGGAGGGGGGACCTGGTAACAAATCTGTGGCACAGGCAGGAAACTAGGGGATAGAGGGCCTCAGGAGTCTGGCAGAGGCCTTTTTGGAAAGGTGTTTCTTCTAGGCAGGGAAGAAGCATCCAGGTTCAAGCAGGCCAAGAAACCTTGGCCAAGACAACTCTTGGGACCCTGCAGGTGCCAGGTCTCTGGGGACTGAGAATACCCCAGGCACTTTTGTCATAGACAAATCCCATTACTGCTTCCCCCGCCCCCGCAGCTGGCTGGTGAGAGCTGTAGCTGATGCCTGTTCTGGCTTCCACAGAGGCCTCAATCAATACCCTCTGGCCTATATTAGAGGCCAGATGGT